>NC_137276.1:130770000-132020000 GCF_054371585.1 Giraffa tippelskirchi
TGAACAAAATAAACATTGCTATTGTTTGAAGCCACTTTGGGTTTATTATACAGCATTATGTATCCAGAACTCTGGCTGTTATAGCTATTCAAACTAGAACACCCAAGCTTTAGCTCTTAGCATAGAATCATGCTTTCAGATTCTTAAAAGACAGAGTTATTGATATGCAAGGAACTTACTGATCTAGTTTTTCCCTTTTGCATTTTATAGGTTAAGAGAGTGGTACTTGTTTGGTATTTTGTAGCCCAAACTTGGCTGGAATAACATTATAGAGCTTTATAAAATATCAAGACTATCTTCAATATTGAGATGTTAAAAATGGTAGTTTTCTGGATATTTGTAGCAGCTTTACATCTCATTCCATTATGGCCATGATAAAATGTTGCTTGGCAGTGTCCTGTGTATATGTCTCTAAATGTAAATTCATGCCCTCTATTAAGACTCTAACACATCTTTCAAAAAACAAGATGAAAACTCTTCTTTTGGGTTGCATGTCCCACTTAACAGAGTAGAATTTAAAGGGAGTTTTGGCTCATTTTATTTAATTTCTAAAAGTTATTGAGGATTTTCTGTGTGCCAGGCACTATGCTCAGTGCCTCCAGGACTTCTTATCCAGTCATCACAACAATCTTATGAGGTAGACTTTATTACTTGCACTCCATTTTACAAGTGAGAGAACACATTTAAGATAAGTAAAACTTGCTCAGGTCACGTAGCTATCAGCTGGGATTTGAACCTAGGACTGTATGTGTCTTTAGGGTTGGTGTATTTGTAACCTCCATGCTGTACAGCCAGAATGGCTATGAGTGATGCTTCTGCTTACTTCTTTCTCTTCCTTGTTCAGGATTACCTTTAAGGCCCCTATGTCCAATGACTGCACACACACACACTCTAGCCCTTTTCATACATTTCCCTTTCAGAATCAAAAATGCACTTTTTTACACCTTCTCCCATGTGCTACAAGCCCTGGTCTTGCTATGTTTGAAGCAGCTCCACATTCTTAGGAAAAGTGTGAGAACATAAACTGTATGGGAATCTTGATGGCCTCTGTGGCAGCTGTATCCAGCTGTTCTTTGAATCAAGTCTGCTTTGTGTAGGAAGTGTACAAGTTGTATACAGTTCAGTTCAGTTCAGTCGCTCAGTCATGTCCGACTCTTTGCGACCCCATGAATTGCAGCACGCCAGGCCTCTCTGTCCGTCACCAACTCCCAGAGTCTACCCAAACCCATGTCCATCGAGTCGGTGATGCCATCCAACCATCTCATCCTCTGTCGTCCCCTTCTCCTCCCGCCCCCAATCCTACCCAGCATTAGGGTCTTTTCCAATGAGTCAACCCTTCGCATGAGGTGGCCAAAGTATTGGAGTTTCAGCTTCAACATCAGGCCTTCCAATGAACACCCAGGATTGATCTCTTTTAGGATGGATTGATTGGATCTCCTTGCAGTCCAAGGGACTCTCAAGAGTCTTCTCCAACACCACAGTTCAAAAGCAACAATTCTGTGGCGCTCAGCTTTCTTCACCGTCCAACTCTCATATCCATACATGACCACTGGAAAAACCATAGCCTTGACTAGACGGACCTTTGTTGGCAGAGTAATGTCTCTGCTTTTAAATATGCTGACTAGGTTGGCCATAAGCTTCCTTCCAAGGAGTAAGCGTCTTTTAATTTCATGGCTGCAGTCACCATCAGCAGTGATTCTGGAGCCCAAAAAAATAAAGTCTGACACTGTTTCCACTGTTTCCCCATCTATTTCCCATGGAGTGATGGGACCAGATGCCATGATCTTAGTTTTCTGAATGTTGAGCTTTAAGCCAACTTTTTCACTCTCCTCCTTCACCTTCATCAAGAGGCTCTTTAGTTCTTCTTCACTTTCTGCCATAAGGGTGGTGTCATCCATATATCTGAGGTTATTGATATTTCTCCCGGCAATCTTGATTCCAGCTTGTGTGTATTCCAAGTTGTATACAAATGATGCAAAATAATTTATCCTTCATAGTGACGCTAATTGTTAAGTATTTCAGGTAGAAGATTTCTACCTCTAATACTTCAAATTTGAGTGACTTGTGACAGTAGTTCAAGAGTTTGAGGGCTTCTGAGGGAAGGACATGGAGACTATTGTTCTGTATGTTTTGTGTGTGTGCGCTCTCTCCCCGCCACACTTGTTATGTGGAATGATGTCAGCAAACTATGCTGACATAGAGTTAAGAGGAGAGAAGAAGGAAAAGTATATTGATATTGAATGAGATCCTGATTACTTTAGAGTTGTTTTTTTTTTTTTTATAGTATGTACATCATGCTTAGCTTCCTCGGCATAGATGATTTATAGGAGAAAATTGGCAAACAAGATGTTAGAAAAAATTCATCTCTGTTGTTCATTTGCTCAGTCATATCCAACTGTTTGCAACCCCATGGACTGCAGCACACCGGGCTTCCCTGTCCTTCACTGTCTCCCGAAATTTGCTCAAAATCATGTCCTTTGAGTCAGTGATGCCATCCAATCATCTCATCCTCTGTCACCTCCTTCTCCTCTTGCCCTCAATCTTTCCCAATGTCAGGGTCCTTGCCAAAACCCAAATTTCCTCTCTGAAAGTGCCCCTGTACATTACTGCAGACACTATGCTACTATGTATGTCAGCACCACTGAAATTTATACTTGGAGGAATTGATTTCCTAGCAAACAACAAGCCCCTGGAAGCTCAGCACTTCTAAATAATCAGCATCAAGTTGACAGAAGTCCTTTTCACACAAATGCTTCTTGAAGGTTTAGCTACAATGGTCAAAGTTGTCTTACTTGGAGATGGGTGTATCCTATTTTCCCTAATGATGTGGAAGGTAATGAAAAATGACTTTGTGTTTTTGTCTTCAAATAGCAAACTTGAGCATAGCAAGTAACAAAAAGTTGTTGCTCTTTTTATATCCTTTGAGAATGACTTCTGCACCTGGACAACCAATCATAGGCTGAAGACCCCTAACTACAAAGGAAAAGGAAAATTCTACTAATTAGCTGTAGAGAAAGGGACATCACCACAATCGAGAGAGTCTAGGTTTGTAAGAATCCCACCAAGGACAAAGTTTTGCAGTATTTTTTTCAGTCTGTTATTTGCTCTGGTGTTTCACTGCAGAGGTCTAGATTTGACATGAATACTCCTCTAAGGGCTATTTATTATGAGCCGTGTGTGTCATAGGTATAAATCTGTATTCAAAGTCAGATCGGTTAGGAAAATTCACAGTTTAAAAATTCTTTTTGGATAGCTTAATTTTCAGCAGAGGACCTTCCCCATTCCTACCAGGCTGGAGAGAAATTTGACCTTTGTCAGTTTTAGCTGCTGCTGCTGCTAAGTCGCTTCAGTTGTGTCTGACTCTGTGCGACCCCATAGATGGCAGCCCACCAGGCTCCCCAGTCCCTGGGATTCTCCAGGCAAGAACACTGGAGTGGGTTGCCATTTCCTTCTCCAATGCATGAAAGTGAAAAGTGAAAGTGAAGTCGCTCAGTCGTTTCTGACTCTTAGTGACCCCATGGACTGCAGCCTACCAGGCTCCTCTGTCCATGGGATTTTCCAGGCAAGAGTACTGGAGTGGGGTGCCATTGCCTTCTCCGTGTCAGTTTTATAGTTCTCCCCAACTCCAAGTTCATGGCAAGCTGGAGATGGCAGTGATTTCTGCTGAGATGCCTCTTACCTCAGTGTGCACTTCCTCTTCAGGTCTGGCAGCTCTGTGACTTTCTGGTTATGCCTGGCTCATGGAAATTATTTTGTATTTTGAGTCTAGGCACCCAGTGCCTACCATCTTCTCTCCAGAGGTCACGGCTTACATTGGCCCACCTGGACTGCATGTAGCTGAGTCAGCTCTTATGTGCACTAGCGTATGCAAACAAAACCTTTTCCTATCTTTACTAAGAATTTGGGGCCAGAGGTCTAGCAAGAAGCCATGAAAGGAAAGTTCCAGGCTGGGGTCTATATTAGTCTGTGCAGGATGCTGTAACAGAATACAGTGGATTAAGTAGCTTAAATCACAAACATCAGTTTCTCACAGTTCTGGGAAGTCCATGATCAAGGTCCTGGCAGATTTGGTTGCTGGTGAAAGCCCTCTTCTGGGCTTACAGACAACCACCCTCTTGCTTTGTCCTTACGTGGTGGAGGGAGCAAGATCTCAGAGTGAGTTGATTCTCTGCCAGCTCATCAGGGCACTAATTCCATCTTGAGGGCTCTACCCTCATGACCTCATCTAAATCTAATTACTTCCTGAGGGCCCCACTTCCAAATGCTGTGGGGGTTAGAGCTTCAACATGTAAATTTTGGGGGCATACAAACATTTAGTCCAGAATAGGGCCCCTTTTCAGATTGTCTTGAAGAACCTACAGATGTGTTCATTGGAGAAATGGAAGAACCTAGGAGAAGCCTCTCTCTTTAGTGTGTAGATACTTTTTAAAAATATCAAGTCCATACTGTATAGCACAGGAAACTATATTCAACATCTTGTAATAACCTAAAATGGAAAAGAATTTGAAAGAATATATATGTGTGTATATATATACATGTATATATATATACATACATATATATGTGTGTGTATATACATATATATATATATTATTTCAGATATATATACCCCCACACACATATATATTTTTTCAGATTCTTTTCCATTTTAGGTTATTACAATCTGATGTGCTACATTTCATGGGGTCAAAAAGAGTTGACTACAACTGAATGACTCAGCACACACACACTCAAACATGCAACTGAACCACTTTGCTGTACACCTGAAACTAACACAATATTGTCAATCAACTAACTTCAATTACAAAAAAAAAAAAAAGTTATACAAATCTCACCCCCTGCCATTCTCAGGAAAAAAATCAGGTCCAGAACAGGGGAAGCACAGGTGATTCTTTCTACCATAATGTGGAACATCTCTGCACATTCAGTTCAATAGCTCAGTGCTAACAAACACATTTGACCACATTTTATTTATTTATGCCAGGTGGAGGAGTTCTCCTGTGGTTAAAGCCTCTGCAGGAACCACCACCACTAAGCTCTGACTTTTATTCAACTCAGAACCTGAATCATTAGCAACTAAACGACTAGTTCCATTTTGCTCAAGGATAGTGAGGGCACCCTGTGTGTGAGGGGAACTATTTGGCTTTTATGTTTTGGACGTGGCAAAGAAAGAGAAGGCAAATAGAACGGTATTTTCATATTAAATGAGTTTGGAAGGTTATATCCAGCCACAGCGGTAACTAATGAACATTCCCATGTATGTGACCCCTACTGTGTGCTTCTGAAAAAGAAGTATTACCTCTCCTTTTTCACTCTGTATTCAAGGTTGCCAAGCCTTTTGGGGGAAATATTTTGTGCAACTTTTAATTTGATTTTCAGTTGGATTACCCAAATTCTGAAGCTGAGCACTTCCACCTGGAGAATGACTGAATCCTCTCTAGATTGTATACTGGGGAACTGGGCCCTTTTGTTCCTAGATCATAATTAAGAGAAATAGGTCTGTCTCAGCTGGATGGGAATGACATATTCAAAAGGAGAGCTCTCCTTAGGGACCCCTCCCCTGTTCCTGTTGCTGTGAATGCTCGTTATGTTTCCGTTTGCTCACTGGCTCTATGTAGGATATTGGCGGGCAAGGGAAAGCAAAGGGGACAAGGGAAGAGAGAGAATTTTTGCCCCAAGATTCATATAAATTAGTTGGACAATGTATACACATGAAAATGTTTGGTAACAATTCTGGTTGCTTGTGATTAAAAGCCAGGATGAATTGGAAGAGAGTAAGTTTCTGTTGTTATTTAGTCGCTAAGTCATGTCCGACTCTTTGCGATCCCACGGACTGTAGCCCACCAGGCTCCTCTGCCCGTGGGATTCTTCAGGCAAGAATATTGGAGTGGGTTGCCATTCCCTTCTCCAGGGGATCTTCCCGACCCAGGGATAAACCCGTGTCTCCTGCATTGGCAGGTGGATTCTTTACCACTGAGCCACCAGGGAAGCCCATGTTTCTGTTGGACATGGTTCATCAAGTCAGAATCCCATGGAATTCTTGTTGAAACAGACTCCAGTGTCCTACTCCCAGAGTTTCTGGTTAGGTGGTAGGCCTAGGGTGGGGCAAGAATATTGGAGTGGGTTGCCATTCCCTTCTCCAGGGGATCTTCCCGACCCAGGGATAAACCCGTGTCTCCTGCATTGGCAGGTGGATTCTTTACCACTGAGCCACCAGGGAAGCCCATGTTTCTGTTGGACATGGTTCATCAAGTCAGAATCCCATGGAATTCTTGTTGAAACAGACTCCAGTGTCCTACTCCCAGAGTTTCTGGTTAGGTGGTAGGCCTAGGGTGGGACCTGCTGACTTGGGTTTCTAAGTTCCCAGCTGATGCTGATGCTACTGATCTGAAGACCACGATGCTAACTGCTGCTCTCAGAGGTCAGGGAAAAGAGAGGTGACACAAAGATGTGACTGATGTGTACTGAGATAGTCCATCCCCCCAAGTACTCAGTTACCACACTTCTCTTTTCTGGCCTCATTTTAAGAGGACAGCTTGTAGCACTCTAAAATATCCACTTTTGATATCATAAGCAGGGAGCCTGCTTTTTCCTATAATTAGGGAATTCTCCACAAGGAGAGGAAATTTATGCCGTATTCTTGGCAACAGTAGAAGGAGAGAAACAGTATTCTTGGTTTTGTTTAGCTGTTATTATTCTTTTACTTTCTCTTACTTTTAGCATTCACCCCTACATTCCCTAAATTGTATTAAGAATTTTTTTCTGCAGCCAAATGCAAATAGGAAACACATGTTTTTGGATTCGCACCCAATTAAGTTAAAATTAGGAAAATGGAGAGGAGAAAAAATCGAAAATTGTGTAGGGTGAAGAGTTCAGAAAACAAGCTTCCTTGGAAAGGCTTATTTGGTGCTTTTTGAGAACACTTGCTGATTGAGTATATACATTTCTGAAGGAGAAATGCAATAACAGCCTCTGGAAGGGGGTTTGCCATAATGTTTTGCTGCAGCGAAGTGGAGGTTTCATTGCTATTAAGTTAGCAGTTGAAATGACTGTGCTCCCAAATATGTATTCCTACTACTTTGTATTACTTGGGAAAGAGCATTCTGCAGTTTCTTTTCTGTTTTTTTTTTTTTTTTTTTACAGTAAGAAGTCTTAAATGCACTTGAATCGTTACCTAGATATATCCGAAGTTTCTATTAAATACCAGTACAAGAGAGAATAAAAAGTTTTCCTACAGTATCTCTGTCCTCTGCTGAAACCAGTTCTTAATCTGACCGTAGTTTAAGATTGACCTGATGAAATTGATTCTGGGCATTGTTGATATTGAGCCAGAAAATGTTCCCACAGGTCCTTGTACGGTCAGGCCCCTCAAGATGGTTGCTCTCTTGTTCTCTGTACATTCCCCCGCTTGACCAGTGCCTGCTTCAATGATACCCTGATACATGACTGACCTTCCTATGGACTTGCCCTAGACTCCAGCTAATGAGCATTCTTATCAAATGAACAGTGAGAGGCATGCCCCTCTGCTGGTTTCTCTGCTAACTCATGAGCCCACCTGATGTCAATTCCCCTGTAACTATAACTGGTAATCTCCCCTTCCCGCTCCGGGAGCCAAGACTGCTGCCATGTCCTGCACGCTGTTAGCTGCACACGGTGGTGTGTTGCACCAGGACCTGCTTCAGACATGTAAGCTCCCCCATCCATGTTCAACCATTAATGTCTCTGTTGAGGACCCTGGGCTCTTTCTTCAGTCTTGAAGCTGGGCAAGCACAGCCTTGTAGGTCTGCGGAGTGCGGCCCGACAGCCCTCCTCCCCTCCAACCCAGTTTGCAGCTTTATCCCTTTCCTCCATTATCTTCCAATGATACACATCCAACTCCCTAGATATAGTGATACTAGGATTTGGGGATATAGTGAAACTTGGTGTATATTTCATAGGACGGTAGTTCTTTGTTTTTCTTTATGGTAATTTTTCAAATGTTTGCTAGCATGCGATTCTTAATATAGAGAGTAGCTTGTTGGGTTTTTTTCCTACTTTCTCAGCCATTTAAAAAATACCACTCTCTCTGCTGCTGCTGCTGCTAAGTCGTGTCAGTCATGTCCGACTCTGTGCAACCCCATAGATGGCAGCCCACCAGGCTCCCCTGTCCCTGGGATTCTCCAGGCAAGAACACTGGAGTGGGTTGCCATTTCCTTCTCCAATGCATGAAAGTGAAAAGTGAAAGTGAAGTTGCAAGGTAATGTTTTCTTTATCTTGAAGCATACCAATGCATATATATAATTAGGCACTAAGGAGGACTTTACTATTTTTTTTGCAAAGATTTTAAATACAGGATCAAGCAGTAATCTTTTGGATATGAAGATGTGTGTTACATTATGTTTATTACTTTTGTTCTATTTTTCCTTTAAGAAGATTGAGGACCTGGTTCCAAGAGAGGGCCACATTTCTTTTAAATGTTTCCTTCCAATTTTTTTTTCCATGAGAATGAATTATTACTGTCAATTTCTGGAAACTGAGTTATCAATTTTTTCTTAATTTGACAAGAGCACAGGAACTGAAGGTTAGGGAAGGACAGTTGAGCCAGATTTGTACATAATTCTGTTCTTGACCTGTGTCTTTTCAGAATAATTTTAAGACCTTCCTTCCTTCTTTTTTAAGATAGAAGAATCCTCCAATGTCATATGACTCATTCATCTCGTTTTCATTCTCTTAACAGTAGAGTTTTAGTGATTTCAGAGTCTAGTTCCATTTTGAACTATTCTCTTAAGTGGCTTTTTTTGTTTTGTTTTTAACAGTTCCTTTTTAAGAGTTCTTCAGTGTTTTCATGCCATGGTACATACCCAATGATCTCACTCTCTTGTAATTTTTGTCTTATTGCCCAAGATGCTTCCTGAACCAGTCAAGTAAATAGTATACTTTTGATATCATTAATCTTTGAGCAGAGGGAAGGAGAAAAATAATCTGTCTCATATACATGGTTGAATAGCACTTGAAAATTTGATCTTAATCTTAATTCCCCAAGATAGATAAGTAATGCTTTTGCTACTAAATTGATATATTTCCTCTATGATTATTTTTAAGAGTAGACATCATTCTAAAGGACCAGGAATATCTTGTTTCTGGATTCTCTGGAACCTTTCCCAGTCTACCACATCTGGCCCAGAGTAAGTGCTTAGTTGAAGTTTGAATGAATGAATGAATGAATGAACGAACAAAGGAACATGGAAAGCTTTGACAAAAAAGATGCATATTTTAGTCATGGGTTCAAGATGGTTACTAAACTGTAGTATAAAAAAGGGTAGAACTTTTGGCTTGCTTAAGGATGTAAAAATATTTTTATTAGACTTTGTTTTTTAGAGCAATTTCATATTTACAGCAAAATTAAGTAGAAAGTACAGAGATTTTCCATGTACTCCCTGTCTCTACACATGCATGGCTCTGTCATCATCAACATCGCCCACCAGAGTGATATATTTGTTACAATTAATGAACCTACAGTGACACATCATCACTCAGAGTCCATAGTTTGCAGTAGGGTTTACTCCTCAGTGTTGTATATTCTGTGGGTTTGGACAAATGTGTAATGTGTAATGACATACATCCACCATGGTAATATCGTACAAAGGAGTTTCATGTCCTAAAACCCCTCTGTGCTCTGCCTGTTCATCCCTACCCCCACCCTCACCCCTGACAACCACTGATCTTGGTGCTGTCTTCAGAGTTTCACCTTTTCCAGAATGTCATATGGTTGGAATCTTTTTCAGATTGGGTTCTTTCACTTAGTAATGTACGTTGAAGATTCCTCCATGTCTTTTCATGGCTTGGTAGCTCTTATCTTTTTAGTGCTGAATACTGTTCCGTTGTCTGGATATATCATAGCTTATTTATTTATTTACCTACTGAAGGACATCTTGGTTGCTTCCAAGTTTTGTTGATTATGAATAAAGCTATAATAGCTGTCCATATGCACATGTTTGTTTGGATATAATTTTCATCTCCTTTGGGTAAATACAAAGTAGCATGATTGTTGGATTGTGTGGTAAAAGTATATTTAGTTTTGTAAGACATTGCCTGTCTTTCAAAATGACTGTATGATTTTGCATTCCCACCAGCAGTGAATGAGAATTCTGTTGTTTCACATCCTCACCAGTATTTATTTGGTGTTGTCATTGTCTTAGATATGGCTATTCCAATTGGTATGTAGCGGTATCTTGTTCTTAAATTTGCATTTCCCTGAGGACATATGAATGGAGCCTGTTTTATATACTTATTTTCCATCTATAATATCTTTTTTGTGAGGTGTCTGTTAAGGTCTTTAGCCCATTTTTAGTCAGATTGTCTGTTTTCTTATTGTTTAATTTTAAGAGTTCTTGGTATATTTTTAGTAAAGTCTTTTATCAGATATATCTTTTTGCTATTCTCCCAGTCTGTGGCTTGTGTTTTCATTCCCTTGAGCTTCAGTTCCGTTCAGTCACTCAGTCGTGTCCAACTCTTTGCGAACCCATGAATTGCAGCACGCCAGGCCTCTCCGTCCATCACCAACTCCCAGAGTCCACCCAAACCCATGTCCATCGAGTCGGTGATGCCATCCAACCATCTCATCCTCTGTCGTCCTCTTCTCCTCCTGTCCCCAATCCTACCAAGCATTAGGGTCTTTTCCAGTGAGTCAACTCTTCGCATGAGGTGGCCAAAGTATTGGAGTTTCAGCTTCAACATCAGTCCTTCAATGAACACCCAGGATTGATCTCTTTTAGGATGGATTGATTGGATCTCCTTGCAGTCCAAGGGACTCTCAAGAGTCTTCTCCAACACCACAGTTCAAAAGCATCAATTCTGCAGCACTCAGCTTTCTTCACTGTCCAACTCTCACATCCATACATGACCACTGGAAAAACCATAGCCTTGACTAGATGGACTTTTGTTGGCAAAGTAATGTCTCTGCTTTTAAATATGCTGACTAGGTTGGCCATAACTTTCCTTCCAAAGAGTAAGCGTCTTTTAATTTCATGGCTGCAATCACCATCAGCAGTGATTTTGGAGCACAAAAAAATAAAGTCTGACACTGTTTCCACTGTTTCCCCATCTATTTCCCATGAAGTGATGGGACCAGATGCCATGATCTTAGTTTTCTGAACGTTGAGCTTTAAGCCAACTTTTTGACTCTCCTCTTTCACTTTCATCAAGAGGCTCTTTAGTTCTTCACTTTCTGCCATAAGGGTGGTGTCATCCACATATCTGAGGTTATTGATATTTCTCCTGGCAATCTTGATTCCAGCTTGTGTTTCTTCCAGCCCAGCATTTCACATGATGTACTCTGCATATAAGTTAAATCAGCAGGGTGACAATATACAGCCTTGACGGACTCCTTTTCCTATTTGGAACCAGTCTGTTGTTCCATGTACAGTTCTAACTGTTTCTTCCTGACCTGCATACAGGTTTCTCAAGAGACGGGTCAAATGGTCTGGTATTCCCATCTCTTTCAGAATTTTCCACAGTTTATTGTGATCCACACAGTCAAAGGCTTTGGCATAGTCAATAAAGCAGAAATAGATGTTTTTCTGGAACTCTCTTGCTTTTTCGATGATCCAGTGGATATTGGCAATTTGATCCCTGGTTCCTCTGCCTTTTCTAAAACCAGCTTGAACATCTGGAAGTTCATGGTTCACGTATTGCTGAAGCCTGGCTTGGAGAATTTTGAGCATTACTTTACTAGCATGTGAGATGAGTGCAGTTGTGTGGTAGTATGAGCATTCTTTGGCATTGCCTTTCTTTGGGATTGGAACAAAAACTGACCTCTTCCAGTCCTGTGGCCACTGCTGGGTTTTCCAAATTTGCTGGCATATTGAGTGCAGCACTTTCACAGCATCACCTTTGAGGATTTGAAATAGCTCAATTGGAATTCCGTCACCTCCACTAGCTTTGTTTGTAAAGGACAGAAATGGTATGGACCTAACAGAAGCAGAAGATATTAAGAAGAGGTGGCAAGAATACACAGAAGAACTGTACAAAAAAGATCTTCACGACCCAGATAATCACGATGGTGTGATCACTCACCTAGAGCCAGACATCCTGGAATGTGAAGTCAAGTGGGCCTTAGAAAACATCACTATGAACAAAGCTAGTGGAGGTGATGGAATTCCAGTTGAGCTATTTCAAATCCCTTGAGCTTACTTGATCTTAATTTGATTAATTTTGGAATACATGGTATTGTCACTGTGTATAAAATATTTGTATTAGTTTCTTAGGGTTGCCACACAGAGTAACACAAACTGTGGGTGGCTTTAAATGACAGAAATTTCTCTCAGAGTCCTGAAAGCTACTAGTCTGAAGTCAGGATGTTGGCAGGACCATGGTCTCTAGAAGCTCTAGTAAAGAATTTTTCCTTTTCCCTTCTAGCTTCTGCTGGTTAAGCAGTATCTTGGTATTCCCTGGCTTGCAACTGTATCACCTCTGCCTTTGTCATCACATGGGGTTCTCCCTGTGCCCTACTCTATGTCTGTATGCAATTTTCTCTTCTTATAAGGACATCAGTCATTGGATTAGGGCCCACCTCAGTGCACTGTGACCTCATGTTCACAGATATCAGGGGTGTTAACACTTGAACACATCTCTTTTAGGGGAGAACAGTTCTATTCATACAGATATCAGTTCAGTTCAGTTCAGTTGCTCAGTCGTGTCCAACTCTTTGTGACCCCATGAATCCCAGCACACCAGGCCTCCCTGTCCATCACCAACTCCCAGAGTTTACCCAAACTCATGTCCATCGAGTCGGTGATGCCATCCAGCCATCTCATCCTCTGTCGTCCCCTTCTCCTCCTGCCCCCAATCCTGTCTAGCATCAGGGTCTTTTCCAATGAGTCAACTCTTCTCATGAGGTGACCAAAGTATTGGAGTTTCAGCTTCAACATCAGTCCTTCCAGTGAACACCCAGGACTAATCCCCTTTAGGATGGACTGGTTGGATCTCCTTGCAGTCCAAGGGACTCTCAAGAGTCTTCTCCAACACCACAGTTCAAAAGCATCAATTCTTCGGCGCTCAGCTTTCTTCACAGTCTATACAGATCTAAAAGTGTATATATGAAAAGTTCTTGTCTCTTGCTATCCCCAGGTCACCCAGTTGCCCTTCTCAGAGGTTACCAATATTATTTTAGTTTGTTTTAAATAGCTGCAACTCATCTAAAAGTTATAAAGGGGGAAAAGTCTCATTTTCTCCTTGAAGAGTCAATCTTTTTCTCATCTGTTTCATTCATCAAAACTTCCTGGTTTTAGTCATCACATTTATCCCATGTCCTCAGCTGGGTTCAGCGATGGGAAGAAAAGATGAAATGTTCAAGTACAAACTAAATATAGTGAACCTATATTAATCATGGAGTGAAACATATTCTATATCCATGTGACTCCCTCATTAAATGTCAGACACGGTATGGGTAGCACTTAATCACTCACGTGCTGGCACAAAGTAGATTGTTGCTCGTTTTAAATACTAGTAACATTAAATCCTACAGCATTTGGTTATGGGATTTCTTATTTAGATATGTGTTATTAAATGGTTTTGAAACGAATTTGTTGCTATTATATAGTAAAATGATGCTGTTAAAATAAGGTACAGCTCTATTAAATGAAATTTATGAAGGATAGTTCTGCTCATTCATACATAATAAAATATGTGTTAATATCCTATACCTTCTAAAATAGAAACTATATATACTAAAACTGTGTAACGCTGTATAGTAGCATATTAAATGATCTGCAGAGTTCTGCAGTAAGCAATCAACATGTCTAACTTTGTTTAGCCTACAGTTGCTCATAAAGTTATTTAAAAAAATATTACACCTCTCATTGCTATTATTTTCCAGATTATGTTTGGAGAAATAAAGGTTTAAAAGCAGAAGGTAGAGTTAAAACATTGAGTCAGAAGCCAGGCACTGAGTTAGGGCAGAAAGGTAGAATTTTTCTCCTGCCTATCTCTAATAGGAGGAGACTGTGCTCTTTTTCACCCCACTCCAGTATTCTTGCCTGGAAAATCCCATGGACAGAGGAGCCTGGTGGGCTGCAGTCCATGGGGTCGCTAAGAGTCGGACATGACTGAGCGACTTCACTTTCACTTTTCACTTTCATGCATTGGAGAAGGAAATGGCAACCCACTCCAGTGTTCTTGCCTGGAGAATCCCAGGGACGGGGGAGCCTGGTGGGCTGCCGTCTATGGGGTCACACAGAGTCGGACACGACTGAAGCGACTTAGCAGTAGCAGCAGCAGTGCTCTTTTTATTGCCATAGGAACCACTGCCTTGCTGTCAGAGGGGTTATGAGAGGATGGAGGATAGGAGAAAGAGCCTGGGTTTGGCGTTTGGACAGGTATGGTGTGAATCCCAACACTGCCATGTACTAGTGAAAAGTGAAAGTTGCTCAGTTATGTCCAACTGTTTGTGACCAGGTGGACTGTAGCCCGCCAGGCTCCTCTGTCCATGGAATTCTCCAGACAAGAATACTGGAGTGGGTAGACATTCCTTTCTCCAGGGGATCTTCCCAACCCAGGGACTGAACCTGGGTCTCCTGCATTGCAGGCAGATTCTTTACCATCGAGCCACTATGGAAGTTGGTGCTACTAGTTATGTGACCTTAGATAAATGGCTACATTTTTCTTTATCTCTGTAGGGGGAAAACATAGTTCCTATCCCTAAAGAATTTATCATCTAATGGGAAGTTGAGATTAGAAGAACTGTGGTCATGAAACAAGAATAAGATTATTGCTTTAAAAGATAGACATAGTGGTTGGCGGGGGGGGGGGGTCTGTTTTATTTTTATTTTTAAATTTCTAGTTATTTATTCTTTTGGCTGCATGACGTGAGGAATTGCCCTGACCAGGGATTGAATCCATGCCGCCTGCAATGCAAACTTGGAGTCTTAACCACTGGACTGCCAGGGAAGTCCCAGGGTGTATTTTAAAGGAGGCAGAAGCCAACCAATTGTGGACGATTTGGAAAAGCTTCATGGAGAAGCTGGCATTTAGGTAGAAAGGTCTATATGAGTTAGTAAAGTAAGGAGACATTTGGAGACATAATAGTGGGGAGTACCTTCTGGGCAGAGCAGAAAGCAAGAGCAAAGGTTTGGTGACGGGAAAGAAAAGACATTTAAGGAGTAGCAAGTGGCCTTATTTCTCCAGAGACATTAGCAGTTAAGCAGTCATTTTGCTCTGTGGCCTGTGCGCTGTAGGACCTTGGTGGTATAGATTGTTTTAGCAGGACTGTTGGTGGCTTTTGAGTAGACTAATGCATTTAATACTTACTATGGCACCATTACCAAGTAAATAACCTTGTACTTGAAGAAAATTTAGTTTTCAGTGGACGCTCTTAAAAGTTTGGTCACTCTACCAAAGTGCCCATACTCATAATAGGATTTATTGTTAACCTTGGGAAATTTACTGTGCTAATATGCCAAGTCCCGTGGAGGGAGATTTAGTGTGTAGCACTGCCCAAGCTTATAGGACCTCAGAACCCTTTGTTCCCTGAGTTTGTATTAACATCTCCCCAAGATGTTCTCTTCCAGTCATCAGGGTCAGTGTGGAGCTTTGTCAAAAGATGGAGTATTACTCAGCCATAAAAAGGAACACATTTGAGTCAGTTCTAATGAAGTGGATGAACCTAGAGCCTATTATACAGAGCAAAATAAGTTAGAAAGAGAAAGACAAATATCATATATTAATGTATATATATGGAATCTAGAGAGATGGTACCAATGATCCTGTGTATAGGGCAGCAAAGGAGACACAGACATAAAGAAGAGACTTCTGAACTTAGTGGGAGAAGGAGAGGGTGATATGATTAGAGAGAATCACATTGAAACATATACATTACCATATGTAAAATAGATAGCCAGTGGAAGTTTGATGTATGAAGCAGGGCACCCGTGTGAAGCAGAGCACCCAAAGCTGGTGCTCTGTGACAACCAGGATGGATGCGGTGGGGAGGGAAGAGGTTAGGGGGTTTGGGGGGAGGGGACACATGTATGCCTATGGATGATTCATGTTGATCTATGGCAAAAACCATCACAATATTGTAAAGTAATTATCTGCCAATTAAATGAAATTTTTAAGAAAGCAGATGCTTTGCTTACTATTTGCCTTACCTGTATCCCCTCCAGCATATCAGACTTTGAGTGGGGTAGGCGTGGGACAGGTGCTCAGAGGCTAGGAGCAATGTGGGCACCCTGGCCATCCTCATATCTTTTGTCCATGCCTCCAGCCTCCCAGTCCCTATCTCCACCCCTTCTCTGACCCAACCTAAGGTATCATATTATTCTTCAGTTGCATGAACAGTAAGGGCTTCCTCTCAATTGCTAAAATTTTATAATAAAAACCTTACTAAAATGTTGTGGGGAATTCCCTACGTGCATGCATGCTATATCGCTTCAGTTATATCAGACTCTTTGTGACCCCATGGACTGTAGCCTGCCAGGCTCCTCTGTCCATGGGATTCTCCAGGCAAGCATACTGGAGTGGGTTGGCATGCCCTCCCTGCAGGGGATCTTCTAGACCCAGAGATTGAACCTGAATTGGCAGGCAGGTTCTTTACCACTAGTGTCACCTGGGAAGCCTGGCAGTCCTAGGACTTCAGGGTTTCATCCTCTGGGCCTGGGTTTCTACCCCTGGTTGGGGAATTAAGATCCACAAGCAGCATGGTGTGGTCCAAAAAACATTTGTGAAGAAAAATATAAATATATACATGTAAGCAAAGGCCAAGTAGGTTATTGATCACCTCTAGATTAGCAGTGCTGGGTTCTTAGTCACTTAGTCATGTCTGACTCTTTGTGACCCCAAGGACTGTAGCCCACCAGGCTCCTCTGTCAATGGGGATTCTCCAGGCAAGAATACTAGAGTGGGTTACCATGCTCTCCTCCAGGGGACCTTCCCAACCCACAATCGAACCCAGGTCTCCTGCATTGCAGGAGGAATCTTGACTGCCTGAGCCACCAGGAAATAGTAGTAGATCATCAGAATAACACCCTCTTCAACAACACAAGAGACAGCTCTACACATGGACATTACCAGATGGTCAGTACCGAAATCAAACTGATTATATTCTTTGCATCCAAAGATGGAGAAGCTCTATACAGTCAGCAAAAACAAGACTGGGAGCTGACTGTGGCCCAAATCATGAAGTCCTTATTACAAAATTCAGACTTAAATTGAAGAAAGTAGGGAAAAGCACTAGATCATTCAGGTATGACCTAAATTCAGTCCCTTATGATTATACAGTGGAAGTGACAAATAGATTCAAGGGATTCGATCTGACAGATAGAGTGCCTGAAGAACTATGGAAGGAGGTTTGTAACATTATACAAGAGGCAGTGATCAAAACCATTCCCAAGAAGAAGAAATGCAAAAAGACGAAATGGTTGTCTGAGGAACCCTTACAAATAGCTGAGAAAAGAAGAGAAGCAAAAGGCAAAGGAGGAAAGGAAGGATATATCCATCTGAATGCAGAGTTTCAAAGAATAGCGAGGAGAGAAAGAAAGCCTTCCTAAGTGATCAATGCAAAGAAATAGAGGAAAACAATGGAATGGGAAAGACTAGAGATCTCTTCAGAAAATTAGAGATACCAAGGGAACACTTCATGCAAAGATGGGCCCAATAAAAGACAGAAATGGCATGGACCTAACAGAAGCAGAAGATATTAAGAAGAGGTAGCAAGAATATACAGAAGAACTATACAAAACAGATCTTCATGACCCAGATAACCATGATGGTGTGATCACTCACCTAGAGCCAGACATCCTAGAATGCAAAGTTGAGTGGGCCTTAGGAAGTATCACTGCGAACAAAGTTAGTGGAGGTGATGGAATTCCAGCTGAGCTATTTCAAATCCTAAAAGATAATGCTGTGAAAGTGCTACACTCAATATGCCGGCAAATTTGGAAAACTCAGCAGTGGCCACAGGACTGGAAAGGGTCAGTTTTCATTCCAATCCTAAAGAAAAGCAATCCCAAAGAATGTTCAAACTGCCGCACAATTGCACTCACATCACACTAGAAAGTAATGCTCAAAATTCTCCAAGCCAGGCTTCAAAAGACTGTGAACTGAGAACTTCCAGATGTTCAAGCCAGGTTTAGAAAAGGCAGAGGAACAAGAGATCAAATTGCCAACATCTGTTGGATGATCCAAAAAGCAAGAGAGTTCCAGAAAAGCATCTACTTCTGCTGAATTGACTACGCTAAAGCCTTTGACTGTGATTATCACAGCACACTGTGGTAAATTCTTCAAGAGATGGGAATACCAGACCACCTTACCTGCCTCCTGAGAAATCTGTATGCAGGTCAAGAAACAACAGTTACAACTAGATATGAACAACAGATTGGTTCCAGATTGGGAAAGGAGTACATCAAGGCTGTATATTGTCACTTACTTATATGTGACACTTACTTTGCTTACTTAACTTATATGCAGAATACATCATGTGAAATGCCAGACTGGATGAAACACAAGCTGGGATCAAGATTGCTAGGAGAAATATCAATAGCCTCAGATATGCAGATGACACCACCCTGATGGCAGAAAGTGAAGAGGAACTAAAGAGCCTCTTGATGAAAGTGAAAAAGGAGAGTGAAAAAGCCAGCTTGAAATTCAGCATTCAAAAAACTAAGATCATGGCATCCAATCCCATCACTTCATGGTAAATAGATTGGGAAAAAATGGAAACAGTGACAGACTTTATTTTTGGGGGGCTCCAAGATCACCGCAGATGGTGACTGCAGCCATGAAATTAAAAGACACTTGCTGCTTGGAAGAAAAGCTATGACCAACCTAGACAGCATATTAAAAAGCAGAGACATTACTTTGCCAACAAAGGTCCATCTAGTCAAAGATATGGTTTTTCCAGTAGTCATGTACGGATGTGAGAGTTGGACCGTTAAGAAAGCTGAGTGCTGAAGAATTGATGCTTTTGAACTGTGGTGTTGGAGAAGACTCTTGAGAATCCCTTGGACAGCAAGGAAATCAGTCTTGAATATTCATTGGAAGGACTAACGCTGAAGCTGAAGCTCCAATACTTTGGCCATCTGATGTGAAGAGCTGACTCATTAGAAAAGACCTCAATGCTGGCAAATATTGAAGGCAGGAGGAGAAGGACAACAGAGGATGAGATGGTTGGATGGCGTCACTGACTCGATTGTGAAATCTCCAGGATATGGTGATGGACAGGGAAGCCTGGGCTGCTGCAGTCCATGAGTTTGAAAAGAATCAGACATGACTGAGAGAGTGAACTGATCAGAATAGAGTGTAAGATGCCAGGACTGGGTCTTCCCAGGTGGCGCTAGTGGTAAAGAACCCGCCTGTCAATGCAGTAGACGTTAGAGACAGGAGTTCAATCCCTAGGTTGGGAAGCTCCCTTGTAGTAGGAAATGGCAACCCAACACAGTATTCTTGCCTGGAGAATCCTGTGGACAGAGTAGTTTGGCGGGCTATAGTCTGAGGGTTGCAAAGAGTTGGACATGGCATGCCTAGACTGTTATTATGTGACAGAAATATATTTTAGAATTTACAAGTTTATTTCTAAGCCTAGTTAACTTCTCTATGAATTTTTGGTTGTCTTTATTTAGTCACCAAGTCACGTCTGACTCTTTTGCAACCCCATGGGCTGTAGCCCACCATGCTCCTCTCTCCATGAGATTCTCCAGGCAATTATACCAGAGTGGGTTGCCGTTTCCTCCTCCAGGGGTCTTCCCAATCCAGGGATTGAACCTGAGTCTCCTGCATTGCAGGCGGATTCTTTACCAGGAAAATCTCATGAATGTTTTAAGCCCACATTAACGTATCTTCAAACCAAGCAATGCAATGTGTAGAAAACTCTCTGCTGCACGTTGTAAGTAAAGTGAATTTATAATTTGGCTCAGAATGATCAACGGAGAAGACATTGGCACCCCACTCTAGTACTCTTGCCTGGCAAATCCCATGGATGGAGGAGCCTGGTGGGCTGCAGTCGATGGGGTCACTAAGAGTCGGACACGACTGAGTGACTTCACTTTCACTTTTCACTTTCATGCATTGGAGAAGGAAATGGCAACCCACTCCAGTGTTCTTGCCTGGAGAATCCCAGGGACGGCGGAGCCTGGTGGGCTGCCGTCTGTGGGGTCGCACAGAGTCGGACACGACTGAAGTGACTTAGCAGCAGCACAATGATCAAGGATCTACTCAGCAACTGATATTACTTCTTTTGGAATGTTTCTTTTAAGTTTCTAGCACTTTTTAAAGAGATTAGAGAAGGAAATGGCAACCCACTCCAGTACTCTTGCCTGGAAAATCCCGTGGACAGAGGAGCCTGTTAGGCTACAGTCCATGGGGTCGCAAAGAGTTGGACACAACTGAGCAACTTCGCTTTCACTTTCAAGGAGATTAGAAAGAAGATAGAATTCAGGTTTTTTACCATATATCTTCATTTCTGGAAACAGGGGAGATTACAATTAGATTCCTGAAATTTATTGATAATAGGATAATAAATATCAGTCATTTCAGTAGAAATCAAAATTTTTTTTGCTGTATCACTATATATATTTTAATCTAAGTTTTTGGTATTTTGAAAAAGATCTTCATGATAATTTTTTCTTAATAGTTTTCAGGTATAACTGCAATAATATAACATATAATGTATAAAGCTATAAAATATGTATATATATATAATCAATGCATGTAAAATATCACATAGCAGATCAAAGAAGGCTGTGTTCAGTAATTCACAGAAGCAAGGTATCTTCACTTCCTGACCATGCATCTCAAAATATGTTGGACTTCCTTTCTTATCATCATCAAAATGCATATACTTCTTGTTGCCTCTCTTCCTTGCAATGGATAAAACTTTTCTCTATATAGAAGGCAGGGAACCAATATAGGAAAATGCCTAAAGAATGTGTATAAGTTGCCAAAATGGATACCTCCTGGGATGTTTCTAAAAGCATCATAAATAGCATATAATACATTCACCTTCTCTCTTGCTGAGCTGTTGAAATAGCTCACTCAGCACTTTTGTTAAATAATATCCCTGGGACATGAACCAAATAGCATTTCCTCTTCAGTCTTATCTGTCATTTTCCTGATTCCAAAACCAGTCTCCAGATGTCAAAATATGAAGGTGAAAGTGGATGAAATTGTTTTTATTGATAGAGCTTCCTATAGCAAACTGATGGACCAAGATTATCCCCTGTTGTGTATGCTCCAATCAATTGGTCAATGATCCCAAAGTAAAAGCTTGACCCTGTGAGTGTCTAAATTATCTTTAACCTTCAGTGTAGTTTAAGATAGTGTACCATACTTGAAGGACATTTTAGCTGAGTTATGTAATTTGTTTTGTGTATTTTACCAAAGCATAATTATGATGGACCTTGTAGCATACACTTCTAACACTGATAGAAACACTACACTGAAATTCTATTGCTATTTTAATATCTCCAGTATTGCAAGGAAAATTTGATTGCTTTCTGTTTCTGTTGCAAGTATGTATGAGTGTGCCTTTAAGGTGTGGGAGATACATGAAAATGCACTTTGAAACACTAAAGTGCTACGTAAGTATTGGGTGTTATATTGGGTCCATGGAGCTTGACTCACCTGTTCTGTATGCATTTTAGGTTTTCATATGTACAAGTTTTGTAATAATATACTAAGGGAAAATGGCTCATGTAATCTTTTGAATTGTTTCTCATATGTCCCAAAACTTGGGAATGAATAGACTCCATTAGAGAAGAAGGACTCAAATATAACTCAGTTGAAATGCTTCATTTTTCAGGTCAGAAACAAATACCTGAAGAGGTGAGGTATTTTGCCCAAGATTGCAAAGCCAGTTAGTGGTGGAGCTGAGATAGGAACCATCTAATCCCCAGATTCCTGGCTTATTACTCATTCTTCAGTTCAGTAGATATAGAATCTTGTTTAGCAACGGGGCAAACAACCACAAAGGACGTTGGCTTTGCCCATTTTGTTAGTGTACCTTTTTTCTTTTTGTATAAAAAATATACATGCCCATCGGTCCAGTCCACATGCAATGTGGAGACCTGGGTTCAGTCCCTGGGTTGGGAAGATCCCCTGGAGGAGGGCATGACAACGTACTCCAGTATTCTTGCCTGGAGAATCCCCATAGACAGAAGAGCCTGGTGGGCTACAGTCCATGGGGTTGCAGAGAGTTGGACAAGACTGAGTGACTAAGCACACGGACACCAGTGGTTAGGACTCTACCTCCCAATGCAGGGGCACAGATTCGATCCCTTGTCAGAGAACTAAGGTCCCAATACTGTGGAATGTGGCCAAAAATTAAATAAATAAATGAAAGTGTTTGTACCGTTAAAAAAACCATTCAAAAACATATATATACTCAATAACAAATCTGCCTTCAGGAGATTTGATTTTCCCATGACCAGGCATTATGATCAATTCAGAAACATGGATCTAATGATTTTGAAATTCTAGATTACTATGATATTGTAATTCACTTTATAAGACCTTGTTAACTTATTATTACCTATTTTTATTCCTTTCTGCCAAACTGCATGCCTTTTTTTTTTCTCTCCTGTGTCTTTTATTACCCTGTGCCTTGGGGGAGTAAAGTCAATTTTCATAGCTTCTATCTGATGTTACATTCACGTTATTGCTTAAAAACAGGGGTTAGATGTGTCTTGGGACCTTACTGTGTACAGCCTCACTCTGAACTTCGTCCTCCCTTTGGTGAGCCTGGTGGAAAAAGCTCTTAAGTTGTCAGTTTTGAAGACCTGCTGAAGTTCCTGCAGTGCTACACTTCACCTACAGCTTTCATTTGGGTCCTCACTGTGCCTTCTGAACTTGTTTTGTGGCCAGTGGAAATAATAGTTGTCCATTCTGTACCTTAGAATGTGACACTCATAGAGTTTCTGAGAAATTTATAGAAGAGTGCTTTGTTTGGGGTTCTTGATCCTTTGGGTATGTCGTCTCAGTAAGGACATCAGGAGTGTCACCCAAACCCCTACTATCTATTAAGGAAGAAGGATAAGGAAGAGGGGGAGGCGGAGGGGGAGGAAAGGGAGAAAATGCTTTATAAATGGACAAATGTAGTTTAACAACAGTGTAAGGTGGGCTAATATTGCTAGCAGGACCCTCCTCCACCAACCAAAAATTTTAAAAATAATTTTATTTACTTATTTTTATTTTGGCTGTGCTGGGTCTTCATTGCTGTGTGGGCTTTTCTCTAGTTGCTGCCAGTGGGATCTACTCTCTAGTTGGCGATGCACAGGTTTGTCATTGCAGTGACTTCTCTTGTGGAGCAGGAGCTCTCGGGCTTCAATAGTTGTGGCTCATGGGCTCAGTAGTTGCAGCTCCGAGGCTCTAGAGCATAGGCCCAATAGTTGTGGCACACAGGCACATGGGATCCTCCTGGAGCAGGGATTGAACCCGTATCTCCTGCATTGGCCTTGGCAGGTGGACTCTTTAGCACTGAGCCACCAGGGAAGCCCCAGCCAAAGTTTTTTAATGGTTATCTTAGTACCAAGATGTTGCTCCACTCTACTGTTTGTTGTCCTCTTCTATCTTTACTAATGTCTACCTTCCTAAAATCCCCTCTCCAGTGCTGCTTTTTCTTTAAGCTTCTCTGATTCACCTCTCCCCACCATATTACATTGAGTATCATAGTTATTACTACTGTTAATTTTTAATTTAGTCCAGAGCTAGACTGAAAGTTCCTTCAGAGATTTTATGAAACATCTAGAGGAAAGCTTTGCACGTTATAGGTTGTTCGTATTATTTATTAGATTGATTTTTGGGCAAAATGCACTTTTAGTATTTTTTTCCTCAATTCCTTCCTTATAATTTTACTTTGAGTTATTTACCTAGAATTAAACAATAGTATGAGAGTCTTCCCTGGTGGTACAGTGGTAAAGAATCCACCAGCCAGTGCAGGAGATACAAGAGACATGGATTCGATCTCTAGGTCAGGAAGATCCCCTGGAGTAGGAAATGGCTACCCACTCCAGTATTCTTGCCTGGAGAATCCCATGGACAGAGAAGCCTGGTAGACTACAGTCCATAGGGTCGCAAAGAGTCAGACATGACTGAGAGACTAAGCTTGCACGCGCACATACAAATAATAGTGTGTGGGAAAAAAACTTGAACTTCCAATGCCTTTCAGTATATTAACTGGAATTTTAGAAGTTGAAAAAAAGTAGTATTTTAGAGGATTTTAGTTTTTTTTATAAATCAATTCAGCTGCACATCTTTTTAATTAAAACTTAAATTTTATTTTCCATTTGTGTTTTTCTTTTTTCTCTAGTGATTGTATTTAAGTATTCAAAGTTAAGAACTGAATCTTGGGCAAATAATCTCTCAAATTACATTTATTTTTTAAAGGAAGTTTACTTCCATTTACTCATAGCAAATCAATTCTTAGGATAGAAATATGTAGTCTTGAAGATTGATGACATGTTCGAGATTATAACCTTCCTACTCCCTTTAAAAAGTAAGTATAGGAGCCATTGTGAGCAGTGATGCTTCACGTTTCATTTTCCACTACCAAAGTGTTTTAAAATGACAAAAATCATTCTTTACAATATTATGGTCAAGAATGGAAAGATATTTATTGGCTGAGAGCATTGTGTTTCTGATAGCTTTGCCTGGAGTTATGATGGAAATTTTGACACAATCATAATTCAAGTTGACATTAATGGGAATCATTATGGTCTTGTCTAGCCTTATTAGAAGGTCATTTGGAAATTTTATTTAGATGATCAGATGGTTCCATGACCAAGTAGAAATAGTGTTTTACTTTTTGTGTTTTTACTGTTGGGTGCTCACAGTGAGTGTAGCTTTATGTACACCCTTCCTTTGACTGTTAACACCTCTTACAGCTGGTTTGATTACTACCCTAGTCACAATGAATGACTGACATTTCTCATATTATTGACTTTTGTAGGGCTTCATCATCAGATGATGCCTCTGAAGTCTCTGACTAGATAGTGCCTTTTTGATTTTCTTAGTCTCCTGACCCCCAACTCCTCCATGCACCTCTACAGTGGAGATAGCCTTTACCTGTATTCCTAATAATAAAGGAAGACTTTACCCGTATTCCTAATAATAAATGAGTGTGGAATTGGGCAAAGAGACCAAGAGAGCTCAGTGCTGGCATTGGCTCTGACAGCTAATGGGCTTTAAAGCTTTGAGCAAACGAGTTCTCCTCTGCAGACTTCATCTTCCTGATTTGTAATAGGTGGGTTATATTAGGTGATCTCAAAGATCCCTCCTTCTATAAGTCATCAAAATTCATCTGCCAGAATGGCGGTGTGATAATTAGCAAGACTGATAGTGGGGTACAGGGAAATGGCAGTGTGAAAAGCTCATCTACACTATCCCTGGTGAACATTCATGTTTGCATATTTTAATAACAATATTCTCAGCATCCCACCTCCACCCAAGCACTCACTTAGCAAGAACCTTTCTCCCCCTTAACATTTTACAACTGTGTAATTTAATGAGCTCCATTAATACCAACAAAATGGAGTAACATGCTATTTTAATATACCTTTTAATATTACTTCTAGGATTTGAGATACCAAATGAAAGATTTTTAGCTTTGACTTTTCAGGAAGAAAAAAATCACCTGTCTTTACTTACTGGAGGAAAAAAAGATCTCCAATAAAGAATCATGGCTCAGAATTGTTATTCCATTCACACTTGCTCCTCTTTTGGCATGCATGACCTCATGTGTGAGCATAAAAGGAAGGTGACACATTAAATGAAAGGTCATTCTAAAAAAACAAAGTTGACAAAAATGCTTTACTCTCAAGGATAGAGGTGAAGTACAAATCAAAATAATAGCTTATTCATAGCTAATATTTGGAGATATTTCTTAAGTCCAGAAAGGTCAGAGGGAAATCCAGCAGATGTCAACACTGTTTGTCAGGTGGGAAGACTCACAGTGTCTCCTGAGGAATTTAATTTATATTAATGAGGAGTGAGACCTGCCTTGGGCTCTCTCAGAGATGTCTGTGGTGCCAATTTTAATGATCTAACTTCATGAAAAGGATTCCTAACAAATTATTCAGCGAGACAACCTCACATGAGATTGCTTTTTAATCCTGAGGCCTCAGTTACTCTGACCTCTGCTGAACCACAGGCAAAAACTGGGGCAGAGTCTTGAGACCTGGCCTCACTAAATTGATAGCTTGCTGTCATTTCTCTTTCTTGTTGAGTTATCAGGGGACCAGGCTAACTCAAGTGCCCTGTGATGTACATATTCAGTTGTGTCTGAAACTTGGCAACACCATGGACTCTCGCCCTCCAGGATCCTTTATTCTTGGGATTTTCCAAGCAGGAATACTGAAGTGTGTTGCCATTTCCTTCTCCAGTGGATCTTCCTGACCCTGGGATTGAACTCGTGTCTTTTGTGTCTCCTGCATTGGCAGACAGATTCTTTACCAACAGTGCCACCAAGTAGGACAGCGAAGTGAGATTCTGACAATAAAGTTCTAATTCAGTTCAACAGTCCTTCATGAAAACTCACAATTGAGGCAATGTGGGAGTGATGACAAGAGTCACTATTTATGTGCACTTATTATGTGCCATACTCCCTACTAAGTGTCTTGTATTTCCAGTTTCTAATCTTTACAACAGTTGTACAGAATTACAGAGGTGGGGAAGAAGACTCAGCAGAATCAGATTTGGTAGGTCTGTTTAGTTCCAGTATCCTTGGTTTTCCACTATGGACCTACCTCTTAGGTTTTTCCTTTTTCATCTCACTTCTCAATGTTCCCCATAGCTTTCCTTTATCTAGCACTGGCTATGTTTCAGATATTGTGCTTGGTATTTTATAATATAAACCTACTAAATAGATGATATTAGTTCCACTTATAAATGAGAAAGGAGGGTTAGAGGGTTAAGCAGTTTTTCCACATTGTCATTCCCACAACTAAGAGTTCCCATACTGCAACTAAGACCCTGTGCAGCCAAATAAAAATAAATACTAAAATAATGGACTATGTCAATGTCACTTAGTTACATTTTCTAAATTTGAAGTGGTTCTGTGTTTGGGATTAAATTGCTCTTCAATGGGCAAGAGCTAATGAAAATAAACATGCTTTAATATCATATTTAATATTATTAATATCATTTAATATCATAATACCAAATAATTTGCATTTTTTAACTCTCTTGCATGCCATGTAAGTTCTTGTCCTCAACCTTTCTATTAGCAGAAGTTGAATTCTAGGTATTTCACCTCTTTCTCTTTCTCTCTTTTAAAATACACTTTTTAAACTTAAAAGAAAAATCAAGGGGTATGTGTGATTTTTATAGCAAAATAAAATCCTAGATAACCTTTTTGACTTGTTCTCATACAAGCAAATAATCTGTTTTAAACAGGTTTTCTACTTCCATTTAAGCACAGACTATTGTCCATATTTTGGAAGCCTATCCTAGACTGTGAAGCCAGAATAGACACGATACCTTGGACAAGATTTGATCTGAGAGCTTCATGGATTGGCACAAGAAGCCAATGAAACAAGGGTGTTTGTTTGATAACCCTAGAAATCACTTGCTTCCCATTCCTCTGGGGCTTCATTTTAGCCAAACATTTAATCCATTTTTATTCCAGTAACAACATCATCATCAATAATAACATTTATTTAGAGCTTACAAGACACAATAGTAGGTGACTTATCTGTATTCCTTGTCTTCATAGCAATCCTATTGCAAAAGGAATACTATTGTCCTGCATCTTAGAAGGGAAAACGCAAGGTCAGAGAGGTTAGCAACCTTGCCCCTTGTCACAGAAAGTGACAGCGCTGGGATTTGAACCCAGATCTATTGTACTTCAGAGCCCAAGCTCTTAAGCATTTGTCTGTAACACTTCACAAGAGATTCATTATGTACTAGGAAAAAAAAAAAATATTTCAAAAATAGATGTATGGGAAATAAAGGCATAATGCAGAGCTGAAAATTACCTTAGAGAGATCCCTGTCTAGGATAATATGCTTATATTTCTAAAAAGAAAAAGCTGAGGCCTAGAAAAGTCTTGGGACATGTTCATGTTCACAAAACTAGTAGGGTGCAGCCATCCTAGAGCCTAGGTCTCTTGACTTTTAGAGCCATAGTGTTTCCATATACCCCCCATGATGTGTCTCCCCTCTGTTGCAGGGAAGTATTTAGTAGAATTCTAGTGTAGAAGAGGGAAAGAGGATAAGGGTAAGAATACAGTCTATTGCATTGGAAAGGTGAGCTCAAATCATTGGGCCAAATTCTTACTGACCTTATCTTTTAAAAGTTTCAGTGCTATATTGCTATCAACTGCCGTTATAACTAGATCTTTTCCACCATGTTCAACTGCAGCAGCTTATTGTTGTATGCACATTATATTTGGGGAGTAGAGAGAGAGAGGGAGAAAGGGAAAGAAGGAAACAGAGGGAGGGAATGAGGTGGTGGGGGGCAGAGAGAGATTGAGATAGAGACAGGAGAGGGAGACAGACAGACAACATCTTTCATGGTGTCAGCCATTCCCCTGTGCTATTCCTGGAGTGCACCTGTCATGTGAGATGTGCACCTGCTGTTCCTAAGTCATCTTGCTTGCCTGGTGTCTCTTAGATTGTGAGCTTCTTGCCATGCTGGGTGTGATTTTGGTGTTGAAAGATATGTGATTCTGTACAACGTGCTCCAACTTTTTCATCTGGTTCACAGCAGAAAAATAAAGGTCCGTTCCAGTGCTGGAGGAAAGGCTGGCTGACTTGAACTCAACAGAGACGTTATTGTGTTTCTCTGACCCTTTCTAAGGATCTTATGGGTAATTTTAACTCTGCTAACCTAACCTCATATAAGGTTACTCTACTGAATTTCTTTTGCATTTTCTCTCCCAGTTCTAATATACAACAATGTCTTTCTGGATAAGTATTCTTGTTGTGGCCCTACCACTCCAGCTCTATAGAGCATGTTCTGTCCATTGGTCATTCTCAATCTCGTTACACTCCTCACTGAATCCTATTCACCTGGGATCATTATGTTCTTACAGTTGACCCTGATTCATTGATAAATGTGGAATATTGACCTTTCGCATCAAAAACTAACAATAATTAAGCAATAATATCTAGGAGGTTATCATACAAAGTATCTACATGCTTCTTTTTCTCTCAAGTTTATATTTTTTATTTGCTCTGTGCTTCTTCATTTTTCTGAGTTGGCAATGTAATATTTTTGCTCTTAGTTATGTGTGTACTGGGGCTTCCCAGGTGGCTCAGTGATAAAGAATCTGCCTGCAGTGCAGGAGACCTGGGTTTGATCCCTGGATTGGGAAGATCCCCTGGAGAAGGAAATGGCAACCCATTTCAGTATTCTTGCCTGGGAAATCCCATGCACAGAGGAGCCTGGTGGGCTACGGTCCATAGGATTACAAAGAGTTGGACATGACTGAGTGACTGAGCACTCACATATGTGTGTATTATATTTTGTTATATTTATTGCTAAGACTCAATTATTTTCTTCATCATATCTTGCCAATTCCTTTCCAAGTATCGTCACTATGTTTAATGAAAAAGTGAAAGTGAAAGGTACTCAGTCATGTCCATCTTTTTGAAACCCAATGAACTATACAGTCCATGGAATTCTCCAGGCCAGAATACTGGAGTGGGTAGCCATTCCCTTCTCTAGGGGATCTTCCCAACCCAGGGAGCAAACCCAGGTCTCCCACGTTGCAGGTGGATTCTTTACCAGCTGAGCTACCAGGGAAGCCAATTTAATGAAAGGACCATTTATAACAGTGTGACAGAGACAAGAGAAATCAAAAAGGGATGGTGAAGGAGTCCTGAGCTAGCAACAGTGGGAAGCTGATGCTACTCCTAAGCCTTAAGGGGAAAAGGTATCCTGTTATTGGAAACCAGCAAGAGTTGGAGATGTAAGAGGTCGACTGTTCAACAGAAACAGGAATGTAGCCACTGCCAGGCGGTGGTCTGACAGGGAGGAGTCCAAGGAGATAAATGTCTCAACCTAACTGTCCTCTCAGTCTCTTTCCATTAGTCAAATCTCCTACTTTCCATTAGTCAAACCCACTGAGAAGCTAGAAGGCAGGGGAGTCCAATTGTTGTTGGGCTGTACAGATCAGCAGCTCAGGGCAGAGCACCATAGAGGGTGGAGAATGATTCTGGAGGGACAGAAGGAGAATATTCAGCAATGAAGGAAAATCTCATTTCTTTTTTTGATTCTTGTTTGAAATATGAACCTATTTGAATGTATTTACCCTTAAAAAGTTGTCAGTTTTTATTAGTCTTTAAACTTGAATGGCTGTTAAATTGTTAAAGCCAACTCAAGAACTGCTTTTTCAAGTATTAGATCATGTTTTTATTAGGTTGTATGTATGATGAAAGTCATGGCCTAAGAGTTGCTTTTACTTTGGATATTTGACATTAAAATGACTTACAAAGAAGAAATATGGATCCTTATTACATTTGGAGCAATAAGAAATGGATGTGATGTTTTATACAAAGAAATAATTTTTGTTGGATAGTTGTTTCTCAGTTTCCTTAAATGCTACTTTGTAAATACCCATGAAAGTGGGGGAGAAAGTCTCTGGACAGAGGTTGTGACTATATATGTAATCTACATATCACTACTTTCCTTTTTAAAAAGCATACCTTATGTTTAGAAACAGTAATCATAACACAGGAGAGGCAAGGGTCCTCCCAAGCCAGGAGCAGCCTTATCACACATGGGAGAAGGCGTTTCAAAGGAGGGTTAATAATGTCTATAGACTGTGATGTGTTCTCAGTCGTGTCCGGCTCTTTTCGACCCATGGACTATAGGCCACCAGGCTGCTCTGTCCATGAGATTTCCCAGGCAAGAATACTTTAGTGGGTTGCCATTTCCTTCTCCAGGGGATCTTCCCGACCTAGGGATCAAACCCAAGTCTTCTGCATTGGCAGGTGGATTCTTTACCGCTGAGCCACCTGGAAGCCCCATAGACTCTGGTAGAGGAATACAAAAGGGGCATGCAGAGTAGACCAAGAACTTTGATCTGTCCTACTTTCAAACATGTGGGCTATTTGGCTTTGATCTCATCCCGATACCAATTCTGCTGCTGTTGATGGTGGAGGGAGAATCTTGAACCCCTACAGGTTATTTGTATCTCTGCATTCAGGAAGGAAAGCAGAGAAGCTGGTGGTAAAGACTTTGAAGTTTATGAGATTAATCTGTGTTAAATCAGTAGTGAGAAGGGATAGTTGGGATTTAAGTAGAACCACATGCCCTGAAAATTGAATGGAATTTAGAGATCACCTGGTGTATTTATTCTTCAAGCCTAAAGGACAAAGCCTAAATAAATCCCGGGACAAACCTCGCTCTCAGCTTTTCCTAAAACAGTGCTTCAGTCAGGCAAATTATTATGCAAGCTGGGGTCTATTTGCCTTCTCTGAGCAAATCCATGCCTCTTCACCTCTTACTTGTTAGAAAATAATCCTTTATAATTGCTGGGTTTGTGTTTTCAAAGAGCTTCCCCTTAACTTTTAACCCTACCCATTAATCACAGAGGTAGAGACCGAAACACTTAAAGTAAAGCCTTAAATTTCACATCGGTGCACTCTGTAACACCATGGAGCTGCCTTCTGTTGACAGGATTCTGCACTGGGAGAGCAAACTCTTAAAAACAGGGAAAAGATACTGAGAGGCAGTTGTCGGAGGGATTCTGAAGGCATTCCCATTCCTCTACTAAGGCCTGGAATTTCCCCAGTTCTACCAGTTCACTTCTCTGAATCTCTTATGACCTTCTATAAGAATGTGACTGTCCATGCTGGAGAGTTATTTGCTCAAATTGAAGTGTGTCTGATAGAAATTGTTGAAGTGTTAATTACAGCAGGTTGTTTGGTAGGTCGATGTATTAATTGATGTGACAAACAGTTATTAAGTATTTATGAAGTTCAGAGGGCTGCTGTAGGTTGCTGTGAGTCATAAAATGTGTGTGTGGGTGCGCGCGTGCTCAATTGTGTTCAGCTCTTTTGTAATCCTGTGGACTGTAGCCCACCAGGCTCCTCTGTCCATGGGATTTTCCAGCAAGAATACTGGAGTGGGATCAAACCTGAGTCTTGTGCACTGCAGGTGAATTCTTTACCACTAGTGCATGCCACCTGGGTAAATGGGAGATAATAAATGATTTCTTCCCAAATGATTTTATAAAGTAGTAAGAGACCCTCCAGTGGAGAGAGAGGGATATTTGGGATATCCCAAATGGTGAAATAACCCTGAGTTTTCTTGTAAACATTGGATTTGATAACTATTTTGAGATGTGTATTTGACAGCATTACATACTGTCATGGGGTAACTTGAGTATGAAGCAGGTTTTCAGGGGACAGATGAGATGTTTAGTGGGATGCCCTGTAGCTAAGATGTTCTGTGGATAACATATCTATGTTTCATGCAAATGACTTATGAATTTTTCAAAATATTTAATTTATCTTGGGGCTGTGTTTAAAAGCAGAAAGAGCAGAGGTTCAAATAAGGGTATGGAATTCTTGGCCCCTCAACAGCTAGCAGAGTTGGATTCATGAATTTTGAGGGTGATAATGTGCAAAAAGTGAAATTAGGAGGCTGCAAAATAGATAAATTTTTTATTTCAGACAAGTGTAGGGAACCTAGGCTATCTAGAGGTAGACAGAGAACCATATTGTCAGAAGTTGCAGAAAATATGATTTCAGTAATATTTTTAGTTTTAACATGAAACATTTTAAAGTCACCTTTTTTGAGGTATAATACATCTACAATAAAACAAACCCACTTTAAGTATATTTCAGTGGATTTTGGTAAATTGGTATAGCTGTGTAATCACCACAATCAAAATATAGAATATTTCATCACTCCAGAAAGTTCCCTTGAGCCGCTTTTCATTTATTTCCTACATTGACTCTTGGCCCCAGGCAATTGCTGATACACTTTCTGTCACTGTAGATTAGATCGGTCTTTTCTAGGATCTCATGTGAAAGGAGTCGTACAATGTGTACTCTTTTTGTCTGGCTTCTTTTTGCTCAGCATGTTTCTGAGATTCCGTCATGTTGGTCTGTATATTAGCAATTCTTTCCTCTTCATTTCTAAGTATGTATCCATTCAGCTCCTCATGGATATTTGGCTTGTTTCCAATGTTTGACTACTGTTAATAAAGCTACTGTGAACATTCAGGTACAATTTTTTTTTATTGAGGTATAGTTGATTTACAATATTGTATTGGTAACAGGTGTACAGGAAAGTATGTTATACATATATATGTATATATGTATATTTTCCATTTTTTTTCCAGTATGATTTGTTATAAGATAGTGAATATAACTTCCTGTGCTATACAGTAAATCCTTGCTATCTGTTTTGTATATGATAGTATATCTATGTTAATTCTGTACTCCCAACTTATTTGTGTCTTCGCATCCTCTTTGGTAACCATAGTTTGTTTTCTATGTCTGTGAGTCTGTTTCTGTTTTATAAATAAGTTCATTTGTCTATTTTTTAGATTTCACATATAAGTGATATCATATAATATTTGTCTTTCTCTAACTTACTTCACTTAGTATGATAACGTCTAGGTCCATTCATATCACTGCAAATGGCATTATTTCATTTTTATGGCTGACTAATATTCCATTATATATGTATATATATCTATGTGTATATATATGTGTTTGTGTATATATATATATATGAAACACAGCTTCTTTATCCATTCATCTGTTGATGGACACTTAGGTTGCTTCCATGTACAATTTTTGATTAGAAATATGTTTTGATTTTTCTTGGATGAATACCTAAGAGTGGAATTGCTTGGTAGTATACTAAGTATATGTCTACCTTTATAGGAAACTGACAAACTGTTCCAGGGGGGTTGTACCATTTTTTTGTTGCAGTAGTGAGTGAGAGTTCAAGTTTCCCTGCATCTTTGCGAACACTTGGCATGGTCATTCTTTCAAAATTTTACCTAATATATTAGGTGAGTAGTGGTATTTTATTGTGATTTTAATTTGTGTTTTCCTAGTGACTAATGATGTGCTTGTTGTCTATTTGTATATATTTACTTTTGTGAAGTGCCATGTCTTTGGTCATTTTTTTTTATAGTGTTGTTTACTTTCTTGTTGAGTTGTAATGATTCTTTATATATTCTGGATATAACTTCTTTATTAGATATCATGAATATTCAAAGTACTTTTTGACTACAAGAAATTACTGAAAATCTTGCCATAGTAGTGGTGTCAATACATAATCAAAATAAAAATATTGATCTGGTTGCTAAAATGTAACATATTTGCTCTGATGTAGCTCATTTGAGTATAATAGAAAAATGTAGATTAAAAATACTTTTTGTCATCTTCAATTTCATGATAGCAGATTTCAAACAAGAAGCCTGTCTTCATATCGCTTTTCAGTACACTCTGAAATCCACCTTTTTTTTAAGTATGTATTTTTTTAAACAGCTGCCAGTTGAGTTCTAATTTCACATTCCAGTTTTTTCCTGGCAACACCTTTGAGAAGCATATGCTTCCAACTTCAGCTACTGCTTTTTGCTCCATATGTCTCCTGTTCCATTTCTAGGTATCAGGAGGGCATTTGGGCTGGTTATGTGCATGATTAAGTTCATGGAGCTTCTTGGAGGAATCAGGCCCTCCAGGTAGGAGGGAAGGCTTCCCTGGTGGCTCAGATGGTAAAGAATCTGCCTGCAATGCAGGAGACCTGGGTTTGATCCCTGGGTTGGGAAGATCCCCTGGAGAAGGAAATGGCAACCCACTCCAGTATTCTTGCCTGGAGAATTCCATGGACAGAGGAGCCTGGTGGGCTACAGTCTGTGGGGTTGCAAGAGTTGGACAGAACTGAATGACTTTCACTTTCTCAGTTCAGTTCAGTCGCTCAGTCGTGTCCGACTCTTTGCCACCCCATGGACTGCAGCACGCCAGGCCTCCCTGTCCGTCACCAACTCCCGGAGTCCACTCACACTCATGTCCATTGAGCCGGTGATGCCATCCAACCATTCACTTTCTAATAGGAAGGAAAAGAGAACTTGCCTGCTACCAGTTTTTAAAAAGTGACTTAGGAACATATAGTGCCATCCCTCTTTGTGTCAGTGACTTTAAGTTTTAAGCTATAGGAACACTTGTGCTGAATTGCTTCAGTTGTGTCCAAGTCTTTGTGACCCACTTGCGCATCAGCTATTCTTTGTGCTGTCTCTGTACCTTGCCCTAAAACTTAACTTCATGGTGGAGAACACAGACATAATTCCCAAGAGTACTTAGAGAACAGATGCTGAGGGCAAGAGAAGGAATTAGGATTCTTGAATGCTTCTAATGCCATTCATTTCTGTCCCTCCTGCCACTTATCGTCATCTGCTCTTGTTGACATAGTGGCTCACAGGACAGTATTTGGTTCAGTGAGATGGAAGAGGCATTCTGCAAATGCATTAGTGTGACACATTTGATCTTACGATCTCCTGTTGCTGAAAGGTATTAAAGAAATCTCTCAATCTAGGTATAGGCTGTTCTGGCTGGCTTCATCTAAACTTACATTGTTATGTAAACTATAAAATGACAGATCAGTGAAAGTGTTTCTTCTTTTAGAAATTGTTGACCTTTCTATAATTTGTATTTCTGGCCTTGATTACTTTGAATGTATCTAATCAATGGACAGTAAGTGACGTGATCCCTGGATGACTAAAATAGATACCTTTTCCTCCTATCTCACAGACTTTAGGCCTAGCAGAATTCCTCTATCTTCACTCAGAGCTTATGTTTTCTAGTAAATATGACTTTCATAAGTCTAGTTATCTGGTTTCCAGGTCTGCAGCTATTAAAAGCAAAAAGGAAGGTGAGGTGGTAAGGGACTCCTATATGCAGAAACACTGATAGCAGATCAGAGGAAGAGACCACCATATTAAAAAAATGACATGATTTTTAAAACCAATTTGGGATCCTATAGTAAGATGTAGCAAATCCCATTGGACCCCAAGGACATCCCTCTGATATAAGTCATACCAGTGACATGATGGTCCTGAGTCATAAAGAAAATATTAAGCAATCATCCTGTGTTCTTTGTAATAAAATTCTAGGTAGATTTCAAACCAAAATCATTAAGTAAATGTTGTTATACATCAAGATTTAAGGCTTTGGCCATCAGGAAAATTTTTTCCTGTTTCCTGTCCTGATTCTTCTGTGCCCTACCCCCATCCCCCACACACACACTATGCACACGAACTCCTTCTTATCCAGGACTCATCTGCTAAGGGTGTTTTCCCTAGGAAAATTGATTTAACTGCCCCTTCTTTGATTACCCATTGCTTGTATGTATCTTCGTGACATTCACAGCACCATATGGTAATTGCCCGTTTACTTGCTCAGCTTTTGGACCAGACTAAAAGCTATTCACTGATATATATGCCTAGCGCAGTAGTACTGGCACAGAATAGACGCTTAACAAATAGTTCTTGAATAAACGAATGGCTGAACAGATGTGAATGAATCCAGAATAACTTCTGGGTAGCCAAGATTTGTCTGTACAGTACTTCAGAAAAGCAGCCTGCCCAAACCTTTTGAAAACGTGTGTTCTCATCTGTATGGAAATATCTGTTACACAGAATCTCAGCAGATAAGAATTCAGAGTAGGATCAGTGATGTCTTTCAGATGTGAAAGACAAACTGAACCAAAAAAGTTGTACCATCTGTAAATATTCTAGCATAATAGAAAAATTATAGATTAAGTGTATCTGTCCTTAATGGTTTTTGTTTGATATTAAAAATGCCCATATCACATCACACAATTGGATAGACTATTTTGCTATAATTAAATAATTTTGGAAAATGATACTTTGAGAACCTTGAATAGTTCACCATTGACTTGACTTGACTGAGAGAGAACAATAAGAAATGTGCTATAGATCTAGTCAGTAATAAAATACTGTCATTTGGAATAATTTTAATCCAACAAAGAGTCAAGACTCATTACTAACAGGTTTGCTAATAATCAGAAATTAGAGGACATGGATAACATTAGGTGACAGCCTTAAATTTCAAAATGCCATGTTCAAGTCGTTAGACCTAGAAGCACAGTGATACATACAAATGAAGGGAGGTTGAGTTTAAAGTTTAGTGCCAGGAATAAAGCAGAGATTAGAGCAAAGGGTTATTAAACCCTGGGTAGTTAGTGAAATGGAGAAGACAATGGCACCCCACTCCAGTACTCTTGCCTGGAAAACCCATGGATGGAGGAGCCTGGTAGGCTGCAGTCCATGGGGTCACTAGGAGTTGGACACGACTGAGCGACTTCACTTGCACTTTTCCCTTTCATGCACTGGAGAAGGAAATGGCAACCCACTCCAGTGTTCTTGCCTGGAGAATCCCAGGGACGGCAGAGCCTGGTAGGCTGCTGTCTATGGGGTCGCATGGAGTCGGACACGACTGAAGCGACTTAGCAGCAGCAGCAGCAGTTAGTGAAAAAAATTGTGAAATCTTAGACTAGGATAATGGCTTTGAAATTCCCTTTTTTCACATGCATGAGAATCATAACCACCAGTACTATTTAGTTTTAGAATAAAATTGGTGAAACCCACTAAAGACAGGAAGAATCTGGTTAGACTGGATATTTTTAGGGCCAGCTCTGTGCACCCTTTGATTCAGCAGGAGGACTGACTAAGAAGCCTTTTCTGAGGGCCGTTTTTCTTCCTCTCTTTTCCTCTCCCTTTGGCCTGTGACAACTGTGTTCTGCTTTTTCATTTTTCTGAGGTCATAATTGAGGCCACTTAAGAACTGGGCTTTCTTCCAAAATACGGTATTTACTTGTGACCATTTTCACAGTGCTGTCTTAAAGATAAAAAAATAACCAATGGCTCTAATAGGTATGCCTGGGCCGTGTTCTCATGCTGCTTATGGTAGGTACCTTCATCAGCTCAAGCATAGAGAAGGCTGTTAGAAAGGGAGAGGTGCCTGTTATACAAAAGATAAAAGTCTAATAGTTTGTTTTCAGACTGAAGAAAATTTTTTTCTCCTGTCAGAAATAGCTGCATCCAAATGTCATATATATACTTTGTCCTGTTTTGTGTTAGAACGTTAATAAGCGAGTAGCTGGTGTGAATTGCTCTATGAAACTTGGGCTCAAGAAAACATTACTTGTCTTTGTTTTTATCGCTCAAGTTAAATTGATTTTTGAGCACTTCTGGTCAGGGTTGGTGAGGAATCTGATGTCAGTTGTTACTGAGGTTCTCCTCCAGTGCTGCCGCCAACCTCCCCCACCCACTCCCCTGGGCACTGTATTGTCCTGGTCTCCCAGGGTTTAAATGGTCCTGGGAACACAAGGAGAAGTCTGGCCCTGAGCTGTCATCGTGGTCACTATGGCTTCTTCTGTTTACTTTGCCAAGGCTGGGGTAGCACTCCACTGCCCGGGTCTATCACTGTGAGGGCCTCTCTGAAGTGCCCACCCATGGTCTTTGTCTCTGCAGACAGGCTCTATGGTGCCAGCCAATGGCAGTATGCCCCAGAGCCAGAACACTCATTGTGGTCACTCTACTCAGAGGTCTGCCACCTCTGAGGGCTTTATGGAAATAAGGGCCAGGCCTTCCAGACTGACCTGAGGGATCCACTGCCTCCCCAGCCTGCCTCTCACCCTCCCCAGGCTCCTGGTACCTCCACTCTGGAAGGACTTTGCTTCGCCTTGTCTTTTACAATGAGGTTTATGACCCATCTGGAAGCTCTAAATGGATAAAACTCTAGGACCACAAAAGCCTCTTTACTTTCCTATGCATAAGATGGTTTTAGTTTTTAGGAATGCAGTATCATGGTCTCCCATCCCCCAAGGATGAACTGCATATTTTGTTGAGACAGCTGAAACCCGGCAGTTCCATTTATGCATTTAGTTTTCATATCCTGCCACATTAAATCCTCAGTCACTCACATTCCACCCCCCGCCAAGTTTTTGCAAGGCTTATCATGCATGCTCTGCAACTTAAGAATTTAGGGTCTTATATGCCTTGCAAGTGTGTTATATAATCTTAAAAAGAGACTGGTGTGCCATTCTCCCTCTCTCTCACACACTCACACACAATTTTTAAAGGCCTGAGAATGCGTGTTTTGGACAATCTCTTTTATAAATCAGAGGGTGGTGGTGAGGCAATCTTTATCTCAGAATGCTGATATTATAAAGGTACTTTGCTCATTCCCCAGACTGTCTTCACACACTAGAAACTGACTATACATGATCCAAATGTCTCTGTCATCCACCAGGTTCATCACTTGCATCTTTCTGGTTCCTATTATGTAATTGCCCCTCCCATCTATATCTAAAGAACTTGATGAGCTCTTATAGTCTTTCATATTCTTAGGACCATACAACTCTAAAAGATACTTAAATGATATAGATTGAATTTTGATATCGCGTATGTACCTTGAAGTCCATTCCACAGCAGTAAAAACTGAAAGAATTTATGCATTTTTGGTATGTGCAGATAAGCAAACTTGGAAAGGAAAGTCGCTCAGTCGTGTCCGACTCTTTGCGACCCCGTGGACTGTAGCCTGCCAGGCTCCTCCGTCCATGGGATTCTCCAGGCAAGAATACTGGAGTGGTTTGCCATTTCCTTCTCCAGGGGATCTTCCCGACCCAGGGATCGAACCCAGGTCTCCCGCATTGGAGGCAGACGCTTTAACCTCTGAGCCACCAGGGAAGTCCAAGCAAACTTAGATGATTCTTAAAAAATAAAAGTTATTATACAGTTGGCATATGTGTCAGGCTCTTTTGGCATATGTGCCAGGCTCTGTGCTAGGCAAAAAGAAGGCAATCATGAATTCTCTCCTCATAAAGCATGTGATAAAGTGAGGTTGACCATATCCTAGAAGTGAAATTCAGGTAATATTAGGACAAGTTATTTGTATATCGGGCCTGTTTTACCAGTAAATTGCCAATGAATAAACATCCAAAGGTACTAATTTACCCCTTCTCTGGAGTGAAACTAATGCCTGTCCAATTTGCAGTTGCTATAAAATTAACTTAGAGATTTTTACTGGCAAAGTGACTACAATTTCTGTCTGGTTACATCAAGAATAACCTCAAGGAACAAAGGAAACAAGTCCAATTCTAAAAGCGATCTATATATTCCCTATTTACTGATGAGCTTTATTTTAAAATGAAGTCATCTGCCTTTTAAGATCTCACTTTAAATATCACAATAAAGCTTGATCATAAGGAGTTTCGGCATCTTGCCTTGAAGTCCGTCAGGAAATTGGAATGAGTCAGAACCTGGTTAGACTGATTTCCACTTGAAGATTTTTTTTTTTGAATGAATGTTTTATCATTCTGGAAGAGCTTCATGAGAACCATATGCTTTATTTCCTGATTCTTAAGAAAGGGCTTTAGGAGTTAGTCAAGATGACTTAGAAAATGTGGCCTTATTTTAGCAAGTTGTAGGTCATTGCATAGTACACGCAGCTGGTTTATTAAGTGGCTTTAATTCATGACAACACGCGAAATAGCTTTCTTCTCTCACCACTGCTTTCAAACCATGTCACATCAAAGAATGTTGGACTGGGTGCTAGAATATTAAATAGAAAAGTAGTTGGCTATACTTCATTTTAAAAAAAAAAGGTAGTTAGCCATAAGGAAATACCAGTTTCCCCTCAGTCACCCTCACTTTTAAATGAATATTGAAGCTGAGTTGGAAATTCAGACAGTGTAAGAGGGCTTACCCTTCTTTGATGTGACCCCAGAATGATTCTCTGCTGGGCAAAATAATCTTTTTCCACAAAGCTTGTATGGGTGCGGTTGAACCTTGTGAGCATGATAAAGTCTCAGGACAGTCTTCTTGGGTTCTGGGATTCCTAACATCTTCAGAAGATGATTTTTTATTCTTCTCAAGGGAAGTGGGTAGAATTATCCAACTCTGTTATCTGATACTCTAAGACAAGTTAAACCACTAACTGTATGCCCCTTTCCCAGAGAATGAGCAAAGAGGGTAAAAATTTTTCTGCAAATGCCTTGTTGAAGGTCTTTCTTCAGAAGTTATAGTCACTCATTCTGTTTATTTGTTTTTGGCTGCCCTGGGTCTTTGTGTGGACTTTCTCTAGTTGCAGTGAGTGGGGGCTACCCTGTTTCGATGTGCAGCCTTCTCATTATGGTAGCTTCTCATGTTGCGGAGCACAGGCTCTAGGCGGGTGGGCTTCAGTAGCTGCAGCACTTGGGCTTGGTAGCTGTGGCTCAAGGGCTTAGTTGCTCCATAGCATGTGGAATCTTCCCAGACCAGGGATTGAACCAGTTTTCTTTGCATTGGCAGGCGGATTCCTATCCACTGTGCCACCAGAAAAGTCCTCTGTTTATTTTAGAAAAGAAATTAGTTAAGGTTTAACCCCTCTCCTAAATGACAAAGGAGGATGTGATTGGATATTGTCATTGAGCCATGATTTCTGCCCTACGAAAAAAATTATCGTCTTAGGCACAGTCAATTGAGCACTCCCACAGTGCTTAGGTATGAGAAAAACCCAGCCACATCAGCTTGAAGCCTAGAAATTTTGGATACATTGAAGAATCCAGTCTTGCAGAGGGTTACAATAGTGTGGGTAATAGCTTGGTATTATTTTTGAGAGGAACATAAAAAATTTTGGCTGTTCTCCATCTCTTTATATTCTTAAACTTCTAGAATTAAAGGAAGATCCAGCCCAGAGACAAAATCATCTCTAGTTTTGGCAAGTTCTATCCTAGGGAGAGAAAGAGAATCAAGTCTAACCAGCCAAAATCTATCCTGATAATGAATGGGGCAACTTCTTGATGTGAAAGTCAGCACCTACCTATACATTGTTCTCAAGAACAGAATAAAATAGTTTAAGCAGCCATGGGGCTTAAGTGTTAGAAAAATATAGTATCCTAAGTATAGTAGGCTTCCTGGAAAACATTTGCTATTTCAAGGCTTGGTAGAGGTACTGGCATATTAGACTGACTTCTCCACATGAGACCAAGATAGGTCAGTTACATGATATTTTTGCAAAGTGACAAGATAAATTCTGACTTATGTCTGACTGATGATATGAAATAATTCACATTTAGATTTCCTTTCAGATCTGTTATTCTCTGTCAGATATTTATTGACATGAAACCCCATTGAGGTTCATTTTTATCTCGCTCAGCAAAAATAGAAAAATGACTATTCTCTGCTGTTTGTTTTATATTCCGTTTAAGAATAAACTGCTTCTGTACAAACACACTCAACTTGTAAAATTCTGAAAATCGGCAAGCTAGTTCTAATCATGGAAGTCAGCTCTTAGAATTCTAAATGTGGAAACCACACGTTGTTATCAAACAAGAAGCAGTCACGGCCATTTGCAACAGCCGCTGTTCGGCAAATCTGATTTACCAGTTCACTAAAATCCCTATTTGTAAGTGTCACATTTGCATGCATAAAACTGAATTTCTCATTCCAGTTCATGCTGCCAGTGAGTTTTGGAAGGAATCATTATATTTGGTAGGAATCATTATATTTTTGAGAGGTTTCAAATTTATTTAGTATGTGTATGTTGTAGAGAACATAGGTGGAAATGCAATATAGGTTTACTTAAACTACCCATTTGGTGATCAAAACAACAATTGAGTTTGGCCTAATTGTTCTAATTTTGTCATTATTAACAAAAATTTGTGGTATTCAACTTTTATTGCAGTTATAAAGTGTTTTAGTGAGTCCTTGTGTTCTCAGGACACTGGCTTATGGTTTTGCTGTAAACTAGGCTGCTATTACTGGAAGCAGAATACCAAACTCTTCTAATTCATCATCTTAATAAGCCCTCACATCTGTGCCACTAATAACAAGAATAAAAATAACTACCTTAATGTTTTCATAATTAAGGTTTAGCCATGCCTATTATCTCAGGTAGTTTCCTCAGATGAAAGTGGTGAAATTTTAATAACGAAAGCAGATATTATGAGAGAGTAAATTGAAGCCTAGAGAGGTTAAATGACTGGTCCAGGGTTGAAGAGTTAGTTAAGTGTAGGGCCAGAGGGGACAGAAATCCCACCTTCTAGTTCTGCTCATCCCTCTCTTACAAGGCACTAGCATTCTTTATAGGATACTCATGCCAAAGTTGATGATGGTGGAAAATTAAGCCTACTGGAGCTGTAAGTCAAGCTAACCTCATGGCCATAAACCTCTGGATTCAGTAATTTAGCAGCTAGGCACCCTGATGTTGGCAGAAGTGGAGGTACCAGTGATGGAAGCAGGATGAGAGATACAGCCCTTGAGACAAGGCTTCTTCAGGGACCTAACATTGAGGAGCCAGGAAGGCTGGCTCTATAACTAGTGTCCCTTTGCCCTAGTTTAGTCTGATTCCTTTTCTCTGCTAATTCATATCACAACTCAGTGATTCCCTCTATTTCTAGAGGGCCCCAGTGGCATCTCACTTTGTGACTTCTGAACCATGATAGGTTGTACCATGCATTTTGGTGCTTGATTAGAGTTCTAGACTTTGGGAACTGAAGTCTACTGACCATTAGGCCAGGTTCCTTATTCAAAGGTGAATGGAGTGAGGAAACTTGAGATGAAACAGCTAATAAATATAGTAGGCCTGGGACCAGAGCTATTTTATATCTCTTTCCAGCACGTGATTGCTCTCTGTAGTTTCATTTCAATAAGCCTGACTCCATACCAAGAATTTAAGCTCTTTGAGGACAAGGACTTCTTAGATCTTCCCAGGATAGCTACACAGTGCTGGATAAGTCCAGTCATGGAAGTGCATACTGAGTTGCCTTTAGTGCAAAAGCATTCCGCTAGCTGTACTGGCTGTGTGGCTCCCTTCAACCAAGTAGGGGGATATTTGTTTCAGTTTGAGAAGTTTCTTTTCTGTCTTCATTACGAATGTGCTGTGGCAATGGTGGCTGTGGGTAATGGGTTAAAAAATCAGATACTATTGTCACAGGCCTGCACTCTGACCCAAATAGATGGGGACCATGACAACATTCTTCTGGGCCCTCCTGACTTGTTTTGAATATTGGTTGGGTAGAGCCTGAATTGATAGAGGAACTTCTTTAAGAAGCAAGTCACTCGCACTTGTTTTATTTCAAGTATATTTCAAGGAGCTCGTTATAGCCCTATAAATAATCATTGATCCTCCCAGGATGCCTCACAGCAAGTATTATTTCTGTTTTACACATGAATCAAGAAAGCTGAAGTTGTTAGGTTTGCTACCTAAGGCAAATGGGTTGATGTCGTCAAATAGATGCTCTGAAGGTCGATGGGGCAGGAAGCCTTTTTCTGCAGCTTTGCCTTTGCCAGATATGTGTACAAGGAACATCCCATGCTTGAAAGTAAAGGTAGAAAACCCTAACCTGTGTTGCTTTAATATCCCAACCTCAGCAAAAGCACAGAATCAAAGCCAGCTGTGTTATCTCTTCTAACCAGAAGCTATCTGGAAAGTACAGTTGGAAAAGCAAAATAATTTCCAGTTTTGTCTTTGAAGTTGTCTGGTGTGATAGCATGAGTATTTAATACCTGCTGTGGATATTTTTAAAATAGGGAGAATTATGAAGTGATAAATAGAGGAACTGTTTGAACAACCACATTTTAAGTCCTAAAAAGTAACCTACATAAAATTTGTTTTCCACCTTGACTTTGTAGTTGTGTCTGCATTCTGATGCTGATGAATTTTCTTTTTATGTTGGAGACTTATACATGCTGGTGGCAAAACTGTTCCACTTTATGTGATTTTTGTAGGCTGCCGTAACAAAGTACCACATACTGTGTGGCATAAACAGCAGAAATTTGTTTTCTCACAATTCTAGAGGCTAGAAAGTCAAAATGAAGGTGTTGACAGGATTGGCTTCTTCTGAGGCCTCTCTGCTTGGCTTGCAGATGCCTCGCTGTCTTCTCCCTGTGTCTTCAAGGGGTCTTTCCTCTGTGTGAATCTGTGTCCTAATCTCTTCTTGTAAGGACCTCAGTCATATTGGATTAGTGCCCATGTTAATAACCTAATTTAAATTCCATTACCTCTTTAAAGGCCTTATTTCTGAATACCTCCACTTTCTGACGTATGGAGAGTTGGGATTTCAACATACAAATTTCAACATACTCAGTCTGTGGAAGGTATTTTGTTGGGTTTCAGGTATGACTTGCTACTGAAAGAGTTTCAGTTAATTTAGTAACCACAAACAAGGTGGAATCTAATCAGAAATCATCTTGAAGTTTACTTCTCACTGTCCAGTTAGGAAGTAGTCAGTGGAGGAAGTTCTTCCCCTACCCTGGGATGAACACTTGGGCAGTCCTATGACCTTCTGACAATTTACAAGTAATATCTTGATTATTGGGTTTCTCTGGCAGGCTCAGATGGTAAAGAATCTGCCAGCAATGCAGGAGACCGGGTTCAAACCCCTGGTCGGAAAGATGCCCTGGAGAAGGGACTGCCTACCCATTCCAGTATTCTTGCCTGGGAAGTCCCATAGACAGAGGAACCTGGCAAGCTACAGTCCTTGGGGTCGCGAAGAGTCGGACACAACTGAACAACTAACACTACTTTCCAGTGTGTACCCATCCTTGATTATGGGGACTTTTAAGTTGCAAATACAGTCTCAGGTCAGAGGATTAAACAAGCAGCTTGATGAGGTCATCAAAACTTCAAACTTGGTTTGAAATGAGATCTTCCTGTTTCCCTCATGCAGCTAAGATATTTGTGATTGGGAACCCTGCTCTGAGTTTCTGATCTTACCAAGGTCTAAGCAGGAAAAGAGAGGGGCAGGGAAGTGCTCTTGACTGATGGTGACACAAAATGGCTTCATGCTTTCAGTGCCTCCTAAATGCTGAAAGCCTCTCTCTTTCCCAGTCACTTGTGTGAGTTTTTCAGCCTCTCCCCTGACCCTACATTTTACTTAGTTATACTGTAAGCATTGCTTTCCCCTTACCTCCTGTTTTCAGTCATCCATACCATACAGACTGTCTGGAGTCCTTTCGCCCCTGCAAGCCATCCTTCTGGGCAGGACCCATTGTCTTCTCTCTTCCACTAGCTCTCTTGCCCTGGGGCCCACATCTGTCCACAGGAAGTACTTGAGGGGATCCCGTGACAAGTTCTGGGGCTCAGGCCAGCTTGGTCACTTTGTCCTCCCTCTTCTCCTTCAGTTCTTGTGCTCTTAGCTCTCTCGAGAGGGAGCCAGCCATTCATTCCCCCGAACTCCAAATGGGGGGACACATGCTAGGCTGTCCAAATGATATTTTGGAGCCCGTCTTTCCTGACATGAAGTGAAAGGAGATGTACCCACCACCTGTACCCACCTTCTGTATTATATGTGGGAAGGCACATGTGAAACAGTGCTGTCCCATGGAATCTTCCTTGGAAACCCTTAATTGTCATTCTCTTGACCCTTTCATTTTGCACGTGGGTTAGGTCTATTTAGAATCACAAGTGAATTATTAAATGTTTCTTTTACAAATTTGCCCATGGGCCTGGAACTTCAAGTGGGAGTTTCACTTTCATGGTATCTCAGTGGAAACTTCCAATTTAATAGGCCTTGAAAAAAAAAATGTATTCTGAACTATGAAGTGCTAGGGAATTGACTCCCTTTGCTCTGAAGAGGTATAGGGACCGAATGTGCCAGAAACAGAAAATACAGTGTGGCTGTCCTTGACAAAGCAGACATTTCCAACAGATTCATAGAGGTTGGTTGGGGGGACTTTGTTTTGTGTCTCATTAATACATGCTTTATTACTTAGTTAAGGTAGAATTGTTCATAACACATAGCTTTCAATGTGTGCTGCTCTCCTAACTAAATGTATAAATGGCAGTAATCAAGATGGTAGGGGACAAACACTTAAAGTGAAAAATGAGAGTCACCTAAGGAGCCAGCATTTCTCTCCCTTTTAGTCTCTGAAGCCTTCTGTCTGCACAAATACACACCATGTCCACACGCTCAGTGGGGGCTTCTGTGGTTGTGGTACTTGGCCAAGATGCCCAGACTGATCGGCCAATCCATGGCTCACTCAGAGAAGAATGTTCTTCATTCAAGAGTTGGAGAAGGTGTCCGAGAAAAGTAGAGATCCAGTGGGAAGCTGCACCTGTCCTTGGAATTCACCTGTCTCTCCTTCATCTATTAAGTTTATTTAGTAATTATTTACTGAACATCTTCTAGTTTTTCCAGGCATCTATACCAGACACTGGGTCTATAGGATAAGCTAAACAGATAGAAATTACAACCTAATAGAAACAAACATCAAACACTTAAGGGCACAATTGCAAATTGGGCCAAGGGGCAAGAAGAAAAGTGATAGGATGGAGAGTGGGTGGGTGGAAGGCCAGGATCACCTATCTTAGTCTGGGGTTGAGAGAGACATTCTTGGCAGAGGAAGTATCAAGGGTAGGGATCTCTGTCCAAGTTCATGGGCTTCCCTGGTGGCTCAGATGGTAAAGAATCCACCTTCAATGCAGGAAACCCAGGTTCCATCCCTGGGTCGGGAAGATCCCCTCGAGAAGGAAATGGCAACCCACTCCAGTATTCTTGCCTGGAAATCCCATGGACAGAGGAGACTGGCTACAGTCCATGGGGTTGCGAAGAGTCAGACACGATTTGACGACTGAACAACAAGTCAGTAATGCTAAATGAAATATTCCATTTGATTAGAATGCAGTGTTTTACAGGAGTACAACTCAAGCCTTTTCCTCCAATATGTTGTCTTCTTCAGATGGTGCTTGACTCTTTTCCCAAGTAGAGCTTAGAATTTGTTTAAAAAGACTACTTTGGGAATCGTCAGTGTTTACTGGAACAGAAGTTTGTGTATCATATTTTTTCTTAAGTGGTCAATTCTGCCTCTCAGAGCTTCTTGTCATCAGAAACCTAAAGAGTGCTCACAGAGGAGTCATTCTTTTGCTTTCTTATTCTCTGTGGTTAATCCCTCCATTTATTCTACTTCATAGCAGGGATCCCAGGGGAATGGAGAGGGTCAGTAAGATGAATGAGGAAAGCCTCTTTGGCACTGAATAGTTTACTAATAATAATGTTTTCTCCAAGACAGATTACCTGAGGTTTTCTTCAAGACAGCAAGAAAGTGAATATGGTTATGAGCATATTGTGAAATAGAACAGTTTGGCTAGACAGACATGGGATGAATTGAGAAAGAGCCTGTATTTCCACTGCAATACAAAACCTGCTTAAAGGGTGGACTGGAGAGAATGCTGGACACTTGTTGAGACTATCAGTTGTCAGTTTCATTTTGATAAAAACCATTTCCCGAATGGTTTTTATGACACAGGAGAAGTAGCACGGGTGGCAAGTTAAGAAACATGGGTTCTGGCTCCTGCTTTGCCCCTCACTAATGGTTATTCTTGAGTAGTCACTTGGTGCCTTCTACCTCAGTTTCCTTGGCTACAAGAAGAGGATAGTGTTAAAACCTGCCTCACTGCCTCTCAGGAGTGTTATGGGGATAAGTGAAGAAACCTTGAGATTTTTTTTTATAATAAAAAAAGCCACATTTGATGAATTATTATCATTGCCATTTGCTGGTTTTGAATTTTATGCTTATGACGGATCTTGGTCTACAAAACTGTTCTCCCCAAGTTCATTTATCCTGAGGCAAAGGTTCATGACATCTTACCTGTGTACCTGGTTGGGTAAACGTCTTGTGATGTGACTGTTCCTACTGCAGTATTCCTGAGAGTCATGTGTGTTAGAAAAATCTTTTGAAGCAGAAAAGAAGTGGGTGTGAATTTGAGTCCCAGCGGTCACTGCTAAATGACCCTAGGGGATTTTACTCTTTCTGTGCTTCAGGTTCCTCTGTGAAATGGTTTTGAGCATTAAGTGATAAAAATGATGAAAGCACCTAACCCACTGCCAGTTATGATAGGCTTAAGGGCCTAAGTGCTAGTGTTCTTCTCCTTAAAAAAAAACTACCACTGTGGAACCTGTGTGTTTGTGTGTGAATTGCTCAGTCCTGTCCGATGTTTGCAATCGCATGGACTGAAGCCCACCAGGCTCCGTGTCCGTGGAATTCTCCAGGCAAGAATACTGGAGTGGGTAGCCATGCCCTTCTCCAGGAGATCTTCCCAACCCAGAGATCGAACCCGTGTCTCCCGCATTGCAGGCAGATTCTTTATCATCTGATCCACCAGGGAAGCCCTCCTATGAAACCTAATATTTGCAAAACAGATTTTTTTTTCCCTATAAAAGCATTCATGACAGGGTATGACTATCATAAATTCAGTTTCTCTTTTTAAGTTTACTGTAGCTGAGAAAGTGAGGCATATCTGCATTTGTTTTCTAGTAACATCATATTTTGTTTTCTGTTATTTTTTATTCAAGTACAATTGATTTACAATGTCATATTTATTTCTGGTGTACATTTCTGAAGTGATTCAGTTATACGTATATACTTAATCTTTAACATTGTGGCTTATTACAGGATATTGAATACAGTTCCCTGTGGGGTGTGTGTGTGTGTGTGTGTGTGTGTGTGTGTGTGTGTTGTGTTGTTGTTGTTCAGTCATCCAATGGTGTCTCACTCTTTGCGACCACACATGCGAGGCCTCCCTGTCCTTCACCATCTGCCAAGTTTGCCCAAGTTCATGCCCATAGCATTGGTGATATATATACTATATATTTGAAGGATAATTGCTTCACCAAATTTTGTTGTTTTCTGTCACGTATCAACATGAATCAGCCATAGGTATATACATGTCTCCTCCCTCTGGAACCTCCCTCCCATCTCCCTCTCCATCCCACCCCTCTAGATTGTTACAGAGACCCTGTTTGAGTTCCCTGACTCGTACAGCAAATTCCCACTGACTATCTATTTTATGTATGGTATATATCACATCTTTATCCACTAATTTCTGGACATTTAGGTTGCTTCCATGTGTTGGCTGTTGTAAACAGTGCTATGAACATTGTGGGTATATGTGTCCTTTTGAAAAATTGAAGTATAGGTGATTTACAATATCCTGTAAGTTCTAGGTATATAACATAATGATTCAGTCAGAGAAGCCTATATATGTGTGTGTGTGTGTGTCTATGTATGTGTATATGCATGTGTGCCCAACCATCTCTGACTGTTTGCGACCCTGGACTATACCCTGCCAGGCTCTGTCCATGGGATTTCCCAGGCAAGAATACTGGAGCAGGTTGCCATTTCCTAGTCCAGGGGATCTTCCTGGCTCAGGGTTTCAACATGCATCTCCTACATTGGCAGGAGGATTCTTTACCATTGTGCCACCTGGGAAGCCCATATGTATGTATATATATAGGCTATGTGTGTGTGCATGTATGCATATATAGGGAAGCCTTATAGGCTATATGTGTGTGTATATACATATATGTACATACTATATGTATATGATTCAGTTATATATATATATATATATTTCATGCAAAGATGGGTACAGTAAAGAACAGAAATGTTATGGGCCTAACTGAAGCAGAAGATATTAAGAAGAGGTGGCAAGAATACACAGAAGAACTGTACAAAAGAGATCTTCATGACCCAGATAACCACAATTGTGTGATCACTCACCTAGACCAGACATCCTAGAATGCAGTCAAGTGGGCCTTAGGAAGCATCACTATGAACAAAGCTAGTGGAGGTGATGGAATTCGAGTTGAACTACTTCAACTCCTAAAAGATGATGTTGTTAAAGTACTTCACTCAATATGCCAGCAAGTTTGGAAAACTCAGCAGTGGCCGCAGGACTGGAAAAGGTCAGTTTTCATTCCAATCCCAAAGAAAGGCAATGCCAAAGAATGTTCAAACTACCGCACAATTGCACTCATCTCACCTGTTAGCAAAGTAATGCTCAAAATTCTCCAAGCCAGGCTTCAGCAGTATGTGAACTGTGAACTTCCAGAGGTTGAAGCTGGATTTAGAAAGGGCAGAAGAACCAGAGATCAAATTGCCAACATCCGCTGGATCATCGAACAAGCAAGAGAGTTCCAGAAAAACATCTACTTCTGCTTTATTGACTATGTCAAAGCCTTTGACTGTGTGGATCATAACAAACTGGAAAATTCTGAAAAAGATGAGAATACCAGACCACCTTACCTGCCTCTTGAGAAATCTGTATGCAGGTCACGAAGCAATAGTTAGAACTGGACATAGAACAACAGGCTGGTTCCAGATTGGGAAAGGAGTATGTCAAGGCTATATATTGTCACCCATGCTTATTTAACTTATATGCATAGTACATCATGTGAAATGCCAGGCTGGATGAAGCACAAGCTGGAATCAAGATTGCTGGGAGAAATATCAATAACCTCAGATATGCAGATGACACCATCCTTGTGGCAGAAAGTGAAGAAGAACTAAAGAGCCTCTTGATGAAAGTGAAAGAGGAGAGTGAAAAAATTTGCTTAAAACTAAACATTCAGAAAACTAAAATCATGGCATCTGGTCCCATCACTTCATGGCAAATAGATGGGGAAACAGCAGAAACAGTGACAGACTATATTTTGGGGGGCTCCAAAATCACTGCAGATGGTGATTGCATCCATAAAGTTAAAAGATGCTTGCTTCTTGGAAGAAAAGCCATGACCAACCTAGACAGCATATTAAAAAGCAGAGACTGCTCTGATTGCTGTGGCCAAAACTTCCAAAATTATGTTGAATAGTAGTGGTGAGAGTGGGCACCCTTGTCTTGTTCCTGACTTTAGGTGAAATGCTTTCAGTTTTTCACCATTTAGGATAATGTTTGCTGTGGGTTTCTCATATATAGCTTTTATTATGTTGAGGTATGTTCCTTCTATTCCTGCTTTATGGTGGATTCATGTCAATGTATGGCAAAACAAATACAATATTGTAAAGCTAAAAAATAGATAAATAAACTAATTTAATATAAAAAAAATAAAAAGCAGAGACATTACTTTGCCAACAAAGGTCCTTGTAGTCAAGGCTATGGTTTTCCCAGTAGTCATGTGTGGATGTGCGAGTCGGACTATAAAGAAAGCTGAGCGCCAAAGAATTGATGCTTTTGAACTGTGGTGTTGGAGAAGACTCTTGAGAGTCCCTTGGACTGCAAAGAGATCCAATCAATCCATCCTAAAGGAGATCGGTCCTGGGTGTTGATTGGAAGGACTGATGTTGAAGCTGAAACTCCAATACTTTGGCCACCTCACGCGAAGAGTTGACTCATTGGAAAAGACCCTAATGCTGGGTAGGATTGGGGGCAGGAGGAGAAGGGGACGACAGAGGATGAGATGGTTGGATGGCATCACTGACTCGATGGACATGGGTTTGGGTAAACTCTGGGAGTTGGTGATGGACAGGGAGGCCTGGCGTGCTGCAATTCAGTTCAGTTCAGTCACTCAGTCGTGTCCGACTCTTTGCGACCCCATGAATTGCAGCATGCCAGGCCTCTCTGTCCCTCACCAACTCCCGCAGTCTACCCAAACCCATGTCCATCGAGTCAGTGATGCCATCCAACCATCTCATCCTCTGTCGTCCCCTTCTCCTCCTGCCCCCAATCCTACCCAGCATTAGGATCTTTTCTGAATATTCATTGGAAGTACTGATGCTAAAGCTGAAACTCCAATACTTTGGCCACCTGATGTGTAGAACTGACTCATTGGAAAAGACCCTGATGCTGGGTGAGATTGAAGGTGGAAGGAGAAGTGGATGAGAAAGGATGAGATGGTTGGATGGCATCACCCACTCAATGGACATGAGTTTGAGTAAACTCTGGGTGTTGGTGATGGACAGGGAAGCCTGGTGTGCTGCAGTCCATGGGGTGGCAAAGAGAGACGAGTGAGCAACTGAACTGGACTGGTGTATATATATATTGTTTCTCAGATTCTTTTCCCTTATAGGTTATTACATAATTTTTAGCATAGTTCCCTTGTGGTATAGTAGGTCCTTGTTTGCTATATTTTATACATAGTAGTGTGTATATGTTAGTCCCAAGCTCCTAATTTATCCCTCTCCCACCCTCCTTTCTTTTTTGGTAACTAGAAGTTTGTTTTCTGTGTCTGTGAGTCTCTTTCTATTTTGGAAATAAGTTCAGTTGTGTCTTTTTTTTTTTTGTAGATTCAACGTATAGGCAATGTCATATGTTTGTCTTTCTCTGTCTGATTTACTTCACTTAGTATGATAATCTCTGGGTCCCTCCATGTTGTTGCAAATGGCATTATTTCTTTTTGTGGCTGAGTAATATTCCATTGTGTGTGAAATACACACACACACCATATCTTCTTTATCCATTCATTTGTTGATGGACATTTAGGTTGCTTCCATGTCTTGGCTGTTGTAAACAGTGCTGCAGTGAACATTGGGCTGCATATCTTTTCAAATTAAGGTTACATCCAGATACAGGTCCAGGAGTGGGATTCTTTTATCATATAGCAAGTCAATTTTTAGTTTTCTGAGGAATCTCCATACTGTTTTCCATATGGCTGCACCACTTTACATTCCTACCAACAGTGTAGAAGGGTTCCCTTTCTCCATACCCTCTCCAGCATTTGTTGTGACTTTTTAATGATAACCATTCTGACCAGTGTAAGCTAGTACGTCATTGTACTTTTGCTTTGCATTTCTCTGATAATTCACAGTGTTGAACATCCTTTCATGTGCCTATTGGCTATCTATTTGTCTTCTTTGGAAAAACGTCTGTTTAGATCTTCTGCACATTTTGGTTGGGTTGTCTGATTTTTTGTTGTCGTTATTGAGTTGTATGAGCTTTTTATATGTTTTGGAATTAAGCCCTTGTCTGTTGCAACATTTGCTAATATTTTCTCCCACTCCATAGTTTGTCTTTTCATTTTGTTTATCTTTTCCTTCACTATGCAAAAGTTTATAAGTTTGATTAGGTTGCATTTGTTTATTTTTGCCTTTATTTCTGTTGCCTTGGGAGACTGACGTAAGAAAACACTGGTGCAATTTATGTCAGTAAATTTTAGGATTATTTGTTCTAGTTCTGTGAAAAATAGCATGGAATATTTGATAAGGATCACATTAAATCTGTAGATTGCTTTAGGTAGTACAGCCATTTAAACAATATTAATTCTTCAAATCCAAAGGCATGGAATATTGTTCCATTTCTTTAAATCATCTTCAGTTTCTTTTGTCAGTGTTTTCTAGTTCTTAGCATGTAAGTCTTTCACCTCTGTGGTCAGGTTTATTCCTAAATGTTTTATTTTTCTGATGGAATTTTAAAAGGGATTCTAATGACATCATATTTTAAAACATTGTAGTTTTGTATTGTGTACTGATTATGAACTAAGTACAGCTGTTGTTTAGAAATATTATAGGAAACAATTCATTTTGATTTTATTAGCAGTTGAAAAGTTATGACTTGAATAAATGATTTTTATTGTTAATGTGGGGTTTATATCTTACCTATTTTAAGAAAAAATTTTAAATTGTTTATAAAATTAAGACAAATAGAAAACAAAGTAATAAGGAACTTGGAACAAAAATAAAAGCAGATAGGTAAATAAATTTTTAAAAAGAATAAATTAAATTTATTAGAAAACAAAAAGAAAAAAAAAGGAGTTATTTTCAGAAACCTGATGATACTGGTACAAAATACCTCCAAGGAAAGAGGAGAGCAAGGGCGCTACTTTGTTGCATTTCTTGTCTCTTGACCATCAGTTTTCCTCCTCTTTCTTTTTTCCTCACCTCCCTATATGCCCAACCCACTCATCATTTGCAAGAATGGGAGACTCGGGAGCCTGAGAATTTGGTGGGAAATGACCCACAGCCGACCAAGAATTTATAGCACACAAATAGAAAGTGTACATTCTTTTTGTTGCCTTGACAATTTTTCCTGAATTGAGAGCTTCACATACTGTCTTGCCTGGGCTGTAACCTAACTTTCTCTCTTTATCTGAAATCTGGGCCAGGAATGGTGGAACAAATGACTTCAGACAGTCTGATTACAGAGAAAAGGTTTTTTGACACAAAACTTTCTGTTTATGAATTTAAAACGGCTGAATTTCTCTTTAATAAAAGTGCCTCTTGAGAAATGTGTTTCATGGAGGTTTATGCTGTTATGGATATTTCAGCCTAATGGTGTAATTACCATATGTCATTAATCCTGTTCCTACAGGGAATTGGTCTTTTTTTTTTTGAGCTAACAAGTAACAAAAGCAAATGTTTTCAACTTTAGCATGTTGTTCATTTTCAATGTAAGTTGGCAAGATGAGGATATGAAAAACAAGAAATCTAGATGATCAGTTTCTTAAAAAGTGAAAACCATTAAGCTATGTTTAAACTACGTGCCTCATGACTTCCCTCTCTGGGCTGGTGTTATATAGTGTACTTCTCAGCTGCCTCTTCTGTTTCTAGACTTTGGTTTTCTGTGGGTCACATCTGTGCCTGTTCTGCTCTGCCCTACCACACATGCCTTTTTGGTAGGTTTCCTGCTGTGACCAGAGTCAAAATGATTGGAAAGGAGGGAAGCTTGACATTTAAGGAGGTTAATTTAAGAGAGAGCACATTCAGTCTTCCCAGGGTACCACCTATCTATCTATTGTTTTTTCTTCCTTTTTCCCTTTTTTTCATCCAAGATTTTTATTAAAGTAATATGTATTCATTGTAGAAATCCTCAAAAATACAAAAAACTTAAGGAGGGAAAAAAAAAAAAATCACATGTAATTCCTCTACCCAGAGAGACCCCCGGTTGATAGTGCTTCCATGTAGTGGTGTACATCCTTGTTTTACGTGTATGTGAGTTCACACCAGGGAGACAGTTTGGTAAACATTTTTTCAGGGAGCAGTACTATAAATTTTTCACAGTATTAAAACTTCTTTTACAACATTTTTGATGGTTGTGTTGTGTTCCATCATATAAATAGATGTAGGCCGGACAAAATATTTATTTGAAAACAAAAGCCTTACACCCTAAACCCTGAAGGTAAGTTACAGGCCATGAAAGGATCAGTGCACAACTGATGCACCTGTGAAGACCTGGGTGTAACTCACTGAAGCCTGGGCTGCTGCAGTGTCCAGGGAACTGAACTGGTAAGACTTTGAGGAGAGTCTAGGTTGTTCCATCTCTTCTTTTTCATGTCTGGTGCCTTGCTTCCTTCGTGGTTAAAAAAGTCTCTGGGGAGAGGGTTTCTCACTGTCATTGCGCAAAGGTAACAAGACAATTTCTATACAGTGTTTTTTCCTTAAAGTCATGAGAACGTGTGGTCTGTGGGACTGTTCAACTTTATTTTAAATTGTAAATGAACTTCATATTGACAATCATGTAATTCTCTCATCTTGCAGGATGTAGTTTAGATTCTAATCCGTTAATCTAATCTCTCCTCAAACTCCATCTTTGAATAATGGGATTTGTGACGGCTGTGGGGTAGCCTTTCTGGCAGGAAGGAGGCTGGGGAGTGACTAGCTGCATACATTTATGTATGCATATGTGTATAAATGGCTCTTATGTTTGGTTTTGTGTGGTCGAAAGAATAGTGATCCATCAGTTCCAGTTTGCCAGGCCAGAAATCTGCACTGCAGCAGAGACACTGGAAAATATGGAGATGCTGATGCCTGGGCAGAGCTGAAGTGGCATTGCATAAATAGAAGTTGCTGCTCCCCTGTTTGCTTTTCCCAGCGACTTGTCCTGGGACTTGGAGCTCTGCACCTCAGAAACCCCAGAGAAGAATGAGCCCTAGTGAAGGAGTCTTAACTGCACCAAATCAAAGCTCATTGAGTCAGCCAGGTTATTAACTCCTTGATATTTAATTACTAGCTGCTCCACTGCTGGAAAATGTGATCAGGCCCTTGCACTAAATCTGCTCGTAAAGAATGCATTTTTCCCTTTGAATGGTTCAGATTTTATTGTAAGGTAGAAAGATCAGAGAAACATTTTGACAATCCAGTAAAGTTGGAGGTGCCAGCTGCTGTGTCCTAGGCCACTCTTGCTCTCCCAATGGCTAACAAGTCCTGTTGAAGTTCCCTTTGAATGGTTCAGATTTTATTGTACGGTAGAAAGATCAGAGAAACATTTTGACAATCCAGTAAAGTTGGAGGTGCCAGCTGCTGTGTCCTAGGCCACTCTTGCTCTCCCAATGGCTAACAAGTCCTGTTGAAGAAACATATTCGAAGGTCCCATAATAATCTAAGACTCTCTGAGTCACATTTGAGATGGATTCTACCTAGGTGTTTTGTTTGTTTCTTCTTCTCCTCTATTATAACGGTCATGTGTGGGGAATTGGGGGAGAATTTTCATTGTTTTTTTTGACATTGTTTTAATGGCTCAAGATTCATTCAGTCCGAAGTTGTCAGTCTGACAACACATGAAGAAACTTACGTAGTGCCTTCTCTAAACAGCTGTAAGTGAATAGAATTTCTCAGATGGTTAGTATTCCCAATGGTGTGTTTTGTCTTATGTTTTGAAATACAGTGACAGCATCAACAGAATTGTTTCTTAACATACAAGGTACCCATGGCTGATTCATATCAATGTATGGCAAAAACCACTACAATACTGTAAAGTAATTAGCCTCCAACTAAAATAAATTAATTAATTTTTAAAAAATTAAAAAAAAAAACCATACAAGTTATTTTATTTGTGTAGCTGTACCAGATAGCTACTGGCAGGTTCATTGTAATGCAAAATATCCTAAAATATGAAGCATTAGAAATAGTGTGCGATTTATGTTTCCTAATGGACTTCCCTGATAGCTCAGTTGGTAAAGAATCCACCTGCAATGCAGGAGACCTGGGCTCGATCCCTGGGTTGAGAAGATCCCCTAGAGAAGGGAAAGGCTGCTCACTCCAGTATTCTGGCCTGGAGAATTCCATGGACTGTGTTAGTCCATGGGGTCGCAAAGAGTCTGACACGACTGAGCAACTTTCACTTAATGGACTTAATAAATCCTACCTAATATTATTTTATTTCTTTTTTAGGAGAGTTTAATTTATTGGTCACCGTAATTATTGATCATGACCTTTCAAATTACTCTCATTTTTTGTTTTATTTCATGTAGGTGGAGCCCCATATGGAGTAATAATTATGCAGTGTTTTATAGAATAACTCTGAAGTGGGATGAATTTCACTCAAGAAAGCCAATCTAGTGTAATTTTGGCACTGGCCAAGTAGATTTTTTTTCTTAATTTTTTGTTTACTTTCGTTGCAGAAATATACATATATGATTCTTAGCTAAGTTTCTGGCCCATAGTGAATGTTCAATAAGTAGTAGCACTTGTGAACATTTTCACTGTATTCACCAAAATATTGCAGTTCAATTTTTTTTTTTTTTTCAGTTCAATTTTTTTTTACCTCTAGTAGCAGCTTGTATGTTTTTGTTTGAAATAATTAAATCTCCAAGTATTTACAGAGTCTCACAGAATTAAAAGTAAACTCCGAATAAATTTTAATAAAATGTGTTTCCCAGGAGCTAGTAAAATAATTTAAATTCATTTCATAGTCATCTCGGAATTAAAACTCTTCTCATTTATCATCCATTTTCTTTAATGATAAAAGAATGCAAAACCGCATAAGGGAACTCTTTGACACAACAGGAATAAAATGCCTGTTGTCTGGTTAAAGCACTTCTAACTTTGTACTATTTTTAAAATTCTAGATTCATACAATGTTTTATGCTCCAAAGGGCAATGAATTAGCATAAAGAGTCACTGAGCTATGGAAACTGCTATGTCACAAGTTCAGGATATTTTCTAAGTGTATTTCAATATATAATTATTGCTGAATATTTTTATAGGTATAGATCTACCTAAAATGAAGAGTTGTGTGGTTTAAGTCTGATATGTCAATCTTTTTTTTTTAAAGGACTAGCATTGAGTGCTTGCCTTAAAGTATTGTTTTTAAATTCTTAGAATTTTTCTGTTTCATTCTTAAATCATGACTGCGTATTAACACTATACTCCTGTAATGTTGAAAACCAGTCACACTAGGTCTCGTTTTTGCTGCTTTAGTTAAGACTCAGCGAGAGAGTTGCTGTTATTTAATAAATGGATTTGTTCATTGTTGCTAACTGTCACAGCAGGAATTTGAAGCCATCTGATTTCTGAGGGGGTTCTGTTAATTAAGTAATGGCTTCGCACTGCCAATAGATGGCTGCTAAGTCACTGAAGTTAACAGAGGTTTTTAAAATACTTCTGTTCCAATGATATACAAAAATATGAGCATATTTTTAACCATCTGGATAATCAATGTGCCTTCTGTTCATTAGGCTTGTGCTATTTAACTTTGAGAGATTACTACTTACTATACCTGCAAAACAGAAAGTTTACAAAACGGATGTAAGCAACTTGTAAACTACTATTTTTTCTCTGTGATTAGTCTGTTGAATGATAGTGAATTCTTCAGGTTCCGTGGTTATATAGGTTTTATAGATTTTTTTTTTTTGTATCCTGCCTTAAATTACTCATTAGCACCTCCAAAATAGGATGGTTTGACAGATGTGTGTGTGAGTGTGTGCTCAGTCCCTCAGTTGTATCTGACTCTTTGCAACCCCATGGACTGTAGCCCTCCCAGCTCCTCTGCCCATGGGATTTCCCTGTCAAGAATACTGGAGCGGGTTGCCAGTACCTCCTGCAGGAGATCTTCTCAACCCAGGGATCGAACCCATGTCTCCTGCATCTCCTGCATTGGCAGGCGGATCCTTTACCACTGAGCCACCTGGTGTGACAGAGGGAAACATGAAATACTTGCAAACATACATATATTTTAAAAATTCATGGAGTTAAATTTAAGACAGGAAGGAATTTGAAGATCCTCCAACCCAGTATTTTCCCTCCAGCCTGCTCCCCTAGCTTATAGATGAGGAGACCAAAGGTCAGAGAGGTTAAAGATTGTGTGCAGGAGCACATAGCCAGAGAGCTGGCCAATTGCGATGTGAACAGGAACCCATGTTTCATAGTCTGGTTGGGGACTCCTTCCAGAGGAAACTAGAACAATGGAAAACTTTATTGTCCCATAGTTTACTATGAAGTAGAATTACTTCCCCAAGGAAAGCATGCCTAGCCATTTCCAAAGGTTTTGAAAGTAGGTGGGTAGTAGGGAGAAACAGTTATTAAAGCGGGTCCACAGTGGGAACCTAAGGACAGACCAATGGCATACTGTTTAGAATGATGGGAACTTGCTAGGAAATTTATTTTTTAAAGTAACATCCATAAATTGGTTCAACTATTCTTTTAAAGTCATAGAAAAAATAACTCCGTTTCTTCATGCATTCTCACTCTTAGATTCATCTATCACATTTGATTCACAAATCTATGAGATAACTTAACAAGAATATTATAATTTTTTCTTCTACCACCAAGTGTATAAGGAAAGTAAATTATCATATAGGTCATTTTAAGTCACCGCTTCCCAATTGTTGCCGAATTTAGATGGTAAAGGATCTGCCAGCCAATGCAGGAGACCCAGGTTTGATCCCTAGGCTGGGAAGATCCCTTGGTGAAGGGAGAGGCAACCCACTCCAGTATTCTTGCCTGGAGAATTCAATGGACAGAGGAGGCGGCTGGGCTACAGTTTATGGAGTGACAAGAGTCGGTCACAAAAAGAGTCTAACATAACTGAGTGGCTAACACTTTCCCTATTATTGCCCACTGAAAGAACAATTGAATTGTATAGCTGAAATTTGCTAAGAGAGTAGAACTTAAATGTTCCCACCCCCACAAAAGAAGGAGAAGGACGAGAAAGGGGATGAGGAGAAGGAAGAGGAAAATATGAGGAGATGGATGTGTTAATTAACTAGATGGGAGGAATCCTTTCACATTGTAAAAAAATACATATCAAGTCACCATGATGTACGTTTTAAATATCTTACAAATTTACATGATGATTGTACCTCAAGCTGAAAAAAAAAAAAGAACAACTGAAACTTGACTCAATCATAATACCTTGGAATGTCTCCATGAAATGTTAAGTTTATAAGGCCCCAAAATACAGTTAGAGCTTCCCTTGTGGCTCAAGGAGACTCGGGTTTGATCCCTGGTCAGAAAGATGCCCTGGAGAAGGAAATAGCAACCCACTCCAGTATTCTTGCCAGGTAAATCCCATGGGCAGAGGAGCCTGGCAGGCTGCAGTCCATGGGGTCACAAAAGAGTTGGACATGACTTAGCAAAAAAACAACAAAGCATAGTTAACTGTGCAGTCTGGAAATTGTTTTTAAAAGAAAAAACATTTTAATCTCAATATGACAGTCAGTTTAAGGCATCCTTAGACAAGTGTGTTTGAAAATAATTTGTCTGTTTCTATCTAACTTAATGTGATTAACATAGTATATCTACCTCAAATTTCCTTCCTGGCAGAATCTTCTTAATGTCATTGCATCCTCCTCACCACTGCCCCATTTGCTGTTTTAAATCACAGACATGGTGGTCCATTCTTTTGTTTAAAACACTTTAGGGGTTTGTTTGTATTGTAGACTCTCCAAGAAGTTTTTTTTCAAGCTTGTTCAGTTGCTAAGTCATGTCCAACTCTTTGCGATCCAATGAACTGCAGCATGCCAGGCTTCCCTGTCCTTCACTATCTCCCAGAGTTTGCTCAAACTCATGTCCATTGAGGTGGTTGCCATCCAACCATCTTGTCCTCTGCCATCCACTTCTCCTCCTGCCCTCAATCTTTCCCAGCATCAGGGTCTTTTCCAGTGAGTCGGCTCTTCACATCAGGTGGCCAAAGTATAGGAGCTTCAGCATCAGTCCTTTCAATGAATATTCAAGGTTGATTTCCTTTAGGATTGACTGGTTTGATCTCCTTGCTGTCCAAGGGACTCTAAGAGTCTTCTCCAGCACCGCAGTCCAAAAGCATCAATTCTTTGATGCTCAGCCTTCTTTATGGTCCCGCTCTCACATCCGTACATGTCTACTGGAAAAACCATAGCTTTGATTATATAAACCTTTATTGGCAAAGTAATAGCTCTGTTTTTTTAATACTCTGTCTAGGTTTGTCATAGCTTTCCTTCCAAGGAGCAAACATCTTTTAATTTCATGGCTGCAGTCACTGTCCACAGTGATTTTGGAGCCCCCCCAAAATAAAATCTGTCACTGTTTCCACTTTTTCCCCATCTATTGCCATAGTGATGGGACTGGATGCCATGATCTTAGTTTTTTGAATGTTGAGTTTTAAGCCAGCTATCTCACTCTTCTCTTTCACTCCCATCAGGAGACTCTTTAGTTCGTCTTCACTTTCTGACATTAAAGTGGTATCATCTGCATATCTGGAGCTTGTTGATACTTCTTCCAACAATCTTGATTCCCGTCTGTGATTCATCTAGCCTGGCATTTTGCATGATAACTTCACTCTGCATAGAAGTTAAATAAGCAGAGTGACCATATACAGCCTTGTCATACTCCTTTCCAGGTTTTGAACTAGTCTGTTGTTCCATGTCTGGTTCTAACTGTTACTTCTTGACCCAAACACAGATTTCTCAGGGGACAGGTAAGTGAAGTGAAGTCACTCAGTCGTGTCCGACTCTTTGCGACCCCGTGGACTGTAGCCTACCAGGCTCCTCCATCCATGGGATTGTCCATGCCAAAGTACTGGAGTGAGTTGCCATTTCCTTCTCCAGAGGATCTTCCCAACCCAGGGATCGAACCCAGGTCTCCCATATTGCAGGCAGATGCTTTACCATCTGCGCCCCATCTCTTGAAGAATTTTCAACAGTTTGTTGTTGTGATCCACACAGTCAAAGGCTTTAGCATAGTCTGTGAAGCAGATGTTTTTTTGGAATTCCCTTGCTTTCTCTGTGATCCAACAGATGTTGGCAATTTGATTTCTGGTTCCTCTGCCTTTTCTAAATTCAGCTTGTACATCTAGAAGTTCTCGGTTCACATACTGCTGAAGACTAGCTTGAAGGATTTTTAGCATTACCTTGCCAGCTTTTCAAGCTATGGATTTAATAATTTGGACTAGAGCAAATAGTGAATTGGGTTGAAATTCCAGCTTTACCGTTTACTAAGCTAAGCAAGTTAAGTAATATTTTTGGCCTTATTTAAAAAATAGGTATAAGAGTTGTACATATTTTTGAGAGTTTTAATGAGGAGTAAACATTTTGAGTGTTAGCCTAGTGTTTAGCATTAGAAAGATTTTTTAATAAATATTAGCTATTCCTACTTATTATTTTCATAGAATTAAAATGAAAATGAAAATTCCTAAGTATACATATGTGATTCCAGCCTGCTGTTAGTTCTTAATCTTCTATTTCCTCCACATTTTCCTCCCCTTCAGTACAGTCCACTGCAGCCCTACAACTCAATTTTAGCTGGAAACATACTAGGCTTTTGCATGCCTCTTTGTGTGGGCTGTGCTCTCTGCCTGGATTACTACCCAGCCCACTGTTCTTCTCATTCCTTGCATCTCTCAAGATTCAGCTCGTACATCCCTTCTGACATGGTGTCTCCAAGCCTTCTCAGTTAGAGAATTTATCATTTGTAGTCACTACTCTTGTTTGTAGTTATCTGTTTGCCACTCGTCTGCTTCCTTAAATCATAAGCTCTTTGAGGGCAAGGATTTTCTTGGTGTACATAATACTAGGAGCGTTGTTAACCCATGGTCACAATGTTACAAGAATGCATAGATGAATGAATTACTAGGCTTGCTTTGCAGCCTATCTATTACAGACAGGCATCTGCTTATCATAATTGAATTTTAGCAACTGCTTATCTAGTCAAGAAGAGGATAACCATCCTCCACCCCGTTTTTTATTTTTCTCTTGAGTATCATTTTATTTATGTATTTCTCTTGATTCATGGGGAGAAGGCGATGGCACCCCACGCCAGTACTCTTGCCTGGGAAATCCCATGGACGGAGGAGCCTGGTGGGCTGCAGTCCATGGGGTCGCTAAGAGTCAGACACGACTGAGTGACTTCACTTTCACTTTTCAGTTTCATGCATTGGAGAAGGAAATGGCAACCCACTCCAGTGTTCTTGCCTGGAGAATCCCAGGGATGGGGTAGCATGATGGGCTTCCGTCTATGGGGTCGCACAGAGTCTGCCACGACTGAAGCGAGTTAGCAGCAGCAGCAGCAGCTTGATTCATGAATGCCATCTGGTGGACAAAAGGGCAACTACAGGCTCATGCTTCAGTCAGTTCTGTTGCTCAGTTGTCCACCCCATGGACTGCAGCACACCAGGCTTCCCTGCCTATCATCAACTCCTGGAACTTGCTCAAACTCATGTCCATCGAGTCAGTGATGCCATCCAACCATCTGATCCTCTGTCATCCCCTTCTCCTCCTGCCTTCAGTCTTTTGCAGCATCATGGTCTTTTCCAAGACCCTGATGGCTCATGCTTAACCAAAGCCATATGAGCTTAAGGCTCGTGCTTAAGCAAAAACTATATGAGCCTAAAACCGTATGAGCCTAAGGCTCATGCTTAACCAAAACCATATGGAAGTTAAGGTGATTGTTGTTCATTAATATGGAATTTTCCACTGTTTCATGTTGGTTTCCAGAAGCAGAGTGAAAGAACCAAAAACTCCTTGATATTGTCCTTTCATTCTCATACATTTGGTTTCTTAATATTTTAAGAAACATTATTTGGGCAAGTAAGATGTATGGAACTAAATGTTGTTTATCTGTTCCAGTATGTGATAGAATAAAAGTTTCAAGTTTCATAATACTTATTTATAAAAAATATTTAGACTATGGCTTTAGGAACTTTCCAGACTCTAATTGCTTTTCTAATTGCTTTAGCTCATAAAGAGAATAGTGGCACCGATTCTAGAGCAAATGGTCCATCCAGTGTATATAGCTCTAACACCTGAAATTGCTTATTAATTTTTTTGTTTTAAAATGGAGAATACTGTTGTAATTTAAGTAGTTGAAAGTAAACTGATTATCTAAAATTTGGATATTGAATTTTAAACATGTTTCTGTGACACCAAAGTCTCTTGATTCATTCATTCACCAAGCATTTACTGAGTGCCTAACTAATACCTGATATTGTACACAGTGCTAAAGAACCAGAGATGAAATGTGTACTTTCAGTTTTGGCTCAATTAATGAATATTTAGGTTAGAATGTAAAGCTATGTAACTTTTCATAAGACAAATCATACCAGCACCATTTAGATTTTCATAAGAATTCCTTCTTTTGGTTGACCCATCCATGTGCATTATAAACATCATAGATTTTAAAGATACCAGTTCATGCGTTTTGATGGGTTTTCTTGGAGCATGTGAATCTAAAGGGAAGTTCTTTATGACTTGTAATAAAAGTAAATATCCATTCAGTCTTCATATTTCTGGCTTCTTCATTTCAGTTCAGGCGCTCAGTCATGTCCGACTCTTTGCGCGACCCCATGAATCGCAGCACGCCAGGCCTCCCTGTCCATCACCAACTCCTGGAGTTTACCCAAACTAATGTCCATCGAGTCGGTGATGCCATCCAGCCATCTCATCCTCTGTCGTCCCCTTCTCCTCCTGCCCCCAATCCTTCCCAGCATCAGGGTCTCTTCCAATGAGTCAACTCTTCGCATGAGGTGGCCAAAGTATTGGAGTTTCAGCTTCAACATCAGTCCTTCCAATGAACACCCAGGATTGATCTCCTTTAGGATGGACTGGTTGGATCTCCTTGCAGTCCAAGGGACTCTCAAGAGTCTTCTCCAACGCCGTAGCTCAAAAGCATCAATTCTTCAGGACTCAGCTTTCTTCACAGTCCAACTCTCACATCCATACATGACCACTGGAAAAACCATAGTCTTGACTAGATGGACCTTTGTTGACAAAGTAATGTCTCTGCTTTTAAATATGCTGTCTAGGTTGATCATAACCTTCCTTCCAAGGAGTAAGTGTCTTTTAATTTCATGGCTGCAATCATCATCTGCAGTGATTTTGGAGCCCCCAAAAATAAAGTCTAACACTGTTTCCACTGTTTTCCCACCCATTTCACATGAAGTGATGGGACCAGATGCCATGATCTTAGTTTTCTGAATGTTGAGTTTTAAGCCAACTTTTTCACTCTCCTCTCTCACTTTCATCAAGAGGCTTTTTAGTTCCTCTTCACTTTCTGCCATAAGGGTGGTGTCATCTACATATCTGAGGTTGATATTTCTCCCGGCAATCTTGATTCCAGCTTGTGTTTCTTCCAGCCCAGCGTTTCTCATGATGTACTCTGCATGTAAGTTAAATAAGCAGGGAGACAATATACAGCCTTGACACACTCCTTTTCCTGTTTGGAACCAGTCTGTTGTTCCATGTCCAGTTCTAACTGTTGCTTCCTGACCTGCAAACAGGTTTCTCAAGAAGCAGGTCAGGTGGTCTGGTATGCCCATCTCTTTCAGAATTTTCCAGTTCATTGTGATCCACACAGTCAAAGGCTTTGGCATAGTCAATAAAGCAGAAATAGATGTTTTTCTGGAACTCTCTTGCTTTTTTGATGATCCAGCGGATGTTGGCAATTTGATCTCTGGTTCCTCTTCCTTTTCTAAAACCAGCTTGAACATCTGAAAGTTCACGGTTCACGTATTGTTGAAGCCTGGCTTGGAGAATTTTGAGCATTACTTTACTAGCGTGTGAGATGAGTGCAATTGTGCGGTAGTTTGAGCATTCTTTGGCATTGCCTTTCTTTGGGATTGGAAAGAAAACTGACCTTTTCCAGTCCTGTGGCCACTGCTGAGTTTTCCAGATTTGCTGGCATATTGAGTGTAGCACTTTCACAGCATCATCTTTCAGGCTTCGAAATAGCTCAACTGGAATTCCATCACCTCCACTAGCTTTGTTCCTAGTAATGCTTTCTAAGGGCCACTTGACTTCACATTCCAGGATGTCTGGCTCTAGGTGAGTTATCATACCATTGTGATTATCTGGGTTGTGAAGATCTGGCTTCTTGTATTGTGCTTATCTGATGAATAGACCTTAGCTGTGCATTTCAACTGTCTGAAGCACTATAATGAGCCAGGAGGTTAACAAAGAAGGACTAAGGGGAAACATCACAAAGCCCATACACCTACCTCTTTCCATTAAGAAGGTTAAACATTTTCCAGGTCTTTAGGGTAGACAATTGTGCATAAAGTAGCTGCTTAGAAGTAGGGTTATCTGCTTATGGAATGAGAATCTAGAGCCTCTTACAGTATCAGGGAGATTTGGTGTGGGAGCCAATTTCATATGCAGGAAGCATGCACATTTCAACCCTCCTTTCATATTCCAAAAAATGACCTTAAATCATCCAAAAAAAAAAAAAAAAAACACTGGATTTTCTTTCATGCATACTCTTTGAAAAATTGCAGAAGTATGTGTTTCAGTTTAGAAACATTACCATGAAAAGAGGTTAAAATAGTTTTTCATCATTTAGACTGTAAAGTTGAGTTAAATGGGACATTCACTTATGTGGAGCTGTTCATTCCCTGATGGCACTTGTTAAATGAGGTATTACAGAATCGAGCTATCATTTATACAACTTTCATTTGAAAAATTACATAGGACACACATACATACATACACATATATATAAATTATATGTATATATAAATCTATATATAGAAAATTAGAGATACCAAAGGAACATTTCATACAAAGATGGGCTCGATAAAGGACAGAAATGGTATGGACCTAACAGAAGCAGAAGATATTAAGAAGAGGTGGCAAGAATACACAGAAGAACTGTACAAAAAAGATCTTCACGACCCAGATAATCACAATGGTGTGATCACTCACCTAGAGCCAGACATCCTGGAATGTGAAGTCAAGTGGGCCTTAGAAAGCATCACTACGAACAAAGCTAGCGCAGGTGATGGAATTCCAGTTGAGCTATTTCAAATCCTCAAAGGTGATGCTGTGAAAGTGCTGCACTCGATATGTCAGCAAATTTGGAAAACTCAGCAGTGGCCACAGGACTGGAAGAGGTCAGTCTTCGTTCCAATCCCAAAGAAAGGCAATGCCAAAGAATGCTCAAACTACCGCACAATTGCACTCATCTCACATGCTAGTAAAGTAATGCTCAAAATTCTCCAAGCCAGGCTTCAGCAATACGTGAACCGTGAACTTCCAGATGTTCAAGCTGGTTTTAGAAAAGGCAGAGGAACCAGAGATCAAATTGCCAATATCCACTGGATCATCGAAAAAGCAAGAGAGTTCCAGAAAAACATCTATTTCTGCTTTATTGACTATGCCAAAGCCTTTGACTGTGTGGATCACAATAAACTGTGGAAAATTCTGAAAGAGATGGGCATACCAGACCACCTGACCTGCTTCTTGAGAAGCCTGTATGCAGATCAGGAAGCAACAGTTAGAACTGGACATGGAACAACAGACTGGTTCCAAATAGGAAAAGGAGTACGTCAAGGCTGTATATTGTCACCCTGCTTATTTAACTTATATGCAGAGTACATCATGAGAAACGCTGGGCTGGAAGAAACACAAGCTGGAATCAAGATTGCCGGGAGAAATATCAATAACCTCAGATATGCGGATGACACCACCCTTATGGCAGAAAGTGAAGAAGAACTAAAGAGCCTCTTGATGAAGGTGAAAGAGGAGAGTGAAAAAGTTGGCTTAAAGCTCAACGTTCAGAAAACTAAGATCATGGCTTCTGGTCCCATCACTCCATGGGAAATAGATGGGGAAACAGTGGAAACAGTGTCAGACTTTATTTTTTGGGGCTCCATAATCACCGCTGATGGTGACTGCAGCCATGAAATTAAAAGACGCTTACTCCTTGGAAGGAAGGTTATGGTGAACCTAGATAGCATATTTAAAAGCAGAGACATTACTTTGCCAACAAAAGTCCGTCTAGTCAAGGCTATGCTTTTTCCAGTGGTCATGTATGGATGTGAGAGTTGGACGGTGAAGAAAGCTGAGCGCCGAAGTATTGATGCTTTTGAACTGTGGTGTTGGAGAAGACTCTTGAGAGTCCCTTGGACTGCAAGGAGATCCAATCAATCCATCCTAAAAGAGATCAATCCTGGGTGTTCATTGGAAGGTCTGATGTTGAAGCTGAAACTCCAATACTTTGGGCACCTCATGCGAAAGGTTGACTCGTTGGAAAAGACCCTAAGGCTGGGTAGGATTAGGGGCAGGAGGAGAAGGGGACGACAGAGGATGAGATGGTTGGATGGCATCACCGACTTGATGGACATGGGTTTGGGTAGACTCCGGGAGTTGGTGATGGACAGAGAGGCCTGGCGTGCTGCAATTCATGGTGTCGCAAAGAGTCAGACACGACTGAGCGACTGAACTGAACTGAATTGAATTTTCTCTTTAACTCAAGAACCGAAAAAAAGGGCCCTGAGAATTTATCTAGTTCTTTGAAAGGATACCATTAAACTATTAAGTTAAAATGTATTATATATAAAATTTTATTTTGTACATCTCTTGAAGGAAAGATTTCAGAGCCTCCAGCTCAATTTATAAATAGCTATTCAAAGTAGAAATGGCAAGCCACCTGTCTTCTAACACTCTATGCACCTTCAGTATTGAATTGCCTGGATGTGGACATATGATTTGTGTTAGACAAGAAAGCTTGGTTTATTGAGTGGGTGTCATAAGTCATATTGACTTATTTAATGACTTCTTTATCCTAGGGCATTCAGATCAATATGTTTTGAAGAAGAATCACAGGTACTACCTTGGGGAATAAAAGGCAATTAATAATTGAGTATTGTGAATGGCAAAGTTTATGTTTTTTTCTTGTCTGACAATTTCCATACTGATTTATGACATTTGGAAGTTGCTTGTTGCAATGATAAATCTTGAGGCGAGTCTCCATTGGGTATGGACTGTCTGGCTTTAGGACTAAAGATAAGACACTGCTCCATAGCAGATGGTTTTTGCTTGCCATTTAACAGCCCTCACTAAGCAATTCATTATTTTCTAAGGTTGAAGCAGCTGTGGATTACTATAATTATGAATTTATTATGTCTCTGCCAATCTACTATGAATCCTAGTTTAAACTTTACATGTGTCTTTGGAACCTTGTTCCTTTTCTCATGATTATGTGGTTCCCAACAAATGACAGTTCTGAGAATCCAAAGTTGTTTAAGTTAGTTTTTTATGTGGCATCCCCAGTTGCCCATTGTTTTTAGAATGCCTAGGGACATTTTCATTTTTCACGTTGAAGCAGCCACTCTTTATATTGTCTGGTTACATTTTTATCCACTCATTTCCTTTGAGGATTGCTGCAGGACTGTAATTTCCAATACTCTTTCTGACTTTTTAGGTTGTATGGTCAAGTGGAAAGCATTAGAATGCTTAAGAAATCTCTCTGGGATATTAGAATTTTAAATCACTTTGTTGGGTTCACAAAGCAAATCATATGTGCTTTTATTTTAGAACTAATCAAATTGTCTTCTGATTATCTGTTTAGTCATTTCTGTAACTAGGTTGTGAACTCTTTCATAGTAACAACTCTGTACGACTTATTTTCATATACCTGAAACCCAACACATTGTTCCATACATGAAATAATAAATATAAGTTAAACAATGTCAGTTGTATACACACACACACCTGCTGATTTTGCTTTAGTTTGATAATGCATCTATATCAGGGTTCAGTAAACTTTTTCTATAAAGAGTCATACAGTAAATATTTTAGGCTTTGTTTCACAAACTCTATCTCAATGGCTCAATGCTTCCCTTGAAGTTCAGAAGCAACCATAGACAATATGTGAACAATTGAGTGGGACCATGTTGCAATAAAACTTTATTCACAAAATAGGTGTTTTTACTGTAGTTTGTGACCCTTGATTTAGACCAAGGCTCATGAACACATTTCATCTCCTGTGCTAACTTTGGTTGATTGGTTGCTGCCTGGAGCACTGTATTGAGATGAATTCTCAGAGTATGTCTGGGCATAATGGCGAATAGTTCTTTAATTGATTAATATTGCCTCTCATAGGCATTATTTGGATTCTTCCTATATTTTAAGGACACTATGACCTGTGGAGATGATAGCCTTTATTTCTTTGCTTTGGGTGCTGGGGACTCAGATTTTAATTCATCACTAACAAATCAAAGGAAACTTAAGGCATATATTTTGTGTCTCAACTTTATCCCTGGGCTTCATTTCAACTTTACTATCTTTTTTTCTTAGTCTCAATTTCCTAAAATTTACCTACACAAAATATTTATGACACTGTAGACTTTGTTGAAGTGCAGAGGACTGTAGGAAATTTGCAGGGGCCCATCTGTAGAACATCTATAAGTATACCTACCTTTCAGGGTTGTTGTGAGAATTAAATAAAGTAATTTATATAAAGGACCAAACATAGTACCTGGCACACAATAAGTACTCAATAAGTGGTAGCTGTTAAATATATGCCTACTAAAGAGCTGGCCCAACCCACCTAGAAAGGCGAATTACATTACTTATGATTTTTTCAGCCCCTTCTCCTTGTTAGGTGGAAACACTAAAGATGGGAATACTCTCTCAATTACTCAGATTTTATCTTTCTGAGTCTCTGTGGGAAATACTAGGCCACACTATGCATTTGAGTCTTCTTTCCTACTCTTCTGTTTGTGGGGAAGTTTATGCATGGAATAGGATCATGCATCAACACAGAAGAATAATGACGTGGAGTGTGGAGTGGAAAGGCCATTTGGCTTCCTTCTTACCCTACTGAGATATACATTTCTTAAAAGAGAAAAGCTCATTTTAGTTTTATTCCTCTGAATTTGGGGGCAAAAATTTTACAGCTTGGGACAAATGATTCCAATCAAGTTACACTTATCAAATGATGCTAGTTTAGCTGACTTTTGAAAGAAATCACTTGTATAAGACACCCAGATATGTTATAGCTCTGAATATTTTTGTAAGAAGGTCAAAACTTGGTGTAAATTCAATGCTTGAGGGTAACCTGGAAGGAGAGCCGAGGGCCCTACCAGTGGCCTGAATTAAACAAAGAGAAGTGACAGTGTGAGAATGAGGTGAGGGAGAGAAAATAAACCACACTAGTTGCTCACTAGGCTTCCCTGGTGACTCAGAAGGTAGAGAATCTGCCTGCAATGTGGGAGACCCCGGTTCGATCCCCAGGTTGTGAAGATCCTCTGGAGAAGGACATGGCAACCCACTCCAGTATTCTTGCCTGGAAAATCCCATGGACAGAAGAGCTTGCTGGACTACAATCCATGAGGTCGCAGAGTTGGACACGACTGAGCAGCTAACACACACAGGTGCTCACTGGGCAGGCAGTATTTGTTGGGGCCTGATTATTGTTCTTCAGTTTAGATTTCCTATTTTTAATTTTATTTTTTTATTGGAGTATAGTTGACTTACAGTATCGTTAGTTTCAGGTGTACAGCAAAGTGAGTTATGCATATACATATGGCCACTCTTTTTTAGATTCTTTTTCCGTATAGGCCATTACAGAATATTGAGTAGAGTTCCTTGTGCTATACAGTAGGTCCTTATTAGTTATCTATTTTATATATTATTAATGTGTATATGTCAATCCCAATGTCCCAGTTTATCCTTCCCTTCCTCCTTCCTCCCCAATAACCCCAAATTTGCTCTCTATAGCTGTAACTCTATTTTTTTTGTAGATAAGTTTATTCGTACTCTTTTTTTAAAGATTTCACATGCAATTAATGTCATATTGTACACTTTTTTGTTAAGATTCCACATATAACTGGTATCATGTGGTATTTGTCTTTCTCTGACTTCACTCAGTATGACAGTCTCTGGGTCCATCCATGTTGCTGCAAGTGGCATTATTTCATTCTATTTTATGATTGAGTAATATTCCATTGTGGGCTTCCCAGGTGGCCCAGTGGTAAAAAATCCACCTGCCAATGCAGGAGACACAGGTTCGATCCCTGGGTTGGGAAGATCCCCTGGAGAAGGGAAGGGCAACCCACTGCAGTGTCCTTGCCTGGCAAATTCTGTGCACGGAAGAGCCTGGTGGGCTACAGTCAGTGGGTTCACAGACTCGAACATTACTGAGCACACACATAGCAGCACAATATTTCATTGTATATATGTGCCAGATCTTCTTTATCCATTCCTCTGTTGATGGACATCTAGGTTGCTTCCATGTCTTGGCTATTGTAAACAATACTGCGATGAACATTGGTGGGCGTGCATCCCTTCAAATTATGGCTTTCTCCAGATATACACACAGGAGTGGGATTGCTGGGTTGTATGGTAGTTGAATTATTCTTAGTTTTTTAAGGAATCTCCATACTGTTCTCCATAGTGGCTATACCAGTTTACATTCCCACTAACAATGTAGGAGGGTTCCCTTTTCTCCACACCGTCTCCAGCATTTGTTGTTTGTAGATAATTTTGATGATAGTCATTCCGATCAGTGTGAAGTAATCTCATTGTAGTTTTGATTTGCATTTCCCTAATAATTAATGATGTTTTAACTCAGATTCTTTATAAAAGCCATTTTAATGAAAAGAAATTCAGAAACTAATATCACCCCCCACAACAACAGAAAGTTTTTGCTGGTTTTTTTGGGGCAGGTGTAGTGAACACTGAGCCTGCCCTCGTGTTCCCCAACAGACCCTGTGACTGGTTATCTTAACATCTCAGAACACACGTCCATCTTGAAGGCCTGTATCCTATAAATTCAACTTTCATTCACCTGTGGCTCTCATTTATCCACATTTCGGCAAATTCCTATCAATAAAATAGACTGTGTGTCCCACCTGCATTGACCTCTTTTTCCTTCCTCATTCTGTGACCCTCCTTAGCTGTGACCTTCCTCATCATTTCTTAGATCTCCACTAAGTGTCACTCTCTCAGGAAACCTCTCTTTCCAGGCTGTTTCCATTGTTTTGTTAGATACTCTCAGAGAACCTTGTTCCTTTCCTTAGAGCACTTCTGCTTCTACAGGTTAAGTGATTATTTGGTGAATTCTTATCTCTCCACCAGATAATAAACTTCCTAAGGGCAGAGGCCTGTTGATGTGCACCCACCATTTATTCCTAGCAGCTGGCACAGTGCCTGGCACATAGTGGACCCTGAGGTATTCATCAAAAGGTTTAGTTCTACCCCACTACAGCTCGCCTGCCCATCCAGCTGTCATCTTGTGGAGCTGAAGTAGGACTTGGGAAAGGGTACATTTTTCTCTCAGCTATTTGCTCATTCAAATTTTAAAATGTCATTTTATATTTACACAAGCAGGTGCATTCACTGCTGAAATTATAGCTTTTCCATGCAATTAGGTATCCCATTTTCCTCTTGCTAAAATAAGATACCTTTCAAACTCTGTATGCAAAGTTCTGCAACAGTGCTGGAAATGATGATTTGCTTTCTTTTCTGCTGCATTTTGCTGCTCTTCCCCAGGCTTCCCAATTCCAGTAACCATCCCCAGCAGAGGTCAGCTCAGTGTTCTGATCATGCCCGGGCTCGGTCAAGAGGAAATCATGGTGTTTTCAAGGTGCTTTGCCACAGGTCATTCTGTGGCCTGTTTCACACAGCTTGCTGAGATCTGCTTGATTGCCCACAAGCTGTTGGAAAAGGGTTCCAGGTGCCGCTGCTATCAGAAGGACTCAAGGTCACTTAGCTTGCTTTAGGGAGGGCTAGCCTTTCAGAGGCTGAGCAGATTGGCCGTTCAATGGAGGAAAAAGAAAAGCCCATGGCACTGAGAGTAGACAGGCAGTGTGGGAATGTCACTGCACACTGTCAAGGTTATTACAAGTATTAAAAATACTTACTTGCCAAATTAAGTCCTGGGAGATGCAGAGGGCTCTTGTTGTGGAGAGTCTGGTACAACTCTGGATGTCCATAGAATGTGCTGTCTAACTTTGTGAAAATACATGTGACTAGGTGTTAAAAAATCAGAACTCTCAGGGGTAGATGCTGCGGGTTTCACTCCTCAGTAAGCTTGCTGAAATGTAGCACAAGCTTAAAAAGCAGATTCTGGGGTGCCTTCTGAAATACCTTGATTTACTGAATATGAAGCAGGAGCCTTATTATGCATGTTTAAGACACCCCCTTCCCTCTCCCAGGTGCTTCAGAAGCAGGTGGTTGGCCTACCACCCTTGAGAAATACCGATCAAGTCTAACCACATCATTTTATAGAAAAACTACAGCCCTGTACCTAGTGCCCTTCTCATGCATGCATGGATCTAATAAGCCTTCACTGTGACCTGATTCATGAACTTCATACTCGGATTCCTAAAATGGGGCTGTAGAGTGTACATGTGTGTGTACGTGTGGGTGTGCGTACGTGTTTAGGAAAAGGATTCACGGCTGTCATCAGATTTTCATTTAGGTTCAAAATTATACAAAAATAACAGGAAACAATTTCTTGGTTTGAGATACAACAAGCTTTGGTTCTGCCCAAAGCAGCTGTCCTGTCTCTGTGGAATTAAATAGGATTTGGTGCTTAAGAAATATAAAACAGTACAACATTGCTAGCCTATGACAAATGTCAGAGTGATAGAAACACAGGGAACCTGGTCCTTTTCTTCATGTTTGTGGTTATGCAGAATTATCACTCATAAGGTTCTAAGCCTAGTTTTAAAGCACCCCTTCCCCATCATTTTCTTCTGGCATCCCTGCACGGGGTTAGATGTCGGGGAAATCTTTGTATGTGAAAAACTTTTGTCCTCCCTGCTAGTTGCTCACAAACTAGTGAGGAGGCAAATAGATGGCTAGATGGAGACACTGTGAAGTGACTGAGAGCTGTAGGAGAGGTCTAATGCAGGACAGTGAGCCCTACTGAGGGAGCAGTGGCTTTTGTTCTAGAAGATACTTGTGCCGCATTAGCAATGCCTCCTATCTGAACAAGAAAACTTTTAAAATAATGTGCTGTAGATGTCACTGAATGCATTCTTTATTGATCAACGTGTGAAATGCAACAAATTATGTTTTCCTTCTCAGGTTAACCTCAAAATAGTTTTGATAGTTGGTCTTACAGGTGGAGCCAGTGGTGGTGAAGAGTAAATTAAACCTTCAAACATTAGAGATTTTTGTGTTTTCCTCCATACATGGTTAAATTTCAGAGTAGACAACGTTTGCCTTTCCTGACCTTCACTTGACAATTTTCCCTCTTATTTCCAGGAATTTCCCTGGGTGCTTTTCTGCTTCTCATTCCCCTTCACGCGTGCGTGCATGCTGTCATTTCAGTCGTGTCTGATTCTTTGCAACCCTATGGGCCGTAGCCCGCCAGGCTCCTCTGCCATGGGATTCTCCAGGCAAGAATACTGGAGTGGCTTGCCATTTCCTTTTCCAGGGATCTTCCCGACCAAGGGATAGAACACACATCTCTTATGTCTATCTGCATTGGCAGGCAGGTTTTTTACTACTAGCATCACCTGGGAAGCCCTCTCATTCCCCTTCCCTGTGTATAAAAATTTAATCAACGTGTCCACACTAAGACTGAACACTTCTTCCTATATTATTCTTCTTTAAAATATTTGCCTTTTGGGAAGGGGAAGAACTGATGTAAACCAGAGATTGAAAGTTGTAATGATAGAATTTCAGAGTTCAAAGCCAAAAGAGAAAATGATTTGGGGGCAGAGGTCCCTTTTGGGATCCTTAAATCACGTTACAGAAGACCAGATTCCTGGACAGAAAGATGGACCCTTATCCAATCCCCCTCTGCACATACAAAGAGCCTAAGTCTCATGCTGCTTTTGGAGACACTTCCCCCAAGCATGTCAGACTGGGGACATCCACTGACTGGCATCAGCCTTCAGCTTCCCTGCCACCATGGCCTCACCAGCTCTCTGGAGGTGCTCCCAAAAGAGCCTGATAGGAAGCCATGGGCAGGAGTCAGATGAGTTCCAAGAGGGGTCCTCCGGCCCTGTTGCCAGCCAAGGAGCATTTTGTCTCACTGTGCTTCGGCTGCCTCCCTGAGGGACTGCTGTATTGTCATAGCTACAGAGTTGTTTTTGATAAATTGTTCATGAGTGTTTTATAATTCATTTGTAACAGTTGGTCCCATTGGCTTCCTGAATCACCAAGGACATCTTTTGGTTAGCATTATGCATGGAACTTTCTAGAATACACTTGAATAGTGCTCACAGAAGTTAAATTTTCCTCAGGCTTTCTAGCCCCAACATTCTGAAATGAAAGGGAATTTTATCAGTAATTAACCATAATTTCCTTTGAAATAGGAAACATTTTCCAGTCTGTAAACATTTTTCTTCTATAGATCTCAAGTATTATAGAGTATGAAACTATTTATTATGTCTTTTTATAACTGCTGAAGAGATAGGAACTCACCTATTACACAGATTTAAGAAGACCACTCTAGCTGGATTCTGCTTATTTTCTTAACAGATCTATAAAAAACAACAACAAAAAAAAAAACCTCTACTGGCTGGCTGTTTTCATGTTGCCATCTCTCAGGAGAACTTCAATGTGTGTATGTGCTTTAAGAAAATAGAAAGAAGGAACTAGTATAGTCATGGAACTAGTACAGTGTGACCTGTTCCCCTGACTCTTGAATATGTGTGGTAACTGAGATCCAGTTTGTTAATCATTGCTTTGGTAGTAGTAGTGGTGAAATAACCTCCACTTTATTCTTTAGACTGTAAAGAGATGTATTTTTAACCCCTTAGAGTATGAATGTAGATTTGACCAAGATAATAAGCTTAGGAAAATGGACCACATGGCTAAACAGTATTTGATACCTTATTGTGATTTATATATGTATGTGTATACATATTTCAAAACATCCTATATAAAAAACATCCATCTGTCATCAGGGAAGCCATCCTTCAGGAGATGGAGTTTGCGTTACATTTTCACACTATGGTAAGCTTGGCACTACCATATGACTATGCCTCAGATTACATATGAGTCAGATGACTGATAGTTATTTATCAAAGTTTTGTCACTTGAGGAACCCCAGAGGAATTGTCCTGAAAAACATATAACTTAGCTGTCATCATTTTAATATTTAAAATCAATGAAAAATTCAATTTCAATAGTAAGTAGGTTAGATTATATGGCTCCATGTCCCTAATATACTGAGTCACCCTCTGTGGTCATTTTGCCACCCGGCTGACTAGCATTGCAGGTCCACAGCTTTGGTTTTCCAGGGCAATTGCAAATCTCCATAATAAGCATAGGGTAACCTTTACATACTTCAGGTTTAAGCCTGAGACTTTTTCCTGATGCTGTGTGTCTAGAAGGAATCATATTTGCCTCCTTGAGGCATAATTATGAATTCAGAAATGCAAGATGGTCCTGTGAAAGATGGTTTTCTTATTTAAATAACCCCTCCAGGTTAGAAGTGGCAAAGACTAAAAATGGCAAGAAATGATGCTCTTGGCAGGCAAGAGAAAGGAACAACTCCCTTGCCTTCTGTCCTCTTCTGGTGGACAAGGACACTCACTCTGATGTTATTTTGAACTGCCTGCAGCCAAAGAGCTGTTGTCAAGTGTTAATGATATGTTCCCCCAAGAAAGATGGATGCCAAGGTGGACCTAAGTAAATTCACCTGTGGTCCGTGCTGGCTGCTGCCAACTCAGCACATGCACGCTCATCTCCCTTCAAGGGCAGGGCAACCTTGTCTGCAATAAAAATATTACTCCCTTCTTTCTCTGTCTTCCTGTGGCACGAATTTTGAAGCATCTCCTTTATCTGCTGAATACGTAAGCCGTCATCCCTGAGTTACTGTTCCTAAAATTCATCTCTTTTCTACTCAGCATTTACAGAATTGATCCCCCACTTTTACTTCCCTTGTGTGTCATCCTCAGTGTCAAAGTCTTCCTCTCCCCAGAGGGTCACTGCTCAGATGGCCTCAGAGCCAGAGATAAGACCTTATTGTGTGGGGGATTAGTGTGTACTTTACCCTTAGCATGGGTCCAAGGATCAGCCCCTTTGCTTTAGTCTCCTTTTGATCCAGTCTTAAAAGCCTGTGTCCATCCATGATTGACACTCCTATCAACAGTAGCAGTGTGTGTTCCAAAGCAGGCATACACGCTATGTAAATATAAACTGAAAGGCACTGCCATCAATTATTGGTTCCATTCATTTCAGTGGAGCTTGAGGATGTGTCTCTGCCAAATTACAGTGTGTGTGTGTGCACATATATACATTAAATAAAATGAAAGGGGAAGGATAATTTATAAAATTGGATAATTTGAAAGATAGTAAAATTCTAGAACTTCTTTTTATTTGTTTTATCTTGGCAAAGCACAGTTGTATCATCCTTGAGGCAAAAGTGGCCATTTCTTCTTAAGATGAATTTCCAGGTTTTGCAATCTTAGAATCTCATCTGTTGGTTTTTCAAAGTTGCTTAAAATTGGGTCTTTACATCAGGATCCTCATTTACAACACAACTCACTACACAGTTAATGATAAAATCCATTCCTTGGCTTTGAAAATATCTTCTAAGTGAGAATTTATTGAGTTTGAATACCACATTTCCTTTAAATACTATACCTATTTTTTTAAATGTAAAATTGCATTTCGTATATAGGTCTTAGACTTGGTCGTAAAAGAGAACATTCGATTTAAAAGAAGGTTTCCCACATCATTGAAATATGCAGTATTAAATAAAAATTGTAAGGCATATTTCCATAGTTAAGGGCATCAGAGGCCTATTTTTATTTTATATCTATTAAAGTTAAAATGAATAGTAACTTGCCCTTTGCAGATTTCTAGAGAAAAATCCTAAAAGTGATTTGAACATAGTTCTGATTTACTCATGATCTTTCTCTAATGGAGGCTGTATTAGAATAGAATTCGATATCACTTAATATCTTCTTGAAAATAGCTTTTGCCTCTCTGAAACTTGTAACCAAAATCATTAGTCTGATATTTTTCTTTGGAGTTTTCTAAAATAAGTCTAATACTTTTCCTCCTGGAGGTTTTTCTTTTTTAGGGAGTGGTAGATATTCTGTAAAATACAGAGGTGGACCATTTTCAGGCTTACAGTTAAATGTTCAAAGTAAATTTAATGTTCACTTTACTCTGTTTTCCCATTATATTCAATAGCATCTCCATCATCTTTAGCTTCCAGTTTTGCAACATTGAGGCCATTTTATGGGTTTTTCTTTTCCATGAGTCACCAAGCTTTGCTTCTGTGCTCTCATTCTCTGCTTAAGGGCTTTAGCCTAGCCTGGGGCTGCTTTACCCTACAAAGAAAGGGACTACAGTAGGCGTTGTCTTCTTTGTAAAATACGATTTTTTTTTCTTTTCTGGTTCAAAAGTGTTTGGTGATTCCTGCTCCAATCCACCACTCACTGTATACCAAGGATAAATTAGTTAACCTCTCTGAGTCTGTTTCCTCATCTATAAAAACCAGTAAGGGTTGTTGTAAGGATGAAATAAGCAAATACGTGTGAAGCATTCAACACAGTGCTTGGCACACAGAAAATAGTCAATCATTTTTCTGTTTTTTATTTTAGAAAATTTGGAAAATGAAGAAAACTGCATAGAGAAATATCAACCAAACTCTTAGAGTCTGAGATAACTAATGATACACGTTAATGTAATTCAGCCATTTCCCCCTCACATGTGTAGTAAGCAAACTGCTTTGTAATCTGTTTTTCATTATGAATATTTTCTCACAGTATTCTTTCATAACATGGTTTTTAATAATAGCTGCATTGTATTCCATTTCTCAGCTATCCCATAATGTAATCAACCAATTTCTAGACAGACTTTCATTATCTTGAATAATACTTTGATAAACATGTTTGCTACACAGCTCTTTATGCTCATCTTTAACTTTTTCTTAAATTCTTGGAAGGACAATTACTAAGTTAAAAGTGTGAACTACTTTAAAGTTTTGGTTCCACTTTTTCATTTTTTGTCCAAAAAGATTGTCTGATTTATATTCCAATCATAGTGTAGAAGGCCAGTCTTCTTTTACTTAAGGCTTTTTGTCTCCTTGCTTTAATCGTTTTTCTGTTTCAATGCATTGTTAACTCAATTTCAAGCACATTCTTCCTCAAACAAGATTTGATCATTTATTCACTCTTTTTGATGTTTTGGTGGTTTCTTCTTACTAACCTCTACAAATCAAAACTCCCTGGTTTAACAGGGGGTTAAAACTTGTTCACCTGCCAGCTGTCTCATACTCCTACTTTCATCAACTTCTTTTACTACTTTTCCCCACGAAGTCACATTCACTACATTATAGATTGTTTTTCTTTCCTCCAACAAAAGTTTCTAACCTCGAAACTGATCCTTAAACTCCATCAGCATGATTTCCTGATTCTTTTTCTTGTGCCCTCTGTAATTTCTCTCCCTAAAGGCTGATCGGCACTTACCATAGCTCATATGTTAAACAAATGGTAATTTATCTCAAGATTCACGTCTGTTTTTGTATTGGTTTGTAAAATACGTTTTTCCAGTATTTCACCAGTGTGTTGTTTGCATGTTAAAACTGCAGGTTTGTGGCAGAGGTTTGTTCTCCCAGCTGTGTCAAATCTAATGTGCTTCATTCAGCAGACACTCAATTAATTAGAATAGCTGGCTGACAGGTTTTCTTTTTAAGATGAACTGTGAAGCATTTAGCAGCTTTTAAAATACACTAGTTTTTTTTTTTTTTTTGCACACTCCTCCCCATCCCCTGCAAAATGATTTCATAGACATTGGTTATTTCTAAAGAACACACAGCTGTTAGAGTTAGTAGTGTTTTTGCATAATGACCAGTAGGAGCATTCTACCTAGTAGGTTCCCAGAATTTAGATCCTTAATTGTTCTGCTTCTTTTATCTTTTTCATTCATTGAGTCTTTTTACAGGGTTTACTCCAGCCTTTTACTGTCTTCCAGAATGAAGTTGGCATGGGTAATAAAAATGTATGCAAATTCTGTAAGAAGGGGTTTTGGGCACCTTTTGTGTGTGGCCTCAAAACTTTTAGCCCATCTTTTTATTCCACCATCTTCCTAGTTATAACCGAATGAACCCATGAACCTGTATTGTCCCCTTTCTGCCCTGAGGTTTCTCTGCCCCCTCCTGAGGTATGTTTGGGAACCTACTCTGCAGTTCAAATAAGCAAAACCTGAGTGTCCGGGCTGCATTAACACCCCCTAAGGCAACCCTTCACTCAGGAACACTATCCTGAGGTACTCTACGTGATTGCTCAGAGAGCCCCTAGCAGAACTGAGTTCATTCCCAAATGAAGAAAGAAAGGCAAGAATGGAGAAGATCAAACAGCTATGGAGAGGACGTTGTTAAGTAGAGCTTCATATGCGGCTTGGTGTATGAAGTACATAACTGACCATGTTGGCATGTGGATGATGTTGTGGATTTAAGTTGTTTACTTCCTAAAATAATGGCCCCAATAATAATTAAAGACTAAGTGTAGTTCCATTTGCCAGTAGAAGACCACACCTTTCTTGAGTCATGAAAGAAAGTTCTGATTACAAACAAAGAATGATGAATTGTCTGGAAGTTTTCTCAGAAAGCTATCTCAAAGTCCCTGATTCTTGGATATGGTAAAGATATTAAGCTTCTGTGGTACAGAGCACTGAACTTGGTGCTGGGGGAGTACAAGGATGTGTAAGATATAGTCTTAAGATCAGCCAAACTGGGGAGCTACCTGTACCTCTATAAATACTTGAAAGACTATTGGCTGCTATTAGGTGGGTTCACTAACAGAATTTATAACATTTGAGCCGACTTTGAAGGATGTGAAGGACCAGCCAGATCCATAATCTACCTGTGTGCTGTGCTTAGTCACTCAGTCGTGTCTGACTCTTTGCAACCCTATGGACTGTAGCCCGTCCATGGGGATTCTCCAGGCAAGAATACTGGAGTGGGTTGCCGTGCCCTCCTCTGGGGGATCTTCCCAACAACCCAGGGGTCAAACCCAGGTCTCCCACATTGCAGGCGGTTTCTTTACCATCTGAGCCACCAGGGAAACCCAAGAATACTGGAGCGGGTAGCCTATCCCTTCTCCAGGGGAACTTCCCGATCTAGGAATCAAACTGGGGTCTCCTGAATTGCAGGCGGATTTTCTACCAGCTAAGGTACCAGGGAAGCCCATATTCTGCCTGCTTTCGCTCAAAGTTATTGTGAAGACACAGAATGATAGCAAGCTAAATTGCTGAGAAAAGAATAAAGTACCACACAAATGCAAGACTCAAGATTGTAACAAAGTACTATTTCTGGAATAGTTAATTTATGAGAATATTCAGTTTAGGACTTAAGCTTCTAGTAGCACTTATCAATGATGAAAGAACAGATAAGTAATCCTATTTTTTTATTTTGTTTTTCACTTCACTTTTAGAATTCCAGTGAAAGTTTAAAATTTAAGCTGCTCTTTGTACTATTGTGCAATAATTACAGTCTCAGTTAATAACACGAACACCTGTTTTTTTATTGAGGTATAATTGACTTGTTAGTTTCATGCCTATAACATAATGATTCAATATTTGTGTATATTGTGAAATGATCACCACAGTAAGGTCTAGTTAATCACACATGGTTATGCATATTTTTCTTTTGATGAAAACATTTAAAATCTGTTTTCTTATCAACTTGCAACAATGCAACACAGCATTATTAACTGTAGTCACCATGCTGTACCTTATAACCTCAGGACTTATTTTATAAGTGGAGGTTTGGTATCTTTTGACTACTTTCACCCATTTTGCTCACCTCTGGCAACCACCAATCTGTTCTCTGTATCTATGCATTTGGTTTTTGTGTTTTTGCTTTTCACATGTGAGATCGTGTGGTATTTTTATGACAGCCAGCCTACTTTTTAGCATAGGTTTTTGCTAGAAAGTTAGGTTTTAACTGACATTTGAATGCACTTGGAGAATCACCTCTGTGTAAAGGTGATTTCTTGAAATATCTTGAAAGAAGCTAATATTTTGCTAGAGTTGTTTCTTTCTGTTCTTCTTAAAAATCGTTCCCAGTGGAAAGAACTCTCTACAGTAGTCCCTGAGCGTCCACAGAGGATTAGTTCCAGGACCCTCTCAGATGCCAAAATCCAAGTCACTCAAGCTGCATATAAAAAGGTGTAGTATTTACATATAACCTATGCATGTGCTTTAAATCATCTGTAGATCACTTATAATACCTAATACAATGTAAATGCTACGTAAATAGTTGTTAGATACAGTGTAAATCCTATGTAAACAGTTGCTGGTATGGAAGATTCAATTTTTGCCTTATGGAATTTTCTGAATTTTTTTTTTAATTTTTAAAAATTGAAGTATAGTTAACACACAACATTATGTTAGTTTCAGGTGTCCAACATAGTCATTTGATAATTAAATGTATTACAAAATGATCCCCACAGTAAGTCCAGTAACCATCTGTCACCACACAAAATTATTAGTGTTATCCACTACAATCATGCTCTGAGATATTGCAGGTTTGGTTCCAGACCACTGAAATAAAGCTAATATTGCAATAAAGTGAACCACACAATTTTTTTTGGTTTCTGAATGCATATAAAAGTTATTATAGTCTATTAAGTGTACAGTGGCATTATGTTTTAAGAAAGTACAATGTACATACCCTTTATTATAAAAATGTTGTTGTTCAACTGCTCAATCATGTCTGACTCTTTGTGATCCCATGGACTGCAGCACCCAGGCTTCCCTGTCCTTCAGCATCTCCTGGAGCTTGCTCAAACTCATGTCCATTGAGTCGGTGATGCCATCCAACCATCTCTTGTTCTGTTGTCCCCTTCTCCTCCTCCCTTCAATCTTTCCCAGCATCAGGGTCTTTTCTAATGAGTTGGCTTTTTGCATCATGTGGCCAAAGTATTGGAGCTTCAGCTTCAGCATCAGTCCTTCAAATGAATATTCAGTACTGATTTCCTTTAGGACTGACTGGTTTGATCTCCTTGTAGTCCAAGGGACTCTCAAGAGTCTTCTCCAACACCACAGTTCAAAATCATCAATTCTTCGGTGCTCAGCCTTCTTTATGATCCAACTCTCAGATCTATACATGACTACTGGAAAAACCATAGCTTTGACTAAATGGACCTTTGTCGGCAAAGTAATTAAAAAATACTGTATTGCTAAAAATTGCTGACCGTATCTTACAATGTAGGGCTGCCACAAACTTTCAATTAAAAAAAAAAAGCAGTACATGATAGCACAGTAAAACAAGGAATATCTATATATTCTTTATGCTGTATAGTACATCTCCGTGATTTATTTATTTTATAACTTGAAGTTTGCACCTCTTAATCCCCTTTACCTATTTCACCTAACCTCCCACTCTGTCTCCTCCAGTTCATTATCCATGAGTTTGTTTTTCTCTTCTTTGGTTTGTTGATTTGTTTTTTAGATTTCACATGTGAATGAGATCACATAGTATTTGTCTTTCTCTGCCTAATTTATTTCACTTAGCATAATACCATTTTGCTGCGAATAGCAAGATTTTATTCTTTTTCATGACCGAGTTATATTCCTTTGCACATATATACCACATCTTCTTTTATCCATTCTTTTATCAATGAACTTCTAGTTTATTTCCATATCTTGGCTGTGCTTCCCTGGTGGCTCAGATGGTAAAGAATCTGCCTGCAAGGCAGATGACCTGGGTTTGATCCCATGGACAGAGGAGCCTGGTGGGCTACAGTGGATGGGGTTGCAAAGAGTTGGACCCAACCGAGTGACTAACACACACACAAATACCAAGACAGGCTGCTGGAACTGTCCCTATGGTTGTGTGGAATTTGTCCGTGATCCAACAGACATTTTTAGGTTGCTTCCATATCTTGGCTATAGTAAATAGTACTGCACTGAACATGTGGCTGTTTTTGAGTTAGTGGGTTTTTTCTCCCCTTGGTTAAATACTCAGAAGTGGAATTTCTAGATTGTTTGGTAGTTTTTTAATAGTATTTTTAAGTTAATTTATTGTTTTATCTTTGGCTGCACTGGGTGTTCATTGTTGTGTACAAGCTTTTCTCTAATTGCAGCAAGTGGGGGCTACTGTCTAGTTGTGGTGCACAGGCTTCTCATTGCAGTGGCTTCTCTGGTTGTGGAGCATGGACTCTAGGCATTCAGGCTTCAGTAGTTGCAGCACACAGACTTAATTGCCCTGCAGCCTGTGGGATCTTCATGGACCAGGGATGGAACCCATGTCCCCTGCATTGCAAGGTGGACTCTTAACCACTGGACCACCAGGAAGCCTGCTGCTGCTGCTGCTAAGTCACTTCAGTTGTGTCCGACTCTGTGTGACCCCATAGATGGCAGCCCACCAGGCTCCCCTGTCCCTGGGATTCTCCAGGCAAGAATACTGGAGTGGGTTGCCATTTCCTTCTCCAATGCACGAAAGTGAAAAGTGAAAGTGAAGTCACTCAGTCGTGTCTGACTCTTCGTGACCCCGTGGACTGCAGCCTGCCAGGCTCCTCCGTCCATGGGATTTTCCAGGCAAGAGTACTGGAGTGGGGTGCCATTGCCTTCTCTGCCAGGAAGCCTAGTGGTTCTATTTTTAATTTTAAAGGAACCTTCATGTTGTTTTCCATAGTGGGTACACCAACTTACACTCCAGCCAATAGTGCTCAAGTGTTCCCTTTTCTCCATATTCTCACCAGCGCTTGTTATTTGTTGTCTTTTTGACAACAGCCATTCTGACAGGTGTGCGGTGATAGCTCATTTTGATTTTGATTTGCGTTTTCCTGATGATTAGTGACTTTGAGCAACTTTTCATGTGTCTGTTAGCCAGCCATCTGTATGTCTTCTTTGGAGAAATGTCCATTCAGCTTCTCTGCCCATTTTTTAAATGGATTTAAAAAAAATTGAATTGTGTGACTTCTTTATATAATTTGGATAATAACCCTTATCAGATCCACCATTTACAAATATCTTCTCCTGTTCAGTAGATTGTCTTTTTGTTTTGTTGATGGTTTCCTTTGCTATGCAAAAGCTTTCTAGTTTGATGTAGTTTTACATTTGTTTGTTTGTGCTTTTGTTTCCCTGGCCTGAGGAGACAGACCCCAAAAAAATATTGCTAAGATCCGTGTCAGAGACCATACTGACTGTGTTTTCTCCTAAGGGTTTTATGGTCTCAGGCCTTGAAGTCTGTAATCCATTTTGAATTCATTATTGTATATGGTGTAAGACAACGGTTCTCTTGCTGTGGGCATGCTGGTGCTGGGGCTGGCCGTAAGGCCTGGTTGCCACTGTTGCAAATGTTCTGGTATGACCCCTAGGGTGAGACCCACTGTGGGGGTATGCTGGTGCCCGCCAAGGGTGTCTAGTCGGGCTGACAAGTTTGTGGGCCATGTTGGAGGGGCCCTGGTGCTGGCCGAGGGCGCTCACCCGGACTGGTGGGACAGGCTTTTTCCATATATTTTCTACCTGCAGCTGATTGAATCTACAGATTTGGAACCTGTAGATACAGAGGGCTGACTGTCCATGAAATGATACTGTTTTAGAAATGAAATGCCAAAATTTAACTCCACTTTAGTAAAAATATTGGCTCTGTTCCAAGACCTATGTCACGATTTTAATTAGAAGAGTATATCAGTGGACACAAAGGGAAGAAAATGTGTGGTTTGCTTTCAGTAAAACTGAGTACACCAATACTTCTCCAGCGTGCATTATGGAATTATTTCTTGTACCTCATAGATATTTCCAAGGGAAAAAAATCAAAGACACGTGTTAACACTGAATAGCAAGGTAATGTGAATTTTGAAATAGTTGTTCTGCAGTGTGTTTCTTCATTTCCCATTGTCAGAAAATTGTTATTAAATTCTAGAGTTAAATATGTTGTACTAATGTGCTGAGTCCATTTACATTTTATGGAATAATTGTATTTGTTCTGCACTAGCTAGCTGGCAGAGAAAATGAGTGGTGTTTGGTGATATTTTAAAGTTGTAATTTCATCAGCAACCGACTTAGAGGATCTAAATATAAATCTGGAAATGAAGTGTTGTGTGCTGTATTTGGCTGCTCTGAAGACTGAAATATAGCTTTTCCCACCACTTCCTGGTGGGTTTTTCCTGAGAGTCAGTTGTCGTTCTTCTGACAAGTTTTTTTTTCATCCTAAATTGTGCTAACCTTTAGAAGGAAAACTACAAAAGTTACCCCCAAAAAAACATATTTTAAAAATAATGTTTTTAATTACAGGAATTTTAAAAAAAATATGTAAATGTGTCTTTACCTTATTCTGGGCCCATACCCCAGAGACTATACTGTTTAACAATTTCTCTTATTTTAGTTTTCTAGTAATTGTGAATATAATTGTAAATTATATATATATATATATATATGCCTTAATTTATTTTATCAACTTTAGACCCTCTATGTATGATGCAGGACTGGCTGTAAGAAGATGCCAAAACTCTTGGCATTCTCAAGAGATGTGTTTTAAGAATTTAAGAACTCAGTTTTTCTGAGTCATACATGCTGCTCTATTACTTAATTTCTCCCCTGAAGTTCTACTTAACTTTAACTGTGATTCTCAGCTGGAAGGGAGAAAAATGTGCTTTGGCCTCAGTCCAGCAGAAGAATGTATCAGAATCTTTGGGAAGGTCTTTTTCAGATGTCTTCCTTCCTACCTCTTACTTGGTTGAAAGTCATTGTGTATAATTTTGGGTGTCACTAGTTGAGAGTTTATTATGCAGATAGTCCAGAACCAGGAAAAAAAGTTCAGAATAATATATATATATATATAATATATATTTGTATTATTTATATATAATAAAATATATGTTTATATGTTTTATAACTATATATATATATATATAAAGGCCAAGATATTTTAGTGGTAAACAGTTCTTTGTTCAGGCTGAGGCATCATTGTTTTAGATATCTTCATTTTCTGTTTCTCCTATTATTCCATTATTAACCCTAGCAGAGGCCTTTCCTTTTTATTTGCTTCACAAGAGTTCCTGCCTAAGCATTAATGAGCAGAGAACAAGAAAGCAAAGCAGAGATGTGGATGCCACAGCATGGTAGGGCTTGCTGCTCAGATGAGTTAGTAGCTTCTGAGTTCTAGACAAGGGTGAGTCAGATTATCTCCAGTAGAATTACTATCACTGGGCCTTCCAGGTTCAGTGGAATAGTTGAAACTCTGAGGTCTCACTCCATAAATGCCAGTCCGCATCTTTTATACCTATAAACCTGATGGAAAACTCTTAACAGTCTGTGATTTTGTGTATTAGGCACCTTAACTTGGTACCGTGGAGTCTAAAAATGACAACAACAGTGACAAGGACGTGTTTGTATAAAGAGCTGGTTCCACAGTACTCTTGAGTTCTCACTACAGCACCTAAGGGGAAGTGAAAAACCTAAGATGAGAAATACTAATGGGGTTCTCTATTTGTTTTATCTGCAGACAGCAGCTGAATATGTAAAATCTCGACTCCCAGAGGCCCTTAAACAGCATCTTCAAGACTACGAGAAAGACAAAGAAAATAGTGTATTGTCTTACCAGACCATCCTTGAACAGCAGATTCTATCAATTGACCGAGAAATGCTAGAAAAATTGACTGTATCCTATGATGAAGCAGGTATGTTGGTTTTTAATACGTACACACACATACGTGCATGCACACATACAATGTTTTCTTCCTAAAGAAATTTGTTTTTAGATTTTGGTTACATTTAGGTCCTTTTCTTTGATAGAAGATGAAGGGTAGACTGGATTCAAAGTTATATAACATGGATTAGCAATAAGTTTCATCTCTGAAGTTTTACTATCAAAGACTTTAATCAAGAGATTTCTAAAAATGGCTCTTAAATATCAAATCCTGTTAAAATTTTTTGCTCTTTTTTAAATGGAATTTTTCTGGCCTTTTATCAGCCATGTGCTTCTACTGATTTAATCTTTTAAAGTGTCACTTCAATTTTAGATGTGAGCTGAAAACTTTTACATCCAATAATCCAAGAACTGTTAGTTGCTTCAAGTATGATTTTTTAATTTCAGAAATTTTCTTTTCTAAAGAGGTATCATTTTTTCCCCTAAAGTTTCAAGCTGAACTTGACTTTCTTTTCCTTTAGCTCCTCAGTTGAATCCTAGCCCCTAACACCACACTGGACACTTTGGTTTACTGCCTTCTGTAAGTTCATATTATCCAAAAGAGCTTTTTAATGAAGGAACTTATTAGTGAAGGCCTAGATTGACCTCCCTTGTAATACCATTTTATGTATTACATGATCTGTCAGCTAAAACCTAATTGTAGTGAAACCAGTGCCATATTACTTGGAATTATTAAAATCTTTGATAAAACTAAACTTATTCAGGAGGAATATCTTGATTAAAATGATCATACCATCTCTGCATCCCACCCTCCCACAAAATGAATTAAGAAGTATGGGAAAATAGGTTTCTAATGGTCAAACACTAGTAGTATTAATCCCCTTTTTAATACCAACATCTTCTGTTTTTATTTCTACAAAGGAATTGTTATTATGCATCTTATTTTCTTTCACACAATCTAAAGAGTCTCAGTGCTGACATTCTTAACATTTGATTTCAAGCTTCCATAGCAAACAGAAAAGCAAACCTTTAAAAAAAAAAAATTTCTGCACATGCCTAACCACCGATGCACCTTTTGTGGTGATTAAGCTGTCCACATTTTCATTCAGACTTCTAACCTGTTTATATTCACAGGGTAGATACACATGTCTAGGCTCGCCCAGGACATCACTACTCTCTCTGATTCTTCTTTGCTTTATTGATTGTGTGAAAGACACGGTGACTTTCTTCTGCCTGTTGGGCTTTTAGTTACTCAGCCTGTGTATTTGTCTTGTTTTTAACATTCTTCTCTTTGGAATGTTCAGTCATCTCCTCTCTCACCCTATTGGAGTAACGTAAGGCTATGACCAGCCCTCTCAAAATAATTTTTAAAGTTTCAAGCTTCTCAGAGATTATAGAACTCAAATAGTCCATCTGCTTCCTGTCCCCATAACCATTTTTTAAATTTTATTTGAAGTATAGATGATTTAAATATTGGATTAATTTCTGCCGTACAGCAAAGTGATTGTGTTATATGTATATATATATTCTTTTTCATATTCATTTCCATTATGGTTTATCACAGGAAATTGATTATAGTACCCTGTGCTACATAGTAGGACCTAGATCTATCTCTGTATATACTAGTTTGCATCAACTATTTCCAAACCCTCAGTTCATTCAATCCCTTCTCCCTCCCCCTTGGCAACCACAAGTCTGTTCTCTAAGTCTGTGAGTCTGTTTCTGTTTCATAAATAGGTTCATTTGTGTCATATTTTAGATTCCACATATGAGTGATATCGTATGCTATTTGTCTTTTTCTGACTTACTTCATTTAGTATGATAATCTCTAGGTCCATTAATGTTACTAAAATGGCATTGTTTTGTTTTTTTATGGCTGAGTAACATTCCATTGTGTGTGTGTGTGTGTGTGTATATATATATACACATATGTATGTATATATGTATACCACATCTTTATACATTCATCTGACAGTGGACATTTAGGTTGTTTCCATGTCATGGCCATTGTAAATGGTGCTCATATGAATATTGAGGTGCATGTGTATTTTCAAATTATAGTTTTGTTTGGGTAGGTATATGCCTAGGAGTAGGATTGCTGGATCATATGGCAACTCCATTTTTATTTTTTTGAGGAACCTCCACGCTTTTCCACAGTAGCTGTGCCAATTTACATTCCCACCAACAGTATAAAATGATTCCCTTTTTGCCACATCATCTCCAACATTAGCATCTTTTCACCTGTCTATTGACTATCTTTATGTCTTCTTTGGAGAAATGTCTATTTAGGTCTTCTGCTCATTTTTCAATTGAGTTGCTTAGGTTTTTTGTTATTGAATTATGTGATCTGTTTATCTATTTTAGAAATTATGCCTTTACTGGTCGCATCATTTGCAAATATTTTCTCCCAGTCCATAGGTTGTCTTTTTGTTTTGTTTATAGTTTCCTTTACTGTGCAAAAGTTTATAAGCTTGATTAGGTTCCATTTGTTTATTTTTGCTTTCATTTCTATTGCCTTGGAACACTGACCTAAGAAAACATTGGTACAATTTATGTCAGAGAATGTTTTGCCTATGTTTTCCTCAAGGAGTTTTATGCTCTCATGTCTTATATTTCATTAAGCCATTTTTAATTTATTTTTGTGTATGGTGAAAGGATGTGTTCTAACCTCATTGATTTACATGTGACTGTCCAACCCTCCCAACACCACTTGAAGAGACTGTCCTTTCTGCATTGTATATTCTTGCTTCATTTGTCAAAGATTAATTGTCCATAAGTGTGTGGGTTGATATTTGGACTTTCTCTTCTGTTACATTGATCCATATGTCTGTTTTTGTGCCAATATCATGCAGTTTTGATTACTGTAGCTTTGTAGTATTGTCTGAAGTCCGGGAGGGTTATGCCTCCTGCTTTTCTTCCCCTCTCAGGATTGCTTTGGTAATTCTGGGTCTTTAATGCGTCCTTATAAATTTTAGAATTGCCCATTACCATTCTATAATGAGAAAACTGAGACTTGTCTAAAGTAACACAGTTAGTTATAGATCTGGGATTCCAGTCTCCTAACTACTAATCAAGCTGGGCTGTCACCATATTCATGCAGGTTGTCATTCACAGATTGGCATTTGTGGCATGCATAGCAATATGCTTGGCAGTTTTAAGAAAGAGGGACGAGCATAGAAAGGGCAGAGAGGAATCTGAGATGTAGAAAACAGAGATCTTGCATAATGAAATCTAGCTAAAACATAGATTTATGTTTTATGTTTATGTTAAAACATAGATTTATGGCTTCAAGAGAAAATCTAGCTAAAACATAGATTTATGGCTTCTAGAAAAAAATTCATGGCCATTTGGATTATGTACACTCTATAATATCCATAATCTGTTAAAGTTAAGCTGAGGGGATGTGGAGAAAAGAAACAGTGGAAGTGGCTCAAGTTTTCAGTGGAATTCTTTAGGGGAGGGCATTTGCCTAGACCCTGAAGGACTAACAATGAACATGGATTCATGAGGAGAAGAGTGATGCAGCCTATGTGATGAAGGGACCCAAGGGGACACCAAGGTGAGAATAAACATCAGCTGTCACCTCCCACCACTCCACTTTTCCTCCTTCAGGAATTGTTTTCCACTCACCTGCACTGTTGTTGAGCAGTGGTTAATCTGTGTATGACCCTTAGGGACAAATATTTTGGCATGGAATTAATGATGAATAAACTCTGGAGCATCAAACAGTGGAAATAGCTACAGGATTAGAGTTCAGTTCAGTTCAGTTCAATCACTCAGTCGTGTCCGACTCTTTGCGACCCCATGAACCGCAGCACGCCAGGCCTCCCTGTCCATCACCAACTCCCGGAGTTCACCTAAACCCATGTCCATTGAGTCAATGATGCGATCCAACCATCTCTTCCTCTGTCGTCCCATTCTCCTCCTGCCTTCAATCTTTCCCAGCATCAGGGTCTTTTCAAATGAGTCAGCTCTTCGCATCAGGTGGCCAAAGTATTGGAGTTTCAGCTTCAGCATCAGTCCTTCCAATGAACACTCAGGACTGATCTCCTTTAGGATGGACTGATTGGATCTTCTTGCAGTCCAAGGGACTCTCAAGAGTCTTCTCCAACATCACAGTTCAAAAGCATCAATTCTTCGGCCCTCAGCTTTCCTTATAGTCCAACTCTCACATCCATATATGACCACTAGAAAAACCATAACCTTGACTAGATGGACCTTCCTTGACAAAGTGATGTCTCTGCTTTTTAATATGCTATCTAGGTTGGTCATAACTTTCCTTCCAAGAAGTAAGCGTCTTTTAATTTCATGGCTGCGATAACCATCTGCAGTGATTTTGGAGCCCAGAAAAATAAAGTCAGCCACTGTTTCCACTGTTTTCCCATCTATTTGCCATGAAGTGATGGGACCAGATGCCATGATCTTAGTTTTCTGAATGTTGAGCTTTAAGCCAACTTTTTCACCCTCCTCTCTCACTTTCATCAAGAGGCTCTTTAGTTCTTCTTCGCTTTCTGCCATGAGGGTGGTGTCATCTGCATATCTGAGGTTATTGATATTTCTCCTGGCAATCTTGATTCCAGCTTGTGCTTCCTCCAGCCCAGTGTTTCTCATGATGTACTCTGCGTGTAAGTTAAATAAGCAGGGTGACAATATACAGCCTTGACGTACTCCTTTTCCTATTTGGAACCAGTCTGTTGTTCCATGTCCAGTTCTAACTGTTGCTTCCTGACCTGCATACAGATTTCTCAAGAGGCAGGTCAGGTGGTCTGGTATGCCCATCTCTTTCAGAATTTTCCAGTTTGTTGTGATCCACACAGTCAAAGGTTTTGGCATAGTCAATAAAGCAGAAACAGATGTTTTTCTGAAACTCTCTTGCTTTTTCCATGATCCAGCAGATGTTGGCAATTTGATCTCTGGTTCCTCTGCCTTTTCTAAAACCAGCTTGAACATCTGGAAGTTCATGGTTCACGTATTGCTGAAGCCTGGCTTGGAGAATTTTGAGCATTACTTTACTAGCATGTGAGATGAGTGCAATTGTGCGGTAGTTTGAGCATTCTTTGGCATTGCCTTTCTTTGGGATTGGAATGAAAACTGACCTTTTCCAGTCCTGTGGCCACTGCTGAGTTTTCCAGATTTGCTGACATATTGATTAGAGTTAGAAGATCTAAATTTCCAGCCTTTGCTCTGGCTAAATACTGGCATGATTAATGCCTAAAGCCTCTGTTTCTTCATGTATAAAGTTGGGCTAATAAAATCTCATAGAGTTATTATAAAATACATCATATTTGGGCAAGTCCTTGGTCCTTTTTATTGCAGATGTCACTAATGCTGAATAAGAACAGATACAGATGTTGTCTGTCATTTAGACCAGTTAAAAGTACTAAATGAGTTTTTTTCTTTACATGTAGTGTTTGGAGAGGCAGAGGCACATTTTTAAAATGCTCTTCAGAACCTATGAGAAGTCAAACAGCCTCTATTTGTTAAATCATTCACTCCAGGCTCAGTTTGCCCTTGGTCATTCCTGCATGAGGTGACATATTTGGTGGGGGCTGTGTGTATGCATGAATAAATGAATGTTGCTGTGTGTTGTGAATAAAAACACTGCTTCCTCCTCCCACATATGAATATATGAATGATTTTATTCCAAAGAAGAGAAAATATGAAAAGTTACTGCTCTTTAGCAGGAAAAAAAATGTCATCATAATACAAAGGAATCAGGACAGAAAATTAGAAATAGTATCCAATAGCTTCAAATATAAACATCCTACACTAAGCCATTCATTTGTTTCGAACCACTTAGCTTCTTTCCATGCTTTCCCAGTTTTACTTCCTCACATTTTTAAGTCAGCTCTCCCAGTTTTAGGCAGTAGTTAATTGCTAATTAGACAACTTCCTAGTATCTAGAGAGGTTAATTTGTCTGTAATGCTCATCCACTGATAAATCAGCCTGAGTGACTTAATGACAGTTACTGCCATCTGTGGCTTCTAAACTTCTAAAACCAAATAATGAAAAAAAGAAAAAAGTCCTTCAATGCTTGTCTAAAAGCAGTGACTCACAACCTTTTCTCCCTCCCTTCTCTTTCTGTCTTTCTCTCTCAGTATCCTCTTGTCCTCTTTAAATACATACCTATCCTAATGCCTTACTCATTCACCATTCAACTCTCCAGCAACCTGACATACTTGAAAGTCAGCCAAAAATGGGAAGAAAGCTAAAGCCACATGCAGCCATACCATGTCACAGGAGCTATAGATTCTCATCTAGGATCTATACATTATTATTTTATATATTTCTGACCAGTGAGGTTATATATTCCAATATGATACTTCTTTTTTTATTCTTTTTTCTGAAATTGAGTGTTACATTTTTATAGCAGAAATAGAAATATATGTAGTGGTATAATAAGAGACTAATAATTATCTGTAATCCTGCTGTGGTAAACAATCTTGGTGTATTTCCCTCAATCTAAATGTTTTTGAGATTTGAGATATTGTACATTTTTCATGTCTTGCAGTTTTACATCTTTCTTTTTTTCACTTAACATTATTATCTAAGTGGTTCATTTTATTAAAACCTCTTCATGTGAAGGTAATTTTAATGGCTGCATAATGTTCTATTCTTTGAAATTGCTACTCACTAAACATTTCTTATGTTAGAGGATTATGGTTTTTGGTTTTGCTATTATGAATAGTGCTGCAATGAATATACACATTTGTCTTCATTTCATATTACTCTAGGGAACAGACTTTCAAAAACATGAATTTAGAATTAGAAGGTAGGGAAGGGGGATGATGCTTAGAGCAGAGCCTCCAGAGCAGCAAGGAATGAGAGCAAAGAGTAAATCCATAAAAAGTACTAATGCATATATGCATATATATGGAATTTGAAAGATGGTAACGATAACCCTATATGCGAGACAGAATAAGAGACACAGATGCATAGAACAATTTTATGGACTCTGAGGGAGAAGGTGAGGGTGGGACGTTCTGGGAGAATAGCATTGAAACATGTATATTATCATATGTGAAACAGAACACCATTCCATGTTCGATGCATGAGACAAGGGCTCAGGGCCGGGGCAATGGGATGACCCAGAGGGATGGGATGGGGAGGGAGGTGGGTGGGGGGTCCAGGAAGGGGAACACATGTAAACCCATGGCTGATTCATGTCAATGTATGGCAAAAACTATTACAATATTGTAAAGTAATTAGCCCCCAACTAAAATAAATAAATTTATAAAAAAATAAAAGTAGTCATCATGTGACACTACACTCTAATTCAAATCAGCATTCACAGACCCTGCATTATAGAGCTGACATCATTGATCTGCTTAACAGTGACCTTCATTCACAGAGAAAAGGTTCAATAATGTTAATTATATTCTGTATATAAAAATAGGAATTGTATGAATATAAACCACTTTAGATTTTCATCCAGTTGGTTTATTTTTAAGTCAGACTGTTATAGGAATCAAGATTATTGTGGTATAATTGAAAGAGTTCTTAGAGCCAGAAGACCCAGATTCTGTTCCTAGCTCTGCTGCCAACCAGGTATATGACCTTGATTAAGTCACCAAACCTCCCTAAAGCCTGTTTCCCTAGAAATGGGAGGTGTGAACAGAATCTCATAGATGTCTTCCATTTCTAAAACTGTGATTCTGGTCTCTTGACATGGAATACTCAGGTAGCCATAGTTTCTGGAAGGTTGCACATAGCTGCTTCATGAATCTTCTGCTTGCTCATTTGCCTTTCTCCTCTCTTCACAGATATCCCATGTAATTTGTTTAAAAACTGACTAGAAGACAGCTGTCACTTAGCTTTTTTGGCATGTGCACATGAATTTGCTCAGGCATGCTTTTGTTGGTAAGATAGGGAGTGAGACTGTATGAGTGAGGCAAAACCAGATTTTGGGAGGAAAGGTTCTGAGCCATCATTCATGGATTCTTGTTAAAGCTGCTTAGATTTTTTAAAAATTTATTTATTTTAATTGGAGGCTCATTACTTTATAATATTATAGTGGTTTTTGCCATACATTGACATGAATCAGCTACGGGTGTACATGTGTTCCCCATCCTGAACCCCCTTTCCACCTCCCTCTCCATCCCATCCCTCAGGGTCATTCCAGTGCACCAGCCCTGAGCACCCTGTCTCATGCATTGAACCTGGACTGGCGATCTGTTTCACATATGATAATATACATGTTTCAATGCTCTTCTCTCAAATCATCCCACCCTCGCCTTTTCCCACAGAGTCCAAAAGTCTGTTCTTTACATCTGTGTCTCTTTTGCTGTCTTGCATATAGGGTCATCATTACCATCTTTCTAAATTCCATATATATGCATTAATATACTGTATTGGTGTTTTTCTTTCTGACTTACTTCACTCTATATAATACGCTCCAGTTTCATCCACCTCATTAGAACTGATTCAAATGCATTTTTTTAATAGCTGAGGAATATACCATTGTGTATATGTACCACAGCTTCCTTATCTGTTCGTCTGCTGATGGACATCTAGGTTGCTTCCATGTTCTGGCTATTATAAACAGTGCTGCGATGAACATTGGGGCACACGTGTCTCTTTCAATTCTGGTTTCCTCAGTGTGTATGCCCAGCAGTGGGATTACTGGGTCATATGGCGGTTCTGTTTCCAGTTTTTTAAGGAATCTCCACACTGTTCTCCATAGTGGCTGTACTAGTTTGCATTCCCACCAACAGTGTAAGAGGGTTCCCTTTTCTCCGCACCCTCTCTAGCATTTATTGTTTGTAGATTTTTTTATAAGATTGCTTAGATTTTTTTATTAGCACTTATTAATACTAAGCAAAATCTAGCATAAGAAGATATGGTTTGCTTTTGATCCATTAATGTTTTTATTTGAATGGAGGTACAAGTTCATACACATATCAATAGATTGGATTTAACAGAGAGAAATTTCCAAGGAAAAGAGCTGCATGATTTGAAGGGATCAAAATAGCATTCTACACTGTCTCAGAGATCATCATTAACCTAAGTATTTAGTGTTTATCATAGTGGGCAATAGTGGTAAAGAACCTACCTGCCAGCACAGGAGACATAAGAGACGTGGGTTCGATCCCTGGATCAGGAAGATCCCCTGGAGGAGGGCATGGCAACCCACTCCAGTATTCTTGCCTGGAGAATCCCATGGACAGAGAAGCCTGGTGGGTTACAGTCCGTAGGGTTGCAGAGAGTCATACACGACTGAAGCGATTTAGCACGCACACAGAGTGGGAAAAAATTGAAGGGTTGAAATAGCCTGAGAGGGAATTTTTTTCTCTCATTATTTACTTTTATGCTTGTATGTTATTCAGTCTCTCTTTGTTGTTTAGTCGTTCAGTCATGTCCGACTCTTTGTGGCATGCCAGGCTTCTCTGTCCTTCATTATCTCCCGGAGTTTGCTCAATCTCATGTCCACTGAATCAGTGAAGGCATCCAACCATCTCATCCTCTGCGACCCCCTGCTCCTCCTACCCTCAATCTTTCCCAGCATCAGCGTCTTTCCCAATGAGTTGGCTCTTCACATCAGGTGACCAAAGTATTGAAGCTTCAGTTTCAGCATCAGTCCTTCCAATGAATATTCAGGGTTGATTTCCTTTAGGATTGACTGGTTTGATCTCCAAGGGACTCTCAAGAGTCTTCTCCAACACCACAGTTCAAAAGCATCAATTCTTTGGTGCTCAACTTTCTTAATGGTTGAACTCTCACATCTGTACATGACTACTGGAAAAAATCATAGCTTTGATTAGAAGGGCCTTTGTCAGCAAAGTAATATCTCTGCTTTCTAATATGCTGTCTAGGTTTGTCATAGCTTTTCTTCCAAGGAGCAAGCATCTTTTAATTTCATGGCTGCAGTCACCATCTGCAGTGATTTTAGAGCCCAAGAAAAGAAAGTCTGTCACTGTTTCCATTTTTTCCCCATCTATTTGCCATGAAGTGATGGGATTGGATGCCATGATCTTCGTTTTGTGAATGTTGAATTTAAAGCCAGCTTTTTCACTCTCTTTCACCTTCATCAAGAGGCTCTTTCCTTCCTCTTTACTTTCTGCCATTAGGATGGGGTCCTCTGCATATCTGAGGTTATTGATAATTTCTCCCAGCAACCTTGATTCCCGCTTGTGCTTCATTCAGCCCAGCATTTTGCATGATGTACTCTGCATGTAAGTTAGATAAGCAAAGTGACAATATACAGCCTTGACATACTCCTTTCCCAGTTTTGAGCCAGTCCATCATTCCATGTCCGATTCTAACTGTTGCTTCTTGATCTGCGTACAGATTTCTCAGGAGGCAAGGTGGTCTGGTATTCCCATCTCTTTAAGAATTTTCCACAGTTTGTTGTGATCCACACAGTCAAAAGCTTTAGCATAGTCAGTGAAGCAGAAGTAGATATTTTTCTAGAATGCTCTTGCTTTTTCTGTGATCCAGCAGGTGTTGTTAATTTGATCTCTGGTTCCTCTGCCATTTCTAAATCCAGCTTGTACATCTGGAAGTTCTCAGTTCACATACTGTTGAAGCTTATTTTGGAGAATTTTGATCATGACCTTGCTAGCAAGTGAGATGAGTGCAATTGTGTGGTAGTTTGAATATTCTTTGGCATTGCCCTTCTTTGGGACTGGAATGAAAACACATTTTCCAGTCCTGTGGCCACTGCTGAGTTTTCCAAATTTGCTGGCGTATTGAGTGTAGCACTTTCACAGCATCATCTTTTAGGATTTGAAATAGCTCAACTGGAATTCTATCACCTCCGCTAACTTTGTTTGCAGTGATGCTTCCTAAGGCCCACTTGACTTCACACTCCAAGATGTCTGGCTCTAGGTGAGCGATCACACCACCCTGATTATCCAGGTCATGTCTAAGTAACCTCAAATTTTTCATAATTTTTTTCTAAAGTTTGGGCATGAATTAATAATCTACACATTCCCTTGTTAAGGATAACGTAGTGTGAGTTGTAATGCCTTGTGTTTGAGGGAATTGTGAGGAGAATAGGTCCATTTATTTGAGAATAATACTCTGTAGCACACTCAAGAACCCCAAGGCATGGGAAATAGAAGTAGAAAGCACCTCCTTCTCCCTTTGTAAAGAGCTGAGTCTTCCCGTAAGTGGGTGGACTGTCCAGCAGTGGAATCTTATTTTGGGTCTGGAAACATTTGTCTAAGTTGATGCGTTGATCTCTTTCTCAGAGTTAAATCTAAGACTGGCAAAGCTTTTATTTGTTCTTACAGTCCACTAGAAACCTGGACAGCTTTCCAAGGAGCACATATGTCTACCACATAGAAAGAGCACTTACAGGTAAAAAAGTGGGCCAGACAGTGCAGATGAGGTAGGGAAAGAACTCAGTCAGCAGTTTATTGTGTCCATGTGGGCATCAGTTCAGGCTAGGGGCCCACAGATCCATTGACAAGTGTCAGGCAGTCACGTACAACTTTCCCAGAGGAAGTAAGGAAGGAGGGACAGCATGAAGCTGTGAGCCTTTGCTTGGTGATTGCCCGATGTAGTCCTCCAGTAGGAGTTCCTGAGAGCTGAGCTCCAGCAAAGCTACCTGTCGGGAAGACACACCAAGTACTGTAATGTACTTTTTGAAGAAATAGCTTTTTAAAAGAGTGGCAAATGTGCTGTAAGCAATTTAGGAAGTAGCTGGAGGGGTCCCTCCTATCGAGCTTACTTTCTTCTTACTATAGATAGTACCTAAAAGTTATATCTCTGATTTAATTGAGCCATTAGTGTCAGAGTAATCAGTGATCTCAAAAGGAAAGCCATTTACCATCATGGAGAAAAAATTGAACACACATCGAGAAACCAAACCCAGGAAAGAGATTGTGAAATATTTAGGGCCCTCCAAGTTTTCTAAGAACATAAAAAATGCAGTAAAAGGCCTTTGCAGGAAGTTCTTAACTCTAATAAATACAGTGAATTTCTCAGTATGTTTCTCAAACACGTCCTAAGGGAAAAGATGGCTTTAGGTTTCCTTAATATATGTCTTCAACCAGAACCTTATTTCCAAGCTCAGAAGACGTTCTCACCGAGGCTTTGTCAGGATTTGGAAGGAAGAGAAAAACAGGGAAACTTAAGAAAAATGTTATAAAGGAAAATTTAATATTGGTTGTGTAACCTCTGATACAAACTTCTAAATTTCTGTAGAAAGTTATATATGTTCAATTTTTCCATTATGAGAGTAATATAAATATGTTTTATAACATTTTTAAACTATGAAAAAATAGGAAAGGAAAAGATTAGCTCTAATTCTACCACCAAAACATAATGACCATCTTTTAGGATATTTACTTCTAGTCATTTTTCCTTGCTGCCTTTTAATAATTTGTGCCCCATTTGATAACTTTTATTCAGTTAACAATGAAATATAATCATATTTCTCAGTGCTCTAACAAGCTACTCATAAAAGTAATTGATAAAGACTGCGTAGTATCCTACTGAATGGATATGCCACAATTACCTTCCCCATAACCTTTGAACATTTTCAGCATGGCCCCTCTCTTTTATTCCTGATTCAGTTCTTGTCACCATGTAGAATCCCTGAATTTGGAAGTCTCTTTCTTATCTGAAAAGATGAGAATGGTAGTATGACTAACAAAAACGTGATGAAAACTCCTGTAATGCAGCCAATTGTTAGTCATATAGCAGTGGGAGCAGAGGACAAAAATAGCTAGTTAAAATCTACTTATAAACTGAACTTTTTTCTGGCCAATGATACCAGTCTTTTAAACCAAGATAATTTGAATTTCATATAATTCTTATATTTTCCCGCTATAGCATGGATTTAAAAGGCCAAAAGATAAAAGGCGAAGGAGTAGCAACTAAACAGAGTGACTTTGCCATCTACAAACTCGGGGACTATCTGCCATGGCTGTCGGAAAGGATCCAAATGCATGATTCACCAGCGCTGGGATTGGTTTCCATGTTTGTGGCAAGACATTGCACCTCTCTCTGCTTGGTCTCATTTACCGTAAAAAAAAAAAAAAGGACAATGGATTAGATATTTCCTTATGTCTCTCACAGCTTTAACAATGTGTAAGTTTGTCTCCAGTACATTTAACATTCACTGGTTCATTTATTTCTTTACTCTGTAAACACTGACTAAGTACCCAGGAACCAGGCACCGTGCCTGCCACTGGGAATGCCCAGATGACCACGTGGCCCTTCACTCCAGGTGTGTGTGCATGCATGCCTACATGTGTGTGCACATTTGTGTGGTGGCGGGAGGCCAGAGACACAGTGGTAGGAACAGATAACTACAGTACAGTGTACTTGGTGCTACAGTGTGTGCTCAGGGGATAGTGAATGGGTAGAGGAGGAAGGAATTGGGTTTGGGATTAAGAAAGTTCTTAAACAAATCAGAAAACAGTAAGAGAACCTATAAATCTCTTGAACTGTTCATCTTGAGCTATAACGTCAGTTGCATGTTTTAAAGGCAGGTTTATTGATGCTGTTTTTCTTTGCTCAGTAACTGTGGTTATGTATCAGCACCTTATACAGACCTACTCGTTTGAAAATAAATTTTTTTAAATTGAAGTACAGTTGATTTACAATGTTGTGTTTCTGGTGTACAGCAAAGTAGTTCTTTTATAGTTTATAATATTGATAATCTTTTCCATTGTAGTTTATTATACGATATTGCATATAGTGCCCCATGCTATACAGTAGGACTTTTTTGTTTATTTTATGTATAGTAGTGTATATATGTTAATCTCAAACTCCTAATTTATCCTTCCCTCCCCCTTCCCCTTTGGTAACCATAAATTTGTTTTCTTCATTTGTGAGTCTCTTTCTGTTTTGCAAATGAGTTCATTTATACTTTTTTTTTTTTAGAACTCATAGATAAGCAATATCACATGATATTTGTCTGGCTTACTTCGGTTAGTATGATAATCTCTAGGTCCATCCATGTTGCTGCAAATGGCATTATTTCATGCTTTTTATAGCTGCATAATATTCCATTGAGTATGTATACCATGTCTTCTTTATCCATTCATCTGTTGATGGACACTGAGGTTGCTTCCATGTCTTGGCTATTGTAAAGATTGCTGCTATGATCATTGGGGTACATGTTTCTTTTCAAATTGGAGTTTTCTCCAGATATATGTCCAGCAGTGGGATTGTTGGATCATATGGTAGCTCTATTTTTAGTTTTTTAAGGAACCTCCATACTGTTCTCCATAGTGGCTGTACCAATTTACATTCCTACCAATAATGTAGGAGGGTTCCGTTTTCTCCACATCCTCTCCAGCATTTATTATTTATAGACTTTTTAAATAATGGCCATTCTGACTAGTATGAGGTAGTACTTCACTGTAGTTTTGATTTGTATTTCTCTGATTATTAGTGGGGTTGAGCATCTTTTCATGTGTCTATTGGCCATCTATACAGACCTATTCTTAACCTTTGCTGTAACATCACCTTCCACATTCTGTGTCACTCTCCAACTAGTTTTAGTTTATATTAATTCAGTTCAGTTCAGTTGCTCAGTTGTGTCCAACTCTTTGCAACCCCATGGACTACAGCACACCAGGCTCCCCTGTCCATCACCTGCTCCCAGAGCTTGCTCAAACTCATGTCCATCGAGTCAGTGATGCCATCCAACCATCTCATCCTCTGTTGTCCCCTTCTCCTCCTGCCTTCAATCTTTCCCAGCATCAGGATCTTTTCAAATGAGTCAGTTCTTCGCATAAGGTGGCCAAAGTATTGGAGTTTCAGCTTCACCATCAGTCCTTCCAATGAACACCCAGGACTGATCTCCTTTAGGATGGACTGATTGGATCTCCTTGCAGTCCAAGGGACTCTCAAGAGTTTTCTCCAACACCACAGTTCAAAAGCATCAATTCTTCTGTGCTCAGCTTTCTTTATAGTCCAACTCTCATATCCATACATGACTACAGGAAAAACCATAGCTTTGACTAGAAGGACCTTTGTTGACAAAGTGATGTCTCTGCCTTTTAATATGCTGTCTAGGTTGGTCATAACTTAATTAGCTTATATTAATATACTTATCAGCATCACCTGTTTTCTTATGAGGTCTCACCCCTACCCCCTAAAAAAGTGATAATTCAGACTAAATTTTATAAAAACAATATGATGCGAAGTTATTTTTTTAAAAAATCACATTTTCCAACTTCATCTTATCTTTTTAATAAGAGGCCTCATATGCAGTCTGAGAATACATTGATCCAAGTTTTGCAGTGGGCAAACAAAATGTTAAATTTTAGAGAACTTTGCTGAGAATACTGGAAACTACAGGCTAACTCTGAGATTTAGAATCAAGATGTGCTGCCTCTGGTGATGAACACATTTGACTGGAGCTGTGTTGATCTTCCTAATCAAGTTGTCATTGTTTGTCACAAAGGAAGTAATGTTACTACCTGCTCTGAAGTAGTATTTGATTAGGAGGCCTGGAGAAAGTGTGTTTACTTCGAAGAAAATAATTGTAGCAGGTGGTCACCATTTAAACTGCATTGACCAGCTAGAGGCGGAGTGTCGATGCCATCTGTATTTCTTCCTTTCTGTACCATGGGAGTTTGGTAACCGAGCTTCTGTGAGGCCTTGTTGGAATGCTCGTAAATAAATGTTAATGAACTCCAAGTTAATGGTAAGACCTTCAGTATGAAGGGAACAATAGGTGGTTTTAAAGCACTGGAATTTCTAATGTACTGTGACCATCCGTTTGTAGTGGTGAGAAGTAAGGAAAATGTATCCTCTGGCTGACTTTCAGATTCGGAAGATCTGTAATTGGAGGCAGCTGGACTGCCATTTAACGTCACTTTGCTAGAATGTTAAGTTCAATCTTGGTGAGCTGCTGGATACGCTGACGTCTCATCTGGTAAATTGCCTCCTGAACGGCGTTGTTTTTAAGCCACCTTCTAGTGCCCAGAGGAATACTCTCTGTATTTCTTCTTTTGTTAATGTCCTTGTCTCAAGGCTGTGTGGCTAAGGCCATTTCTGAGGCTGGTTTGATGGAGTTTCTGTAGTATAGACTCTCAGGAAACACTTGAATGTACTCTTGTAGTTCTGCAATCAGTCAAAGGAAACTAAATCAGCTACAGAGAAATCCGTAGGACCATCACTGTTCATTCAACACAAACATTTATTGTGTGCCAGGTTTTGGCTAAGTGCTGAGAATCTAAGAAATGGGGCAGGACAGTTAAGTTAGAGGTCTTTTCCCTTTGAATTTATTGCTCATCCTGAGTACTGTCTCTATAAATCTTTCCTCTAAGAGGTGCTTCAAAATGACACCTTAGCTGGCTTCTTCTTTCTCTGAGCCAGGGCCTTCTGTTCCTTTGATCTCAATCCTTCTTATTAAAGGAAGTGACACAAATCACATGTCTGTTATTTATATCCTACTAGCTTCCTGAAAGTTGGATTTGCCATACATGCAAAAGTAATGTTAAAATAAAAACAGAAAATCAAAGACAAAAACCAGGAAGGAAACAAATACACTAACCATAAAGAAAAGACAAAATGAAACAGTTTTTCCATGGAGACAGCTGAAGTTTATGGACCATTTTCCACAAGGTACCTTGTACTTTGGACAAAAGCAACATTGTCTCAGCTTGAGTTTCCCCAAAACAGAGGCTGAAACAAAAGGCAAGAGTGAAAGTATTGGTCGCTCAGTCCTGTCCAACTCTGTGTGACCCCGTGGACTGTAGCCTGCAAGGCTCCTCTGTCCATGGGATTCTCCAGGCAAGAATACTGGAGTGGACAGCCGTGCACTCCTCCAGGGGATCTTCCTGACCCAGGAATCAAGCCTAGATCTCCTGCACTGCAGGTGGATTCTTTACTGTGTGTGTCACCAATTTAAGAATGTAACCCAAGGGGCAGGAGTGAGAGCCCTTGGGAGTGAACCAGGAAGGAAGGGAAAGAGAAGGGAAAGCTACTATGAGGACAGAGTGTGGAGCTGGTATCCACTGAGTGTGGCTTCCTTAGTACCTGACTAAGGAAGCTTACGAGTGGCATCTCAGAACTTTCTACCAGGAGGTGAAGACAGAAGCATTTAACATCTAGTCTCGTGCCCTTGTTTGTCAAGGGGAGCTCCATAGACATTAGCTGACCCTCACTTCTGGCTTGTGTATGCCTGAGAGCTGCGTGGGTTCTGGGGACATTGCACACCTTGGCATCGGGGAAGCTCCAGGGAAGGAAACAAGTGATAAAGGGCTTAGGTCAGGGCTGCATTTGGCTGTTCTGGTCCCTGTACAGTGGCTGGGACCGAGAGTGTGTGAAATGCTACGCAGGAGGTACGCTGTATGAGCATACAAATGAAGGCTCTAAACAACTCTATAGGAAATACACTTAAGTTAACTTGCCATATACTTGGCTTGATATATAGGTGTATTTTCCAATTGCTTTCATGGTAGAGAGGATTAACTATTGTGCACTTTGCATAAGTTAATTTGATTCTTACCCAGGACACAACTGAAATCACCAAAATACTGGCTCTGTCAGCCTTCTCTTCATTCCATGCTCTGCCCTAGATGGAAAAGCAGTCCCTTGAGTTTAGTGTATGTGTACTATGTTTTTATATATTTGTTTTCACTTTTTCTGATGCTGTGTGTTAGTTAACCACTGCTATCTAATAAATGACTTAGTATCTTAAAACAATAAATAATTATTTATCTACAAGTTTATTTAAAAGTACCAAAACTTAGTAGCTTAAAACAATAAATGTCTATTATCTCACACACCTTCTGAGGGTCCAGAATGCTGGTTGATTCTCTCATGAGGTTGCAATCAAGCTGTCAGCCAGCCTTTAAAGGCAGCCTAGAAGTGCGAGCTTACTCACGTGGCTCTTGGCAGGAGGCCTCACTTCCATGAGGCTGTTTGCTACCTGGCTTCCCTTGGTGTAAGTGATCTGAGAGAGCCCAGGAGAACCCAAGATGGAACGGAAGTTTTGTATAATATATTATCAAAAGTAAAATATTATAATTTCTGCCATATGCTATTGGTTACACAGCCCAATACTAATTGATTGTGGGAGGGGACATACAAGGGTATGACTACCAGGAGGTGGTGCTCATGAGGGCATCTTGGTGGTGGTGGTTTAGTTGCTAAGTTGTGTCTGACTCTTGAGACCCCATAGACTGTAGCCTGCCAGGCTCCTCTATTCATGGGATTGTCCAGGCAAGAATACTGGAGTGGGTTGCCATTTCCTTCTCCAGGGGATCTTCCCGACCCAGGGATTGAACCCCAGTCTTCCCTGGTGGTTCAGATGGTAAAGAATCCACCTCTGATGTGGGAGACCTGGGTTCAATCCCTAGGTTGGGAAGATCCCCTGGAGGAGAAAATGGCAACCCACTCCAGTATTCTTGCCTGGAGAATCCCCATGGGCAGAGGAGCCTCGCGGGCTACAGTCCATGGGGTCGCAAAGAGTGACTAAGCACAGAACACTCCTGCGTTGCAGACGGATTATTTACCGACTGAGCTACCAGGGTCCCTGTTGTTGTTCAGTCACTAAGTCGTGTCCAACTCTGTGTGACCCCATGGACTTCAGCTTGCAGGGCATCTTAGAAGCAGGCTACCGCAGTCTGCATTGTAAAAATATCTACTCTGACTCTGCCAGCTCCTCCATCTCCTCTCTCTAGTATCATCATCTTTTCCTCTAATTTCCTACTGACTACCTACATCCCGCTTCTCTAAATCCAAAGCTGGAGTGTTCAGCCCTGCACTCAGCACCAGATGGCCTTAGGGGTCTTACCACAGCTTCCTTTCCCATACCTCAGCTTCATTTCACCTGGGCAAAAGCAATGCAGTCAGTCTCTCATTTTGCATATCACTTCTATCTCCTGTAATTCATGAAGACACCTCCTTCTAAAGCATCTTAACATGTGCCCAGTGCTGTAGTCTGTTCAGGCTGCTATAATAAAATACAGACAGTCTGCAACTTATGATGGTTTGACTTATGATCTTTTGACTTTATGATGGTGCCAAAGTGATATGTATTCAGAAAAAACTGGACTTTTAATTTCGCATTTTGCTCTTTTCCCAGGCTAGACATACAGAGTAGGGTTCTCTCTCATGAGGCTGGGCAGGGCAGCGAGCTGAAGCTCCCAGCAAGCCACACGATCGTGAGGGTGAACAACCAATTTGCTGACAGCCATTCTGATATTCACTTTCAGTACAGTATTCAGTAAATTACATGAGATACTCAACACTTTATTATAAAATCGGCTTTGTATTAGATGATTTTGTCCAATTGTAGGCTAATGTATGGAGAAGGAAATGGCAACCCACTCCAGTATTCTTGCCTGGAGAATTCCATGGACAGAGGAGCCTGGTGGGCTACAGTCCGTGGGGTCACAAAGAGTTGGACATGACAGAGCGACTAAGTACAGGCTAATTTAAGTGTTCTGAGCACTTTTAGGGTAGGCTAGACCAAGCTTTGATGTTCAGTAGATGTATTAAATGCATTTTCAACTTAATGGTATTTTCAGTTTACAATGGATTGATCAGAATGTAACCCCACTGTAAGTGGTTTAGAAACAATAGAAATTTATTTTGCATGGTTTTTAAAGGCTGAAAGTCCAAGATAGGGTACCTTTATGGTCAGCTGAGGGCCCTCTTCTGACTTCTTGTGTCCTCACATGGAGGCTATGTAGCTTTCTCAGGCCTCCTTTGTAAGAGCATTCATCCCATTTATGAGGGCTCTGCTCCCATGACCTAATCACCCCCAAAAGCCCATCTCTTAATACCATCATAGGGGCATTCAGATTTCAACCTGAGAATTCCTAGGGGAGATACAAACATTCAGACCCTAGGACCTGAGTACCTCAACAATTGTAAAACTGCAGTTTAGTTTTCTCAGCAGTATCCTAAATCCTTCAAATTAAGGCATTATGCTCTAGGTGGTAATGTGGTCATTGTCATCTTCATCTCCGTCTCTTTCTCTCTCTCGCTTTCAACAATCTCTCACTCCCCACCCGTCGCCTTATTTTTCTCTTTGTTTCTTTCATTAAATGGCTGTTCTAAAATTTATTACATTTTTAATTTTTATATTTATTAAAAATGTTGATGACTTGTTCTGTTCATTTTTAAAATGGATGGGTAGAATAACGATAAAGTATTTTTGTATTTGACTCAGCTGTTAAAAAAAAAAGTTTCCTGTTCTTTCTCTATTGCTTCTTGGCTGTCTCTTCTATTGTATAAGAAAAAAGTAAAGAAGTGAAAATGAGAAAGTCACTGAAGATCTTGCCTGTCTCTTCCACTTTTTACAATGCCCTGATTTCCCTTTTTTGTGATCATCTACTTTTCTACCAAACTCCTACCTTAAGTTCTTTGTTCTTAAAGAAAACAGCAGTAAATGAGTGAGTCTTGCATTGTGTCAGTATTTGTAGAAGAAAAACATGGATAGAACTAACAAGTAACTTGTCCCCTCATTTCCTAGGGACTGTTTCTTTGAGGCTAGATTTGTTTAAAATGTTTTGAGAAAAACTCATATATTTTTAACCTTCCATTCTTCAAATTGCTTTCTGACCTATAGAAAATTCAATCTGAGGTTAGGAATTAGGAAAAATGAAAATGCCCTCACAGAATTAGAGATGTATTTGATTTTTTGCACTTAAGATTTAGCTTGTGAAAAGTATTGGCCCACGTAAATAGAAAGAAATAAACACAGCCAAATTTGCCTGCTTGTCTTCAGGCCTGCATGTGTTTTAAAATCATACCTGAGAGTGTTATGGGCCTGGTGTAATTGCATTCGCAAATAAAATGCAGGAAGCTCTAGTGCTCAGAGTATAATTAGGTAACCCAATTAGGTGGGTTAATTTTCCCTTTTTGTTGTAATGTCAGTAACTTCAAACCTCTTTGGTTGACTGTACTTCCTTGTAAACCTTCCCCTGTAGGGAAAATCAGTATTTCAGAGCCACCAAAGAAAATGAGCTTGTCTAAAAATAGTTGCTTGTTGACAAGACTTTAGCAGATTCCCCACGCCCCAACTCCCTTACCCCCCACTCACCCCCACCCGCCTAACACGAAAGCTTTACAAAATGGAATGAGGTCAAATACTGCAGATACAGTCAAATCCACTTCTAATCTGTAAATCCCTGTAGTTGTGCTAATTTTTAAAATGGAGATTTTGAAGTGTTACTGAATTTATGACATCTTCAACAGTTCTCCACGTCTCTTCAGCTTTTGGGGGCGCTTGGTTGTGTTTTGTGCTTTGTCAATCAGTGCCCTGTTCCCTGGTATCCACTGGGTCCTACTTACTAGAGTCTCAAGTGAGCTTCTCTTATACCCTGCTTTTATTTGTCAGGAATTGTTTTCTACCAGCCTCAAGTAATCAAATCCATTTACTATAGTACTCTCTGTATACAGCTGTGGTTTTCAATTTCCAACCTGCCTCCACCTCCTCCAGCATTTGGCAATGTCTAGAGGTGTTCTTTGTTGTCCCAACTGAGGAAGGGGAGTGGGAGTGAGGGCTACTGGTATCTAGTGGATAGAAGCCTGGGATGATGCTAAATATGCTGTAATGCATAGGATAGCCCTTGTAGTAAAGAATTATCTGGCCCCAAAGGTTGGCCACCAGGGGCTTCCCAAGTGACGCTAGTGGTAAAGAACCCGCTTGCAATGCAGGAGGCTTAGAGACACAGGTTTGATCCCTGAGTCAGGGAAGATCTCCTGGAGAAGGAAATGGCAACCTGCTCCAGTATTCTTGCCTGGACAATCCCACTGACAGAGGAGCCTGGAGGGCTACAGTCCATAGGATCACAAAGAGTCAGACATGACTGAAGCGACTTAGTACTGTACTGTACTAGTAAATGTTGATCATGCTGAGGTCTTAGGACTACTTCAAGCAATATTTCTCAACCTTTGTAGCATACTAGAATCACCCTGGGGCAGGGCAGCGGTGGGAGCAGGCGGGGGGAGTGTTATGCCCAGTCTGGCACCCAGGTCCATTAAATCAGAGTATTTGAGCAGTGGGACCCAGGCCTCAGTATTTTTAAAATCTTCCAGGGTGATCCAAGTACACAGCCAAGGTTGAGAGCTACTACTCTACAGCAAACATTTTTAGAGGGCAAGACTACCTTAGGCATCATCTCAGATACTTTCCTTATTAAAGTACCTGAAAGGACATTGTTAAAATATGGTTTGATGTGTTGGGCAATGTCCCATTTTAGTAGGATAGTAAGGCTCAAATGAATTTTTAACAACATTTTATATTCTCTAAAGCCAATGCTTAACACTTGAGGCACTGCTATTGTCATTGCCATGTTGGAAGTTTGTTTCCTTTGGTTCTTTCTATCCTTCTGGTAAGTGGCGATAGTAGGTATTTACTGGTAGTTTTAATGGATAAAGTTCTCTCAGATAACATTTGGAGTAAGATTGGAATATTGATTTGTTTCCCTTGGAGGTTTCTCATGTATCTTTTTTACTTGATGAACAAGTCTCATCATTTGTATCTACCTGAATGGATGTGCTGTGCAAAGCATAGAATATAAAGTCTCCTCTCTAAGCATATTTTATACGAATTTTTGCCGTTGTACTCCATTCTTCACTATTTTCTTTCACCAAAAACTGAATCTCCAAATGCATAGACAGTCACTCGAAACACATATATATCCTCCAAGTATTATTATTATAACATACAGCTTTTTATTTTATTTCAGATGCCTGTATTGATGATGCAGGTTCAGGAAACCCCCAAAATCATAAATGCATTTCAAAGCTTTTGACAGGGTAGATTGAACAATTACTCTAAGTAGTCTGTTACTAACAATTTACTGTATAGTAAAAACCATTCCATTTATAAAAACCAGTACACACCTGCCTAGTAAACACTTTTCCACACCTTTTCCACACTTTTTTCAAAGCCTTAGTGGAGGTAAGGTTGTGGAACTCTGGAAAACACCCAGCTTCTTTAAAGAGATTGTGGGAGACCCAAATGGCTGGGGACCTGGGCCTGGAGAAGCCACTTCAACATAGCTTCTTCATTCATACTTTTGGCCTCTTGGTAAGAACTGTGAAAGTGTTGGGCTTCCCTTGGGACTGTTGGCCTGAGTGCCTACACATGGGCTTATTAATATGGAGGCCAAAAAATAGACTTTTTATTTGGCAGTGCAGTGTTTTGAGAGGGAGTGTCCTAAGAGGGAAGGTCCAAGAAGTAATAATCATCCCAAAAGTTCCAGGTAGAAGTTGCATGCCTTTTTCCTTTTTTTTAACCTAACCTGGGAGTCACTTCTGCCAAATTCTCTTTGTGGAAGCAGGCAAAAGCCCACCCAGGTCCAAGAGGAGGGAACAGAGGCTCCACCTCTTCATGGGAGGAGTATCAGAGCATTTATACTATTTAAAACAATTGATATTCTGGGCCACCAGCTTCACTTTGTTTCTTGGTTTAATTTCTTGACCTTGGGACCCTGCTTGACTCATCTCATTATATAGATCAGTTCCCCTTGTCCTGTCAGCTCTGGCAAAGGAGACAGCCTTCCCCATTTAGTAAAACTTCTCTTCTCTGGCTCTGAAATAGGCAGGTTCTCTAAAAAGAGTTCAAGACTGAGGAAGAAATAATGAGATCTCTAGTGTAGACACTGCCAAGAATGGCAACCATATTATTGCCTTCCATAAGTACTTTGGTGAACAGAGGGAAGTGGGCAAGAGAAAAGAAATAAGGAAAACACCATAGGCTAACTGAAGATAAGTTCTGTCGGGAGCATGGCATTTGAGTTATTTATTTATATGATATCCACAAGAAAATGAAGTCTGGAAGCATTCTAGGTAAGCATTAAGTGAATGATATGAGAAAATCAACCTTGTTCTTGAAATGAGAACAAATTTGACCTTGAGCAAAATCAAAAACAAAAGAACCACTTCACAGCAGCTATAGATTTCCAACTTGTAGAAGCAGATGTTAAATATCAGATTTTCTTGGTGAAAGCGGAACTGAAAGGTTCAGAACTGAAAGGTTCCAGTCAATAATTAACAGCATTGAATGAAAGATCTTTCCTCTGAGATTCTCAAGCTACCTAACCTGGTAAGTTTAGCTTAGCTGAGCACCCTAAGGTAGTAAGCACAGGGAAGCATGGTTCTAATTTTGGTGTGATACTACATGAGCAGGCTCTAAAGAAGACAAGAATGTTTTCTAAGCTTTCTTTCTGCTTGGGAGAACAAATTAGGGAGGTTAAGTAACTTTCTCAAGATCTGTGAACAACTTAGAAGAGAATAGCCAGTCCTTAACTACTGAAACTATCCTGGGAGCCAGCGTTTATGCACTACTAACCTGCTTCAGATAGAATTTATATGTTAGTGCAGTTAGTCAGTATGATTCTTTATGCTTGAGAAGATGCTAGGAAATGTCTGTGATTTTGTAAACCAGTTCTGTGGATCTCATGAGCAGCAGATTATAAGGGTAATCAGACCTTTACTAGAAAAAGATTTTTGCTATGGAAGGGAGAAGGCATGATTCTTTTGTAGACAAGATCAAACTGCTGCTGCTGCTAAGTCACTTCAGTCGTGTCTGACTCTGTGCAACCCCACAGACAGCAGCCCACCAGGCTCCCCCGTCCCTGGGATTCTCCAGGCAAGAACACTGGAGTGGGTTGCCATTTCCTTCTCCAATGCATGAAAGTGAAAAGTGAAAGTGAAGTCGCTCAGTCATGTCCGACTCTCAGCAACCCCATGGACTGCAGCCTGCCAGGCTCCTCCGTCCATGGGATTCTCCAGGCAAGAGTACTGAAGTGGGTTGCCATTGCCTTCTCCAAGATCAAACTAGAGCTGGCTAATATAAAACTCAATGTATTGATTTAAGTGAATGCTGTTACTCACTTTTTATGTCAAGGGGAAGAAAGAAAAAAACAGGCTGAAACAAAAGGAGCAATTCCTTAGGAAAATCTGACATTTGAAGAATATAAGAACTTCACTGCCTCATGATGAAGTCAGTTTTTCTTTTCTTCTTAATATTTCTTAATCTGTTTACTTACCTGTCCATTTTTCTTTCCCCCTTTAATTTTTATAGAACAAAATCCCATAAACCCAACATGATAGTTGCCCTGTAGTAAGTTTCTCTGTAGTGAGAAGTCAGAGAAAAACAATTTGAGTATTTCTTTCCATTCTGTTAATACTCTAAAACAGTAATTCTCACCCTTACAAACCAGCACTTTTTTTTAAACACTTTTTAGCACTCTATTTACCATCCCAAAATGAAATTCATAGATAATCTACTGATATGCAAATGTTTTAAAAAGTCACTGAAATGTCCTAATAATACAAAGGAAAACAAAGGAAAGGAATGTATAGTAAAATTGCATGTATTTCAATTTATAAATATTCAGGCCCCAATATATTAGAAATCACAATGGAGTTGTGAGATGCCGGCACCTGATGCTGGAGCTCCCTCCATCAGTACAACAGCTACAAGTGCAGTCTGACAGTGGATTACTTTGACGACTCCAATACAATGAGCGGTGCTATTGTTGGTGAAGTGATTTTTCCATGATGAGATTAACTCTTCATAAAGTTCTAAACAAGTTCCTTTTAATTCACACAGTAGTTGCATTCCGGGAAAATTCAGTGTATAATAGAACCATTCCAAAAATATGTTTTGTTTATACATAAAACAGAAAGTCCAGGCTCATGTGATTGTAAAAAGCTTTCACCTCTGTTACTGGAAAATTGCATGGGATGTAGAAAAGTCCTTGTTTTGCAGGACTATGTATTGTGTTGCAAGAACTCTATTGTCCCTATCCTTTGCATGTGTGTGTAAGTGTGTAACACGCAGTCTTTGTGACAAATGAAACTATACCTCTAAATATTCAAAATGATATTTCTGCTATTGCCTCAATAATGAATGTAGCAAAAAATTACAGTGTATTCTGGTCTCACGTGATGCCTAGCAACAATATCCCAAGGCTTGTCAGCAACTAGATGAATTATGGAGCAGGATTTCCTAATCTTGATTAAACGCTAGAGTTTGATAAATTGTCTGATTCTCTACAACAGAGCTGGGCAGGGGAAAAGAAAATCAGGTCAGAAAATATAGGACCTGAACTACAACATTTCATACTGAAGAGGGTCAGAATAGATCGCAAGGTGGTGAAAAAGCTGCCACTTGCCTGTGCCAGGTCTGCTAGTTGGAAAGTGCTTTACTAGTAATGATTCTAAACCATCAGCAGCAGTCTGCCTACACTGAGTGACTGGGGGAGCTTTGTAAAACTATAGCTCACAGGCCTCAATCCTGGAGACTGATTTGGTAAATAAGAAGGGACCCAGATTCACAGGATGAGTAATATGCAGCTAGACATGAGAACTACGATAATCAACCTCTGTGATTTATACAGGAGCCGATGCCATAGTATGAACACAGGTCAGCAGTTCAGGCACACTCAGGCTGTAGAAACAACCTTTGAATGATATCACCAGGTGTAGAGGAGTTCACTCCTGTCCCTCATTTTGAAGACAGAGCCATTCTACACTATTAGCTCATTTTTCTTTCATCAGGGACTGATATACACGAGACCTGCTTTTTCCTTTTCCCCTTTTTTCTTTCACTATTCCGCTAATTTCCATTTTCTTTCTCATGCATATGAGCAAATTCATCCTGACACCTTTTCTGGTCTCTTTTTTAGCAAATCTTACTCAAGATTGATTTGGGAGGGGAAATATTCTATTTATTCATGAATAAAAATAACCTTAGCCATAGTTGAGAAATGTTACTCATTCATTGAAAAAATAGTTATTTGGCACTTGCTAAGTGCCAGGCACAGTTCTAGGTTCTAGAAATTCAACTGTGAGCGAGCCAGACACGTTCCCGGCCCTCGTGGAGCCTACAGTGTAGTGAGGGAGACAATGTGATGAGGACCCAGAATGGAGGTAAGTGCTGCAGAGACAAAGTGGGACAGAGCACCTGAGCTTGTTCAGTAAGGTCCAGGAGAGGCCAAGAGCAGTGGGCAAGGAAAGACCTGATGGAGTAAAGGAGTAAGCCCTTCTCAGAACTGCAGGAAGAGCACCCCAAGCCCAGTGACCAGCAAATACACGGACACTGAGGCAGGAATTAGTGTGCCATGTTCAAGGAATTACAGAATGAGCAAGGCAGAGGATGGTAGGATATAAGGTTGGAGGGGCAAGGAGAGTCCTGAGGCTTATTTCAAATGCTACTTCGTGGTGGTATAAGATGAAAAACAGAAGTCGACAGTTGCTTTGACAAAATACAGGTTGTCAATTCCTCCACAGGAACAGTTTTGGTGAGAACAAAAACCTCTTTAAATGGGTTAGGAGGAAATTGTGGAAAGTGAAAAAGTGGAAATTTTAAATAAAGATGAGTTTTTCTTGCAATTTGCCATAAAGATGAGCAAAGAGATGTACCAATAGTGAGAGGGTCTTAGGTATTTAGACAGTTTTTTTTAAGATGATAGAAATAACAGCATACTGACACGCTAATGAACGACCCTCTGGAACAGAAGAAATTGATGATGCAGGAGAGAGGATAATATTATAAGATGAGAGCTCTTGAGTAAGTGAGAGAGATAGGAATAGGAAGGCAGGCAAGAATTTCTTGCTTCTCTGGGTTAATAAATTAATCATGGGGGAGAATAGCTTCATTATCTCAGATTGCATCTTTTTTCTTAGTAAAATAGGTGAGCTCATAAGTTGAGAATAAGGATAAAGAGAGTGGTTTGGGGAATCTGAGAAAAGAAGGAAATATATGCAATAGTCCACTCAGAGATGGAGAGACTGAATTAACTAGGAGAATATAGTAAAAATGCAGTGATGAGTGTTCTGAGATTTATGATCAGAAATTCAAGGTGAGACAGTAGGGAAAATTCTGTTTATAAAGTGCACACATGAAGTCGAAAGAGGGTTGGATTAACCAGATTTGGAGATTTTCCAGGCAGGACAACAGAGTGACGAACACAGAAAAAATGTCCATGTTGGGCAGGGTACAGGGATGTGAGGGACAGTGCAAAGGGATAGAGCTGATAGAATACATGGTTGGCTGAAGAATTTTTGGAGTCCAAGTGCCACTGAGAATGATCTGGAAAGTTAGGAGGTGGTGGTTGGGAAAAAACATGCTTCAAGTCAAGATTCCCAAGGTGGTTCAAGGTTCTCTAAGTGGCAGGGCTTCTCAGTGATGGCAGTGGGCCAGAAGGTGATAGAAGGAGAGGCACTCGTCCTCCTGTCCCCCGGGAGGCAGCATAGAGCAGGGGGTTGGATAGTCTACCTACCGTTCTTCCTAGGAGCTCAGTGTTTGCAGGAAGCGAAGTGGGTGGAAGCAGCCCTGAGGGAAGAGACAAAGAAGAGCTGGGCCCTGCCCTTAGAGCCTTTGGTGTTGGGGGTGTGAGAGAAGATGCAGCCAGGCTTCAGCTGGAACAAGGAGGTGAAGAGAATATCAAAAAAGAGTTTTCAGCATCAGGATAATTTTCTGGTAAGAAGTTCCAGTGGACATAGTAGAAAGGTTAGAAGAGAGATAGCTGAAGGGAGAAACAGGAGATGGGAGACAGCTTAGGGGATACATAGGGGCAAATTGGGATGCGTCCTGATAGTGAGGCTTGGCCTTTTTATGATGACAGGGAAAACAAGAATGTACAAAGTGGTAAATGGTGATAGTTTCCTTTTTGTAAAATTGAAGTATAGTTGATTTACAATGTTAGTTCCTGCTATACAACAAAGTGATTCAGCTATACATATAAATGTGTTTATATAGCTGTATATGCATATTCTTTTTATTATTTTCCATTATTGTTTATCTCGGGATATTGAGTATAGTTCCTTGTGCTATGCAGTACAACCTTCTTGTTTATCCATCCTGAATTTAATGGTTTGCATCTGCCAACCCCAAACTCCCAATCCATCTGCCCCTCCCCAACCCAGCAACCACAAGTCTGTTCTCTATGTCTATATGTCTGTTTCTATTTTGTAGATAGGTTCATTTGTGTTATGTTTTATTTATATTAAGTAATTTAATTTTTATTTTGTATTGGAATATAGTTGATTTGATTTATAATATTGTGTTAATTTCAGGTATATAACAAAGTGATTCAGTTATAAATATATCCTTTTTCAGATTCTAGGTTATTACAGAATATTGAGTTGAGTTCCCTGTTCTATACAGTAGGTCCTTGTTGATTATTTTATATAGTAGTGTGTATCTGTTAATCCCAAACTCCTAATATACCTTCCCTCCCCACCTTTCCCCTTTGGTAGCCATGTCTGTTGTCAAAGTCTGTTAGTCTGTTTCTGTTTTGTAAATAAGTTCATTTGTATTAATTTTTTTTTTTTAGGTTCCACATATAAGTGATAACTTATGATATTTTTCTTTGTCTAACTTAGTTCATTTAATATGGTAATCTCTAGGTCTGTCCATGTTGCTACAAATGACATTGTTTTGTTTTTTTATGACTGAGTAGTATTTCATTGTATTATATGTATACCATGTCTTCTTTATCCATTCATCTGTTCATGGACATTTAGGTTGGTTGCTGCTATAAGCACAAGGGTGCGTGTAACTTCTTGAACTATAGTTTTGTCCAGATATATGCCCAGGAGTGGGATTGCTGGATCATATGGTAGCTTTGTTTTTAGTTTTCTGAGGAACCTCTATACTGTTTTCCATAGTGGCTATACCAACTTTCATTCCCACCAACAGTGTGGTAGGATTTCCTTTTCTTCACACTCTCTCCAGGATTTGTTATTTGTAGCTTTTTTTTCCATGATGACTGTTCTGACTAGTGTGAGGTGGTACCTCATTGTAGTTTTGATTTGCATTTCTCTAATAATTAGTGATGTTGAGCATCTTTTCACATGTCTCTTGGCCATCTGTATGTCTTCTTTGAAGAAATGTCTATTTAGATCTGCCCATTTTTCAATTGGATTGTTTTGTTGTTGAGTTGTATGAGTTGTTTATATTTCGGAAATTGAGCCCTTGTTGGTTGCATCATTTGCATATTTTTTCTCCCATTTCATAGGTTGCATTTTCATTTTATGGTTTCCTTTGCTATGCAAAACCTTGTAAGTTTGATTATATCCTATTTGTTTTTGGTTTTATTTCTATTGCCTTGGGAGAATGACCTAAGAAAACATTGGTACAATTTATGTCAGAGAATGTTTTATCTATATTCTCTTCTAGGAGTTTTATGGTATCATGTCTTATATTTAAGTCTTTATGTCATTTTGATGTTATTTTTGTGTTTGGTGAGAGGGTGTGTGGTGACTTTGTTGGTTTACATGCAACTGTCCAACTTCCCCAATACCACTTGCTAAAGAGACTGTTTCCTATTGTATGTTCTTATCTCCTTTGTAAAAGATTAATTGAACTAGGTGTATGAGTCTATTTCTGGACTCTATTCTGTTCCATTGATCCATATATCTGTTTTTGTATCAGAACCACAGAGTTTTAATTTCTGTAACTTTGTAATATTGTCTGAAGTCTAGGAGAGTTATGCCTCCTGCTTTGTTCTTCTTTCTCAGGATTGCTTTGGCAATTTTGGGTGTTTGTGCTTCCATGTAAATTTTACAATAATTTGTTCTAGTTCTGTAAAAAATGTCATGGGTAATTGATAGGGATCACATTAAATCTGTAGATTGCTTTGGGTAGTATGGCTATTTTAACAATATTCTTCCAATCCAGGATCATAGATAATCCTTCCATTTCTTTGAATAATCCTTAATTTCTTTTACTAATGTTTTATAGTTCTTGGCATTTCATCTCTTTGGTCAGGTTTATTCCTAAGTTGTTTTTTTTCCTTTTCTTGGTGTAATTTTAAAAGGTGAAAGTGAAAATCCTATCAGACTAAGTCTTGTCCTCAGAGGACTTACAAATTCTGAAAAGGAGTGAGAAGAAAGCCCTCAGGTGCAATTTCACCTCAGTTTTGTGGTCAGTGCCTTGACCCAGAAACTGAGCTGGACAGCAGGACTTCACAGTGGGACACTGACCTTCAGGTGACACAAAAGGAAGGGAGATGAGAGTCAGAGAAGGGTTTGGAAAGCAAGAATATCTTCTATGCAAATGAAAGGTGAGCAGGAGATTCTGGCCTAGAAGGAAGAAGGGCCCCTCTCCTTCCCATGCTCCAGGCTAAGGACCAGTGTCTGCAACTGCCCAGGCTGGAAAGGGAGAAAGAATAAGGTATCCTTGAAGCTTGGGTTTTGGAGAAGGCAATGACAACCCACTCCAGTACTCTTGCCTGGAAAATCCCATGGACGGAGGAGCCTGGTAGGCTACAGTCCATGGGGTCACGAAGAGTAGGACATGACTGAGCGATTTCACTTTCACTTTTCACTTTCATGCCTTGGAAAAGGAAATGGCAACCCACTCCAGTGTTCTTGCCTGGAGAATCCCTGGGATGGTGGAGCCTGGTGGGCTGCTGTCTATGGGGTCGCACAGGGTCAGACACGGGTATAGTATCTGTGGCTTGAGATTAAAGAAGAAGTAGTACATTGAATCAAGATTGTGAATTTACTCATGACAAGCTAAAGGTGCTGAATTTTACTAGGGGAACCCTTGAAGGTTTTTTAACTCAGTGGTTCCCAATCCTTTTTGGCACCAGGGACCAGTTTCATGGAAGACAATTTTCTCAGGGATAGGGGAGGGGAGTGTTTGATTTTGTCAACTACGAATTGGCACTTGTCAAGAGCATTTGCCACTACTAAACAACAATAACAACAAGGGCATTTGCCATCTGCCTCTGTGGAAACTGAACCCTGTGCTGCTGCAGCTGTTGACCTTTAACACCCTCTGAGGGAGTTCAGGGTGGAGTGAGGTGCTCTGTGCTCCAGGGAAGCTGATGGGACAGGTCTTTAGATGGCTGGATATTTTTAGGAACAGATTTTATGATCTCAATGGGATTCCCTGGTAGCTCAGACAGTAAAGCGTCTGCCCCCAATGCAGGAGACCTGGGTTCAATCCCTGGGTTGGGAAGATCCCCTGGAGAAGGAAATGGCAACCCACTCCAGTACTCTTGCTTAGAAAATTCCATGGATGGAGGATCCTGGTGGGCTACAGTCCATGGGGTCACAAAGAGTCGGACACAACTGAGCAACTTCACTTTAAAAGGTATTTTTTTTCACATTCCCTTTCTGATATTTCATCCTTATTGTAAAGAAATGCAACAGATTTCTGGACTGCATGCAATGGCATCAAGTCATGCATGCAGTATGCATGCCCAACAGTAGGGAAGAATTATAGTAAGCTAAAGGTTCAAAGTAACCTGTAATAAGCTAAAAATCCACTCACTGAGGATTAGTCAGAACAACTTTAGTCCTTCAAAATAAAAGATTAGGTGGAAAAACAAAATGTCTAAAAATCAGAAAATCAGAATGACCTAAGTGTACTTCAACCTTATACATAAAACCTTACACATAAAACTTGAAAATATAAACAAATAGGGCAAGAAAATGTAATTGCCTTAAAGTGAATTAGAAAAACATTTAAAATAGAAAACATACTACAAATCCCCTATAAGGTCAGATTTGGCAGAGGGGTGGGGATGTTGTGGTTAATTTTTTAATGCTTTATCTTATTTATTAGCAGTGGAGGTTTGTTCTAGTGAAATCAGAAAATACAGACAACCAAACATAGATTTAAAAATTCACAATTCTATTTAGAGACTAATAGTGCTTCTACCATCATATATATTTTTTGCCAGAATCCTTTTTGTATATGTACATAATTATATATTATTATTTTCTAAAAATTGGAATCATTCTGTAATGTTTTATAACTTACTATCATTTATTTAACTCACCCACTAATTTTGGGTATTTTGGTTAGTACAACAAATCCCTATTACAGACCTTTAATTTGTTATGACTTATTCATTTGGGGCTTCCCAGGTGGCACAGTGGTAAAGAATCCACTGCCAGTGTAGGAGATGTGGGTTCAATCTCTGGGTTGGAAAGATCCCCTGGAAAAGGAAATGGCACCCCACTCCAGTATTCTTGCCTGGAAAATCCCATGGGCAGAAGAGCCTTGTGGGCTACAGTCCATGGGGTCGCAAAGAGTCAGACACGACTGAGCAACTGGACACACACACACACACACACACACACACACAGACTTCATTCATTTACTGTTACACATTTAGATTGCTCTTACTTTTCACTGTTGACCACAGAAATAATTGGTCAAACATGAATTAGGAATTATATGAGAGATAAGAAATAAATAAGCCAGGAGACTAGGTTTGTGACTCGAAGGCTCGGGCTAGTGCAGGGCAGACGCCCCCGGTCAGTCACGGTTCCTGGGCGATAGCGATTTCCGCGGGCTCGCCAGCACTCGGCAGGGGAGGAGGGCACCCGGCCCCACCCGGCCTTCTTAGGGGACAGTCATGGCGTCTCAGCCGAATTCATCTGCGAAGAAGAAAGATGAAAAGGGGAAGAACATCCAGGTGGTGGTGAGATGCAGGTAGGGCCAGCTTCCAGGGTTCCGAGCCCTGGGCTTTGATGCCGGCCTCCCTTCCTGCGGGGTCCGAGGGGAGGGATTTTGTTTGCAATCTTCTGAAGGAACCAGACCTTCCTGTTTCATAGTTTCCTGCGTTCTGTTCAAGAAAAATGACACCAGGTTACTGTAAGGAGTCAATTAATTAGTGTTTTGTTTTGTTTTTCAGAAGAAAGGATATTTGTATCTGAGTTTATAGTTTAAACTGCTATTGAGGAGAAGTTTGTCGCCGGTTTTTAGTGAAATGTGTTAAAAAAAAAAACTGTCGACAAAGATTTAGGTGTCATTCTGATGCCAGTCCTCGCAGTTGATCAGTTTGGACTGCACACCTACTAAACAGATGTTTAGCACTTAAGTTGTTATTACCATCCTCGCCATCATCTCTAAAAAAGTAATCATTTACCTCTTCACTTTGTTCTAGAAGCAATATTTTCTTAATCCTTCATAAACAAATAAACATCACTGTTTTTTAACATATAAGTTGTAGGATGAGTTTATGTTTTAAAAAATCAGGGAGACAACTAAAGTTGTGCTACATTTTCCAGTGGGTGGGTGAAGGTGTTCAACTCTCTCCTGATTAGTTTCCGCATCATTTCCCAGCTTTAAAATGAGGTAGGAGAGGAAGAACATACTTGTACAATCTATTGCTTAACCAAATATTGGATTGATTTGGCTTTTTAGATGCCCTGCACAGTTTGCTGGTATATGTGTATTTTGTGTGTCTATTTTTGTCGCTGTGATATTAAAAACTCTACCAAATCTCAGAAACTTTTCGGTAAATCCAAACGTATTCTAAAATTAAAAGGTTATTTTAAAAGTGTATTAACAGACTTTCTTACTTAGGTTTTTGCCTACACAGCTTTGGTGGCTTTAGTTGTATATATCACAGGTAGTAGCTGACTCTAAAGTAGGTGCCTGAGAGGACACTTGGTGGTAACCGAAAGTCTAGCCAGTTGCCGACTGCAGTCTGGGGCCTCTGTTAATAGTTACTTGTCTTGAAGATTAAAAAACCCACCCCATATTCAAATATAAATTTTTATATGATTTTGATCACTTAATAAAGTCAAGCAGTATTAAAAAAAAAAAAAAGAAATAAGCCAGTACTTTAAAAATTAAGTTGATTTAGGAGGTTCTGTTAACCAACGTGCACTCAATTGACTTGTCAGATTAACTGAATGTTTCTGGCCCTCATGTAAGACATGCTGACCAACACCTATGGGAAGCTGAATCCTCACCGAAGATAGCTGCTCTCTAGAACATAGTCTGCAGGAATGCCAGCTCCAACCAGGGCTAGGAGTTTTGTTGGTCTTATTTAACTTAAATTCCAAGTGCTTTAGAACATGCTTGGCATTTATCAAATGACTGAATGAACAAATAAGGAGGAATATGTAAAAAAATCAAGAAATATTCTGCTTGCAGATTGTTTTTTGTTCTTGTCTTTAAAGGGATGACATTTTACTCTGCTTAGAGAATCTGAAACTAGATAGTCAAGACCAGTGGTTCTCAAACTTTAGCATGCTTCAGGATCATCTGGAGAGCTAGGCCCCACCTTGGGTTTTGATTCAAGTCTGGAGTGAGCCTTGAAAATGTATATTTCTGTCAGATTCCCAGGTGATACTGACTCTGCCAGTCCAGGGAACACATTTTGAAAAGAACTGTCCTAGATAATATCCGATGGATATGGTTTATGTGAAAAGACAACCTGGAACTTGGATATTAGGCAGCTGCCAGTCTCAAAGGGCTTCCCGGGTGGTGCTAGTGGTAAAGAACCCGCCTGTCAATGCAGGAGACCTAAGAGACACAGGTTCGATCCCTGGGTCAGGAAGATCCCCTGGAGAAGGGCATGATAACCCACTCCAGTATTCTTGCCTCAAGAATCTCATGGACAGACAGAGCATGACAGGCTATAGTCCATGGGTTCGCAAAGAGCAGGACAAGACTGAAGCAACTTAGCATGCACGTGTCAGTCTCAAATATGCTGGCTAAGGGAGTTTCTAATGTCCTCAGAGATCCAGGAAAATAGTAACAATGGCTGAAGCCTTCCCCTTAGATATCGTTGTCAGCTAAAGACAAAAAACGATGTTTGGGTAGTGGTTTGGGATCTCAAAGGGGAAGAAGGCAATTCACACGAAGATGAAAATGCAGATGTTTGGTAAACAAATGTTTGTTGGGTGATCACAGAGACAAGGGGACATAAAATGGACTTGATTTCTAGGCCTTGCTGTTTACCCCACCACACTTGGGCCATATTTTTTGCAGATCTCTGGTGAAAGTTTTATTCCAGGAACAGGCCCTCTATTTAAACTCTTCTAGGCAGTCAAGGGAGAAGGTCTAGGTTCCTGAGTCTTCCTGAGTCTTTTGGGTCTTGATTGTTTTCAGCTCATAATAATTTGCATGTCAAAGAGAGAGTTTGGTGTGGCAAATTTTGTTTACTGACACTAAAGGGAGGTTAAGAAAGTGAGTATCTGGGCTTTTCAGTGTCAATAGCAGGAGGTGGGCTCTGCCTCCCACCTATTATTAAAGTGATAAATATCTCCATATTTGTTTAATATACACTGGAGATGACTTTTGATTTTTTGACCTTGAGTGAAAGGGAGAATGATAATGCTGTTGGCAGCAGTTAGGATGCTGTCCAGAAAAAACCAGACTGGGAAGCTATTTTGTTGTATTCTCTTACATGTGTCAGTTATGGCTATTTAAGTAAGATATAGGAAACCTGGGTGGTTCCAAGCAGTCACACTGTCAGATGCCAAAGAGGCTGGTTTAATGACTAACTTGTCATCTTAAGGACAATCTTAGGTCAGGCTGGAATAAGACTGAATAACTCCAGGTCTTGGTAGATGATTTTATTCTGGCTCTAACATTCTGTTGATGAGATTAAAGAGGGGGAGAAAAAGCTGGAAAGTAGGAAGCAAAGACACAGACCTATCTTTCAGTTTTGCTTTTCTAGTATTATAAATTACTTCTAGATTAAATTACAATAACCTATTACAAACAATCTCAAAATAAAATTATTCATGTGCTAAGAACCTACCAGGACTTAAAATGGCTGAGGACCACAGGAAGCAGGTTTGATAAAAAAAATTCAGAAGAGCATATCACAGAGCCTATTGGGGAAATATAATAGAAGGCTATAATAGAATATAATAGAAAATATAATAGAAGGAAAGTAATATGTAACTAAAAGCTCTTACTGTCAGATTACTTTGAATATATAAGTAGCTTTTGCAGTCAAGACAAATAACATTACTGGAAAATTTTCCCTCTGTTGGGCGACATTTCCACAATCCAGTCTCCATGTTAAAAACAACGTAATGAAAGTCCCCCACATTGTACTGAAATGACCACAAATGCTATGCTAATGTACAATAGAATTGATTTTCACCTGGGACTCACTCTATTCCAGTTGTTTACAGCCAGCAGCTGTTCTAATTGTTTAGCATCTGTGCCTTGCTGGTTGTTAATGTTTTTTATTATCACCCCTGCTAGAATATGTATTCATTTGCCAAAATAACAAAAAGCATGTACAAATTAGTATAACTGGAAGAAAACACATAAAATATTATTTAATCTGATGTGGCTCTTATCATTGTTATTCTTGAAGTTCACTCTCTGTTCTCTTTTTTTTCTTTCATAGCAAACCACAAAGGTGACTTTGTCATCACCTTCATTAGAGTCACAGAATTCAGAAGGACTTTTATTAGGGAGATTTTTGACAGGCATCTTTGAAGAGATGTCTGGGGAGACTTGGAGTGCCTAGATCACATTTTAGGAAATTGAGCAAGAGTGAATAAATTCATTGGCAGTACGAGCAAGACTATTAAAAGCCCTTTCTTTAGTGTACATTTTTATGAAGCAAGAATAAATATTGACCATTAAGTTATCACTGTAATATAGGGATCGTTTGTGAAGCACTGTGGGTAGACAGCGATATGATCCCAGTAGCCTGACGGGTTGACCAGAAAGTTATTTCATAATTGGACTTATTAATAGTGAGTTACAAAGGTATGTGGGCTTCCCTTGTGGCTCAGTTGGTAAAGAATCCGCCAGCAATGCAGGAGACCTAAGCTTGACCCCTGGGTTAGGAAGATCCCTTGGAGAAGGGATAGGCTACCCACTCCACTATTCTGGCCTGGAGAATCCCATGGACTACAGTCCATGGGGTCACAAAGAGTCTGACATGACTGAGAGACTTTCACTTCACAAAGGTATGTGGCTTTTTAATAAACTATTTGCCCTCTAAGAGAATGGATTTTACTTTTTATGACTCTATTGAAATTTTAAAAAGCTGCTTGTGAAAGGAGCTATGTTTTCTCAGTAAAGGCCACTCAAGATATGACATAGTTGCTACCTCTTCTCAAAACAATTATGGCACAGCGTGGGATAAAATGCAAACATACTAATAATAGCTTAGATTTTTTAGCACATTCGATGTGCCTTTCTTTCATGCATTCTAGATGTAGTAGCTTGTGTAATCTTCACAGCCACCCTATGAGGAAGGACTAACTAATATGTTCATTTTTGTGGATGAAGAGACTGCTGCATGGAAAGGCAGAGTAACTTTCTCAAGATGACCCATCTATAAGTGGCCAATCTGGGTTTCCACTGCCAGCAGTTTGGTTCTAGAGCCTAAGGTCTAGTAAAGCTCGATGTCATAGTGTCATAGATGTCATTCCTTGCACTTAGGAAGCCATATTTCATTTTATTATTGACTCATTATTCATTTAAAATCCAGATCATTGTACCAACAGGACAGAGGGCAATTAGAACCTCAAGCCACAAATCCTGCTTCCCAGGGTTTCACTTCACATGTACTACTCATGAGTTCAGTGTTTTCTTCCCAGCCTTCTCACCTTGCTGCTATGATTTCTGTTCAGGGAGGAAAATTGGCTACCTCAAAATATGTCTCTTTGGCATAAAGATTAATTTAGGTTGATTATAAAAAAAAAACAGAACACTCAGGAAATCTGTCTTGTTACCTGTCCCTTAGTTGCCTAAAAGAATATGGATACAGGAGCTGTTCCTGGAATAAAGCTATCACCAGAGACATGTGCAGAGAACATGGGTCAGGTGTCCTTGGGGAAACTCAGTGTGTCCCATTGTCTCTGCAGGTCCAGCAGACTTTTGTTTACCAAATATTTGCTTTTTCATCTCCATATGAATTGCCTTCCTGCCCTTTGATGTCCCAAACCACTATCCCAACATCTTTTGTTTTAGCTTGAAGATGGTATTTTAAGGGGAGGGTTTCAGCCATTGTTACTCAGTTTTCTTGGGTCTCTTCCACATGTATGCATACATGCTAAGTCGCTTCAGTTGTGTTCAACTCTTTGCGACCCTATGGACTGTAGCCCACCAGGCTCCTCTGTCCATGGGATTCTCCAGGCAAAAACAGTGGAGTGGGTTGCCATTTCCTGCCTCCAGGGGATCCTCCTGACCTAGGAATCGAACCCCCATCTCTTACATCTCTTGCATTGGCAGGAGTGTTCTTCACCACTAGCACCACCTGGAAGATCTGTGTATACACTTGATTAAACTCTTGTTTGATTTTCTCTTGTTAATCTGTCACTTGTCAATTTAATTCTTAGGCCAGCCAGAAGAACTTAGAAGGTAGAGGAAAATTTCTTCCTCCCTTACATCTGCCACACTCTAAGGAGATTGCTGCTAGCCAGGCATAATTTTTTATTGTATGTAGCCACCTTAAACCCCAACTCAGACCTCAGGAATGATATAGCTTCCTGTAATTCCTCAGAGTTCACCTAGTAACTTTCAAATTCCTGTTCACCTGTCCAGCTTATGATGCTGATACCTTGGTCTAAAGCTTCTATGCTGCTGCTGCTGCTAAGTTGCTTCAGTCGTGTCCGACTCTGTGCGACCCCATAGACGGCAGCCCACCAGGCTCCGCCATCCCCGGGATTCTCCAGGCAAGAATACTGGAGTGGGTTGCCATTTCCTTCTCCAATGCATGAAAGTGAAAAGTGAAAGTGAAGTCACTCAGTTGTGTCCGACTCTTAGCGACCCCATGGACTGTAGCCTACCAGGCTCTTCCGTCCATGGGATCTTCCAGGCAAGAGTACTGGAGTGGGGTGCCATTGCCTTCTATAATTTGGGTCATTTTGCTTGTTCAGGTTTTCACCAAAAACAAGGCAAAAGTTCTTATATTTGGATCACTAAAAATCTCCTTCCCAGAATCAAGAGAAGATGTGCAGCCCAATTCTAATTGTAATCCTTAAAATGTGTATTTGTGTTCTAAGTACTAATTTAGGTATTTTTCCTTCCCAAGCCTGAAGTACTCCAGGACAGGATCAGTTGTGTTCACCTCGGCAGCCTCATAATCTAGCACAAACAGACATTTAGTAAATGTCTGCTAAATGAACAGACGATTAAATAAACAGGTCATTACTCTTTAATACAGCAAGTTGATAATGAACGAATACACATGTGCTTTACATAATTAGAGGTTAGAGGTCAGAAATTGGATAAGAAATCAGAGCTATGCATACAGACTCTCAGATTTCCAATAAAGAATATGAAATTGAAGCTGTAATTCAAAATATGTCTTAAAAAGAAAAGCAGTGTGAAGGATGGGGAAGCAGAGTGAACCTTGAAGAAAACACATAAAGTTTAGGAGAATGTAATCTAGTAAAGGAGCTGGTGAAGTGGCATTCAGAGAAGTTAGAAGCAGTTCAAGAATGTGCATCTATCAGAAGCTAAGAAAGAAGTGAGTTTCAAAAGTGACCAGTACAGTCTCCCAAGACAATAGAAATAAGAACAAAACTAAACAAACAGGACCTAAACAAACTTACAAGCTTTTGTGCAGCAAAGGAAACCATAAACACAAAAGATAGCCTATGGAATGGGAGAAAATATTTGTAAATGATGTGATTGACAAAGGCTTAATTTCCAAAATATACAAACAGCCCATACAACTCAATAACCAAAAAGCAAACAACCCTATCCAAAAATGGGCAGAAGACCTAACTAGACATTTTTTCAAAAGACATGCAGATGGCCAATAGGCACGTGAAAAGATGGTCAGCTTAGAGAAATGCAAATCAAACCTACAGTGACCTCACATCTGTCAGAATGGCCATCATTAAAAAGTCTACAAATACTAAATGCTGGAGAGGTGTGGAGAAAAGGAAACCTTCCTACACTGTTAGTGGGAATGCAAGTGGATGCAGCTATTATGGAAAACAATATGGAGGGTCCTCAGAAAGCTAAAAATAGAATTACCATATGATCCAGCAATCGCATTCTCAGGCATAAAACTGTAATTCAAAAAGATACATGAACCTCTATGTTCACAGCAGCACTATTGACAATAGCCAAGACATGGAAGCAACCTAAATGTCCATCAACAGATGAATGGATAAAGAAGCTGGAGTACATATATACAATGGAACACAACTCAGCCATAAGGAAGAACAAACAAATGCCATTTGCAGCAACATGGATGCAGCTAGAGATTATCATACTCAGTGAAGTCAGAAAGAGAAAGACAAATACCGTATGATATCACTTATACGTGGAAACTAAATTATAACAAATGAACAAATCTTTGAAACAGAATCACAAATATAGAGAACAGACTTCTGGTTGCCAGGAAGGAAGGAGTTGGGGGAGAGATGGTATAGGAAGCCGGCGTTAGCAGATATAAGCTTTAATATGTAGAATGGATAAGCAACAAGGTCTTCCAGTATAGCACAGAGAACTATATTCAGTATCCTATGATAAACCATAATGGACAAGAATTAAAAAAAAAAAGAATGCATATATGTGTATAGTTGAATTACTTTGTCATACAGCAGATATTAACACAACACTGTAAATCAACTGCACTTCAACTTAAAAAATCACACCCACAAATGTGACCAGTAAAATCCAACAAGCACATGACAAGTAAGTAAGCAGATATATAAAGCAAATCAAGAAAAAAAGAGAGTAAGAAGGCCAGTGAATTTGGCAACAACAAAATGTTGTTAGAGGCCTTTAAAAGTACATTTCCAGTGAAATGATTTGTTTTTCACATTTCTATTTATATTCATTGTGTTGATTTCTAACAAAAACTGTTTCCCGATAGGTAGCCTTTTACCATTTTTATAAGACTCACTGGAGATATTTACCAGTTAAAATAATCATTTGGATTGATTCCATGGTGGAATCATTTTAAGAATTTTGCTTAAAACACAGTAGCCTTGTGTAGAGCACGCTTTTTTCCCCCTGAAAAATTTTATTTTTTTAATGCCACTAGCATTTAATTTTTGAGGTTGGTAAAAATATTTTGTTTTCCATTATAAGTTTCTCCGACTTCTTCTTCTCCTTTGACCCCTTTTTAGAAAAAAAAAAAAATTTTATTTTGTATTGGGGTGTTGCCGATCAACAGTGTTGTGATAGTTTCAGGTGAACAGCAAAGGGACTCAGCCATACATATACGTGTATCCATTTTCCCCCAACTCCCCTACCATTCAGGCTGCCATATAACATTGAGCAGAGCACATTCTTAAATAAATCACTTAATCACTGGATTTATTTTTTTCTTTCTGTCAACACTTTACAGAGCTCAAAGATACATCTAACTAAAACCTCCTTGATCCATCAATGACCATGTTAAAGGCTATGCTGGGTGCTTTCTTTCAGGGAATGATAAGAATACCAGATTATTTCTCACTCACTTATATGAGGAATCAAAAATGAAACCCACAAGCTCATATAAACAGAAAACAGATTGGTGATTGTAGAGGTAGAGTTATGTGCAGCATAACAGCTGTAGTTAATATTTAGTTAGTACTGTATTGCATACTTGGAAGTTGCTAAGAGAAAAAAAAATCTTAAAAGTGTTCACAGGGAAAAAAAATCTGGGTGGCAATGAATGTTAGCTAAACTTACTGTGGTGATCATTTTGCAATATGTATAAATGTTGAATCATTACATTATACACCTGAAATTAATATAGTGCCGTATGTCAACTATACCTCAGTTGAGAAAAAGATACCAACTCACTGAAGAATTAATTTTACTTCCTAAAATCTAAAGTGTATTATAAACTCTTACTAGGAATTTAATTTCAAGAACATGGCTTGAGTCTACTTCAAACTATTGAGATTTAAGACCATCTATAAATAATTATAATTTCTGATTGTCTATAATAGTAATTATTTCTTCCTTTCACTTGTTATTCTTCTATGAATCACAAGCCAATTGCTGTTCAGGCAATTCTCTGAGCACCCTATAGGCTAGATTGCAGAAACACCCTAGGAACTAAAGCCCTATAGTTTAAAAGCAAACAAACCCAGCTTTTCCCAATGATAGGAAAATATATAAAACTGAAAAACCCAAACGAACTTTTTGGCCAACCCAATATTTATATATCAGGCCCAGTCATAAAATAATACATATATATATGTATATATATATATAAATCTTAAATGTAATTTAAGATGCCTCCATGCCTTCTTTTTTCCTTCTTTCTAAACATCACTAGCTATCAGTGCCCTCAAGCTTTCTTCTCTCTCCTACTTAGTAATGGAAGGGACCTTTTATCACCTATTCATAGCTTAATGTGAATTCTATATGAGCTCTCCTAAGGTATTTACATTTTAAGCATTTTTCTAACTTATGTATTTATTCACTCAATAAATATTTAGTGAGCTTTCTGCATAATACTAGTTTGAGGAATATAAGGTGAATTAGATATGAAAGCTACTACTTTTTAAAGTAGTGTGAAATGTATACAACTAACTTATGAGCTAAGATTTTAAAAAGTGAGAAGAACAGGTTTTCTAGAGTTTAGGGAAAGGCGAGGCCCACCTCAAACCCAGTGTGGGAAAGCTTTATGGAAAGAGTGTGGTAGTTGAGAGGGTTGTATAGCATGATGATTAAAAAAGGGATCTTCAACAGCCTTGCCTAGGTTTAAATCCTAACTGCCACTTGCTGAATGACTTTGGGCAAGTTACTCAGGAAGCTGTCTGTGATTCAGTTGCCTTATCTATGAAATGAAAACAGTAGTATTTACTTTATGATCTCTTCTGAGAGTTAAATGAGTTATGATAATTAAAGCACTTAGAACATAAATCCTCCACAAAGGATTATCTGTTATTCTTTAAATTGGGCCTTGAAAGGTAGGATAAATAGGATTTAGACACGCAGACATTAATCTGGCTGAATTAAAGTTCAAAAAGAGCAAAGATTACAAAATATAAAAACATAAACCTTAGAAGAAATCAAATATAATCTCAGGATAGGAAGGGGCTTCCTGAAGTATGACTCCAGATCCAGAGGCTGTAAATGAAAGGGTTGATGAATTTACCATCAAAATAAACTGCATTAAAAATACCATAAATAGCACTAAAATTTTGCAGAACTTAATGGAGACCAAAAAAAGATAAACTTAATTATTAACTACCTGCTTATGTGATAATTTTTAAAAAGTAAACTTGGAGCAAAAAAACAGTAAAACTTCTAAAAGAAAGTGTAGGGGGAAAGCTTCATGACATTGTATTTGGCAATAATTTTGTGGATATGACCTTAAAAGCACAGGTAATAAAAGCAAAAAAAGACAATTAGGACTATATCAAAACTTTAAAATTTCTGCACATCAAAGGAAACAGTCAACAGAATGGAAAGGTAACCTACAGAATGGGAGAAAGCAATTGCAAATCATACATCTAATAAGGGATTATTACCCAGAATGTACAAAGGACTTTTCTAATTCAGCAACAAAACCAGATCTTAAAATGTACCAAAGACCTTAATAGACATTCCTATTAAGAAGATAACAAGCATATGAAATGGTGCAACATTACTAATCATTAGCAAAGTACAAATCAAAACTGTATCACCTCATTAGGATGGCCACTATCAAAAAACAAAGAAAACAGAAAATAACAAGTGTTGGTGAGGATATGGAAAAATTGGGGCCCTGTGCACTGTTGGTGGGAATGTAAAATGGTATAGCCACTGTGGAAAGCAGTATGGAAGTTCTCCAAAAAAACTAAAAACAGAGCTACCATATGATCCAGCAATCCCATTCCTGAGTATACAGCCATAAAAACTGAAAACTTAATTTGAAAAGATAACATGCACCCCAGTGTTCATAGCAGCACTATTTACAATAGCCAAGACCTGGAAGCAACCTAAATGTCCATCAACAGATGAATGGATAAAGAAGATGTGGTACCTATTGGACTATTACTCAGCCATTAAAAAGAATATAATATTGCCATTTTCAGCACCAAAATGTACCTAAGGAATATCATACTAAGTTTAGTAAGTCAGAGAAAGACCAATATGATATCACTTATATGTGCAATCTAAAAAATACAAATGAATCTGTATATAAGAGATAGACTCATAGAAAACAAACTTACAGTTATTAAAGGGGAAAGAGGGGGATAGATTAGGAGCATGGGGATACAAACAGACACAAACTACTATACACAAAATAGATAAGGAACAGGATTTACTATATACCAAAGGAAACTATATTCAGTATCTTCTAATAACCTCTGAAAGAAATGAAAGTGTTAATCGCTCAGTTGTGTACGACTCTTTGCAACCCCATGGACTGTAGCCTTCTGGGCTCCTCTGTTCATGGGATTCTCTAGGCAAGAATACTGGAGCGGGTTGCCATTTCCTTCTCCATAATAACCTCTAGTCGAAAATAATCTGAAAATATGCATGTATATTTAACTGAAACACTTTGCTGTATACCTGAAACTAACACAATATTGTAAATCAACTACACTTCAATTCGAAAAATGATGAAGAAACAGTTTAGAGAGAGAATTTTGTTTTTTTAAAATTAAAAAAGTCATTTTAATCTAAATGTTGAATGCTGAAGTGGAAAAAAATTTTTAATAATTGATTTTCCTTAAAATCCTATCTTTTTTTTCCTCTCTGGTGCTTGAAGCTTTTATGCCATAGAATACCTTCTGAAATCCTACCCTCTCCAATGTGACTCCTTCCCTTTCACCATTAGGAAAATGTGCCATTTTTAATTGCTCCTCTTACCATCCCAGTCTTTCTGTCATGTAATATTTATTGAGCGCATGCTATGTGCTATTTGTTTAGACAGGGATTTAACAGTGAAAGAACAAAATCCTTACACCTGCAGACTTATAGTCTAACAGGGGGAGACAGATAATAAACAAGTAAATACATAATATGCCAGATGGTGTTAAGGGCTCTAGAGAAAAGATTGTTGGGGATGAGGAGGGAGGAAAGCCAAGGCAAAAGAGGAATGCTATTATATATAGTGTAACTGAGGAAAGCCTCATGCAGAAGACATGAACAGGAATATTTGAAAACGGAGGAAGATGAACAGTGGCTATCTGGGGAAAGACTCTTCCATGTAGAGGGACCATCCAGGGTGAAAGCCAGAGGGAGGAGCAGCTTGATTTTGAGGGAGAAGGTCAGGGAATCCAGGAACTTGAGGAGAGAGAGCAAGCGGGAGAGGGGTGGAATCGGAGATTAGATCAGAGAAGTAGCTGGGGGCAGGGCACTTGTGGGCCATCATATAGACCTTGTTTTCACTACGATCAGATGGAAGCCATTGGAGAATGCTGAGCAACATGGTCTCTGGCAGCAGATAAGGGACTGTAGGAGAGAGAAGAGGGAAGCGGAGAATCAAGTCGGGAGGAAAACAAAGGTGACTGAGGCCAAATGGTAGCAACAGAGGTGTGAGATCTGTTTGTGAAGGTAGAGCCAGTGGGGATTCTAATGGATTGGATGTGCAGTGAGAGAGGAGTCTAGGATGACTCGAGGTGTCTTGGCCCAAGCTGCTGTGTACTGAGTCACTGTGTATTAAGGCAGGGAATACAAGAGCAACACATTTCCTGGAATAATATACTCAGGATATTAGTCTGGGAGGTGTTAAGTCTGAGATGCTAAGTTGGATTAAGTAGGTAATTGAATATGAGTCTGAAAGATCAGGGCTGGAAACAAAAGTTTGGAAATCACCTGCAGAGAGATGGACTTTAAAGCCATTAAACTGGATGTGATCAGCTAGGGCATAAGTGTAATTGAGGAAGAGTTCTGTGGACTTGAGCCCTAGGCTGCCCACTTCAATACGGGGAAATAAGGAAGACGCTGCAAGGCTTGAGGAGCTGCTAGTGGAGGAGGAGGATGTCTCAGAAAACATCCCTTTGCAAGTGACTCCTAATAGGAATTTCTATAGTGTTTTGTGAGTTGCCGGTGCCTGGGTGGTAGTGATGAATGGTAAACCGAAGTGTGCTGGGTAGTTTGCCCACAATGTTGTCCCCAAAGGTGGTTTCAATTTCCCCCCCTTTTTAGAATGAAACATTATAATGTAGGCTTATACAGAGTTAAATTTACTCAGAAATTAAAAAAAAAAAAAATGACCACATAGTACCCATACTATTTAAAGATGCAGTGTTTGTTCATTTTTTTTCTTAATTGGATGCAAATCGACCTTCTACATCATCTCAATGAAAATAATGTTTTAAAATCTGGTTGACCAGATTTGTTACCTAACCCCTCCTCCTCATTCATCTCCTACCCTCCGAAGTCAATACCACGTTTCTGCAGCCTCTTAAAATGCAGTGTAAGAACCTATTGATTTCATTCCTTCCACCTCCCTCCTTTGCCTCTGACCACAAATTAGTCTGAGCCAGAAAAGGTGGTGAGATAAAAAGACTATTTATAGGCTGTCCTTTTCTATTCTTTCCCAAAGGTTTTTTTTTTTTTTAACTGAAAAGTCACAAAAGCAAAGCTCAAAGCCAGCTGCAAGCTATATATCCAACTGAATCCTTTATACTTGAAAAGCAAACCTGTTGGCTTGCTACACACTTTTAGTTCAGCACAGAAAGTGATGCTTGCCAGGATTTATCTCTCCCTGAAATTCTACTACAGAAGATATTCAAATTTGGTGTGTCACTGAACAGAATTGTTTCTGACATCAACCTCCAAATGTTAAATATCCATGTTGTTTTTGTGCTCCAGATTCTCAGATTTAGGAAACTGATGCCATTGGTTCATAAAGCTAAACACTATCACTTCCTTTTTCCAAGTTAAGATTTTTAATAGTAGTAGAAAGTAGGATAAGCACTCACTCTTCAGCCATCTCTGTCTTTGCCTTCATCTTCTGGCTGGGGATGTCTGGAAGAGTTATAGTGTACCACCTCCAAGCAGTTGAATTCTACCAGGCTTGGAGCAAAAGAAGTGTGCCTGCCTGAGTTTCCTCTGTGCTGTGTGCTGGCAACTCTAGTTCCATATTTAAGGAGTTGTCATAGGAGACAGCTGCTACCTGGGGAGAGTCACGGTTGTAAATCAAGGAGCAATGAGTCTAGGTGTGTGCTGGTAGAGGAGCAAAGGGGGAATGAATGGGGAAAATTGTTACTGGATGCAGTACTCCACCCCCCCCACACACACACACACACTAAAAGCATTGTAACGTAATCATGCACTATATTGAGTCTGCTTTCCAGGTATTAGAAGTTTGAGCCCAGAATCTCACTGCAGAGCCAGTCTCATTTTTGAGATGATGCTGGTGGTTCTTTTTTCACTTCCAAACTTGCTTCCAAACTCACTGGAACACTAAGTATTTCAGGGTACCTCACTGACGTCAGCAGTGGACTGAAATATGGTTGTGCCACTGATACGTGCCAGTTCTTCATAAAACCTCTGTGCCAGGGCCTGGAGATAATGCAGTTATAGTTAAAGCAATTTGTCTAATGTGATCTGAAACCCTAAAGGGGATTTTCTAGCAGATGTGTTCTATTAATGCTGGCGCCGACTGATCAGGAGATGCGAGTGGCATCTCTAAACTGGTCATTATTTATATCCTTCAGCTGCATTCCCTAATTAAATCCCCCGACTTAGCTCCAACACCTACCACCTGGGACCTGTCTCCAGACAAGGCTTTCTTGTGTCACGCAGCTGAGCCCGGTCTGGGCCCTCCCATTTTGTGTCAGAGTAAATATTTTAGTTCTGGTTTTTTTTGATTCAGTGGTCTTCTGATTGTTTTGCTTTATTTCTTCAGCAAGAATCAGTTTACTAAGCTAGCTGCTGTTTGGAGTGGCTAATTAAAACCTGATCAGTATGTATGCAGGCAGCCTCCAAGCCAAATACAGCCCTTCATAGAACTGGAGTACCATTTTTATTCATTAGAACAGATGGGTATTGTGAGTTACCCTCATTCAATCTGAATCCAGTGTTTGCCCTTGTGAAAAGTATATCCCCAGTTGGAAAGGGGAGTGCCCAGAATTTCCAGTCTTGACCCACTCCTACGGAAAGGATTGTCCTGGCTTTAACTTTGTGGTTGGCCAGGTCAACAGGAGATGTGGCTGTACCACGTATGACATCTGGCCTTCTGAAATGCTTTGGAATTAGCCATTTATCCTCATTTATCAAGATTTCATGCAAAGTGGGTACCCAGGTATGAAAACTTTACCAATGCTGTAATTCCTTTGAGGGCATTCTAGCTGCTAACTTAAAAAATTGATCAAGGGCTTCCCTAGTGGCTCAGTGGTAAAGAATCTGCTGGCATTGCAGGAGATCTGGGTTCAATCCCAGGGTTGGGAAGATCCCCTGGAGAAGGAAATGGCAAACCACTCCAGTATTCTTGCCTGGAAAATCTCATGGACAGAGGAGCCTGGTGGACTACAGTCCACAGGGTCACAAAAGAGTCGGTCGGACACAACTGAGCAACTAAATAACAACTATATATCTATATATATATATATATACACACACACATAAATATATATATATATGATAGTTAACTGCATTTGACTATGATCTCTATCAGCAGCAAACACATATTCACTTAGGCAGTATAGTTTGGTGTTGTATTCTGGGCGAGACTCGTCATATGTCTCTAAAGAAGTAACAGTCTTTTTGTTTTTTCCAGAAAGCTCTAATTCAAAAAGATACACGCACCCCAGTATTCATAGCAGCACTATTTACAGTAGCCAAGACATGGAAGCAACCTAAGTGTCCATTGACAGATGAGTGGATAAAGAAGTGGTGTGTATACACACACACACACGCACACAACGACAGCAACAGGGATGGACCTAGAGATTGTCATATTTAGTGAAGCTAGACAGAAAATGGCACACTTGTAGAAAATAAAAAATAGAAATGAACTTATTTACAAAAACAGAAACAGACACAGACATAGAAAGCAAACTTAGGTTATCAAAGGGGAAGTGGGGAAGAGGGATAAATTGGGAGTATGAGATTAACAGATGCACACTAATACATATATAATAAATAGCAGGGGTTTACCATATAGCATAAGGAACTATATTCAATACCTTGTAATAAACCATAATGCAAACGAATTGAAAGACTATATATATAACCAAATCACTTTGTTGCATACCTGAATCTAACACAATATTGTAAATCATCTATACTTCAATAAAAAGAATGATAAATATGTATATTTTGTCACAATAAAAAAGAAACAGTCTTATGGATGAAAATTATATGCAAACAAATAATTCTACTATGACATGATCAATTGGCTCTCAGATTTCTAAATGAGGCAGATGAGTGGATGATGATGCCTTAGCCAAGATACAGAACCCAGAAGCAGGAACAGGTTGCTGGAGGGGGATGCAGGGAGAGATGTTCATTTGGGTTTCAGGTGCTCGCAGGGCATCCACATTGTGTTGTCTAGTGGGCAGTTCCAAATAGGGCTTAGGAAACACACGAGGAACTGCTTCTTACAGGAAACTTATTTCATCACGTCTCTGTTGGAGAAGTAAGGCATAGTACAAATAGGTTTTGGTAGAAGAGAGAGATGGGGTTGAGCATGAAGAACTCAGTGACAGGACACCGGGTTAGGGAACAGGAAACTTGTTGAGAGCCGTTTTATTGTCAATTTTATGTAGAGTAGGCCCTGATTAGGATGGGTTCCCTGATGGCTCAAATGATAAAGAATCCACCTGCAAATGCAGGAGACCTGGGTTCAATCCCTGGATCAGAAAGATCCCCTGGAGGAGGAAATGGAAACCCACACCAGTATTCTTGCCTGGAGAATTCCATGGACAGAGAAGCCTGGTGGGCTACAGTCCATGGGGTTGCAAAAGAGTCAGATACGACTGAGCAACTAACACTTTTACTGATTAGAATGATATGTCCATAATTTGGAAGCTTTCTAAAGTGTTAAGCAGTAAATGAATCTTTAAGGACAGCACATGTCCATGGGTTAAGTACTCATCCGCAAGAGAAGAATCTGTTTCTCAGTTTTCTAGAAGATGATGTTTGGAATGTTGTCTGAACCAAATGAAGTTCACTTTTTTTCTTTTTATACCTGTCTTGTCGTATCATTAAGAACTAATTTAAAATATTTCAGCTGGTATTTCTAGCTGGAAAGGCATGGATTTATGGAATATGTCATTATTTTTAAAGTGGAACTATGAATAGAGATGATTCACAGCTTTCATTTTTGCATGTGACACTTCAGAAAAAGAGAGTTGAGTGTGTCTCCAGCTAGCTCAGGTAACATGGTAAAACTCTTCCCAAATGATCCCAAGTGAAAGAACGTTTGAATCAACGCCATGGTGAAAATTAAAGAGAAAGGGGAATGTCACAGAATACAATCAACAGCAAATTGTCAGAACTCTAAGGAGTTTGAGGGAGATTAGATAGAGAGTATGGTTACAATTATTTTTTTTAAGCCCAGTCATGGAGTCTGAGCATCTTGACCCAGCTTATTATGTTGACTGGCTCTTCAGTACCTTTTTCATTTCTTCACCAATTTTCTTATTCTCCAAAGACTCTCAAGATTCTAGCACATAGTTTAATGATCTGCCTACATTGGGACTTCCCTGGTGACTCAGATGGTAAAGCGTCTGTCTACAATGCGGGAGACCTGGGTTTGATCCCAAGATCCCCTGGAGAAGGCAATGGCAACCTACTCCAGTACTATTGCCTGGAAAATCACATGGATGGAGGAGCCTGTTAGGCTACAGTCCATGGGGTCACAAAGAGTTAGACACGACTGAGCGACTTCACTTTCACTTATTGAAAGTCCATTGGGTTCTACCTTTGTAAGTAAATGCCAGGCTCCAAAGTAAATGCCCATTATGCCTACTGTGTTACAGTTTTACTAAGCTTAGAATTGTCATGGGAAGTTGAAAACATTTCAGTGGTCAAAGAGAGAGGGTAATTAACTCATTTAAATCCTCTGCTATGTCCCATTCTGTCCTTGGTGCAAAGGTGCCAGCCCTTCTTTATAAGAGTAAATGGGGCACATATCCTGACATTATTCAGCTATCAGTCTTAAAAGAAACGGAACAGATTACAAACCAAATTAAGTTTGCCTGTAGACTGTCTGTGAATGTGTTTGCTTCCTCATAGATTAAGTGCTGGCTAACCCATTCTCTGCAGCAGGAAGGACCATCCTTAGAGAATAATACTCCATAGCAAATCACAAATACAGGATTTGCATTTACACATAAAAGACCATGACAGTCAATTTTTAAAAAGCACTCTTCTCATTTTACAAGTAAATTGACTCTAAGCGAGAATTTTCAAGTAGAAATCTTCAAATCTATTTTGTTTCTTCAAAAGTAATACTATCAAGTGGTTTTCATAGCTTCTTTCATTTTTCTATTAACAGGAAAGATAAGATAGCTACTTTTATAAATGAAATTCCAATATTATTGCTTTGGGTCTTTTTACTATTTGGATATTATATAAAAGTCAAGCTACAGTTGATGACAAAGAATAATTAGTTTAGGATTAGATTTAATTAGCATTTGAATTTGAATCATATCCTTTTTTTTAATTTTTTTTATTTTTTATTTTTTATTTTATTTTATTTATTTTTTTTATATGCAATACGTGTTTATTTAATTACTCTCATATCCTTTTAAAAAGGAAGTTTGTACAATTATAGGAGTGTGAATATTTTTCTTGTAGTGTAAATATTTATTGCACACTGCCCATTACTATAAAACTGATAAAAAATTTATATCCAAGAATAATATTTCTTTTAAAGTATAACTTAATGGTCAGGAAAATTTATTGAATCTTATTACTGTAGGAAGCTGTGCACATTTTCAGTGTATATTCCTTGGGACCCAGGTGTTCTAGGAAAAACATTTGATGTATCTTGCATAACCATGTTTCTACTTGGATCCCCTGTTAGACAGTACATTAAAGGCTTTATAAAGACTGTTAGTTTAACTGTTTTAACTGTGGTAACTTGATTTACCCAAACTTACTAAGACATGAACCTTTTTAAGTGAATGACCTCTGTTTACATAAAGCTGAACTGCTACTCCATGGAAACCACTTTAGTAAACACTGGGGTGTAAGATAAGGGTATTTGATAGATTTGGTTGATTATCAGCTTTAGATAATACTATATATGATGCTGAAACTCTTAATCCAAGGTGATGGGCAGTCATACCAGGATGATATTATGTTGCACAAGACTACTGCTCCTGCTGGCTTTGAAGCTACCATTTTGAAGAGGCCCATTGACTTGGAACTAAGAGTGAGCTCTAGGAGTTGAGAGGGCCCCCACCCCCACCCTGCCAACAGCCAACAATACAATGACAACCTCAGTCCTACAACTTCAGGGAATTGAATTCTGCCTGAATGAGCTTGGAGAGTACACCAAGGTCTGGATGAGAACCACAGTTCTGTTGATACCTTGGCTATACCCTTGGGCGACTCTGCATGGAGGACCCCAAAGAGCTATATTCAAACTCCTGGGGACCCAAATAAATTGTGCAGTAATTGGTGTGTGATGTTTTAAGCTGCTGAATTTGCAGTAAGTTCTTATATAGCAAGAGAAAATGACCACACCCTAGGTTATTGTATCTAACTGCTGCAAAGTTAGATACAATAACTAACTTTGTATCTAAAGTTAGTTTAATACAATCAATTTTGGCCTGCCTTTCTTTCCTTTCTTCATATTTTCATAGAGTTATCAGTTTCTGGGTCTAAGTAAGAACTGATACCCTCTTTCATCATGAAAAAGAAAAGAGAATGCCACTGTTTAAAGCCTATACTCTAGACATTCTCTCTTCCTTTCTCCCCAAGAAAAAACCTCATCATGTGCCAGAGAGAGGCTGTCAATGCTAACACTACTCACTAGGCAAAACACATCAAGCTTCCTTCCTTTTTCCTACCTTTCCCTTTCTTCTCTTCCTTCAGTAACATTTTTTGTGCAGACGCTGTGTTATGTCCCATGCTTGCAGTGAAAGAAAATGTCTTTTTAAAGAGCTCACTATTTAACGGTAGAGACAAATTTCCACATGGTAATTTCTCTGCTCTTGGACTAAAGCTCAGGAGTGGGAAGAGAGAAGAAGGTAATTATGCTGGAATCTCTTCCTTTCCCTGTTGTCACACACCCACGCTTCCATTTTCTCATACACATTCATTAGCATCCTACATAAATAAAATCTTGGGTTTCACTAGAAGTTGATTCTCTGTCTGAATTACTAAATTGCTGTTCAGAAATGACAAGGTTCTTCTAAACCGATTTTATGTATCATTACGTGTACAAGGTACAGGTAGTGGAGGAAGCAGATTTGGCTTTTAGGCCTGCATTGCCCAACCTGGTGGCTCAGATGGTAAAGCGTCTGCCTACAATGCAGGAGACCCGTGTTCGACCCGTGTCGAGAAGATCCTCTGGAGAAGGAAATGGCATCCCACTCCAGTACTCTTGCCTGTATAATCCCATGGACAGAGGAGCCTGGTAAGCTACAGTCCATGGGGTCGCAAAGAGTCGGACACGACTGAGCGATTTTCTTTCTTCTTTTTTTCCCCTCTAAGTTTGAGCCAGGCCATTGATATTATCTTTTGTGCTGTCAAAATGTGGAATTTGTTTATCCTAACAGTCAGTTGAATGTGATTCCAGAAACACCACCCTGAAACATTAAAAGTGGCAGGAGTACAAAACATTCACGTGTCACTAATGCCTGTAGCTGCTACTGTGGTTGACTCTCCTGGGGCTTTATAATTAGAGCTGTTTACACTCCCAGCACAGCTTATACCTAGAAATGCCATGTTCAACAGGATATTGCTCATCAGCTCTTCTAGCAATTAGGTTCTCTAGATTGCGGCAGCCTACCTGGGCCATTTCAACCAGAGACAAAATTAGATGAATGTAATGAAAATAAGTTACTGCTACCAAAAGGAATTTGTTTACAAGGACTTAGAATTTCAAGTGAAAATGGGGTTCCATCAGAGTCCCTGGATCGCAGTTGAGGAAAAGCAAACACAGAACTAAGCAAACCCAAACATCCTTTCTACTCTTTAAAGCCTCAAACCTACGTTCAGTTACTTAGAGGTATGTCTAAAAACAAAAAACAAAACCTTAAAAACAAACTAATATAAAGACAGTGATAGAAAAGAGCTTAATCTTGACCTTTGGCTCAAGGACTGGTTTTATCACTGTCCTCTTACCATTGTTCAGAAATAAATTGCTTGGTCCCTCTGTGGAGTGAACATTCAGAAGGTGAAGAGGCCCCCAAAGGCCTTCTGTTATTTAGGAATGAGCTTTCCTGACTAGTGGCTCAGACAGTAAAGAATCAGCCTGCAATGCAGGAGACCTGGGGTTCAATCCCTGGGTTGGGAAGATCCTCTGGAAAAGGGAATGGCAACCCACTCCAGTATTCTTGCCGGAAGAATCTTATGGACAGAGGAGCCTGGCAGGCTACAGCCCATGGGGTCACAAAGAGTCAGACACGACTGAGTGACTAACACTTTCCTGACTGTGCTCCCTAAGATATTAATACCATATAAAGGTTCACTTAGAATGATTCTTTCATTTTGCTTTCCAGTGAGCATTTTGCTATCCAAGCTTCAATTACAGATGCCATTCCTGATGTTACAGTCCTCTGCATCTCCTCTTGCATTTGACTTAAGTTGGATAAATGAGGCCCTGGGCTACTAGACACACAGAAAGTAGACTGGGAAGAGGGGAGAGACAGCCTCTGCACAATGTGTGCAGTCCAGATTGAGGAGGATCAACCAAATGGTCAGTGTAAACAGCTGCAGGAAGAGTGAGGTGATGAAAGCAAACTCATCACAGACCTCTAGCTGGGGTGCTTAGCCTCCAGTTGACAATTACATTTAGTTTTCTAAAGGAACAAATTGTGATATTTGACTTTTGCCTCCCAGCAAGTATTATTCAGGGTCTCAGGAGATGCCAGAGTAATTTGTTGTTTTTTTTTTTTAATAAATTTATTTATTTTAGTTGGGGGCTAATTACTTTACAATATTGTAGTGGTTTTTGCCATACATTGACACGAATCAGCCATGGGTTTACATGTGTTCCCCATCCTGAACCCCCCTCCCATCTCACTCCCGATCCCATCCCTCTGGGTCATCCCATTGCCCCAGCCCTGAGCATTTGTCTCATGCATCAAACATGGAATGGTGTTCTGTTTCACATGTGATAATATACATGTTTCAATGCTATTGTCCCAGAACGTCCCACCCTCACCTTCTCCCTCAGAGTCCGTAAGACTGTTCTATGCATCTGTGTCTCTTATTCTGTCTCACATATAGGGTTATCGTTACCATCTTTCAAATTCCATATATATATGCATTAGTATACTGTATTGGTGTGATGCCAGAGTAATTTGAACTAGACATGCTTGTTTTTTTGTTTATCTTTAAGACAGCTTCACTGATATATGATTCAAAGACCATAAAATATGTGCCTTTGAAGTGTCCAATTAAGTGGTTTGTAGTATATTCACAGAGTTGTGCAATTATCACCGCTCTTCAATTTTAGAATATTTTCATCACCCCTAAAAGAAACTCTCATAGCTCAGTCGGTAAAGAATCTGTCTATGATGCAGGAGACCCCGGTTCGACTCCTGGGTCGGGAAGATCCCCTGGAGAAGGAACTGGCAACCCACTCCAGTATTCTTGCCTGGAGAATCCCATGGACAGAGGAGCCTTGCAGGCTACAGTCTATGAGGTCTCAAGAGTTGGACATGACTGAGTGACTAAACCAAAAAGAAACCCACAAATTGGGAGAAAATATTTGCAAACAATGAGACCAACAATGGGTTAATATCCAAAATATGCAAGCAGCTCGTATAACTCAGTATAAACCGCTCCCCCCCAAAAAAATGGGCAGAAGACCTAAGCAGACATCTCTCCAAACAAGACATATAGATGACCAACAGGCACATGAAAGGATGCTCAATATCACTTATCAGGGAAATGTAGATCAAAACCACAATGAGCTATCACCTCATTCACTATCAGACTTCGTATTATCAAACAGACAGCAAAGAACAAGTTTTGGCAAGAATATGAAGAAAAGGGAACCATCATGCACTGTTGATAAGAATGTAATTGGTGTAGCCATTAGGGTACATAATATTCCAAAGCAGTATGGAGTTTCCCTAAAAATCTAAAATAGATATGATCCAGCCATCCCACTCCTAGATATATGCCTCCAGAAAAGAGGCAAGCCCGAATTTGAAAAGATACATGCACCCCAGTATTCATAGCAGCACTGTTTACAATAGTCAAGACACGGAAACAACCCCAGTCCTAGCTACAGACAATTGGTTAGGAAGATGTGGTGTACACGCACACACGCACACACACACATATACATGATGGAATGTTAGCTATAAAAAAGAATGAAATATTGCCATTTGGAGCAACATGAGCAGACCTAGAGAATATCATATCAAGTGAAGTAAGTCAGATGGAGACAAATATGGTATCATTTGTATGTGCAATGTAAAAAATAATACAAATGAATCTATATACAAAACAGGAACAGACTCACAGACATAGAAAGCCAGCTTATGGTTATTAAAATGGGTGAGGGAGGAATAATTTAGGAGTGTGGAACTAACAGATGCAAACTACTATACATAAAATAGAGAAGCAACCAGGATTTATTGTAGAGCACAGGGAACTACATTCAGTACCTTGAAATAATCTATAATGGAAAATAATCTGAAAATACATAACTGAATCACTTTGTTGTTCACCTGAAACTAACACAATATTGTAAATCACAACAGAGACAATATTGTTAAGTATTTCAATTAAAAAAATGCTGTGTGGCAGGTATATGGATATTTGCTATTAATACATTTTACATTTTATTCTTGAGGGAAATTCTCAACAATAAAGCTAAGTTAAATCTCTTTTAAAGAAATGTCATCAAGACTGGTTTTCACACAGGCCTGAGGGAGCCCAGAGAAAGAACCCACTGAGGAATTAAGAGCAGAGGGCCTGAAAGTGCCGTTGGATGTAGTTTATGTCACTCATGAACAGGTGGTCTTTCTCTGCCTTCTAGGTGCACTGACAGGAGTCTGCAGTGCCCTGAACTGGGTGCTTACTGTTTGGTAAAGGGTCCAACAGTAAGCAAGTGTGTGTGGAGTAGCTCCAAGAGAGCTAAGTGCTAGGGGAGCTTTCAGAGAAGAGTGACTTTCAATCCACAGTTGGTGAGGAAGAGCTGGGAAGACTTCTCAAAAGAGGTAATATCTTAGCTGAACTTTGTAAAGAGTGAATAGAGGTGGTCGAGAGATGTTTCATGCAGGGGAAGTATACTTGATAAACCAGTTTGTAATGTCTAGAGGTCAGGGAACAAGGTGGTGAGTGGTGCAGAAGGAGACTTTGGGGTCACATAGGCTATCCAAAGCAATGGGTTTAAATCCTGTAGACTGTTGTTTTTTGGAGGATCTTAAGATGAGGAAATGACAAGGCAGAAAAGCAGTGAGTACAATGTTTAAGATTTTGGCCACTGGGACTTCCTTGGTAGTCCAGCGGCTGAGACTCCTGCTCCCAATGCAGGGGACTCAGGTTTCAAGCCCTGGTCAGGAACTAGATCCCGCATGCCACAACTAAGACCCAGAGGAGTCAAATAAAAAAAAAAAAAAAAAGATTCTGGCCTCTGGAGTCAAGGGCTGGAATCTGGTGTCAAATTCCATCTCTCAGGCTTACTACCTTCATCACCTTGGACGGATTCCTTAAGCTCTCTGTTCTTCAGCTTCCTCATCTGTAGAATGGAGGTACCATCTCACAGGCTGTTACCAGCTTTGAATAAGTTCATTCATGTTAAGCACTTACTTGGAAGTTTGAGCGCAGAAAAAGTGCTAAGCAATTACTAGGAAGTTCAAGTAATTTTTATGTAAAGATCATAGAATGTTTTTTAAAGATGGCTGTGTATAGGGTGGAGGTGGGGCTGGGAATGGGAAGGTTGCAGGCCAAGGGGCCTCTCTTTAGTCAAGGTGTGGACCTGGGAGCTGCAGAGTCAGCATCACCTGGGTACTTGTTAGAAATACAGATTTCCTAGGGTGGGGACCTCCAGGTGAATCTTACGTGCAACCAAGTCAAAGCACTGACTGGTGTAACTGAGAAGACATGAGAAAACATTCAAAATGTAACTATGTCCAGAGCTCTTCCTGGCCTCCATACCAAACATTAATTCATTTAAACAACAAATCAGATGTTGTCCGTGTTTTACAGATGAAGAAACCAAGGATCAGAAAGGCTAAGTTCTTTGCTTATAACCACACAGCTGTTAAGTAGAAACCCTAGGAATCAGCCCCAAAGCCATTATGGTTTTCCTCTCCTAATCAGAAAGCGCCAAGAGAAAAGGGGGTATTTCATAGACAGTAAATGGATAGAATTAGCAAGATATACTGGGTAATTGGGCTTCCCAGGTGGCGCTAGTGGTAAGGAGCCATGCAGGAGACATAAGAGACTCGGGTTTGGTACCTGGCCCAGGAAGATCTCCTGGAGGAGCTATGACAACCCACTCCAGTATTCTTGCATGGAGAATCCCATGGACAGAGGAGCCTGGTGGGCTACTGTCCATGGGGTCACAAAGAGTCAGACATGACTTTAGGGACTTAGCACACATGCCTGCACTGGGTAATTAGCTCTGGGCACAGAGGGAGGTGTTGATGTTGACTCCCAGGTCTCTGAATGTGGATTAATGTTGATGTGCTTCTTTGATTCAGGCTAAATCAGTGAGGAAGCAAGTGTAAAGCAAAGACATTTGTAAATTAATTTTTAAATTTTTTTTTAAAATAAATTTATTTATTTTAGTTGGGGGCTAATTACTTTACAATATTGTAGTAGTTTTTGCCATACATTGACATGAACAGTCTTATGGACTCTGAGGGAGAAGGAAAGGGTGGGACGTTCTGGGAGAACAGCATTGAAACATGTATATTATCATATGTGAAACAGAACACCATTCCATGTTCGATGCATGAGACAAATGCTCAGGGCTGGGGCAATGGGATGACCCAGAGGGACGGGATGGGGAGGGAGGTGGGAGGGGGGTCCAGGAAGGGGAACACATGCTCAACATCACTCATTATTAGAGAAATGCAAATCAAAACCACAATGAGGTACCATTTCACACCAGTCAGAACGGCTGCTATCCAAAAGTCTACAAGCAATAAATGCTGGAGAGGGTGTGGAGAAAAGGGAACCCTCTTACACTGTTGGTGGGAATGCAAACTAGTACAGCCACTATGGAGAACAGTGTGGAGATTCCTTTAAAAACTGGGAATAGAACTGCCATATGACCCAGCAATCCCACTGCTGGGCATATACACCGAGGAAACCAGAATTGAAAGAGACGCGTGTACCCCAATGTTCATCGCAGCACTGTTTACAATAGCCAGGACATGGAAGCAACCTAGATGTCCATCAGCAGACGAATGGATAAGGAAGCTATGGTACATATACACAATGGAATATTACTCAGCCATTAAAAAAAATACATTTGAATCAGTTCTATTGAGATGGATGAAACTGGAGCCCATTATACAGAGTAAAGTAAGCCAGAAAGAAAAACACCAATACAGTATACTAATGCATATATATGGAATTTGAAAGATGGTAACGATAACCCTATATGCGAGACAGAATAAGAGACACAGATACATAGAATTTTTAAATTTTTAAAATAAATCTCTGAGGTCCCTATAGGAAAACAGAGTGCAAAGCCTTGATAGGTTGGATACTCAAGCTGAAAATACAGATATGGTGAATAGACGTCAACAGGCGGGTGTCCCTGAAGGTGCCGGTGTGGCTGGACCACCCTCAGCAAGTACAGAAGAAGACTAGAAAGGGGACTGACATTATTTTGCAGTGTGGTGATCAGGCAGTTCAACAAGCTCCAATGGGTACCAGGCAGAGCTTGGGTTGCGATGCAGAAGTGAGCTCTGTGTGTGTGTGTGTGTGTGTGTGTGTGTGTGTGTGTGTGTGTGTGTATGGCTTTTGTATTGTTGAGTCACTCAGTCGTGTCCGGTTTGCAACCCCATGGGCTGAAGCACGCCAGGCTTCCCTATCCTTTACCATCTCCTGGAGTTTGCTCAGACTCATGTCCATTGAGTTGGTGATGCTATCTAACCATCTCTGTAGTGTTAAAATTTTCAAATAGTTGCTAGTATTTAAAGAAAATAAGTAGATTTATTGGGGAGGGAGGTAGGAGGGAGGTTCAAGAGGGAAGGGGCATATGTATACCTATAACTGATTCATGTTGATGTATGGCAGAAACCAACACAATCCTGTAAAGCAATTATCCTTCAATTAAAAATAAATAGAATTTTTGAAAAGTAAATTTTAAAAAAGAAAGGGAACCAAGGACAGAATCCTGGGGAACTGGTAGAGGACACACATTCTACAAAGTGGACTGGAAAAAGACACTGAGCAGAGACAGAGGAGGAGGGGAAAGGAGGTGTGGCCCAGAAAGCCAGGAGCAGATCGTCCATCCCGCAGAGGCTGATAACCATCCCTTTTTCTGCCATCTCCCCGACGTGAGTAAACGGGTATGTGTGTAAACAGGGCTACAGACACCAAAGACAGGAAGGTTCTCCCAGACACACAATGGAGAGGGCACCCTAAGTCTGAGACACTCAATAAAAAGTTATCAGGATGCTGACAGACTGTCAGTGTGCACACCCTACAAATTTTTAATTGGTGAGATTGTACTCTTTAACATGCGGCTCCATATGATAGCAGTAATCTTGATGAACTCTGGTCTGTGGATTCAGGGAGGTCATCTGTACAAATAGAAGTCTAATTCATCACATTCAAAGGACTTGTGGCTTTTATTACACTCAGTGCCATTAAGCATTTCTAGTGATCATTTGTTTAGTGTTCACCCATCTCAATTCTAAAGTCAGAGCCAGCACACAGAAAACAAAAAACCTAACTGTGCAGTCTGATGGCAGCTGGCGTGTGAGAGGGCAAATGTGGATTTGCTGTCTCACACAAGGGGAAATAGCAATTACTGATTGCTCATTGTGGCCAGCATTTTGCAGAGGTTATCTCCTTGTAGCCTCTGGAGCACCCTCTCAGGCTGTTATGAGAAGGAGCCAGACTGAATGAACAAATGAAGTTGAGTTTCAGAGGGCTGATAGCTTGCCAAGGTCAGGGACATACAACTAGTAAACGAGGAACTAAAATTTGAAACCCTTGCCCATCTCACTTCAAAGCTTAATGATTTCCACTAATGATGCCAAGATGGAATCATATGAAATCAGTGGTGGTGGTGGTTTAGTCGCTAAGTCGTGTCTGACTCTTGCGACCCTATGGACTGTAGCCTGCCAGGCTCCTCTGTCCATGGGATTTTCCAGGCAAGAATACTGGAGTGGATTGACATTTCCTTCTCCAGGCATCTTCCCGACCCAGGAATCGAACCCAGGTCTCCTGCATTACAGGCAAATTTCCTTACTGACTGAGCTATAAGGGAAGCCCCATATGAAATCAGGCTGCTTGCCTTAGAAGTTTATCATAAAATTCAAATAAATAAGGAACCTGAAAGCACTAAGAGAAGAAAGCCATATGTAGGAAGGATATATTTAGTTTCCATTATTAATATCAAAAGTAGTAGTTGAAAACATAAAAGACACTTCAAAATAATCTCTAAAAGTACATTCTTATTAGCCCCACCTCACCCAGAAGAGAATTTTAATATATTGCCATTGCTTGACCTTGCTGTTTATCGCTAACCCCAGGAGCTCAGTTCCATACAAATCATTTTGTGGAAACCACCCCCGACCCTCCCCTGCTACCATCACCCTTAACTAACACACACTCCATGGCATTTCTCCCTTCCTGGCTATTCTGCTAGGATATATAGTGGTACTGGTGAAGAGAAACCTAGAGAGAATGAGACTTTAACCTCTGCCTCAGTGGTTGTTTTACAAAAGGATGTGATTCCTGGTATCAGGACCCCTGCCACTACCACCCTAGGGCCTCTCTGAGGTCCTGGGAAACCATGGAAAAGAGACTGGGCCCAACCTGACCCCTGGAGGCTTGGGATACTTTCTTGAGTTCCTGTCCACTGATACCATGAGACCACAGTATTAGCTGTTTCATGCCAATCTCAAATAAAACCTTCTAGACTCTGTTTTCCCTTTTATGATAACTTCTCCATTTACCAGTCAGCAGTTGCTTCCCATCACCATTACAGTCACATCTGTTATCAAGAGATACAGAAGTGGGTGGGACTTCCCTGGTGGTCCAGTGGCTAAGACTCCATGCTCTCAATGCAGAGGGCCCAGGTTTGATCAGGGAACTAGATCCCACACACCGCAACTAAGAGATCATGCATGCCACAACGAAGATTGAAGGTCCCGTGTGCCACAAGTAAGACCTGGTGGGGCCAAATAGTTTTGTTTTATTTTTAAAGAGAGACATACAACAGTAGGAATTTAGGTATTTAGAGAACTACCAGTCAGAATCAAGACTTGTGGATGGGCCCAGGCTTCCAACATTTTGCTTCCAAATATGTTTTTTAAAGCTATATACGGCCTCCCCATAAGCAGAATCCACATATCAAAATCCTAAATTACATGAAAGAAAGGCAGCCCCTAGTACACTTACTAATCATCATACATGGTATAGAAACAGCCCCCCTTTGAGCCAGAAAGGAAGGTTTGCAGAAGTCATTCCTTTGGTGTAATTCATCAGACTTTAGAAAAGAATTCAGATGTCAAACCAGACTTTCAGTTAAAGAACAGGAGAAAGAAATCTTAGGGCAAGTAGGCTTGACCATAAAGACTATACTCCAGGCTCCCTCCTGAAATGGGACCCAAAATGATTCACCCCTGTTCTGTTTCTTTACCTTCATAAACTACAAGCACAGACTAGATGACCAGGTCCCTTCCAGCAGGAATTCAGGCAGGTAAAAAGTTTGTGTTTCTGAGAAGCACTAAGGAAGAATCAAATGCCCTTTATCTGTGTGATCAGGCAAGAGGTCAAGTGTAGTGAAGGCATAAAGTTCTGAAAGATACCACAGGTACAAGCTGGCAATAAGGGTGACCTTCTAATGATCTGGAAAGAAAAACACAGGGAGCAAACATCACTGAGCAAAGGCTATGCCAGATAATTTCTCAGGCATTGCTGTGTACTGCTGAAACCACGAGAGCTTGGTTCACTTGCCAGAGGGTATTTAACTAGATAGTGAAGCTTGGCTGTCCGATCTAAAGCTCCAGTTCTTTCCATCACTCTCTGTCAGAACAGCTCTTGCCTGTTTTTGTTGGTGGTAGCCTGTGTTCTGCATCCTGATGCAGCAACAGCAACGCTCTGTGATGAGGGTTCAGCCGATTTAGCCCACCTACTGATGGCGCTGTTGCATCCCAAACAGCTTATCTGTGGGGGCCATGGAGTGTGAAATGGGGCAACAAGGGTGGGGCTTTGGTAGCATCTTTCTCTGCCTAGGGAGAAAAGGGGGAGAAAGAGTGGAATCAAACAGAGCTGGCCTTTCTTCCTCCTTGTCTCTCTCCCCACTCTAATTTACCCTCAGCCCATTTTATTCTAGGGCTTGAACACAAAAGGTCTTTTTTGTTTTTTTGCGGGGGGGCTGAGCTGAGTTTTCGCTGTGGAAAGAGGGATCTTCGATCTTTGTTGTGGCATATGGGATTTTTAGTTGCAGCATGTGGGATTTAGTTCCCTGTGTTAGTATTTGTTGTTGTTTAGTCACTCAGGCGTGTCTGACTCTTTGCAACTCCATGGACTGTAGCCTGCCAGGCTCCTCTGTCCATGGGATTTCCCAGGCAAGAATACCGGAGTGGGTTGCCATTTCCTTCTTCAGGGCATTTTCCCTGACCAGGGTTCAAACTTGGGCCCCCTGCATTGGGAGCATGGAGTCTTAGACGTTGGACCACCAGGGAAGTCCCACAAGAGGTCAGTTTTTAAAATACTTTCTTATAGTACTATCAGTAGATTTATCCAAATGGGTAAAGTGGAGCCAGGCCCTTTCCCCATAAGTGGAAGCAATGGAATTGCCTCCATTCCTTCCTGTTGGATTGGGTATTCCAGTATTTCAGAGAGTTCCTACTCTCACTTTAGTTCATTGTCCATCCTTCAATAGGTCACTCCTGAGCAATTTGTAAATACCCAAAGTGATTCAGAATTTTGTTACAAGGGCTTGAGGATTGTATTGCAGATTCCTGACCTAGTGTTGGTAAATCAACTTTCTATTACTCAGTGTTCACCTAACACCTAGGCTCTTCAAACTAAGGTAATAGCAGTCCTAGGTGGGAGCGGTGGAGATGAAGGGTCAGAAAAGTGGGCGATTTTGGAGGCTTGGAGCATTGCTTGTGCAAACAGACCTGAGTATAGCGGCTCAGTAGGCAGAAAAGTCTGAAAGTGTTGGGTGCTAGGGGATGGGGCTAAGGTCCCTACCCCAACCCCACTGCCACCTCCAAGGAGGAAAGAGAGTATGAGGTCCTTTGAGACAAAATTAAGACACCTCACAGTTCACCTGAGCTTGCTTCTGCGTATTGAATAGATAAGGAACCTAAATTAAAGGAAGTAGCTGGCAATGCAGGAAGCTCTAAAACTTGATGTAACACATGTAGAGTTTTCATGGTTTATGTGGTACAGGACCCCTTGGCCAAAAGGGGAAAGAGCTAATTCTGAGAGAAGTAACCGTTGCTTTCAAGTAACTAAAAAGTGATTTTGGACTGTCTTCACAAGTGCAGACGGCTAGTTGTGTCTCATAGTTTAAAGTCAAGATCCAGCTTCTTTTAGTTGTTGATAGAGAAATACCTGGGCTTCCCACTTAGCACAGTGGTAAAGAATCTGCCTGGCAATGCAGGAGACATGGAAGGTGAGGATTAAGTCCCTGGGATCAGGAAGATCCCATGGAGGAGGAAATGACAACCCACTCCAGTATTCTTGCCTGGACAATCCCATGGACAGAGGAGCCTGGTGGGCTGCAGTCCATAGGATCACAAGAGTAGGACATGACTGAGCATACATACTGTTCATGGGCAATGCCAAAGAATGCTCAAACTACTGCACAGTTGCACTCATCTCACACGCTAGCAAAGTAATGCTCAAAATTCTTCAAGCCAGGCTTCAGCAATATGTGAACCGTGAACTTCGAGATGTTCAAGCTGGTTTGAGAAAAGGCAGAGGAACCAGAGATCAAATTGCCAACATCCGCTGGATCATCGAAAAAGCAAGACAGTTCCAGAAGAACATCTATTTCTGCTTTATGGACTATCCCAAAGCCTTTGACTATGTGGATCACAACAAACTATGGAAAATTCTGAAAGAGATGGGAATACCAGACCACCTGACCTGCCTCTTGAGAAACCTGTATGCAGGTCAGGAAGCAACAGTTAGAACTGGACATGGAACAACAGACTGGTTCCAAATAGGAGAAGGAGTACGTCAAGGCTGTATATTGTCACCCTGCTTATTTAACTTATATGCAGAGTACATCATGAGAAACGCTGGGCTGGATGAAGCACAAGCTGGAATCAAGATTGCTGGGAGAAATATCAATAACCTTAGATATGCAGATGACACCACCCTTATGGCAGAAAGTGAAGAAGAACTAAAGAGCCTCTTGATGAAAGTGAGAGAGGAGAGTGAAAAAGTTTGGCTTAAAGCTCAACATTCAGAAAACTAAGATCATGGCATCTGGTCCCATCACTTCATGGGAAACAGATGGGGAAACAGTGTCAGACTTTATTTTTTTGTGCTCCAAAATCACTGCAGATGGTAACTGTAGCCATGAAATTAAAAGACGCTTACTCCTTGGAAGGAAAGTTATGACCAACCTGGATAGCATATTAAAAAGCAGAGACATTACTTTGCCAACAAAGGTCCATCTAGTCAAGGCTATGGTTTTTCCAGTAGTCATGTGTAGATGTGAGAGTTGGACTGTGAAGAAGGCTGAGCACCAAAGAATTGATGCTTTTGAGCTGTGGTGTTGAAGAAGACTTTTGAGAGCCCCTTGGACTGCAAGGAGATCCAATCAGTCCATCCTAAAGGAGATCAGCCCTAGGTGTTCATTGGAAGGACTGATGCTGAAGCTGACCTCCAATACTTTGGCCACCTGATGCAAAGACCTGACTCATTTGAAAAGACCCTGATGCTTGGAAGGATTGGGGGCAGGAGGAGAAGGGGATGACAGAGGATGAGATGGCTGGATGGCATCACTGACTCGATGGACATGAGTTTGGGTGAACTCCAGTAGTTGATGATGGACAGGGAGGCCTGGTGTGCTGCAATTCATGGGGTCGCAAAGAGTTGGACACAACTGAGCAACTGAACTGAACTGAACTGAGCTGAACTCAGGGCTAGTTAAGACATTGCAGACCTTGGGGGAGTTTTTGATGCACAGTATGGATTCCTTCTTGTTTATCTATATTTTTTCTCCTTTTTCCTGTTTGCTTCAGTCTCTTTGCCTAGTTATCATTAACCTGTGGTCACACATCAGGGCATTCCACATGCATTTAATGTTGCAAATTCAAGGGTGCTTTCATAGCAGAGATCCATGATTTTAAGGGATTGCATTAAGGTTATAAGTGTCAAGTACATTTTTCCTGCCAAGATACAAGTGGTGAACACTTTTATTCTTGTATCCATTTCTTCAGCAAGAGACTAAGTCATATCGCCTCAGATAAATTTTCAGTAGAGGGCTAGTTTTAGGTTGCATATAACAACAAGTATATTTAAGAGTTTTATTTTCTTTTAAAAAGCAAAGTTGATTCCATCCTTACGTCTTTTTATTCTTAATTACAAGCGTATTTTCTTGGTATGTATTATAACCCAGTCTTCTTCTTCAGTAATTAGTCTGAAAGTCATGCAGATATCCTTCCATTTTCTTCAGCAGTTCCACCTTTCATCAATTAGGAGACATCCCTGAGGACTCTCCAGGAAAAATGATCCAGGTTCTTAATGCCCTGCCCTCTTAGAAAGCAGGGTGACTAAGTGGGGAAGCCATTAGGAGGAGTCGTGGATTTTTTTCATTTGAAGCTATTCAGCATTGGCACTTCCAACATTCAGTTTCTCTCTTGGAATTTTATGAAGCTCATACCTCATTGTATTTTAAATTTCTACCATTTGGTAAATTTAGGTACAAAGCATTGAACGAAACTGCATCCCATCTGCTGAGCAAAATGGAGCCTGAATTAAACTTCTCCAATATAAATGCTAAAATCTGATTTCCACAGGCGTTCAGATCTTTAAACATTGACTTCTGGAAAATTGGTCCTGGATCTCAAACAATATATACTCCTTTTGGAAACTGAGTATAAATCTACCAGATTTGCGTCTAGGATGGATTATGCCATTTGTGTATCCTAAGACAATAAGAATTTGCCAGAGTTCATGACCCTACTTTAAAAAGTGTTAGCTGGCCAATGGCTTGGTACTTAGTGAAATGTGTTCTTTTAACTCTGAATAACCTTTTACTTTCTTCTTTACATTAAGCTATTTCTTCAAGGAGTGACAGTTCAGCAATTTTTAATCAAGATTTTGAAGTACGATACATAGTACTTTTAGAATTGTTTTTAAACCGTAGCCTTGGAGATTTAGTTAATAAGTGATGCTTAGACACTCCTCCTCCTTTTTCAGAACTCCACAGCTGGGTGTCATCCAGCCATCATAACAAGAGATGATACAACATGTGCTATTGATTTAAGTTCTTCAAGGCTGGGGATTTCCTATTACACATTCCATTTGCAAGCAAGGAAGAGCACATGTTCCCTAACTCTCTATAAAGTTAAACATATGAATTGAAAATAGAGCAAAATTAAGTACAGTAATTGACCATCTACAGTGCTGAAATGGGGTACTCTAGCATATGGTGAGAGTCTTTACTATTAATTAAGTAATCACAGAAAGTTCCATATGGATGATTTGTGAACATTCTGAAGTCAAGTTGGAAATTTGCTTCTTTATTATGTTTTCTTTCTAAACATAATTTTCTTAAACAGCATGTGGGTCTATATAATCATATTTGCAACTCAGCAGCGTTTGAGAGCTTTGACATTTCTTAATGTCACTAATTTCCATATTGAGATTTGATACATTTGGACTCATGTTAAATCAGATGTCCTACTCATCACAATAAGAGTATTTAAAAAATCTTTCTCTAGTGTAGGAGAGAAAAAAAAAAGTCCCCTTTCATTCATTTATTTATTCAGCTCCCCTCACCCCATATATAGACACATGGAGGACACACACAGACACACACACACAAAGCCCAAGCCTTCCTCCCCCCCGCACCCCCTGCCAACTTTGTCTGGCTAACTTCTATTCATCAGTCAGAACTCAGCTCAAACATCTGCTCCTCATATGATTGCAGGTGGGTTTCTGTGCTTTCCTCTCTCAACTTCCAACCATCCAAGAATTGTTTTTCTATTCTCTTCCCTCTGACTTCTTCACTTAGAGACTGCATCTTTTGTTTGAGTCCCCACTAGCACAGCAGAAAGTGCTTGTTAAAAAGCCTAAATGAAATAACTCGAGCCTCTGGGCCAGCTAGCAGAGTTCAGAGGCTAAATAAGCATCATTTATAAACTCAGCCAGAGTGGTAGGAGCCCAGCAAGTCTATGACAGGGCCACCCTGGGGTTTAGAGCACCTTCAGAGGCTGTATGAGGCCAAACCAACTCTGAAACCACATGCCTTCCCACCTAAGGTCCAGGCTACCTACCAGTTTTGTGCAGTCTATGGACCCACAACCAGCTCAGTGTGAGCGAGGCTCCTACAGACTTTTTGCTTATTCAGGAACTCCATGAAGTAGGTAGAGAGAAGCAGTCCCCTTGGAAGAGCCCTAGACAGAATTCAGCTCCATGAATCATACTTAGTGTTTAACAACCTTGTGCTTAGTCATTCAGTCATGTCCAAGTCTTTGCAGCCCCATGGATTGTAGACCCTGACAGGCTTCTCTGTCCATGGAATTCTCCAGGCAAGAATACTGGAATGGGTTGCCATTTCCTCCTCCATTCATAGCACTGTCACAACATTTACCATACTGGATCCTAAGTGTCTAATTCCATCTTGCCATTGAGCAGTAAGTGCTGGGAGTTAAGGACTGTATCTTGTTCATCTTTATTGTTCCTGCACCAAACCTAGTAACTTATACACAGTAGGCACAGAATATGGCAACCCATACCAGTGTTCGTATTTGGAGAATCTCATGGACAGAGGAGCCTAGAGGGATACAGTCCATAGGGTAGCAAAGAGTAGGACATGACTGAAGCGACTTAGCATGCACGCATGCATACACAGGCACAGAATAAGGGAACAAAGGCCATAAAACTATTCAGTAAACACACACACACTTCCAATCTTATTATTATTAGGTACAGGACATAGAGATATGAGCGAGAAAGAGAAGAAAGATGGTCATTATCATGAAGGAATATGGTTGAATATTCTTGGCTGTAGGTATAGAGATGGGATATCACTTTTGGGCATCGGCCGGATGAAATTAAAGTCAGGATTTTGTCAGATCTTTGAGGACACAGCCTTCCTGGAGACATCTATTTAGAGTCAGTTTTGTAGTCCACTGAACCAAAAGCAAACTGGAGAATTAATATTTATTGAATCAAGACGGATGGGTCATGGTGGAGAGGTCTGACAGATTGTGGTCCACTGGAGAAGGGCATGGCAAACCACTTCAGTATTCTTGCCTTGAGAACCCCATGAACAGTATGAAAAGGCAAAAGGATAGGACACTGAAAGATGAACCCCCCAGGTCAGTAGGTGCCCAATATGCTAATGGAGATCAGTGGAGAAATAACTCCAGAAAGAATGATGGGATGGAGCCAAAGCAAAAACGATACCCAACTGTGGATGTGACTGGTGATAGATGCAAAGTCCAATGCTGTAAAGAGCAATATTGCATAGGAACCTGGAATGTTAGGTCCATGAATCAAGGCAAACTGGAAGTGGTCAAGCAGGAGATGGCAAGAGTGAACGTTGACATTCTAGGAATCAGTGAACTAAGATGGACTGGAATGGGTGAATTTAACTCAGATGACCATTCTATCTACTACTGTGGGCAAGAATCCCTTAGAAGAAATGGAGTAGCCATCATGGTCAACAAAAGAGTCCGAAATGCAGTACTTGGATGCAATCTCAAAAACGACAGAATGATCTCTGTTCGTATCCAAGGCAAACCATTCAATATCACGGTAATCCAAGTCTATGCCCCGACCAGTAACGCCGAAGAAGCTGAAGTTGAACGGTTCTATGAAGACCTACAAGACCTTCTAGAACTAACACCCAAAAAAGATGTCCTTTTCATTATAGGGGACTGGAATGCAAAAGTAGGAAGTCAAGAAACACCTGGCGTAACAGGCAAGTTTGGCCTTGGAGTACAGAATGAAGCAGGGCAAAGGCTAATAGAGTTTTGCCAAGAGAACGCACTGGTAATAGCAAACACCCTATTCCAACAACACAAGAGAAGACTCTACACGTGGACATCACCAGATGGTCAACAATGAAATCAGATTGATTATATTCTTTGCAGCCAAAGATGGAGAAGCTCTATACAGTCAGCAAAAACAAGACCAGGAGCAGACTGTGGCTCAGATCATGAACTGCTTATTGCCAAATTCAGACTTAAATTGAAGAAAGTAGGGAAAACCACTAGACCATTCAGGTATGACCTAGATCAAATCCCTTATGAGTATACAGTGGAAGTGACAAATAGATTTAAGGGACTAGACCTGATAGACAGAGTGCCTGATGAACTATGGACAGAGGTTCGTGATATTGTACAGGAGACAGGGATCAAGAAAATCCCCATGGAAAAGAAATGCAAAAAAGCAAAATGGCTGTCTGAGGAGGCCTTACAGATAGCTGGGAAGAGAAGAGAAGCGAAAAGCAAAGGAGAAAAGGAAAGATATTCTCATCTGAATGCAGAGTTACAAAGAATAGCAAGGAGAGATAAGAAAGCCTTCCTCAGCTATCAGTGCAAACAAATAGAGGAAAACAACAGATTGGGAAAGACTAGAGACCTCTTCAGGAAAATTAGAGATACCAAAGGAACATTTCATGCAAAGATAGGCTCAATAAAGGACAGAAATGGTATGGACCTAACAGAAACAGAAGATATTAAGAAGAGGTGGCAAGAATACACAGAAGAACTATACAAAAAAGATCTTCACGACCCAGATAATCACGATGGTGTGATCACTCACCTAGAGCCAGACATCCTGGAATGGGAAGTCAAGTGGGCCTTAGAAAGCATCACTATGAACAAAGCTAGTGGAGGTGATGGAATTCCAGTTGAGCTATTTCAAATCCTCAAAGGTGATGCTGTGAAAGTGCTGCACTCGATATGCCAGCAAATTTGGAAAACTCAGCAGTGGCCACAGGACTGGAAAAGGTCAGTTTTCGTTCCAATCCCAAAGAAAGGCAATGCCAAAGAATGCTCAAACTACCGCACAATTGCACTCATCTCACATGCTAGTAAAGTAATGCTCAAAATTCTCCAAGCCAGGCTTCAGCAATACGTGAACCATGAACTTCCAGATGTTCAAGCTGGTTTTAGAAAGGAAGAGGAACCAGAGATCAAATTGCCAATATCCGCTGGATCATCGAAAAATCAAGAGAGTTCCAGAAAAACATCTATTTCTGCTTTATTGACTATGCCAAAGCCTTTGACTGTGTGGATCACAATAAACTGTGGAAAATTCTGAAAGAGATGGGAATACCAGACCATCTGACCTGTCTCTTGAGAAACCTGTATGCAGGTCAGGAAGCAACAGTTAGAACTGGACATGGAACAACAGACTGGTTCCAAATAGGAAAAGGAGTACGTCAAGGCTGTATATTGTCACCCTGCTTATTTAACTTCTATGCAGAGTACATCATGAGAAACGCTGGGCTGGAAGAAACACAAGCTGGAATCAAGATTGCCGGGAGAAATATCAATAACCTCAGATATGCGGATGACACCACCCTTATGGCAGAAAGTGAAGAAGAACTAAAGAGCCTCTTGATGAAGGTGAAGGAGGAGAGTGAAAAAGTTGGCTTAAAGCTCAACATTCAGAAAACTAAGATCATGGCATCTGGTCCCATCGCTTCATGGGAAATAGATGGGGAAACAGTGGAAACAGTGTCAGACTTTACTTTTTTGGGCTCCAGAATCACTGCAGATGGTAACTGTAGCCATGAAATTAAAAGACGCTTACTCCTTGGAAGGAAGGTTATGGCCAACCTAGATAGCATGTTTAAAAGCAGAGACATTACTTTGCCAACAAAAGTCCGTCTAGTCAAGGCTATGGTTTTTCCAGTGGTCATGTATGGATGTGAGAGTTGGACGGTGAAGAAAGCTGAGCGCCGAAGAATTGATGCTTTTGAACTGTGGTGTTGGAGAAGACTCTTGAGAGTCCCTTGGACTGCAAGGAGATCCAATCAATCCATCCTAAAAGAGATCAATCCTGGGTGTTCATTGGAGGGTCTGATGTTGAAGCTGAAGCTCCAATACTTTGGGCACCTCATGCGAAGGGTTGACTCATTGGAAAAGACCCTAATGCTGGGTAGGATTGGGGGCAGGAGGAGAAGGGGATGACAGAGGATGAGATGGTTGGATGGCATCACCGACTCGATGCACATGGGTTTGGGTAGACTCCGGGAGTTGGTGATGGACAGGGAGGCCTGGCGTGCTGCAATTCATGGGGTCGCAGAGAGTCGGACACGACTGAGCGACTGAACTGAACTGAACTGAACTGAACTGAATCAAATTAGCCCCAAATCAGATTTGTTTTAATTATCCTAAATAAACATAATTGTACAACTTTTATTTTGTCCCTTTAAATGGGGATAAAAGTGACTGTGTTCTGTTTGAATGGAAAAGATCATTTGAAAATAACTTATGTGTAGCTGCACAACCTACCAATGGCGTGCTTCACAATGGCAAATTTGGCTTTGGAAACAATTTCACCTTCTACCTGGAATTCCTCAGTAATAGGTATATGTTAATGGAGAAGGGAATGGCTACCCAGTCCAGTATTCTTGCGTGGAGAATTCCATGGACAGAGGAGCCTGGTGGGGCTACAGTTCATGGGGTTGCAAAGAGTTGGATACGACTGAGGGACTAACACAGTAATACAGTAATAATTCAGATATGTGTTAACTAACTCAGTGCCCAAGGAAGTCTTGTTTGGTTATCAAATATTGTTGGTACTAGCTAATTTCATAATGCCTAAGTCAGGGTAAAAAGCAGAAACATTACTTTGCCAACAAAGGTCCATCTAGTCAAAGCTGTGGTTTTCCCTGTAGTCATGTATGGATGTGAGAGTGGGACTATAAAGAAAGCTGAGCGCTGAAGAATTGATGCTTTTGAACTGCGGTGTTGGAGAAGACTCTTGAGAGTCCCTTGGACTGCAAGGAGATCAAACCAGTCCATCCTAAAGGAGATCAGCCCTGGGTGTTCATTGGAAGGACTGACGCTGAAGCTGAAACTCCAGTACTTTGGCCACCTGATGCGAAGAACTGACTCATTTGAAAAGACCCTGATGCTGGGAAAGATTGAAGGCAGGAGGGGAAGGGAACAATAGAGGATGAGATGTTTGGATGGCATCACCAACTCAATGGACTTGAGATTTGAGCAAGCTCCGGGAGTTGGTGATGGACAGGGAATCCTGGCGTGCTGCAGTCCATGGGATCGCAAAGAGTCAGACACGAATGAGCGACTGAACTGAAGTCAGGGTAAAATTTAACATGTGCAATGTGTGATAGATAGCCAATAGACAGGCAGATGTGTGCATGCACACACACACACACATTACACAGCTACAAAATAAACATGTGAAATTTAACTTAATTTGTCTCCATAGAACTGAACGTAACAGATTTTGAGTCCATATTGGATCTGTTACTAAAATCTTGCTATATTCATTAGCAGATATATGCTGTAATTTCCTGATTTTCCTCAGGTTCTTAAGTGTAAACACCAAGTTGAGCCATGTGTTCACACCCTTTTCCTCCAGGAGTGATCTACATATCAGGTTGTTGTTACTATCGTGGCACTTGTTGGGATGACCCAGGGTCACCAGGACCTGTGGTTGGAAGTATTTTATGCTCCTAAGAGGTGTCTTTCCTCCCTCAGGGCAAGCCCAGCAGTCCTCAGCTGTCCTCTCTGCTCCACACTGGGCTGTCCAAGTGGGCTTATTCAGCCATTGCCTCTCTACACTGGGGCAGAGGTTTCTGATCTCTTGGGCTCTACTCTGGAAAGCAAGGTCTAGTCTTCTGTGCTTTGAGCACCATATAATTCTTGGAGCTCCACACATCAAAGATTCTGTCTTCCCTCCACCTCCCCCCATCACAACCTTCCTGCCTGCCCAGTCTTACATGTCAGGGGAGCAGGAAGAGAGCAGTTGTGGGCAGGAGAACTTGCTCCACCTTCATATGCTTGTAGTTTATCCAAAAACCAAGGCTGATGGATGCTCAAGAAGATTTTTCTCTTGAGAACATTGTCTTTTTGTGAGTTTCCAATTTCCTTGAGCCTCAGAAGCTAATCTGACTACTTCTGTCTCCTTGCACTTCAGCCACAGTACTCCTAATCTTCCCTGGGACAACAAGTGCCTCACACTGAGTGAAAGAGGGTTGGTTCCATCCACACATGGGGCAGGAATTTCCATTAATATCTCCAGATGTCATCTTTCCAACACACACACACACATGCACACATACGTAGGTAGGTAGGTAGGTAGATAGCTATATGGTAATTTAAGTAAAGATAACTTAATAACCTCCAGTTGTGTCTGATTCTTTGAGACCTAATGGAATGTAGCCCATCGAGCTCCTCTGTCCATGAAATTCTCCAGACAAGAATACTGAAGTGGGTTGCCATTTCCTTCTCCAGGGGATCTTCCCGAACCAGGGATCAAACTCAGATCTCCTGCATTTCAGGCAGATTCTTTACTGTCTGAGGCACCAGGGAAGCTCCAACTTAATAACCTCAAAGATCAGGTTTGTTTTTAATGGAAATAATAGGGGAAAGGGTTGATTCTGCGCTGAGGAAAAAAAAAGAAAAGGTCAAAGAAAGTGCAAATCTCTGCCGAGCACCAGATGAATCAGGCTGCACCTCTTATTCCCAGCCTTCTCCTCTTTGCTCTCTCTGCCTTTTATTAAAAAGCAAATGCCCCTTTTAATAAAGCTCAATTTCAGAAGTTCATATTGTACCTCATTCCCATAGCATTCATAAAGAAGCAGAAACAGTACTTGTAATTTAGGGCTGGGAGCCCTAAAAAGAAATGAAATATCTCACTGAAGAATTCTGATATAACATGAAGACATGAAAAAATAGAGTAGTGCATCTCTGGCTTATGTAGGAAGAATCAAAGAACCATGAAATTGATTTTATTTACCATTAAAAGACACAGAACTTAGAATCTAGGTTGTGATTATGTAATTAGAAATTAATTTCAGCAGCATGTTATCATCTGAACTAAATGTCAGCCAGAGTAATGAGCAGGATGTTAATGAGTTTCAGCAAAGCTTTCGTGCTTACTCATACCTCAAAATATTCACATCGTAGAGGAAGATGAAGGCTCCTAAAGTATGAAGACTTGCTGTTTCTGTGGTTTTCCATGACTCCCCAGTATGTGACCAGTTTAACAGGAAGTGACTCTTCAACATGTCCACACTGAATTACTATAGTTGAAATGTGAAGTTGAAGAACACTTTAATTTTAAAATGCTATTCAAGAACATCAGATAACGCATCTATAATTTTAACTTTGGTAAAGTGTGAAAATTTAATGAATACTCCGTCAGGTTCTAAAAGTTTGAATTACGGAGGTGGCTCAGTGGGTAAAAAATCCACCTGCAATGCAGGAGTTGTGGGTTCGATCCCTGGGTTGGGTAGATCCCCTGGAGGAGGGCATGGCAACCCCATCCGGTATTTTTGCCTGGAGAATCCCATTGACAGAGAAGCCTGGAGGACTACATACAGCCCATAGGGTTGCAAAGAGTCGGACAGTACTGAGGTGACAGATCACACACCCTCACCCTAACCTCCCTCCTCCATAAAATAGATTATCTTATTTAGGACAGCACATCTCATTTGTGGAAAAGACCTTTCTGGCACTTGTACATGGCTTCTTATTTCTTCTTGTCATTTTATTAATTACTGTATGTCTGCCAAGGAAGAGCCCAAATAAACCTAAATCTGGAATTAGACTACCTAGGGTTTAAAATAATAGAATTTGCCATCAAATCGATTGCCTCACAGTCAGCCAGTGTCAAACTCAATGGCTGATGTTTTTCCTTACGCAAAAGTCTCAGAGAGGAAAACAAAATTACAATTGGTAATAGAACTTTTTTTCTCACACAGTGTTACTTCTGCCACTCTGCCCTCCAGCATGTGATGAGGGGAAGTTGAGACAGCTTCGGTTATAAAGGAGGACCGAAAGGGGTGCCGTGTTGTGGGGGGGCTCACATGAGCCTCCCTCTCTGTGTGGTGTGTCCGATCACTGCTCCGTCTGTTCGGAAAGCCATGGAGACAGTTTGCCCTCTTAGTGCTAATACTTCAGGCCTTGCTGGAAGAAGGCCTTGCGGTACTCTCGGCAATACTCAGATGTGGCCTCATGTGTGTTGCTGTCGGTGTTTCACTCTTCCACCTTGGGCTTTTGGGCTACTGCTAGTCTTCACGTGAAGTTGAAAACCTCTCATGTTCAGCTGTTCTGCTGAAATTCCTCACTGAGCGACCCTCTCCTCTGGTCTCTTCCTTCCCAGGACAGGGGGTGTGGGGTGGCAGAGCCAGGGTATAGCCCAGAAGCAGGGTTGCCCACATCACCATACACGTTTGCCCACAGGTTCTAGGAGGCACTGTTCACACTGTAGTCATTGTCATCTTGAACATGTATTATGGCCCTTTTATGAAGGTGGTAATAAATCTCCTTAATAAATCTCTTAAGGAAGAGACGCCTTAAGACATCTGGTTTGCACAGAAACAAGAACCATGGGCTAGCCACAGCCTGCTTCAAGGTTGGAAACGACACTCAGGCAACACACTAGTTAAATTCTGTCCCTCACTAGCCTCATGATCTTGGGCTGATCTTTAATCTCAGTTTTATCATCTGTAAAATGGGGACAATAGTACCTCATAGGCTGTTAGAATGAAAGAAATTACCTCTGCACATGGCAAATGGGGGCTTCCCTGGTAGCTCAGATGATAAAGAATCCACCTGCAATGTGGGAGACCCAGGTTCGATCCTTAGGTCAAGAAGATTGATTGCCTGCAGAAGGGAATGGCTATCCACTCCAATATTCTTTGCTGGAGAATTCCATGGACAGAGGAGCCTGGAGAGCTACAGTCGATGGGGTCGCAAAGAGTCAGACATGACTGAGCACTAACACTTTCACTTGCTTTCATGGTGCATGGACAGTATATAGCAGCTCTCACAATTTGACCCACACGTGTCTCTCTGCACATAGATCTCTTTCCAGTTGCTTTCCATTCAAGGCTCTCATAGCATAAAATAGCTTTCAAACTCTCGCAAGACTCATTACACTAGAGTTATTGACTTATAGTTTGAAAAGTTAATTACTATTAATTTAGTAGCTCCAGCCATGTACATTAATATAGAAATTCTAAAGAGGGCCTGAGGATTTAGAGCATGGGGTGCAAAGACTCAGGCAATAATGAGAGAAAAGGAATAAAGAAGGAAAGATTAGAGCTTACTCTTTAGTTTTTCAGACAATGGATTGTCCCAGACAGGTGTGTCTCTGCCATGGCATTAACAATTACAAGACTGGTGAGCAGGCTCCAAGCAAGTCAAACTTTGGCGGACTTAGAGATTGTGCAGATGGGGGATGGGGCCCGGCAGCCTTATCTGCAAGCTGCCTGGCACTTTATCTGTGTTTCAGGGCTCATCACAATGTTGGCTGTGGGAGGTAGGGGCTAGAAGCCCCTGCCGACAGTGATCTTATCATTCCCCGTAATGCTTTCATTAATGGCTGGCTTTGCCTACTCTTTTTCCAATATGTTGCACACCAATATAATTTCTGTCAGTTACCAGGCCTTGATGTCATCTAGTCTCTGGAATTGTGTTACTGAACTCACATTCATTGTCAAACCTTTTCAAGATAAACCTATTTTTCCTTATCATATGAATGTGTTGATTCTCCTTTGCTGTGTCTAAAGAATGGCTTTTAGGCAGCTGTAGCACCTTCACCAAAATATTCATTCATTCTCTCTCCCTCCCTCCGCTTCTCTCTGCTCCTGTGTATGTGTGTCCACTTCCTTCCCTTCCCCCTTGTCACCTCCTCTCCACTTATCTCCCAATTTCTCTCTTTCCTGAAGAAAAAAAAAAGGAAAATTTTTAAATTCTCTTACAAAAGACTTTCTGTCTCAGAGGGAAATCACTGTTAGCTTGAGCAAGTGGCATTCACTGTGTGATGCCTCACTGTTTGGGAAAACATCCACTGCTTTGAAGCACGCAAGCAACGGCTAATCGCACCCAGCTAATCACACCCGGCTTTCTCCACTCAGCCCAGCTTCCCACTCCCTCACCAGAAAAAGTGAAACTGCAGTGTCAGGCACATAAGAAGATGTTGCAGTAAGCTGAACTTTCATAAAATAGGGATTCTCATTACTCCAGTTTTTTAAATCATAGCCGTCTGCATACAGGAAGAGGGGGAGGGGATTGCAAGGGGTTGAAGGTATTGTGTTTTGATGGGAGCTCAGGGCTGAGTGGAGCTTCCCTGGTAGCTCAGACATTAAAGAATCTGCCTGCAATGTGGGAGACCTAGGTTCGATCCCTGGGTTGGGAAGATCCTCTTGAGAAGGGAATGGCTACCCACTCCAGCATTCTTGCCTGGAGAATCCCATGGACAGAGCAGCTTGGTGGACACAACTGAAAGACTAACAGTTCCACCTTCACTTTCAGGGCTGGGTGTTTTGCTCTGAGTAGAAATTGTAGATAGCCCTGCTCAGAGGTGAGGTGAGGCTGTGCAGGGGGAGGCCTGAAGGCAGCTGAGATTCACTTGTCTGCCACTGAGTCATTGATGGATAGTCACTGATGGTCAGATCTGAATTTGAACTTGACCATCTATCGACAGTGGTGCTGTCATCATTTGTTACTGCTGTTCCTCTGTGTCTTTTTTCTACCTGTACCATCCTACTACCACGACAGTCAGTTCTGCTTTTTCTATTTTATGGCTTGAATACTTTGCTTCATGCAGTGGATATACTTTTCGAAATGTGAATAATTTGTGGGATATGCCTTCTGAAACATTGTGAATAATTTGTGGTTTTCATTAACATTAAATTCATCTTAATGCAGAAAAGTATCAAGAAGAAAACAAAGTGGTCTAACATCCCATCGACTGGATAACTCTGTTAATATTTTTCAAAAAAAAGAGTATATATATTTACATAGGACAAAGGTGTGAATTGTATAAACACTACAATTACTATAAGTTGTATATTGATAAGCACTCCCACTTTCCTTACCACCACCTCAGTCCTTAGCATCCCTCCCAACATTAGGGTCTGTGCAGGGTACGAAGCACTGTGATAGGAATACTGCAGTGAATAAGGTGTCACCCTGGGTCAAAAAGAAGTTGCCAGTCTAATGAGTCAAAGAATCATTTGACCTACAGTTGCCTATTGTTTGGCTTGCATTGGGTTTTTTTTTTAATTGTTGTTATCTGTATTATTTTTATTTTTATTAACTTTTTATTTTGGAGTATAGCCGATTAACAATGCTGTGATAGTTTCCAGTGGACAACAGAAGGACTCAGCCATACGTATACATATAGCCATTCTCTCCCGAACTCTCCTCCCATCCAGACTGCCGTATAACACTGAGCAGAGTTCCCTGTGCCATACAGTAGGACCTTGTTGGTTATCCATTTTAAATATAGCAGTATGTGGCCTGCACTGTTTTTTTTAAATAAAAGTGGAGAACATTATAAGTCAGAGTTCACATAAAAACAGCTTCTCTTCAAAAACCTGAATAACTGTTTACATTGGGCCTTCATTCCCCCATGGCAGCCATTTGCATTGCAGAGGAAATGCTGCCCCCTTAGCATGCATTCTCTAGTTTGCCACAAGCCCCACCACTGCTTGTTGTGGACCCAGCACTGAAACCTGATGTCAGTTGTCTCTTATCTTCATGCTTGCCCATTCTTAGAGTAGAAAAACATCTTCAGAACCCAGGATCCTGTCAAAAGTACAGGGATAAAGCTACTCCAAGAGGGTCATAAGCTTTTTCTTATACCTGAAAGCATAGGAGTTTCCAGTTCCTATTTAAAACCAGCGAAGTATTCAAGCTGGAAAGGATGTAAAGCTAATCCAAGTCGCTTGCTTTTTACCTGCAGAAGTTCAGATACTTTCTGATTGATCATTATTGAGAATTTGAAATGTATCAGCTTTATGTTAATCCAGACTTACAGTTATATGAAAGGAAACTCATATCACACTAATCAGAATTTTTTTCTGGTTTACAAACATTTCCGTAACATGCACTAGTTTGTAGTATACTACGAAAGGGGGCAAGTTGGTGGGGACTATTTGAAACACAGAAATGCAGAAACTGGTCACAGAAGTCATTCCTTCTTGGAGGTGGAAGAGAAAAGTTTAGAGCAAGGAGTGCCAATTATCAAAGATTTGGCCCAGGGAGTCCGACAGTCCACGTGAGTGACCTAGGCAGATTGCTGTACTGTCTGAGACCTAGTTTCCCCGTCTGTAAGATGGAGATAATTATGCCTTCTTATAGGTAGTGCAGATTAAGTTACATAATATAAATAAAATGTTTAGCATTATAGTAAAATGCATAACCAGTAGGTCTATCATTGTTATTATTACTAATAATAATTCTGGATTCCCTGGTTTTTTAGTCAATTTGGTCTTTCAGTACATGTGCACTGAGTCATGTAATCATGGATATGACACTAGAATTCTCTGAGTCCCATTTTTCTCATCTGCTTAAATGGAAGAATAATACCTACCTCTTCTTCGCCATGACGTGTCAGGAAATCAACTGCAAGTGTGTTTGTGGGTTCATGGGCTTCCCCGGTGGCTTAGACGGTAAAGAATTTGCCTGCAGTGTGGGAGATCCAGGTTCGATCCCTGGGTTGGAAAGATCCCCTGAAGGAGGGAATGGCTACCCACTCCAGTATTCTTTGCCAGGTGGGCTACAGTCCGTGGGGTCGCAAAGAGTCAGACACGACCGAGTGACTAACACTAGTGGCATTCATAGTGCTGAACAAACTATTACTACTTTGTTGTTAGTTTCACTGGGAAAGTTTTAAATTAGGGTTTTAAAAGATGGCTGAGATGTCCCAAACTACTTATCCCTCATTAAGATTTACATTTTTCTCCAGCTCAACTCATCAGATGAATTCACTGAATGATGTTAGCCAATAAGAATATTTAGATAAGTCCAGAACAGATTTTCTTGTGTACTTTTACTTTGCATCCTAGAAATTAAATGAAGAGAGAACGTGCTGGTTTAGAGGAATAGGCTAATGAGTAATTGGCCTTTGTGTGTTCTTCCCTAAGGAAAACAAGAATTAATAGAACAACACAAAAAGGTGCCTGCTTTGCTGAAGTACAAATTGAGGTCAGAAGTAGACACAGATTGCTCATGATGCAATTTTTATTGCTTCCCAATGTGCTATGGCTTTGGAAGCTGGTGAGGATGGGCACCCTACCCATGTTTCATTTGCATTGGCCCAGGAGCCTGGACTGGAGGAAAGAGCCAGGGCCAGGCCTAGGCTGGAACTTCCGTCTACTTGCTAACAGTGTGCCTGTGAGCATGTTTATACATGTACAGCAGGGTCCTTGTGTTTTGATCAGTGTATAAAATGTATTTTGCTACAGTTGGGTATCTCCCTGCTGTGGCAATATCTAGAAGATATTGTACAGTGTGCTATTGAACTGGTTTGATATACTCAGAGCAAGACAGCGGGTGCTTAGCATAATATTAGATCAGGACCAAAGAGAGTGTGCGATTGTTTATCATTCCTCTGTTAATTTGTTCATTCAGCAAAAATTGAGGTCTGCGGTATTCTAGACTTCAGCATCATAGGAGGAAGAACAAGCAGGTGATATTCTTACTCCCGTGAAGTTTATGTTGTACAGGGGAAGATTGGCATTAAATAAATTGCTTAAAGAAATAAACAAGATATTTACATAATTATGTGTTCTGAGGGCAATAAAGGACATCAAGAGGAAATTAGATCCCCCATCAGAGAAGCCCTCTGAAGCTGTCACGCTTGAACCGAATCATCACCATGTGCTTATCAGGCAGTGTCAAGGACCAGGCACTGTGCTAGGCAGAGGGAACACAGAGGCCCAAAGACAAAAGGCTTGGCATGTTTCCTCTTGGGCATAATGTTTTTCTGGCATTTTTCTCAACCACAAGGCAGTTACATTCTGCTGTAATGTAAGATTAGATCATAAATTATCTCTTGTAATCCTGAGCTAAGACTGCAAAGTCCAAACAATAAGTTGTTTACAGTGAAGCATCGTGTTTTGTTTTCGATCATGCTTGGGCCTCCACCCAGGACACAGGCAGGTTTCTGCGGAGGGAGAATGGTAACAGTTCAGTGATTCTCAACGCTGCCTGCAACTCTCGTTCTGCCATCTGGGGCTCACCCCTTTTGTCCAGTCTAAGAGTCTGTTGTTGACACAGGCAGTTTCCACTTTCTCAAAGTGGTACATTCTGAAGTCCACATCAGGAGGTAGATTTTATTGACCCATAGAAACAGTGGTATTGTGTTCTTGACAGAGAAGTTGGCAAGCCATGAATCTTCATATGTGAGTGAAGCAAAGCAGTCACACTAAATCTCTCATCCAGAAACCCCCTTATTGAACTTTGAGCCCTTGAACCAGTTAGGATACCACAAGAAGAAATAACAACAAAATCCAACATAAAAAGCCTTAAAAAGTAAGGACATTTGGTGTCTCCCAGAACAACAACAGGGCGAGTCTGGGCTGGTTCAGAAGTCCCGTGATGTCTCAGGGACTCAGGTTCCTCACCCCTTGGCTCCTCCTCCTGGGCACAGAGCCTTGACTCTGAGCTGTAGCCCCTCCTGGCGCAACGTGGTTGCCACAGCTCCAGGAAACACAGGAGCCGCACAAGGCCAAAGAAATGGGTTGTGTTCTGCGTGGTGTCTCCTTCAGTGAGAGAGAAAGTCTTTCCCAGAAGCGCAAGCAGACATTTCCTTAAGTGCTTGTCCATGGAGCATCCGGTGCCCCTCCCCACTGTCTTCTAGACACCAGGACATTATCCTAGACTTCTCCCCTCGCCTTTATGTCCCTATTCTCTATGACCTGCCCGTTCTGATCTTAAATAATCCGTCACTGATCCTCGATCCTTTTGTTTACTACAGTAATTCAGATTCTCATGAACTCTCCCTGTTCTCCCTGCTTCTGGTTTACCTTCCACAAAGCCACTGATGTGATCTTATAAAACACAGATCTCATCATATCACTATCCTGCTTAAAATCCTTCAGAGGTTTTTAAACCCGTATACAATTAAGTCTCATTTTTTTTTTCTGACCTTAGGAATGACTTCTCTCCTCTTTAAAACATGGCAGCTCAATTAAGCTAACAATGGATATGGAGCTGCTGTCATTGAAATGGGGTTGTGGAAGGGGCTCATAGCTCATCCAAGTGGATTCTTTTGCTTCCCTCATATGGGGACCTCAAAGCCCTTTCTGGGCTATGATTTCTCAAAGTGCACCAAGCGAGAAGAGAAGGGGGTCTTTGAGTTGATTAATGCCCCCAAACCATATAATACCCCAATAACGTAGTGTCTCCATTTCACCTTTCAAACTTCCGAGAGTATGCCTTCTAGGAGAATTTGTGCTGTCATTGCGATCAACAGGTTAACACAAGCAGATGCTTGAAGACAAAGTGAGACCAGTTGAACACCAGAATGCAGCTAATACCCAAAACTAAGAACAACAATTTCTAATCGTATGGATTGTTCTTATGGTTACATTTTCATTCTTACAGTTTTTTTAAGATGAAAGATTTGTGATTTGCTTTGATAATCTTGAGATTAGTCTTTTTTCCTTTCACAAGGCCTTTCATATCAGACATCCTGAGACAACCAACACATCATGCGTTTCCATTTCTAATCAAGGCACTTTTGAGCTACACAGGCTTTAGAATGTAATTTCGAATAGAACTATATAATAGCTGAATATACTGATTATTCTCCTCCCTCTTGATATCAACCTGTATTTATTCTTTATGTCTATTTAAGAATTCAGCCTTTGCTGTTGTTCTGTGAAGAGAAAGAGCTGTTTAGATGCGGTTTACATTCTGTTATGGAATATGACCTTCTTAATGAGGAGGTTAAATATTAATGAAGAATAATTGATGCATAATTTTAACAAGGAAGGTGATTATCAGTTTGAAGCAAGAGCTTAATGGATTGTGTGTTTCAGCAGGTATTTGCATATTCAGTGACACTGTCAGAAGGCAGGGAGGAGAAAGGTGAGGGGCTGAACAGAGAGTGATGGGCAGGTAAGCAGGATGACCTCCAACTAGACCAGACTCTGTAGTTCTACTACTTTTATCCATTCTTGTTTCAGGAAGAGTTTGAGGAGAGGAAACGTGTCCTTTTGTGTCTTTGTGGCACCAGGCAAACAGCTCTGCACTCTTATTTCCCTTCTGACTCTGACCACCTCCAGTCCCTACCTCCTATTGGCCTAGGTGTCATTTCTCTCATCACAGTAGGTTTTCCTGCCTCTCCCTTGATGGTCTGCCACATCACACCCTGGAGCTGACCTATTTCTGGCCACTGGTCTTTGCTCTCAGACTCTGTATAGACTAGTCTGCATAGGCTGTGCCCCTGGCTCCATAGGATCTGGTTGTTACCATCTGTCATTTGCTGGTCTGTCCAGGTGCTCCCACTGAGAGCCCACCCCCCATTCTTCCCACTTTCAACTGGGATTTCACAGAACCTAAGCACCAACAAGAAGCAGAAAATAAGTATCCATTGTCTGAAGCTTCAAGCCGATTCTGATTCTCTCCTAATCCTTTTAAGTGTGATATGCACTTAAATCAAGAGAACCAGAGACAACAATGATTTGGGAAAATGATAATCTTATCCTAACCATTTTCAGTGACACTCCGACATGGTTAAGAAAATTGACTGTCAGATCTGATCAGTGTTGTTGAAGTGAACAGCCCTCCTTCTCGGAGTGGCTGGAGTCAGATGCTCACCCAGCAGGAGTAGTTTTAATGCCTGAAGACGCCAGTAACCTCGAGAAGCTGCTGCTGCTGCTAAGTCACTTTAGTCATGTCCGACTCTGTTTGACCCCATAGACGGCAGCCCACCAGGCTCCTCTGTCCCTAGGATTCTCCAGGCAAGAACACTGCAGTGGGTTGCCATTTCCTTCTCCAATGCATGAAAGTGAAAAGTGAAAGTGAAGTCGCTCAGTCGTGTCCGACTCTTCGCTACCCCATGGACTGTAGCCTACCAGGCTCCTCCATCCGTGGGATTTTTCAGGCAAGAGTACTGGAGTGGGGTGCCATTGCCTTCTCCAACCTCGAGAAGCAGCCTAACCTCAAAGTGCTGCTGACAGCCCACGTGGCCTCTCTCTTCTGTTTTGCAGGTACAACGTGTTTGATTGCTCTGCTGTCAGATAAAGACCTCACCGTGGCCAATGTGGGTGACTCGCGTGGGGTCCTATGTGACAAGGATGGGAATGCCATTCCTTTGTCTCATGATCACAAACCCTACCAGCTGAAGGAGAGGAAGAGGATAAAGAGAGCCGGTGAGCTTATATTGCCTCCAAGGACTGTGTGCTGTTTTGTTCAAGTGGCCAAGGCGGTTTCCGGGAGAGTCCCCGGGAGAGACACTCCTTTACCCAGTGAGGAACAGATCAGTGCAGAGGCTGCAGCTGAGGCAGCTGAGACTGGACTTTGTAACATTTCCCATCAAATGCGTGGCCACTGAATTTGCCCTTCTTCATGGCCAGCGTGTCCACAACAGCTGAAAAAAGCCCTTAGTTTAAAGGCTAATGGGATCTTTGGGCCATTGCTTGCCATACTCTGCTTCCTTCCAGCCATGTCAAACTACTAACTACTAAATGAACCATGGAGCTGACAAGTCTCTGCCTTTGCAGGTGTTGCCCACAGTGTCCAGTGGATAATAAAGAACTTGCCGTTTAAGACTCGGTTTCAGGATGTCCTTTTGGCAGCTTTCCCTGTCACACTGAGCCAAAGGCTTCCCCAGTCTGGCTTAGGTACCCCTTCAGTCTTTCCCCGGCATCCTGTGTAGACCTCTTGGGTCACTTTTCACAGGATGTGGACAAATCTGGCCCTTTCATCTGCCTTGCCTCCCTGACCATGAGTTCTTTAAGGCAGGAACTTTGGTCTGTTCATCTGTATACTCCAACTCCAAGCTCAATGCCTGATCCAAGTATATATGTCAGTTGGAGGAGGAAGAGAATCCCTTTATTTTTTCAACATGTTGGGGCTGGAGGTACAAATGGACATCCTGGAATTGAGAAGGGGTAAGGGCTGGAGTAGACAGACATTATTAATAAATCAGTTAAAACAGGTAAGTTATCTAGTCTATTACATGGTGATAACTGCTATCGAGAGGCACAGAACAGGTTACAGAAAGGAGAGTGTTGGGGTGGTCAGTGTGGGCCTCACTAAGGTGACATTGGCAAAGACCTGAAGAAAGACTATCAGTTGATGATTACATTTTCATAGTTAATTTGGGGGGATTCTTTTCTACCTATAGGCTTCCCTGGTGGCTCAGACAGTAAAAAGTCTACCTGCAATGCAGGAGACCTGGGTTCAATCCCAGGGTCAGGAAAATCTCCTGGAGAAGGGAGTGGCAACCCAGTCTAGTAGTCTTGCCTGGAGAATCCCATGAACAGAGGAGCCTGGTGGGCTCCAGTCCATGGGGTCGCAAAGAGTTAGACACAACTGAGCAACTAAGACTTTTGCCTTTTCTACCTGTGCAGGGGAGGACCCCTTCTCTCCCCAAACTGACTACCACAGCTTGTAGCCTCTGTGTCGCATGCCAAGCAGCAGGTTCTGTTGCCCAAGGGAGCTCAGGTCCCCCAGGTCGCTGCCCAAGAAGTGCCCCTGCCCTCTGGGGGAGTCTGCAGATTGACCATCAATCTCTGCACACCAGCTTCTGCACAGAACCTAATCAACATTTGAGTTCTCACAGTGGGAGGCTATACTGTTGAATCCAAAATCGTTGAATTTTATTACAACCTCCTGCTTCAGTGACTGCTTGAGATGCAGAATAATTTTTAATGAAAGCTCTGGTCAGGTTTTCTGTCAATGGGATGGCACAGTGTTTTAAGAGCATCTGTCGAGCTTTGATGAGCTTCCTTGCCTATGAAGACAGCATCTCCTCAGGCATCCGCTGTGACCCTGGACTTGGGATACAGTCAGCTTGCTCTTGAGGAAGCACAGTGGGGATGGGTATATGGTACACCTGAGATGCCACCTTAGTGCTCTCTTCTGACATGTCAGCCCACTTTATCCTATCTCTTCCTCCCCGCCCCCACCCAGAAGTGATTATAGGAGCAAATGCAGACCGCAAATTCAGTCTCCAAGGAGGTTAATCTCACCTGCTGTGTCGAGGGTGTACTTTACAGCAGGACCTAATGAGTGATGATTGGTTTTATTTTATTTATGTGTGTTTTCTCTGGCCTCAGCCTTCCTTTGTGGACACGTATCCCCCTCCTGTTTGGTGTCACAATACCATGCAACCAGTCTAGGTCAAAATACGCGTCACTTTTTCTGTCTCCCTGCCTTAAGCTGTTTGCACAACAGTAGTGATGTCAGCAGCCATTTACCGTGCATTCACTCTGTGCTGGGAGCTAAGCTGGGTGCTTTACATACACTTTCTCTTTCCCTACCTTATGAGGTTGACATTGTTATTCTCATTTTACAACCAAAGAAATGGAGCCTCAGAGAGGCTTGTGTGCCCAAGGACACACAGCTAGTGAATGGTGAGACCAGAATTGAAACCCCAGACAGTGACTCCAGAGCCCGTGCTCTTGCCCAGGAAACCACACTTCCTGGAATGTTCTTGTACATCCCTGCTCATGGAAGTCCTACCTATCGTTCCGTTCAGAGCTGAGATTTAATGCTCACTCTGCCCTGATTATCACAACTGGAAATCTTCCCTCTTTCCTCTATCTGCCTATAACATTTAACAGGTGCTAGGTTCTCCCTGAAAAAATACTGCTCTGTGCTTGTAGCTGTTAACGCAGGTGGATTTTTCCCTTCTGCCAGACTCTCTGCTTCTTTAGGAAAAGGTCTATATCTTGTCCAACTTTATAGCCTGCAAACTGCCCTGCGTGGAGCATATACTTAATAAATATCTGACATAACATGCAAACGAACAAAGTTCTAGTTCCCTTAAAGAAAAAATAATAATAGATAATACAGTGAAAGTGAAGTTGCTCAGTAGTGTCTGACTCTTTGCAACCCTATGGACTATAGCCCACCAGGCTCCTCTGGCCATGGGATTTTCCAGGCAAGAATACCGGAGTGGGTAGCCATTTCATTCTCCAGGGAATCCTCCTGACTTAGGGACTGAACTCAGGTCTCCTGCACTGCAAGCAGACTCTTTACCGTCTGAGCCACCAGGTAATACTGAGTGCATGTTATATCCAGACACTGTGCCAACTGATTAATATAGAATATCTCTATTTCTCACAACTTCTTGATGGAATAGATACTATTATTGTCCCAATTTTGCATCCAGGAAAACCAAGGATTAGAGAGTTTCTCATCCAAAGTCACTCAGAGCTAGAAGTAACAGAGCCAGGAATCAAATCCTAGTAGACTGACCCGAGCGCCTAAGCCTTTAGCAACTGTGCTAAAGTACACCATTCTTTAATCCCTATCCTATTTGGGGAGCTGTTTGCAATCGATACAGGCACAACCAAGGGTGGCCTCATGCTAATGATGGGTCCCAGTGGTTGTACCTGGTACCAGCCACCTGCCTTTCAGTGTTGTTTTGCTGCTGTCCCCGAATCCCCTCCTTAGGGCTCCCTACTATCAGTCACTGAACTGCTGAGGTGTCCTTTAGTTATTAATAAAACTGATGCTCTCACCCATCCATCCCTCCTACCCTCAATATTCCTACTGACTGAGTCTTGAAAACCTTTAAGATGCCAAGGATGAGGGCCTGAGGATCTACTAGTAGAGCATCAGACCTCAAGCCATGCAGGAGGAACACTGCTCCCTTCTGGCAGTGCCAGCAGGAGCACATATGACAGGTCACACACAGTAGGTCAGCCCTTTGCAGGTGCACATGAATCACACCAGGATGTGAGAGAGCAGCTGCTCACACTAATGGGCTCATTCTCTCTTTCCAGGTGGTTTTATCAGTTTCAATGGCTCCTGGAGGGTCCAGGGGATCCTGGCCATGTCTCGATCACTGGGGGATTATCCACTGAAAAACCTCAATGTGGTCATCCCAGACCCAGATATCCTGACCTTTGACCTGGACAAGCTCCAGCCCGAGTTCATGATCTTGGCATCAGATGGCCTCTGGGATGCTTTCAGCAACGAGGAAGCTGTTCGATTCATCAAGGACCGCTTGGATGAACCTCACTTTGGAGCCAAGAGCATCGTTTTACAGTCCTTTTACAGAGGCTGCCCTGACAATATAACAGTCATGGTGGTGAAGTTCAGGAATAGCAGCAAAACAGAAGAGCAGTGAACCCTTCGGGGTCTCAGCTGCCTTAGACTAAAGGACTTTCAACACACTGGTCTCTTTTAATGTAGTGAAAGGTGTGGGAGTTACAATTAGGATCATCCATCCCAGACATGGGGTTCCCTGTCCCCAACTGTCTTAAGTCTATGTGCCGTATGAACAGAGGGTGCTCTTGGCCAATGTAGTTGAGATGCTGGAAAATGGTTTCTTCGTGTTTTCCCAACTCTTTCATCCAATGTCCAATATATATATAGCTGTAGAGTCACATGTATGAAGTGAAAGGCGTACGTGCCATATATTCTCCTTTTACAGTTGCTTTCAAGATCCCTTACAGGGCCCTCCGATCATCAGACTTTTTGTCCTCTCATTGGAGCAATGAGCAGGGCAGGACTCCCAGGAGATGCTGTGGGTAACCCATGAGTCAGAGCCAATGTGGCCATGCCCCTTGCTGAGAGGCAGAGCTGTCCCGAGGGTGCTTTGTCCTCCTGAGCCCAGTTTTTCTGCTCTGCAGCAGCCCAGAAATAGATTTGGAAATGGTTTATTATTCCACAGCTGTTCTTGAAGGCTGAGGGAAATGGGGAGGAGGAGAGCCGCCTGCACCCCTCAAGTCACCTTCCCCCTGCCTTCATTAGTTAAATAGACTTTGTGTACCACCCGACCAGTCTTTGTGTGTTTATCCTAATCGTGCATGACCTTAACCTTTTGCTTACACCTTACCTAATGGAACTGGAGAAGGAAATGGCAAACCACTCCAGTATTCTTGCCTGGAGAATCCCATGGACGGAGGAGCCTGGCAGGCTACAGTCCACGGGGTCGCCAAGAGTTGGACACGACTGAGCGACTTTCCTTTCCTTTACCTAATGGAATAGGCAGCTGTTAAACTTCTTTACCACCAGACACCATGATTTTTTTACAGTACCAAGTGGAAAAAAGCAAATCACAATACCGTAATTCCTTCTACTTTTAAGGACAGATAGGGAAATCACAGCCAAACAAGTCACAGCATCCCCTGGGAAGTTTGCTGCTTTGCATTGGGAGAGAAAGCTACTGAGGTTGCCATCCTGACTTGAGCGCCAGCTGCCCGGTTTTGTGCATTTCTTTCTCTCCTAGTAGTTTTCGAGTGTCTCTCAAGCAGTGCTCTGAGAAGCAGCCGCATAGAACTTCATGTGTGCCCCCTGAAGCCAAGTACAGAGTCCCCAGCCACCTGTTGGAATTTGGTAGTAAATTACTGAATGTGCTTCTGCTAGATGGTGGAAAGGCAGCAGTCTTTAATGTTTGGTTGCAAACCATTGAGTTATTTTGGGGCCAGACCTGCTACTTTTCATTTCTTATCACCAATGTCACGTTTCCAATCTCAGTATTTTATGATTATGGAAAATGCTGGACGCAAACAGCCAAACAAGATTTTCATGGCATCCCCACCCAGTCTGTGTCTGAAAAACCAGGGCATCCACCTGGTTTTGTCCTTCCAGAGTGGGCATTTGTCTTTATGGCTTCTCCGAGGCCCCATTCGCTGACCACCTCCTCCCCTGCCTTCTTCAAATGTGGAAGGTTCTAGGAGAGAACTCAAGAGGATGCAAAGATCCCCTTGTGGCTGCCGAGGACTGTGATCTGTCTGGATCCCTCTGAGCTCTTAACCTTTCTTTGACTGAAAGAATAATGGTTTCCCAAGCGATGTACTTACTTTCGTAAACTAACATTGGAATTTATGATATTAGAATTAGAACCTTGGTTTTGTTTTTTTTTAGGTATAGCATGTTCCAGTACAAAATACCTGCCACCATGTTAGATTGGAGTCTCTGCCTCTTGAGAGGCACAATGTTTGGATGTGTGTATTTGAGGTGGGGGTGGGGAGGGAGTTTTGGGAAACATGCTGGTTATGATCACTGATGGGATGATCGGGCCAGGTGGCCTGAGTTTGTTTGGGGATTCAGGACATTCTGATTCTGAAGTTACTGGAGCCCACCCTCTAACTGGAGTCTAGGAGTAAGCAGTGTCAGCATGTTACAATACACAGTCAATTTTCCTTTTTCTATTTTTAACTTAACCTAGAATTCATAAATAACAATGGAAAGACCTTTTTAAGTTCTGTGATCATTGTTATTGTGTAAAATGAAAATGGTACTGTTTTGGTGAAGATGAAGAAGAAAAGCTACTAAATTAGTGAATCAGTGTTTCTCTGCCCTGCGAAATGTCTTAGTAGATGGTGCTGAGTGTAGGAGTGTGTGACTTTCTCTCTGACTGAGGTTCACAAGGCATCTTCTAAACTTTTCTTTGTAGAATGAACCCATTTCTGACTTTAACCAAACAGTGTGTGTATTTTTTACTGCCTCTTTTTCTCCCATTTTGGCTTGTAGATTTTTGAAACAGGCAAAAATAGCCGCAATTTGATGAATAGTTATGTCTCAAGTCAGGCTACTTTGTTCCCTTCCCCATTCTCCTGGAGCTCGCTCGCTCTCGCTCTCTCGCTCAGCTGCCTCCAGCCTCTGGGGGTCTGCAGACCTCACCCGGGGTGCCCTGTGGCTCTCCAGCCAGCCGCCCCATTTTCTAGGGACAGGAAGGTTGAGTCTAGGTAGGGAAATTGACTTGAGAAGTTTGCATGTGAAGCTTCCTGAAACAGCACTGCCAAAGCTTTGGAACCGTCACCCCAGCTTCCTAGCCCGAGTTCGCATTGCCAACAGCCCCCATAGTGCCAAATTTTGGAATAATTTTATAGTCTTTAAGAAATGAAGCTGGGAACCAATGATCATGTGCTTATGACCCCCCAGCAAGATGCCAAGCCCAGATCTTCATTAATGCACTGCTTTCCTTCTGCTCTAGTGGCAATTTGTACTCTTAAAATGGGTCGGAATTTGGTGGCGGGGGGGTGGAGGGCGGGGGTAGGGGAGAAGGCAGGGAAACTTTTTTTTTTAATTCACTGTATTTGCAGGTCTTTTATGGAAAACTCCAAAACTAGTTCCCAAGATTGGCATTTATTTCATGTGACCAACTTGCCCCAGGCACTTAGACTCTGAGGTCACCATTCTAACACAGCATGACTGTACATGTTACTGGTAACCAAGGCTACATTCTATTCCTTGCCTTGGACTGAAAGCATTGGCCTCTAGCATCTTGTCTATATACTCTATGTGGTAAGAGTATTACAGAGTGTTTTATAGAGTGAAGGAGGGTATGAAAGTGAAAGTGTTAGTCACTCAGTTGTGTCCCAGTCTTTGCGACCCCATGGACTGGAGCCCGCCAGGCTCCTCTGTCCATGGGATTCTCCAGGCAAGAATACTGGAGTGGGTTGCCATTCCCTTCTCTAGAGATCTTCCTGACCCAGAGATCAAACCTGGGTTTCCTGCATTGCAGGCAGATTCTTTACTGTCTGAGCACCAGGGAGCCCATGCAATTTGGATATTTAAAATGGGCCTTATTGCATACAACTGTTGTGATTTCAACCCATGAACATTTTGTGCAGACAGGATTATGTAAGTGATGGCATCGTCAACCCTATCTGAAGTGGTTCTAGGAAGTTGATTACACAACTGAATTGGATCACTGGGATGTTCATCCATACATGAGGGATTCACAAAAGGAATGATCACTTCTTCCTTTGCCAAGTGTACTTTGATTTTCCTGACATTTTTTTCCCCCTGAGTTGTTGCTAGATCTAACTCTTTTGCAACTGGGAACACAGAAAGTTTAGAAAGGGCAACAGTTCACTGTACATTTGGAAGTACAGTAATCCATAATCTGGATAAGGTTTTATTTTCCAGTGATCTCAGAAAATTGTTTCCTTCTTTCGACCCAGTATGAGACTGATTTTGATGTTCCCCTAAATTGCCTTAGCTCATCACACCAGCATTCCTGACCTAGCTCTGCAGAAGTGACATGAACATTAGATACCATACTAGGGCCTTTTTAATTGCCCCTGGATTAACTCATTCACATCTAGACTTTGCAGCTAAGTAGTTGAACACTGCAGGAGTGTTCCCCCAGCATGTTCCACAGGACACAAGGTCCAAAGATACTCTTCCTCATATAGGGTTCCAGGGTCAAAAGAGTTTTGGGAAAGATACTATCTTAGAAAGTTAGTACATATCAGCACATTGAAGGTTCTAATTTAAATATCCTCTGAGGAAAATTAAAAAAAAAAAAACAAAAAAAAACCACATGTAGTTCTGGTGTTTTCCAGATTCATCTGACCATGGAAGCTTTTTTGAGTAACACCTAGTAAAAGAAGCTTGTGTTCCTTAGGAACCACTTTGGGAAATTCTGCTATATGGAAATACTACTGTTTTCTCATTCACTGTGACTCTTAGCAGTTGCAGTATAGTTTGCAATTTAGAAGCAGTCATCCTTTCATGGAAGAAGCTGATTTGTTAATGAAAGCAGTATTAAGAAATAGTATGATTTACTTTGACCTTCAGCAGCCTCACGTTGATAGTAGAAGCCCGGTGATCTTGCTTGAAACTCTAAACATGGGCTCCCTTCTTTTTGTATGAATAATAAGCAAAAACCTTGCTACAGCTAGGGATTTTTTACATTCGTTCCAAGAGATTTTAGTTGCTTTTTTGAAGTTATCTTTGCTTTTCAGATAGAATCAAAATAAATACATTTTATCACTATGTGAGAGTAAGAAAATCTATTGAAAATAATAGAAAAGGGAGAATAGCAGATTTGGTATTAATTCATTTTTTTAAATTCTAGCTAGACTTTTAAAAATTATGTATCCATTGTATAATAATGGAAATGTAAACTATTCACATTTATTTACTCTCTTTTCTTATTCATTCTAAAATCCCTATCCCATGTTGTCCCACCTTTCACATTTTATATATATAATTAAGTTTGGCAAGTTATTTCTTGCCTAAAATGTAAGGCTTGACTATAGTTCCATAATTGTCACTCTCAGCCTGGGTAATATGTTTGGAAAGCTCTGAGAGAGAATCCACACCACAGAGGAAATAAATCTAGTTGAAAACATGGTACAAAGTGAATTTACAGTAAACTCATTATCTTAAAATTACATCCAATATTTAGGAATACACTCTCTGGTTGTTATCCAAAATAGAATAAAACTGAAAGCAAGACCACTTAGACTAGGTGGCAGATTGCAAAGAGCAAGTGATTGTGAGGTTTCCATTAGATACCTGATTCTAAACTTGTTTTCTAGTATGTAAGTTTATTTGCTAATTCTTAATAGTGTTGATGCTTTGTCCATTATTTTTTATTTTTACCACTGTTAAGCCGCAAACTGTTTAACCAAGGGTTGATTATGATCATGTTCATGTGTTTAGTAATAACCACACCTTCATTTGTACAATCACTTCAATAAATCCAAGTTAAGGACTTTGAAGAGAGCATGTAGTAACTGTTCATTTTAACAGATTATCACAGGCATTTGCACAATTCACATCTCCACCAAATGAAGATGTAAATTGATATGGCCTCTATGGAGAACAGTATGGAGGTTCCTTAAAAAACTAAAAATAGAATTACTATATGACCCAGCAATCCTACTCGGCATACACCCAGAGAAAACCATAATTCAGAGAGATGCATGCACCCCAGTATTCACTACAGCACTGTAGTCTATAACCAGGACATGAAAGCAACCTAAATGCCCATCAACAGAGGAACGGATAAAAAGAGATGTGGTACATATATACACTGGAATATTAGCCATATAAAGGAAAGAAATTGTGTCATTTGCAGAGACATGGATGGACCTAGAGCCTACCATACAGAGTGAGGTAAGTGAGAAAGAGAAAAACAAATATCATATTATATATATGGAATTTAGAAAAATGATATAGATGTCCTTATTTGCAAAGCAGAAGTAGAGACAGACGTAGAGAACAAACATATGGATACCAAGGGGAGGATGAGAGGTGGGATGAATTGGGAGATTGGGATTAACATATACACACTATAAATAACTAATGAGAATCTACTGTTCAGCACAGGGAACTCTACTCGGTTAAGATGATACATTTTGTGTGTATTTTACAAAAAAAAAAAAATGTTGAAAAAAAAAACGACCAAAAAGCAAGCAAGTTGCAAAAATGTGGATTATATTTAGAGATGTGGTTCCATGTACTCTAGAAGTCCTATAATCTGGCATTAACTGTCACAGAAATCCCCTCTGACATTTGCTGAATCCAAATTAATCTCAAAACCTCTAAGGACCAGAGTCTCTAGCTTTGAGCACAGCCCTACTGTGAGGGCTTCAATGGCAGATTGTGGTGGGGGGAGGGTTAGGAGGCAGGGCAGTCTGCCTGGGTCACTTCTTCCATAGGAAAGGGACCATGTTTCAGCCACATTCTCCCATCACCTTTTGTCATAAAGAAATTCAGAGGTTAAATGCAGTATCTCAACATATTTCTATATTAATTAGACAAAGCATAATTTTAAATGTGTTCATGCAGAAACAAAGGTAGAAGTAATAGTCAAGGAACTAGGGAGAAAAAAAAACTTTAGAGTAATCAGACACTAAAAATGTAAAAAGTTGGTTATCAAAAATTTGGATTGTTAGAATTTTACTTGCCTATGTTGTGTTTAATAGCAATTGCTGACCTCTGCAGAGAGACCCATGTGCTCTGTGACCCCATGGACTATAGCCCACCAGACTCCTGTCCATGGAATCTTGTAGGCAAGAATAGTAGAGTGGATTGCTGTTTCCTATTCCAGGGGATCTTCTTGACCCATGGATCAAACCTGCATCTCCTGCATCGGCAGGCATCTTCTTTACCACTGTGCTACCTGGGAAGCCCATGCACATAGACCCATAGAAAGCAGTTTTTCTCACTTTTCACTTACTCAAATTCAAGGCTTCCCATTTAAAGTATTGGTTAAGGCTTTGCTTACATGTTAATAAATACAGTTCTGAATCTTTTTATATGACTGATGGCCTAGGTAGAATAATATATAAGGAAAATATAGCTTGAAGCATTTTTTTAATTTTAAAAAGTGCAAAATTAATTTCCAATGAGATTAAAGTCAGAATGTAAAGAAGAGCATTTTCAAAAAAATATTTAAGACAAAACCAAAGAAAAATAAAATATTTTCAATTAAGGAGACATTGTATTTTATTAACATCATGAATCATTCTAATATTTGTGCTCTTTCTGAAGTTAAGTAGATAACATTGAAGTAAAAATGAATCCTGAGTTATTTGTAAAGTTAGTAAAATTACAACCCTTGTTCCATTCTTTGCCAGTGAAAACAGATACATGTGGTCTTATTTACTGCTCTCGTAAACCACTTTCACTTGTCCTAAGTCCTGTTTGCTTTCCAAATGCTAGACCTTGTTTTACCCTGAATCCTAAGAATTTGTGCATTTCAAGGAGGGAATACTCTTTTCTAGAATTTTTTTTTAAATAGTAAGGGATACTAAATGATAGACCTTATATTTTAGGGTGTCTCAGTAAAACTGAAGTCAAATAAAGTCACTTACAGCTACATCTGGGGGTGAGTTCTAAATCTGATAATTTTTCAAACACCAACATGAATGCCAGTGAGTATTCAATTTAAAACTGACCATTTCACAAAAACAAAGCACAAGGTTATTTAATGTTCCTGCTTCCTAGAGACTTTTTCATATTATTACAAAGGTCACGTTTGCTCATATAATTTTTTTTAAATCCTGTAGAAATGATGTATTAGACATCTCTAACTGAAGAGAATGATATCTCCTGTGCACATTTGATATCCCCATCTGTCTCCCAGTGTATGCAGAGACAAACAGTGACTGCTTAGTGTAATAATGAAAAGATATAAATCCTGCCATGGGGGAAAACTATAACCATGGGACGTTAAGCAAGAATACTCCCCCTATTCAGGTTCCAAGACTATAACCAGTCTATGTATTTTTCATCTTGATTACCCTTTATCTCAGGCACATATTCAGAAAAATGGAGTAGTAAATACAGAATGGGAGAAGATCCAATAATTTTTGCTCCTCTTTTAGAATGCACTGTTTGCTTTTTTAACATTTTATCAGAAATATATGTTCACATTGAAACATTGACACCTACAGCATTATTTTCAGTTTACCCTTTCAGTTACTAAAGCCAGTGGCTTTGATTTATAGCACTCACACAATTTCAGTTCAGATTATAAAGAGTTGAAATTTGTTTTGCAATGCCTCAACATTCCCTTGGTCAGCCAGGAAAAGGAAAACAGAAGCAAAAGAAGACATTTTAGAGTTCAAAAGAATAATTATTCTAACAAGCCTGAAAAAGTAATGAAACAGCTTGTTCCAAAACACCCCAATGTGAATTATGTTCACATACATAATTCCTATATACCAAATACACAAGTTTTTAAATATATAAATGTATATATATATATACACACACATATAAGCATCATTGGATTCATAAAACATTGATCTACATTAGATTTAGCTGAGAAAGCCACTACTTTTGCTGTAAATAAACCTGCTTGTATATTCTTTCCATTACTGTTATGACCTTTTTGAGCACCTACCATATGCCAAGTGCAGATAGCCTAAGGGAGTGTATCTGGAGGTGAGCACGCAGGCCCGTGGAGACTTCATGGATATTGCAATGCTCAGTATTGGCTGAAGGGGGTAAAAACACATCTTTCAAGATTTTTCTCTAGTAACTTAGTTGTGTAAGGACAGGGCAGAATTAGAGTCATTCTTTATTACACTTAACAGACAGCAAATGGTAACAGATTGGGAGTATCTTGCCACCACCCAAGCAAATTGCACAGAGAATTACTCCACATTAGATCATCTAGTTTCCCAAGGATGGAGTGGGGAGGTGAGACAAGGAGCTTCTGGGGAGCAGGGCAGGGGTAGCGCTGTCCCACTGAGGAATAACCACTGGAACAAAAGCCATACATACAAGGACTCAGCAGGAGATCCAGGCCAGGGATCTCCCTACAGGGTCCTCTGGAGGAAGGAGAGAATTACAGCAAAGGCAGACAGGAAACAATGAGAACATCTCTCCATGGCCTGTTTTTATTTTTATTCCCAAGAGGCTATGTCCCAGCTTCATGTCCCAGATGAGAACCCAGAACCGAGTTTTTATCATCAGTATTCCTTGATAAGTGAGTGAATTTATTATATAGAAAATTAACACATTTCAGGGATACAATTATGTCTTGATCCTAAATGTGAAGACTAAGTGCAAGATGTTTTTTAATCATAAATTTGGTATCCATAGTTACTTTCGATATTCCAGAATCTAAGCATGGGATTTAAGTTTTATATTTTGAATAATAACAACAGTATCTATTTTCTGCACAGTAAAGCAGAACTGAATACCAGACTTTTATTTTTAACCACAGAGGCCATCCCTTCTTTCTAAATTCTTTGCTTGGTCATCTTCCCTAGACATCTCTTTCTGTTTATGCCAAATGCTTCTTGATCCAAGTAATATTAGCTGTTGCCAAATTACATTAGAATCCTATTGAATTAAAATAATAGAGAGTAAATAGAGATTGGGAATATCTCATTGTGGTCAGCAGTGGAATTTTTGTTGTTTTTAATCAAGAGAATATACAAAAGGAAATGCAAATTAAATGAAACCAATTTCAGATTTGGTAAGATTAAAACCATAGGGGGAGCCCAGTTATAAAGAAAGGAAAGGAGGGTTGGATGGAGTAAGAAAAAAGCTCACCTAATTGAGAGGTATTTTTCATGAACTGTATATCTCAAAAGCTCTGCCCTTGTTCCCTGCTGAAGTTTGAAACAGGACTTTGCAAATGCATTTACTATACCCATTTTAACATCAAGAAAAATTTTCCATCAGTGTTTTCTTGCTATTTTAAAAATCATAAGATGTTATGGGTTTATAAAAGAGGATATATTCAACAATGCTTTCTTTTAGGAACCTTCTAACTGTATTTTAATAATTAAATCACAGATCAAAATGACTGCTCAAATCAATCACACTTTCTGGTAAGTTAGTCCCTGAAAACTGTCCATAAAATACAACAAAACCTTGGCAAAACCTCATCGCTCTTGGTATTCTTCAGAGGTTTTTATACCTACTAGTCTATGTTTGTCTCTAAGAGACATTTGAAATAAAGCTAAAATGTCAATTTGGTGATGAGCTTGGAGTACATGGCAGTGCACGGTCACTTAAGATGCATGGCATGTCATTCAGGTCCCTTGGATGTGTGCTAGAGGTAGATTTAGCCTTGTAGAGACTAATGTGTTCATGCAATCACTGATTCTGTGTTGTTGTATACCAAATGAACAGCTAAAAATACACCCTTGATGACCAGATTAAAGCAAGAGTAAACACATTAAAGCTATTGGACTTTACAAGTGAGACTGCTGCTCTTCTTTTTCTTTTGGATAAACTCATTTTACATTCTGAGGCCTATGCTGGAATTTTCTAATTTCTCAATGCTTCTGGGTTGGAGTGGCTGTTAAGTTGGATTCCACATAGAAAACAGAAAAAACAGTTCATGGCCTGAGGATAAGATGGAAGCATAACAGAAGCAAGAAATAGGAGGTATCAAGAATTTGGGTGCTTTCATTTGGAACAGGAATAAGCCTAGCTTCAACTCAAAATGAGATAACTTTTAAAAATGTATGCAATAAAAATTGTTTAGGGTTAACACAACTTTCACCCTGCTTTATACCACAACAACAAAGTATATAACTGTTATTAGGTGATAAAGTTAGATTAGCTATATACATATATAAACTCCAGTAACATGACATAACACACTTCTGGGAAAACTGTTCAGTAGAGAATATCCATCTGCAAAGGTTTTCACAAGAAGCAGGAAGGAACAGTGTGGAATTTAGAGACAAATAAATATACACACACACTCATGCACACATGTAATACTGTGTTTAGGTGAAATGTTTAGATGTGAACAGCACCTTAAACTTTGAAGAACAACAATGAAAGTTAATCACCAGATTACTAAATTTGTAATTGGGCATAACAAAGCAGGAAAAAAAAATGTGGCTTTGGATTATTTTTATCCTTTTCATTAAAAATAATATTTGATAGCCAGATTAGAACATGCAGTCTGCAAATTCTGGCCTTCCACTCCTTTCTCTGGATAGCAAGTTTCTAACATAAAATTAAGGATGTGATTAGAGATTCTGGGACAGGCATTTGTTATCTGGATTAGAGTAAGAACTATGGACATTTCGAACATCAACCACAGATCCAAGGAAATAGGAATCAAGAATTACAAAACCCCACCTTCACTTCAGTGATTGGTTATATTCTCTCTCTTTCCTTCCATTTTTAGAAATACAATGGTGACAATCTGTTTGGATTTTTGAGGTAACAGCAACAGATCCTGGTAGTTTAAGCAGAAAGGGGACTTTAAGGATTTTAGTGGTGCCTCATGGAATCCGGGTAGCTCAAACATTAAAGAATCTGCCCTCAATGTGGGAGACCTGGGATCTTCCCTGGGTTGGGAAGATCCTCTGGAGAAAGGCATGGCAATGTACTCCAGTATTCTTGCCTGGAGAATTCCATGGTGGGCTACAGTCCATGGAGTCGCAGAGTTGGACACAACTGAGCGACTAACACTTTCACTTTCATGGAATTCAAGGGCTTTGAGTATGTAAGTGAGGCCTCAGGAACAATTCACACTCAAGACTCAAAAACTATCAAGGACTCTCCAGGGGCTTCCTCTTCCAGCTCTCACAGATTAACTGGTATTGCACTAGGCCATCCACAGTAAACAGTGAAACTGGATAAACTGTGCTAAGCAACTGTGTTTAGACACTGAGCAACACTGGACTATAGGGAGTGCAAGATAGCATCCTTGGGCGAAGCAGTCACAAGCTGTCTCATGATCACCTCAGCTCTCTGTGAGCAGACACTTTTCTGACTGTGGCACAGCAACCTGGAGTCCAAGCGGAGACGGATTGAAGTGAAGATAAAGGATGTGGCTGGAGTCTATGGAGAGCTTAACAGAAGGGGAGCTTTGGAAGTCTACGTGTGGGCCCCTCATGAGGCCTTAGCTGAGGGCTCACTGGATGTGCACAGGGGCCAGAATCCAAGGCTCAGCCAGAAGTGGCTGCTGTAGGACTGAGAGTGGAATAGAAACACTATAAATGAGTGTTGTGGGGAATATCAAGTTCTGGCCAAAACAGAGTGGAGGGACATCCAGAGAAGACCCTTAGGCTGTGTATTAGAAGTAAGGACCACTCTCTCAAAGAAGGCCCATTTCAGATCTAGCCTAACTGAGCCTAAATTCAAGTGTTGACAAGATCCACAAGAGAGAATGGGGAAGTTGAGTAACAACTAACTGAAGGGTCTTGGGAACACCTCAGGCTTTTACAGACTTGCTAAGACAAGCTATAACATGTTCCCCCTGCTACTTCCATCAAAAAAAAAAAACAAAACACTTAAACAAAGATCAAGATGACTAGACAGTAACTGAACTACTTATTAGAACAAAAATCAAACATCAAAACTCTTCAGGGGAAAACAGTAGAATCCAGAATATTTACAGATTTTCAGCATATCACTCACTTTGCCTAGTACAATATAAACCTGAGAAACTATAAGACATGCAAAGAAACAGGAAAATGTGAACTATAGTCAAGAAAAAACAGCTGCCAATGGTAGTCAACTCGGAGAAGCCTAGATATTGATCTTGGTAGATTTAATAGCAGCAATAATTAATATGATCAAGGAATTTAAGGCCACTATAGTCTTAATAAGAAAATAGATAAAATAGAGAAATGGAAAATTAAAAATAAAAATTCTAGTACAGTTAAATAAAAAACTGGAATGAAAATTTCACTGAATTGGCTTAACAGAACTTGGAGATGGCAAAGAAGGAGTGAGTGAACTTGATCAATACAAATTACCTGATCTGAAGAAAAAAGATTAAAGGAAAATTAATGGAACACATTTTACAAAGACATGTAGGAGACTATAAAACAGTGTAAGTTACATGTTACTCAAATACCAGAAAGAGTCAAGAGTGAGGATGGGACAGAAAAATAACTGAAGAAATAGTGACCATGAATTCTCAAATTTTATGAAAAACATCAATGTATGAAACAAGCAAGATGAGCAAACCACAATGAAGCAAAATACAAATAAAGCACACCCCACAAAGAATTATCCGACTCAAAATGTCAATAGTACCAAGGTTGAAAAGCCTAGCTCTAAAGCAATCAGTTAAAAAAATTAATTTCAAAAATAAGAATGAGCAATAGCTAAGACAGCAATCAAGGAAATTAAATGATAAGCTAGAGATTACTCACCTAACTCAAAAGAAGGCAAGAAAGGGTCCACAGAGGTGCAAAGTAGAAAGTACACTTAAAACCAATCATAAAAATTATATTAAATAAAAATGGACCAAACACTCACTTATGTGGAAAGTCTTTTTTTAAAATTCTGCTGCTATTTAAAAACTAGATATTTGCATGGGAAATGAATTTCAAATGCTTTCTCAGTCACTCTGAATAAAAATTTAAATTGGAGATGGATCATAGACCTAAATGTAAATTCTAAAACCATAAAGCTTCTGGAAGAAAACATAGAAGATCTCCCTCACTTTGGAGTAGGTAAAGGTTTCTCGGGTGAAGCACAAAAAGCATAAACCATAAAAGAGAAACTGTGTAGAAATATACAATTGTACAAACACTTTTGAGAACTATTTGGCATTTCATAGAAAACCCTGGTGGCTCAGTGGTAAAGAATCCACCTGCAATGCAGGAGACTTGGGTTCGATGACTAGGTCGGGAAGATCCCCTGGAGGAGGGCATGGCAACCCACTCCAGTCTTCTTGCTGGGAAAATCCCGTAAACAAAGAAGCCTGGCTGGCTATGGTCCATGGGGTCACTGAGTCGGACACGACTGAAGTGACTAAGCACGTATGCACCCTATGACCCTGCAATTCCATTCCTAGGTGTTTACAGAGAGAAATGAAAATATAAATACACAAAAAATCTAATACAAAGATCTTTATAGCAGTCATTCACAATCTCCCCAAACTAGAAACAACCCAAATGGATAGCCAAATTGCCATTCACTCATGTAAAGGAATAATACTCAACAATTAAAAGAAATTTCTGACACACAAAACATGGATTAATGTCAAGCACATTATGTTTAATCAAATAAGCAAGACTTCAAATAATACATACTGCATGAATACATTTATATGAAATCCCAAATAGGCAAGACTAAATCTATAGGGATAGAGACCAGGAAGTGGTTGCTCTGTAGTGGGGGTGGAGTGGGGGTAGGGATTAGAAAGTAGCATTAGAAACCTTTCTGGGATGATGTAATTGTTCTAGATCTTGTTTTAGGTGATGGCTGTACAGATATATAAAACTGTCTAAAGTTATTGAACTGACCCTTAAGTTCTGTACATTTTATTGTATGTTAATTGCACCACTATAAAAACTTTCATTGACAATAGCATCAAAATATATAAAATACTAGGAATAAATCTAATGAAATATAGGCAAGATTGCTACCTTTTTACCAACTTCAGAATATTTCTGAGAGAAATTAAAGGAAATCTGAATAAATGGAGAGATAGACCACATTCATAAACTGGTGGACTTGATACTATGAAAATATCCTTTCCCCCCGTTTTTTATATTTAATACAATTCTAATCAAAAGCCTGGAAAACTCTTTCATAGAAACTGACAATCTGATTCCAAACTTTTCATGAAAATTCAAAGGTCATATAATAGCTAAAAACAACATTGTGAAAGAATAAAGTTGGAGGACCTATATTATCAGATTTTAAGACCTAGCAGACTTCCCTGGTGGTCCAGTGGTTAAGAATCTGTCTACCAAAGCAAGAGACACAAGTTCAAACCCTGGTCCGGGATAAAAAATACCATAAAAAATACCAAGGGGCAACCAGATCACGGCAACTGGTCTGATCACTTTATGGCAAATAGATGGGGAAACAAAGGAAACAGTGAGAGACTATTTTGGGGGGCTCCAAAATCACTGCAGAGGGTGACTGCAGCCATGAAATTAAAAGACACTTGCTCCTTGGAAGAAAAGCTGTGAGCAACCTAGACAGCATATTAAAAAGCAGAGACATTACTTTGCCAACAAAGGTCCGTCTAGTCAAAGCTATGGCTTTTCCACTAGTCATGTATGGATGTGAGAGTTGGACTCTAAGAAAGCTGAGCACCGAAGAATTGATGCTTTTGAACTGTTGAAGAAGACTCTTGAGAGTCCCTTGGTCTGCAAGGAGATCAAACCAGTCAACCCTCAAGTAAATCAGTCCTGAATATTCATTGGAAGGACTGTTGCTGAAGCTGAAACTCCAATACTTTGGCCACCTGATGCAAAGAGCTGACTCATTGGAAAAGACCTTGATGCTGGGAAAGATTGAAGGCAGGAGGAGAAGGGGATAATAAAGGATGAGATGGTTGGATGGCATCACTGACTCGATGGACATGAGTTTGAGCAAGCTCCAGGAGTTGGTGATGGACAGGGAAGCCTGGCATGCTGCTCCATGGGGTCGCAAAGAGTTGGACACAACTGAACGACTGAACTGAACTGAAGGGGCAACTAAGCCTCAGTGAGCCGCAACTACTGAGCCCATGCATGGCAACTACTGAAGCCATTATGTCCTGGAGCCCGTGCTCCAGTTCCACAACAAGAGAAGCCACCACAATGAGAAACCCAAGCACCACAACTAGAGAGTAACCCTTGCTCACCGCAACTAGAGAAAACAGCAATGAAGACGCAGCACAGCCAAAAAATTTTTTTAATTAAAAAAAATAATAAAAAACAACAACCCAAAACCTATGGGACACTGTAAAAGCAATACTAAGGGGAAGGTTCATAGCAATACAGGCATACCTCAAGAAACAAGAAAAAAATCAAATAAATCCACTAACTCTACACCTAAAGCAACTAGAGAAGGAAGAAATGAGAAACCCCAGGGTCAGTAGAAGGAAAGAAATCTTAAAAATTAGGGCAGAAATAAATGCAAAAGAAACAAAAGAGACCATAGCAAAAATCAACAAAACTAAAAGCTGGTTTTTCGAGAAGATAAACAAAATTGACAAGCCATTAGCCAGACTCATCGAGAAACAAAGGGAGAAGAATCAGATCAACAAAATTAGAAATGAAAATGGAGAGATCACAACAGACTCCACAGAAATACAAAGGATCATAAGAGACTACTACCAACAGCTGTATGCCAATAAAATGGACAACTTGGAAGAAATGGACAAATTTTTAGAAAAGTATAACTTTCCAAAACTGAACCAGGAAGAAATAGAAGATCTTAACAGACCCATCACAAGCACGGAAATCGAAACTGTAATCAGAAATCTTCCAGCAAAAAAAAGCCCAGGACCAGACGGCTTCACAGCGGAATTCTACCAAAAATTTAGAGAAGAGCTAACACCTATCCTACTCAAACTCTTCCAGAAAATTGCAGAAGATGGTAAACTTCCAAACTCATTCTATGAGGCCACCATCACCCTAATTCCAAAACCGGACAAAGATGTCACAAAAAAGGAAAACTACAGGCCAATATCACTGATGAACATGGATGCAAAAATCCTTAATAAAATTCTAGCAAACAGAATCCAACATCATATTAAAAAGATCATACATCATGACCAAGTGGGCTTTATCCCAGGAATGCAAGGTTTTTTTAACATCCGCAAATCAATCAATGTAATACACCACATCAACAAATTGAAAGAAAAAAACCATATGGTTATCTCAATAGATGCAGAAAAAGCCTTTGACAAAATTCAGCATTCATTTATGATAAAAACCCTCCAGAAAGCAGGAATAGAAGGAACATATCTCAACATAATAAAAGCTATATATGACAAACCCACAGCAAACATTATCCTCAATGGTGAAAAATTGAAAGCATTTCCCCTAAAGTCAGGAACAAGGCAAGGATGCCCTCTTTCACCACTACTATTCAACATAGTTTTGGGAGTTTTGGCCACAGCAATCAGAGCTGAAAAAGAAATAAAAGGAATACAGATAGGAAAAGAAGAAGTAAAACTCTCACTGTTTGCAGATGACATGATCCTCTACATAGAAAACCCTAAAGACTCTACTAGAAAATTACTAGAGTTAATCAATGAATATAGTAAAGTTGCAGGATATAAAATTAACACACAGAAATCCCTTGCATTCCTATATTCCAGTAATGAGAAAACAGAAAGAGAAATTAAGGAAACAATACCATTCACCATTGCAACAAAAAGAATAAAATACTTAGGAATATATCTACCTAAAGAAACGAAAGACTTATATATAGAAAACTATAAAACACTGATGAAAGAAATCAAAGAGGACACAAACAGATGGAGAAATATACCGTGTTCATGGATTGGAAGAATTAATATAGTGAAAATGAGTATACTACCCAAAGCAATCTATAGATTCAATGCAATCCCTATCAAGCTACCAATGGTATTTTTCACAGAACTAGAACAAATCATCTCAAAATTTGTATGGAAATATAAGAAACCTCGAATAGCCAAAGCAATCTTGAGGAAGAAGAATGGAACTGGAGGAATCAACCTGCCTGACTTCAGGCTCTACTACAAAGCCACAGTCATCAAGACAGTATGGTACTGGCACAAAGATAGAAATATAGATCAATGGAACAAAATAGAAAGCCCAGAGATAAACCCACGCACATATGGACACCTTATCTTCGACAAAGGAGGCAAGAATATACAATGGAGAAAAGACAATCTCTTTAACAAGTGGTGCTGGGAAAACTGGTCAACCACTTGTAAAAGAATGAAACTAGAACACTTCCTAACACCGTACACAAAAATAAACTCAAAATGGATTAAAGATCTAAACGTAAGACCAGAAACAATAAAACTCCTAGAGGAAAACATAGACAAAACACTCTCCGACATAAATCACAGCAGGATCCTCCATGACCCACCTCCCAGAATATTGGAAATAAAAGCAAAAATAAACAAATGGGACCTAATTAAAATTAAAAGCTTTTGCACAACAAAGGAAGCTATAAGCAAGGTGAAAAGACAGCCTTCAGAATGGGAGAAAATAATAGCAAACGAAGCAACAGACAAACAATTAATCTCAAAAATATACAAGCAACTTCTGCAGCTGAATTCCAGAAAAATAAACGACCCAATCAAAAAATGGGCCAAAGAACTAAACAGACATTTCTCCAAAGAAGACATACAGATGGCTAACAAACACATGAAAAGATGCTCAACATCACTCATTATTAGAGAAATGCAAATCAAAACCACAATGAGGTATCATTTCACACCAGTCAGAATGGCTGCTATCCAAAAGTCTACAAGCAATAAATGCTGGAGAGGGTGTGGAGAAAAGGGAACCCTCTTACACTGTTGGTGGGAATGCAAACTAGTACAGCCACTATGGAGAACAGTGTGGAGATTCCTTAAAAAACTGGGAATAGAACTGCCATATGACCCAGCAATCCCACTGCTGGGCATACACACCGAGGAAACCAGAATTGAAAGAGACGCGTGTGCCCCAATGTTCATCGCAGCACTGTTTACAATAGCCAGGACATGGAAGCAACCTAGATGTCCATCAGCAGACGAATGGATAAGGAAGCTGTGGTACATATACACAATGGAATATTACTCAGCCATTAAAAAAAATACATTTGAATCAGTTCTACTGAGATGGATGAAACTGGAGCCCATTATACAGAGTGAAGTAAGCCAGAAAGGAAAACAACAATACCGTATACTAATGCATATATATGGAATTTGAAAGATGGTAACGATAACCCTATATGCGAGACAGAATAAGAGACACAGATGCATAGAACAATTTTATGGACTCTGAGGGAGAAGGTGAGGGTGGGACGTTCTGGGAGAATAGCATTGAAACATGTATATTATCATATGTGAAACAGAACACCATTCCATGTTCGATGCATGAGACAAGGGCTCAGGGCCAGGGCAATGGGATGACCCAGAGGGATGGGATGGGGAGGGAGATGGGTGGGGGGTCCAGGAAGGGGAACTCATGTAAACCCATGGCTGATTCATGTCAATGTATGGCAAAAACTATTACAATATTGTAAAGTAATTAGCCCCCAACTAAAATAAATAAATTTATTAAAAAAAAAACAACACAACAGTATAAGGCCAGAGTAATCAAGATAGTATGGCAGTGATGGAAAGGCAGATTTACAGAGCTGTGGAACAGAATTATAGAGTTCAGAAAAAAAAAAAAAACCAATATACATATTGCCCATTAATTTTTCCCTCCTTCCTCTGCAAAGAACACACTACTTGCTTCCAGTCTCTGTCTTCCCACTGGCAATCTTTCCAGACTCTGGCCCTGGGGTAGCAGCAATGTCTCCTCCATTGTGCCCTCCAGTGTTTACAACCATTCTTTAGAACCAAATGGTGATTTAACGAAATTTCCCAGGTACTGAGTACCTACTTCCTGTGGGGTTCTTCCCATCTCCTACTTCAATGAATTCTTGCAAAAGCACTACAAGCTAGACACACTTATAATCTCCCTGCCATAAGGCAAATGAGGCTCAGAGAGAAGGTAACCTAGCTAGTAAGAGGTGGCACTAAGATTTGAACTCAGGTCTGTGCAACTCCAAAGCTGACACTGGTATTTCTCTCAGAGCTAGACTTTTCAAGTCCAGACCCTATTTATTCTCCACTTCGAGCATCCTTACCAAAGGACTCTCCAGCTTCTTTTATTTTCTTTAAGGTTGGGAATTCACTGTTTCCTGAAGCAGCCTTCTCTATCTCTGATTTTCTCTGATCCTGCACTAAAATCTCTCTCCCTGTTACTACCCCCCACTATCTTGGTCCTGCTTTCCAGAGTCACTCTGGCTGTTTTCTCTGCCATAAGGCTTTCTCTTCTCCAGGTTGATGGCCCCAGCAACTTTAAATCATCATCTGACTCTGAAGAGAATGAGAATTATTAATACTATCCCTCTTTATAGATGAGGAAATAGAGACACAGAAAAAGCAAAGTACACTCCAGGTACAGTGCTGAGATGAAGGCAGGTGAGCCAACATGGGCCTAGGGTACCGAGAAACAAAGGGTAGGGTGGAAGAAGACTGGTGTGCAAGGCATGGGGCGGAGATTGGGGGTGGGGAGCGGGCAGTACTGGGCTTTATTTGCAGTTTGAAACCAAACCCCTGAAGCTGCTGACCCCTAAATGTCAAATTCACCCTTTTGCCCTCCTGCCCACCTGGTACAGATGCCAGCCTGGGGTTGGCATCCATAGGAAGCCTTGCTGCCTCCTGTGAGGTCTGGTGGAAGGGAAGCCCTCAGAGCTGCAGGTCCACCAGCCCCGTCCTGGGTCAGCCATGGAAAGGGGACTGGCCCTGGCAAAGGGCTTATCTGAATATGGGCCTTTTCTGTTTCTGTAAACTACTGCCCTTCCACGAGCTGAAGACCTCAGCTCTGGAGCTTTTCCCAGGGATTATAGTCTTAGCCTCACTGACAATCCACCAAGAGTTCAGTGTAAACTGTGGGCTTTGTGTGAAAACGATGTGTCACTGTGATGACAGCCAGTGAAACACATGGACTGTTCTGGTGGGGAATGTTCCTGGTGGGGGAGAGTGTGTGTTTGTGGGGGCAGAGAGTATACGGAATTCTATGTACTTTCTTTTCAGTTTTTCTGTGAAACTAAGACTGCTCTAAAAAATGAAATATATTATTATTTTTTTTAATAGCTTTATTTTCTTGGGCTCCAAAATCACTGCAGATGGTGACTGCAGCCATGAAATTAAAAAGATGCTTGCTCCTTGGAAGAAAAGCTATAACAAACCTAGACAGCATATTAACAAATAGAGACATTACTTTGCCGACAAAGGTCCGAATAGTCAAAGCTATGGTTTTTCCAGTAGTCATGTATGGATGTGAGAGTTGGACCATAAAGAAGGCTGAGTGTTAAAGAATTGATGCTTTTGGACTGTGGTGCTGGAGAAGACCCTTGAGAGTCCCTTGGACAGCAAGAAGATCAAACCAATCAATCCTAAAGGAAACCAACCCTGAATATTCATTGGAAGGGCTGATGTTGTAGTTGAAACTACAATACTTTGGCCACCTGATGCAAAGAACTGACTCATTAGAAAAAACCCTGATGCTGAGAAAGATTGAAGGCAGGAGGAGAAGGGATTGATGGAGGATGAGATGGTTGAATGTCGTCATCGACTCAGTGGACACGAGTTTGAGCAAACTCTGAGAGATGGTGAAGGACAGGGAAGCCTGGCATGCTGCAGTCCATGGGGTCACAAAGAGCTGACATGACTTAGTGACTGAACAACAAATATCAAAATTTCCCAGACTTTATCTCCTTAGTTGAAGACAATGCTCAGACTTAGATTGCTTAGCCTTAATTCTAAATTCTTTGAGAGGAACTGCAAGTGCCCAGTAATATCAAGTTGACCACTGGGCTGTCTGAACAACAAATATCAAAATTTCCCAGACTTTATCTCCTTAGTTGAAGACAATGCTCAGACTTAGATTGCTTAGCCTTAATTCTAAATTCTTTGAGAGGAACTGCAAGTGCCCAGTAATATCAAGTTGACCACTGGGCTGTCTTCAGGGAGCTGGGATCTTAGGACTGGGGGAATCCTCATGGTTTGAGTCACACTGTACTTTCCATGCAGATGGAGTTAGTGGAGAAGATATTTCTCAGAAGTAGAAATTCACCAGGAGGTTGTTCAACAGACAAAACAATAAGTGCCTGTCCATTTGCTTTTGAATTTAAGGCTGAGGAATAAAAAATTTAATTTCTACATATATAATGCTTTTTAAAATTTTACTTCGTTTTTATGTTCAGGTTCACTAAAGGAAAGAGAAACAAAATGTTTATAAATTTTTTAAGATTCATATAAAAAGAGATTCAATAACAAAAGTGAGGTTGTTACTTTCTTCCTCCTCATAGTCATTGACCTAAGAGACAGGTTTAATTATCACTTGACCTTTTGAACACCAAATTAATCATCTACGGTTTCTCAAGAGTTCTTTTCCTGAAACCTTGAGACATTTCATTCCATTTTAAAAAAAGAAATCACAGCAGTCCTGGGGCACAGAAGAATGGCAAGACCTGGGTCCAGAGCACTGGTCATTTCATTGTGAATTTACCAAAACCTAGAGATTTTCTGGCTTCTCATTTATGAAGAGAGCAGAGTGAATGGTATCATCATCAAACCCTGAAACTACTTTGTGCCAAGTTCACAAAGCAAACCTCCTCGGATGACACAGGGAGTAAACCATGAAAGGCAAACAGATGAGGCCCTGATATCTCTTCTCCCAAATGAGAAGAGCCAGCTTCACTCCTCAGGGCTCCCGCCCTGGCCTCCTGCCCCCACAGATCCACTGCCCTACCTGGTAGACCAGCAAAAGAGAGGAGTGCCCACTGCATTCCCGTGGGCTTCTTGCAGCCTGGGTGCTGGCCCCAGCACAATCTACAATGGAGCCCCAGAGCTCCCAAGTCATGAACCAGTTGTTTCCTCTCTTCCCCAGAGGAATGTTTATGTTCTTACAGCTTCCTACTCACCGTGAGCACAACCCACTCCGGTCAGGTAAACTGTTCCCATGTCCCTAGTCAGGTTCTCCTCAGCTGTGAGGAACTGACCCCTGGACCCACTACATCCCAAGGTGTGGTTATGACACACCCCCAGAGTCTAGAAGAATGTCAGCCCAGGCCTGCCGCTTCAGCTCGCTGCCTTGGCCTTTATTTAGCCTCAGGGATCAGCATGGAAGCTGCAGATCCCAGTAGTGTAGATGGAACCACTGATGAAGGAGAAGGAGGCATTCTCATTTTTTTTTAATGAGGCCGGAACAGCCCAGGGAGCCCAGGAGACAGCCCCTGTGAAACAGGAGGGAAGCAGACAGGGCACAACCTTTAAAAGAATTACATAGCCCTTGAAAATATGGCATAAACTGGCTAAAACAGACTAGGCCCAAGATGGCGGAAGGTTCACCTCCCCACAGACTTTGAGCCTCATTATGTACTCACTATAATACATTAGCACAAGCTAAATAACACAGCATCAACACCATAATATCTCTGAGGCCAAACATAAAAGGTCAAAAGGTGGGCAGTGGCCCAAATCCTGAAAAATCTCTGCTCCTTCCTCAAAGAGTTGAAATAATCCTCCCACTGTAGTTAGCATATGAAATGACACAGCCCACAAAAACTAGCCTCCAGGGGTGCTCTTACCTTTTGAGACGGTCTGGGTTCTGTCTTTGCAGTAGGTTTCTCCCAGGGCTGCTCGCACTTTCCAAGACGACCCTGGGGCCTTGAGACAAGCACACTCTGTCTGTGGACTGTATATCTCTCTTAATAAATCCACTTCTTCCCTATCACTTTGTCTCTCACTGAACTCTTTCTGCAAACAGAGAACCTGAGCTTCAGTAAGTCCTGACTCCAGAAGAGCAATTTTGACTAAAAGACAAGTGCGTTCAAGTCCCAGTCAGAGTTGCTTGGCTTCACCTGGGAGCCTACTGCCTCGGATTTGTTCACAAGCCTCAGCTGTGGGAGAAAGGGGGCGGGGCAGAACGGCCTGGCGGCTAAGCACTGAGCCCAGCCTTTGACCTTGAACCCCACCAGCTTTTCCCCATGACATTTTCTGACCCTTTTTTGCCTTTACCTAAATTTGTTAATGGGCTTCTCTGGTGGCTCAGATGGTAAAGAATCCACCTGCAATGTGAGAGACCTGGGTTTGATCCCTGAGTTGGGAAGATCCTCTGGAGGGGGGCATGCAACCCACTCCAGTATTCTTGCCTGGAGAATCCCATGGACAGAGGAGCCTGACAGGCTACATAGCCTTTGCTACATGGGGTTGCAAAGAGTCAGACACAGCTGAGCAACTAAGCACAACACAAAAACAAATTTGTTAATGTATTGTTAAAACATTTATGTTATAAAAGCAGTTCATCCTTGTTGTTGAGAATGAAGTGATAAAAGGTACTTTAAAGGTAGCAAAGTTGTTGAGAGGCAATTCCTGTTACCAGTTTGACGTTTTCTTCTGCTTGTTTCTGTGTGGTTTCTATATATGTTAGGAAGAAGGGGAAGAGTGTGATTTAAAACCTTTAGTGCAGCTGCTGCAACCTTTTAAGAGAATGATGTAATTTACCATGAGGGACCTTGATTTTTTAATCTGGAAAAATATCGTGTAGGGGGTCCTTTAAGGGTAAAATGTAAGTAGCACTGACCTCCACCCTTCCTCCCACATGGTCTAAAAGGATGAGAGGAAAGCATGAAAAAGGCTAAGTTGACAAGACATTTTAGAAATTATTCATTGAAAACCTGAAGGAGGGGTAAGGGCTTGCAAACGTGGAAGAAAGGTTAGATGTGAGGGGAGACTATCCGAGTGCAAGTTCTGTGCCTGTCATTTACCTTAAATACAGAGCAATGGTACCCATTCTTGTTGGGCCCTCCTTTGACTTTATAAGACCCATGAGTTGCCTCTTCCCATGGGCACAGGCTCTGCCAAGGGACTTCCCACTCAAACTGCCTCTTGCCTCTGAGGGCCCATATTCCCATGCTTGCTTCTGTCTCCTACCAACACCTCCATCACCACAGGACACCTGTTTTGACTCCTTAAAGGATCTGTCCTGTATTAACTACACATGGGAACTGATAAGAGAATGTGAGAGGGTTCTAATGGCTTACACAAAATCCAGAGGAGTTGGCTTATTATAAAGATTAATTCCCAGTGGATATAAAGAACCCCAAAGATGGGGTTCTGCTACATTTCTTACCTTCACCCTTCCAGCCTCAAAGCTGGCCCCCTTCCAATGCTTCTCTCTCCCACTCTATATCCTGAAATAACTGCCTACCAGACCCCAAGAGAAGAGAGCTTTATCCCCAATCTCACAGTCAGAAATACTGTTATAAATAGCTCAACTATGGGTGCTCTTCATCTGGCGAGTTGATTGGAACATGATAATGCCAAGATCACTTAAGCAAGAGCTGGGGGGAGATTAAGGAGGGTGAAGGGGCAGCCCTCTCAGGGAAGGGCTCAAAGCACCGTCTCCAAGTGAGCCAGAAAACCTCTGGTCCACTGGGGCTGGCCTCAGATTCCAGGTCCCTGAGCCCCTTCTCCTTTTCACACACGAGGTGTGGCAGATTGTGCTATGCTTAGTCGCTCAGTCGTGTCATACTCTTTGCGACCCCATGGACTGTAGCCTGCCAAGCTCCTCTGTCCATGGGATTCTCCAGGCAAGAATACTGGAGCGGGTTGCCATGTCCTCCTCCTAGGGATCTTCCCAACCCAGGGACTGAACCCAGGTCTCCTGCATTGTAGGCAGATTCTTTATCGTCTGACCCACCAGGAAAGCAGATTACTGGACCCAACTGTAAAAGAACAGTTGGGTTCTTCCCCATCCTGTAAAAGAACAAAATATTCCTGGCTGCCAAAACATGACTTGTACTATTTCCAGTGAGACCAAATCCCCCCATCCCCAGCTGCCAGTGACACTGGCCTTGGCATGAGATTTGCTTTGGTCAGTGGATATAGATGCCAGCGTTTCCACCGGCTTTTTCCCTTCCCTTGATAAGGACGACATGTTCCAGACAAGGGCTGTCCTTCAACCGGACCCTGAGGTGAGAAGACGCACACAGTAACCAGGGCACCATGCCAAGGTAACCAGTGGTGTGCGGTATGGATGAAAAGAGCACATGGTTGTTAATGACTTCTGGGATCTGTTCTTGCAGCATAATCTGGCAGAAGTTAACATGCTTGGGTCCCACACTCAATGCTTACGGGGCAAGCAAAGTAAATGAGTGACACAGAGAGTATGTGAGACCACGGGGATGGCAGGGCTGTGGATGGCAGAAGAGAAGCAGCCCAGGGTTAGGCTCCAGTATCGAACTTTGTTATCAGTTAAAATAAAAAGTGCTGCTGATGTGGTTAAACATCAGAGGCCAAGATTTTAATAATATAGCTGATTAATACTACTTGGAAACAAACATGAAGTTAAAAACAAAAAATAAAATGACCCGACCTCTTAATGTTTTTCATAATCATTTAATTCTTTAGAGATCTCTTAAGCACCAATCTGTAGTTGAAAAGGAACAATCTTCTAAAACTTGGCAATTATTCACATTTTACTTCTTTTTTTAGTCTTAAAAGTGAAGGGACACTATCTTTTATTTCACAAGTTCTCTTTAAAACTTCTTTGAGTTAGCTTCCCAAACACAAATATAAACAATGCAAATTCAATCAAATCTAATCCTACCACAAATATAACCACCACCTGTGTCTTAGAGAAAGTGACTCCCGGATGGGTGGGAATTAGCAAGGGCATGGATTGATTCCACAGAATATTTAATTTATTTTATGATTTTATTGTGATTGGATCAGGTCTGAGATGAGGGAAATGGAAACAGCCTTGTTATAAGGAATCATACGTTGTAACACCTTTAATTCAAATTAAGCTTCTTTACAGGAAAATTACAAATGTATGAGTGTTCCAAGAGCTGACTATATACTTTCAAGTTCATATTTTCTCCCAACAGATTTGATCTTTTGCCATCATGTAATCCAGAGAAGGAAATGGCGATCCACTCCAGTATTCTTGCCTAGAGAATCCTGTGGACAGAGGAGCCTGGTAGGCTGCCATCTGTAGGGTCGCATGGAGTCGGACATGACTGAAGCGACTTAGCATGCATGCATGCGTGCAATCCAGAGAAAAAGAGTCACTTGTCCCATATCAGGCATAATGGGAAACTGCACAGCCCCAAGAATACAGGGGCAAGGAGTGCTCTTCTTGGACCAACTAGTAGGTCAAAGGTGACCTACGTCACCACTCCTATGAAACAATGCATTTCTCTACAACATGGAAATTAGACTTGAGTTTAGACCACATAGTAGGGCTTTCCTCTTGGTGTGAAACTAGTACCAACAGCAACAGTGTTTTTTTTTTCTTTATTCTTTTTTATTCTCAAACTGATTGTTAATGAAAAAAACATGGAGCAGTTAACTGCAACTCAGATATTAGTCTTCTCTTTCCAACTGAAGCACTGAAATACGATACTCCTTCTCATGATATTCTGGCTATCACATTCGTTTGTTCTTTTTTGGCTTCAGAGTTCTTTCTAAAGGGAAACATGCTACCTGGCATTCTATATTACTCCAAATTTCCAGGCAGAAAAATGAGACAAATGAAGTGACATCTAAAAACACCAGGGATTATGTTTTTAAAAACAAGACAATAATTTTGATCTTCTTGCTTTAATTCTTCTCTATATTACCACGATGAAATATTTATCAAAGTTCAAGAGATTACTGATATACAATAATGACTACACATTAATGGAGCTATTCATCATAAATTCATCACTGAAGTAACTGGAAAAAAAGTTTATTCTGTTTATGCAGTATTGAAACAACCAAAACATTCAAACATCCATAAAGTGTAAAACTCTAAGTATTATTAAATAATAATTAATAATTCTTTAACACTGCAACATTTTCCAAATGACCAAAAACAGATTAAACTTTGTTCAGAAATAACTTCAGTTTCTTTTACACAGAACTGTATATTTAAAAAAACTAGTAATCCATGTAAGATATACACAAAACCCTGAACTAACTAGATGCCTCAATGAATGATACTCCACACTGTTTTGTTGTTATGGATAAATGAGCTTATAATTCAATGAAACCCATTTAAGAAGCTCTAGTCTATAGAATGACATGTTCAAACTGTTTGGTCCTATTAGTTTTATTTAAAAAAATCTCCCATTCCTTTATAAGATGTTTAATTCCTCTGAATATTACCTTTAAAAGGCTTGACTTGATTGTTGTCACAATAAACCACAGGTCAAGTGCAACCCTCCAGTCTCCAATCTGTAGGCTCTACATGAGTTTCAGCTTTGTGTAAGCCACACAGTGACCTTCTCATGGGTTTTTCATTGGCTATTCCACAGTCTAACGTTAACACTTTCCACAAAGTATCCCTCCCTTCTCTAGGCTTTGGGTAGAATGTCAAATTAATAATGACATGTGGTGTTCCTTAGCATAACCTGCCAAAATGTGATGATTTCCTTGGAAGAAAAGCCATGGGCTGCGATCACGCGTCTGAGCTGACAGACATCCAAATGGATCCTATATAAAAAGAAAAGGTTGGTGTCTTCTGGAATATGAATGTCCACTTTTAATAAAGTCAAACAGATCCCAACATAAACATCTTCAAACTTGATGGGTTTTACGTGACTCATCATTTCATAGATTCTCGGCACCAAATCTCTGGACATTATATAACCCAACCCACTGCAGTAAGGCGGGAACACCTTGAAGGGATATTCCTGGTATGAAATATGGGTTTTTTGGTAAAATCCTCTATAGGAATAATTATCAATTAGAGGATAACCTGTGAAAAACTTCTCTGAGTGGTTTAAATTTAAAAGATACTTCACTAAATTGCCAGTGTTGACAAAAACATCAGTGTCTGTCTTCATGATATACCTGGCGTTGGGGCAAAACTCAGTTACCCACCTAAATGCCATAATGGTTTTCAAGGTCAGATTATTGTATGTGTCTAAAAAATCCTGTCGTATTATGTCCCCATAAAGGAGGTGTTCATCCTCTAAGGATAATGCTAACACTTTGCCTTCCTTTTCAGCCTGTTGGCCTAATAAGAAAAACGTAAGGACTTCATATCCCCACCAAGACTTCTTTTCACCCCAAGTAACTCTAATGGCCTGCCTGGCTTTCACATCTGAGGGGTGTGAGGTCACCAGGATGACAAGAAATGGGTTTTGATGAGAGCAATTTGAATGCTCTCGAAGTGTGAAGCGGAAGTCTTGTCTGTAAATGGGCTCATACTCATAGAAGTACATCCAGTTCACACGTTCTATCACATTGTAGTGTGGCAGACTGAGGTACCACATCACCAGGAAACTCAGCAGCGACAGCAGCAGGAGGCTCCATTTCAGGGATCTGAGTGACATCCTAGCCGGAAGGGTGGTCAGGAGTGCCGGGGCCATTCACAGCAGCTCAGAAGCATGCAAGCCTCGGGTTCTGGAAGATTTATCAAAGACCTGCTTAGTATGCCATCACCCAAAACACATTTCCAAATGATACCTGATCACCTCCTTAAAAGAAAAAGAATTGGGGAAACAAATGCATCAAAGCAAAACCAAATACCCTGACCTGAGTCTACTTAACTTCATTTAACTATAAGTAAATGGATACCCACAACCAAAAGTATATTTCAGCATTTTATATCAAGACCAATGTTAAAAACATATTCTTAATTATTTGGGGAAAATTAATTCTTCCTGCTTGACATAAAATAACTGCGGAAATAATTCTTTACTTCTTTTTCATAATAGTAGGGAAGCAATTTGTTTTATTTTTACTGTAGATTTATTTTGTAACTCCACTCCCCCATTACTCATCTCCTTCTGTCCCTCTGGATATCCAGGATAAAATCATTACTGAAAAGAAATATTATCAGCAACAAAACCATTCATGTGAAGAGATATTATCAGCGACATGTCCAAACAGACCAAGGGTCCTTCTCAGCTGTGGGATCTGACGTGATTCTAGCAAATCTAGAGTAAGAAAAGGGCTACAATTATTCTTGGTGACCTGCTTGATATGGGATGAGATAAAGGTGGAGATACTTCCCCTGAAAGGCTAATCTTCCAAACATAGACAGAATAACCATCTCTGGAGTTTTTAAATGCACAAGACTATGAAATAGCTTTTTCTTGCCTCGAATACCACCCCAGTCCCCTTTCCAACTCACTCGAAAGTGAAAGTCACGCAGTCGTGTCTGACTCTTTGCAATCCCATGGACTATACAGCCCATGGAATTCTCCAGGCCAGAATACTGCAGTGGGTAGCCTTTCCCTTCTCCAGGGCATCTTCCCAACCCAGGGATTGAACCCCGGTCTCCAGCATTGCAGGCGGATTCTTTATCAGCTGAGCCACAAGGGAAGCCCAAGAATACTGGAGTGGTAGCCTATCCCTTCTCCAGAGGATCTTCCCAACCCAGGAATCAAACCAGGATCTCCTGCATTGAAGGTGGATTCTTTATCAACTGAGCTATAAGGGAAGCTCCTCTTCAGTCTCTTAATGTATATAAAAACAACAGGATCTCAAGACTCCTCCTTTCCATCTGGCCATATCTTAGCAGCCCTGACTACTTCTGGCCACAATAATCTTTCCTATCTCTAATGTTTTTTATATTTTAAGTCACATAGTACAGTGGAATGCTTCGGCAAACTCTCTAGTTTGGTTTCATGTTTGTTTATGTGTCTTGCCTTTCCACTTATATCCTATGACCTTATTGGAAAAGAATGTTTTTCTTTTGACAAGCGTCAGTATAGTTGCTTAAAACTCAACATCAAAAAAACTAAGATCGTGGCATATGGTCCCATCACTTCACAGTAAATAGAAGGGGAAAAAGCAGAAGCAGTGACAGATTTTATTTTCTTGGGCTCCAAGAAAATAATGGTGACTGAAGCCATGAAATTAAAAAACACTTGCTCCTTGGAGGGAAAACTATAACAAACCTAGACACCATATTAAAAAGTAGAGACATCACTTTGCCAACAAAGGTCTGTATAGTCAAAGCTATGGTTTTTCCAGTAGTCATGTATGGATATGAGAGTTGGCCCATAAAAAAGGCTGAGTGCTGAAGAATTGGTGCTTTCGAATTGTGGGGGCTAGAGAAGACTCTTCAGAGTTCCCTGGATTGCAAGGAGATCAAGCCAGTCAATCTCAAAGGAAATCAATCCTGAATATTCATTGGAAGGACTGATGCTGAAGCTGAAACTCCAATACTTTGGCCACCTGATGCGAAGAGCTGACTCATTGGAAAAGACCCTGATGCTGAGAAAGATTGAAGGCAAAAGGAAAAGAGGGTGGCAGAGGATGAGATGGTTAGATAGCATCACCGACTCAATGGACATGAATTTGAGCAAACTCTGGAAGATAGTGAAGGAAGAGAGAGGAGCCTGGTGTGCTGCAGTCCATGAGCAAAGAGTCAGACACGACTTAAAAGACCGAACAACAACAAAGTACACAGAGACAGACCTACAGCAGAAGTGCAATGGACAATGACTTGTTTGACACGCCATGTCTATTTCTATAAGGATAAAATATAGGTCTGGCCATCCCACCCCCATCCTTCCTTCTCCCCATTAATAGTCTTACCCAGCCAGTTCCCAGAGAAACCTGAAACAAAACAGACCTTGAATGAGAATTATGGAGGAAATTAATATCTTCTTGCTCTTTTCCCTCACCTGCCCACTAGACACAGCATAACCCTAGGGGGTGAGCAACATCTAATCTTAGCCACTGATTCCTGTACATTAATTACAACAGTTATCAAATGGCAGTTTTACATCTCATTCTAATGAATCAACACATTATAACAAATTACAGACAATAGAAGGATCCTGAGTAATGCACACACAGCAATGGAGGCCCAGCTACTCTTCAATAATGGGAACAATTCAAAACAGCAAATATTACTATAAAAGTTATCCTATATGCATTCTACAAGCCATAGTTCACAAATGTGAAATTGTGTCTGTGTTATTACGTCTATTGCTTATGGGCCTATGAAGAAAACACAGTAGCAGAAAAAAGAAAAGGAATGGTCTATTCCAAAAGCAGGGGGAAGGTCTTTCAGGACTGGCTGGAACAGACTTCAGGCTACCTACAACACAGGTGGCTCCAAAGGTGAAGACTAGAGTCCAAACCCAGCTCTGTTCTTTACCAACCAAGCTCGGGGCATGTTATTTCTCTCTGGAAGCCCCAGTTTCTTCGTCTCTGCACTGAAGATGTCAATACGGTGTGAATTAGTGACAGTGTGTGCAAAGCATCTGGACAGTGTCAGGTACACAACACACAGAGGCTGTCATCACGAGCCATATTCCACCCTTGGCGTCTGTTTCTTCCTGTTTATGTTCATTAAATTGACTTTTATTGTTGAAAGGGATTGTCCTAAAGAAATAATCTTGATGAATTCTTCTTAACTTGAAGAAATGTATGTTTCAAAGTCATAAACAGATTTCTATTTCTTACCTTCTTTCTTGATTTTTCTCTTCTGAGTGAAAGACCTTCAATTTCACCAACTGAGCATTTGATAGCAAGCAGTGGTCAAAATAATGCTTGCAATTTCTGTAAGATATACAAGAAGCTTAAGAAGCATTTACTTATGGGTCAGGGGATCAGAGGTCAGAGAGGGAAAGGGAACCCCCTTCCCTATTTCAATTTCTTTCTAAAGTGAAACATGTGCTGAAAAAAAAGTTAAAGAAAACCCCACCAGTTCATAGAACTCATAAAGTTCATGGATTCATCATGAACGGCACTTGGTATTCAAGATGCAAACCCTCTAAGTCCTCATGTCAGCTGGTATCTTATGTCATCCTACCACAGTTCCACTTCCCCCGATAAAGAACTCAGGGTCACTAAAAGAAGTGAAACACAAAACTTCTAAGAGACATTTTGCTTGTATTCTCTCTTTAATTCTTTTTCAAACACGTACACAGAAGGTAACCCAGACGTGAGACTGTCAGCTTCTTCCCAATCCACTCTTTCCCTCATTGAACCTCCGATTCTGCTCACAAATACCCAAGACACATTAGTAAACTGAAAACTATACAGCATATCTCACTTCTTGCCACAATTCAGGGTGTTCAATGTACCTTGATTTTCATCAGTCAAGTTTAAAAAGCAGAACAGAATGTGAAAAACAGGAAGGTACTACATCATATGATATGATATGATATGATATATAACCCATTTAGAGTGTTTTTGGTATAAAGAGTGATATATCACTGTAAGATATACAAGATATCTTGTATAAGGAGTGATATCACTTCTTATACCAAAAACACTCCAAATGGGTTAAAGATTCTAAATGCAAAAAAAATAAACTAGTAAGAACATTAAAAGAAAATATGAGTGAACATTCTAATAATTTTGAAGTAGGGGAGAACTTTTCAATTTTCCCATGTAAGGAAACAACCCAGAACTCATAAAGGAAATTTTGATCAAATAAAAATTTCAAAAAATTCTTGAACAAGGTTGAAAACCAAAAAAACAAAAAACAGTAACAATAAAAAGCACGAATTTGAAAGATAAAAAAAAAAGGATATTTATAATAAAGAATTTATCAGCCAAATAAGAAAAAGGTCCACACAGCTTAATAAGCAATGGATAAATGCAAAAAGAGAATAAATGGCCAAAAGGAAAATTTTCAAAATAATTACAAAAGATAAATAAAACAAGAAAAGATACTCAAACTCACTCAGTAAGATACTCAAAAGATAGTAAGCAGAGATATTGACAAAAATCTCAAACTGGAAACTTAAAGGGAAAAAATGACAATGCTCAGTTTGTGTGAGGAAAAGAGGCATTCTTGGATACTTTCTGGAGAGAAAAATATGTATAAAAAACGTGAATGTGCACCCTCTTTGACTAATATCACTGCAAGCAATTTATCTTAAAGACATTTTCAGGCAACTGTGCATACTTTATAAAATAAAAATAATTTAAAAGCCTCACAATAGGGAATTGATTAAATAAAATTATGACACATCTATACAATAGTATGTGCATGCTTTGTTGCTTCAGTTGTGTCCAACTCTTTGCAACCCTATGGACTGTAGCCTGCCAGGCTCCTCTGTCCATGTGATTGTCCAGGTAGGAATACTGGCACGGGTTGCCATGCCTTCCTCCAGGAGATCTTCTCGACCCTATACATTTATTCAGTGTTATATACAATGACATTCATTTATATTCCCTTGATAATTACTAAGTGAAAAATGCAGTAGTAAAACTACATATATAGTATGATTCCTTTTGAAAGATGAAAAGACAAGTCTCTATAAATCCATATAGCTATACATGCAGAGGAAGATGTGTTCTAGAAGGATGTGTTCCAATATGTCAACAGTTTCAATTCTGTGGGATTTCTGGAAAGATTTCTTTCTTTCCTTTTCTTTTCTTATCATTTGAATTTTCCACACAATTTGTGCATTGTCTTTGTAAACAGATTTAAAAAAGTGAAAAAAAATGGACTTCATGCTTACATGTCTCAAAGTTCTACTGAATGATAGTAACCCTAAGCTGGCAGTTAGGACCTCTAATTTCATCTTATCCCAGCTGCTCTTCTCCCAAGATGTGAGCAAGTACAATTCATGTTATTTCTAGTAGGTATTATTCTCTTTTATCTTAGTAAATATGATCTCAATACAGTAACCAATGCTTTTTAAAATCCACTCAAAACACAGTAATTCTAATATAACTCGAATAGGATATATATTGGGCTTCCCTGGTAACTCAGATGGTAAAGAATTCGTCTGCAATGCAGGAGACTTGGGTTTGATCCTTGAGTTGGGAAGATCCCTTGGAGCAGAGAATGGCAACCCACTCCAGTATTCTTGCCTGGAGAATTTCATGCACAGAGGAGCCTGGTGGGCTACAGCCCATAAAGTCTCAAAGAATCGGACACAACTGAGCGACTAACACTTTCACTTTCAGGAGGTATATTAGCTAATAATAATAGCATTATATATACACACAAAACAGTTTATAAAGTGTTTCAACAAATATTATTAGTTACCCCCAATAACCCTACCCTGTGGGCCAACTGGTTTTACTGTACATAATTTACAGGTGAATGTAAGAGAGTTCAGGTGAAATGAAGATGAAATAACAACATTCTGAAACAGATAAGGACTTGTAAAGTGCACAAACTCTAGCTAAAAGAAGTATCAAGGGAATGTATTTTAGTATGAAGAAAAATGAACCCAGGAGGAAGGAAAGGAATGCAACAAACAAAGGTAAATAAAGAGATTATTGAAAGATAATGAAAACTAACAAATACACAGAGTAAAAGAGAGAGCACAAAAAGTACTTTTTGGTGTGGTTAAAAAGTGAATCCAAAATACTATAGAAAAATGACATGGTTGCTGTAAAGGGAGTTTCACTTAATGCATATTAATCTTCAGAGTGACCACTGAAAGAACAGATACAGAACATATACATTTCCACACAGATTAAGAAATAAAAGAAACAAAGCAAGCTAATAGTTTAACAGAGCACAGGAGAAGAAGAAAAAAAAAAAAGCAGAGAAAATGCATGGCAAATGGAAAAGCACAAGAGAAGACAGCAAAACTAAATTCAAATGTATCATTAGAGTAAAGATAAATGTAAACTCACCTACTGAAAAACAGAGACTCTCAGATTGGCTTAAAATTCTGCTGTATACTGCTTATAAGACACATGCCTAAAACAAAACAACACAAAAATTTGAAAATTGGGAAATTTTTTAAAAATCAGGAAATCAGAAATCTGCTGTGGTTATTTATTAACATCATGTATTTTAAATGAGCAGCATTTAAAAGGGACAAGGCAGGCTTCGCTGGTGGCTCAGTGGTAAAGAATCTGCCTGCCGATGCAGGGGACATGGGTCCTACCCCTGGTCCAGGAAGACCCCACAAGCCACAGAGTGACTAAGCCTGTGAGCCGCTACTGAGTCTGTGCTCCAAAACCATGGGAGCCACAACCACTGAGCCCATGTGCTGCAACTGCTGAAGCCCTCAAGCCTAGAGCCTGCGCTTTACAACAAGAGAAGCCCCCCCAACGAGAAGCCTGCACGCTGCAACTAGAGAGTGCCCATTCACCACAACCAGAGAAAAGCCCACAGCCAAAAATGAATTTTAAAACTAAATAAATTAATTAAAAAAAGAGACAAGGAGATTTTGTTGCTAATAAAAGGAATCATCCAAAAAGATAATTTAACAATCATGAAGCTACATAAAGATAGAAACATAGGCTCAAAATATATAAAGTGAATCTTGAAAAGTGTGAGTACAAATGGAAAAATCTATAATCCTAACAGGAGATTTTTAACAAATCTCTCTAAATGACTAATAGATCAAGCAGACAAAAAATAGGGATATGAGTGTTTCAAATAACATTATTAATATTAGTAATAGTCTTGATTTAGGACTTTTCATTCAGTTAAAAAGAATAGGAATATTCTTTTCAAGACCACATGAAAACATTAATTAAAAAACTGATCATATTAGGTTACATAAGCTGTCTCTAAAATTCAAAATTCACTTTAACACAGGCCCCAGTCTGATCACAGTATTATTTTCATGTATTGAAACATATATATATATACAATATATAATACAATGTACAATACATATACAATATATACAATATAATATATATATTATATATATATAATATTATTTCATATATATTATTTAACTACAAAAACAAAACTCGAAAAACACAAAAAAAGAAACCTGTCTGGAAGCTCAAAACTCTCACAAACCCAACTTTTGTTTAATCCATAAACTTAAACAGAACACCATAGTGGTAATTACAAAATACCTGCAACTGAATGCCAGCAATTTCAATTTCAATGAGGCAGCTGTAACATCAACCCTTTCCTTGAAAACTATTGGGGAGAAGACAAGTAAATTTTTATTGTTGTTGTTTTGCTTTAAAAGAGTGATCTATAGTTCAGGAGAGGCAAATAGTTCCAAGTGAAAAGGAAAAGCTCTTCTTTACAGAAAAATGACAATTATGAATGTAAGTAGAATGACAGAATAGAAAATTATGTTGCAACATTTCATGAAATTACTGATTATCAATGATTATCAATCAGTGTTTTAATCATCAAACAAAAGATTGATGGGGAATTAGACATTGTATGGTACCAAAGTAATACAACAAAGATTACGTCTTACTTGTAAGGACTGAAAAAAGGTAAAATTCACAATGGAGGAATCAAACTGCTACCACTCTCATTCAATCACCAATCTCAGCATTATAAATAATGAAACATGGATCATGTGTTTCCCAATGAGATACAATGAAGTGTACATCCTAGCCAAAATGTTTAACAGGAATCTAATCACATTTTATATGAAATACAGAGGACAGAAGAAAAAGCTAAGAACTCCACAAGGAAACACTCAAACAAACCCAGGAGGTGGAGTATTCTGTGATAACTAGCATGGGGTCTGCAGCTAGTCAATCCCATAAAATAAGCAATGACTCTGGAGTAAAGAAGATTAAGGGAATGTACACAATTGCAATGTACGATCCCAGACTGGATCTTGGAAAAATTGAAGATGATCAAGATATTAGGTGATGCAAAAAAGATTACTGATTTTGTTAGGTGTGATAATGTTAACTGAGAATGTCCCTGGGTAAATAAATTGCTATATCCACCAATGGAATACTATTCAGCTATAAAAAGCAAGTACTGACACAGGCTATATAACATTTTATTTAAGAACTCAGAACACCGAGATGGCTTCACTGGGGAATTCTACCAAACATAAAGAAGAACTTAAGTCATCATCACCCCGATACCAAAACCAGACGATACCAAAAAGAAAATTACGGGCTGATATCTTGGATGAATACAGATGCAAAAATTCTCAACAGAAATTAGCAAATCAAATCTAAGAAAAAGATCATACGAGATCATCATGTTGGATTTATCCCCAGGTCACAAGGATGGTTCAATGTACGCAAATCAATCAATGTGATACACCACATCAACAAAAGAAAAGACAAAACCACATGATCATTTCAACATATGCAGAAAAAGCATCTGATAAAATTCAACATCCATTCATGACAAAAACTCTTATCAAAGTGGGTATTAAGGGAACACATCTCAATATAATAGAAACTGTTTATTACAAACCTTCAACCAACATAACACTCAACAGTGAAAAGCTAAAAGCCATCCCTGACTAAAATCTGTAATAAGACAAGGATGCCCAGTCTCACCACTTCTATTCAACATAGTATTGGAAGTTCTATCCACAGCAGTCAGACAAGAAAAGGATACAAAAGGTACCCAGATTAGAAGGGAAGAGGTAAAACTGTCATTATAGGCAGATGACATGATTCTATATATAGAAAACCCTAAAGACTCCACACAAAAACTACTAGACAAACAAACTCAGTAAGGTAACAGGATACAAAATTACGATACAGAAATCTGCTGCATTTCTTTACACTGGGCTTCCCTGGCGGCTCAGTTGGTAAAGGATCTGCCTGCAATGCAGGAGACCTGCATTTCTTTACACTGACAGTGTAACTTTTAAAATCGCATCAAAAACAAACAAAAAAACTTTGACCAAGGAGGTTAAAGACTTACATGTGGAGAACTATAAGACATTGATAAAAGAAACTGAGGCTGATTCAAAGAAATAAAAAGAAAGCCCGTGCTTTTGGATTGGAAGAATTAATATTGTTAAAATGACCATACTTACCCAAAGCAATCTACAGAACTAATGTTATCTCTCTTAAATTACACATGGCATTTTTCACAGAACTAGAACAAATAATCCTAAAATTTATATGGAATCATGAAAGACCCAGAATTACCAAAGCAATCCTGAGGAAAAAGATCAAAACTGGAGGCTTAATCCTCCCAGGCTTCAGGCAATATTACAAAGTGACAATAATCAAAACAACATGGCATTGGCACAAAAATAGATACATGAATCAATGGAACAGAATAGAGAGCCCAGAAATAAACCTATACACCTATGGTCATTGAATCTTTGACAAAGGAAGCAAGAATAAAATATATCATGGAGGAAAGACAATCTTTTCAACAAATTGTGTTGAGAAAGCTGGAAAGCTGCATGTAAACCAAAGAAATTAGAACACTCCCTCACATCATACACCAAATCAAAACGGCTTAAAGACTTAAATATAAATGAAGTGAAAGTTGCTTAGTCATGTCCAACTGTTTGCAACCCCATGGACCATAATCTATGGAATTCTCCAGCCCAGAATACTGGAGTGGGTAGACTTTCCCTTCTCCCGGGGATCTTCCCAACCCAGGGACTGAACCCAGGTCTCCCACATCGCAGGTGGATTCTTTATCAGCTGAGCCACAAGGGAAGCCCAAGACATGACACAATAAAGCTCCTAAGAGAGAACACTGGCAACACATTCTCTAACATAAACTGTAGCAATGTTTTCTTAGGTCTGTCTCCTAAGGCATCAGAAAAAAAAACAAAAATAAATGAATGGGATCTAATTAAACTTACAAGTTTTTGCAAAGACAGGAACCTGTAAACAAAATGCAAAGACAAACCCAAGACTGGGAAAAATATTTGCAAATGATGCAACTGACAAGGGCTTAATTTCTAAAATACACAAACTGCTCACACAATAACAAAAAAAGGAAACTCAATCCAAAAATGGGCAGACCTAAATAGACATTTCTCTAATGAAAACACACAGATGGCCAATAGGCACATGAAAAGATGTTCAATTTTGCTAATTATTAGAGAACTGCAAATCAAAACTACAATTAGGTATCACTTCAATAGGTCATTAAAAAGTCTATAGATAACAAATGCTGAAGAGGTGTAGAGAAAAGGGAATGCAAATTGGTACAGCCACTATAGAAAGCAGCATGGAGGTTCCTTACAAAACTAAGAATAGAGTTACAATATGATCCAGCAACTCTACTCCTTGGCATATACCCAGAAAAAACTCTAATTTGAAAAGATACCTGAAGCCCAGTGTTTATAATAGCACTATTTACAATAGCCAAGATATGTAAGCAAACTAAATGTCCACCAAAAGATGAATGAATAAAAAAAAAATGTGGAAAATTATCAGCCGTAAAAAAGAATAAAATAATGCTAACTACAGCAACCTGAACGGACCTAAAGATTATCACGCTAAGTGAAGTCAGAGAAAGACAAATACCATATGGTATTATTTATACATGGAATCTCAAAGAGGATATAAATGAACTTATTTACAAAACAGAAACAGACTCACAGACATAGAAAACAAATTTATGATTACCAAAGGGGAAGAGGGATATGAGATAAATGAGGAGCTTGGGATTGGCAGATACAAACAACTATATGTAAAACAGATAAACAACAAGGTCTAAGTACATAACACAGAGAACTATATTCAATATCCTGTCTGCTCACGCTTGTGCTCAATTGTGTATGACTCTTAGTGACTCTTTGGACTGTAACCCACCGGGCTCCTCTGTCCATGGGATTCTCCAGGCAAGAGCACTGGAGTGGGCTGCCATTTCCTCCTTCAGGGCATCTTCCCGACCCAAGAATCAAACCTGCGTCTCCTGCGGCTCCTCCATTGGCAGGTGGATTCTTTACCACTGAACCACCTGGGAAGCCCATATTCTCTAAGTACTGACATGGAATATATACAAGTGAAGAAGTATAGAACAATGTTTATAATATGTTAACTTTTGTGTTAGAAAGGTAGAAGAAATAAAGCAAACATTTGTATGTACATAAGAAAAACAATGTCAGAGAGCAACAGGGTAGAGAAGAAAGAAAGATGAGAGCACTCCTTTTTGTATTACTTTGTTACACTACTTGCTATCACTTTGTTAGATTAGTCAATCTAACTTTGTATTACTTTGTAATATTACTTTTACATTAACAATGCAATATTACTAAGTAACAATGTAATATAACAATGTAATATTAGTAACAATTAATTACTAATATTATGGGGCTTCCCTTATAGTTCAGTTGGGAAAGAATCTGCCTGCAATGCAGGACACCTGGGTTCAATTCCTGGGTCGGGAAGATCTCCTGGAGAAGGAAGTGGCCACCCACTTCAGTATCCTTGCCTGGAGAATCTCATGGACAGAGGAGCCTGGGGGGCTACACTCCATGGGGTTGCAAGAGTCAGACATGACTTAGCGACTAAACCACCACCACTAATATTATAATTAGTAATTGTAATATTATATTGTTATATTACATCATCACTTATACATATTTTAAATATTATTTGATTCTTAGGATACTTGAATACATTACAATTCAAAACAAGGAAAATAAAATTTTTCCCTCCCCATTTAAAAAAGTGCTGCATATAAGAATGCACTGGATATAATTAAAACAATCCTTACAGAAAATTAACTTTTAAAAATAATGTACTTTTTTCAAAAAAAGTAGTATTACTTTATACATTTTTTGCATCTATGTGATATATTTTTACTGGCATATAGTTTACATACAGTAAAGTTCATCATTTTTATAAGTTTTGATGCTCATGTAACCACCAACACAATTAAGACACGAAACAGCTCCATCACAACAATCTAGTAGCGTTCCTTTTTAATCAATTCTTCCCCTAACCCCCAGGCAACAACCGATTTTTTCATCCCTATAGTTTTGTCTTTACCAGAAAGCACATAAATGAAATAATATGTTATGCAGACTTTTTAGTCTGTCTTCTTTCATCAGCATTAACAGATAACATAGTGGCTCAGATGGTAAAGAATCTGCCAGCAATGTGGGAGACCCAGGTTTGATCCCTGGAGAAGCGAATCCTCACTTCAACCCAGTCCAATATTCTTGCCTGGGGAATTCCATGGACAGAGGAGCCTGGGGGGCTACACAGTCCATGGGGTTGCAAAGAGTCAGACAGAACTGAACAACTTTCACTTTCACTATTTTAAAAAACAGATTAAAATAAATGATCTGAGTACAAGAAGTTCAAAAAGTTCCAATGTTACTACTAAGAAAATAAAAGGAACAATAAGATAAAACAGAAAATAATGAAAAACAAAAAACCAATAAGGACGAATTAGCAACTAAACAATGAACAAAAGATAATAGATAAAATAAAACCTGTGTGTCTTTCAGTGGAATCCGACAAGACAGTTAAAAGAAATGAACTAGATGAGTTTGGGTGGGCTCCGGGAGTTGGTGTTGGACAGGGAGGCCTGGAGTGCTGCAGCTCATGGGGTCGCAAAGTCGGACACGACTGAGTGACTGAACTGAACTGAACTGATTCATTTGAACAGTTCTCAAAATTAAAATGTTGAGTAAAAAATACAAGTTGAATGATTACACCATTATATATACATGATATATAATACCATTTAGATAAACAGTTGTAAACTGTATACAAGAAAGAGCGAATTTTTAGAAGCAGCTATAAAACTATTTTTTAAAGGAACACCTTCCACACTAAGCAGTATGGGTGTTACTATGAAAGAATGAAGGAGGCATGTGGGAAACGTGGGAAAAAGTAGATTAGACACAAAACTCAGAGTGATAGACATGTAGGTTTTCTCTTATATTCATAGTTTTCTTTGTATTTTAAATTTATCAAAACAGGAAAAAAACCATAACAAAAATGCAATTAGACAGCTCACTCTCCATCTTGGTTGCAGCACTTAACGGCTGCGTGACCTTGGAGAAGTTAACTTCTCAAAAGCATCTTCTTCCAGATATAAATCAAGCATCGATACCAATTTGGTTATTTTGAGGTTTACGTGGGGAACATGAATTAACCAGTCAGCACTGGGGCACTCAGCAGTTCATGAAGGTAAATGACATCCAGCCATACAGACAAAGGCCCATACTGTAATGCTGCAGAAATCCAGCTGGCCTCACCTGAGCTCTGGCAGCAGCTCATGCTGTGACAGCCAGAGCAACTTAGGAAGGCTGAGTAGGAGGCTTGGAACCCTGACACTGTTCTAAATCCCATGCCCAAGGGGAGGGACAGAAAGAAAAACCTAAACATTAATGCATAGAAAAACACAAAAGGGCTCAACACAGACACTATGATTTTATTACTGACTTCCTAAATAATAATATCACTTTTCACTGTCAAGAAATAAATTATATTTATCATTTTAAAATGCTTTCCATTTTCTAAAAAATAAACTTGTGATTGTATTAACTGCACAGGCATTCACCAAGTAGACTCTAAATAATTTACACTAAGCAAATCATCTTCTCTGTCTCACAAATTTAGGACAATGCTGGGTACACAGCAGGTTACCAGTAATTACTTGTTGATTTGGTGGTTGAGGTACGACAGCTTCCCAGGAGATGCTAGTGGTAAAAAACCCGCCTGCCAAAACAGGAGACATAAGAGATGCAGGCTCGATCCCTGTGTCAGGAAGATCCCTTGCAGAAGGAAATGGCAACCCACTCCAGTACTCATGCCTGGAGAATCCCATGGACAGAGGAGCCTGGTGGGAGCCTGGTGGGCTACAGCCCATAGCGTTGCAGAGTCAGACATGACTGAAGCAACTTAGCATTATCATCACTATGACAGCTGAAGAAAAATCTCAAATAATAGAAAAGCCCAGAAAACCTCCAGAGACAAAACAGTTGTCAGCTTCTAGATTATTAAGTATGCAAATGCTTTAAATATCCAATGAAACCACCATCCTCGGAGAAGGAACTGGCGTCTCAGTTATTAAGCACAGGACTTTATGGCAGCCAAAGATGGCTGCATCTGTGTCTTACCTTCAGGTGTTATAGGACCTCAAAAGGGCTGTGACAAAAAAACTGGAAATCATTCAAACTATTTTTTTTCATTCAAACTATTATTACTTTTTTTTTTAATTGGGGTATAGTTGCTTTACAATTGTATTGGTTTCTGCTGTACAACAAAGTGAATCAGCTATAAGTATACATATATCTCCTATCTCCTCAACCTCAGCTCAGCTGGTAAACAATCCACCTACAATCCAGGAGACTCTGGTTCAATTCCTGGGTCAGGAAGATCCCTGGAGAAGGGATAGGCTACCCAATCCAGTATTCTGGCCTGGAGAATTCCATGGACCGTATAGTCCATGGGGTTGCAAAGAATTGGACATGACTTAGAGACTGTCACTTCCTCAACCTCCCTCCCACCCCCATTCCACTCTTACAGTTCACCACAGAGCACCAAGCTGAACTCCCTGGGCTGTACAGAGCTTCCCACTAGCTATAAATTTTACATACAGTAGTGTATATATGGAGAGTTTTTCAGAGTTTTTAATATATTAATGTACATTTTCTGAGAAGAGGATATGTATGTTGTGCAACGTTTCTCAAACTTATCTGAACAAAGAACCTATTTTAAATTTCACAGCCTCTGGCAAGACTAGAATTCTGCATTTCGGGAAATCCTATCCTAGAACATCTTGCATTCACTGAATTGTGAAATTTTAATAATTTAACAAATAAATATTTAAATAGTTGAAATAAAAACAAAAACAAAAAGCTGAACAAACTGGCTCAATTAACGGAAATTGAAAAATCTTCACTGAGATACAACTGAGTAGCCCAATGACATGGCTACTATACCTCAGGCAGAACAGGCAACCATGTGTATGTCTGTTTAAGGACACCCAAAAATGTTCATGAAAGTTCTTAATAGCACACTATTCATGACAGCCCCAACCTGGAAACAACCCATGATAGAAGAAAGAAAGAAATTTAGAGAATAGCACTTTATGCAAAATGAAGACAAACTACAACTTCCATGACACCATGGAGAATCTCTCAACCATAATGGTAGGCTAAAGAAGCCAGGTACCTGAAGAAGAGACATCATGATGCTGTTTGCACAAAGTTGAAAAGCAGGCAGAAGTAATCTATGGTGTTAGAATTCAGGACAGTGGTAACCCCTGGGGAGAGGGAGGAAATACAATTGGGAGAGTCTGGAGGGGACTTTTAGGGGTGCTGGCCATGTGCTATTTCTATATCTAGATGGTGGCTACAGGTGTGGTCACTCTAATATTTATCTTCTAACTTGTACACTTTTCTTTTTGCATGCCATACTCCAACAGAAAGGTAAAAAGAGCTTGGCAGTTCAATCAGTTATCTGTTTATTCAGATACTGTGTGCAATCTGTGTAGGCAGGTATCCACATGATATGCTGGCCCTGGGTGTCCCAGCTATGGGAAGAGCACCAGGCACTAAGTCATGTCATCTTTAAGAGAGTCCACAATTTAAGCAGCTTTTAAGACCTTTACTGTTCATATTTAGCAGGTGAGTAAACTAAGGCTTAGGGAGAGTTGGTATCTTGCCCAAAGTCACAGGCTATAAATAAAGGTAAACACAGGTACAAATACAGGTAGAACCAAAATCAAACAGAACTCCAAACCTCACATTCCTGGCCACTGCCCTTTCTATCCTAGGGCATCTGCTGCAACCCTCATGACCAGAGCTACCCTGAGCGGGATGAAACTTCTTCTAACCACTGAACCTTGAGAGAAACAGTCAAGTGGCATCACAGCCTTACCATCTTTATACAGCAAGACTCAAGATGCCCATTCTCAAAACCTAACATATAAGTTATTAACAACAGTCAAAAATAATAACTAACGATTCATGCAGGTATGGACTTTTCATTTTGCATAAGAAACAAGCTGGGTACAAGAAAATAAACTGGAGTCATGGGTGGAGGGATCAGGTCAAATACAAGGGTTCCGGGGAGAAATGGAAAAGAGCATTATGGCAATGGTATAATTATTTAAGCCAAAATAATCTGATATTCTTCCCTGGGGTGCAAAAACGTTGCTTATTTTCTGTAAAGTGAAAGTTAATTTAAAAAACATATAAAATGTTGCTAATTACAAATGTATGTTCATCAGAGAACTGTGAAGGCAAAAACAAAGACAATAAAAGCTGAAAGATAATGTTCAATTTTGAAGACAGGAGAAAGCAGGGAAAAAATAGCAAATTCATTAGAAGATATAATTACAATCTAAAAAACTTTCAACAGGTTAGAACAGAGTCAAAGCAAGATGAAATCTGGTGAAAACAAATTTACTGATCTGTGTCAGAGTTCAAAAAACGAACTGTACAAGAGAGGATGGGAGATCATTTTAACAGTAGTCGAAGTTAAGAAGACCCAAATGTTTTAGTTGAGTATGAACTCAATATGAAGAAAGGTGATGATGTAAAGGAGTAACTGGATAGTGAGGAGAAAAGGATTCTAGTTCCAACAGCTGAAGAAGGGGACAAGTTACTGAATTTTGGGCGTTGCTTCTCTCATTAGAATCTTTAAGAGAGTGGGCCAGATACCTCTCAGGCTCTGTCTAGTTTCAGTAGAACACAGACAATGTTCATTTTTATAGCTGCTGAGTCCCCAGTGTCTAGGACAGAAAGCATTCCCCAAGTACTTGTAAATGAATGACAATGCTTACAGAAATTCTACAAGTTAATACCATAATGTGTCCTGCCAAAACACGTATACACACTAAAACCCCTAATACACTCTTAGGTTCAAGAAACAGGAAAAAGTCTGGGCAAAAGGGATTGTAATCCTAAAGCCACATATATGTTCCATTTTAAAAGGAAAATTGACAAGTTAGATTTAGCGCAGAGGAAGGTTAAGGGTTTGGTTTATCATCTCCCATAATAAGGACTGTATGAAGTAGTGGCTGAAGGAACTGGGACATATTCTGTTCTGGGGAAAACAAAAGCTTAGAAGGACCATGATAGATGCTTTCAGATACTTTGAACAATACATCAGTGTAACTCTGGAAGGCAGATGGAAGCCCAAGGATAAAAATCAGTGGGAAGGTTCAGTATGGATGATTGTACTAGAATGGACTGTTCCTCACCAACAGAAATCTTGAGGCAGTAGGCAGGAATTTTCAAAGATTAATTCCTTACTGAGTTTTAAGTTATTTTAGATAACTTCTAAGGTCCCTTCCAACTTCAAGATTCCATGACTTTGCTATTCATGTTTAAAATCTAGTATATAGAGGACTTCTCTGGTGGTCCATTGGCTAAGATTCCGCACTCCCAATGCAGGGGACCCAGGTTTGATCCTTGTTCAGGGAACTAGATTCCGCATGCCGTTAACTAAGGCCGAGGACAGACAAATAAATAAATAAATGTTAAAAATAAAATGTAGTATATAGAAAAGGTTTCATTTTGCATAACAGTTTAAAGTTGTTCCATTTTTAAGAATGGATTTGAAATACAATGAGCTTAAGAAAACCATTTGTATTAAGCATAACTATGGTTTTTCCAGTGGTCATGTATGGATATGAGAGTTGGACTGTGAAGAAAGCTGAGCACTGAAGAATTGATGCTTTTGAACTGTGGTGTTGGAGAAGACTCTTGAGAGTCCCTTGGACTGCAAGGAGATCCAACCAGTCCATCCTAAAGATCAGTCCTGGGTGTTCATTGGAAGGACTGATGTTGAAGCTGAAACTCCAATACTTTGGCCACCTCATGTGAAGAACTGACTCATTGGAAAAAGACCCTGATGCTGGGAAAATTGAAGGCAGGAGGAGAAGGTGACAACAGAGGATGAGATGGTTGGATGTTATCATCGACTTGATGGACATGGGTTTGGGTAAACTCTGGGAGTTGGTGATGGACATGGAGGCCTGGCGTGCTGCAGTTCATGGGGTTGCAAAGAGTTGGACACAACTGAGCGACTGAACTGAACTGTGGTTGTTATACAGTTTTAGGTAGACAGTGAGTATAAATACCTAAAGCTTCCTTATCATTTCCCCATTCTGCCCTTGCACCCCCTGCTGGTGGCAGCAGTACCACCTTCAGATACTCAGATGTGTGGGAGGAATGCCCTTCATTCCAGCCTCATTAGAGTAGAAGCCTCCAGTCTCCTGCCTACTGAGGTAGAAGACACCTGGGCTTTTGAAAACATATTTTAAAAAGGCATATACTGTTTATAAACAAAGTATTTTAGCGTAGGAATAACAATAGAAGGGAATACAGTGCTCTGCAACCATGGGCTCCACTAACTTTTGATTAAAAATGTTAAAAAAAAAATTTCAAAAAGTTCCCAAAAGCAAAACTTGAATTTTCCATGTGCACTGGCAACTATTTACATATCATTTACCTTGTATTTACAAATAACATAACTAAATGTTATATTTTACATAACATTTATATTAGGTATTAGAAGTAACCTAGCGATGATTTAAAGTATATGGAGGATGTGCATGGATTATATGCAAATATTATGCCATCTTAAGGACTTGTGATGGATTTTGGCATCTGAGGGAGCCCTAGAACTAATCCCCTGCAGAGAGAGGACATCTGTATTTTACAGATTTCTGTGATTGTGGACTGTAGGATCTTTAGGCTGAGAAAGATGAAGAGCAGTCAAAAGTAGCAGGACCTGCCAAGGAAAATTCATTTGCAATTTTCTCTTTGCTTCTGCCCTATATGCAACTGTATCCAACACACACACACATACACACAGAGTGTACTTTTTGTAATTTGCAATACATGTTAGAATTTTAAGCAGAGTTTAAAATATTTTTTTTATTATTTTTTTAATTGAAGTATAGTTGATTTACAATGTTGTCAGCAGGGTTTGTTTGTTTTAAGGTTAAGTGGACTTTTGCACTTAAGTATGTATCATGTCTACAGCAATTTACAAAGCACATTTCACAACATGGTAAAATGGGTGTCACCATGGCATTTTTCAGAGACCAGTGCAGCCCAAGAACAGGTGGACCTGGAACCCAAGTTCAGGTTCAACTCTAAATGCTATGTTCCTTCTCTAGAGCACAGCGCCCGTAAAAGAGCCCAACCTCACACCCAACCTCACAGCCTTTTGAGATTCCGGTGCAGGGAGCAAAGTGTACAAAAAAGTTGACACAACTCTGTCCTGAGTGGTGGGCAGTCTGAGGGAGTCACATGACAAATAGCCTGTGGGAAGAAGCAACAGGATAACCAGGTCCAGAAAAGCTAGGAAAACTGGAAGTGTAGCAAAGACTGAGTAGCAAGTAGCAAGTGCAGCACAGACTGAGTAGCAAGTCAGGCAGAGTAGCACCAAGGCTGACTTGACAGCTTGGCTGCCTGTCTCTGTTTCATTAGAGCTTCACTCATTGGAGGAAGAGGACAGTGAAAGCTGCTCTAGTTAATACGTCTTCCCATTGTGGCCCTAGATGAGGAGTATTAACAGATTTGTTGTCACTCTTGTCTGTCAAACCAAGTTACTGCTTCCCCTGTCCTTAGCTATTTGAATGTATTTCATTCATTCATTCATTCAATATGCTGGACCTATGATAGAGACTGGGCTGCCTGGCCCTCAAGTTTCAGACACAATGCAGAGTGTAGAGGAAGATTCACAACTCTAAGTTTCAGACTGAACATTATGAGCAAAGCCCACCTGGAGAAGATGGAGGAAGACCCCCTACAAGTCACTTCTAGCTTTACCATGCCTTCCGTTCTCTTCTAATTCAAAATGTGTCAAAAGCTCTGGTTGCAAAAGCAAATCAATATTTATTATATGCAACATTTTACTAAAACAAAATCAATGCTCATAGTCTCAAAAGAGATATTTGCCAAAGAGCCTGCTATTAAAGAGATTGTAACTCTTGAATCTGTTGTGCCAGGCCATTTAAGAGCACCCTGTTTGACTCTCCCATTGTGAATCTCATTCATGAAGCTGTTGCATGGGTACCTACTACACAGTGAGCAGGGATGAGCAATGATAGCTGTTAGAGATGCAACAGAAAAGCGTATTTGGCCTGGATATTATATGGTGGCAGAAGGGATAAAGGCATTTCCTAAAACGGGGTTCTACCTGTATTATCCAATAGTGAGCAGAACAGAACTGGAGACTGGGCACAGAGACAAGGCAAATCATGTGAAAAGGAAGAAAAAGAGAGAAATATTCAATGGAGTATTTTTTTAGGGATAAAGAGAGTTGAGTCTGATCTTGAGTTAATAAGACCACTAAATTTAGTATATATAGCTATGTTTTCCTGAGGTACCATGGTGTTTTATGATGATTATAAATATATATATATATACACACACACACACACATACATATCTTTATATAATCTTAAATGGTTTAATTGAGCTTAACTATTTCAACTCCTTGAATCTTTTTAGGGAAAGAAATATATTAGAATATACAACAAAACTTGCAGCTGCATAAATGATCCTTAAAATCTTATAAAAGAGACTATTATATGCAATTTTAACCAATATGGATAATTTCTCAATTAAAATTTCTCAATTAAAATAAGATGGGCTTACCTGTAGAAGTTCACATGAGACTAAAGTACCAGCTGAAGTGTTTTGTTTTCCATATTCCATGCTTTAATTACAAGGTTTGCCATGGACTACTGAACAGAAGAACAGAAAAAGAATATATTTCAGTCATAACTTAAAAACATTGGGCACGATAACATCTAAAATTAATGTTCTACGAACTTACGGTTGCAGGGGGAAGGGGAGAGATAGTTGGGGAGTTTGGGATCAACATGTACACACTGCTATATTTAAACTGAATAAGCAACAAGCACCTACTCCTGTAAGGAACATGGAACTCTGCTCAATGGTATGTGGCAGCCTGGATGGGAGAGCAGTTTGGGGGAGAATGGATTCATGTATATGTATGTCTGAGTCCCTTTGCTGTTCACCTGAAACTATCACAACATTGTTAATCAGCTACACCCCAAAACAAAATAAAATGTTAAAAAAAATTAATAAAATTAATGTTCTATACCTATTATTAACATTATTTTCATTTTTGTTAAAGCTTTGATCCTCTCTTCTTTCTCCTTGCTCTCAAATCACTTCAAGCATCTCATCTGGATTTATATTTGGCCACTGTCTTGATCACGACAAACAAAGCTTGTGGAGGTGATGCAATTCCAGCTGGGCTACTTCAAATCCTAAAAGATGATGCTGTGAAAGTGCTGCGCTCAATATACCAGTACTCAAAATTTGGAAAACTCAGCAGTGGCAACAGGACTCAGTTTTCATTCCAATCCCAGAGAAGGACAATGCCAAAGAATGTACAAATTACCGCAAAATTGCACTCATCTCACATGTTAGCAAAGTAATTCTCAAAATCCTCCAACCTAGGCTTTAACAGTACATGAACCATGAAATTCCAGATGTTCAAGATGGATTTAGAAAAGACAGAGGAACCACAGATCAAATTGCCAACATCCGTTGGATCATAGAAAAAGCAAGAAAATTCCAAAAAAACATCTACTTCTGCTTCACTGACTACACTAAAGCCTTTGACTGTGTGGATCACAACAAACTGTGGAAAATTCTGAAAGAGATGGGAATATCAGACCACCTTACCTGCCTCCTAAGAAACCTGTATGCAGGTCAGGAAGCAACCATTAGAACTGGATATGGAACAACGGACTGGTTCCAAGTAGGAAAAGGGGTACATGAAGGCTGATTATTGTCACCCAACTCATTTAACTTATATGCAGAGTACATCATGCAAAATGTTGAGCTGGATGAAGCACAAGCTGGAATCAAGATTGCCAGGAGAAATATCAATAACCTCAGATATGCAGATGACACCACCCTTATGGCAGAAAGTAAAGAGAAACTAAAGAGCCCCTTGAGGAAAGCGAAAGAGAGTCAAAAAGCTGGTTTAAAACTCAACATTCAAAAAACGAAGATCATGGCATCTGGTCCCATCACTTCATGGCAAATAGATGGGGAAACAATGGAAACAGTGACAGACTTTCTTTTCCTGGGCTCCAAAATCACTGCAGATGGGAACTGCAGCCATGAAATTAAAAGACAGTTACTCCTTGGAAGAAAAGCTATGACAAACCTAGACAGCATATTAAAAAGCAGAGACATTACTTTGCCAACAAAGGTCTGTCTAGTCAAAGCAATGGTTTTTTCAGTAGTCATGTATGGATGTGAGAGTTGGACTGTAAAGAAGGCTGAGTAGTGAGGAATTGATGCTTTCAAACTGTGGTGTTGGAGGGTCGCTTGGACTGCAAGGAGATCAAGACAGTAAATTCTAAAGGAAATTAGTCCCGAATATTCACTGGAAGGACTGATACTGAAGCTGAAGCTCCAGTACTTTGGCCACCTGATGGAAGAGCGGACTCGTTGGAAAAGACCTTGATGCTGGGAAAGATTGAAGGCAGGAGGAGAAGGGGATGACAGAGGATGAGATGGTTGGACGGCATCACCGACTTGATGGACACTGAGTTTGAGCAAGCTCCGGGAGATGGTGAAGGACAGGGAAGTCTGGCGTGCTGCAATCTCTGGGAATGCAAAGAATCTGAAACCACCGAGCGACTGAACAACTGTCTTGATAATAGGCTTTATTTTCAGGACTGAAATTACCCAACAACCATTCATTTGAATGAACTTTCTAGTTTAGGAGAAAAAAGTCTTAGACTCTTATCCCTAAATAATAAATAGTTCCTTTCTCTACACTGATACAGGTTCAATGTATGCTTTTATCAGGCATCAACACATTTTGAGAGCAAAAAATCAGCTCCCTACCTCTGTCTAAGCCGCCTGGGGGAAAAGGGCCTAAACACAAAGCCGTTACCAGCTGAGGCCTGCAAACTCAAATCTTAACTCTAAAAACAGAAAAAAAAACTTGGTGGTTCTACCCGACAAAGCAGCCACTTCCTAAACGCTGGTACTATGTGCAAAACACAGAGAGGAAAGAAAACCATCTCTGCTTTACAAATTTCCCTCCTAGAAGAGCAGTGAGGAGTGGAAGAGAAAGAAGGAATACGGAATGCTACCCCCGCTTCCTGCCGGTATCATTCCTTTTTCATTGCTTGAAAAAGTGAGGCTCCATTACACCTTCAAGGTTTCCTTTAAAATGACTTGCAGGCTTGCTAAGACCGCCTTTTAAAAATCACAGAGCCCCAGCCCCTAGAGGTTTCCTCCTCCCTCTGGCCAATTCGCCCGCCCATTCTTCTTAGATCCATATTCCTCCCAATCCCTCCCCAGGAGGAACAACCTTCCCACAATTCGGCTCCTGGGCCCTTCCCTAGAGTCTGGGCAATGAATTACCCCAGGCCTGCTGGGGAATCCGACACCGAAACACCGCCCCGTCTCCACCCCGCCGACCCGGCCAACGAGCCACCGGCTGCTCCCAGAAAGTGCCACCGGAGCGGCCCGAGGCGACGGGCTGGGGTGGGCTGAGCCCTGGGGCGGGTCGGGGAGGACAGCGGACTCCTTCTAGCCTCGGCCTGGCCCCACCACGCAGCCCGGCGCTCCGCGATGTCGCCCACGGCCCCAGGGGCCCCATCTCCCGCGCTCACCGGTGGAGCAGCTGAACGTCGCGGAGGCCAGAGCCCCAGGGCTCGGCTGATCGCGGTTCCACCCCAGCCGCGCTCCGGGAGAGGGCCTGAGGAGTAGGCGGCACCGCCCTGCCCGCCTCCCGGCCGAGCCGCCCCGGCCCGGGTGTCCCTGAAGAGGGTGCGGCGCGGAAGAAGCGGGTCCTAGGGCCACGCCCGCCACCCAGCCAGGGGAGTAGGGGCGGAGGGGGCGGCTCTCCAAGGCTTCCGCGCCACCCTAGTGCCCCTGCCCACACTCACCTCCCGCGCAGGGCGCGCACCCTGCTCCGACGGGGGCGGGGGGCGGGGGGCGGGCGGCGGACTGTCCCTCCCCGCGCGCACACGCAGCCTCCCGCAGCCACACGCACGGCCGGGTGCGCGCAGACCACGCGCAGCGCCCAGGAGCCCCTCGCTAGCTTGCTCGTACGCACGCGCGGGCCCCGAATCCAGCTGGAGGGCTGCGGGAATCGGCCCCCAGCCCTTCGCGCTGGTCCGGGCGCGCGCTCTGGATCCTCGCCATCAGTTTGCATGTCACGTACCGGGGTGTTAGGCAATTTACAGTTGAGCCTAGCCGGGGTGAGTCGATGTAGTGGCCTACTTCGGGAAGGATTTCGATTTAAGACGCGCTCCTGTTTGCTCTCCTAGCCCTGTTTTCAAGTTGCGTAAATGCCTGGCCTCGAGGCAGTCTAGGAGGGATTTACTTATTGCAGTCCTCACAGAGCTAGAAAGGAAAGAAGAAACCTTGGGGAATTCTTTTGCTCTCGCGTAAGATATGCGCGTTTTCCTTTTAGAATCAATAGAAAACGGAGGGTGGGGATACGTCGAGGTTACAATAGTCCGAGGTGTGAACAGAAGTCCCTGGCGTCGCGCGCTCTGGTGAAATGCCGCTCGGTACTCTTCCTTTGCCCTGGAGAATTCAGAGGAAGTCTGTCCCACCAAACTGCTGCTCCCTGGGAGGAATGGAGAGGCTTTGAGGCGAGGGAGTTGAGTGTGCTGTTTCTGAGGCATGTCTGGTTGTACCGGTCTCTGGGTGGCGGTTGTTGAATTAATCCAGAAACAGTATTTCCTCTCCTCTCTCGGCACCCCTGAAGTAGTGCCATCTGAAAACTGCTTCCCATTCTGTCGTACCGTGAACCGTTTCGCTGCACCATAGCGGTGTGAAAAGCTGGAAGAATAGTTCAATGAACGCCCATGTCCATTCCTCCAAGAAATGAGTAACTCTTAACATTTTGCTTTCTTTCTATGCTGTCTCTGGCATAAATAAAGACAAAGACATTCTCCAGTGCAACCACATTAGAAACTAAATCACATCTAAGAAACTTGATAATTTGATACCACCTAACATCTAGCCCCGGAGAAGGCAATGGCACCCCACTCCAGTACTCTTGCCTGGAGAATCCTATGGACGGAGGAGCCTGAAAGGCTGCAGTCCATGGGGTCGCTAGGAGTCGGGCACGACTGAGTTACTTCATTTTCACTTTTCCCTTTCATGCACTGGAGAAGGAAATGGCAAACCACTCCAGTGTTCTTGCCTGGAGAATCCCGTGGACGGGGGATCCCGGTGGGCTGCCATCTATGGGGTCGCACAGAGTCGGACACGACGATGCGACTTAGAAGCAGCAGCAGCAACATCTAGCCCATATGCACATTTCTACAGATGTCAAAAAAGTTTTGTCTTGGTTTTAAGAGTCATCCAATAAAGAGTCGTGGATGCCTTTGTTGTTATGGTTGTCTGTTTTATTGGAGAATAAATAGAAAATAAATCCTCTACCTGTTTTTGTGGTATGAAGCTTTTGGAGAGTCTACGCCAATTATTTAAGCAGAGGATTCTACTTTATTAATTTGTCTGACTTTGTTTCCCTCCTGATGTCATTTAATTTTTTCTCTAAAAAATTAGATACCACTTTGCCTGTAAGCTCGAAGGAAGGTTGAGAGGTTTGATTGTTGTTGTTCAGTCATTAAGTCATGTCCAACTCTTTGCCACCCCATGGACTGCAGAACACCAGGCTTCCCTGTCCTTCACTATCTCCTGGAGTTTGTGCAAAGTCATGTCCACTGAGTCGATAATGCCATCCAATCACCTCATCCTCTGCCACGCCCTTCTCCCCCTGCCCTCAATCTTTCCCAGCATCAGGGACTTTTCCAACGAGTCAGCTCTTCGAATCAGGTGGCCAAAGTATTGGAGCTTCAGTATCAGTCCTTCTGATGAATATTCAGGGTTGATTTCTTTTAGGACTGACTGGTTTGATCTTCTTACTGTCCAAGGGACTCTTAAGAGTCTTCTCTAGCACCACAATTTGAGAGCATCAATTCTTTGGTTTGATTAGATGGCAAGAACCCTTCTAAGATGGTATACTTTATGAGGTGCACTTCTTATTGTTTTCCTTCAGGAAGAACATTTTAAATATTAAGCACCTGTTATTCTTATATGCATAATATTAAGTTGTACCAGTATCAGTGGTCACTGAAATCTGAAGTGTTCTCCAGATTCTCTATTAAAGTCCATTTACCTTTTTGTAGTTAATGAGTGATCAGTGGAGTGGAGACTTTGGAAACGTTTGGAGGAGAAAGTCTTAGATCCCTGCAAGGAGAACATAGGTTACAAATCTACTCACCTAGGTGGATGGAGTAATCATTTGGATTATTCTGGTACCTCCTACTTCAGATCACCTAATGTTAGAGGACTCATTGAATTAGATACTAGCTTCGTTCAAAGAACAGTAAAATTCTGTACTCAGTGGAGTTTGAGCCACCTTAGAGTTCTTTTGGATGTGTGTGTATTTTTTTTTTAATATTTATTAATTAGTTTATTTTCTATTTTTTAACTTTACAATATTGTATTTGTTTTGCCATACATTGACATGAATCCACCATGGGTGTACATGTTTTTCCCTTCCAGTACCCCCCTTCCACCTCCCTCCCCATCCCATCCCTCCGGGTCATCCTGATGCACCAGCCCCAAGCACATCCCGATGCACCAGCCCCAAGCACCCTGTATCATGCATCGAACCTGGACTGGCGATTCGCCCCACATATGATAATTTACATGCTTCCATGCCATTCTCCCATATCATCCCGCCCTCGCCCTCTCCCAGAGAGTCCATAATACTGTTCTATTTATCTGTGTGTGTGCATGTTAAGTCGCTTTAGTCGTGTCCAACTCTTTGCAACCCCATGGACTGTAACACTCCAGGCTCCTCTGTCCATGGGATTCTCCAGGCAAGAATACTACAGTGGGTTGCCATTTCCTTCTCCAGGGGATCTTCCCCACCCAGGGATTGAACCCATATCTCTTACATCTCCTGCATTAGCAGGCAGGTTCTTTACCACTAGTGCCACATAGGAAGCCCATTCTTATGGATAATTCAAGGGAAAGGCTACCCACTACAGTATTCTGGCCTGGAGAATTCCATGGACTGTATAGTCTATGGGGTAGCAAAGAGTCGGACATGACTGAGCAACTTTCACTCGCTCACTGGTAAAAAATAGTGATACTTTCTACAAGGTCTTGTGATGTATGTTTTAAGACTTGATAAAAATCCAGGGGAAGTTCCCTGTATTTAACTGAGCAAACCTGAAATAAACTCCCAGTTCCATTCCAATAACAGAAACAAATCTCAAGAATATATAATATATATATGTAGTCTCAGTCTGTAGCTCACATCATAAACATCCAGAAGTGTGAGCTCATCCATTTATGCTCATAAGCTCCACTGTGTCAAGTTTACACTGTATAACAATGGCCACTTTGACTCCCAAGAGAAAACTCTCAAAGAGCATCTTCTATTCCACAGACAAATGTAGGGTTCTAAACAGAGGGTCTATATCTTCATTTTTACAATTTTTAGTAAGTCAGTCTAAGCCAGTGGATCATATCAATGGTTTTTGTTTGCATCAGCAAATGCGTGTCCGCTCATGCCTCTGCCAGTTGATCTGAATTTCATCAGAGTCAGCTTTCTAAGAGTCCAAGGCAGAAGCTAGCCTTGGGGCTTCTCTGGTAGCTCAGTGGTAAAGAATCTGTTGCCAATGCAGGAGACACAGGTTAGATTCCTTTGTCGGGAAGATCCCACAGGCCTCAGAGCAAGTAAGCCTGTGGGCCACATCTATTGAGCCTGTGGTCTAGAACCTAGGAACCACAACTACTGAAGCCCATGAGCCCTAGAGCCCATGCTTCACAACAAGAGAAGCCACTGTGATGGGAAGTCTGTGTGCTGCAATGGAGAGTTACCTTTGCTTGCTGCAACTAGAGAAAAGCCCAGCAGGAATGAAGATGCAGCACAGCCAAAAATAAACAAATTAAAAAAAAAGAATAAGCTAGCCGTGAAAGTTATGTAGCATCATTTTTGGTAACATTTTATTGATCAATAGCAAGCACAGGACTGTTGAAGATTCAAGGAGGAAAAAAGAGATTCAAGGGGAGGGGATCAGACAAGGCATAAACAACAGGAGATGAGGTTCATTGTGGGGCTGGGGAGGGAACATATTTGGAAATGCTGCTCTCGGCCAAATGCAAACTTAAATGTGTAGTCTTGACCATAGTGGTCCTTTGCTTAAAATCAGGTGGGTCTGGATCATCTATTTAACTTCAAACCTAGTCATAACTGGGGCTTCCCTAATGGCTCAGTTGGTGAAGAATCTGCCTGTAATGCAGGAGACGTGGGTTCAATCCGTGGGTTGGGAAGATCCCCTGGAGAAGGGAATGGCAACCCACTCCAGTATTCTTGCCTAGAGAGTCCCATGGGCAGAGGAGCCTGGTGGACTACAGTCCATGGGATCACAAACAGCTGGACATGACTGGGCAACTAAGCACACACTCACACTAGACATAACCACCCATTCCCAACTGTGATCTACACATTTTCATCAACACTATAGATATGGGGCCATATTTCTTTTTGTTTACAGATTCTTTGATTCAACTTCTTCTCCTTTATCAAAGTGGTTTTTTCCCCTACAGAATAGGAAAGAATAGGGATGTGAAATATACACTTAAAAATTATTTATGGTGATTTGAGGTGGATATAGAGGTTAAAATGGGTGTACGACAAAATTATTTTTGGATAGTAGCAGTGTAGGTCCAAGCACTGGACTTTGTTGGCACTGTGTAAATATTCAGATTGGAAGCTGTGGTTATGATTCTTTTCCTGGCCCCAGCCCTGGCAGGTAGTTGTGCCCTTTGCAAAGTGTAAAGTGATTGCTGCCTGCTGGTGCCTTTATCAAAGCCATTCTTCACTTCACGTTGGCTGACAGTTCACCTCACCAAGTAAAGGAAGTCCACTAGTAACAAAACTAAAAAGGCTCCATTGCAAATAAAGTAATATATGGGGAAAAAAATCAACCTCTGTATTTGGAAGGATGCTTTAGGACACTCATACTGTATCTTACAAATTCTGTATTTTTATTTGTGAAAAGTTATATTCCAATTCCTGTTTTTAAAATGTTTTGAATGTCCCATAAATAATGAGTGGGTATATGTGTTCATAGATGGCGAAACCTCCCCAGGATGTGGAACAGAGCCATGGACAGCAGACTGGGGAGGAAGAAATCCTCCCAAGTGAAATAAGTGAGAAGAAAAGTTCCAAAACCTTCAAAAGATTATTTCCTTCAAGGTAGTTTCCTATTTCTTTGTGTAGCATTTATTCAGCTTGTGATTCAGTTATCTATTGCATCCCATTAGATGGGGAAACAGTGGAAACAGTGGCTGACTTTATTTTTTTGGGCTCCCAAATCACTGCAGATGGTGATTGCAGCCATGAAATTAAAAGACACTTACTCCTTGGAAGGAAAGTTATGACCAACCTGGATAGCATATTAAAAAGCAGAGACATTACTTTGCCAACAAAGGTCTGTCTAGTCAAGGCTATGGTTTTTCCAGTGGTCACATATGGATGTGAAAGTTGGACTATAAAGAAAGCTGAGCACCGAAGAATTGATGCTTTTGAACTGTGGTGTTGGAGAAGACTCTTGAGAGTCCCTTGGACTGCAAGGAGATCAGTCCTGGGTGTTCACTGGAAGGACTGATGTTGAAGCTGAAACTCCAATACTTCGGCCACCTGGTGCAAAGAGCTGACTCATTTGAAAAGACCCTGATGCTGGGAAAGATTGAAGGCGGGAGGAGAAGGGGACGGCAGAAGATGAGATGGTTAGATGGCATCATCGACTCGATGGACATGAGTTTGGGTAAACTCTGGGAGTTGGTGATGGACAGGGAGGCCTGGCATGCTGCGGTTCATGGGGTTGCAAAAAGTCAGACACGACTGAGCAACTGAACTGAACTGATTGCATCCCATATACTGAAAATATCCATTTAATATTCCTCAAAATTCTTAGGGTTGGTTGATTGACTCCTCTGTGGTTTTATCTGGATTTACTCAGGTAGTTATGTTCAGGAGTCAGCAAAAGTTTCTGCAAAGGGTGGTAGATTGTGCACATTTTAGCTTTTGTTTCTGTCTCATTGGCCTTCCCTGGTGGACCAGACAGTAAAGAGTCTGCCCACAAAGTGGGAGACCTGGGTTCAATCCCTGGGTCTGGAAGATTCCCTGGAGAAACAAGTGGCAACCCACTCCAGTATTCTCGCCTGGGAAACCCCATGGACAGAGGAGCCTGGCAGACTACAGTCCATGGTGTCTGCAAAGAGTTGGACACAACTAAACAACTTTCACTTCACTTCACATTCTTCTGTTATTTATTAATTGTTTTACAAGCCTTTAAAAAGCAAAAGTTATTCTTAGCTCAAGGGCCCTACATAGAAACAGGCTGAGGGACATGTTTGTATTAGTAGTTTGCCAACCCCTGAACTGGAGAGTCAGCTAAGCTGAAAGTCCAAGGTGGCTTCAGTATGTGTCTGGCAGTTGGTGATGCCATCCACTGCTGGCCATGATTCTTCTGGAGAATCTTCAGGGCTTCTCATCTTCCATGTGCTCCATTCTCAGTCTGTGGACAGCACCCAAGAGAGTGAAGGTGGAAGCGGTCAGAGTTAAGGCATAGCTTGGGAGTCACACAGGGTCACATATGCCACATTCTGTAGATCAGAAGAGACCATGAGGCCAACCCAGATTGAAGGGATGGGCTACTAGATTCCCTGTCAGCAGGAGCAGCTGTGGATATTGTGGCCACAGCTAGCTAAACTAAGTGGAAGATTTCTGCTGTCCGCACCACCCTGGAAGATGGAAGGCTGATGCTGACACCTTGACATTAGATTGACTCTCAGAGTCTTATTCAGATAGCTTCAGATTGAGTCATAAAACTGTGGATTTATGACCTCCGATGGCAACTACTGCTCTTAAACTCCTGTTTGCCCTTATCACCCCAGCCTGTTTTGAATTCTGTGAGCACTCACTCATTTTCCCTTGTACCAGTTTACAGGTGTCTCTGCTAGGAGATACCAGCTCCATGAGGGAAGGACCACACCCCACCATTCTGCCTAACTGTGACATATCTTCAATAGATAGGTACGGAATTTAATTAAATAACCTAACTGAGGTTTAACATCAAGTTATTTGCTTACTTCGCAAAAGCAAAACTAATTTAAGAGTCTTGCACTGCCTCCAAATTCTGAAAGAACATCATGTATCAAAGAGTCACGTTTCACACCCGAATACTGTCTAATCAGATAGTTAAACTTCCTAACAGTTTTTCAAACATATAATCAAATGTTAGGAAGCAGTATGCTTAATGACAAGTTTTAACTAGCAACCACCTTTAAGGACATATTACATTTTAACTCTAAATATGTCTGCAGATGAAATCAAAAAGTAACAGCAGTTTATAATACATAGGCTGTGTATGTTCAAAAGCAGAACTAACTCTGGAGAGGGTATCTAATCTGCAGTAAATGCTGCTACTAATTACTCAGTTGAATTTTGTAATATGTGTTTTCTCCAAGATCTCATTGTAACTTCACTTGTCTTCTCCCACTTGATGGAAAGCTTTGACAATTTATTATGTTTAGAAGCAGCTGGGGTGTATTTCTAATTGATGATTTGTTCTCCGATATTTCTTACTTGACTGTCCACATTTTTCATTCTCTTTGGCATTTTCCTCAGTGTCTCCTGTCTTACTGAACTAGATGGATGGTGCTGCTTTTGTGCAAATGCAGGCAGTTTGCACTCCCCTGCTGCTTCTTTCCATCAGAACACAGATACGTACAGGACTGATGCTAGATAACATGTCTATGGCACTTAAACATGAACAAAGTATATTCACATATACTCTGTCAGTTGATTATTAATACATCAGTCCTGTGGGATGATGCTACCACCACCTCATTTGGCAGGTAGGGAGACTGGTGAACAAATATTCTAGAATATTTCAAATTGAATGTGTTCAAGTCAACCTCAGTACCTTCCCATAAAACCTGTTTATTCTCCTAGATTCCAAATTAGGTTAAAGCAGCCTCATTTACCAGTCTTCCAAGTTTGATCCTTAATTCTTCCCTCTTCATTACTCCACATCAACAGTCACCAAGACCCTGTGGATTCTGTTTCTTTCTGAGACCTGACCTTTTGATCCTTCCCCTGCTTCCCAGAAAACCTCATTTTTCACCTGGGTTTGTGTTAGAGCTTTCTGTCTGTTCCTCTGACTTCCGAGTTGCCCATCCAATCCTTCTCATTGCTATGAGGACTGTCTTCCTTAAACTCACATCTTCCCATGCACTTCGGGCTTTAAATGGTTCAGTGGCTCCCCACAGGGCAGTCTAAAGGGTTACAAAGCTCTTTAGTCTGGCTCAGTTGGGAAACTCCTGCTGTTCTGGTTCCTGCTCTCAGTCCATTTTCATGCACCCGTCTTTGTACCCACTTCCCCATCAGAATGCACTTTCACTTCCTGATTCCCTGCACCCCAGAGCCACACCACCTGACTCACCCAAGGCTCACAACTTCTATAGTAGTACTTCTCAAATCTAACACCAGCGAGAGTCTACGACTGTGCCATCTAATAGAACTATTTGTTGTGGTTGTTCAGTCACTCAGTCATGTTGGACTTTTGCAACCCCATGGACTGCAGCACACCAAGCTTCCCTGTCCTTCACTGTCTCCTGGAGTTACTCAAACTCATGAACATTGAGTTGATGATGCCATCAACCATTTCATCCTCTGTCGAACTATCTGTGATGATAAAAATGCTCTCTGCTTTCCAGTACCATAGACACTAATCATTTGTAACTACTGAGCCATGCAATGTAGCTAATGATACTGAGGAACTGGATTTTTAATTTTACTTAAATTTAAGTAGCCACCATATTGAATAATACCGTTCTTTATGAATCCCTACCATATTGAATAATTCAGATCTATATGAGTCCCTTTTCATCTTTTAAAACTCAGTTCAAACATGGTTCAGCCTAAAGACCAGCTACATAATTTGTGGAGCTCAGTGCAAAATGAAATACAGGACCGTTTGTAAAAAAAATTAAGAATTTCAAAACAGTAACAGCAGAACATTATATAAAACACAGTGCCCTTCTAAGTGCAGGGCCCTGTGTAATTATGCAGTTTCCACACCCATGCAAATAGCCCTGTTTAAACCTGTAGAAAAACTCACAAAGTATATGAGGAAGTAATTTACAGAAGAGGAAATCTACAAGGCCAGTAAATATCTGAAAAGATGTACATTTTCCTAGGAATCAGGAAAATGCAAATTAAAGCCACAATGAGATACAATTTTATCCCTACTTATTGTCAGAAATTTGAAAGTCCAGTAATATCAAGTTGTCAGGATGTAATCACTGCTGATGATTATATAAATCACTTCTCTAGTAAAACTGAAAATGTTCATATCCTGTAATCCAGTGGTTCTACTCTTAGGTGTCCTCCCTGGAGAAACTTGCCTGTGTGCATGAGAAGGTGTGTAGAACAATGTTTATGATAGCTTTCTTTTAACTGAACGGCATCTAAAGCAAACTAATATGCACAAATGGGAGGAATGATAAATAAATGCAGCATGCTTTAGGAATAATTTCATGTAGTAATTTAAAATCAATGAATTGGAGCTATATTTCTCAGTTTGGATAAATTTAAAATATATAATGTTGAACAGAGAAAGCAAGTTCCAGAAAGGTGTTATTTATGGATATGTTTTACAAATGTGAAAATCGTAGTTATAATTGTTTGAAAATATATATAAGTATTATAAATATTTATCATATATAATAAAACATACAAAACCAAACACAGGACTGATTACCTCTAATGAGGGGTAAGGGGTCAGAGACTAGGGTGGCAGAGGGCAATTCATTGAATCTACAGTGATTTATTTCTTAAAAATCAATGTCTTAAATGCACACAAAGAAAATAATGCAGTTAGTATTAGAAAGCATGAATGAATTGCTATCTGACATAAGAAAGAGAAAACTCCATGAAATACGATTCAAAATTAAGAAACAATAAAAGGTACATAAATGCATTTATATATAAGTTTGAAAAAACACTTTTCACGAGGAAAAACTATAAGCAAGTGAAAACTCCTACTGCTGCTGCTGCTAAGTAGCTTCAGTCGTGTCTGACTTTGTGCAACCTCATAGACGGCAGCCCACCAGGGTCCTCCATCCATGGGACCCTCCAGGCAAGACTACTGGAGTGGGTTGCCATTGCCTTCTCCAAAAACTCCTGACAATTTGGAGAAAATATTTGTAATGTCTATCATTAAAGAGCAAATATTTTCCCCAAATGTATTTTCAATTTGTATATGTGCTGGTGAAGTGAGCACAGTTTTAAACATTTTCAAACGTATAGCAAATTTGAAAGACTTTTGTGGAGAACACGTACCACCTAGATTCTGCCATCAACGTTTACTATACTTGGTTTATCATTTATATAATTTCTCTCTATCCATCTGTCAATCCATATGAATTTTTGTGCATTTCAAAATAAACTGAAAACATCAGTATATAGATGTACATATATTCAGTTCAGTCGCTCAGTCGTGTCTGACTCTTTGCGACCCCATGAACTGCAGCACGCCAGGCCTCCCTGTCCATCACCAACTCCCAGAGTTTACCCAAACCCATGTCCATTGAGTCGGTGATGCCATCCAACCATCCCATCCTCTGTCCCCTTTTCCTCCTGCCCCCAATCCTTCCCAGCATTAGGGTCTTTTCCAATGAGTCAACTCTTCGCATGAGGTGGCCAAAATATTGGAGTTTCAGCTTCAACATCAGTCCTTCCAATGAACACCCAGGATTGATCTTTAGGATGGACTGGTTGGATCTCCTTGCAGTCCAAGGGACTCTCAAGAGTCTTCTCCAACACCACAGTTCAAAAGCATCAATTCTTCAGCACTCAGCTTTCTTCACCATCCAACTCTCACATCCAAACATGACCACTGGAAAAACCATAGCCTTGACTAGACGGACCTTTGTTGGCAAAGTAATGTCTCTGCTTTTAAATATGCTATCTAAGTTGGTCATAACCTTCCTTCCAAGGAGTAAGTGTCTTTTAATTTCATAACTACAATCACCATCTGCAGTGATTTTGGAGCCCCAAAAAATAAAGTCTGACACTGTTTGCACTGTTTCCCCATCTATTTCCCATGAAGTGATGGGACCAGATGCCATGATCTTAGTTTTCTGAATGTTGAGCTTTAAGCCAACTTTTTCGCTCTCCTCTTTCACTTTCATCAAGAAGCTCTTTAGTTCTTCTTCGCTTTCTGCCATAAGGGTGGTGTCATCTGCATATCTGAGATTATTGATATTTCTCCCAGAAATCTTGATTCCAGCTTGTACTTCATCCAGCTCAGCATTTCTCATGATGTACTCTGCATATAAGTTAAATAAGCAGGGTGACAATATACAGCCTTGACGTACTCCTTTTCCTATTTGGAACCAGTCTGTTGTTCCATGTCCAGTTCTAACTGTTGCTTCCTGACCTGCATACAGGTTTCTCAAGAGACAGATCAGATGGTCTGGTATTCCCATCTCTTTCAGAATTTTCCACAGTTTATTGTGATCCACACAGTCAAAGGCTTTGGCATAGTCAATAAAGCAGAAATAGATGTTTTTCTGGAACTCTCTTGCTTTTTCGATGATCCAATGGATGCTGGCAATTTGATCGCTGGTTCCCCTGCCTTTTTTAAAACCAGCTTGAACATCTGGAAGTTCATGGTTCACGTATTGCTGAAGCCTGGCTTGGAGAATTTTGAGCATTACTTTACTAGCATGTGAGATGAGTGCAATTGTGCGGTAGTTTGAGCATTCTTTGGCATTGCCTTTCTTTGGGATTGGAATGAAAACTGACCTTTTCCAGTCCTGTGGCCACTGATGAGTTTTCCAGATTTGCTGGCATATTGAGTGCAGCACTTTCACGGCATCATCTTTCAGGATTTGAAATAGCTCAACTGGAATTCCATCACCTCCACTAGCTTTGTTTGTAATAATGCTTTCTAAGGCCCACTTGACTTCACATTCCAGGATGTCTGGCTCCAGGTGAGTGATCACACCATCGTGATTATCTGGGTTGTGAAGATCTTTTTTGTACAGTTCTTCTGTGTATTCTTGCTACCTCTTCTTATTATCTTCTACATATATTACTAACAATTCTATTAAGTATATATACAAAAGAATCGAAAGCAAGGATTTGAACAGATATTAGTTAACTAATGTTCATAGCAGCATTATTCACAATAGATGAAAGATGGAAACAACCCCAGTGTCTATCAATGGATGCATAAATAAGCAAAGTGAGGTATATGCATGCTATGGAATATGATTCAGCCGTAGAAAGGAATGAAGTTCTAATACATGCTGCAGCATGGCAGAACCTTTAGGATATACTGTTAAGTGAAATAGACCAGACACAGATGTACCTATGCTTTAAGCTTCCACTTGCATGGAATATGTATCTAAAATGCTATCTAAATACGTATCTAAAATACTCCCATCCGAAGAGACAAAAGGTAGAACAGAGGTTACCAGGGATGAGGGAAAGAAAGAGTGAGGAGTTATTATTTAACAAGTATAGGGCTTCAGCTTTGTTCTGTAGATGGACAGTGGCGATGATTGCACAATAGTGTGAACATACTTAATGCCACTGAACGTACACTTAAAAGTGGTTAAAAAGATAAAACATGTATATTTTGCCACAAAAAAAAAGTCTTTAAAAGTAAAAAATAAGTTAAAAAAAAAGAAAGAAATGCTAATGAAAACAACACTGAGATGCAATTTCTCACCCGTTAGATTGACAGAAGTCTGAGTTTGATCCTATGAAGCTGTGAGGAAACAAGCTTTCTTATTGCTAGTGGCAAGGCAAAAAAAAAAACGTAGTATAACCACTCTGGTGGCAAGTTTGGCAATGTCTTGAAAAATAACACGAGCATTTACTCTTTGACCAAACATTCACTCACCTTCAGGAATATCTCCTGAAGATATCCTTGCAAAAATATGAAATTGTTATAACTTAAACATTTTTGAAGTAGGCATAGTGCTAATTATGGTGGCATTATTTGCTATAGTAGGAAAAAAAAAAAACCCTAAGAACTAGAAACAATCCAAATGTTCAGTGATAGGGAAGTGGTTTAGTAAACTCTGGGGCATCCAAATAGTGAAGAACCATACAACCATAAAAAGGAATGAGGAGGACCTGCATGTATTGGTATAGAACTATCGCTAGGTGATTGTTAAGTGAGATAAAGCAAGATATTGGACAGTGGTTATCTTATGCTACCTTTTGTGTGAGAAATGGTGGAAAAGAAACATGTTTGTTATATTTTTCAAGAAATAACAATGAGTGTATGTCAAAAACTAATAAAAATGGTTTCCTAGATTGTGAAAGAGGGTGCAGGATGAAGGGGCAAGGAGAATAGAAAAAGTTCTGTGGGTGCATTTTGTGGCTTGAGAACCATATAAAGTGAAAGTGAAAGTTGCTCAGTCCTGTCAGACTCTTTGAGACCCCATGTCCATGGAATTCTCCAGGCCAGAATACTGGAGTGGATAGCCTTTCCCTTCTCCAGGGGATTTTCCCAACCCAGGGATTGAACCCAGGTCTCCCACATTGCAGGAGGATTCTTTACCAGCTGTTTATATAATTCAAAGATGGGGGGAAAAATCCCTAACAAATTGGAAACAAATTGGAAACAAGTGAACCTAACCATATATCAATTTTGGCCATAGCTGCATAGAGAAAATAATCCCTTATTTAAAATGTAGGACTTCCCTGGTGGTCCAGTGGTACCATGTTCCTATTGTAACACAAACAGCGAACAGTGACATGATGTAAGAAAAAAAAAAAGAACTCAAGTAAATACTTGTGTTAATGCTATTAGAAACTGAGATTTGCACAGTAAAAGAGATACAAGTGTAAAACTTTAAAAGTTAAGTGAAAACAAAGTAATGACTGCAGTGGATCAAAATGTCAAATATAAATAAATCTGAGTTCATGATAATGCCTTAAAAATGCACTAGTTATTTTAATCACCATAGTCTTTTACCTCCCTAAGGAAGCAATTTTTGTGGTTAAACTCTTCCTACTTACTTAATTTAAACCTCTACTTCCTTATGGCTTAGTTTTGAATACAAATAAACAAAAGAAAAAATTTAAATGTATTTTCCATTACAAAAGTTAAAAAACAAAACCACACTGGTTACCTAATGCCATTTGTAGCAGCATGAATCTATTTACAAAACAGAAGTACAGTTACAGATGTAGAAAACAAACATATGGTTACCAGGGGATAAGGGGGGAGGGATAAATTGGGAGATTGGGATTGATATATACACATTACTATATATATAAGATACATAACTAACACATATAGTTATCTGTTTTCCCTGTATATAGCACAGGGAATTCTACTCAATACTCTGTAGTGGCCTATATGGAAAAAGAATCTTAAAAAAAAAAAAAGAGTGGATTCACTCTACTGATTCACTTTGCTGCACAGCTAAAATACAACATTGTAAATCAATTATACTCCAATAAAACACACACACACACCGGTTACCATTGGAACTTACTAGAGTACTAAGTCACTATTCTAAACATTGATGAATAAAGGGAAAAACATCAAGGATCCTACCTTTCTTATATAAACATAATAATTAATGAGGAAAAGTCATTTTTTGTACTTGAATTTCAGCTAATGAACATAGAAGCAATGGTAGAATACCCCACCACCATTCTGCAGCCTCTAATGAAATAAAGGGGAGCTTCTCAAGTGGTGCTAGTCATAAAGAACTCGCCTACCAATGCAGGAGACGTAAGAGACACGGCTTTGATCCCTGAGTGGGGAAGATCCCCTGGAGAAAGGCATGGCAACCCACTCCACTATGCTTGCCTGGAGAATCTCATGGACAGAAGAGGGTCACAAAGAGTCGGGTACGACTGAAGTGCCTTAGCAGCAGAAGGAAGCTAGCACCTAAGGCTACCAAAACTATTAGGTAAAATGTTGATAGGGAACTTTAAAATGGAGAAAAGTGGCTAATATCACTAAAACCTGATGATCACCTTTAGCAGCAATAAAACTGGAAAAGCTGGTAATGTGTGCCTCATGGTAAAATGTAATGTGAAGAACATAACACCATTAGTGAAGTATTCTTGGATAAAAATCTAATCATGCTTCTAGATGTAAGTCAATTTTATAGTCTTAATTAGGAATATAGGGGATAGAGGAACAACGAAAGCAGCAATAGGAAGAAAATCAATAGCCTAAAATCCATCAGTAAAAATGGAAGAATGTAAATGAATAAACTAAAATTTCAAGTCCAAACCTGGATAGAGAATAGTAATAAAACAAAGGAAAGCAGGGAGAAAAAACAAAAAAAGCAAGGAGAAGAAAATAATAAAGATTAAAAAGCAGAGAAATTAATTATTAGACTAGGATAAATAAAAGAATTTATAAATAAATCTTTGGGAAAAATAACATAAGTCGTTCTGTGAAAAAAAAAAATTAAACCATCAACTAATCTAATCATGATAAAAGGGAGAAAATATACAAAACAAGAAATGACAAGATACAAGCTCTGAAACACAAGAAAATGTTAAACATTTAAGAGACTACCTTGCACAACTTCAAGCACATGCACTTGAAAACTTGGTTGAAATAAGTAACTCCATAGAAAAATTAAAATTTCCAAAAATTTCCCTAATAAGGATGAAGCTTAAAGAAATCAGTTTTCATAGAAGAAATACATGCCCTATATGCCCATCTATATAAAACTAGTTGAATAAAGGATGATACATCCAAATAATGGACTACTATGCAGCAAAAATCTCTATGTACTGATCTGGAGTGTTTTCAAGGAATATTGTGATAATAAAACATTGTTGCATTAAAAGGAGGGAAATAAGACTACATATCTGCATCCTGTTCTGTGTGTGTGCACAGTCGTGTCCAACTCTTTGCAACCCCATGTACTAGAGCCCGCCAGGCTCCTCTGTTGTGGGATTTCCCAGGCAAGAATACTGGAGTGGGTTGCCATTTCTTCCTCCAGAGGATCTTCCTGACCCAGGGATTGAACCTGCATCTCCTACGTCTCCCATACTGGCAGGCAGATTCTTTACCACTAGTGCCACCTGGGAGGCCCTAAACTACATATATATTTGCTTATTGTTTAAAAAATTATGTGAAAAGGATAAAGTAGGAACTAACAAAAATGTTGAAGATGAAATGGAACTTCTCTGAGCTTATCTCTTTGTAGTTTTTACTTTTGAACCATGTAAAATTTTGCATATTAAATGAACAAAAATTTAAAAAGCAAACTCTAATATTGGAAACAAGGAGCCACAAATTAACCCACCTAATGAAACTATCAAACTGATACTATGGGCACTCAAAAAATAATTAATTCAACTGAATTGAGCACAGTACTCCCTTAATAAAATTTATTCTAAATACCAAATGAATTGCAAAGAAATACTGATCTTTTCTTCTTTTTTTTAATAATGATATCAGTGAAGAAATTCTGAAGGTATTTTGTATGTATTATAGATTAGAAGAAATTGTTGGAAACCAGGATCTTTCTCACTGTGGGAGAAAGGAGATGCCAGTTGGAATAGGAAAAGATTATGGAAGAATCATTTTTTTAATTTCATCTGATTTACATTGAAAGTATTGGTATTAACTCATGGTTTAATATTTTCTAGCTCTGAAATTTCTATTTTCTAGTCTCCTGAAAAAGCCTAGGAGTGGTAATATTCTGACAACAATGGGCATACCTAGTATGCGGATGCTGGTTTCTAAATATTGTCCTCCACTGGAAGGAACTCGGGTTCCTTGGAGAAATGGCTGAATATGAAAAGTGCACTGTTTGGAACATGAAAAGTGCACAGTGAACTGGAGAATCTTGTGCATAAAATTGGGAAAGTTTTCGTAATTAATGGGGACATGTCAAAGGGTATAGCAGCTAGCTTAGAATTGTTCCCGCTGGCCAAGTTTGTGGTAAGTATACCATCAAAAAGAATAACGATGGTAATAGTTATATTATCTTGAGTTAAAAAAGAACCCACGAGTCCATAGCTACTCAAAAAACTAAATATAGAACTACCATATGATCCAGCAATGCCACCCCTGGGTATATATCTGACAAAAACAAAAACACTAATTCAAAAAAATACATGTACCCCAGTGTTCATAGAAGTATTATTTACAATTGCCAAGATATGGAAGCAATCTGAATGTCCATCAACAGATGACTGGATAAAGAAGATGTGAGATATATATATATATATATATAATCATATATTCTATGACTATGGAATACTATTCAACCATAAAAGAGAATTTATGCCATTTGCAGTAGCATGATGGACTTGGATATATCTTTCCTTTTCTCCTTTGCCTGTTACTCCAGGTATCTCTTGATGTGAACCATGAACTTCCAGATGTTCAAGCTGGTTTTAGAAAAGGCAGAGGAACCAGAGATCAAATTGCCAACATCCATTGGATCATTGAAAAAGCAAGAGCGTGCCAGAAAAACAACTATTTCTGCTTTATTGACTATGCCAAAGCCTTTGACTGTGTGGATCACAAGAAACTGTGGAAAATTCTGAAAGAGATGGGAATACCAGACCACCTTATCTGCCTCCTGAGAAATCTGTATGCAGATCAAGAAGCAACAGTTAGAATTGGACATGGAACAACAGACTGGTTCCAAATAGGAAAAGGAGTATGTCAAGGCTGTATATTGTCACCCTGCTTATTTAATTTATATGCAGAGTACATCATGTACTCTGGATGCCCGGCTGGATGAAGCACAAGCTGGAATCAAGATTGCCAGGAGAAATATCAATAACCTCAGATATGCAGATGACACCACCCTTATGGCAGAAAGTGAAGAACTAAAGAGCCTCTTGATGAAAGTGAAAGAGGAGAGTGAAAAAGTTGGCTTAAAGCTCAACATTCAGAAATCTAAGATCATGGTATCCAGTCGCATTACTTCATGGTGAATAGATAGGGAAAAAATGGAAAAATGAGAGACTATATTTTTGGGGCTCCAAAATCATTGCAGATGGTGACTGCAGCCATGAAATTAAAAAAGACATCTGTGCCTTTGAAGAAAAGCTATGACCAAGCTAGACAGCATATTAAAAAGCAGAGACATTACTTTGCCAACAAAGATCTGTCTAGTCAAAGCTATGGTTTTTCCAGTAGTCATGTACAGATGTAAAAGTTGCACCATAAGGAAAGCTGAGAGCTGAAGAATTAATGCTTTTGAACTGTGGTGTTGGAGAAGACTCTTGAGAGTCCCTTGGACTGCAAGGAGATCATGCCAGTCAATCCTCAAGGAAATCAGTCCTGAATATTCATTGGAAGGACTGATGCTAAAGCTGAAGCTCCAATACTTTTCCCACCTGATGCTGGGAAAGATTGAAGGCAGGAGGAGAAGGGGACAACAGAAAATGAGATGGTTGGATGGCATCACTGACTTGATAGACATGAGTTTGAGCAACCTCCGGGAGTTGGTGATGGACAGGGAAGCCTGGCGTGGTACAGGCCGTGGGGTCGCAAATAGTTAGACACAACTGAGCGACTGAACTGAACTGAACTGATGGACTTGGAGGGCATTATGCTAAGTAAAATAAGTCAGACAGAGAAAGACAAATACTGTAAGATATCACTTATATGTGAAATCTAAAAAAATGCAATAACTTAGTGAATATAACAGAAAAGAAGCAGACTCACAGAGAGAACAAACTAATGCTTACCAGTAGGGAGAAGGAAGCAGGGAGGGGCAATAAAGGGATAGGGGAATAAGTACAAACTGTTAGGTATAAAATAAACTACAAGGATATATTGTACAACATGGAGAATATAGCCAATATTTTATATATATAAATGGATTATAACCTCTAAAAATTGTGAATAACTGTATTAGACACCAGTAACATATTGTACAGCAACTATACTTGAGTAAAATAAAATAAAAGAGAACATGAATAATGGTAATGATTCTGTTGAATCAGAAAATAACCCAATAGTTCATAGTGACACTTAAAAATGGTGGTGGAGATGAGCTTTCTTCTTTCAAAGGCTGCTAACTAGTAAATGTAAAAAGACAATATTGAGTCAGAAAAATTACCATTTTTGCCACCAACATTGTAATAATTTAGGCAAGGATCATAAATTTAGATGCTGAAATTATTGAATGAAAGATTTTCAAGGATTATTGAGCAACAGGTATTCACACATTGTCATATATCATCCCACAGTTTCCTATTAATTATAATATCACACACACACACACACACACACACACACACACACACACACACACACACACACACACACACACACACACACCCTGAAATGTGTCGAGATTAGTACCCTGATCTTTATAAACCTTCAGTAGCCCAGAAATGGGAGGAACTCTTATGAGATCTTCAACAGTAATTTTCATTGAAATAAGAGACTTCCGTTTTTATCTTTGGGCATGTTGTTTTGGAACGCTCCTACTTCTAGACACAAAAATATTGTTCCTGCGGTAAACTGAGGCTATCGGAATAGAGATGCTGAGAAGCTAAAGCAAGTACCTTATTTCATAATGTGAATCCACTGTGTCTTGCTGCAAAGCAGTATTTTAGCAAAGCCAAGGTCCTGCAGAAGTGTGTCTTCCATCAGAGAAAGGATTCTTTTCCATGTTTCGATTTAGCCTGTGCGCTGCTTGGTTATGGGCTTCTCTGGTAGCTCAGCTGGTAAAGAGTCCGCCTGCAATGCAAGACACCCCGGTTCAATCCCTGGGTCAGGAAGATCCCCCAGAGGAAGGCATGGCAACCCACTCCAGTATTCTTGCCTGGAGAATCCCCATGGACAAAGGAGCCTGGCAGTTACAGTCCATAGGGTCACAGAGTTGGTCACGACTGAGTGAATAAACACAGCACAGCACTGCTTGGCTGTTATCACTGGAGATATGTCTATATTCTTCTTAGTGGAGTAACGCACAGGGAAGCTGGAGCAGAACCCCCAAAGCTGCACGAGAGATACACACACCTGATCTTCCTCCAGGACTTCATGGAGGAAGCGACCTACACCGAATCCAGGATAGCACAGAGTAGATTGTGGATACACTCACTGAGATTCCATAACCCAGATTGTGCTGATACCAGCTGCTGTTGTGTTGTAATTTTCCTGAGGGCTGAGACAGGGTGGAGCTCAGGATAACCTGAGGGTTAGGGTGGGGATTCTTTTGAAGGGAAACAAAATTCCACTGTCAGTCTTCTGCCTGAAAAATGGAATGTGTACCCATTATTCTTTAGCTGTCTAAATATAGGTTTATATAGGTTTTATAATAGGTTCACAATTATAAACTACTGGGGTGTAAAATCTGAGGATGGAAGAGGGGCAGGAACTAGAGAGGAAGGAGAACTTTTTCCTTGGTCTGGGTCCTTGTTGAAAGTTGACATCAAGTTAGTTGGGAGCTGGGAATTACCATAGTCCAGAGGTTAGGACTTGGAGCTTTCATTGATGAGAGCTGGTTCAGATTCGATCCCTGATCCCAACAAACTGCGTGGTACTGCCAAAAAAAGAGGAAGAAAAGAAAGTTGGGAGCTCAACAGGGAGGCAGTCAAGGCAGAGCCCACTGGGGGAGGCATCTCTGAGAGAAGACACTTCTAAGAGCAGCTGGAAGAACATGACTACCTGTGCTAAACTTCCCTGACAGCCTGTTTCAGGTGTGCTGGGAAGATTAAGAGCAGCATATGCCCCAGCTAGGGGGAAAGCATTGCCTTTCCCCTGGGACCAAAGGGGAGCCAGCAGGGATACTGCCAGTTAATAAAGATATAAACAAATTTGCCAAAGGGTAGAGGTCATCAGGCATACATATTTTGTGTCTGTTAATTCATGGAGTATGTAGCCATTACTCAATGGTTGTGTCTCTTCCTTACAGTAGGTTCATAATCTCCTATCAGTAATTCTGAAATCCCAATAACTTTGAAGACTTAATATGTTTTTTTACAGGTTTGAAACAATCTCACTTGGTGGCAAAAGTTGACTAGAATTTATGTGAAATTATTTATACTGTTTATCTCACTTGATTTCTTAATATTTATGTGCTTTGTTGCAGAAAAATGGATGTGTTTGTTAGTAGGGCACTGCCCCAGAGTTCTCTCTGTATATTCCGTGGCAAGAGCCCTGTAAACCTGAAAACTGCTGAGTTCCAAACCCTGTCTGGCCACAACGGATAAGGATTTAGACTTAGATAAGGGATATGCAGCTTTATGAACCTTCATTTAAGCTGGAAGTTGGCCTCGGAGTCCTTGGGGAAGCAGAGCCTGTTTCGCTTGATCTTTAAATATAAACTCCATCCCACCTCCTGCTCCTGCTCTGAGATAAAAATGAAGGAGTCTTTGAGCCTAGAAAAGAAAACAACCATCTCAAAGGCCCTTGCTGAATCATCTAACTTCGGGGAAAACAAAACCGAACTTTAGGTCCTGCCCTGATGCTCCAGGCCTGTTGCATCTACCTGGGACTTATCACCCCCTGCCCAGAAACCTTCCATCCCCTGTTCAACTACAAATGCCATTTCAACTAAAGAATACCCAAAATGTCCCGCCTGACTAACGTTTCCCTTATCGTTTCCACAAACCTCCCTTTAAATATGAAGCCTCCCTGATCCCTCTCGAGCTCAGCCTGATCGTTAGGCCGACTGTCGCCCCTCCTTGCCTGAATAAAGGTAACCTACCTCTGTTGAGGTCATCTCTCCTTCTTTTCTGCCTCGGCCCGAACTATACCTTACAAAAAAACATTACTTCCCTAGTGGCTCAGACAGTAAAGCCTACCATGCGGGAGACCCAGGTTCAATCCCTGGGTTGGGAAGATCTCGTGGAGATGGAAATGGCAATCCACTCCAGTATTCTTGCCTGGAAAATCCCATGGACGGAAGAGCCTGGTAGGCTACAGTCCATGGGGTCGCAAAGAGTCGGGCACGACTGAGTGACTTCACTGTCTGTACAGGTTTAAACTATCTGAATGTGTTGCCAATAGTAAAACTCAGGCGGTTACACAAAAATGTCTCAATTTTTAGTGTCTGTTGGGGAGCTGGAAAGCTAGCAGTATTGAGTCTGAATTCTGACAGATCAGATAGTTGCTGGCACTGAATAGCAAGCTGCTTTGTTTAGATGGGAAGATTGTCTATTTGCCACAGTTTCCACCACTCTCAACTATCATATAGAAATAGGAGGGAATGGGGCAGGGCACAACCTTTAAAAGAATGACATAGCCATGACACACAAGATAAATGGTTAAGAGCTGTCAACTTAAAAAAGATGCACGATGTGAGAGTTGAGAGTTAAGTTTTATTGGGGGCAAAATGAGGACTGCAGCTGGGGAGACAGCACCTCAGCTAGCCCTAAATAAAACTTAATTTGCAATTCTCACATTTGTGCATCTTTTTAAAGTCAACAGTTATGGCGGCTGACAGTGACCCAGAGTGGACGTCCCTCCTTGGCCTGAACTGTATGAGGAACCAGCAGTGACTCCTTGTGCCCATCTTCCTCTTTGGGGAGTCCAGACAAACTTGGGTAAGTGTCTCCTTGTTCTCAGATCTCCTGTCTTGGTTGATGATCCTGAGTTTTATTTCGTGGCGGAGCAAGTTACCTGCCCCCTCTCAGTTGAAAGATACTGGAGCAGGGCAGTTGAAAGATACGGGGGTGTACCCACTCATCAACAAGACACTGAGTGGGACTCGGTTGAAAGATACCGAGGTTGCTTAGTTGTAGGAGTCAGAGTAGTCTGTGCTGAGTAGTTGGGTGAGAGGCTGATCTGATGCTTTCCCTCATCGGATTTCCCTAAAATTCCTCATCAGAATTCCCTCCTCAGATTTCCCTAAATTTCCCTAAAATTTGTCAGGATAAAAGTGAAGATATTACATGAGAACTTTGTTCCAAAGGAAAAGGACAAGACTCCTCCCAGCCAGTTACAGTTTTCTCAGGTGACTGAGAAATTTATAGGAGTGGTAGAGGCTGAGTCCTTATACTATGTGGTGGTCTCATAGGGACCCTCGACCCCCACACTTACTAATTAAAATGCTTGCTCACCCAAGTGTCACAGAGAAGAACTGGCCACTCAGTGATCTTGGGGTGCTGAAGGGAGTTAACTGAGACACATAAGAGGACTTAAATGACTCTGGGGCGACTCCTGGAGGACTTAAGCTCCCAAGTGGCACACGCCCACCACACAGTTTTACCGGTGATTGTTATCCCTGACAGATTCAACTAAAAATGGAAAATGGAGACACTCAAACACAGAAATCAGGGGCATCAGAGACCAGGTTCTAACACTCCAGCCAGGGTTGTGTACCTATAAAACTTGTAAGTACCTATTTAACTTGGAAATAATACTAAAGGGGATCTCAACTAAAATGGCCAAATTGGGGGTTTTTTGATACTCCAAAATTGATATTTTTGTGTGCACAGTTAGGAAAAAAAAAATGAGCCAATGGTAAGGTCAAACAGACTGAATGGAATGTTTTGTATCTAGAAGTATCTAGAAGCTTCTAAAAGAGGAAATGAGAGTAACTTCTTTGCAGGAAATCAATAAGAAATTGCTTGAAACTATATCAGAACTAAAAAAGGCCACCAGCACTGCCTCTCCCTCTCCCTCTGCTCCTCCAGTGTATCCTTTTCCATCTGAACTGCCCGGCCCAGACTTTTTCTCTTCCAATTCTTCTGCTTCCTGCTGCTCTCTTTTCCCCAGCAAAAGAGGATTAAAAAAAAAAAATCAGAAGTGATTGTAGCTCTTTTAAGGAGAAACTTATTATAGGGAGAAATGAACCGTCCTCGGTGTTTAACTATATACCCTGGACCCAAACAGAACGTAGGGCCTTAGCTTTCCTGATCCAAGTCAGAGTCCATTGGGATTTGCTAAGGAATTTGAGTTAACCATCCAGTCCTCTGAGCCAGGTTTTCCGATCTGTATCAACTAATACAGCTGTACATTCTGAAAGCAAAGCAAGGGAATGAATAGAGAAAGCAGGAAGGGGCTTTCCCTTAATGAACTTTAAATCACATAGTCCAGAGTATCACAATGAATCCAAGGAATTAGATCAGAAATTACTCGAAACTATCCCAGAAGTTTCTCCAAAAACTGTAAATTGGACAAAGGTTCAACAATGCAAGGAAAGATCAGATGAATCAATCCAGACTATTGTGGGAGATTGGGAAAAAAACCCTTTAAGCAATATTCTGGCTTGACACTTGAATCATTCTCTAACCACCAAAATGATGCTTTGCTTAATTCTGCCTTTAAAGAAGACTTAGATAAGGATTTGGCTACTTTTAGTCAAAAAGAAAATTTAGGTTGGTCTGAGTTATACACAAAATGCCCTTGTTATACTGGCTGACCAACTTTTCAAAACCATTAAAAAAAAAGAAAGAAAAGGGGATATCTATGAAAATTATGAATATTCACTTCTGCCAATTAATTACACAATGCCAGTAAGGTTTGTCGTTCAGTCACTCAGTTGTGTCTGAGTCTTTGTGATTTTGGAGCCTAAAAAAATAAAGTCTGTCACTGTTTCCATTTTTTCCCCATCTGTTTACCATAAAGTGATAGGACTAGATGCCATGATCTTAGTTTATTGAATGTTGAGTAGAAGGTTAACCAGCCCCATATCAGTTTAACTCCCAAACAGCAGAGAAAGCTTGAAGGAAAAAAAAAATCTCTTTAGAATTCTTTCCCTGAGGGACTAACTCCTACTAGGAAAACCTGATCTTCCCTTCCTGTGTCTTGAGACCAGAGTTCTCTGGATCACTTATTGTATCTGGACCATCTTTAATTTCTGAAATGAAACATTTAAAAATTTTCTTATTCCAACTGTTATTTACAATTAGTAAGTTTTATATTGTGATATCAGATTCATGACTAAGTTTAGCAAATAAAGCTAGATATCTCATTGTGTCTGTCTGGATGTATGTATGTCTCAATATGCGAGTTTGTCTTTGGATAATATTGCTGAGGTTAATTTGTAAAAGAGCTCTAATCTAATTTGCCTAAAGAAAAGTTGTTGTTCAGTTGCTAAGTTGTGTCCGACTCTTTGCAACCCTAAAGACTACAGCACACCAAGCTTCCCTGTCCTTCACTAGCTCCCAGAGTTTGCTCAGTCATGTGCATTAAGTCAGTGATGCTATCTAACCATCTCATTCTCTGCTGCCCCATTCTCCAAAAAGCCTTCAATCTTTCCCAGCATCAGGGCCTTTCCCAGTGAGTTGGCTCTTTGTATCAGGTGGCCAAAGTATTGGAGCTTCAGCTTCAGCACCAATGCTTCCAATGAATATTCCAGGTTGATTTCCTTTAGGATTGACTGGTTTGATCTCCTTGCAGTCCAAGGGATTCTCAAAAGTCTTCTCCAGCAGAATTCAAAAGCATCAATTCTTTGGCTCACAGCCTTCTTTATAGCCCAACTCTCACATCCATACATGATTACTAGAAAAACCATAGCTTTGACTGTATGGGCCTTTGCTGGCAAAGTGGTCTCTGCTATTTAACACACTGCCTAGGTTTGTCATAGTTTTCCTTCCAAGGAGCAAGTGTCTTTTAATTTCATGGCTGCAGTCACCATCTGCAGTGATTTGAAGCCCAAGAAAAGAAAATTTGTCACAGCTTCCGTTTTTTCCCCTTCTATTTGCCATGAAGTGGTGGGACTGGATGCCATGATCTTCGTTTCTTGAATGTTGAGTTTTAAGCCAGCTTTCTCACGCTCCTCTTCACCCTCATCAAGTGACTCTTTAGTTCTTCTTCTCTTTCTGCCATAAAGGTGGTATCATCTGCATATCTGAGGTTGTTGATATTTCTCCCAGCAATCTTGATCCCAGCTTGTGCTTCATCTAGCCTGGCATTTCACATAACATACCCTGCATATAAGTTAAATAAGCAGGGTGACAATATACAGCCTTGACATACTCCTTTTCCAATTTTGAACCAGTCTGTTCCATGTCTGGTTCTAACTGTTGCTTCTTGACCTGCATACAGATTTCTCAGGAGGCAGGTAAGGAGGTCTGGTATTCCCATCACTTTAAGAATTTTCCAGTTTGTTGTAATCCACACAGTCAAAGGCTTTAGTGTAGTCAATGAAGCAGAAGTAAATGTTTTTCTGGAATTCCCTTGCTTTTTCTATGATCCAACGGATGTTGGCATTTTGATCTCTGGTTCCTCGGCCTTTTTAAATCCAGCTTATACACCTGGAAGTTCTCAGTTCACATACTGTTGAGGCCTGGCTTTAAGGATTTTGAGCATTACCTACCTAGCATGTGAAATGAGTGCAATTGTATGGTAGTGTGCACATTCTTTGGCATTGCCCTTCTTTGGGATTGGAATGAAAACTGACCCTTCCCAGTCCTGTGGCCACTGCTGAGTTTTCCAAATTTGCTGGCATATTGAGTGCAGCACTTTCACAGCATCTTTTAGGATTTGAAAAAGTTCAGTTGGAATTCCATCACCTCCACTAGCTTTGTGTTGTAGTGATGCTTCCTAAGGCCCACTTGACTTCGCACTCCAAGATGTCTGGCTTTAGGTGAGTGATCACACCATCTTGGTTATCTGGGTCACTAAGAACTTTTCTGCATAGTTCTTCTGTGTATTCTTGCCACCTCTTCTTAATGTCTTCTGCTTCTGTTAGGTCCATACCATTTCTGTCCTTTATTGTGCTGATCTTGGATGAAATGTTGCCTTGGTATCTCTAATTTTCTTGAAGAGATCTCTGATCTTTCCCATTCTATTGTTTTCCTCTATTTCTTTGCATTGTTCACTTAGGAAGGCTTTCTTATCTCTCCTTGCTATTCTTTGGAACTCTAATATAACACATTTGATGAACCATATGAAAAATAAAATTTCTGCCTTAAGTGACCCATTTCCTACTGTTGACGATCTTTTCGAAAACTGGTTTGAGAGGGATGAAAAGAGGTAGTGGGGCAAAGGCTTCACTTCACCCTGCTCACATAATTTATTTTTATTATCCCTCCAGCTACTGAAGGCATTTCAGTCTTTGATCCCTACTGTACCCCAGAGTCAAAACTTTCTCATCAAAGTCCCAGGACCCAACCTGGGTTACCATCTTAGCTATAGTGCTAACTCTACAGTGCCCTTAAGTTGACAGAGCCCAGGGCATTTTCCATAAGAGGTTTGGTCCCCACTGACTCACTCCTTGTCTGTTCCTTTCTCCAGGCCTGGAATAGCTTTCCAAGAACTGACTCTCTTCACTGAAGCCCTTTCCATGTCTTTCCACCTGCCCTTTGGCTTTCAGCCTGTGCCAGCTAGTACATCCTCACTGCTTCACACTGTGGTCCTGACCCCAGCAGGTACAGCTTGCTGGAGAGTGACCCTCTCCTGCGTTTCTGGCTGTGATGAGGTGCTCTCATTCAGATCCTCCGTGCTCCTAAATGATTTCCTGCTTTTTGTGTTCTTTGTGTTTCCAACCTCTGCCTGGTCACCTGCAGTTTATTTACACTTTTGTTAACCCCATCACATATCTCAGCCAGAAGGACGTGAGGTCTTCATCTTGGCATATGATAGAAGAAGAGCACTGAGCTAGGAGCCAGGAGATCTGGCCTCTACTACCAGCTATACCCTTGTTGGTAGAAAGTCCATGAATCACTTTCCTCTCTGGCCCCTGGATTTCTCAATTGTGTAACGAGGCACTTATGCTGTATGAGTACTCAATGTCCTTGTAATCCCGCTTACCAGGCACGCACCTCCCCCCGACCCTAGTGGATAAGACATGCTTGATTTTTTTGTGTGAGGCTCCCTTTTTTCCTCCTGGTCTTGGTTGGAGGAAGAAAACATTGGTCTTGATGGAGGAAAACATTCATCTCCTTATTTTGTGCCTGAGGAATCTATCACATAATAATATAAAGTGTGTACTCCATAACTGACTTCTCTCCTGGGCCCAGACACATGACCTGAGTAAGACCAATCCACCATCTAGGAAGAGCTGGGCCCCAGATTTGAGATCAAATCCTGGTCAGACAAGTGCTCTGGAGAACAGCAGAAGGAAAGAGTTGTAATTTAATTTCATCATCACTTTTTACATTTTCTGCCAGATAGTGGGGTTTCCCAGGTTGCACAGTGGTAGAGAATCTGCCTGCTAATGCAGGAGATGCAAGAGACTTGGGTTCGATCCCTGAGTGGGGAAGATCCCCTGGAGGAGGATGTGCACCCCACTCCATTATTCTTGCCCAGAGAATCCCATGGACAGAGGAGCCTGGGGGCTACAACCCATAGGGCTGCATAGAGATGGACACGACTGAAGACTGAGCACATGCACATGCCAGGTCGTGTGCTCCTGTTCTCAGGGTCAGAGATGGGCCTCATTTCTCACGGGGAAGTGATAAAACAAGGGCCTCTGAATCACAGCTTAACCACTTTTTTTTTTTCACATCATAATTTTAAAAAAAAACTTTAAATTTTGTATTGGGGTATAGCTGATTAACAAACAATGCTATGATAGCTTAAAATGAATAGCGAAGGGACTCTCATACATATACATGTATCCATTTCCCCCCAAACTCCTCTCCTATCCTGGCTGCCACATTACATTGAACAGAGCTCCATATTAACTACTTACTCTTGTGTGACCTTGAGCCTCTCCTAGCCTGGAAAAGAGGGCAGTTATAGTGCATTCTGCATAGGGGTGTCAGCATTAAATGAGATAATGTATGAAAAGCTCTTAGCACAGAGCCTGGCACATATTAAAAATTCAAAAGGTGTCATATAGCTCTATTATTGTTAACATAATGGTCTCTCATGGAAAAATTATATTCCATCTCAGTAATATGCAAAAAGGGAGAAGGCAATGACACCCCACTCTAGTACTCTTGCCTGGACAATCCCATGGACGGAGGAGCCTGGTAGGCTACAGTCCATGGGGTTGCTAAGAGTCGGATACGACTGAGCGACTTCACTTTGACTTTTCCCTTTCATGCACTGGAGAAGGAAATGGCAACCCACTCCAGTATTCTTGCCTGGAGAATCCCAGGGACGGCAGAGCCTGGTGGGCTGCCATCTATGGGGTCACACAGAGTCGGACACGACTGAAGCGACTTAGACTTAGAATATGCAAAAAAAAATCATTCTCAAAAATTAGCTTGTGAACAAGTCTGTTTAACTCTTGCCCTTTTCTCTCCTGGTTCCCACTGACAACCTAAGTAGATACTTTCAGTTGTATTTAATCAAAAAACAATTAAAAGCCACTACCAGAGTTCCATTCAACTTAGGAAAATCAATTCCAAACTAAAAGGTCACTGCTTTATTGTACCTTTGCATACAGCTCATAATGTAAGCTGCAGATATTCTTAAAGTGCTTCTTTCAATATAAGAACATTTCAGTGATTATGACATTTTGAAATCATTCCAAGCATCTTTTCTGACCACAATGCAGTAAGATTAGATGTCAATTACAGGAGAAAAACTATTAAAAACTCCAACATATGGAGGCTGAATAACACACTGCTGAATAACCAACAAATCACAGAAGAAATCAAAAAAGAAATCAAAATATGCATAGAAATGAAAATGAAAACACAACAACCCAAAATGTATGGGACACTGTAAAAGCAGTGCTAAGGGGAAGATTCACAGCAATACAGGCTCACCTCAAGAAACAAGAAAAAAGCCAAATAAATAACCTAACTCATTCCTTAAATTTTTTTTTTTCCTTCAGCAGCAAATAGGAGTGCTTTATTGATTTCAGTGAGGATATTTCTGGATTTGTATTTATTTTCAATTACACATGTAATACTTTAATATATTCTGGTAAAACAGTTCAAACACTGCAAATAAAATGGAAGTGTGAAAGCCCTTCTTAACACCATTTCTTCCCTCGCATCCCCATCTCACCTAGCCTTCCTCTAGGTTCAGGAAGAACCAACCACCCATGTTGGCCTGCTCTGTAGCTTTCCAGTTCCTTTCCGCACACAAGCTATTTGAGAGCTAGATTTTTACATATACGTAAATGAGTAGGCTGGGCTTCCCTGCTGGCTCAGTGGTAAAGAATCCACCTGCCAATGCAGGAGACGTAAGGGATACAAGTTCAATCCCTAGGTCGGGAAGATCCCCTGGAGGATGGCATGGCAACCCACTCCAGTATCCTGCCTGGAGAATCCCATGGACAAAGGAGCCTGGCCGGCTATAGTCCATAGGATCTCAAAGTGTCGGACATGACTAAAGCAACTTAGCATTTATGCACACAAATGAGTAGGCTAGACTTAGTGAATTGCTTCTAACCAATAGAATAAGGCAAAAGCAATAATATGTTACTTCCAAGATTAGGTTACAGAAAGACTGGATTCTGTTTTGTTCTTTCTCTCTGAGCCCTTGCTCTGGGGGATGCAAGCTACCATGTTGGGACTAGTCCTATGTTGCAAAAAAAATATTAATCTCTGGACAACAGTTAGGTGGGACCTGAGACTTGAAAATAAGAGTCAGCTAGAAGCAGATCCATTTCCCCTCAAGCTCTGAGATAACAGTAGCTGTGGCCAACACCTTGACTGCAGCCTCCTAAGAGAGTCTAAGCTCTTACCTGATTCCTGATGTACAGCAGTGAGACAATAAATGTTTGCTCTTTTAGGCTGCTATGTTTTGGAATAATTTATTATGCATCAGTACATGTGATGGTTAATTTTATGTGTCAGCTTGATTGGGCCATGGTGTACTTGGTAGTCCTATTTCACTGGAGAACCCAGATTAGTGTAGATTTAGGTACCGAGAGTGGCTCTAGAGGAACAGAATGTTAAGGAAGTTTTCTTAATTGGGTTCTGGGATTTCTGGACTTGACTGTCCCATGTGATTAGATTAAAAGACACTAATGACTATTTCCAGCAGTAAAGAGAGCACTTGTAGTCCATGGCATGATCTGGCAATAGAGATATGGAAAATATCTCCATTGCATACTATTAATCAACAACTTATGACAGTCAGAGAACTGAGTGACTGTGAATATACTTTCAAAACATCGTTGGAAAGCTAACAAATATAGTGAGATTGGCTGGTTGGTCCTCATGCCACTAGACTAAGTGGTGAAGGAAAAGTTTGAGTTCAGGGATTCAGATTCTCAACACAAGCACCACACAGCCTGACCTGAAAATTTCTGAGTGTCCTGATGGACCCTTCGCTACTGTAGCTTCAGGGCTGAGGTTGTTTAAATCCAAATAAAGAATCTTGTCTTGTGATTGGCTGGATGACAGCACAAGTTAAACTCCCAGCCATGGTAGGCGTCCCTTGTTATAGTGAAGATGTTGACTGAGTGGGAATCCTGTAAGCTATAATGGGGACATGTGGTAAGACCCTGGTGAAGCTGGAGACACTGAGCACCTAAATTCCAATGTCATTTTTGCCAGTGGAAGAGGCCACCTCACCCTGAATGAAAGCAGGCTCTCCATCACCTGACTTTTGGTGGTTGAATGTGTCCATTTGGAAGTGGCTTCCCTGGTACTTCCCTTGTGGTCCAGTGGTTAAGACTCTGCACTTTCACTGCAGGGGGCACAAGTTTGATCCCTGATCAGGGAACTAAGATCTCACATGCTACAAGGCCAAAAGGAAAAAAAAAGTGGCTTCCCTACCCTCACTGGTAGCAGTCTGTCCACCTCTATCTGAGGGGATTCCTCTAGTCTGAAGAAACTGTAATGGGCTCCCCTGAGGCAATTGCCAAAGAAGACAGCACTGGTTCTCTCCATAATTCAACCCTCTCTGCTTCTAGACCTATGAAAGTGAACATGTTAGTTGCTCAGTCATATGTGACTCTTTGTGACCCCATGGACTGTAGCCTGCCAGGCTCCTCTGTCCATGGAATTCTCTAGGCAGAAATACTGGAGTGGGTTGCCATACCCTTCTCCAGGGGATCTTCCTGACCCAAGGATCGAACCCACATCCCCTGCATTACAGGCAGGTTCTTTACTGTCTGAGCCACCAGGAAAGGCCTTGAGACCTATAACTAGACTCAAGTCCCAGGAGCCTTAACAGAGAAATACAGAGTGAGACCCATGAGGAGGTGTGTTCTACTCCAGAAGAACTACTTTGAATTTTATAATTTATACAGAAAGAAATCTGGAGAATATGTGTGGGAATGGATATTGAGGTGTGGGGTAGTGATGGAAGGAACATAAAGTTGGATGGAGCCAGTGGATTCATATGCGCTCTCTAAGCAGAGACGCTGCAATGAATATTGCAGCTTGAAGAGTCAGGAAGGGCTCAAGTGGTTTGTTTGGTTTGTTGGCTGAAACACGAACCAAAAAGTGGTCCGTGGTAAGCAAATTAGAATTTAGAAACAGTAGACATGCCTTGGTTTAATGTAGGGGGAGGGATTCAAAGGCTTAGGGAATTTGCAATATTAGGTTGAATTTGTCCTTTAAGATCTACTTACCCACGCTGGAGGGTCCAGAAGATATACTAGTCACCTCTACTGTGAGAAATAAATTTGTGAGAGGAGCCCCAGCATTCTTAAGAGTTCTGTGACTGCTCTTCTCTATATATCAAACCTTACAGTGGGGACTGTAGTCATTGAATTGGAAAACCCAAGTGCTGTAGGCTCTGTGGATGGCAAGGGCCAAATGGCCATATTCAGCCACCAAAGGTCAGGTGATGGATAGCAGAGTCAAAGCAGCAATCAGAACAGTCTGACTCCCACAGACCTATGGCATTGACACCAGTGTTCCTGAAAGTAGATAGGAAGTAGTAGATTGGAAACAGATTGGAAGCCCACTGAATGCTTATTTGATCTGTATAAACATAAAAATTCTAGGTCAAGTTAAAGAAAGTGAAATCTGAATCATAAAAATGGGGAGTAACAGCCCATCAATCAATTCTCAACCTTGAGCCAGCTTACCGACCCAGAATCCATTGAACAAAGGGAAGACTCGTTGCTCTTGGACACTGTTAAACATTTGTACTGTTGATCTTTCTCCTAGCCTTCCTTGAGGGACCTGTGGACTTTACCAGGGAAACTGTGCATTGGGGAAAAGGAAATAATTAGACCTTTCAGGGACTACTGGACCTGGCCCTTCATTGACTCTAATTCCAGGAGATCCAAATGTCCCTGAGGTTGACTAGTCAGAGTAGGGGACTTATGGAAGTGATGCGGCCAATGGAGTTTTAGCTCAGGTCCATCTCACAGTGGGCCCAGTGGTCCCCAAATCTACTCTGTGGTTATCTCTCCAGTTCTAGAAAAAAATGTGTATGCTAAGTCCCTTCAGTCATGTCCGAGTCTTTGCGACTCTGTGGATTGTAATCCAGCAGGCTCCTCTGTCCATGAGATTCTCCAGGCGAGAATACTGGAGTGGGTTGCCGTGCCCTCTTCCAGGGGATCTTTCCAACCCAGGGATTGAACCTGCATTTCTTATATCTCTTGCATTGGCAGGTGAGTTCTTGACCACTGTGCCACCTGGGAAGCCCTCTCGAAAACATAATCAGAGTAAATATACTTAGCATTTGGCAGAACCACCACATTGGTTCCCTGACTTGTGGAGTGAAGGCTGTGATGGTGGAAAAGGCCAAACGGAAGCCACTAGAACTCCACCTAGGAAAACAGTAAACCAAAAGCAATACCACATTCCTGGAGGAACGGCAGAGATCAGTGCCACCATCAAGGACTTGAAAGATGCACATTGGTGATTTCCACCATGTCCCCATTCAGCTCACCTATCTGGCCTGTGCAGAAGACAAATGGACCTTGGAGAGGGACAGTGGACTATTGCAAGCTTAATGAGATGGTAATTCCAATTGCAGCTGCTGTACCAGATGTGGTTTCACTGCTTGAGCAAGTTAGAACCTCTCCTACTACCTGGTATGCAGCAACTCGTCTGGTAAATGGTTTCCTCTTAACTTGTTAGTAAAGATCACCAGAAGCAGTTTGCTTTCAGCTGGCAAGGCCAGTAATACATCTTCACTGTCCTGTGTCAGGGGTGTTTCAACTCTTTCACCCCGTGTCTTAGTTTAGGTCTCAGGAATTTTGAATGCCTTTCCCTTCTACAAGACGTCATGTGCGTGCATGTTCAGTCAGTCGTGTCCAACTCTTTGTGACCCCATGGACCGTAGGCCACCAGGCTCCTCTGTCCGTGAAATTTTCTAGGCAAGAATACTGGAGTGGATTGCCATGTCCTTCTCCAGGGGATCTTCCTGACCCAGGAATAGAACCCATATCTCCTGCATCTCCTGCATTGGCAGGCAGATGCTTTACCACTTGCATCACCTGGGAAACCCAGTGGGTGTCACACTGTTGCATTACATTGAAGACATTACGCTGCTTTGACATAGCGAGCAAGAAATAGCAAGTACCCTAGACTTATTTGCAAGACATTTGCATGTCAGAAGGTGATAAATAAGTCTGACAGAATTTTAGGGGCCCTCTAAATTCATGGACATTTGTAGGGGTCTAGTAGTGTTGGACATGTCAAGGTATCCTTTCTAATGTGAAGGATAAATTGTTGCATTTGGCCCCTCCTAAAACCAAGAAAGAAACATAATGCCTAATGGGCCTCCTTGGATCTCAGAGGCAACATAATCCTTATTTAAGTGAATTACTCCAGCCCATTTCTTACTGACCTGAAAACCGGCCAGTTTTAAGTAGATCCAAAAAAAGAGAAGACTCTGCAACTGGTCTAGGCTGATGTACAAGCCGCTCTGATCCTTGAGTCACAAGATCCAGCAGATCCAACATTATCTGAAACGTCAGTGGCAGATGGGGGTGTGACTTGAAGCCTTTGGAAGGTCCCTGAAGAAAGTAAAAGTGTTGATCACTCAATCTTGTCTCACTTTTTGTGACCCCATGGACCATAGCCCATCAGGCTCCTCTGTCCATGGAATTTCCCAGGCAAGAATACTGGAGTGGGTAGCCATTCCCTTCTCCAGGGGATCTTCCCAATCCAGGGATTGAACCCGGTCTCCTGCATTGCAGGCAGATCCTTTATCATCTGAGCCACCAGGGAAACCCCTAAGGGTGAACCACAGAGCAGACATTTAGTATTTTGCAGCGAAGCCCTGACAACCTCTGTGGATAACTACTCTTCTTTTGAGAAATTGCTCTTGGCCTGATACTAGGCCTTAATAGATAGAGACTGAATGCTTGACCATACACCACCAAGTTACCATAAGACCTAAGATGCTCATCACAAACTAGGTGTGATCTGACCCACCAAGCCATAAATCTGGACTTGTACAGCAGCACTCCATCACGAAATGGAAGTGGTATACATGGGATGGACCCAAGTAGGTCCTGAGGGCACAAGTAAGTTACATGAAGAAGTGGCCTAAGTGCCCATGGTCCCCATTTCTGCTACACTTCTTTCTCTCTCCCTGCCTGTACCTATGGCCTCATGGAGAGTTCTCTATGATTGATCACTTGACAGAGGAAGACTTAGATTTACAGATGCTTCTACACAATATGCATACATCACTGGAATGTAGTCAGCTGCAGACCACAGCCCTTTCTGGGACATCCCTGAAGCTGAAGGGAAACACTCCCAGTGGACAGAACTTTGAGCACTGCACCATCGTTCACTTTGCTTGGAAGGAGAAATGGCCAGACATGTGATTATGTACTGATTCGTGGCTGTGGCCAGGGTTTTTTCTGGATGGTCAGAGCCTCAGAAGGAACGTGATTGGTGACAAGGAAATCTGGGTAAGAGGTATATAGATAGATGTCTCTGAATAACTGAAAACACGGACATTTGAGTCCCATATGAATGCTCACCCTAGGGTAACCTAAGCAAAGGAGGATTTTAATGATCAAGTGGGTAGGAGGGCCCTTTCTGTGGAAGCCAGTCAGCCTCTTTTCCAGCTACCTGCATCACCACTCAGTGGGCTTGTGAGCAAAGTGGCTATAGTGCCAAGGATGGAAGTTACGCACAGGCTCAGCAACATGGACTTCAACTTAACCAGGCTAACCTGGCTATGGCCACTGCTGAGTATCCAATCTGGCAGCAGAGACCAACACTGAGTCTTAGATAGGACACTGTCCCCCAAGGTGATCGGCCAACTACCTGCTAGCAGGTTGATTACATTGGCCCACTTCCATTATGGAAGAGGCAGTATCTTGTTCTTGGAATAGATCTGTTCTCTGGATATAAGACTTGCCTTCTCTGCACACAATGCTTCTACCAGAACTACCCTCTTACTTACAGGACACCTTATCGACCATCATGGAAGTCCACACAGCACTGTTTCTGATCAAGGAACTCACCTCACAGCAAAAGAAGTGTGTCAGTGTCCCCATGCTCACAGAATTCACTGCCTTACCTGTTCTCCACTGTTCTGCAGCAGCTGGCTTGATGGAATGGTGGGATGTCCTTTTGAAGAATCAGTAACAGCATCCAGTAGATGGCAGTACCTTGCCATCTGGGTCAGGCAAGGACTGGATCAGGTTTCTCCAGAAGGCTGTGAATGCCCAGAATGCACTATTTGTTGCTGTGTCTCCCAAAGCTGAGATTCATGAATCAAGGGGTGGAAATGGAAGTGGTTCTACTCACTGTGGGCTGCCCTGGTGGCTCAGACAGTAAAGAATCTGCCTGTAATGCAGGAGACCCTGGTTCGATCCCTGGGTTGGGAAGATCCTCTGGAGAAGGGAATTGCTACCCACTCCAGTATTCTTGCCTGGAGAATCCCATGGGCAGAGGAGCCTGGTGGGCTATAGTCCACAGGGTCACAAAGACTCAGAGATGACTGCACCTACTCACTATGACCCGTAGTGACCCAGTAGCAAAAGTTTTGCTTCTTGGGACTTCCATGTGGTCCAGTAGCTATGACTTTGCCTTCTCATGCAGGAGGCGTGGGTTCAATCCCTGTTTGTGGAGCTAGGATCTCGCCTACTTTGTGGCCCAAAAACCAAAAAAAACTCCATAAGAGAACAGAAGCGATATTGCAACAAATTCACTAAAGACTTTAAAACTGGCCCGCATCAAAATAGATAACAACTGGAAATTAGCCGTATGACTCAGGGAACACAAACTGAGGCTCTGTGACAACCTAGAGGGATGGGATGCGGTGGAAGGCGGGAGGGAGGTTCAAGAGGGAGGAGACATATGTATACCTATGGCTGATGCATGTTGATGTATGGCAGAAACCAACAAAACATTGTAAAGCAATTATACTTAATTAAAAATAAGTGATTTTTAACAAAATGGTCCACATTAAAAATTTTTGTTTTTTTGCTTCTTGCTCCCATGACCTTATGCTCTACCGGCATAGAAATCTTAGGCCAAAGAGAAAAATGCTTTCATCAGGAGACAGAATAATGCTTTCACTGAACTGAAATTTAAAATTACTGTCTGGTCACTTTGGACTCCTCATGCCTCTGACTCAACAGGAAATGTAGTGAGTTACTATGCTGGCTGGGCTGACTGGTCCTGATTACCAAGAGAAATGGACTTTACTCCACAACAGAGATATGGAAGAGAGTGTCTGGAATACAGAAGATCCCTTAAGGAGGTATCAATATTACCATGCCTTGTGATTAAGGTCAGTAGCAAACAATAACCAAATCCAGGCAGGACTACCCGTGGCCCAGATCTTTCAGGAATGAAGGTTTGATCACTTCAGTGTGTTAAGAGTCACTACTAGCTGAGGTGTTTACCAAAGGCAAAGGGAATAGAGAATGGGCAGTGGGAGAAAAGTGGAAGTGTTAGTTGCTCAGTTGTGTCTGACTCTTTGTGATGCCATGGACTGGAGCCTGCCAGGCTCCTCTGTCCATGTAATTCTCTAGGCAAGAATTCTGGAGTGGGTAGCCATTGCCTTCTCCAGGGTATCTTCCCAACTCAGAGACTTAACCTAGGTCTCCTGCATTGCAGGCAGATTCTTTACCATCTAAGTGACCAGGGAAGCCCATCGTGGAAGAAGGTAGTTATAAATACGAGCTGTGACCACATGACCAGTTACAGAAATAGGGACTGTAATTGTCATGAGTAATCCTCCTTATTTTGTTATGAATGTGTGTGTATAAAGCAAGTATCTTTGTTTTCTTTCCCCTCGTACTCCCTAATCATGTAACATTGCTGTATTGACTTTAAGTCATAGTATTTAAGTTATAGGATATCAAGGAGAAGAGTAAACATCATTTAAGGACATCACGTTACTTCTTCTGGGAAAAGGATCAGTACATTTCTGATTGTACACAGAAGAGTTGTATCATGTTAGATGGAATTAGGATCTTGTTAATGTCTTTTTTTTTTTGGAGGCTTTAGGTATGTATAGTTGAGGAAGATGCATGAGTGACAAGTTGACAAGGAGTAGACTTGTGATGATTAATTCTGTGTGTCAGTAATTCATAGGATGCCCAGATATTTGGTTAAACATTTTTGGATGGGATTAACATCTGAATCAGTAGACTGAGTAAGGCAGATTGCTCTTCCCAATGTGGATGAACTTCATCCAGTCCACTGAATGCCTGAATAGAATGAAAAGCTCAGTACAAAAGAATTCTTTTTCTCTGCCTGTCTATTTTCAAGCTGGGACATCAGTCTTCTCCTGCCTTTGAACTCTTAACTTGGACTTGAATTTATGCCATCTGCTCTCCTGAATTTCAGGCCTTTGGACTTGGACTGGAACTTTCACTACAGGCTTTCTCTAGTCAATAGCTTGCCAGCTTCAGATCTTGGACTTCTCAGCCTCCATAATTGTGTGAGCCAATTTCTTAAAGTAATCTCTCTCTTACCATGTATAGATACAGATATAGATGGGCTTCCCAGGTGGCACAGCGGTCAAGAATCCTCCTGCTAATACAGGAGACATGGGTTTGATCCCTGGGTTGGGAAGATCTCCTGGAGAAGGAAATGGCAACCCACTCCAGTATTCTTGCTTAGGAAATCTCATGGAAAGAGAGGAGCCTGGTGGGCTACAGTCCATGGGGCTGCAAAAGAGTCGGACATAACTTACTGACTGAACAGCAGCAACAGATACAGATATATAGATATATAAATATATATCTGTGTATTTAGAGAATATATATTTATTGGTTCTGTTTCTCTGGAGAACCCAGACTATACGCTGGATAAATAGTACACCCTTCTTTCATAAAATATGTGGTCAGGGAAGGCTTTATCTGTCATTAACTTACATCAGCCTCATTCTTCATAACTGCGGCATGATGTCCCTAGCACTATGGCATTTTTAACTGTTTCCCTTTTGATGATTATTTAAGTTCTTTTTGTGTTCTGTTCTCAGAGTAACTGCTCACAGTATCATGGCAGAGTGATAGATTGAGAATTGCTGAATCAGCCCTGGCCACAGGTGGACCACCCATGAGAGGAAAATGGAAATATCTTCCACAGGGAGATTTGTTTATCCTGTATGTCAGGAAACTAGCTCCCAACTTTGTGACTTTGTGACCTTATTTTGCCAGTGTCAAAGGACATTATTAAAAAATCAAAATAAAACAAAAATCTTTCTACCAATTACCATCATAAGTTTTTTTTTTTAAGTTATTTTAACATAAAAGCAGAGAGACAACCTTAGAATAATGGATGGACAAATTGGATAAATTCAACCTTATTCAATATTCAACGCGAATATTCAATACTCACAGCACTGTCATTTTTCTTTCTCTGTGTCGGCAGATGAAAACTCTCTCACTTGCCTGTTTCACTTTCCATCTGCATTAGAAGCAACTGCCTTCATGTTTTTCTGATTTCTAAATTAACAAAGAATTGGGAAGCAAGCTAGAATGAGAAATTCTTGCTTTTGAAGAGGGAGATCACAGTCTAATAAAAGAGGGTTAAAGATGTTTCCTCTGCCTTTTCTAAATCCAGCTTGAATATCTGGAAGTTCACTGTTCATGTACTGTTGAAGCCTGGCTTGGAGAATTTTAAGCATTACTTTGCTAGCATGTGAGATGAGTGCAATTGTGTGGTAGTTTGAACATTCTTTGGCATTGCCTTTCTTTGGGATTGGAATGAAAACTGACCCTTTCCAGTCCTGTGGCCACTGCTGAGTTTTCCAAATGTGCTGGCATATTGAGTGTAGCACTTTCACAGCATCATCTTTTAGGATTTGAAATAGCTCAGCTGGAATTCCATCACCTCCACTAGCTTTGTTCGTAGTGATGCTTCCTGAGGCCCACTTGACTTCGCATTCCAGGATGTCTGGCTCTAGGTGAGTGATCACACCATTGTGGTTATCTGGGCCATTAAGGTCTTTTTTATATAGTTCTTCTGTGTATTCTTGACACCTCTTCTTAATATCTTCTGCTTCTGTTAGGTCCATATCATTTCTGTCCTTTACTGTGCCCATTTTTACATGAAATATTCCCTTGGTATCTCTAATTTTCTTGAAGATATCTAGTTTTTCCCATTCTATTGTTTTTCTCTATTTCTTTGCATTGATCACTGAGGAAGGCTTTCTTATCACTCCTTGCTAATCTTTGGAATTTTACATTCAACTGAGTATATCTTTCCTTTTCTCCTTTGCCTTTCACTTCTCTTCTTTTCTCTGCTATTTCTAAGGCCTCCTCAGACAATCATTTTGCCTTTTTGCATTTCTTTTTCTTGGGGATGGTCTTGATCACTGCCTCCTGTACAATGTTATGAACCTCCATCCATAGTTCTTCAGGTACTCTGTCTATCAGATCTAATCCCTTGAATCTATTTCTCACTTCCACTGTATAATCATAAGGGATCTGATTTAGATCATACCTGAATGGTCTAGTGGTTTTCCTTACTTTCTTCAGTTTAACTGTGAACCGTGAACTTCCAGATGTTCAAGCTGAATTTTGAAAAGGCAGAGGAACCAGAGATCAAATTGCCAACATCTGCTGGATCATAGAAAAAGCAAGAGCATTCTGGAAAAACATCTACTTCTGCTTTATTGACCATGGCAAAGTCTTTGACTGTGTGGATCAAAACAAACTGTGGAAAATTCTGAAAGAGATGGGAATATTAGACCACGTTATTGGCCTCCTGAGAAATCTGTATGCAGGTCAGGAAGCAACAGTTAGAACTGGATATGGAACAACAGACTGGTTCCAAATCGGGAAAGGAGTACGCCAAGGCTGTATATTGTCACCCTGCTTATTTAACTTATATGCAGAGTGCATCATGAGAAATGCTGGGCTGGATGAATCACAAGCTGGAATCAAGATTGCCAGGAGAAATATCAATAACCTCAGATATGCAGATGACACCACCCTTATGGCAGAAAGTGAAGAAGAACTGAAGAACCTCTTGATGAAAGTGAAAGAGGAGAGTGAAAAAGTTGGCTTAAAGTCAACATTCAGAAAACGAAGATCATGGTATCAGGTCCCATCACTTCATGGCAAATAGATGGAGAAACAGTGGAAACAGTGGAAGACTTCATTTTGGGGAGCTCCAAAATCATTGCAGATGGTGATTGCAGCCATGAAATTAAAAGACACTTGCTCCTTGGAAGAAAAGCTATGACCAACCTAGACAGCATATTAAAAAGCAGAGACATTACTTTGCCAACAAAGGTCCATCTAGTCAAGGCTATGTTTTTCCAGTAGTCATGTATGGATGTGAGAGTTGGACTATAAAGAAAGCTGAGCACCGAACCAATGATGTTTTTGAACTGTGGTGTTGGAGAAGACTCTTGAGAGTTCCTTGGACTGCACAGAGATACAACCAGTTCATCCTAAAGGAGATCAGTCCTGGTTGTTCATTGGAAGGACTGATGTTGAAGCTGAAACTCCAATTCTTTGGCCAACTGATGCAAAGAACTAACTCATTTGAAAAGACCCTGATGCTGGGAAAGATTGAAGGCAGGAGGAGAAGGGGATGACAGAGGATGAGATGGTTGGATGACATCACTGACTCAATGGACATGAGTTTGGGTAAACTCTGGGAGTTGGTGATTGACAGGGAAGCCTGGCGTGCTGCAGTCCATGGGGCTGCAAAGAGTTGGACACAACTGAGTGACTGAACTGAACTGAACCACTGGAGTAGCAAAGTTGCAGGAAAATTCTTTGTCTTTGAAAATGGAGAAGCAGATGCCAACTTTCCTCACCACAAATGAAAAAACACAATTCATTCTCTGGAAGGATTTTCTTATGATAAGAAGCCTGCCTCAGGCATAACTATATAACTTTTTGTTGTGGTTTAGTTGCTAAGTTGTGTCTCTTTGCAACTCCATAGACTATAGCCCACCAGGCTCCTCTGTCCATGGGTTTTTCCAGGCAAGAATACTGAGTGGGCTGGATTTTCCTGCTCCAGGGTATCTTCCAGACCCAGGGATCAAACACATGCCTCCCACATTGCAGGTGGATTCTTTACCACTGAGCTACCTGGGAAAACCATATAACTTTTTATACAGTGTAAATTCATACATGTATTTTAAGTTTCAAATCTGTTTTTAAAAATTAGGTACTGTACACACTTAAACATAAGAATGGTATGTATCTTCCCCAAGAAGGCTTTATTAAGAATATGACAGAAGAATTGAAACTTTTATCTTCAAATTATTTGCTTCCAGTGTCTAAGAGGATTTATCACTCTGTTCATCTAAAACTGAAAAAAAAAAAAGGTAAAACTGTATATAATAAATCTGAGTGACAGCTGACAGTAAATTGATTCTAGGATCTGAAACTTGTATTCCTCTGAAAATGCATCTTTTGAGGATTCAAACCTTCTCACTGTTACTGCCAGTTATACTGTCACTGAAGAAAGTTATTTCAGATAGCTAACCTTTCTCAAGTGGAGACAGTAGCTAACCTTATAAAGTATTTGCTTCCAAAATACGCATTTTACTCAGTTTTGCTTATGTTAAGTTCGGTAGCTAACCTCTCCGTTTTCATTTAAACAAAGTATTTCAGAAGCTCATATAACTCTGACATTACTGGATAGTCTAAATTTGCTTCCGAAAAGGTAGCAAAATAGTACTCAGCAAACATCCTGCTTAAAACTCAACATGCAGTTTGGGTGTTTAGTTTTAAGTTGTTTTTGCTGTTTCTAACCTCCCGGGTGTCAATTTTAGTTCTCACAGTCTTGATTTTGTTTCAAAAAATAATGTTGGAGATGGCGTAGAAAAGATCTCCTAGTTTTTACTCATCCTCTTAGTTTTTGAACCAGTTTTATTTTTTAACCGCTGATTCTTTATAGCCATACCACATGTGTGCAATATACATGTCTAATATTGGTGAAAATAGAAATCTGTATTTCATACCCGTTTTTACTGTTTGACTCCCTTTTCGCAGGAACTAACCCATCTTTCCATTTGCCCTGCCCCTCCATCTCATCATTAGGCTTGATCCTGTGCCATCATTTGATCACAGTGAGAACATTTTTTCTAACAACCTGACCCCACTCTCTTGGTCACAGTGATACACTCAGGATCAATCAGAATCCGTCCGCAGACACTCAGGACTTAGACTAACAATTCCTAGCCCTATTCTGCTGCTTTTTGGAACAAAGGAGATGGAAACTCAGAAGATGTCAGTAGATACTTCCACTTTGTGAACTAGGATGTAGCCTAAGCTAGTGTGTGGTAAGAGAGGATAAAAAAGCGGAAAGAAAGAAAGAAAGTGATAGCTGCTCAGTTGTGTCTGATTCTTTGCGACCCCATGGACTATATAGCCCGTCAGGCTCCTATGTCCATGGGGATTCTCCAGGCAAGAATACTGGAGTGGGTTGCCATTCCCTTCTCCAGGGGAACTTCCCCACCCAAGGATTAAAGCAGAATTGAATGCTGGGGTAGGAAGACTTCCTGGCCTGGTTGCACTCTACTCTCAGGCTATTTGAATCAGCTCTTCTTCCTTAGGGTAAATGATCCTTTTTTGTTTCAGTGATTTAAAAGTGGTTTCTGTTACTTATAAGAAAAATGTTAAATATATGCTGATTTCTGCATGAAATTTTTGGGAATTTCTCTTATTTTAAAATTATTTTTGCTAGTTTTCTAATAGTCAGGAAAAGGCCTTTCCTCAGAGAACTTTGTGACTTTTTCTACATCAGATGTACATTTTTAATATCTTAATTTTTCTTTATTTTTTCTTGCTGAAGTCAATATTACATGGCTTTCTGTGATGGGAGTGTAATCTGAAAAGGCTGTCTGGTCCATATACCTTCTCTAAGTAAAATCCCTTCTAGGACAAAATTCCCCAAAGAGGAGAAACATCTGGGAATAAAATTGAGATTTAGCAGGACACAGATACCAAGGGCAAAAGAAAAGGTACATCCAGATGAATAGTGGGGTGGTGGCAAGAGGGAACAGTTAGGAGGTTTCAAAATGTAACCTGTTCTTGAATGTTTTGAAAAAATATCAGTGCAAGAAAACTCAAAAGTATAAGGTTTGGCTATAATGTTATCAAAGTTTGGATAGAAACTTAAACTTAAAAAGCTATCCAGAACAACATCTTCCTTCTAGAAGCTTAGGAGCTTTCTAAATGATTTTGACATAAAAATTCAGCATCAGAAAAGATGGAAATCAAATTCTATCAAAATTAAAGAAAAAAAGAACAATATTCCTACAGATGATGAAATAATGTCCAAAAAAAATTCCCATAAAATAGATGAAAAGCTAATGTTTCAAAACAAGCTAGTAGATACAAAGAAAATAAATAAATTAATTAGACAAATAAATTAGAATTTATCTGAGGTGATAGAACTAAAAAATAATTAAAGCAAAATTATTAGAAATGAAGAACTAAAATAAAAGCAAAGCTAGGAAAAATACAAGACAATGCCTCAATGGAAGATAAAAAGAAGGGAAAATTTTAAAAAATACAATGGAAGAAGAAAAAGATGAAGAGGATTCAAGAAACAATAAGAGAGGCAGAGATGACTATATATATATATGGAATATCAGAAGAAAATCATGGCAAAACCTCTTTAAAGTAAGAAACTGAAATAAAATGAAAATTGAAATCAAATATTGAGAGGGCATTTAGTTTATCTGATAAAACTAACCCAGAATTATCATCATGGACTTTAAAGGGAAAGAAAAAAGATATGTTAGGCACTTAGAGAAAAAGCCCAAGTTACTTAGGGAAGAAAATAATATTGTCTTTAAACTTTTTAACATCAGTGCTTTATGCTTGAAGAAAATTTAGCAATATATTTAAGATACTCAAAGAAAGAAAACGTGAGGCAAGGAATTTTTATCTTTACAAGCTGTCATCAACATGTAAGAACTCAGGGAACAGTATGCATTATGAATCTACTGGAAAAGGGGATTGAGAGACTTCCCTGGTGGTCCAGTGGCTAAGACTCTGACCTCCCAATGCAGGGACCAGGGTTTGATCCCTGGTCAGGGAACTAGATCCCACATGCTGCAACTAAGAGTGTGCATGTCACAACTAAAAAATCCTGCATGCTGCAACTAAGATCCCCCATGCTGCAAGGAAGATCAAAGACCCTGCATCCTGCACTAAGATCTGGCACAGCCAAATAAGTAAATAAATATGTACTTTTTAAAAAAAGAAAAAGAGATTGAAACAAGCAGAATTCTTAAGAGACATGATAAATGACTGATGATGAACATATAATTTCTATGTAAACTAGGACTAAATGAGAGATTTTAAATGAAAAAACTAATGAAAAAAACTAAATTAAAAAACATCTACTTCTGCTTTATTGACTACACCAAAGCCTTTGACAGTGTGGATCACAACAAACTGTGGAAAATTCTGAAAGAGATGGGAATACCAGACACCTGACCTGCCTCCTGAGAAATCTGTATGCAGATCAAGAAGCAACAGTTAGAACCAGACATGGGACAATGGACTGATTCCAAATTGGGAAAGGAGTATGTCAGGCTGTATATTGTCACCTTGCTTATTTAACTTATATGCAGAGTACATCATGCAAAATCCTGGGCTGGATGAAGCACAAGCTGTAAACAAGGTTGTTGGGAGAAATGTCAATAACATCAGATATGCAGATGACACCACCCTTATGGCAGAAATCAAAGAGGAACTAAAGAGCCTCTTGAAGAAAGTGAAAGACTAGAGTGAAAAACCTGCCTTAAAACTCAACATTCAGAAAACTAAGATCATGGCATCTGGTCCCCTCACTTCATGGCAAATAAATGGGGAAACAATGGAAACAGTGACAGACTATTTTCTTGGGCTCCAAAATCACTGCAGATGGTGACTGTAGCCATGAAATTAAAAGACACTTGCTCCTTGGAAGAAAAGCTATCACCAAGCTAGACAGCATATTAAAAAGTAGAGACATTACTTTACCAACACAGGTCTGACATAGTCGAAGCTATGGTTTTTCCAGTAGTCATGTACAGATGTGAGAGTTGGGCCATAAAGAAAGCTAAGAACAGAAGAATTGATGCTTTTGACCTGTGGTGTTGGAGAAGGCTCTTGAGAGTCCCTTGGACTGCAAGGAGATCCAACCAGTCAATCCTAAAGGAAATCAGTTCCGAGTATTCATTGGAAGGACTAATGCTGAAGCTGAAGCTCCAATACTTTAACCACCTGATGCGAAGAACTGACTCATTTGAAAAGACCCTGATGCTGGGAAAGATTGAAGGCAGGTGGAGAAGGGGATGACAGAGGATTAGATGGCTGGATGGTATCACCGACTCAATGGACATGAGTTTGAGCAAGCTCTGGGAGTTGGTGATGGACAGGGAAGCCTGGTGTGCTGCAGTCCATGGGGTCACAAAGGGTCAGACATGACTGAGACACTGAAATGACCTGAACTGAACTGAAATTAGAGACATAGGAAGAGTCTATAGTGAGTGGTAGCTGAGTGCTCTGACAATATAGGTGTAGCACAGTTGCTAACAAAGGTCCAGATAGTCAAAGCTATGGTTTTTCCAGTAGTCATGTACAGATGTGAGAGTTGCACCATAAAGAAGGCTGAGCACCAAAGAACTGATGCTTTTGAACTGTGGTACTGGAGAAGACTCTTGAGAGTTCTTTGGACAGCACAGAAATTAAACCAGTCAATCCTAAAGGAAATCAACCCTGAATGCTCATTGGAAGGACCGATGCTGAAGCTGAAGCTTCAGTACTTTGGCCACCTATGCAAAGAGCCGACTCATTGGAAAAGACCATGATGCTGGGAAAGATTGAGGGGAGGAGGAGAAGGGGTTGATAGAGGATGAGATGTTTGGATAGAATCACTGACTCAATGGACATGAATTTGAGCAAATTCCTGGAGATAGTAAAGAACAGGGAAGCCTGGCATGCTGTAGTCCATGGGGGCGCAGAGTTGGAAATAGCTGAGCCACTTAACAACAATTGCAGAAAAGTGGGGTGAGGATGGAGAACACATTCAAAAGAATTTGTAATTCTTTCCAGTAATCACACTGGTGGTATTGTTATTGGCTTCTACTGACTAAAGATGGAATAATTTGAGTATTACTGAGGAAAATAACTACAATGAATCCATACACATCAAATATATTTAAAACCATGATTTCATCTTGATACAGATACCTACTTGGTCATTATTGGAGAATGCTTAGAAACAATCTCTTTATTTTGAAAACTGGTAAATAAAAGAAAACAATCAAGCATTTGGCTTGCCTTTCCTGTATGAATTGTAACGCTAGGTAACCAAATAGTAGATGATGTGAAGTTTCTTTTTATGGAAGCAGTCCATCAGATAACAGAAGAAGAAGACACAGAATTTGAATATGAGCAGTATTTGACAATCTCTAATGAATTATTGAATGTAAGTATTGAGCACCTATGGCTGTTAGTTTCAGGAAAAGATAGGTAAACAGATAGTTTGTGCCTGGAAGAATACAACACCTCTTATAAAGTAATATTGACCTTTTCCCCTTTAATAATAATCAAACCTGAGTATGGTTCAGCCTGGACATATAGGACGCTGCTTCCTGTTGCACCCTGCAGTGAAAAGTCCTGACTACTCTGGCTTGGAGCTTGAAAAAGCGAACTCCTTCTGTGTCCCACACTAGAGCTGTTTATTTTGTGGCCGTAAAATGGAAGCCTTACTGAAGACTGTACCTCAATGCCTATTCCTTCCATTGTCCTCAGAATCTTCAGCTAGAAAACAGGAGCAAACTGATTAGAGAAGTTCAGATTGAGGGTTATCTTCCAGATGGGGTAAAGCTAGCTGTGGATGGGAAAGATGCAGAATGGAGAGGCCAGTTAAGTAAATGATAGGCATATACGTTGAAAATTATGTCTGGATAAAGTTTTTTGCTGTGGTTCTTGGTAGGAGACCAGCCATCTACTAAGTTTTGGCATAGCCAAAATTTTTTTAAATCTTTCAAAGCAACAGCTTATGAACTTCAATCCTTAAAATAATCCCAGGCCCCAAATCTGCACTCAGCATAAAGTCAGCTCCCAAAGTTGTACCTTCCCAGGAAAGACTTGAATGAAATCTTCAAAGAAAACAGGCCAGGAAAATCCTTTTTATATACCTTATGTAATTTTTTTCATTGAGATATTTGGGATAAAAAATACTATCTCAAGTATATTTTGGGAAAAGAAATGAGATTCTCTCAACTCCATCTGTCAAACAATTCCTTTCTCCACTAAGTTTGAGTACTACTTTTATAATCGTCTCGTATTAACACTGTCATATTCTCATTAAATTCAGTGTATGTGGGTCTATTTCTGGATTTCATTCTATTTCATTGACCTACTTATTTATGTAGTATTACCAAATTAAAAAAATGGTACTATGATGATGCTGTAATATTGCATGAGATATAAGGCACTACTAAAAACCTAAGCCTCTGAAATGTCAGAAATCAGGAAACTTCAAAGAATTCTAGAATTTCTAGAATTCTGCCATTAAAGTAACTCAGCTCTAAAATTCATGTTCTGGGTGACTTTTAGTCCAAAATTTCAAATTCCTTGGAAAATCTGATTGGTTTAGCTTAGGTTGAGTATCAATCTCCGTATCAAGTATCTATTCTTAGGGGGACAGATTCATGTATTATAGACATGACTGCCCAACCCTGTGTACCAGTGGAAGGTTGCAAAGAAACAAAGTGTTGTGAGCTGAACAGTACTCCAAAAACTGTCCACTCCATTATGCCCACCTGCCCATCTCATACATCTGAAGCCTTCTTGTCACTGCATGGTACATCTCTCCCACACACAAATGCACCACCCCTTTCCAGCGGGAGATGATGTAAACTCCTGTCCCTGTACTGACCAATGGCATAAGATCATATAGCTGCAAGTCAGGGATTTCCTACAGCATGCTTACTCCACCAGTTCTGTCAAAACAACCTTTCATATTCTATAATAAATCAGTTAGCTGAAAAATTTAATTATTAACATATCCTAAATTACAGTGGTTTTTCAAACTGGAGTACCAGTAAATTTAGAGGTACATAAAAACATTCCAAGGGGTACTTCAGCATGGAAAGTTTTGAGGAAATCAGTGTCCAGATTCTCAGCTTCTTACAACTGACCCCTCTGAGATGTGTTTCACTTTGAGGACTCTTGAGTCTCTGCTTTTCCATCTCCTCTTTTACAATAGACTCTAACTTATTACAAGTATACTTTCCCCAGATCATGGGTCTTACTCTGGTTCATTTATCAGGGTGTAAAACCCCAGGAGGACTGAACAATAAGCTATCTTAGGCCATCCATACTGGAGAAGCTTTCTTTAATCAAGGCACCATAAATACACAGGTGTCTTTTGATGTCTAACATGTTTTTTGGTTGAGAGAGAAACATTAGAAACAGGATATTCTGAATTCAGATATGTTAGGAAGTGGCACAGGGCTTCCCAGGTGGCTCAGTGGTAAAGTATGCACCTGCCAATGCAGGAGACGCTGGTTCGATCCCTGGGTTGGGAAGATCCCCTGGAGAAGGAAATGGCAACCCACTCCAGTGTCCTTGCCTGGAGAATTCCATGGACGGAGGAACCTGGCAGGCTATTGTCCATGGGGTCATAAAAGAGTCAGACATGACTAAGTGACTGAGCATGCAGGAAGTAGGAGAAATGACAGTTTCCCATCAATGACTTAGTCTCTTTACCCCCCTGACTCTTGTTAAAGAAGTATTCCTCTGTGAAAGGATCCCTAAAAATCAGAGCAAAGACCATTGGTAGGAAATGGGGGCTCTGGCCCCTTATCTCACCCAGGTGATAAACCCATGAAGGGATCTGAATCTTGTCTAACTTGGATACAAAAGATTTGATAAGACCGGAGGTGGGGCCATGATGGTGGAGTAGGAAGGCCCTAAGCTCACCTTCTGCCAGGGACACACCAAGGTTACAACTATGTAAACTGGAAGGCTAGCAGGAAAAGCTGCCTACAATTAAAGATATAAAGAAGGAACCACAATGAGATGGGAAGAAGGGGCAGAGGCATGGTATAATCAAGACCCATATTCCTGGGAGGGGTGTGTGTGTGTGTGTGTGTGTGTGTGTGTGTGTGTGTGTGTGTGTGTGTGTGTGTGTGTGTGTGTGTGTGTGTGTGTGTGTGTGTATGCCACATGCTCAGTCGTGTCGAACTTTTTGTGACCCCTTGGACTGTAGCCCATCAGGCTCTTCTGTCCATGGAATTTTCCAGCAAGAATACTGGAATAGGCTGCCATTTTCTCCTCCAGTTGTCTCCCCTGCCCGGGGATGGAATCCACATCTCCTGTGTCTCCCGCATTGGCAAGCTGGTTCTGTACCTACTGAGCCATCAAGGAGTGACTCACAAAGGAGAAAATAATTACAATCACAGAGGTCCTCCCCAAAGAACAACTGGTCTGAGCCCCCACCCAGCTCCCCAGTCCTGGGGTTCTGCACCAGGAAGACAAGCCCCCAGCACGTTTGGTTTTGAAGGCCAGTGGGATTTACTTTCAGGAGGCCCACAGGGCTGTGGGAAATAGAAATTTCACTCTTAAAAGGAATACACAAAATCTCAGGGGGACCCAGGGCTTCCACAGTGGTTTGAAAGGAGCCTGAGTCAGACTTGCCTGCTGATCTTGGAAAGTCTCCAGAGAGGCAAGAGGCAACTGGAGCTCACCCTGGGGACATAGATGCTGGTGGCAGCTGTTAATATTTTTAGGTGTTCATTCTACCACATGGACAATGATGTTGGTAAGCACAATCTTAGAATCCACCCTCTAGCTTACTAGCCTGGGGACCTGGGTCTGCCCACCAGTCTTTTGGCACCAGTACTAGGGTGCCTCAGGCTAAGCAACTAGCCAGGTAGGGACATAGTCCCACCTAGCAGCAGGTTTGCTACCTTAAGACTGCCTGAGCTCTCAGCCACCCCAGACCAGTCCACCTGAGAGCCCAGGACCTGCCATGCATATCAACACATCGGCACTAGCCCTTGGAGCCCCAGGGTTCTGCAGCCAGAGACCCTGGGGCCTGACTCCACCCCTAGTGGACAGGCTGCAGCCGCAGAACCACCACAGCCTAGCAGCTTTCCAAACCAGCATCCAGCCAAACCATGAGCTGGCCAGCATTAGCTCTGGGTCATGCAGCAACAGACCTGGAAACCTGTCTTTGCTCATCAGTAAGCTGGCACTAAACCCAAGACCTCCTGGACACCAGCCCCACGTAGGGTCCAGCCCTGGTTACCACCAGGCCAACACCAGCTTTGGGATATGCCCAGCCCTGCAGCCAGCTGTGTCAGGAACTGGTCCCGCCCACCAGCTGGCCAACACTAGATCTGGGACCCCAGCTCCACAACCACCTGCTCCAGAAGCCAGCTCCACCACCGGTGGGCCAGGGTCCTCCTTGGGCCTGCAGCTAGCACCTTTGTTTTTGTTGTTGTTTGCAGTTATTTTTGCTGTTGTTGTTCTTTGTTTTTGGCCATGCTGTGCAGTTTGTGGGATCTTAGTTTCCTGATCAGGGATTGAACTTGGGCTCTGGCGGTGAAAGCACTGAGTCCTAACTAATCCTAACCAACACTGCCAGGGAACTCCCAGAGCCAGCCCTCCCAATCAGTGGCTGACAGTCTCCACACAAGGCAGGGCCTGGCAACAAACCAGACTGAAGGCCAGCCATGCTGACCAGACCACCCACAAGAGTCAGCCCACCATGACAGAAGGACCCATGCAACCCATGCACCCATAGAACGTATAGTTCTGATGGCCAAAGGGAGGTGTACTGCTGGGATGCATAGGACATCTCCTACAAAAGGCTACTTCTTCAAGGTCAGGAAATGTAACCAATCTACCAGATAAATAGAGATAAAAACAGCAACTTAGACAAAATGTGGCTACACAGGAGGATCTTCCAAATGAAGGAACAAGATAAAACCTCAGAAGAAGTAAGTGAAGTAGAGATCGGCAGTCAACCTTATAGAGAGTTCCAGGTAATGATCCCAAAGATGTTCAAAGAACTTGGGAGAAGACTCGATGAACTGAGAAGTTAGAGGTTTCATTTATTATTTTTTAAAATTTATTTATTTTCAGCTGTGCTGGGGTCTTCATTGCCGCATGTGGACTTTCTCTAGTTGTGGTGGCTTCTCTTGTTGCAGAATACAGGCTCTAGGCATGTGGGCTCTAGAGAGTGGGCTTATTGGTTGTGGCACACAGGCTTAGCTGCCCTGCAGCACGTGGAATCTTCCCAGACCAAAATCGAACCCATATCCTTTGTATTGGCAGGTGTATTCTTAACCACTGGACCACCAGGTAAGTCCAAGTTAGAAATTTTAAACAAAGAATTAGAAAATATAAAGGAGAACCAAATGAAAATGAAAAATATAATCACTGAAATGCAAAACATATTAGAAGGACTCATTAATAGATTACATAATAACAGAGGGATAGATCATCAAGCTGGAACTCTCTGTCCATGAAGCCGAGTCCCAAACAAGATCGGCTCAAAGCAGACCACGCCAGTAACATTGTAATTAAAACAGAAAAAGTTAGATAGAGAAAGTTAAAAGCAGCAAGCGAAAAAGCAACAAGTTACAGACAAGGGAACTCCCATAAGGCAATCAGCTGACAGGCAGACAATCTGCAGGCACAACATACTTAAGGTGATGAAAGGGAAAAACCTGCAACTAAGATACTCTACCCAGCAAGACTTTCATTCAGATTTAAGAGAGGTCAAGTTTTAGTTAACAGCTAAAGGAGTTCAGCTCCACCAAACCAGCTTTACAAGAAACATTGAAGGGACTTTTCTAAGAAGAAGAAAAAAAAAGACCACATCTAGAAACATGCAATGAAGAAAGGAAAAATCCCACTGGTAAAGGCAAATATGGGCTTCCCTGATGGCTCAGCAGATGAAGAATCCACCTGCAACGCAGGAGATGCAGGTTTGATCCCTGGGTCGGGAAGATCTCCTGGAGAAGGAAATGGCAACCCATTACAGTATTCTTGCCTGGAAATTCCATAGACAGAGGAGCCTGGCGGGCTACTGTCCATGGGGTCGCAAAGAGTCAGATACAACTGAGCATGCACACGCAAAGGCAAATATATACACTAAGGGTAACAAAACTGCCACGTATAAAGCTAATAGGAAGATTAAAAGATAAGAGTAGTAAAATAATCTGTATCAGCAGTAAGAATACCCAAACAAAAATTAAATATGATGTCAAAATCAGTAAATGTGGTGGTGGTAGGGGGGGAGTAAAAATGCAGGTTTGTTAAAATGTGTTTGAACTTAAGAGATCAGCAACTTTTAAAAAAGTATGGCTATCTACAGTACGGCAAATATAGTAAATAACTATGTAATATCCTTGAATGGTGACACAGCCTAACTAGAATTATCATGATTATTTTGAAATGAATAGAAATACCAAATCATTTTGTTGTATAACAGGAATTAACAGCATTCTAGATAAGCTGTACTTTAAAAACCACAAAGTCATATTAAAAGAGTTCCGATTTGTGGTTACCAGAGGCAAGAAGTGGGGGAATTGGATGAAGGTAATCAAAAGATATGAAGCTCCAGTTATAAGGGATTTAATGCACAACATGATAAATATAATTAACTGTTGGGGAAGGGATAAAGTATGAGTTTGGTATCAGCAGATACAAAAGTACTATATATAAAATAGATAAACAGCAAAAGCCTACTGTATAGCACAGGGAACTATATTCAGTTTAAAAAAAACCCACTGCTGTATATTATATATGAAAGTTGTTAAGAGAATAAATCTTAAGAGTTCTATTACAAAGAGAAAATATTTTCTCTACTTCTTTAATTTTGTGTCTATATGAGATGATGGATATTAACTAAACTTATTGGGATAATGATTTCATGATTTCTGTTAGTCAAATCATTATGCTATAAATCCTAGATTTATACAGTGTCATGGACTTCCCTGGTGGCTCAGAGGGTAAAAGCGTCTGCCTACAATGCGGGATACCCAGGTTTGATCCCTGGGTCGAGAAGATCCCCTGGAGAAGGAAATGGCAACCCACTCCAGTACTCTTGCATGGAAAATCCCATGGATTGAGGAGCCTGGTAGGCTATAGTTCATGGAGTTACAAAGAGTTGGACATGACTGAGCGACTTCACTTTCACTTTCATACAGTGTCATATGTCAATTATATCTCAATAAAACTAGAAGGAAAATAAAAGATTTGATGAGACCAGTTTGATCCTATTATACATAGGCTGGTATATGTTTTATATTATCTCATAGATCTCATATGTTGCTTTCATATTTTAAAATTTGTCTTTTTGTCTGCTGTTCTGATGGGGTGATTTCCATTATCTAGCTTCCATATCATTTATTCATTCTTCTTTGTCACTTAGTCTGTTATTCTTTGATTCTAGATCAATTTCTGTATAAGGAATTGAATTGTCTGGTTTTGACTGGCTCATTTTTATAGCTTCTAGTTCCTTGGTCAGTGATCTATATTTCTGTCAATAATCTTTCTCAATTTAGTTAGCACATTTATTGCCACTTTTTTTGAGCTTGGGTTCTAGTTGATTGGTGAGGTCTGCTTCATTATTTATTCTTTCAGGGGATTTCTCTTGTTCTTTTAATTGGGAGTAGTTCCTCTGCCTTTTCATTTTACTAAATTTGTTCTGTCTTTATGAGTTTAGGAGGAAGAGCCATTTACTGTGGTCTTGAAGTGGTGTTATTATGAGGGAGAGACCCTGTGTAGGCTGTGTGCACCCAGTGTTTCTGGTGTAAGGGCTGATTTTGGTATGGACACCAGTCATGCCTTTCCTCAGGGTATGCTGGCTGAGGTCACCTTGACAGGGCATGTGGTTGGTGCTGTGGTGTCCAGAGGCTGCACTGGATGTTGTGTGGGACCTCCTCCCTGCTCCACGGCTGTTGTCGCCCTGTCAGGATGAGGTCTGCTTCCTAGTTGTTGGATTAGAACCCCTGAGGGTCAGGTTTGATCAGGTTCCATTGCCCTTGAGTGCATGCGCTGCCGCTAAAGGAGGTGATTGTTGAAGGAAGTGAGACCTGTGCGATCATGGAGGACCTATGTTCTCAGTTCCGCTCAGAAGCAGCCGAAGGTTGCATCCCTTTCTCTGTTGTGTTCGACTCGGATCTAGTTCAGGGTTGTAGTGTGGAGTAGGCTGAGGCTGCGGGTCTGGGTGTTGTGGCTGCGGGTCTGGGTGTTGTGGCTGCAGGAATTGAGATGGTTGTGCAGCCACCTGAGGTCTGGGCCGCATCTGTGGCAGTCTTCTCCCCGGACCCGTCTGCCTCAGAGCCAGCACTGAGCTGCAGTGCGGAGCACGCAGAGCTGGGCACTCACCGCCCCTGAGTGTGCTGACAGCGGCCACCACTGCCACACTCAGACCAGCCCCAGCCCTCCAGGCTGTCCTGGGGGAGCTAGACGAATCCTCTCCCAGGTCCTGTCTGCCTAAGATTCAGCACCTGGCTGCTGAGCACACGTGTGATGTCACCCCACGCATGTGCTGACAGTGGCTTCTGAGGCTCCATCCAAATAACACTCTAGGTGCCCTGCTCTGTCTCTGTGGAGTTGGACTGAGTCATTTCCCAAGGCTTGGTGGTCCCAGATCTTGCCCCAGGCTGTGGTGTAGAGTGAGCATGATCAGGGTGTTCACACCCTCAGATTGCTGCAGTGGCCAGTGCACAACTCCCTCTGCCCTGATTATTGGCAAGCCAGCACGTGAGCAGGCCTCCCAAGCAGAGTCCAGACTTCTCTGGCCCTTCTGTCTGTCTCAGTGCATTTCCCAGCAGGCAAGGGGTCTTGTCTGCTCCGTGCAGGACTCCAGGACTGGAATATCTAGATTGTGTCTCAACCTTTTCATTCCCCAGGGTGAGGGTCTGCCCATGGGAACCTTCTCTCCCAGGAGTGCAGTTCTGGTCCAATCTCTTTTTTTCTGTACTAAATCCTTTGCAAGTCAAGTGGTTTCTAATTCTTTGCTAATAATAAAATTGAAGGAGAATCCAATTGTGTTGTAAACTATTAGCTTCGTAAATATATTTTTGATGCTAAATAACATGTTTTTATCTTTTTTAAAAAATATCTTAGAAGGAATTCAAAGAACCAAATGATACCATTAGACTGAAACTCCTTTTATTCCCAACTACTTATTTATATGAATAAGATTTCTCAGAAATGAAATCTATAAAAATGTTAAGATTGGAAATAATTCCTCACTTTGTCTCATTCTACTAATTAGACTTATTCACCCATAAAGTTATATATTTTAAAAAGCTCCATCTAATTCAGAAAGTGACAAACATCTGAGTTTTAATTTTTATATTTATTTTCTTTGATTAAATGTTTTTATATGGAAATTATTTTGATCATTTGTGTTTACATAATACTTGTATGGCTGATCCAATCTAGAAGACATTTTTTAAAATCTTAGAGTCAAATTCACAGAGAGTCTAAAAACATTAATTTCATATATATGCATATTTTTGCTACACAGAATGTGAGAGAATGGTCAATAAAAGACACTCAAACAAAAGAATGTAATACATTAGAATGGAATTCTGTGAAGGAAGTAGAATCCAAATAGGAGTTTAAGGAGGTAAAAAATGGTGTAAAACTTTTGACTGTTGAAAAAGAACTTGTCCTAATTTTTAAATGAATGCTCATTATTTTTGACTTGCTATATTGTTAAGTTTCTCTTGCATTTATTTGAAAGAATGGTGTATTTTATTTTAGAATGTCAATATTTATAATATACCACACATTATATCCACTTAAACCTTATGCTGAAAAATCTTAGGTAACTTAAAATTGTGCAACAAATTTTTAAAAAATTCTTTTGAGGAACTACTGGCAAAGAAATTTGCAGACTACTGCTATGAATCAACAATAGCGAAAAAGGAAGAGCAAAGAGGATAAAGACTTTTGTTCAAAAGCTATTTCTTAAAATGAATGGGGGTGGGGGGGAGTAATTATTCAAGCTTCTTGCAGTACATTCACCTACCAGGCAGAAGCCTGAAGTCTGAAGAAGGGAACGTGAAAGCTACTACCTTCTCTTTAGAGGCACAGCCCAAAAGTTGAATCCACCACTTTATTCAACTTCCATAAACCTTAGTTCATAGCCACAGATAGATGCAAGGGAGGCTGGAAAATGTAAATTTTATTCTGATGGCCAGATGCCCAATTAAGAAAGTACAGTAGAGGTTTTGTTCTCATTTTTACAACTGGTTATGCAGCTTTAGTTTGGCATTTATGATTTTCCCTCTCCTTTATCCATTCCATTTTCTGCCTTTTAAGGCCACAGTCCATGATAGGAACAGCTGGAGCATTATACCACGGCTTCACCTTTTTTTGCCATTAATAAAAGTCCTGTTTGAAAGCAACATTTCCTAAGAAAGCATGGTGGTGTCTAGGATATTCAATAAATAACACAAATGATGTTAGTGCTGGCAGAAGAATGATGGGTAAAGGAAGCCTGGCAAATGCAGAATTAAGCATCTGTTCTTACAGTCAACGTGATGTGTGTGTGCTGTCACTTAAGTAGCATCCAACTCTTTGCAACCTTTTGGACTGTAGCCCGCCAGGCTTCTCTGTCCATGGGATTCTCCAGGCAAGATCACTGAAGTGGCTTGACATGCCTTCCTCCTAGGGATTTCCTGACTCAGTGATCAAACCCACGTCTCTTAAGTCTCCTGCACTGGCGGTCAGGTTCTTTACCACGAGCCCAACCTGGGAAGCTCGGTCTACATGATGAAAGGTTACAGGCATCTACATGATGCAGCTAGTTGTCAGGAGCCTAGACAACTAGAGTATTTTGGTGCTATGGTTTGCTACCCTCTGGAAAATTAAGTATTCAGTAGTGGCAGGGAGGGCCTTTGGGAAGGAAAATCCCTTATTGAGCCCATGTGTATGTCATCTCTGCAAGTGACTATCAGTACCTTGTTCATTAAGATAGAGACACATACAGCAGGTTAAAGTAGAAGTATGACTAACATCCATGGAAACAGTTCTCCTCCCACAGTAGGCTTCTGTGCTGAGTTAAATGGGACATGTAGAGAATCTGTTTGCTTTGTAGTCGGATCCAATTTAACAGTGGCTTAATGTAAGATAGAGCATAACTTTCCCATAATAGTTTAAACATAAGCAGTCTGGGGGTGGTATTGTATTGGGGGTCCAGGTTCATTCTATCTGATTGTTGTGTCATGTGTAAAATATTTCTTACATGGCTATGCTGGGAAAGACTCGTCTCTGCACTCACACAGGCAGGAATCTGAAGTATGAAGAAGGGGAGAGTGAAATCTAGTCCCCTTCCTTTTAGAGACAAGACCCAGAAGTTGAGGCCATCACTTTATTCTATTTCTTATGAACTAAACCTTAGTTCACAGCTATAGGTGGCTGGAAAACACGCTAGATAGTTCAGTTCCTCTGTTATTTCAAGGGCTCTCTCATCATATATCGATCATGGCTGCTCTATTGGATAGACATAGAAAATCCTTATCCCTTATAAACAGTGCCATTGAGCAGTACTGCTTTGTATTTAACTACCCATTTGTAGGAGGTATGAAAGCTAGAAGAGGGACTTTCCTAGTGGTCCAGTGGTTAAGAATCTGCCTCGCAATGCAGGGGACACAGGTTGATCCCTGGTCAGGGAACTAGATCCCACACGCTGCAGAGCCTGCACTCTGCAACTACTGAGCCCCCGTGCTCTAGAGCCCATGTACCACAACTACAGGCAATTAAGACAGTTTTTTTTTTAAAAAAAAAGCTAGAAAAACAAATAAAATGATGTTGTGAGGACACAGCCTGCCAAATTCTGAATCTGGAACATTCTTTGGGACAAATGACTTAGTTTTTAAAACAACTAAATGATGGTTTTTAAAGGTTTTAGGACACAAAACAATCAAATGTGATGAGTGATTTTGAATCCCAGTTTGAACAAACCAAGTATAAAAAGACAGTTTTGAGATAGAAAAATATTAATATAGACTGTATGTTAGATGCTATTAAGGAATTATTGCTAATTTTTAGAGATATAATAATGGCATAGTGGTTATGTAAAACATGTACATTTTTTCAGTTACAAAGGCATACTAAAATATTTGGAGTTTGTTCTAAACAGGTGAAATGAGATTGTGAAAACTATAATAATTGCTGAAGTTATGTGAAAGGTACAAGAGTATTCATTATAATATTCATAATGAAAGTTAGAAAAGGAAATAAATGTGGCAGCTGCCAATAAGCCCAAGCTGATTATTGCTACACAGGAACAAAGCCGCAAGTTGCCAAATCTCTATATTATTCAAAAGAAGTGAAAATTCCAGATTTAAAAAAAGTAAAAACTCTTGATTTCATAAAACAAAAACAATGTGGCCAAACAAAACACATCTGTGAGCTGCAATTTGTCCTTGGGCAATCTGTTTCTGGTCTAGGAAAAGCCTGTTTTGTTAATGAGGTGTTTTCCCCAAAATTTAGAGTATGCTCAAGCTTGCAAATAATTTCTGGAAACCAGCGGTAATGGCTCAGTGTCTGGGGACACAGAGATAAATGAGATATTGCTACTGCCCAAAAGGAGCTCTGAGTCTCAGCAGGGGATGCGCATATTGGCAAAGGCTTAGAACACAAGCTAAGGGCACTCAGGGAGCATCAGGGAGGGATGCGATGTGAGCCCATGGATGCGTGCTCAGTCACATCCTACTCTTTGTGACCCCAGGGACTGTAGCCCACCAGGCTCCTCTGTCCATGGGATTCACCAGGCAAGAACACTGGAGTAGGTTGCCATTTCATCCTCCAGGGGATCTTTCTTACCCAGGGATGGAACCAGTGTCTACTGCGTCTCCTGCATTGACAGGCAGATTCTCTACCACTGTGCCACCTGGGAAGCACAGTGTTAGCCCAGCCACGCTCTTATGGGCTGGATTGTGTCCCTGCTCGCTCAGTTCATTTGTTGAAGTCCTAACCCAGAACCTCAGAATGTGACTGTACTTGGAGACAGGGACTTTAAAGAAGTGATTAGGCTGAAATGAGGTCATTAAGGTGGGCTCTAATCCAATATGACTGGTGTCCTTATCAGAAGAGGAAATTAGGACACAGATGTTCTCAGAGAGGTGACCATGTGAAGACACAGTGAGAAGATGGCCATCCACAGTCAAGGAGACAGGCTTTCAGAACAAACCAAACCTGCCAACACATGTTCTGGGGCTTCTAGTCTCCAGAAGTGTAACAAAATAAATTTCCGTTGTTTAAGCCACCCAGTCTGTGGTAAATATTTTGTTACGGTATCTCTTCTAAACACATGGGAAGGCTTAATTTTGCCTGGGGATCTGTGAAGGTTTCATAAAGAAAGTGCCACCCATGTATTTGCAGTAAAAGTCCTGATTTCCTTGTGTCACTAAAGAAATCTTAGGTTCAAGGCATAATCTCTGCATCTCTCTAAGCAAGATCATCTCTCCTATGAATAATGGCTTTCTGTTTGTGACTTTAAAATTTGTCTCTCAGTCCTCATTTTTCCTCTTCACCCAACCATCCTACTGGTCACTGGACATGTTTGCCTAGATGTCTCAAAAACTCTTAATGCAGAATTCCCTGGCGGCCAAGTGGTTAGGACTCAGCGCTTTCACTGCTGGGGCCTGGGTTTGATGCCTGGTCAGGGAACTAAGATACTGAAAGCCCTATGGCACGGCCAAAAATAAAACCCCAACCCTAAATGAAAATATCTTCCTCTTCTGTCCAGTCTCCAAACACACCTCTTGTCTTATCACTTACTAGTCATTAGTTGTAAAATAAAGAAATCTGGGACTCAGCCTAGACTCTTCTTGCTCCTTTGCTGCTGCTGCTGCTAAGTCACTTTAGTCGTGGCCGACTCTGTGCGACCCCATAGACGGCAGCCCACCAGGCTCCACCGTCCCTGGGATTCTCCAGGCAAGAACATTGGAGTGGGTTGCCATTTCCTTCTCCAATGCGTGAAAGTGAAGTCACTCAGTCATGTCTGACTCTCAGCGACCCCATGGACTGCAGCCTACCAGGCTCCGCCGTCCATGGGATTTTCCAGGCAAGAGTACTGGAGTAGGGTGCCATTGCCTTCTCCGTCTTGCTCCTTTACCTCTGTATCAAATCCATCACTAGTTCTAGTTCACCTCACCTCCTAAGGATCCCGTCTTCCCTTCCCATCTCAGCCCTGCCTCAGTTCAGACCCTCACCCTTTCTTCTCTAGGTTATATTCTAGCCTTTTTGGCTTCTTTTCCCCCCAGTCCTTCTCTATTTGGCCTTGGAGTATTCTTCAGAAAATGCGAATCTGACAATGTAATCTCTGTTTAAAATCCTCTGATGCTATCTCATCACCCGCTGCATAAAATGAAAAATCCTGGGCTTGTCAAGCAAGGACCTTCACCAAGAGAACCCCGCTTTCTTTTCTCGGTCTCATCTTCTTACTTCCCCACGTTTACACAATATCACCATGCCCAACTACTAGGAGTTCCTCAGATTAAACCATTATTTCACATCTCCTCTGTGTATCCATTCTCTCTTTTGCCTTCTCTGTAAACCAGGGGCTTCTCAGGTGGCGCTAGTGGTAAAGAACACGCCTGCCAATGTAGGAGATGTAAGAGATGCAGGTTCAATCCCTGGGTCAGGAAGATCCCCTGGAGGAGGGCATGGCAACCAACTCCAGTATTCTTGCCTGGAGAATCCCATGGACAGAGGAGCCTGGTGGACTATAGTCCATAGGGTTGCAGAGTCAGACATGACTGAAACGACTAAGTAGCAGCAGCAGCAGCAATAAACCAGGGGCGCTCCTGCACAATTGTTGAAGACTCTACGTAGATATCACCATCTTTATGGAGGTCTTTCTCACTGCACCTTCCTGGGCACACTCTGTTCTTAAAGACAGTTGATAGAGACCAGCCAGCACAGGCAAGAGACAAATGCCTGTAAACAGCTTTGCTTAACTTGCTCTAGAGCCCCCCGAAGACACCGCTGGGAAAGTTTGCTGGTTACATGCTGCCACCAGTTGAACTGGTAGCCAGTTCAGCATCAACAGGCCAGGCATTCTCCCATTTAAAACTTTTCACGGAGTCTGTGAATGCTTTTGAGGGCTCTGTATTTGATATGACACCATCAGGTACATAATCAAGGTCACTGAGGAGTCACCATCATGAGACTGTCTAGGCTCTGATGCCATGTTATTGGTGGTGCGCATCGTCACTAGGATAGGTCTGCCTGCCTGTCCTGCCCCCACTCCACTGGATCAGCCACTGTGATTGTGCAAGGAAATCATCTGCTCCTCAGATATCAGAGCAACCTACTGTCTGACCACAGCTGCTCACTAGGTGCTTGGGCACTGGAAGGTGCTGCTTCACAGTCTTCATGCCACTTCCACTTACTTATATCCACTACTCACAGACACATCAGCAAGGATTCTAGAGCAGGGCATCTCTAGGACAACATCTCTGAAATAGAGTAATCACTGGAGAAGTTTAATAGCCAACTCCAGAACAAGGCTGGTATTTGGTTCTCTATGAAGGATCTGCTATCTATTTCTTTAGGGTCAGCAGAAGAAAAGAAAAGTCTTAGGGAGCAAGATCTCATTACTTGATGCCTTTTTTTTGTTTTCTTCATGACTATTTTCTTCTTGTTCTTTTATGACGGTTTGTAAAACATTTTTAAACATGCTGACTTATCACAGCAATGCTAAGTTGAACAAAACATAGATTAAAATCAATTACAAGTCTTTATGTTTCAGTGCAGATAAACCTAAATTGGGTTAAACAATAAATAAAAGTTAATAGTTTCTGAACGGTAACTGAAAAATCTGGAGTTAGGACTAGCTTCAGGTGAGGCTTGATTCATATGCTCAGCTACATTAATAAGATCTGAGTCTACTGTCCTGATGGAACTGAGAACAGATAACAATGACACTAGCTGTGGACTTTGGTGGCTGACAGCAGCAGGATGCCCCATGGTGCCTCTCTGGGAGTCAGTCTAGGAAGCAGTAGAGACCAACCACTCTGTCTTAGACCATGAAAGATATAGAGGAATATACTATGTATTTTCCAGGACCCTGTTTCCACCTCTGGTCATAATCTCATGTAGCCACACATTTCACTGGTAGACCCACAGCACACTCTAGAGAGAATTGGGGAAAGGAAGTGAAGCTCTGAAAAACAGTGTTTACTTGGGTCATTCAGGCAGAGACTGAGTTACATAAAAGAGATAGTTTATTTAGTTGGATTGGACTATATTTACCAGATTAGAATGAAATTTAGCTTTTCTTTCTTATCCATTGTGTTGGGGATTATTAAAAAGATCAGATTTGGTCTTCCCTGGTGGTCCAGCAGTAAAGAATCTGTCTGCCAATGCAGGGGACACGGGATCGATCCCTGGTCCGGGAAGATCCCACATGCCGACAGGCAAACTAAGCCTGTGTACCACAACTACTGAGCCCGCGCTCTAGAGCCCATGAGACACAACTACTGAAGCCCATGTGCCTAGAGCCCAACCTCTGTAACAAGAGAAGCCACCGCAGTAAGAAGCTGCACACCGCAATGAAGAGTAGCCCCTGCTCGCCACAGCTAGAGGAAGCCCACTCACAGCAAGGAAGACCCAGCACAGACAAAAGTAAAAAAAAAAAAGGATGATATCTGTTATGGAGAAAATTTTAAAGGCTGTATTTTCACTGAATATCTGATCATAAAATGTATAAACTCGTGACCACACTGTCGAGCTTATTTTACCATTAACAAATAATATGTGTTCATAAAGGAAAATCTGCAAAGTTTGAAAATAGAAGAAAAAATGACTCTCAGTGGCACCCGAACACATTCACTATAAATATCTTTGTATATTTCCTTCTAGCATTGTTTTCTATGTGTAGATTTTCATTACATAGAATCATATTATGTATGTAGATTTCTATTGTTTTATTTTCTACTACAACAAAGAACTTTTCTTTATCTCTAGACATATAATTCAAATGAGTATATATTATTCTATTAATATTCCACTGCATAATATCCCAGAGTTTACTTAATTTATCTTTTAATACTGTATTAAGTTCCTTAAAGAAATGGAAAAAGTCAAAAATATATCTATCATGAAATGTACATAAAAAGAACATAATAATTTAAATTACTTCTTATCCTGTCCAAAACCTTTTGCTGAACTACATCTTGGTTTATAATGAATCAAGTTGAAATATTCATCCAAAGCACCTAATAAGCTCTAAAAGTGAAGTTTTATGTACTTCAGCAATATACCACTTGTCATATGACTGGTTTGACAAGGTTGGATCAAATGATCAGGGGAGAGTTATTTGGTAAATACACAGTGTCTGTTCCCAGTTCATGCTACCCTGGACTGTTTCGCTAATTCTTGGACTCAGTACCTTGTGGGTCAGTGGCCTGGATACCAGCTCGGCTTCACTTGCATAAAACTGGCCAGGTCTGCACTATAAACTTTCAGGCAAACAAGTTCACAGAAAGAGTTTGAAAAGACTGAAGAATGTTGGGGAATTGTGATTTTTTTTATTTCTCATTTTAAAGTACATACAATCTACCCAGATTGCTTTCCATAAATGAATTTCATAAGGAGATTATATATGTATAGTTTCAATGTGAGTAGCATTGCTTAATTTCTTATTCAACAGCATCTCCTTCAGTCTGCACTAGCATTGAATTTCTTGGCAAATTCCTTTTCTCTGCCAGAGGTGAAGCCAAGTTGAGAAAACAGTTAACATTTTCCATTTCTTTGGCCAAAATGACCTATATCTTGCATTTTACTCTGTTCTGCATAACTAGCTACACACATGCATCTGTAAAAAATAAAACTGAATGAGGAAAGGAAAGGAACATATAAAACACTGCTTTTTGTTTTATTTGGTGAAGCAATCAAGCCACTCTAAATATTTCTCACTGTGTTAAAAAGCATACATATCATGCAGGCATTTTGTTATGTTTCTGGTCACATGCTTAACTGCATACATGGAAATGGTAATAGTTGTGAGGTATAAACGTGTAAAATCTGTTCTTAAAATTTGTTTCTAGCAACATAGTCTCTATGTTGTGTGCAAGCTAAATTTTATGTTTAAAGTATTTCTTGTTTTAGCGCTGACTAGCATATAATTTATTTATTCCAATTCATGAAGGGGTTTCAGAACAGAAATGTCTGAATAATGGTCAAATTTTCCTACAGGTTAATTCTGATACAGGCTGCAGGGTTTAATTGTGATGGGAACTGCCCTTTGGTCCTCATGTTAAGGTCAGCAAATATAGAATTCTATACATCTTAATCAAACCTCCTATGACTAGTTCAGTCCCTAAGACTGTGCTTGTAAATATTTTATTTGTAGCTTCCAGTAAAAAGTGTTCATTCTATCAATCAATATCAAATTAACCCCAAGATTACTGAAAATCTAGAATAAAATATAAAATATTGAATCATTCATTTTTAATAACATAGGTAATAAATGTGTGTTGCTCTGGCAAAATGACTCATGATTTTTTAATGTAAAATTTATGAGACAGTTTGGGACAGTGGAGAAAGTCCTGCCCTCTCTCCTCCATGTTGGAGGATAAGCTCCAAGAGAACAATCAGCAACCATCACTCATGGCACATTGGTCCACTTACGTCCTGTATTTCTGAGGCTGCCCAGTCCCAATTCAACTGAAGGGAATTCTAATCAGTGTAATGTTTTTTAACACTTCAATTTAATAGACATTTAATAAGCAAAGCACAATGCTAGGCTGTATTAATAAGGGATCCCTTAGTTGTAAGGAAAGACCATTCTCACTCAGGTTTGTTCGTATGAAAGGTAAGGGTACAGAGAAGCTTCTTAGTGCCTATGCTAGGAAGACAGTCAGACCTCATTGGAACTGGAAAATGGCTAGACATCTTCTTCTTTCCCTTGCCCTGACCTACATACCCTCTTTGGTTCTGTCCTCTGTAAAAATTTAATACACAGAAACCTCAACTAAAGAGAGTTGGGAGGGAGTTCCCTGGCATCTAGTAGTTAGACTCAGCTTTCACTGCTGAGGGTGTGGGTTCAGTCCCTGATTGGGGAGCAGGGATTCTGCAAGCAGTGCAATGCTGCAAAAAACAAAAAAGAGTTGGGAGACCAGAATGGGGAGCTCTCAGTTCAGTTCAGTCGCTCAGTTGTGTTTGACTCTTTGTGACCTCATAGACTGCAGCACGCCAGGCTTCCCTGTCTATCACCAACTCCCGGAGTTTACTCAAACTCATCTGCATTGAGTCGGTGATGCCATCCCACCGTCTCATCCTCTGTTGTCCCCTTCTCCTCCTGCCTTCAATCTTTCCCAGCATCAAGGTCTTTTCAAATGAGTCAGCTCTTTGCATCAGGTGGCCAAAGTACTGGAGTTTCAGCTTCAGCATCAGTCCTTCCAATAAATATTCAGGACTAATTTCCTTTAGAATGGACTAGTTGGATCTCCTTGCTGTCCAAGGGACTCTCAAGAGTTTTCTCCAACACCACAGTTCAAAAGCATAAATTCTTTGGTGCTCAGCTTTCCTTATGGTGCAACTCTCACATCCATACATGACTACTGGAAAAACCATAGCTTTGACTAGACGAACCTTTGTTGGCAAAGTAATGTCTCTGCTTTTTAATATGCTGTCTAGGTTGGTCATAACTTTTCTTCCGAGGAGTAAGCGTCTTCTAATTTCTTGGCTGCAGTTACCATCTGCAGTGATTTTGAAGCCTCCCAAAAATAAAGTCTGTCACTGTTTCCATTGTTTCCCTATCTATTTGCCATGAAGTGATGAGACCAGATGCCATGATCTTGGTTTTCTGAATGTTGAGTTTTAAGCCGGCTTTTTCACTGTCCTCGTGGAGCTCTCATGCCCTGCAAAATAGCCAAGCCAGAAGAAAGGACTCTGCTTCCCCGCCCCCCTGTCCCCCACCCCCGCACCACCCCTCAGGGACTCAGCCAATGAAGTCACTGACTCTTTGTTTACTCTAGCCCCTCCTCACCACCTTTTCCCCTTGGTAAAAGTGTTCTCCTTCTCTTGCACGGGGGAACTTGCACGAGGTTTACCATGGTTGTGTATGTGTTAGTCAGTCATGTCAGATGGTTTGTGACCCCATGGGCTACTGTGTCCATGGAATTCCCCAGGAGAGAATACTTGACTGGGTAGCCATTTTCTTCTCCAGGGGACCTTTTGGACCCAGGGGTCGAACCTGGGTCTCTGGCACTGTAGGCAGATTCTTTATTATCTGAGCCACTAGGGAAGCCCTCAGTTCAGTTCAGTTCAGTTCAGTTCAGTCACTCAGTCGTGCCCAACTCTTTGTGACCCCATGGACTGCAGCACAACAGGCTTCCCTGTTCATCACCAACTCCTGGAGCTTACTCAAGCTCATGCCCTGCAGACTACAAATTGCAATTCTCTGCTAATCCTGAATAAACCCCCCCCTTTTTTTTTGTGGAGAAATATCTGGCAGTCTATTTGTTATTGGACAACAATTCTGCTTCCCTCTTCTCTCTTACTGCATGACATCCTGCCCCTGCAATGCTTCTGCTTCATTCTGCTTTCCGTAAGCCTCCTCTCTGCTCTCTGACCTGTTTGTAGATGGCCCATCAAGATAACTCCAAATTACAGCTTTAGACACTAAGCCCACCTACTTTCCGAGATTTTGTGTGTGTGTTCTAGTCCCAAATTCAGGAGAGAATCTGTTTGGCTTAGCCTAAGTCAAGTATCCATTCTGCTCCAATCAGCTTCTGCTATAAGAAGGAGGGTTCTGGGATCATGTATGTTGGTGATGTTGCTTTTACACTCTGGAACACACAGGTCAATTACCCAAGGAGAAATGGGAGTGAGGAGGATAAATGAAACACCAATTCTAGTCCCTTGGTCTCAATCTTATGGAAGTGGGCAATACATATATCATTTCAGCATAAGACATATTGTAAAAGAGGTTCAAAAAAGCTCTTGGAGTATGGAGGAGGGAAGGACTGAGAAAACAAGGCTGCAAGAAAACTTCTATAGTTAGTGGACACTCAGTATACCAGGAATACCTTGAACGACAGCCCTGAAGATGAGCAGTGTGGAACGAAACCCAAAGAGATGAGGTGCTGCAGAGGTAGGCGTGATTGAGAAGCAGCTGGTGTTTGCTCTTCTCCAGCAGGAAATCATCAAAGGTTTTTGATAAGGAGCATCGCATGGTCAAGTCTGTGTTTCATGAAGATGTCTTAGGACACAGTAATTAGATAAACTGGTTGTGATGTAGGGCCTGGAGGTCCTGTCCTCCTCCAGGAGCTAGGCAGAGCAGTGAAGCTGCATGAGGTATATTAATGGTCTGAATTAGGAGGAAAGCTAATGGAAAAGAGTGCTCATGAATAATCATTATATTGAACAAAGATGATGTAACTGCTGTGGAGTGTATGAATCATAACTGAAGTTTGAAATACTGGCAAGGTGTTAAATATTCCTAGTAAAATCTGGCATGATTTTTCAATAGTTAATGTTTAAGTCCAGAAAGAAGAAGCATGTGAAAATGGAAAACTGTTAAGTTGGTTGTTTTTAGTTTAAAAAAAAATGCTTTCTGTCATCCCTGGACTACTGCAGGTACACAGGCTGGTGGTTAGATGGATTCCCCTGCTGAACCCAAGCCTGGCATGATAGGGTGCCATGGCTGGTGTCCTGGCGGGGACATGGAGCAGCACAGCTAGTGACCAAATCAGTGTGAGGAACAGAGGTACTGTGTAGCCACCAGTGTGGAAGAGATGAAGCTTAAATTTTGGATTAAAATGCTGACAAGGAAAGAGGTCCCAAGGGCTGTAGGTTGGAGAGTTCCATATAACAATAGGATCCCAGTTCTCTGGATGATGGTAAAGACAGAGCAATTGGACTCAGGGGATGCTGAGAGAGGATTATGATATAGAGAAATTCAGGCTTATAAATATGAAATCTTATAAATCTTGCCCAAATATCTCCTGGGATGAATAGGCTGTGGCCATCAGCCTTATCTTGTCCTGAAATATGTTCTTAGTGAGCACTTAGCAAATGCAAAGCACCCTGCAGTCACCAAGGGACCTTCAAAGCCAATGGGGCAGAGGTGCCAACATTTTTTGAGGGTCTGTATTACTGGAGGCTTTGCAGATAATATTTAATTCTTTTTAAACTTCCAGACCTTTAAAATTGTTATTGCAGTTAGTAGGTCTTTTTCTCTGTCCAGTCTCCTTGCTTCCTTTGTGCCATACTCTAGAACTGATTTCTTTTCCCCAAACACACAAGGTTGGGGGGGGGTGGGGTGGAGAATTGCTTCCCTCCAGAAGTCAATATTTGAGATGAGAAACTTGCCTCATCCCCATGTCATCCTGCACCCAGCCCAGGCTTTTGACTCATCCCTCACACCTCAATACCTCATCATCCCATCAGCTCTGGGCTCTGTCTCTTCTCCAGGGTGTTCAAGCGCCTCCTGAGTGGCTGTGGTTTCTTCTCAGGCAGCTACTTCCTGCTAACCAGAGTCCACAGCCTACTTGGAGAGCTTTGCCTTTTGAAGGGCTTCACAGGTAGCTCAGTGGATAAAGAATCCACCTGCCAATGCAGAAGACATGGGTTCGATCCCTGGGGACGGAAGATCCCCTAGAGCAGGAAATGGCAACCCACTCCAATATTCTTGCTTGGAGAATCCCATGGACAGAGGAGCCTGGCGGGATACAGTCTATGGGGTCACAGAGTCCGTCATGACTAAGTGACAGCATGCACACAGGCACACCTTCTGAAATCTTTTTTCTGATGCCTGGGAAGCACTCTTGATTAAAATGACAGTGATTCATCTGTTGATGGACATCTAAGTTACTTTCATGTTCTAGCTATGGTAAATAGTGTTGCAATGAACATTGGGGTACATGTGTCTTTTTCAATTTTGGTTTCCTCAGGGTATATGCCTAGTAGTGGGATTGCTGGGTCATATGGAGGTTTTAGTGCTAGTTTTTAAAGGAATCTCCATATGGTCTTCCATAGTGGCTGTATCAACTTACATTCCCACCAGCAATGCAAGAGGCTTCCCTTTTCGTTAACTATGTCAGAAAGAAAAGTATAAATATTGTATACTGATGCACATATATGGAATCTAGAAAGATGGTACTAATTTATTTGCAGGGCAGCAGTAGAGAAACAGACATAGAGAACAGACCTATGGACATGGGGAGAGGGGAGGAGAGGGTGAGATGTACAGAGAGAGTAACATGGAAATTTACATCACTATTTGTAAAATAGATAGCCGATGGGAATTTGCTGTATAACTCAGGGAACTCAAACAGGGGCTCTGTGACAGTCTAGAAGGGTGGGATGGGGAGGGAGATGGGAAGGAGGTTTGGGAGGGAGGGGACTTGGGTGTACCTATGGCTGAGTCTTGTTGATGTTTGACAGAAAATAACAAAATTTGGTAAAGCAATTATCCTTCAATTAAACATAAAGTGGCAGAAAAAAAAAAAGACAATGATTTAAAAAATACAGAAAAACCCCAATCACCTGCTCCCAAATATAGAAAACAAACAAAAAGCTCACTGAGAAGATAATACCTTGCACTATTTATTCTTTCAGATCTCACTGCTTTGTATGTCATCTCTTTGTGCAAGTGAGAAAAGCATTTGCATTAATTCTTCTCTGCAATAATTGGTTTCCAGTTTACAAGTAGGAAGTCATTTGAGATTAGAGATTAGTAAAACATGTACATGGGAGGATAAGGACTAGAAAGATGAGGATGTTTTAAAATTAAAACTACTCTTTGAGGAATTGAAGGTAAGTTTTTTTCTGTTTTCAAGCTTTGATTTACAAATAATTTTTTTTAAGAAAATTGAATAAAAAGTACAAATCTGGAGTCTTTTTTCACTTACACTGATGCAGGGTTCTCTGCAGCTCTTAGCTTATTGTGAGCACTGATTCTTGAACACAGTGAATTATGTTGTATAAGAAATCTCTTATAACAGTTTGGGTCATTTTAGCAACTCATTTTTTAAATGAAAAGCATACACATTTACATACAATTATATTAGAAATATTTTCCACATATTTAGAATTTTGAACCAGTCAGACTATTTTCTCTACCTGCAATGTCCTCCCTTCACTTATATATATGAATTCTTCCTAAGTTAAGCGCACACACAGACACTGCATTAAGTACATTGTTATAAAAGTGGAAACAGGGACTTCCCTGGCGGTCCAGTGGTTAGGACTCTGTGCTCTCACTGCCGAGGGCCTAGGTTCAATCTCTGATCAGAGAACGAAGATCCTACAAACTGCGTGGCATGGCCAAAAAATAAAATAAAATATCATAAAGTGGAAACCACATAGACATACATAGAGAATATATCTCTTTTCCCTTAATGTAAAAATATTTGGATTATGTTTGGGGTTAACAGTATGACAACTGAGAAGCTAGGTTTCCTAGGCTTCCTTGCAGCCACATGTGTCCACATGACATAGTTCTGGCTAATGAGACAGAAGTTTAAGTCTTATTAGGAAAGACTTCTGGGAAACTTGTTTTTTTTCCCTGAGAAAAAGAGGTAAACTCATCTGGCACACACCTTTATCTATCTTTCCATCTTTTTCCTGACTGGATTTGGAGGCAATGCCTAGAAGTGGATCAATAATGCCATAACTGTGAGTGTGGAAAACACATCCAAAAGACAGTGGGACCAAAGCTAGAAAGAGCCTAGAGCCTTGAGGTTCCCTCCACTCCTGCCTCAGATAGCCTACCTCTGGACTTATGTGAGCAAAAATAATCCCTTTTCTTGTTTACATCAATGTTCCAGGAAGTTATGTATGACATACTTCCAATCCCAATTCCAACCCCACTCCCAGAGATAAACATTCTTAATATTTATTATGTATCTTTTGGGACCCACCTATATTAATAGCACATTAAATTTTTACCCCAAAATCAGATAAACCTATATTTATTATTCCAAAACTCCTTTTTTCCTCAATAATATGGTTTAAACGTATTAGACATATTTCTCTGTCAATACAAGAAGAGTTATCCTCTAAAAAAAATATTAAAGAAAAGAGTTTTTTACCCTCTTTAAAGTGACACTTGCTTATTCAAGCAATAGAGAAAGATTTAGAGTAAAAAGCAGCAAACATCTCTAAATCTTACTATCCTGAAATAACCAGTATTATTGTTGATGAACATTATTGCTATCAACTCGCTTTGAAAATATTGGGAGTCTTTGTCTCCCACTATCACCTGCATGTGTGTGTGTACATATTCACACACATGCACAAACACACACAAAAGTACATACACACAAACATACCCAGATAAACACACAAATGCACAGCATACAACCACATGTGTGCATGTGCGCTCAGTTGCTTCAGTTCAGTCGCTCAGTCATGTCCGACTCTTTGCGACCCCATGAACCGCAGCACGCCAGGCCTCCCTGTCCATCACCAACTCCCGGAGTCTACCCAAACCCATGTCCATTGAGTTGGTGACGCCATCCCACCATCTCATCCTTCGTCGTCTCCTTCTCCTCCTGCCCCCAATCTTTCCCAGCATCAGGGCCTTTCAAATGAGTCTGTTCTTCGCATCAGATGGCCAAAGTATTGGAGTTTCAGCTTCAACATCAGTCTTTCCAATGAACACCTAGGATTGATCTCCTTTAGGATGGACTGGTTGGATCTCCTTGCAGTCCAAGGGACTCTCAAGAATCTTCTCCAACACCACAGTTCAAAAGCATCAATTCTTCGGCGTTCAGCTTTCTTTATAGTCCAACTCTAACCCTATGGATTGTATCCCTCCAGGATCCTCTGTTCATGGGATTCTCCACGTAAGAATACTGGAATGGGTTGTCATGCCCTCCTCCAGGGGACCTTCCAGATCCAGGGATTGAACCCGTGTATCTTAACACCTCCTGCATTGGCTATTGGGTCATTTACCACTAGTGCCAACTGGGAAACACATAATCAAGCGTGTGCGCCTGTGCGTGCATGCATGTGCATGTGCGCACGCGTGCACACACACACACACACACACACACACACACAGATACAACAGCTCATTTGGGAAAGAAAGAAAGAAGTAATATCACAAAAGCAGAGCCTATTAAAAAGTGCTTAATTTTACTTGAATAACACCAAAGAATTAGTAGAATGTCTTTGAATGTTATGACTAAAACAGTCATAAAAAGCCAGAGAGATTCGAAAACAACCAGATATCATTTTAGTTCCCATAAGATATTGATTATATTCTTTGCAGCCAAAGATGGAGAAGGTCTATACAGTCAGCAAAAACAAGACCAGGAGCTGACTGTGGCTCAGATCATGAACTTCTTCTTGCAAAATTCAGAATTAAATTGAAGAAACGAGGGAAAACCACTAGACCATTCAGGTATGACCTAAATTAAATCCCTTATGATTATACAGTGGAAGTGAGGAATAGATTTAAGGGACTAGATCTGATAGACAGAGTTCCTGATGAACTATGGGCGGGGATTTGTGACATTGTACAGGAGACAGGGAGCAAGACCATTCCCAAGAAAAAGAAATGCAAAAAAGCAAAATGGCTGTCTGAGGAGGCCTTACAAAGATCTGTGAAAAGAAGAGAAGCAAAAAGCAAAGGAGAAAAGGAAAGATATACCTTTTTGAATGCAGAGTTCCAAAGAATGGCAAGGAGAGATAAGAAAGACTTCCTCAGTGATCAGTGCAAAGAAATAGAGGAAAACAATAGAATGGGAAAGACTAGAGATCTCTTCAAGAAAATTAGAGATACCAAGGGAACATTTCATGCAAAGATGGGCTCAATAAAAGAAAGAAATGGTAAGGACCTAACAGAAGCAGAAGATATTAAGAGGTGGCAAGAATACACAGAACTGTACAAAAAAGATCTTCACAACCCAGAAAATCACGATGGTGTGATCACTCATCTAGAGTCAGACATCCTGGAATGTGAAGTCAAGTGGGCCTTAGGAAGCATCACTACAAACAAACCTAGTGGAGGTTATGGAATTCCAGTTGAGCTATTTCAAATCCTAAAAGATGATGCTGTGAAAGTGCTGCACTCAATGTGCCAGCAAATTTGGAAAACTCATCAGTGGCCACAGGACTGGAAAAGGTCAGTTTTCATTCCAATCCCTAAGAAAGGCAATGCCAAAGAACGTTCAAATTACTGCACAATTGCACTCATCTCACACACTAATAAAGTAATGCTCAAAATTCTCCAAGCCAGGCTTTAACAATACATGAACTGTGAACTTCCAGATGTTCAAGCTGGATTTAGAAAAGGCAGAGGAACCAGAGATCAAATTGTCAACATCTGCTGGATCATTGAAAAAGCAAGAGAGTTCCAGAAAAACATCTATTTCTGTTTTATTGACTATGCCACAGCCTTTGACTATGTGGATCACAACAAACTGTGGAAAATTCTGAAAGAGTTGGGAATACCAGACCACCTGACCTGCCTCTCAGAAATCTGTATGCAGGTCAGGAAGCAATAGTTAGAACTGGGCATGAAACAACAGACTGGTTCCAAATAGGAAAAACAGTGCATCAAGGCTGTATATTGTCACCCTGCTTATTGAACTTATATGCAGAGTATATCATGAGAAACGCTGGGCTGGAAAAAACACAAGCTGGAATCAAGATTGCCAGGAGAAATATCAATAATCTCAGATATGCAGATGACACCACTCTTATGGCAGAAAGTGAAGAGGAACTGAAGAGCCTCTTGGTGAAAGTGAAAGAGAAGAGTCAAAAAGTTGGCTTAAAGCTCAACATTCAGAAAACGAAGATCATGGCATCTGGTCCCATCACTTCATGGCAAATAGATAGGGAAACAGTGGCAGACTTTATTTTGGGTGGCTACAAGATCACTGCAGATGGTGACTGCAGCCATGAAATAAAAATACACTTACTCCTTGGAAGGAAAGTTATGACCAACATAGGCAGCATATTAAAAAGCAGAGACATTACTTTGCCAACATAGATCCGTCTAGTCAACAATATGATTTTTCCAGTAGTCATGTATGGATGTGAGAGTTGGACTATAAAGAAAGCTGAGCACCAAACAATTGATGCTTTTGGACTATGGTGTTGGAGAAGACTTTTGCGAGTCCCTTGGACTGCAAGGAGATCCAACCAGTCCATTCTAAAGGAGATCAGTCTTGAGTGTTCATTGGAAGGACTGATGTTGAAGCTGAAACTCCAATACTTTGGCCACCTGATGTGAAGAACTGACTCATTTGAAATGACCCTGATGCTGGGAAAGATTGAAGGCGGGAGGAGAAGGGGACGACAGAGGATGAGATGGTTGGAGGGCATCACTAACTCAATGGACATGAGTTTGGGTAAATTCTAGGAGTTGATGATGGACAGGGAGTCCTGGCGTGCTGTAGTCCATGGGGTCGCAAAGAGTTGGACACGACTGAGGGAATGAACTGAACTGAAGACTGCAGAATTAACAGAACCAGTGAAGAGGCCCAAATAATGCCTTATTAATGTTTTTCTTTTGCTAAAGAATCTGTGCATGTGTAGCATTATAGACTTGTAACGTTAATAAGAATTTGACTTATTAGATTAATAAGGTGGTTTTATTTTAAAATATAGATGAGTAATTGATTTAAATTTATAACTTAAGTAGAAATTTTATTGTTTATATATCATATAAGAATATTTACTACATTTTAAAGATCACCATATTTTTTAGTTTAACTAATTTAAGTCATAGGAATGGCTTAATTACTTGGAAAGGTTTGTCATTCAGACAGTTAAAAGACTTAAAGACAGTACACTAAAATTTCAAGCCCAGTTTAAAACATTTAAAAGAGTTTAACTTAATTTGAAAATGTAACCAAATATTAAATGAAGGCCATTTAAAGTGACAGTTCAAATTTGCTAGGATTATAATGGAAGAATAAGATTTGTAAACTGAACTGAGTCTAAATTGTCTAAAAGTCTAAATTGCCTCTTTTTGTGTGATTATGAAGAAATGTACATTTATGCAAGAAGAAAAAAAATGAAGTGAAACTTAAAGAACGATGACTTCGGTTAAATGTTTCTTTATCATTCTCCCTCGTGTCTTATTTCCCCTAAGGTTAAGACAAAAGATTATGAAAACCATTAAAGATTTGTAGTCATGATATTGTTACTGTTTTTTAAAGTTCTGTTTTCATTTTAGCATTGAATGTGTTCCTGCTATGAAACCTAACAGGATTGACACTGGGGGGGTAGGGTGACCAACCATCCCAGTTTGCCTGGAACTGAGAGGTGTCCTGGAACTCTGGAGGCATAGTATTAACTCCAAGATTCTTGGTCACCCTAGTGGGAGGCATTGTGGCCTATAGCTAAGACTGTGGATTAACCTACATTTGAGACTTGGCTCTTCAACTTACTACCTATTTATCAGGGGCAAGTTGCTTATTTTTATGCCTCTATTTTCTCCTCTGTGAAATGAGTTACTATGAGGAAAGCAGTCACAACAGTACTAGAGTTTAGTAAGCATTAAGAATACATTACTGGACTTTCATGGTGGTCTAGAGGTTAACAATCTGCCTGCCAATGCAGGGAACACAGGGTCGACTCCTGGTCCAAGAAAATTTCACAAGCTGCAGAGCAACTAAGCCCATGTGTCATACCTACTGAAACCTGTGAGCCTAGAGCCCATGATCCGTAACAAGAGAAGCCACAGCAATAAGAAGCCTGTACACTAACTAGAGAATAGCCTCTGCTTGCCTCAACTAGAGAAAGCCCACACACAGCAGTGAAGACCCAGGGCAGCCAAAAATAAACAAATAAATACTAATAAATAAAAATGTAAAAAATTAAACTACTTACTATTGTTGAGGCCCTATCCTCTTTTCTTGATTATGTTGCTTTTATCCCTTTACTCCCAAACCTGTTAACCCTTTATTTCATACTTACCTACATTCAAAGACCACCACCAGTCCTTGTACCATGGCTTGTCCAATCCTGAGGCTTTTAGTTTTGTTTCTTAATCTTGATTCATTTATTGATTGATTGGTTTCAAGATCAAGTAGGTTTTCTTTACAAGGAAATTCAGTTCAGTTCAGTCATCTGTCATGTCCAATTCTTTGCGATCCCATGGCCTGCAGCATGCCAGCCTTCCCTGTCCATCACCAACTCCCAGAGTTTACCCAAACTCAAGTCCGTTGAGTCGGTGGTGCCCTCCAACCATCTCATCCTCTGTCATCCCCTTCTCCTCCTGCCTTCAATCTTTCCCAGCATCAGGGTCTTTTCAAATGAGTCAGTTCTTTGCATCAGTTGGCCAAAGAATTGGAGTTTCAGCTTCAACATCAGTCCTTCCAATGAACACTCAGGACTGATCTCCTTTAGGATGGACTGGTTGGATCTCCTTGCAGTCCAAGGGACTCTTAAGAGTCTTCTCCAACACCACAGTTCAAAAGCATCAATTCTTTGGTGCTCAGCTTTCTTTATAATCCAACTCTCACATCCATACATGACCCCTGGAAAAAGCAGAGCATTGACTAGACAGACCTTTGTTGGCAAAGTAATGTCTCTGCTTTTTAATATGCTGTCTAGGTTGGTCATAACTTCTTTCAAGGAGTAAGCGTCTTTTAATTTCATGGCTGCAGTCACCATCTGCAGTGATTTTGGAGCCCCCCCAAATAAAGTCTGCCACTGTTTCCACTGTTTCCCCATCTATTTGCCATGAAGTGATGGGACCAGATGCCATGATCTTCGTTTTCTGAATGTTGAGCTTTAAGCCAACTTTTTCACTCTCCTCTTTCATTTTCATCAAGAGGCTCTTCAGTTCTTCTTCACTTTCTGCCATAAGAGTGGTGTCATCTGCATATCTAAGGTTAAAAATCCAGATATTTCTCCCAGCAATCTTGATTCCAGCTTGATTCCAGGTAAAACTCTATTAGCCTTTGCCCTGCTTTATTCTGTACTCCAAGGCCAAATTTGCCTGTTACTCCAGGTGTTTCTTGACTTCCTACTTTTGCATTCCAGTCCCCTAAAATGAAAAGGACATCTTTTTTGTGTGTTAGTTTTAAAACGTCTTGTAGGTCTTCACAGAACGGTTCAACTTCAGCTTCTTCAGCATTACTGGTTGGGGCATAGACTTGGATTACTGTGACACTGAATGGTTTGCCTTGGAAACGAACAGAGATCATTCATCGTTTTTGAGATTGCATCCAAGTATTGCATTTCAGAGTCTTTTGTTGACTATGATGGCTACTCCATTTCTTCTAAGGGATTCTTGCCCACAATAGTAAATACAATGGTCATCTGAGTTAAATTCACCCATTCTAGTCCATTTTAGTTCGCTGATTCCTAGAATGTCGACATTCACTCTTGGCATCTCCTGTTTGACCACTTCCAATTTGCCTTGATTCATGGACGTAACATTCCAGGTTCCTATGCAATATTGCTCCTTATAGCATTAGACCTTGCTTCTATCACCAGTCATAACCACAACTGGGTGTTGTTTTTGCTTTGGCTTCGTCTCTTCATTCTTTCTGGAGGTATTTCTCCACTGATCTCCAGTAGCATATTGGGCATCTATCGACCTGGGGAGTTCATCTTTCAGTGTCCTATCTTTTTGCCTTTTCATACTGTTCATGGGGTTCTCAAGGCAAGAATACTGAAGTGGTTTGCCATGCCCTTCTCCAGTGGACCACATTTTGTCAGAACTCTTCAGCATGACCCATTCGTCTTGGGTGGCCCTACAGGGCATTGCCGGAGTCCTGCTCCAGCTGGTCCAGGGGTTCCCTCAGGATGGATGGCGTCGGCAGAGAGAAGAGAAGACACAGTGAGACTAGGCAGGTGTGAAGCAGCGTCTGCGTCTGATCTTTATTTTTCAAAGGGAGCTTTTATATCTTGAGTTGTAGAGTCATGCCAAATCAGCTTAACAGGTTGGCAGTTTTTCACCCTTATGGAAACCAGGATATTTTTGTATGTATCTTATTTACAAAGGTCTTAAGTTGTTTACATTATCTTCTGGCCTGGAGGCCTGTTAACATCTTTATGACTCCTTAGTGATAAGGGTTGGTTAGCCAAAACACTTGTTTTTTAAAGAATACAGGCACAGTGGATTATGACAAAGAAAGGACTCAAAGGTTTAAAGTAAAACCTGTTTTTTGTAATCTATCTTTTGCCTTGAGCTTAACAGAAAAGAATGGGGTCCCATAAGGTCATGGTACAGCAAGCTGAAACAATGTAGCACAAAAGTCAGTTCTTTAACAAAAATCACCGGCTAAATTAACAACCGTCTTATTATTTTTATATTAAGGCTAAACCTTTATTTATATAAGTCTCTAACTATTATACCTTTATTATACAGGCTCAGGATGTTAATAGCAAAAACATAGCAAGTAAATATATACCAAATAACAGTTTTATAGAGTAATATTTCTTATGTTATCCAATAGGCTTTCTCCCCCTTGAAGGGTTTTGTGCCCATTGGGACCTTTTGTGCGTACAGGCTCTCAGTGCTATTTATTGTTGAGGAGCAGTCATGCACATTAGCTCTAAAGGCACAGGCACATTTATCAAGCACACTAAGATGTTAACAAGAGGAGTTTAGATTAAAATACTCTCTTTTATGGATAATCTTATAGAGTGCTGCTGTTCAAGGGGCATGTCGATTAGAGTTTTAAACTGACCTGGTTAGGAAAGGATCAGGGAAGGCCTTCTGCCTAAGTCACAGAAATTAGGGAGCAGTCTATTATAGTAAGCATCAGAAAGATATCATCTTTAAGGTGAGCACCAAGGCAGCTTATCGAAATCCCTGAGGTCTTCTCCTCATGACCTTGTCATGGGTGGGATCTCATGTGCTGGGCATGGCTCATAGTTTCATTGAATTTGACAAGGCTGTGGTCCATGTGATTAGATTGGTTAGTTTTCTGTGATTGTGGTTTTCAGTCTGTCTGCCCTCTGATGGAGAAGGATAAGAGGCTTATGGAAACTTCCATAAGTGTCTCACTCAGAGACACTGACTGAGGGGGAAACTGGGTCTTGTTCTGATGGTGCCATGCTCAGGAAATCTTTAACCCAATTTTCTGTTGATGGGTGGAGCTTTGTTCTCTCCCTGTTATTTACCTGGGGCCAAACTATGGTGGAGGTAATGAAAATAATGGTGACTTCCTTCAAAAGATCCCATGCATGTACTGCTACACTCCATGCCCCTAACCCTGCAGCAGGCCACCACCGACCCATGCCTCCACTGGAGACTCCTGGACACTCACCAGCAAGTCTGGGTCAGTCTCTTATGGGGTCACTGCTCCTTTATACTGGGTCCTGGTGGACAAGGTTCTGTTTATGCCCTCCAAGAGTCTATTTCCCAGTCCTGTGTAAGTTCTGGCAGCTCTATGGTGGGGTTGATGGCGACCTCCTCCAAAAGGGCTTATGTCACACCCAAGTCTGCTACACCCAGAGCCCCTGGAACTTAGAGGTTGCTATATTCTCTAAGTTCTTTGGTCCCTGAAAATGTCTGCTGCTATGCTTTATGACTGAGTGATATCTTGGCTGGATATAATATTCGTGGGACTCGTTCTTTCAGCCCTTAGAAGACAGTGCTCACTCCATTTCTTTTTGGCATGGATATTTGCCTTATCAAAACCTGAGACTCAGCGCGACATCCTCTTTTCTCTTATAAAGGACTTGTTTTGCCTGAATAATATTTTTAAATTCCTTTTACGGCATTAATATTCTTAATTCTCCAAGTTCAGTAACTTAACTGCAACATATATTGATCTATACCAGTTTTTCCCCTTATGTACAATGTATCCTAACTCAGGGTTCAGTATTTTTTCAGTAAAATTTTTCTATATTTTAATTTTTACACTTTCCCTGTTGAGTTTTAACTCAGGGATATCAATTATTGGACAGGTCATCTTTGTTCATTTTATCATGTTCTCTGAAATTTTTAATCTCTTTTCTTTTTTCCTTTTCAATCTTTATGATATCCTTAAGCCTTTCTTTCATGCCATCTAGCAGACAGTGGTAGTTGCCTACTGAGAGAGCTAATTCTTAGGTAGGTTGATAAGGATATGGCTTAACTATGGACAAGGAGAAAGGGACAAACTTTTTTTTTAACATTCCTTAATCACATAAGACATTTTTTTCTTAAACTCTGAGTTGTTATGACAACAATCTTTAAGACTAACTTTCTTTAAGCCCAGAAATAATGATTATACAACAAAACAACACATCTTGCTCAAGGGCATGCCTTTCCTTAAGCTAATAATTATATACCAACAATGTATCTTGCTCAAGGATATGTCTGTCCTTCTTAACAAGAACCTTCTGATTAATCCTGTTATCTTAAGATGTATGTTGTGGGAGTGGGTCTGGTAAGACCTTTAGCAACCAACTGAAAAAGTATATAAGGCCTTGATAAGACTATCCAGTGGGGCACTCTCTTCTGATGTCTATGTGGAAGCTTTCTCTATCCCTTTTTCACTGTAATAAAACTTTTGCCACATGAAGCTCTGAGTGACTGAAGCCATTATCTTTGGTCCTGAAGCAAAATTCTCTCCTTCAGAGATCATGAATCTGACATCATTCACCATAAGCTATCACTACCTGATATGTTTCTCTCTTCTTCATCACTAACAGAACTCCATTTGTTTTTGATGGTAATATGTATGGCTCAAAAACTTGATATACTGGACTTTCTTGAAACTAGGGGTAGACATAGGACATATAGTACAGGTCTTGCCTAGGAGCTATGTCTACCCTGTGGGATATTTAGAAAAGCTCTCTTTAAAGGGCCTAAGCAGGCACATGTATCTTGTCTTTCTTCCTTCTCATTATTCCTTCTGGAATGTAAGTACAAGGTGGGAGAAGAGCTATTTTGGTATCAAGATGTGTTCACAGGATGAAAGCTAAACACAAGAAATGCTAAAGTGGAAAGCTAACTGGTTATTTGATAGTTCCTTTGAAAAATTAATGAGAATAGTTACCATAGTTTGTTTAAACAAGTATTTGGTTAAGTTTCTTATTAGGTACAATTGAAAGTAATTCCAGCTGTTATAGATCACTTATTTAATTTTAAGCAATGTAAAAAATGTGGATACTTTAGTAGGTTTCATGTCATAGGGAGTTAGGGTCATGCTAATCTCATTTTGGATTTGCTCTGATTTTGATATATATGCTGTTGAAAGAAGCATGATTTTTTTTTTCTTTAGTGATGAAAAAATGTTGATAGGAAAGAAGTCAGGTTGTTCTTAGAGAAATGGGCATTATATTTTGTATCCTTCTGGTAGGCTTTCAAATGATCATTTTCAAAAATTTTGACAATGAGATGTTTTAAAACATTATTTTCTGTCTTCTGTTTCTATTTTCTACTGTTTTGTACTATATGCACACCAAGATAATACATTTGATAACAAGTAATTAAAGCAAGAGAGCATAAAATTGTTCAACTCAAGAAAAAAGAACTATGACCTATACTGGCTTGGGATTTAGAATAAATTTGTACCTTTTGTTGTTATTACTGAATTAGAGTTGCCTGGTGGCTCTATGCAGCTGTTAATTAAGCACTTAGGCAGCCACTGTCATTAACTCTTTCAGTGAAGGTCTCCAGGATACTTTTTAGTTATTGTTTTTCAATTTACTGTACTAAGCTCACTAATAGGTAATGCCTTAAAACACTGAGAATATCTGGCTCATAATACATTTAGTTTTCTATATGATTAGATTGAAAAAAGCAATTCTAATTTAGTTCCTCATTAATTTTAATTTGAGTTAGCAGATGTTCTATGTGTATTACAGTCAACTATTTATTTTGCATTATGGAAGAGTCTATAATAGCAATTTTTCAGGGGTTTTGTTTGTCATTGTTATAGTGTGGTTTTAATTTCCTCCAAAATGTCCCTATAAAAATAGGATACATTTTATTTGCTAATTCATGTAGAATGTCCCAAGAGCAAGATTAGGTTCATAAAATCCAAGCAATATTTTAAAAGTAGTTTTGTTTGAAGAAGGAATCAGGGAAATAGAGAAAAAAAACTAAATCTAGGGAAAGAAGGGAACTAAACTGAACAATGAAGCTCTCAGTTGGCTAAGGATCCACAGCCACTGTGAGAACAGGTCGGGTGGGGGTGGTGGAAGCTGTTCATGTGGAAAACATTTCTATTTTTATTATAATGTTACTGTTCAAAAGGGTTTCCCAGGTGGCGCTAGTGGTAATGTAGGAGATATAAGAGACATGAGTTTGATCCCTGGATGGGAAAGATTCCCTGGAGGAGGGCATGGCTATCCACTCTAGTATTCTTGCTTGGAGTATCCCATAAACAGAGGAGTCTGGTAGTCTATGGTCCATAGGGTTGCAAAGAGTTGGACATGACTGAGCGTCTTAGCATGCAGGCACGCACTGTTCAAAAGCTTCTCTCAAATATATTTTTTCATGGGTATGTATATATTGAGGATTTTTGTACAAACCACCATCTGAATAAATGGAAGGAAAACTACCCATCAGCATTTAAGTTTTGTAATCATATAGGTTTTCCTAAGCCTTATATATGGTTAATTAAACAATAAACGTTTACTGTTTTTAGTTTCTAAGTTTTGGGGTAATTTCTTATGCAGCAATAAATAATGAATACAATCCACATTTTAAGATTGTCTTGATGAGTAAATCAGATCAAGTGGAAAATACATATTAGTAAGGTCTATCAGAATTTTGGTCAGGAAGTTACTTCTTTTTTATAGATTACGCTTATTCTTTGGACAAGTTCAATTTTCTGATGTTTTGGCAACTTCTAGGACTTGTTTTCAGTTTCTTTAAATTCTTCTATCACTTTTTTTTTTGCCACATGGCTTGTGGGATCTTAGTTTCCCAACCAGAGATCAAACCCCTGCAATGGAAGCATAGAGTCCTAACCACCGGACCTCCAGGGAATTCCTCTCCCATCACTCTTAAGTTAGAGGTTATAGACATTTTTACTCTTACTTCATACTGGAAATATATGTTTGGCAAAAGTAGTGAACTTTTACATCTTATAATAAAAATAAATTACATTGAAAAAATGCTCAACAACTCTCTTAGAAACCTGTAAATATAGATTAATGAAGAAAAAAAATAGTTTTTGGCTTGTATGCTGAAAAGTCACCTTAGCAAAGCTTGTATATCCTCTGTAGGGGTTTAATTAGAGAGATTACTCCTATAATCTCCTGTATTTGGGCCTGATTCTCAAAGACCACTTGGCCTTCTCAGCAACAACTTCAGTTTTACATACATTGGTGAATAATGCTTACAAGATAGTTTGTAATCGTATAAGGGAAAGATCTCAAATTCAAATCCTTTAGAGCTGAGAAGGTAAGGAAAGGATGGAGTGAATTGAGAGCCCAGGCCCATTAGGAGCTGCAAATGCTCAGCTCTCATGAAGGAATTTGAATGTTGGGTTGCCACTTTCTCCAAGTTTCAAGAGAAGATGGAAATCTGGAATTTTGTTTATGCTTAAAATTTTTTTTTGAGAAACAAAGCTCTCCACATTTTAAAACACTGTTTCATCCTTTAAAAATACTTGCAGATTGAACAAAATATATCTGGAGACTGTAGTCATTTCCTGAAGTACCAAGATGTAAGACAGAAGCGGAGTATGGCTTGAAAAGTTACTGTTTTGTGGACAAAGCCTATATCTACTGGAAGGTTCAGCAGCTTGTGTTTTGTGCATTCCCAGGTGTTGGACAGGGCTTCCCTGGTGGCTCAGTGGTAAGGAATCCACCTGCCAAAAAAAAAAAAAAAAAGAATCCACCTGCCAATGCAGGAGACATGGGTTCAATTCCTGGGTTGGGAAGATCCCCTGGAGGAGGGCATGTCAACCCACTCCAGTATCCCTGTCTAGGAAATCCCATGGGCAGAAGAGCCTGGTGGGCTACAGTCCATCGGGTCACAAAAGAGTCTGTATGACTTAGTGACTAAAGAACAACAAGGTGTTGGATAAATAATGCATGGTTTCTATAAAGAGGCCAGGGCTGCTACTGCATCATGAGACAAATGGGGTGTTTACAATCTTCTCATCAAGGGTTTTCATTCACACAGATAAATCAGTTAAAGTTTCCAAGAAAGATATTTCCCTGTGTCTGTAATCACTTTCCTGTGGATTCACAGTGGTCTATGTTATGACATTATCATTTAAGCAGTTGCAAAAACAATAAATGGAAGCTGATCCAGAAAAGGTTATCTGTCAGTTGGCTGACTCTGATTCATAAGCATCAGGAAAGCTGAGATTCTATCACAATCACCTCAGTTAAGTCAGCACTCTGAAGGGTCCAAAATAAGTGTGCTCTCTTTTAACGTTTACTCTTTTCACTTTCACAAGGTTTATCACTACTGTGCATAAAAAATGTGAGTCTGTTGTCCTTAATCATAATCTCAGGAACATTATAAATGCATATAAATGCATATAGCAGGAAGTAACTTTTGAATTACTGGAAAATGAGAGAAGATGGTATCTTTAGCCTCTTCCGGATTGGTTCACATTCTACTTTTTATAACGTATGTATTGTTCCTCTGTGGCTACTATTTTGGACCCTATTGATTTCTGTCTATTAAAAAAAGTAATATATTGGGTTGGCCAAAATGTTCTGGTTTTCCCATAAGAGGCAAAAACCTGAATGAACTTTTTGGCCAACCCAACAGAGTACTTTGCTTTTCTGATAAGTCTTTACGGTAAAATTGTATTGCATTTTAAATTTTGACCCAGAATATGTACTTTCCTAATTAAAACCACAAAGAGATTGACTCCATTAATTGTATATATTACTCACTGTATAAGTTTTTTCAACAACTTATTAAGTGGCTATACTTTCTCAGACTGCTATTGAGGATAAAATGTTGAAGAAGTCAACATTTTAAATTAGGTCAATTGAAGTAAAAGTCAAATGATCACTAACACTATTTCCTCTTATATATAAGAAAAATCAATAGTTTTATCTGGCTAATATGTTAAGACAACAGATATTTTTCATTAGCCTATTTTAAAAAATGAACATATTTAATATTAGCAATTCTTCAAAGAGTTGGGATACTTTGTAAACAGTAAGATTAAGCAATTTCTACACAGATTCTGACTCTCTTCATAGTATGCATTCAGTAAGGTTGAATATCTAAAAATTATGAGTTTATTGTCATATTTCTTTTGTCTTCTGGAAGAGAATTGTGAAGTAAGTATCAATATTCATTGGAAGGACTGATGGTGGAGCTCCAATACTTTGAGCACCTGATGTGAAGAGCTGACACATTGAAAATGACCCTGATGCTGGTAAAGACTGAAGGCAGGAGGAGAAGGGGGTGACAGAGGATGAGCTGGTTTAATGGCGTCATTGACTCAATGGACATAAGTTTGAGCAAACTCTGGGAGACAGTGGAGGATAGAGGAACCTGGCCTGCTACAGACCATAGCATCACAAAAAGCAGGACACAACTTAGTGACTGAACAACAAAAAGCCTCTGTTAGTCCAGTCCTCCTGCATATGACAAATATAAAGTCTGGGCAAAAATAAACAACTCCCTGGAAGCGTTGGAGACTAAAAGTGGGTAGAAACTGGGTTTGCAGTTGGAAAAGGAAAAATGCATTCACTGAGTTTCCCCATTTTTAAGGATTTTAAGCTTGAGGACAAGCCCTAGGAGGGTTGGCTAAATCCCTGTACACAGAAATCCACATTTTACTGAATTAAAGTACCAGGGGAGAGAGTTCACAGGGACCACAAAAGCAGGAAAATAAAGGGGAACATCCTAGAAAGGACAGAGTTATAGAGGGGCACCCCAAATTCTGCATATAAATTTTACCCCAAACCTCTGGTTGGGTCCTAAACCATCCGTGCTCTGGGAAGGCTATAAGCAGCCTGTGTGTGCCACGTGCAAAGTCACTTCAGTTATGTCCAACTTTTTGTGACCGTATGGACTGTAACCCACCAGGCTCCTCTGTCCATGGGATTCCCCAGGCAAGAATACTGGAGTGGGTTGCCTTCTCCTTGAGGGGATGTTCCCGGCCCAGGGATCAAAGCCAAATCTCTTATGCCTCCTGCATTGGTAGGCAGGTTCTTTACCAGTAGTGCAACCTGGGAAGCCCAGGGAAGTGACAGTTTGCCATTTTCAGTTTCTTTAGTGGGAAACAGATTCTGCCAGAAAGGGAGGAGAGGGGTGGAAATTAGATAGGTAACCTAGAGAGTCTGAAACTTTAGCAAAACTGATAAAGGCAACAGTTCTGTAGAGGCAACAGAAGCAGATCTGTTGAAATGGACTAGGAATCAAATCTTAACTCCCTGCCTAGTAATCAAGCCTGCTGTATATTTTAACTTGTTTACTGTGCAAATATCAAACATAAGCAAAAATTGGTATTGTGAATCCCTGCATATTCATTACTTGCCTTCAAAAATTATCAACATTTTGCCAATATTATTTTCCTCTGTATTTTAGATTTTCTTTCCCTTCAACTTTTAATTTGAATAATTTCTAACATACATAAAGATGGAAATGACAGTACAATAAATAGTCATTTATCTTTTACCTAGATTTAAAAATTGCTAATATGAACAGTGACAGATTTTATTTTGTTGGGCTCCCAAATCACTGCTGACAGTGACTGCAGCCACAAAATTAAAAGATGCTTGTTTCTTAGAAGAAAAGCTATGACAAACCTAGGGAGTGTATTAAAAAGCAGAGACATCACTTTGCTGGCAAAGGTCCATATTGTCAAAGCTATGATTTTTCCAGTAGTGACGTATGGATGTGAGAGTTGGACCATAAAGTAGGCTGTATGCTCAAGAATTGATGTTTTCGAACTGTGGTGCTGAAGAAGACTCTTAGAGTCCCTTGGACAGCAAGGAGATCAAACCAATCAATCCTAAAGGAAATCAACCCTGAATATTCATTGAAAGGACTGATGCTGAAGCTGAAGCTCCAATACTTTGGCCACCTGATGTGAAGAGCAGACTCACTGGAAAATGTCCTGATGCTGGGAAACATTGAGGGCAAGAGGAGAAGAGGTCAACAGACATGAGATGGTTGGATGACATCACTCACTCAATGGACATGAGTTTGAGTAAACTCAGGGAGATAGTGAAGGACAGGGAAGCCTGGTGTGCTGTAGTTCATAGGGTCACAAAGAATCTGACACAATTTAGTGAGTAAACAACAAATATGTTGACATATTTGCTTTACCTTTCTCATATATGTATTTATATAGATATTTGTATGTATGTGTATGTATATATATGTTCTTTTTCCAGAAACATTTGAAAGTAGCAGACATAATTATACTTTACCACTTTACCAGTTTAACTTTTGCTAGGAAACAAATTATCTAGAGTTTTAAAATAGCCATTTGTTTTTATGATTCTGTGGCTTGAAACTTTGAGTAGGATGTGGCTGTAGTGATTTTTTCTCTGCTCCACGTGGGTTTGTCTGGGCTCAGTCATACATTTGTGATCAGCTAGCAGGCTGGCTGAGGAATAGTTGGCTCTCAATGGCCTCATTCATGTGTCTGGCAACTGACGAGGGCCTCAGTTCTCCATGTGGCTTCTCATTCTTCAGCAGGTGACACCAGACCTCTTCCATGGCAGTGTTAGGGCAGATTTCCAAGAGGATGAGAGCCGAAGCTGCAGCATCTCTTGAGGGTGAGGCTCAGAGGTTACACAGAATCACTTCTACCATATGCTATTGGTCAAAACAAGCTAAAGGCTAGCTGAGAGATAGGTTTGCTCTAGAAAATTCCTGAAAGATTCACATATTGGGCACACCAGGGGTGAAGGTGTGGTATTGAAACCAGAGGGATCTCCTTAAGTCAGTATTAAGAGAGCCTGGATCCCCAGTTCCACCCCCATGGGCCTAGTAACTATCCCCAGGCAGCAGTCACTTGCTTATATCCTAGAAAAACTGAACCAGAGGAGTATGTTGTAGGCACAACAGGTGTGAAAGAGGGTGGAAGTGGAAGACACAGCTCCTAAAACCCTGAGGATGAGATGGTTGGATGGCATCACTGACTCAATGGACACAAGTTCGAGCAAGTTCTGGGCGATGGTGAAGGACAGGGAAGCCTGGGGTGCTGCTGTCCATGGGGTCACAAAGGGTTGGACGCAAGTGAGTGACTGAACAACAACTAGGAGTATCTTTGTTATTCATAATTAGCCTTTTAGGATAGATCTGAATTTATACTAATGAGATAATTTGGGTGGGGCCTCTAGATAGCCTCAGGATGGGGCTGGTCCCCAGAAAGACCAAGTGATTAGAAGGTTGAAACTTTGAGTCCCACTCAGTGACTTCCAGGGAGAGAAGCTGGGTCTGGAACTGTTGTTGTTCAGTCACTAAGTCCTGTCCAACTCTTTGTGACCCCTTGGACTACAGCACGCCAGGCTCCTCTGTCCTCCACTATCTCCTGAAGTTTCCTCAGATATATGTCCACTGAGTTGGTGATGCCATCCAACTATCTCATCCTCTGCTGTCCTCATCTGCTTTTGCCTTCAATCTCTGTCAGCAACAGAGATTTTTCCAATGAGTCAGTTCTTCAAGTAAGGTAGCCAAAGTATTGGGGCTTCAGCTTCAGCATTAGTCCTTCCAATGAATATTCAGGGTTTACTTCCTTTAACATTGATTGGTTTTATCCCCTTGCAGTCCAAGGGATTCTCAAGGGTCTTCTCCAGCTCCTCGGTTCAAAAGCATCAATTCTTTGGTGCTCAGCCTCTTTATGATCCAATTCTCACATCTGTACATGACTACTGGAAAAACCATAGCTTTGACTATATGGACCTTTGTCAGCAAAGGGATGTCTCTGCTTTTTAACATGCTGTCTAGACAAGATCCATGGAGAATCGAGCATTTAAATAGTCAAGAGAAAGTAAAGGGAGGATGGTAGAGTGGGAAGAGTGGTGCAGGAGGAAGGAGAGGCAGGCTAGACAGACAGAACTTGGAGATAATATTCTAGAGTATTTTCAGGACAGCATAGGTTAGAGTACAAATTGCATTTCAATTTTTACTCTTCCCTTTGGAAAGAGAACCCCAAGTTTTAACTGCATGCATATGTGGCAGCCCAGCTGGTCCTTATATCTCAGTTTGCCTTACAGTGGATGGGGCTTTGTGTCTTAGGTTTTGCCTGATGGGATGTGCACAGGTAATGTGTGCCATTTTTAGATCATCACCTAAAATATGAAGCCACTTGCTATGGACTTTAACCCCCACATCCAGCAGGCTGGAAGCAGATGTGGAGGTGAGCACACTTAGCACTACTGTTCTATGAGAGAGAAATAAGTTAACTTAGTTTAATCCACTGCGTTTTAGCTTCTGTTCAGAGGGCAGACAGAAAACCACACAGAAAACTAATCAAACTGATCACATGGAAACACTGCCTTGTCTAACTCAATGAAAACTATGAGTCATGCCATGTAGGGCCACCCAAGGTGGATGTGTCATGGTGGAGAGTTCTGACAAAATGTGGTTCACTAGAGAAGGGAAAGGCAAACCACTTCAGCATTCTTGCCTTGAGAACCCCATGAACAGTATGAAAAGGCAAAAAGATAGGACACTGAAAGATGAACTCCCCAGGTCAGTAGGAGCCCAATATGTTACTGGAGAAGAGCAGAGAAATAGCTCCAAAAGGAATGAAGAGTTTGAGCCAAAGCAGAAGTGATGCCCAGTTGTGGATGATGCTGGTGGTGAAAGTAAAGCTCGATGCTGTAAATAACAATATTGTATAGGAACCTGGAAAGTTAGATCCATGAGTCAAGGTAAGTGGAAGCGGTCAAACAGGAGATGGCAACAGTGAATATCAACATTTTAGGAATCAGTGAATTAAAATGGATGGGAATGAGCAAATTTAATTCAGATGTCCATTATATCTACTACTGTGGGCAAGAATCCTTTAGAAGAAATGGAGTAGCCCTCATAGTCAACAAAAGAGTCTGAAATGCAGTACTTGGGTGCAATGTCAAAAATGACAGAATGATCTTGGTTCGTTTCCAAGACAAACCATTCAGTATCACAGTAATCGAAGACTATGCCCCAACCACTATCGCTGAGGAAGCTGCAGTTGAATGGTTATTTGAAGACCTATAAGACCTTCTAGAACTTAACATCAAAAAAGAAAAAAAAAAAAAAGAGATGTCCTTTCCATCACAGGGAACTGGAATGCAAAAGCAGAAAGCCAAGAGATAGCTAGAGTAATAGGCAAGTTTGGCCTTGGAGTACAAAATGAAGCAGGGCAAAGGCTAACGGAGTTTTGCCAAGAGAATGCACTGGTCATGGCGAACACCCTCTTCCAACAACACAAGAGATGACTCTACACATGGACTTCACCAGATGGTCAATATCAAAATGAGACTGATTATATTCTTTGCAGCCAAAGATGGAGAAGCCCTATATAGTCAGAAAAAACAAGGCCAGGAGCTGACTATGGCTCAGATCATGAACTCCTAATTGCAATTTTCAGACTTGAATTGAAGAAAGTAGGGAAAACCACTAGGCCATTCAGGTATGACCTAAATCAAATCCCTTACAATTATATAGCAGAAGCGACAAATAGATTCAAGGGATTAGATCTGATAGAGTGCCTGAAGAACTATGGATGGAGGTTCATGACATTGTACAGGAGGCAGTGATCAAAACCATTCCCAAGAAAAAGAAATGCAAAAAGGCAAAATGATTGTCTGAGGAGGCCTTACAAATAGCTGAGAAAATAAGAGAAGCAAAAGGCAAAGGAGAAAAGGAAACATTTACCATCTGAATGCACAGTTCCAAAGAATAGCAATGAGATAAGAAAGCCTTCCTAAATAAACAATACTAAGAAATAGAGAAAAACAATAGAATGGGAAAGACTAGAGATCTCTTCAAGAAAATTAGAGATACCAAGGGAACATTTCATGCAAAGATGGGCTCAATATAGGACAGAAATAGTATGGACCTAATAGATTCAGAAGATATTAAGAAGAGGTGGCAAGAATATACAGAAGAACTATACAAAAAAGATCTTAATGACCCAGATTACCATGATGGTGTGATCACGCACCTAGAGCCAGACATCCTGGAGTGCAAAGTGAAGTGGGCCTTAGGAAGCATCACTACAAGCAAAGCTAGTAGAGGAGATGGAATTCCAGCTGAACTATTTCAAATCCTAAAAGATGATGCTGTGAAAGTGCTGCACTCAATATGCCAGCAAATTAAGAAAATGCAGCAGTGGTTACAGGACTAGAAAAGGTCAGTTTTCATTCCAATCCCAATGAAAGGCAATGCCAAAGAACATTCAAACTACCACACAGTTGCACTGATTTCACATGCTAGAAAGATAATGCTCAATATCCTCCAAGTGAGGCTTCAACAGTACGTGAACCATGAACTTTCAGATATTCAAGCTGTATTTAGAAAAGGCAGAGGAATCAGAGGTCAAATTGCCAACATCCACTGGATCATGCAAAAAGCAAGAGAATTTCAGAAAAACATCTACTTCTGCTTCATTGACTACACTAAAGCCTTTGACTGTGTGGATCACAACAAACTGGAAAATTCTTCAAGAGATAGGAATACCAGACCATCTTACCTGCCTCCTGAGAAACCTGTATGCAGGTCAAGAAGCAACAGTTAGAACTGGACATAGAACAATGGACTGGTTCCAAACTGGGAAAGGAGTTTGTCAAGGCTGTATATTGTTATCCTGCTTATTTAACTTATATGCAGAGTATATCATGCAAAATGCTAGGCTGTATGAAGCACAAGCTGGAATCAAGATTGCCAGGAGAAATATCAACAACATCACATATGCAGATGACTCCACCTTTATGGCAGAAGGCGGGGAGGAACTAAAGAGCCTCTTGATGAAAGTGAAAAAGGAGAGTGAAAAAGCTGGCTTAAAACTCAACATTCAGAAAACAAAGATCATGTCATCCTGTCCCATCACTTCATGGCAAATACATGGGGAAACAATGCAAACAGTGAGAGACTTTATTTTCTTGGGCTCCATAATCACTGTGGACAGTAACTGCAGCCATGAAATTAAAAAACACTTGCTCCTTAGAAGAAAAGCTATGACAGACCTAGACAGCATATTAAAAAGCAGAGACATTACTTTGTCGGGAAAGGTCTATATAGGCAAAGCTATGGTTTTCCAGTAGTCATGTACAGATGTGAGAGTTGGACCATAAAGGAGGCTGAGTGCTCAAGAATTGATGCTTTCAAACTCTGGTGTTGGAGAAGACTCTCGAGAGTCCCTGGGACTGCAAGGAGATCAAACCAGTCAATCCTGAAGGAAATCAACCCTGAATCCATGGGAAGGACTGATGCTGAAGCTGAAGCTCCAATACTTTGGCCACCTGATGCAAAGAGCAGACTCATTGGAAAAGACCCTGATGCTGGAAAAGATTGAGGAGGAGAATGGGAGGACAGAAGATGAGATGGTTGGATGGCATCACTGACTCAATGGACATGAGTTTAAGCAAGCTCTGGGAGATGGTGAAGGACAGGGAAGCCTGGCCTGCTGGAGTCCATGGGGTCACAAAGAGTCAGACACGGCTGAGTGACTGAACAACAACAAAAGTTTAGACAAACTGTAACAAATAGGATCAAAGGTTATTATTCATAAATGAATGAACAGGACTGGGGAAGACTCAGCTGAGGCTCTCCTGAGTCTATCATTTGAGAGGGTTGCACAGGGTTTTAATATTGGAACAATATTATTAAATATATTTATATTATAGATAATTATATAATCAATATGTATAATTATATAATATGAATATAATTATATAAATATAATATAGAAGTGAAACTAATCATAGTAGTCTGCCAGGTACCACAGTGAGTAGTATTTACCCAGAAGTAATTTAAGCATTGTTCATATATCTTAAGTGTAAAAATCTATCATTTTTCAGTACCAGATAACTTTACTGATGAGTTCTCGCACACATTTAAAGAAGAGTCAATATCAGTCCTTCTCAAACTCTTCCCAAAAACATCAGTACAGATGGACCACTTCCAACCTCATTTTACAAGGTCAGCATTTCTACTATACCAGAAGCAGACAAGGATGCCACAAAAAAATTGCAGGCCAATATCCCTGATGAACATAGATGCAAAAATCCAACAAAATGTCAGCAAACCAAATTCAGCAATATGTTAAAAGGTTCATACTCCATGATCAAATTATTCCAGGGGCAGAAGGATGATTCAGTATCTGCAAATCAAACATTATGATATACTACAATTACAGAATAAAGGATAAAAATAATATGATCATCTCAGTAGATGCATAAAAAGCATTTGACATAATAGGTGGTGCTAGTGGTAAAGAATCCACCTGCCAATGCAGAAGATGCAGGAGACGCAGATTTGATCCCTGGGTCAGGAAGATCCTCTGGAGTAGGAAATAGCAACCCACTCCAGTATACTTGCCTGGAAAATTCCATGAACTGTTGGAGTCTGGCAAGCAGTCCATGGGGTCGCAAAGAGGCAGACAGGACTGAGCATGCACATACTAGGTTTGTCATAGCTTTTCTTGCAAGGAGCAAGTGTCTTTGAATTTCATGACAGCAGTCACCATCTGCAGTAATTTTGGAGCCCAAGAAAAAAAATCTGTCACTGCTTCCACTTTCCCCCCTTCTATTTGCCATGAAGTGATGGGACCAGATGCCATGATCTTAGGTTTTTGAATGTTGAGCTCCCAGTCAAGTTTTTCACTCTCCTCTTTCACCCTCATCAAGAGGCTCTTTAGCTACTCTTCACTTTCTGCTATTAGAGTGGTATCATCTGTATCTTGGGTCTGGAAAGTTAAGTCTATGAAAACTCTTGAATGATGAGATTTAATGAGCTTCTTGGCTGGTGAATATATAAAAGTTTTGGGAGGGTGGCAAGCCAGGAGGAGGCATTGAAGTTCCATGCCTGCCTCCACCCCCTGTACCTTGATCTACACATCTCTTCCATTTGACTATTGCTGAGTTATAGCCTTTATAATAAACTGATAAATAGAAATAAAGTGTTTCCCTAAGTTCTGTAACCCATTCTAGCAAATTAGCAAAGTTTAGGATGGGATCATGGAAACCTGTACTTTGTAACAGTAGGTTGGAAGTATGGGTGGCCAGACTTGAGACTGGCATTGGAAGTGGGGGTAGTTTTATGGAGGACTGAGTCTTAATCTTGTGGTATCTGTGCTAATTCTAAGTAGTTCATATCAAAATGAAATTATAGGTGGACTTCCCTGGTGATCCAGAGGTTAAGACTCTACCCTTCCATTTCAGGGGACACAGGTTCCATCCATGGTTGGGGAACTAAGATCCCAAGTGCCCTGTGGCCAGAAAAAAAAAAATTTTTTTTAAATTGAATTAAAGGATATCCAATTGGTGTCCAGAGTATCAGAGAACTGGCTGTTGGTGTTGGAAAACACTCCAGATATGCACACACATCTTTTCTCTATTTTCTGATTACTAATATCTTATTAATTCAGAGTGAATAACTTTTTTTCCCTCCTTGAAATAATTACATCATTAAGTAGTTTTTATTGGTAAATAGAACTTCAGAAAATTTTTCAGTATTTTCTTTTCAGTTTGTTTACTGGCAAGAACTTTTGGCAAGTGTGTCTGTTTTTCTGCATCAAAATGATAATCAGCAATGCTGTCCTCTTTGTTGATATGTCAACAGCTTATATTTTTCCTAATTAATAGATTTTGGGGAACTACTCATTTTTTTCTTCTCTTTTTTAATAGGTTAGTTTTATTAATCTTTAAAATGAATACTATTGGAGAATATATCTTCATTAATTCAAAGTAAATTAAGAGCATAACAAAGAAATAAGAAATCTATAGAAAATAATTATGAAGCTCTGAAAATAAACATATTTTTGAAAATTTATTACCTGAGCTCCCCCCCCCCATTTCCAAAGATTTCTTTTTTTTTTTTTTAGGTTGCACTGTGCAGCATGTAGGGTCTTAGTTCCCTGACCAGGGATCAAACCCAAGCCCCCTGCATTGGGAGCACGGAGTCTTCACCACTGGATTACCAGGGAAGTCCTCCAAAGATTTATTTTCCTGTTTATTTCTTCTCAAAGTTTCCAACAACATTCTATAAAGAGAGTATTATAATCCACACAAAAATTATTTAAAATCATTTTACAATAATGGAGTAGGGAAGAAATAAAACACAGAAAAATAAAGGAGATAGAAAGGAGGTAAATAAAATTTTTAATCCTAGTTTTCTCAGCTAACTAACTAACTAAATGAAGCCTGACACGTGCCATCTATCCTTTCACTGACTGAAATGACATTTATTGTTACCATCACGTTATTACCTCCTGTTAAATACCTGGCCAGCTCCAAAGATGTCGCTGTCTAAAGGGTCATGACTTACAGATAGTGAACTCCCAGGCCCTGGATCCAAGAAACCAGTGTTATTTGTTAGGGATAATGTATGAGGGACTCAAGTGTGATGGACAGTAGAACTACGCAGTTTCTCAAGAGTCTACTAAATGTTGAGAACTGACTCCCTGAAAATACCACCAAAATAATCTGCTGAAAAAACAAAGTACAGTTTATTTATTGCTCAAAATGATAAAGGAAAAGACTACTGTGAAAAGTCCTAGCGTTTCAAAGTGGGGCAGACAAAGGCAGGAATTTTATGAAGTTTTTGAACATATGGTTTAAGGTGGGAAGACCTTAAACCACATATGCTGTAAGGTGGGAAGACCTTAAGTCATGCATTTGAAGATAGGGCCTTTAAAGAGGTGATTAAGTTAAAAAGAGGTAGAGTGAAGACCCTAATCCAATATGACTGGTGTCCTTTGGAAGAGGATATCTGGACACACAAAGAGACACCCGAAGTGAACACAGAGTAAAGATCATATGAGGATGGTTGCAACTACATGCAACCAAAGTGGGAGGCTATAGGAGTAATCCAACCAGCTAATGCCTTGATCATGCACTTCTAGCCTCCAGAACTGGAAGAAATAAATTTCTGTTGTTTAAGCAACCCAGTCTATGATATTTGTGATGGCAGCCTGGGCACACTAATATACTGCATCTACCTAATTGCCACTTTTCAGCATTGCAATGAAATTCCGAGTCCAGGACTTCCCCACATTTTGAATATGAAGATTCCCTGCAGATCGTCATGGAGACATGATGATGTCTGGAATATGTGCACCTGATCATGATTTCTCTAGCAACCTTTAGGTACACAGTTGCAGACGGTTTTATTTTGAGGTTAATCAAGGAATTTCAGGGTTTTGACTGTTACCTTTTGGTTAAACTTGTCGGTGTTATTGTGTCCCTGAATGAACTGTATTTTGAAGGAAGATAAATAGTGTCTCCTGAAAGTCAGCAGAAGACTTTTGACAAGTTGATAGTCACCATCTTACTGAGAGTCCTTGAAGCCTGGATGAGTGAGTCACACCAACCCCCCTAGGCTTGAACATTCTGTGATCTATTCCAAAAGCTGTGACAATTTGTCCAGCCTTTGACAGCATTTCCTGGCATGAGACAGGCAGTCATTTTGTACTTGGATCAGTGACAATAAGAGAGCAGCTTTATCTATCGGTGGTCATTCCTCAGTGGCTAATATTTACTACACATGGTGTACACTTTCTGTAGCTATATCTCTGTGTTCTTTGCTCTGTGCACAATTTTTGAAGACAATTTAAGAACACTAGGACTCCAAACCTAGGTTAGAACTGAACTGACCTTTTTTAAAAAAATTTTCTCTTGGCTGTGCTGAGTCTTTGTTGCTGCTCAGGCTTTTCTCTAGTTGCAGTGAGCAGGGGCTACTAAGCATTGCGCTGCTTGGGCTTCTCATGCAGTGGTTTCTCTTGTTGCATAGCATGGACACTAGGTTCTCAGGCTTCAGTAGTTGTGGCTCCTGCACTCTGGAGAACAGGCTCAATAGTTGTGGTGCTTAGTTGCTCCTCAGTATGTGGGATCTTCTAGGACTAAGGATCAAAACTGTGTCTCCTACATTGGCAGGCAGGTTCTTTACCACTGTACCACCCAGGGAAGCCCCAGAACTGAAACTTGAATATGATTATCGATGCCAACTTACCATGCAGCTTGCTACTGACAATATATTTTTAACTTCTCTGGTCCTACAAAACCAAAAATCTTTACTAATTTTATATTTAAAAGTGATATCTTATCACTTGATGGCATTATATATACATATATATATGATATATCTCAATTTTTAGATGACATGAATAGAAATAGATATCCTAGAGCAAAGGAAATTGAAAAAATCAGAGGAAAATATTAATTTAAAACTAAACCTGAGTCTAGCTATTGCTGCTTTCTTGTTTTTTTCCCTTCTTGTTCATTGTTGCCTTCTGAGGGGAAGTATGGAGGGAAAGGATGGCATAATCATATCAGCAGTTGGGCAATACATCTCTCCTTCTCTCTTCCTTCTCCTCAAACCGTGGTAAAGAAAAAGGGAAATCTGAAGTTGCAAAGCCTCTGCCCATCTTTCTCTGCAGATAAAGAGTGGGATCTGGAGTTGATGCCTGAGTTGTGAAAGCATTAGGGAGTAGAAATGTCCTTGATGCTCCAGAGACTAGTAGGGGATGGAAAACAAAATTACTCTGCATAACAATACAAGGGAAATAGAGTTTCACCTTGCTAGGGGAGGAAGGTGGCCAAAGGGGGAGAAGTAAGGAGTGTGGAGTCAGAAATGGAATAAGAAAACATGGAAAAGGCGAGAGCCTGCTGAGATAGAGGTGCTCTGCGCAAAATTTCAGTAACCGTGGAGGCTAGAAGACTAATAACCAGGATATATGAAATAGGAGGTTCAGTCTTCAGCTCTTCGCCAGGTGTCACTCTCATTTGGTCCCACATTTCATACACAGAGTCCCCAAAGTGCAAAAAGCTGCTGCCCATGTGTGAGGATAAATGATTTTCCTCTGCCTGTAAAGGAGAGGAAGAACTTTCTCTCTACCATCGCTTTTGAAACAGTCTCTTCAGAAACAGAACAGTCCTTGAGTCCCTACTTTAACTTGCTGGAACTTGGAAAGATCTCTCCAGATAAGCTCCAACTCCTGTTTTCCTATGCAGAGTTATCTGCAAGGTCTGGGCTTCATACCCCTTGAAATGTCCACACACAATTCTGGAGTTAACCTGGCAGGCTGTCTGGAGTAACTCTTTGCCTCTTAGGGAAAGAGAAGTTTAAACATTCTTTCCTTTGCTTTACTCACTTGTGTGAGACTTCATCCTGACTTCCTAGTTACTCACAGGCTACCCATGTGCATGTACTACTCTGCTGGGCTTACTCAGCACTCAGTTAGGTTCCTAAACCCAATTATAATGTGTGTGTGTTTCCGGGGAGGATTGCCCACACAACACCAAGCAATTCTCAGACACCAGTAGGGTGTGCAAGAATTCAACTCAATTCTGACACTGTCTACCCAGAGAGAGCATCAGATTCCACAGGTTAAGTTCACTCTGTTAATGAAAGCAACAGGCCCAAAATGAAATCACTTGTGCTAAGCCTCACGTCACTAGACCAAGAGTTCATACCTAACCTAACTGCAGTTTCAACCTCTCCCAGGAATATGACCTTTAACAAATCTGGAATTATAGGCATACCCTATTTTACTATGCTTCATTTTACTGTGCTTCACAGATACTGCATTTTTTATAAATTGAAAATTTGTGGCAATCTTTCATCGAGCAAGTCTATAGGCACCGTTTTTCCAATAACATTTGCTCACTTGGTGTCTGCCTGTTACAGTCTGTTTATTCTGGCAATACTTCAAACCTTCAACCAGCAACATAGGAAAACTCACTGAAGGCTCAGATGATGGTTCAGATCAGTTCAGTTCAGTCGCTCAGTCGTGTCCGACTCTTTGCGACCCTATGGACTGCAGCACACCAGGCTTCCCTGTCCATCACCAACTCCCGGAGCTTGCTCAAATTCATGTCCATTGAGTCGGTGATGCCATCCAACCATCTTACCCTCTGTTGTCCCCTTCTCCTCCTGCCTTCAATCTTTCCCAGCATCAGGGTCTTTTCCAGTGAGTCAGTTCTTTGCATCAGGTGGCCAAAGTATTGGAGTTTGAGCTTCAGCATCAGTCCTTCCCATGAATATTCAGGACTGATTTCCTTTAGGATTGACTGGATGGATCTCCTTGCTGTCTGTCCAAGGGACTCTCAAGAGTCTCCTCTACCACCACAGGTCAAAAGCATCAACTCTTCATTGCTCAGCTTTCCTTATAGTCCAACTCTCACATCCTTACATGACTACTGGAAAAGCGATAGCTTTGACTAGATGGACATTTGTTGGCAAAGTAATGTCTCTGCTTTTTAAAACACTGTCTAGGTTGCTCATAGCTTTTCTTCCAAGGAGCAAGTGTTTTTTAATTTCATGGCTGCAATTACTGTCCACAGTGATTTTGGAGCCCAAGAAAATAAAGTCTCTCACTGTTTCTATTGTTTCTCCATGTATTTTCCATGAAGTGATGGGACCAGATGCCATGATCTTAGTTTTTGGAATATTGCGTTTTAAGCCAGCTTTTTCACCCTCCTTTTTCACTTTCATCAAGAGGCTCTTTAGATCTTCACTTTCTGCCATAAGGGTGGTGTCATATGCATATCTGAGGTTATTGATATTTCTCCCGGCAATCTTGATTCTAGCTTGTGCTTCATCCAGCCTGGTATTTCACATGATGTACTCTGCATATAAGTTAAATAAGCAGGGTGACAATATACAGCCTTGACATACTCCTTTTCCAGTTTGGAACCAGTCTGGTTCTAACTGTTGCTTCTTGATCTGCATATAGGTTTTTCAGGAGGCAGGTCAGGTGGTCTGGTATTCCTGTCTCTTGAAGAATTTTCCCCAGTTTGTTGTGATCCACATAGTCAAAGGCTTTGGTGTAGTCAATAAAGCAGAAGTAGATGTTTTTATGGAACTCTCTTGCTTTTTCTTTGATCCAATGGATGTTAGCAATTTGATTTCTGGTTCCTCTGCCTTTTCTAAATCCAGCTTGAACATCTGGAAGTTCATGGTTGACGTACTGTTGAAGCCTGGCTTGGAGAATTTTGAGAATTACTTTGCTAGCGTGTGAGATGAGTGCAGTTGTGTGGTAGTTTGAACATTCTTTGTCACTTCCTTTCTTTGGGATTGGAATGAAAAGTGACTTTTTCCAGTCCTGTGGCCACTGCTGAATTTTCTAAATTTTGCTGGCATACTGAGTGCAGCACTTTAACAGCATTATCTTTTAGGATTTGAAATAGCTCAATTGGAATTCCAACACCTCCACTAGCTTTGTTCATAGTGATGCTTCCTAAGGCCCACTTGACTTCGCATTTCAGGATGTCTGGCTCTAGGTGTGTGATCACACCATCATGGTTATCTGGGTCATCTTTAGTAGTACTTTATTTTTTCCCCAGATACATCATATGTCTTGTGGGTTCTTAGTTCCCCAACCAGGGGTAGAACACAGGCCCTCAGCAGCGATAGTGCAGAGTTCTAACCACTGGATAACCAGGGAATTCCCATAAAGTACTTAAAATTTATTTAATTACTTATTTATTTATGCAGTTTTGACTGTCCTGGGTCTTCGCTGTTGCATGGACTTGGGTACACATAACAATATTTTTGAGTTCTCCTGCAGAACTTAACCCCCCCAACAAAAAAAAGACATTAACTCCTGATGAGGCATTCTTTATTCCAGAGAGAAGGTCACAGTTTGATAAGCTTGAGAACCACAGAAGCTCCACAGGAGACTGCCTGAGGCAAGATTGAAGGCATGTAGGCCCTGCACACATCCTTATTAGCAACCCCACCCTTGAACCACTGCTATAAAACTCCTCACCAAATTCCCCCTGGTGAGGACACACAGTTTTTGACAGCACAAGCCCACTGTGTCCCTCTTTGCCTGAATTAAGCTATCCTTTTCTACTTCACTCAAAACTCTGTCTCTGAGATTTGATTTGGTACCAGTACAGAATACATATACCAGGCATCAATATGTATGCTGTTTTTTCGGACATAATGCTATTGAACACTTAATAGATTACAGTATAGTGCAAATATAACTTTCAGATGTACTGGGAAGTAAAAAAAAAAAAAATCTGTGTGACTCCCTTTATTGCAGTGGTTTAGAACCAAACCACCATATCTCTGAGGTATGCCTGTACCTGGTCAGCACTAGTAAGGTAATCTGCCTGATAGAGCCCACCTTCCCACACCAGAAGGTGACCTTGCCTGAAATAATCTACTCGTGGCTAGAAACTTCCTCTTCCAGCCTCCTTTTGCCTATAAAAGCGCTTCATTTTGTATAGTTCCTTGGAGCTCCTTTCTGTCTGTTAGATGGGATGCTGCATGAAACACTGAATACAGTCAATTAAATCTTTACATTTACTCAGTTGAGTTTTGTGTTTTAACAAATCCTATAAGACAGCCCATCTCTGCCTCACCTGCCCACCATAAGACACATACTTCAGACACTAGTCACAGGCCCAGGCTTGTACCCCTGGGCTTCTAAGCAACTGGCTATAAATCAGAAGTTCCCATGACATCCTACTTGGGTTCAATTAATTTGCTAGAGCAGCTCACAGAACTCAGAGAAACATTTTACTTACCCCAGTTTGTTAGAAAAGGATATAACTCAGGAACAGCCAGATGGAAGAGATGTAAAGGGCACAGCACAGGTAAACAGTGCAGAGCTCCCATGCCATCCCCAGGCTCCATATTCTCTCCAATCTCCACATGTTCACAACTGGGAAGCTCTCCAAATTCCATTCCTTTGGGTTTATATGGAGGCTTCATTACATAGGCATGGTTGATTAAATCACCAGTCATTGGTGACTGATTTAACTTCCAGCCCTTCTCCGCTCCCTGGAGGTTGGGGGTAGGATTAAAATTTCCAACCCTCTAATCTCATGGTTGGTTCCACTGTCACCTCATTAACATAAAAGATACCTTTATCACTCTCCACACTGATGAAATTCCAAGGGTTTCGGGGCCTATGAGCCAGGACCTGTGGATAGAGATCAAATATACATGAGAAATATATTCGGGTCATCTGACTGACCAAACATATATTTCTCATAAGTTATAATATCTCAAGTACTAAATTAGTTTTCTTTTCTGCATTGATGTGGAGAGGTCTCCCTTCATTTGCAGGACTTTTATTTCCCCAGTACATGCAAATGATTTATTTTATCCTTTAGAAATAAAGCAAGAAAAAGAAGATGTGCCTTATATTGGGGACTATGCTCCAGAGAATATAGATGGGATTTATTTATCAAAAGCAGAAATTTGGAACCAGAGAGACAAGGAGAAATGTGGTATTGCTCTTCTACTTTCCCTCCCCAGACATATCTTAACTCCTAAGAGCTGTTCAGAATAAGTCTGGGTTTCCAGTTATGAAGCTGGAAACAATTTCATGAGACTCTTTTACATTATTTAATATCCTGGGTAAATACATAAACCATTTAGTGTTCGACCTAACTGGCATCATCCTGTATAGATTGCTTTCATTTCTTTTTTTTTTTTAAAGGAATATTTATGTTACATTCTCCCATGTTAAAGAACATTTTAAAAACATCAGCTTTGATGATGACATTGAATGGATACATAAAAATTATTTAATACCTTTTCTCTTTTCTTTTTTTGCTATTACAGATATTATTTCAATGACTGTCTCTGTTTTTCAGTTTTTAAAACTTTTTATTTGGATATGGTTTCAAATTCACAGAAAATTTGCAAGAATAGTACAAAGAACTCCCATATGCCCTCCATCAGATGCCCCTGTTATTTACATTTTGCCTCATTTGCTTTATCTTTTGCTCTTCATTGGGGGAAGAACGGTTCCTCTTCCACCTCAGAGTGGGGTGGTGGAGGTCTGTGAATTAACTGACAATTGTCACATTCCAGGAGGAAAGACAATTATTTACATACATATAGGACCACTCATAACAGTTTGTATAGCAGCTTAATAGAGGAAAAGGTTGGGGGTGGTTAAGGACTTTAGTTAGAAAGTACAAAAGATTCTACTGGGCTTTTTCATCCTGATGCTAATGGGGAGCCTCCTTCCTGGCTGGAAACTCCCCTGGAGGGGAATTTATGGCAGCTGAATTCTTACCTCCTGGTGCTAGAATTCCATTTTCTCCCAAACATGCAACTCCCTTGGAGGGGTGTTAAATGGCAGCTGCATTTTGGGGGGCTCTACTTTAGTCAGATAAGGGCAGTTCAGATAAGATGTCCTAATGCATATTTTGCTCAAATTTTTATCATTGAAGGTTATCTTTATGCCATTCTGGTAGATTATAAGTCCTCTCATTTCTCTATACATCTATATCAATGTCAAGATAGATATACAGATATAAACTCATTGAATGTGTGTATTTTCTGAACCACCTTTTTTCCACTGTATTTACCCCTAATACTTCAGTTTATATGAATTATTAAAAGACAAACTGAGGCATATTAAAAATATTAAGAGTTTACATGAACAAGAACTATTCCAATCAGGCAATACCAAACTAGAAGGAGAAAGGAGTGCTCCACCAACAGGAACTCAGGGAAAGATTTTTATAGAGGACAGGTAGAAACAAAGCAAGGAAATTATTTGATTGCCTCATTTGTAAAAGCCTAGTTTGCTGCTGGTGACTGGTTGTCCTTTGGTTTTGAGTTCTTCACCTTGAAGCATTTATAGACCTAGGCTGTGGTTTGCTTATGCAGGCAGAGCACCTCAGTCTAACGGTTTCCTTGTTTAATTAATTTAATCTTACAAAGAACAAGGGTATCCCTCTCACATAATCACAGTACCGTTATCAACTTTAGTACACTTAATCTGGATATATTTCCTAAATCTACCATCCACGTTCCAATTTTGTCAATTGACCCAATAATATATTTATAGCAAATATTTCCTTTCCAGCAGAGGGTCCAATCTAGAACTAGGTTATTACGTAGCAGACCCTTGAATAACATGGGTTTGAACTTCGCAAGTCCACATATACAGGGATTTCTTTCACTGAATACATACTACAGTACTGCACGGTCCACAGTTGGTTGAATCTGAGGATACTGAACCTCAGATATGCACAGACCACTGTAAAGCTAAATGTAGACTTTCGACTGTGAGGAAGACTGGTATCTCTAATTCCCTCGTTGTTCAAGGCCAACTGTACTTAGCTGTAACATCTCTTTCAGTTCAGTTCAGTTCAGTTGCTCAGTCGTGTCCGACTCCTTGCGACCCCATGAACCACAGCATACCAGGCATCCCTGTCCGTACCAACTCCTGGAGTCCACCCAAACCTATGTCCATTGAGTCGGTGATGCCATCTGTTACAGCCATGTGTTCCGGGAAACAAGCTCACTCAGAAGGACGATGCAGATAGTGAAGTGCAGTTTATTACAGCGGCGGGCCCAAGGCAGAGTCTCCTCTTAGCCAAGGACCTCGACCAGCATTTGTGAAAATCTTTTATACCCCATGTGTACGTGTCTGAACCCACCATCCCAATTTCTCTGTGACTTACATAAACAAAGGAAAGGTAAATACAATCACAATAACCCCATCATTCACGTGTTAGGTGTTCAGACAGTCAATAATCAATAAGCCCGAGGTTACATTCCAAACAGTTAATAATCAATAAGCCCGAGGTTACAGAAAAAATTTATAACTTGTCTGGAGGTAGGGGGATCAGTGTATGTTTTCTCTTAGGTGATGAGTAACCTGGATACAATCTTCAAGATTCCCTTGTCCGGAGGGGGTCTTATCCTTCTATTGTCGTTTCCACAGGTACTAAGCACAGAGTTCAGAGTCCATTAGAGAGGTGGCCGAACATGATCAGCATGAACAGGCCTAAGATGGAGTCCAGGCCCTATGAATTCCTTCTTCATATCCAATCATCTCATCCTCTGTTGTCCCTTTCTTCTTCTGCCCTCAATCTTTCCCAGCATCAGGGTCTTTTCCAATGAGTCAGCTCTTTGCATGAGGTGGCCAAAGTACTGGAGTTTCAGTTTCAACATCAGTCCTTCCAATGAACACCCAAGACTGATCTCCTTTAGGATGGACTGGTTGGATCTCCTTGCAGTCCAAGGGACTCTCAAGTGTCTTCTTCAACACCACAGTTCAAAAGCATCAATTCTTCTGCACTCAGCTTTCTTTATAGTCCAACTCTCACATCCACACATGACCACTGGAAAAACCATAGCCCTGACTAGACGGACCTTTGTTGGCAAAGTAATGTCTCTGCTTTTTAATATGCTGTCTAGGTTGGTCATAACTTTCCTTTCAAGGAGTAAGCGTCTTTTAATTTCATGGCTGCAGTCACCATCTGCAGTGATTTTGGAGCCCAGAAAAATAAAGTCAGCCACTGTTTCCCCATCTATTTGCCATGAAGTGATGGGACTGGATGCCATGATCTTAGTTTTCATCTCCCTTAATATGGAACATTGCCTTGGCTTTTCATTGTCTTTTATGACCTTAATATTTTGGAAAAATATACACCCTGTAAAATAAAAAAGTGGAATTTGTCTTATTTTGAGCTTGTCTAATATTTCCTCATCATTAGTTTCAGATTTTGCATCCTGGCTACATTAATGTCACTGTGTCCTCAGTCCCTCATTTGTGATAATTTGTGCTCATTTTGATCTTCTGATCAAAGTGTTATTCACATAATTAGCTGTTTTTTACTTTTGTGACCAGTAAGCAACCTGTGAGAATTATTATTCAATAGCACAAATTCAGTGGATATCAGAATCTAGTCCTGTAAATTGTCTTTGAGATTTTTTATCTACCTGTAAATTAAACTGCATACTGAATTCTTCTAACTTCAAGTATCTGGTGATGACTCTCCAAGCTAACATTTCTAATTTTCTTCCATTCATCTGACTTAAAGTCACTGAGAACAAAGGCTGCCCTTTTCTCTGCAAACCAAAGCTGGACAACTTGATATATACTTCAGAGGAATCACTGCAACAGTTCATGTGTGGCCAGCCTTCATGCTTGTTGCTGTGTGGGCCACACATAAAGTTCTTTGGATACCTGATGACATCACCAGAGAGATTCAAACCACAAAAGATGCTTCACACCCAAATATCTCAAAATCACTGGCTCCCCTCAGAACTCAGAAATTGGACCTACAGTCTCAGACCTAGGGAAATTGTTTCCCTAGAGATACTTCTTATTAAATACCTAATGGCTTGAACCATATAAGCCTCACTTTTGGAGCCCAGCTGTATCACCTATAGCTATAGGGGTTCAGAATATGTCACCCTAAAATATGCCACATCAGTATATTGATTGTTTTGAATTAAAATTACTTTAGAAATGGCTGATGCAAGAACTCTGAACTTACTTTGTCCCCCCTAAAAGTAGGAGATAAATCTCTCATGTGCAAGGTACCCTCCCTGTACCAGGAGGGTAGAAGGCATTTTTATCACCAGAGACAGGGAATTTAGGGCCAAGAAAGCTGTAGAAACAAACCTTGCTACTACAAGCCAAAACCCTCTTGTCTTGTCAATTTTTCACGTTTATTGTTTCTTTGTCTAAAATGTATTGAAGGAGGAAACAGACAGAACAGGCTCCATCTTAAAAGCAGGACTCCATCTTAGGCTGGACTGTGGACTTTGAGCTATATGCCCAGTATCTATGGAAAGGACATACCAACTGGAAAACCAGACCCCCCAGATGAACCCCCCAGGGTTCATACCTAGACTTTCCATCACCTAAAAGAATACCCTAATTATCTGTGTAACCAACCAAATAGAATCATAAATTCTATTATGCTTATTGGAGTATGACCACAGGCCTATTGATAATTGTCCACTGTCAACTACCGAGGTTTAAGGCATATGAATTACGGGTTAACTAAGATTGCATCTTTCTTTTCCTTTGTTCAAAGCCTTTGACTGTGTGGATCACAATAAACTGTGGAAAATTCTGAAAGAGATGGGAATACCAGACCATCTGACCTGTCTCTTGAGAAACCTGTATGCAGGTCAGGAAGCAACAGTTAGAACTGGATATGGAACAACAGACTGGTTCCAAATAGGAAAAGGAGTATGTCAAGGCTGTATATTGTCACCCTAATTATTTAACTTATATTCAGAGTACATCATGAGAAACGCTGGGCTAGAAGAAACACAAGCTGGAATCAAGATTGCCAGGAGAAATATCAATAACCTGAGATATGCAGGTGACACCACCCTTATGGCAGAAAGTGAAGAAGAACTAAAGAGCTTCTTGATGAAAGTGAAAGAGGAGAGTGAAAAAGTTGGCTTAAAGCTCAACGTTCAGAAAACTAAGATCATGGCATCTGGTCCCATCACTTCATGGCAAATAGATGGGGAAACAGTGGAAACAGTAGCTGACTTTATTTTTTGTGGCGCCAAAATGACTGCAGATGGTGATTGCAGCCATGAAATTAAAAGATGCTTACTCCTTGGAAGGAAGGTTATGACCAACCTAGATAGCATATTTAAAAGCAGAGACGTTACTTTGCCAACAAAGGTCCGTCTAGTCAAGGCTATGGTTTTTCCAGTGGTCGGAGAAGGCAATGACATCCCACTCCAGTACTCTTGCCTGGAAAATCCCATGGATGGAGGAGCCTGGTAGGCTACAGTCCATGGGGTCGCTAAGAGTCGGATACGACTGAGCGACTTCACTTTCACTTTTCCCCTTCATGCACTGGAGAAGGAAATGGCAACCCACTCCAGTATTCTTGCCTGGAGAATCCCAGGGACGGTGGAGCCTGGTGGGCTGCCATCTATGGGGTCGCACAGAGTCGGACACGACTGAAGTGACTTAGCAGCTTAGCAGCATGTATGAATGTGAGAATTGGACGGTGAAGAAAGCTGAGCACCAAAGAATTGATGCTTTTGAACTGTGGTGTTGGAGAAGACTCTTGAGAGTCCCTTGGACTGTAAGAAGATCCAACCAGTCCATCCTAAAGGAGATCAGTCCTGGGTGTTCATTTGAAGGGCTGATGTTGAAGCTGAAACTCCAATACTTTGGCCACCTCATGCGAAGAGTTGACTCATTGGAAAAGACCCTAATGCTGGGAAGGATTGGGGGCAGTAGGAGAAGGGGACAACAGAGGATGAGATGACTGGATGGCATCACCGACTTGATGGACATGGGTTTGGGTAAGCTCCGGGAGCTGGTGATGAACAGGGAGGTCTGGTGTGCTGCGAATCATGGGGTCGCAAAGAGTCGGACATGACTGAGGGACTGAACTGAACTGAACTTTCCTTTGTTCAGACTAGTTCCAGAGAATTTGGGGAGGTGGGTACGAGCATGTACACTTAGGGTATATAAGGTTTTCACAAAAACTGGTCAGGGTCCTTGGCTAAGAGGAGATTCTGCCTTGGGCCCACCGGTATGATAAACTGGACTTCACTATCTGCATTGTCCTTCTGAGTGAGTTTGTTTCCTGGAATGTGTGGCTACAACACTATAAAAGTGTTCTGCTTTGCTCATTTTGTTTCATGTCTTTGCGGGGGGGCTGGGGGGGGTGGTCCCATATAATTATGTTGGTTTATCTACTATTACTCTTTTTATTACAGGTGGGTCTCAGCCAACAACCTGGGAGGATAGAGGAGAAATTATTTTTCCCTCTCTTATACTACCTTCTGAAGTGAGACACAGCTCACACAGTGAGAGGTTCATGACATTGTACAGGAGACAGGGATCAAGACCATTCCCAAAGAAAAGATATGCAAAAAAGCAAAATGGCTGTCTGAGGAGGCCTTTCAAATAGCTGTGAAAAGAAGAGAAGTGAAAAGCAAAGGAAAAAAGGAAAGATATACCTATTTGAGTGCAGAGTTCCAAAGAATAGCAAGGAGAGATAAGAAAGCCTTCCTCAGTGATCAGTGCAAAGAAATAGAGGAAAACAACAGAATGAGAAAGACTAGAGATCTCTTCAAGCAAATTAGAGATACCAAGGGAACATTTCATGCAAAGATGGGCTCGATAAAGGACAGAAATGGTATGGACCTAAAATAAGCAGAAGATATTAAGAAGAGGTGGCAAGAATACACAGAAGAACTGTACAAAAAAGATCTTCACGACCCAGATAATCATGATGGTGTGATCACTCACCTAGAGCCAGACATCCTGGAATGTGAAGTCAAGTGGGCTTTAGGAAGCATCACTATGAACAAAGCTAGTGGAGGTGATGGAATGCCAGTTGATCTATTTCAAATCCTCAAAGATGATGCTGTGAAAGTGCTGCACTCAATATGCTAGCAAATCTGGAAAACTCAGCAATGGCCGCAGGACTGGAAAAGGTCAGTTTTCATTCCAATCCCAAAGAAAGGCAATGCCAAAGAATGCTCAAACTACTGCACAATTGCACTCATCTCACATGATAGTAAAGTAATGCTCAAAATTCTCCAAGCCAGGCTTCAGCAATACGTGAACCATGAACTTCCAGATGTTCAAGCTGGTTTTAGAAAAGGCAGAGGAACCCGAGATCAAATTGCCAACATTCACTGGATCATCGAAAAAGCAAGAGGGTTCCAGAAAAACATCTATTTCTGCTTTATTGACTATGTCAAAGCCTTTGTCTGTGTGGATCACAATAAACTGTGGAAAATTCTGAAAGAGATGGGAATACCAGACCACCTGACCTGCCTCTTGAGAAACCTGTATGCAGGTCAGGAAGCAACAGTTCGAACTGGACATGGAACAACAGACTGGTTCCAAATAGGAAAAGGAGTCCGTCAAGGCTATATATTGTCACCCTGCTTATTTAACTTACATGCAGTGTACATCATGAGAAACGCTGGGCTGGATAAAGCACAAGCTGGAATCAAGATTGCCGGGAGAAATATCAATAACCTCCGATACGCAGATGACACCACCCTTATGGCAGAAAGTGAAGAGAAACTAAAAAAGCCTCTTGATAAAAGTGAAAGAGGAGTGAAAAAGTTGGCTTAAAGCTCAACGTTCAGAAAACTAAGATCATGGCATCTGGTCCCATCACTTCATGGCAAATAGATGGGGAAACAGTGGAAACAGTGGCAGACTTTTTTTCTTGGGCTCCAAAATGACTGCAGATGGTGATTGCAGCCATGAAATTAAAAGATGCTTACTCCTTGGAAGGAAAGTAATGACAAACCTAGATAGCATATTAAAAAGCAGAGACATTACTTTGCCAATAAAGGTTCGTCTAGGAAACCTGTGGTTTTTCCAGTGGTCATGTATGGATGTGAGAGTTGGATGGTGAAGAAAGCTAAGCGCCGAAGAATTGATGCTTTTGAACTGTGGTGTTGGAGAAGACTCTTGAGAGTCCCTTGGACTGCAAGAAGATCCAACCAGTTCATCCTAAAGGACATCAGTCCTGGGTGTTCATTTGAAGGACTGATGTTGAAGCTGAAACTCTAATACTTTGGCCATCTCATGCGAAGAGTTGACTTCATTGGAAAAGACCCTAATGCTGGGAAGGATTGGGGGCAGGAGGAGAAGGGGACGACAGAGGATGAGATGACTGGATGGCATCACCGACTTGATGGACACGAGTTTGGGTAACCTCTGGGAGTTGGTGATGGACAGGGAGGCCTGTCGTGCTGCAATTCATGGGGTCGCAAAGAGTCGGGCACGACTGAGCGACTGAACTGAATGCTAGAACTGTTAATAAAAAGATAGCGTGTGTGTTTCTAAGAATTGTTTTAGTATCAGGATCAGCTACAACTTTCTCTTAGGATCAGGAGAGGTTAAAAGGTAATATGACAACATTAAGCAAAATATTAGTTGCTGTTGTTTATTTTTACAAAAGACCAAATGGAGTAAAGATGCCCTCTAGTGAAAGGTTAGGTACATTTTACAAGCAAACTGAAAGAACAGAAAATCTATCCACAACTACATGGCAATTGCAATGTGGAGCTTTTGCTTTCTTTCTGAATAAAATCAGTAACAGAATTAAGAAATTAATTCCTTTGGGTAATAAACTACATTCTCATTCATATGTTCTTCCTGCATGAATTTTATTTATTTTAATTACTTCTAAGTTGTTTTGTTCTGTAAATACGAATAACCAAATTGTCATTCTGTCAAGGAAATCTGTTGTTTCCTATTTTGAAAAAGAAAAGGGTCACTCTTTATTGACAAATATACTCTTTCTCACAAGTTTATAAAGTAAATATTGGCTTGTTCAACAGATAATCTGAATGTGTTACCAGAATTGGCTTTAATTTTATAAAAGAAATATTTGAGAGAAAGTAATTTGCAAAGTTATCAAAAGATCTAATGATAAAGAGCTTCCCTGGCGGCTCAGTGGTGAAGAGTCTGCCAACACAGGAGACAGGGGTTTGATCCCTGATCTGGGAATATCTCACATACAGTGGAGCAACTAATCCTGTGGGCTATAATTGTTGAGCCTGTGCTCTAGAGCCAGTGGGCCACAATTACTGAGTCCACATGCCACAACTAATGAAGCTCACACACCCTAGAGACCCTGCTCTGCAACAAGAGAAGCCACCACAATGAGAAGCCCACACACCAGAACTAGAGTAGCCTCCCCTCACTGCAACTAGAGAAAAGTCCACGCAGCGCTGAAGACCCAGAACAGCCAAAGATAAAGAAAGAAATAAAGTTACTTAAAGCAAAAAGACCTAATGACAAATCTCTAGAAAAATAAGATGTTGACAGAAATTCTTATTTTATGACTTTCAGGGTCAAGGTTCTAGAGAAAGAGATAAAAGAATAAAGGGACTGTGTGTAGAGTTGATGGGCACGGGGAGCAGGAGATTATGCTCTCGGAGGCCAGCCCAGAGTCTTAGTCACAGTGAAAATCAATAAACATTGTTCATTGGAGGTGAGACAAGTTGTTCGCTAACAAACTGAAATAAAATGTCTTCTGGATGAATTGCTAAGATGGTTGGCAAATGCCAAAATTCACTGTTTCATTGATTTAAAACTGTCCTGTAAGACTTAAACGCTGACAGTCCCTTGGCTATGACAAAAGGAATACTAAAATACAATGGTGAAAAGATGATCTCTTCAATAAAAGGTTCTGAGCTTATTGGATGTCCATTCGCATACACACACAAATTAATCTTAGCTTCCACCTCATACCTTAAAGAAAACTCAGTTCCAAGTGGATTGCAGATCTAAATGAGAAAGGTAAAACATCAAAGCTTCTAGAAGAAAACATGGGCACCTAAGGAATTGCAAATATTTCTCAAAGTGGACGTGAACATCACTAAACACTAAGCAAAAGACCGTACTAAATGAAAATTAAGAACTTCTCTACTTAAAAACTGGAGAAGGCAATGGTACCCCACTCCAGTACTCTTGCCTGGAAAATCCCATGGACGGAGGAGCCTGAAAGGCTGCAGTCCATGGGGTCGCTAGGAGTCAGGCACGACTGAGTGACTTCACTTTCACTTTTCACTTTCATGCTTTGGAGAAGGAAATGGCAACCCACTCCAATGTTCTTGCCTGGAGAATTCCAGGGACGGGGGAGCCTGGTGGGCTGCCCTCTATGGGGTCGCACAGAGTCAGACACGACTGAAGCGACTTAGCAGCAGCAGCAGCAGCTTTCTTCACCATCCAACTCTCACATCCATACATGACCACTGGAAAAACCATAGCCTTGACTAGATGGACCTTTGTTGGCAAAGTAATGTCTCTGCTTTTAAATATGCTATCTAGGTTGCTCATAACCTTCCTTCCAAGGAGTAAGCATCTTTTAATTTCACGGCTGAAATCACCATCAGCAGTGATTTTGGAGCCCCCCAAAATAAAGTCTGCCACTGTTTCCACTGTTTCCCCATCTATTTGCCATGAAGTGATGGGACCAGATGCCATGATCTTAGTTTTCTGAACGTTGAGCTTTAAGCCAACTTTTTCACTCTCCTCTTTCACTTTCATCAAGAAGCTCTTTAGTTCTTCTTCACTCTCTGCCATAAGGGTGGTGTCATCTGCATATCTGAGGTTATTGATATTTCTCCTGGCAATCTTGATTCCAGCTTGTATTTCTTCCAGCCCAGTGTTTCTCATGATGTACTCTGCATGTAAGTTAAATAAGCAGGGTGACAATATACAGCCTTGACATACTCCTTTTCCTATTTGGAACCAGTCTGTTGTTCCATGTCCAGTTCTAACTGTTGCTTCCTGACCTGCATACAGGTTTCTCAAGAGACAGGTCAGATGGCCTGGTATTCCCAACTCTTTCAGAATTTTCCACAGTTTATTGTGATCCACACAGTCAAAGGCTTTGGCATAGTCAATAAAGCAGAAATAGATGTTTTTCTGGAACTCTCTTGCTTTTTCGATGATCCAGCGGATGGTGGCAATTTGATCTCTGCCTTTTCTAAAACCAGCTTGAACATCTGGAAGTTCATGGTTCACATACTGCTGAAGCCTGGCTTGGAGAATTTTGAGCATTACTTTAACTAGTGTGTGAGATGAGTGCAATTGTGCGGTAGTTTGAGCATTCTTTGGCATTGCCTTTCTTTGGGATTGGGATGAACACTGACCTTTTCCAGTCCTGTGGCCACTGCTGAGTTTTCCAAATTTGCTGGCATATCGAGTGCAGCACTTTCACAGCATCATCTTTGAGGATTTGAAATAGCTCAACTGGAATTTCCATCACCTCCACTAGCTTTGTTCACAGTGATGCTTTCTAAGGCCCACTTGACTTCACATTCCAGGATGTCTGGTTCTAGGTGAGTGATCACAGCATTGTAATTATCTGGGTCGTGAAGATCTTTTTTGTACAGTTCTTCTGTGTATTCTTGCCACCTCTTCTTAATATCTTCTGCTTCTGTTAGGTCCATACCATTTCTGTCCTTTATCGAGCCCATCTTTGCATGAAATGTTCCTTTGGTATCTCTGATTTGCTTGAAGAGATCTCTAGTCTTTCCCATTCTGTTGTTTTCCTCTATTTCTTTGCACTGACCACTGAGGAAGGCTTTCTTATCTCTCCTTGCTATTCTTTGGAACTCTGCATTCAGATGAGAATATCTTTCCGTTCTTCCTTTGCTTTTCGCTTCTCTTCTTTTCACAGCTATTTGAAAGGCTTCCTCAGACAGCCGTTTTGCTTTTTTGCATTTCTTTTCCACGGAGATGGTCTTGATCCTTGTCTCCTGTACAATGTCACGAACCTCTGTCCATAGTTCATCAGGCACTCTGTCTATCAGATCTAGTCCCTTAAATCTATTTTTCACTTCCACTGTATAATCATAAGGGATTTGATTTAGGTCATACCTGAATGGTCTAGTGGTTTTCCCTACTTTCTTCAATTTAAGTCTGAATTTGGCAATAAGGATTTTATGATCTGAGCCATAGTCTGCTCCCAGTCTTGTTTTTGCTGACTATATACAGCTTCTCCATCTTTGGCTGCAAAGAATATAATCAATCTGATTTCGGTGTTGACCATCTGGTGATGTCCATGTGTAGAGTCTTCTCTTGTGTTGTTGGAAGAGGGTGTTTGCTATGACCAGTGCGTTCTCTTGGGGAAACTCTACTAGCCTTTGCCCTGCTTCATTCTGCACTCCAAGGCCAAATTTGCCTGTTACTCCAGGTGTTTCCTGACTTCCTACTTTTGCATTCCAGTCCCTTATAATGAAAAGGACATCTTTTTTGGGTGTTAGTTCTAAAAGGTCTTGTAGGTCTTCATAGAACCATTCAACTTCAGCTTCTTCAGTGTTTCTGGTTGGGGCATAGACTTAGATTACCGTGATATTGAATGGTTTGCCTTGGAAATGAACAGAGATCATTCTGTCGTTTTTGAGATTGCATCCAAGTACTGCATTTCGGACTCTTTTGTTGACCATGATGGCTACTCCATTTCTTCTAAGGGATTCTTGCCCACAGTAGTAGATATAATGGTCATCTGAGTTAAATTCACCCATTCCAGTCCATCTTAGTTCGCTGATTCCTAGAATGTTGACGTTCACTCTTGCCATCTCCTGTTTGACCACTTCCAATTTGCCTTGATTCATGGACCTACCATTCCAGGTTCCTATGCAATATTGCTCTTTATAGCATCGGACTTTGCTTCTATCACCAGTCACATCCACAGCTGGGTATTGTTTTTGCTTTGGCTCCATCCCATCATTCTTTCTGGAGTTATTTCTCCACTGATCTCCAGTAGCATATTGGGCACCTACCAACCTGGGTAGTTCATCTTTCAGTGTTGTATCTTTTTTCCTTTTCAATAGCATAGAATGATAGTCACATGTAGTACAGTAATTAGGAGGTGATAAATTTTGAATACTTTTGTTTTAATATAACTTATGTTTATTTATGTTAATTTTTAATAATGGTTATTTTTAACAACCAGTTGTCAAAATTACTACAGATTTAACCTTTTGTCCCTGAGAGCTGGTCTGAGCCAACTCTGACACACCTTTGAACCTACCAGAATGAAAAGCTCATCAATACCACATGAGATCTATGACAATTAATTCCTAGATAAATCCCCAACAGAAATGAACAGCTAGGTTCATCAAAGACATGTATAAAAATGTTCACAGCAGCACTATTCATAATATCCCTGAACGAAAAGCAACCCCAAAGTCTATCAAAATAGAGTAGATAAATAAATCATATAATATTCAATGAGAATGAACACACTATTGTTATGTGTACCAACATGGATGAATCTCATAAATGTGAAATAAACCACAGTGAAATAAACCAGACCCAAATGTATACATGGGCTTCCCTTATGGCTCAGACAGTAAAGAATCTGCCCATAGTGCGGGAGACCTGGGTTCGATCCCTGGGTTGGGAAGATCCCCTGGAGGAGGGCATGGCTACTCACTCCAGTATCCTTGCCTGGAGAATCACCATGGAGAGAGGAGCCTGGTTGGCTACAGTCCATGGGGTCACAAAGCGGCAGACACAAGTAAGCGACTAAGCACAGCATAGCAAAAGAATACATGCTGTTTGTTTCCATTTATATAAATTCAAAAATAGACGAAAATAGTCTACAGTGTCAAAGTCAGGAGAATGGGGTAAGGGCGCAAAGGAGACAACTGGTGTTCTGGTTGTGTTCTTTTTCTCAGTTGGCACGGTCTCCATAGTTGTGTCCAGTTTGTGAAAATTCATTAAACTGTACCACTTAAGATCTGTGTGATTTTCTGTGGATGTGGCATTTCAGGGTTTAAAACATTAAAAAAAAATCTACTCCCTAGATTTAAAAAGGTAAAACTGACCTAACTGATAATTCCAAGGTAATATTCAGTTGGCTAATTTAATTATCTACAACTGAAGGAGTTGTTTAGTCGCCAAGTCATGTCTGACTCTTTGCAAACTCCATGAACTGTAGCCTGGTTAGGCTTCTCTGTCCATGGGATTTTCCAGGCAAGAATACTGGAGTGGACTGCCTTTTCCTTCTCCAGGGGATCTTCCCGACCCAGGGACTGAACCCAAGTGTCCTGCTTAGCAGGTGGAGTCTTTATCACTGAGCCACATGGGAAGGCCTCTGAGGAGTAGCGGAGTAGAAACCAGAAGGTTAATTAATGGAGTCCCATTGTCTCATCATGAGAGCCTCTGAAAAGAATTTTTATTCCTTTCATGACTTAATACTTTCTACTACAAATAGAAGTGGATTACAAAAATCAGAAAATTAATGAAACACAAAGCTTAGCAAGTCTCTACACTAACCTTCAAAATAGCTAAACTCTATGAAGCTATTTTGTAACAGAGAGTAATATATCCCCAAATAATTTACTTGGTCCTTGAAAATATGACTGTTAAGAGTCATACAGCCTTTTAAAGATTTTTCAAAGACATAATAAACTTGTTCATTTTTTTTTCCCATTTGGCCTGGATCCACAGAGAGAAAACAGCTGCAAGCCAATAAAATAAAAAGGAAGGAGTATTTCTCAGTAAAAGATATGGGTAAATGGTTAAATGGATGTTGGAAATGGAGTGAGGGCTCCATCAGCCGTAAACCCAGTGGAAGAAGCAGCCTTCTGTTGAGTAGAAGTTAATTTAACATTGCATGTTGCAGATAAAAATGTTTGCCAGAGATTATTAATTCCTACAGACCTATAACTAGATCTTTAAATTATTTTCAAATTCCTTTTGAAAGCTTTCTCCTTCCATATCAAAATATTACATACAAAAAGACATTAGACTCTGTTGCTACCTGAAGACTCTCCTTCTAGAAGCTTTACTGCTACAGCACATTTCATGTTTCATAAATTCTGATGTCTGTTTTGCCCTAGACTTTCCTTTCCATGTGAGTTATTTAGCAGAACTTAGTTTAAGATTATGTGATATGTCTAAAAGAGTACTCATTTTAGATGGACATGATAGAAATCTTTTCTTGCAGGTTCATTCATTACATTTTGTAAGGATAAGAACCATAACTGAGTATCAGTTTCACCATAAATCTACCCATCTCCTTTGCAAAGAGTCTATAATCAGCAAATCAGTGATCTGGGAATTATTTTAGACATTTAGCTCTGCACACACACCAACTTGACAAATGTGAATAATAGGCTCACGCTGACTGGACAGTCAGAAGAATACAACACTTGGGTAAATCAAACAGGTTTACGTATTTGAAGGTGCAGCATGAAGTCAGAACAGATTAGCTGGGCAGTAGAGATCAACTCTCATTTCCTGTTAACAGTCAGAAGTGCTTTTACTTGAGAACCCGTTAAGGGGGCCACACCAGCAGAGACACAGTTAGGAATGGTAAGTCTGAGCAAATGGGGCTCCCATCAGACCTTTCAAAGACTAGGACTATCAGACCTAGTCTCGTATACATAATGCTAAAGCAGTCCAGGATGTCTTGGTCTTGCTTGGGTACATGCTGGAGACAACTGCACCCTGGCCAGGTATACCACAACTACCAGGGAATCGTAGGACACATGCCAGATTTGCAGGAGTATATTGTACTCACATTGTTTGTTTAGTCACTAAGTCATGTCTGACTCTTTTGTGACCCCATGGACTGTAGCCTGCCAAGCTCCTCTGTCTGTGGGATTTCCCAGGCAAGAGCACTGAAGTGGGTTGCCATTTCCTTCTCCAATATAGTATTTGTACTGCTAAATAAACTCTTTGTTCATCGCTTTTAACCCCTCCAAACTATGACAGCATGGGTTGGATGTAATTCTGAACTCCATGCCATGGAACCAGAGTAATGGGTAATCTGTTACCCATATGGCTCTGGGAGTCATGCTAAAGCACCCTTGGACCAGTTTTAGGATCCAATCAACCAGTCCAGAGTTACTTATGTTGACAAGGAATCATGAGATTAAACAAGGAAAAAAAAAAGACTGCAAAATACATGCCCTAGCCATAGACTATCCAATCATGTAGTCACTAAACATTGCAAGACAATTTTCTACATCATTATTTTTTTTTAACTTCCTATTTTGCATTGGGGTATAGCCAATTAACAATGTTTTGGTAGTTTCAGGTGAACAGTGAAGGACTCAGCCATACATACACACATATTCATTCTCTCCCAAACTTCCCTCCTGTCCAGCCTGCCACATAACATTGGGCAGAGTTCTATATGTTATACAGTAGGTTCTTGTTGGTTATACATTTTAAATATAGCAGTGTGTACATGTACATCCCAAACTCCCTAACTATTCCTTCCCCCAGCAACCATAAGTTTATTCTCTGAGTCTAATAAGTTCATTCTCTAAGACTGTGAGTCTGTTTTTGTTTTTTAAGTTCATTTGTATCTTTTCTTTTTAGATTCCACATATAAGGGATGTCATGTATTTGTCCTTCTCTGTCTGACTTACATCACTCTACATCATTATTTTATATGTGCTTTTATTTTGCTTAGTTTTGTTGCCTTCTAAACCTATGCATTGAAATGTGAGGAGGTTTCTATTTCGCCATCCTCTATCATCTGGGGGCATCCTTTTACCAGGTGAAACACCCATTTGCTTTGGATGGTGTCCTTCCTTTCAACTCAGTTTTGAATAATAGGATGCCAAACTGCAGTGCCACAATGAGATCCCAGCAATTTGGGCTCATCATTGGCTTAATCCACGCTTTTTTTTTTTTTTTTTCGCTGCACTGGGTCTTTGTTGTTGTGCTCAGGTTTCTCACTGCAGTGGCTTCTCTTGTTGCGGAGCACAGGCTCTAGGGTGCACAGGCTTAGTAGCCTTATGCCATGTGGAATCTTCCCAGACCTGGGATTGATGTCTCCTGTGCTGGCAGGCAGATTCTTCATCATTGGACCATCAGGGAAGCCCCCATGGCATTTTAATCAGAGAAGAATTGCTACATGTTACACATCTCTGCCTAAAGTTTAATCTACCTTAACCACTCTGTCATGCTGAAACCCTTACTCACCCTGGATGTTTCTGCTAAGGCAGAGAGCTGATTTAGATCAGGAGTCAGGCTCAAACCCTGGGTTTACCAACTACTATGCTTGCGAGCTCCAGTAAGTCCCATGGGGCTCGAGTTTGCTTTCCTCACCAGTGAAGTGGGATCTCATCTATTATGCCTTATGAGTTTACAGCAACAGTGTAGAGAATGCTTGTAACTTTGCCTTAAACAGTGCTTGACACACAGTCTGTGCTCGATAAACATAAATTGTGTCTAAATCGGACAGTTTAGTCTCTTGAAATATCGCATGTGCAAAAAATTGTTTATTGTCTACAGATTTTACTGACATGGATGGGTTTTACTGAAAAGTCTCTAAACTTAAGGAATAAATTCATCGCTAGGATTTTAGAGGATAAGTTTGTTGTGTTCTGAACAGATGTAAAAGTGCCTGCAGCTAAAAGCATTTCCTTGTATGTGAAATTAAGACTTGCAGCTACATGCCAAGCAACTCATGAATCAATATCATATTCTTGGCCACCACTTACCCTCTTAGAAGCTTTTTGAAAAAATTAGTAAGTGTGGGGTAGTAGTAGTAGTACTTCATCTACTTTAGTAGTAGTCTTCATCCAACCAAGAATTTGTTGAACGCAAGTAAATTTTCACTGAACTGTTTGATTGCTCAATCTGTTAGGCGGATTAAAGGTTATTAGAGAGGGACTGTCATTGACAGTGCTGCTGATGGATCAGCAAGCACCGAGACTGCACAGTAATGAAGAGAAAGAAAATCACTCCATACAGGGATTAAGATTTTAATTGGTTTCTCAAGGCACTTACAGACTCTATTCAAGAGCTAGTTCTGAAGTTTAAAAGAATATTGGAAGACTGCAGTCATGACCACTTAGGGCTTTCTGTTTTACATTCACAAATATTAATTAAATACATCACCAGTGTCTAAAAACAGCCCAGTAAACATTTACCAAGAACATCTGGCTATTAGACATCTTAACTGAATGCACCCAACTGTGTTAATTTTGGCAATGAATGTGCAAATTGCTAAGCTGGTATAGGGATTCTAAACTTGGAAGGGGCAAAGGTAGGTGAGTAGGAGGTAGTTCTTGGAAAATTAGCCTGAATAGGACTGGACTACAGTGGTCACTGGCTCAAACTCTCCGTGCATCTTTAGTTACTGCCCAGTCTCAATCTGCTTATATGATGTAGGCTCTGCTGATTGCAGGTGCCAGCCCTTAACTTCTGAGTTGATGATGCAAAGAATCAAGGATGGCAGGAAGCCTCATGATGGCTACACAGAGTTCCTAGAGAAGCAGGGACTGAGGTTCTAGCAGCAGTAGCTGTATCTGCAGGGCAGGCTGCAGTGTATGTACTGCGATAGTGATATCTGTGTGGTTTTGACTGGATATGTTGGCTTTGCTGTGTGATTTCAGGTGGTGTTGGCTGCATGGCCCTCAGTCTTGTCTTCCACCTTCCTTTGGATTCTGGGGCCTACCAAGAGTATGTCACAAATTCCTTTTGCTAACTAAGCCAGAGTCAGTTTCTCATGCTTATGATTAAGAACATAGTATTACATGATAAAGCTATTCATTCAATTTTTTAAAAGCCAATGTTAGAATGTCAAAAATCCCCATGGACTGGATTTGTGATGGTACATCCCTTCGAGTCCTCCCTTATAAATTAGCTCCCGGGAATTCCCTGGTGGTCCAGTGGTTAGGACTCTCTGCTTTCACTGCCATAGCCAGGGTTCAATCCTTGGTCAGGGAACTAAAACTCCACAAGCCACGTGGTGTGGCTAAATACATGAATGAATAAATAGCAAACTTCTTCATAAATAAAGTGCGGGAAAAGAAATATGAACAGAATTCATACAAGCTAAGTTTCTTCATTTTCTCCCAGCATCCTATCTTTTTAAAAGAGTATTTTAATAGAGTAATAATTATTAAGTATTCTTTAACAAATTATTACAGGATCAAAGAAAAGACAAAGCTCATGGGTAAAATGGCTGGGTTATAGTACACATCTAGTTTGCCTGAATCCCTGACATAACATGCTGATGGGAAAATGTATATCCCATAATATTTAGAATAATCAGGTAGCCTGGAGAGAAAGACAAAGGAGACTTTCCCCTTTCGTTTTTTTAATTTTTATGTCAATTAGTAAATGCTGTTTACTTTGGACAAAACAAGGTGCTAACAATCTGAAGAAACTCAAAGAAGTATGGATCACCTGACTGGCCTTCAAGGAAACACATTTTTTCATCTTTTAAATGTTTATTAGACTCTCCTGTATTAGACCTGATGGATATAAAGATCTGCAAGGTATAGTCCTTGTCTGTTGAGGCTTATGCTTAATAGGAATAATCATCCACACGACTAGAGGCCTGTGTGGCCTTGTGACACAGATATTAGATATATGTATGCATATTTTTTAGCTTATTTATTTTTGGTTAACGTTTTAAGCACATACAACCAATTACCATAACCTGTGGTATTTTCAAAAGCTTGATACTCATTGCATGTCTTGAGTTTATAGACTTAAGCAGTATATAATATAATCAGAAAGTTGTAAATAAACTCATAAAGGCAAAGGTATGTTCCCAAAGGTGGCATGTACATTAATTAAAATCAGGCATCTAAAATTATAACCAAAGTCTTTTTAAAATGTAGAAATGTAAAATTACACTTTTTTTTTCAAAATGAAGAGATTATCTATGCACTTTAAAAATCAAATGTGTTTTATATCAGAGACAGAAGACAGATATAGGATTGTACTCTTCAAAGCCAATTACCTAAGATTTTTCTTGTTACCTAAACTACCACACAATTGCACTCATCTCACACGCTAGTAAAATAATGCTCAAAATTCTCCAAACCAGTCTTCAGCAAGACGTGAACCGTGAACTTCCTGATGTTCAAGCTGGTTTTAGAAAAGGCAGAGGAACCAGAGATCAAATTGCCAACATCCGCTGGATCATCGAAAAAGCAGAGAGTTCCAGAAAAACATCTGTTTCTGCTTTATTGACTATGCCAAAGCCTTTGACTGTGTGGATCACAATAAACTGTGGAAAATTCTGAAAGAGATGGGAATACCAGACCACCTGACCTGCCTCTTGAGAAACCTGTATGCAGATCACGAAGCAACAGTTAGAACTGGACATGGAACAACAGACTGGTTCCAAATAGGAAAAGGAGTATGTCAAGGCTGTATATTGTCACCCTGCTTATTTAACTTATATGCAGAGTACATCATGAGAAATGCTGGGCTGGAAGAAACACAAGCTGGAATCAAGATTGCTGGGAAAAATATCAATAACCTCAGATACGCAGATGACACCACCCTTATGGCAGAAAGTGAAGAAGAACTAAAGAGCCTCTTGATGAAGGTGAAAGAGGAGAGTGAAAAAGTTGGCTTAAAGCTCAACATTCAGAAAACTAAGATCATGGCATCCAGTTCCATCACTTCATGGGAAATAGATGGGGAAACAGTGGAAACAGTGTCAGACTTTATTTTTTTGGGCTCCAAAATCACTGCTGATGGTGATTGCAGCCATGAAATTAAAAGATGCTTACTCCTTGGAAGGAAAGTTATGACCAACCTAGATAGCATATTTAAAAGCAGAGACATTTGTTTGCCAACAAAGGTCCATCTAGTCAAGGCTATGGTTTTTCCAGTGGTCATGTATGGATGTGAGAGTTGGACGGTGAAGAAAGCTGAGCGCCGAAGAATTGATGCTTTTGAACTGTGGTGTTGGAGAAGACTCTTGAGAGTCCCTTGGACTGCAAGGAGATCCAACCAGTCCATCCTAAAGGAGATCAGTCCTGGGTGTTCATTAGAAGGACTGATGTTGAAGCTGAAACTCCAATACTTTAGCCACCTCATGCGAAGTGTTGACTCATTGGAAAAGACCCTAATGCTGGGAAGGATTGGGGACAGGAGAAGAAGGGGACGACAGAGGATGAGATGGTTGGATGGCATCACCGACTCTATGGAATGGGTTTGGGTAAACTCCGGAAGTTGGTGACGGACAGGGAGCCCTGGCATGCTGTGATTCATGGGGTTGCAAAGAGTTGGACACGACTGAGTGACCGAACTGAACTGAAACAATAGCGATGGCATTAGAGGAAAATTACACCTGCATTTTAATTGCCAATCTAGCATTAAGGTAGTTCTGCAAAAAGGTAATACAGTTGAAAGATTTCTAATCTCCAAATTAAAAACCTGTGAGGCCCAGATTAAAGTATGGAATATTGCAGATAAAAGTAAAGATACAATTGATTTTTTGAATGGTATCAAACATTGCTGACATTTCTCTGAACCTTGGAACTACTAAATTTCATTTCTCTAAATAGTTCCATCATTTTTTTCTTAGTGGTATGAATTATCTCAAATAGCTTACAAAGTTATTCTCTACAAAGCACTTTTGTTTGCTGCTGTTCAGATAGAACAAAAACTTTTCCCCATTAACTTAACAATATATGTATTTTTGTTTTTAGATTTTATCATGATGGATAGCTAACAATTTTTTCGCTAAAACAAAACAGTAAAATATTTTTGTTCTATCAGCACTGCATCTTAACCATGTTACATTAAATACAAAGAACCAATATCTTATTTGGCTATGATATACTGAGTTGGAGAAAACCTATAATTCTCCTGTGCTTCTCTTTATTCTCACACTGCTGTCACATTCATAACAAGCCTGACACTTCTGGTCACGAAATGTGAGGCTTTTTTCCCTACACCGAGCAATTCTCCAGGAAACCAGGTGGATTTACGATTTAATTCAACTGTGGCTCTGCCTACCTGGAGATAGCGTCAGATTCCACTAGTTAAGAGCTCAATCCCACAAGACTGCTCCCAACTTACTTCAGATATCAGTCCTAAATCCCTGGGTCTCTAGGTTACCCACAACTTCTGACTTGGCTACAAACAGGAGGTTCTCACAGCTCAAGCTCTCTCCTTAGGTACTATTAATTTACAAAAGTGGCTCACAGAGCTCAGGGAAACACATTTACCAGTTTACTAAAGCATACAATAAAGGATACAGATGAACAGCTAGATGAAGAGATACATAGGGTGAAACCTGGGAGGGTCCTGAGCACAGGAGCTTCTGTCCCCATGAAGTGGGGCATGTCCACCTACTGGTATGTGGGTGTTCACCCACCTGGAAGCTCTGTGAGCCCCTAACTACTGGGATTTTATGGAGGCTTCCTCAGGTAGCCATGGTCAATTGCTAAATCCATTTCCAGTCCCTCTAACCCCCTCTGCAGGATGGGAGGTAGAGATGAAAATTCAAAAATTCTAATCATGGCTTGGTCTTCTGGCGGTCATCCTTCATGCCGGAGCTAGCCAGGAGCCCACCCAGAGTCTCTTTGAAAAAAGTTGCTCCCTGTGCTCTTACCACTTAGGAATTTACAAAGGTTTCAGGAGTCCTGTGTCAGGGATTTGAGATAAAGACCAAATATATATATTTCTTATTATATGGCAAAATATCACAGATATATTTTAAATCTCTTATTAGAGAGAAAGCCTGGGAAGAAAATGCAGAATTTCTTGAAGTTTAAAGGTTGCAGAACCCCCAAAGACAAAATCCAATCAAGTGGTTTAGTAGGCTAGAGGGAGGTTAAAGACACGTAAACTTCTTAAGACCTGAGCCAGAATGGGCTTCTCCTCTTTCTAGGTATTGTACTGATGACAAACTGAAATTATAGTGGAGTGATCACAGTTCAGCTATACAAAAATGGAGTTGGGTGGCCATGTCCCTAAACTACTGAGACATATCCCTTAAACTACTGAGAACTGAACATTCTTTTAACTGTACCACATCCAGGGACACAACTAGCAGCTGCATTTAACACAAATCCTGCCAACTGCAATCTTATGTTCTCAAGGTCTTCCCTATAGCTATGCAACCATTTCAGACCTCAACCAATCCTTACTTAACAATCACCTTCACTTCTTGCCAGCTCCAATTATAATTCTTAGTAAGTAACTCATGTAATTAACTGTAACCCTGCAGTTTCTGCCTCTATCAGTCTCTCTCATTTTGTAGTCTGGCAGAACACAATTCAAGTGCATCCTGGATCTGTGTGTCCTGGGAGGCAGTCCCAACAAACCCCAAATGAACATTTTTAAAAATTTCAATCAGGTCTCAGTTTCTAAAATTTAGGCTAATGGCACTTTTGCTAAGTAACCCCTCTCTGAGCTTCAGTTCCTTCACCTAGCAAATGGGGATTAAGGCCTATTTCATACGACTGCTGTGAAAATTAAACAGTGAGTGTAAAGTGTCTGACTTATAGCAGGTAACTTAATAAATATTTATTCATTTTTCCTTTCCCTTGGAGCTTAAGATCTAGTTAGGATGATCAGTGGTAAACCTACGATGAGGTAAAGAAAAATTCAAGATTTAAGCCACAATTCACATTCTCTGAGGTGGCTGGAGAAGATGATTTTTAATGTCCCTTCCAGCTCTAAACATTGATTATTCTATACGAGCTGTATGAGAAGTGTCATGGGATAGTGCATGATGAATTGGCAGTTGGGAAGTGCAGACAGTAAGAGCTACGAGGTCAAAGAAGTGAGTGACTGCCCTGGGCTGGAATGGTTTAGGAAGACCATTAAAAAATTCTGAGCTGTCTGAGCTAGAACAAAAGCCCAATCCAATTAGGAGAATGACTGGCAAGAGTCTGATTATAATACAAATTCAGGCCAAGCTGAGAAGAATGAGAAACAGAAAATATTGTGGAGAAAGGAAAAGGCAGTGTCAGCAGTTTGGTTTCTGAAACAGAATATTAAGCAGCTATCATGCTTTTCGTCCTTGTAATAGTCTTATAAGGTAGCTATAGTGTATTAGTTCTGCTGAGAATCTCCTGTGAGTGAAGAATGTTAGAAATGTGTTTGGTGATAAATATTAGAAAATCTGGCCAACAGTGGCTTACACAAATAAAGTGATATGTTTTTTTTCTCCTTCAAGGGAAAGGACTCCTGGGTTGGTGCCACCACATAATGACACAGCCAAGACACAGGCTCTTTCTAGCTCTCTCCTGCCTCACCATCTGCTTGTTGATCCTTGCTCTTACTGCTCTTTGCCTACGGTCAGGAAGTGGCTGCTGTGCCTCCATGCATCACATTTGCATTTCAGACAACAGGCAGACAAAAGGGCAAAGGAGCAAAGAATGAGGGCAAAATGGCATACCCACGGAGTCTGTGCCTTTTTATTAGGAAAGCTTAAGTTTTCTGGAAGATTGCCCAATAGGCTTCCCCTTGTAACCTGCTGGCCAAAGTCATGTCTCGTGGTTGCTCTTAGTGGTAAAGAGAGAGAGGGGGAATGTGGATGAGGTTAGTCAGTCGGCTGATGATGAAGAAAAGTGTTGAAGCCTTGTGAAAAAAATTACTACAAATTCAATTTCCTTAGTAGTTATCAGGTTATTTAAACTATCTACTTCATCTGGGGTGAGTTGTGGTAGTTTGTGCGTTTTGAGATATTATCAATAAGTTTTCAAATTTTTGTGTGGAATTTTTTCATAGTATTCCCTTATCAATATCCAACTATTTGCCAGTTATCAAACTCTAAGATATTCAGAAACACTGTAAATGTCATCAATTTTTAGTTTCTTGTAGAAATCTTTCTCAGAGCCATCTGATTGCTCCAATCCAGAGTGAAGTCCCCTTTGTATAGCTATAACTATCACCTTGGGATTTTGCTTTCCTCCTATTTCCTGAGTCTTGTGTCTTCCTTTTGCTTGGTTTATATCTACCAGTAACTTCCTCAGAAGGGCAAAACTGAGAATATCTTTATTCAACTCTCACACTTTACTGATAATTCAGTTTAGTATAGAATTCAAGGTTGGAAACAATTTTTCTTCAAAAATTTCAAATTATGTCTTCATTGTTTTCTTGTATCTGGTGTTGCTATTGAGAAGTCTGAAGCTATTCTGATCTTGAGCCTCTGTCAGAGACCTGTTTTTTTCCTACCTGGAAACTTTCAGGGTTTTTTCATCACTAATTGGGAGGCCATGGTTCAACTAACAGAAAAGTATCCTAAAGTAAATCAGCTACACAACCAGAAGTTTTAGAAAGTGCTTTTATCTAACAACCAAATTTGCCTACATACACTCCCTGTATATCCTTGAAACCTCCCCTGAAACTCTACCTCAGATGATATAAAATGCCTACATAGGCAAAGTAAGTTTACTTCTAAACAGTTTTGGCAGAAAAATTCTCCCCATCACCTCCAGACTGACTGGTCATTACAAGTACAGTTTTGTGTGTCGTTTCCATTCTTGCTACGGGAGTGAAATAAAAAACAGACACCAAGCATCTTTGAGATCATCTGAGAGGAAGAGGTGAGGAGGCTTTTAGGATGAATGAGACACTGACATGGTAGCAATTACTGAAAAGAAAGATGAGAGGAAAAAATTTCATATCCCCAAATTCTTAGTTCTTTGGGACCCAGTGGAGATAAAGTTTATTTTTTTATTTCTTAATTTTTATTGGAGTTTAGTTGATTTACAATGTTGTGTTAGTTTCGGGGGTACAGCAAAGGGAATCAGATATATATATATATATATATTCTCCCTTTTTAGATTCTTTCCCCATATAGGTCATTACAGAGCATGGAGTAGCGTTCCCTGTGCTATACAATAGGTCCTTATTAGTTATCTATTCTGTTTTGTTTTGTTGTTGAAAGTTATTTTGGTACAACTAAATTTGTTCACTTCTATTTTTTCTTTGTTCATCTTCTCTTTTAGGATACCTATTTTCCCACTTTGCAAAAGTGGGGAAATTTCTCAAGTATTATTATTTTGATTTTATCAGCTTTTTTTAAACTGGGATTCTATGTACAAGTTTATTTGTATTTTTAAAACTTTTTGTTGAAGTGAAATGCACATGCAGACATATGCACAGATGTTATAGCTGAATTAATTTCACAAAATGAACACTCAAATTTTATTTTGTTTATACTTTATCTTATAAATTAATAGTGAAGCAAGATCACAAGTGTGATACCTGAAATTTTATACAATGGATGTATCAAATACTAACCATTTCTTGCCATTTAACTCAATTGCTGTTAAGGAACTTTGGCTAAGAATGACATACCTCCATCCGTAACAGTTTTTGCAGTTTAATAAACACTTCCTTTTGTAGCTTACAGCTTACTAATATTTCTACATACCTTATCTTAATCACAAGCTGGAATCAAGATTTCTGGGAGAAATATCAATAACCTCAGATATGCGGATGACACCACCCTTATGGCAGAAAGTGAAGAAGAACTAAAGAGCCTCTTGATGAAGGTGAAAGAGGAGAGTGAAAAAGTTGGCTTAAAGCTCAACATTCAGAAAACTAAGATCATGGCATCTGGTCCCATCACTCCACGGGAAATAGATGGGGAAACAGTGGAAACAGTGTCAGACTTTATTTTTTTGGGCTCCAAAATCACTGCTGATGGTGATTGCAGCCATGAAATTAAAAGACGCTTACTCCTTGAAAGGAAGGTTATGGCCAACCTAGATAGCATATTTAAAAGCAGAGACATTACTTTGCCAACAAAAGTACGTCTAGTCAAGGCTATGGTTTTTCCAGTAGTCATGTATGGATGTGAGAGTTGGACGGTGAAGAAAGCTGAGCGCCGAAGAATTGATGCTTTTGAACTGTGGTGTTGGAGAAGACTCTTGAGAGTCCCTTAGACTGCAAGGAGATCCAATCAATCCATCCTAAAAGAGATCAATCCTGGGTGTTCATTGGAAGGTCTGATGTTGAAGCTGAAACTCCAATACTTTGGGCACCTCATGCGAAGGGTTGACTCATTGGAAAACACCCTAATGCTGGGTAGGTTTGGGGGCGGGAGGAGAAGGGGACGACAGAGGATGAGATGGTTGGATGGCATCACCGACTCGATGGACATGGGTTTGGGTAGACTCCAGGAGTTGGTGATGGACAGAGAGGCCTGGCGTGCTGCAGTTCATGGGGTCGCAAAGAGTCGGACACGACTGAGCGACTGAACTGAACTGAACTATCTTAATCATTTCTCATAACAACTTTATGAGGGACAAATAATTACACAGTTTTAGAAAGAAGGAACCAACAAGGACCTACTGTACAGCACAGGGAACTACTATACTCAATATACTGTAATAACTGATAATGAAAAAGAATCTTAAAAAGAATATATGTATGTGTGTATATATATGTGGAGAAGGAAATGGCAACCCACTCCAGTATTCTTGCATGGAAAATCCCACCAACAGAGGAGCCTGGTGGGCCACAGTCCACAGGGTCCCAAGAGTCTCATTTGACTGAGCAACTAAACAACAACAACAATATGGATATATAACTGAATCACTTTGCTGTACGCTTGAAACTAACACAACATTCTAAATCAACTATATTTCAATAAAAATTTTTAAAAAAAGAAAGAAGGAAACTGAGGCTCAAAGAGGTGAAGCAATTCCTTGAGGGCAGAGGGTCTAAAAGCCATAGGACATGAAGCAAGGCCCTGAGAGTCCAGCGTGGAAGGGAATTCATGCATGCTCAGTTGTGTCTGACCCCCATGGACACACCAAGTTCCTCTCTCCTTGGAATTTTTCAGCTAAGAATACTGGAGTGGGTAGCCATTTCCTACTCCAGGGAAACCTTTCTGACCAAGGGATTGAACCTGCATCTCTTGCATCTCCTACATTGCCAAGAGGATTTTTTTACCACTATGCCACCTGAGTGGCTCCTGAGAATCCAGGTCTAGTATCAGTTCTATAGACAAATTGCTTTTGTGTGAGGCATGCTCTGAGGCGCTTCCTAGATACCCCTTCAGGAATGAAGGACTTATTCCTCTTAAGTACTTATTCCTTATCCCTGCTACTGGTGGAAAACTCTGAGTTTCACCCACTTCTGGGACTCCCTTGGCTGAAGAGAGAAACCTCACCCAAGGTTATGCCTTCTTCAGTGGGCAGTCACATCCAATGACTCATCAATGAACCATGGCCCAGCACCCTGGGGAAAACTGAACTCATCTCAGCTTCAGAGCTTCTGGCATTATGGTTGATGAGGCCTCTATCAGAGTGCAGGGCACCACATCTTCTCTCCCTACCCAACTGTGGGTCCTTTCCTCCCCTTCCACAGCTGTTGATTCTAAGTGTGCTCCATAATAAACCTCTCCTACACTAATCTCTGGATAATAAGACACATGTGCTATCACTTGATGTGAGAATAGCCATACTCTGCATTTGAAAGTTCTGTATGAAATTTCACTAACAGCTATTGAGCATTTATTACTTGCTAGGTATAGAAGATACTTAAAATCAAGAAAACTCTACTTTTAAAACACTTATTCAATTTGTCTCCAAGAAAAGTGAAAGTGAAAGTCACTCAGTGAGTGTCAGACTCTTCGTGACCCCACGGACTATACAGTCCATGCAATTCTCCAGGCCAGAATACTGGAGTGGGTAGCCTTTCCCTTCTCCAGGGGATCTTACCAACCCAGGGATCGAACCCAGGTCTCCCACATTGCAGGTGGAGTCTTTACCAGCTGAGCCACAAGGGAAGCCCAAGAGTACTGAAGTGGTTAGCCTATCCTTTCTCTAGAGGATCTTTCTGACCCAGGAATCGAACCAGGGTCTCCAAGAAAGTAATGTTGTAAGCTAAAAAAAACTGATGAAAATATTTATATTTACCTTAATTGGTCAAGAAAGAGATTTTATGGATTCTGATAAAATTTTTTTTATATTTATATCAATGTCATGTTTGTGGTTTGTGGTTACATGCTCCCCCTTGTAATTTGGGAGGGAAAATTTCACAATATCTGGAGCCCTTGAGGGCCTGCAAATGAAGGAGGAGAATGTCCTCAAATCCCTCAGAGCGGAGCCCAGTTAGGGGGCGCCAACGTGGCTTCCCAACGGGATAGCACATCTATTAAAGGAAAAGTGGTGGTGTTACCTTGTGACTCTGAAGAGAACCTGGGAGAAGCTTCTGCTGGCAGCTCACGCCCCTGCTGACATTGAAAACCCAGCTGATGCTAGTATTACGTGCTCCAGGAACGCTGGCCATTCAGCCAAGCTGTGCTGAAGTCTGCTGCTGCCACGGGAGCTACTTCCGTTGTGGGGCGCTTCATCCACTCCTGTAATCATCACTAACCAGATGTAGGCAGCTTCTGCCCTGTCTTCTGTGCTTACAGACCCCAGGGGTGACCACCAGTCTCACAAAGGCATCTTACAGTAACCTGCCTACTGTTGCTTCAGGTCACACAGACTCTCCCCTGTGCTGTTGGGACACTGCCACCCCCACAGCAAGAGGGGAGCTCCTGGGGTCTGATGTGGCCATGCTGGCCTGGAGATTCTGCGCCTGCGAGGCTCCATCTCAGGTGCGCACTTGTGTGAGGTCAGGTCCTGTCTCTGCTTCACCAGGGATCCTGAAGAGACTGAAAAGGAAGAGCAGGTGGCGCTGAGACTCAGGAGGAATTTCAGGGTGAATGAATCACTCCAGGTCCCGAGTTTATTTCTACTTAACCCCAATTTGCAGATGGGTCTGCAGGGACAGGGTCTGCAGGCACAGATGGCCTCAGTGCCTTCCAGCAGCTCCTCCTGGAGGACCACGGCACTCTGCCCGCCTCTGAAGGCTGGTCTACAGCTGCCGTGGCTCAGGCCACTGACCCGGGAGGAACAACCACAGTGGTCTTACACAGCTCCTTCACATACTCTTAAACAGAAAATGTAAATAAGGTTGATGGAAAATAAATAGTTTCTTGGAAAAAAAAAAAGCTCATGAATAAGAATAGCCTGATCTGAGCCTTAGAAGGGCTGGGAGCCTGGTATAGTGGCACGTGGACACAGACTTAGATACACTGTTGCTTGGGTCCTGGTTCTGCCACTTACTTGCTACAGAACTCTCAGCAAATTACCTAGTTGTTTGGAAATATCAGCCTCACCTGTAAAACATAAGCTCCATGAGGGCAGGGACCATGTCTGAGTTGATCTAATGCCTAACAAACCTGGCACTATGGCACTTGGTGACAAATCAACCACAGTATGGGAACAGTGTATTGAGAAAGAAAAAAGGAACAGCCCCAGACATTCAGAATGTGGCTTGTACTCACAGATCGGCCAGAAAAGGAAGATCAGTTCCTGTAGGACCTGCCAGTTGGCTTGTATGGCTGTGTACTTAGGAATGTGACAGGTTATGTCCAGGCCAGATCCTGAAGGGTCTTTTTTCTATGCAGAGAAATTTGAATTTTTCATATAGATAATAATCCAGAGCAGGGATCTTCAAAGGATTAAAAGCAGGGGAGTGTAATAAGATCAAACTTACACCTTGGAAGGATGGGGTGTGGAAATAAGAAGGATTGGGGGACTACTTAAGTTCCTACACAAGACATGGGAGGCCTTCTCTGATCACAAGGTGACCTTGCTTATTCCTTGAAATTTGGGTTGAGAAGACAAAAAAAAAATACGGTTGCCCTCTTCAAATACTTGAAATTCTGCCCTAAGAAAAAGTGATTATATTCTTTCTGAGCTGCTCTAGGATCAAGGTATAAAGTCATTAAGTGCACTATTGGGGAGCACTTTCTAATAATGAGTGGTCTTAAAATAACATAGACTTCTTCACAAATCTGGGCTTCCCTGGTGGCTCAGAGGGTAAAGCGTCTGCTTGCAATGCGGGAGACCTGGGTTCAATCCCTGGGTTGGGAAGATCCCCTGGAGAAGGAAATGGCAACCCACTCCAGTATTCTTGCCTGGAGAACCCCACGGATGGAAGAGCCTCGTAGGCTACAGTCCATGGGGTCGCAAAGAGTCGGATACGACTGAGCGACTTCACTTCTTCACAAATAATTACTTCTTACATTTCTCATCTATTCAAATACTCACTGGAGCAGTTATGATGTGACAGGCATTAGGTATGTAACGGTGAACAAAATAGACTAAGGCACTGCCCTCGATGGAAGCTACTCTAATTTCTTTGTGTAATGTGGTGCCGTGAACGGATAACTTTTATCTAATCATTTAACCAAGAAGCAAGCTCCCAATAGGGATATCCAAAGAGTGGCTTCGAGTGAGCTCTGGCCAAGGAAGGATGATAACCCAATAGAAGAGTTGTAAAGTCTGCGTGAAACCTCAGGAGCCATAGGACTGGAGAACTCCCTGTTTTCTCTCTTGGATCCATTCCACCCGTTCGTCCTCTGCTCCCAACGTTTCCAGCGCCCTCCCCTTCCTCCGCCCCCACCCGCAGCTGTGAGTCTCGTCTCGCGACTCGCGGGATTTCGAACCCTTTTCTCGCGAGATCTGCACTGTACAGGAGTCAGCTCTGGCGGCTGCTCACTGGGCTAGTGAAGCTGGTCTTGCTGCAGATTTTGGGCATATTTGGGTCCGGCCCAGCGGCATTAACAGTAAGTTCTGGTGGCCGAGTCCCGCGCTGCAGTCTCGAGGGTCTCTAAGAATAAACCGGGACGGACTCCCTGGTCATGGGCCGACTTGGGGCCGCTTGGGCGCAGCGTGTGCGCCGCCAGCGGGAGCTCGCATGAGGTCTCATCCGCGGGGTGCGGGGTCAGGTCGAGGTGGGTGGCCCGCAGGCCCGGTGACATCGCCCGCGGACTTCTGCAGTGGGTTCTAGGCGCGTCCGCAGCAGGGTTTGGGGGTGGTGGTGTCCGGGACGGCCCCGGCCGTTTGTGGCCTCTCCTTGAGTTCGCCGGGGTTGTTGCCCAGGTGACACGTGAGGTCAACGCCCAGTTTCGTGGCTTCGAGGGTCTTGCATATGGGATCCTCCGCCAGTCGCTTCCTTCTGTTATTAAGGAAATTACTTCTTCCAGAAGTTGCAGGTGGAATGGGTGTTTTTTTATTTGCTGCTGTACGAGGCTTGGCTGTCTTATACAGAAAGGCAGAAGGAAGATTTGTATAAAAGAGTGAATAGAAAAATATCTAAATCTCACTGTTCTCTGTCCTTGAAATCAAGGTGTACAGAAAAATGGAGTATATGACAGAACCCGTCAAACACACACCTGGACATATGTGAGTCGCGTCTCTTTTCCCCTACCCCCATTAAATTTAAAAACGTTAAAATGAGTCTTTAAAATTTACTGTGGGGAAAGCTTTTCTTTTAGGGGGATTCTTTTCTCTAAAGTGGGAAAAATGGAAAGCCTTGTTTCCTGGGAAAAACGAGTTCATTTTTCGCTAGAAAGTTTGTTGTGGTAAATACTGTTTTAAAAGTGTCGAAATAGTCTCTGTACATTCATTTAGATTGGCGTCAACTATTGCCCATATGTGGCTTTTTAAATTTCAAGGAATTAAAATGTAATAAAACTAAGTATTCACTTCTTCTATTGCCCACATTTCAAATCCTCAGTAGTCACATATGCCTGGTGGCTTCCATAGTGGACATTAGTGATTATAGAACTCTTATTTTGGATAGCATCAATGCTTTTTAAATACTTTCTGTTCCCAATACACCTAAGGTTATGACACTGCCATCAGTTATACTGATACTGTTCCATCCTTTTTACATTTTGGCAGTCCCGGTGCTATACTGAGGCTTTAAAAAAATTTTGCCTTTGGACTATAAAGCTGTCTAATGATTACTATTAGCAGTTATTTAGATTCTTTACACTTTTTTTTTTTTTAACCTTTCGTATATCAGTCATATTTTGAGGCTTTTTGGAATTGTGGCTATCCTTTTTTTTTTCCTCAATAATCTAAGGTTTTTAAAAATCTAGTGCATCTTTGAAGATTGCTCTAAGTCAGGTTTTTAAAAAGGGCAGAGATACTATGGCCTTACTTGAAGACTTTGGTTTGTTTGTTAATTTTATTATTATTTTTTATTGAAGTATAGTTGATTTTTCAATGTTGTGTTAGTTTCTACTGTACAGCAGTATGATTCAGTTATATATATATATTTCATATTCTTTTCCATTATGGTTTACTACAGGATATTGATTATAGTTCCCTGTGATATACCATGGGACCTTGTTTATTTTATATATAGTAGTTTGTATCTGCTAATCCCTGTTTGATAGTTTTTTAATCTAACTAGTACACTTATGAAATGTAACTTGAAAAAATGTATGCTTTATTTAAGCTTGTGCTGCGATTGTGGTGTCCCAATTAGTCCAAATCCTGCTAACATTTGTGTGGCTTGTCTGCGAAGCAAAGTAGACATCAGCCAAGGCATTCCGAAACAAGTCTCTATATCTTTCTGCAAACAATGCCAAAGGTATAGTGTGATACTTTTTTATCCTACTTAAAGTTGAAATTCATATATAGGAGAGCCACTAGAATATAGTGAGATTAAGATACATATACTAAAGTGCATGTAACTTGAGATTTAAGTTTTATTTATGGTGTCAAAGCTAGAGATTATAGAATTTGCAATTCTGTAATATAGTTTTCTAGTTTTCACTGCGAATGTGGTAAAGTTAGTATAAAGGGATTGAATCTGTTTTTTTTCTGTTAAGGGATTAAAAGGTTTAATATATATAATTAATATATAAAAGTCGATGTTTTCAGGAGTGAGAGCAGATTTCAAAGACATATAACTGTTAATTACCATGAAGTTTTTGTTTTTCCCTTCAATCACTCGAAGCCATATATGATAAAAAGCACCTTATATTTAAAAGTAATTTGGCAATGTGTTTTAAAAAATATATATTAATGTTCCTGTGTAACTAAAACGACTATGGCTAAAGGGGAAAAACCTCAATATATCATGTCTAGGATGGTCAAAAATTTGAAGGCAAACTTCCTCTGAAAGTGAATGTTTTTTATATTCTTTAGTTGTTGCATAAATAGCTTATGTCTAGTATGCTATTGAGTAATACAAAACTGCCCATTGAAACTACCCATAACACTGTTGTATGTCTGTGACTTCCCAAGTGGGTTAGGACTCTAGTGGCACATAACTTTTTTGGAAGGGGGAGTTCATGAATCCCTTTAAGAATTTAAAAACTGCGTTTCCCCAGAAAAATACATAAAACATGTACATAAATATAAAAACAAGAAACTTGTATTCTGTTTCAGGGAGATTATAGTTTGTAATCTTGGTTGATATGAGGCTTAATCTGTAGTATTCTCTATTCTTCATAGCAATGTGGAGTGAGAAAAACACTAGATTCCTCATGAACTAGCTCTCTGAAGCTTGGCCATTTAACCTCTCTAAGCCTTAATTTCTTCATCAAAATGAAGGGGCTTTATTAGATGACATAGGAAACATTTTCTAAATCTAAAAACTTGCTTACAACAAAGGGACCTGTGTAAGTAAGGTTTTTCAGTTCAGTTCAGGTCAGTCGCTCAGTCGTGTCCGACTCTTTGCGACCCAGTGAACCGCAGCACGCTAGGCCTCCTTGTCCATCACCAACTCCCGGAGTTTACCCAAGTTCATGTCCATTGAGTCAGTGATGCCATCCAACCATCTAATCCTCTGTTGTCCCTTTCTCCTCTTGCTTTCAATCTTTCCCAGCATCAGGGTCTTTTCAAATGAGTCAGCTCTTTGCATCAGGTGGCCAAAATATTGGAGTTTCAGCGTCAACATCAGTCTTTCCAGTGAACACCCAGGACTGATTTCCTTTAGGATGGACTGATTGGATCTCCTTTCAGTGAATCTTTAAAAGTGAAAATCAGAATATTTACTTAACGAGTATGAACAAAGCATTCACGTAATACATTTAGAAGTATTATGTATTTAACAAACATTTGTTGAGCATTTACTATATGCTAAGCACTGCCCTAACTCCTTGCCTGGTTGGGCTACAAGACTTCAAGTACATATATAAAAGATTTTAATTTAGTTAGGTTTTATATAAGATTTTAAATTTTACAATTTAAAATTTGAAAATTAAAATAAAATTAAGATTCATGTGTTAATCGCTCAGTCATGTCTGATTGGAAAATCCCATGGATGGAGGAGCCTGGTAGGCTGTAGTCCATGGGGTCACTAGGAGTTGGACACGACTGAGTGACTTCCCTTTCACTTTTCACTTTCGTGCATTGAAGAAGGAAATGGCAACCCACTCCAGTGTTCTTGCCTGGAGAATCCCAGGGACAGGGGAGCCTGGTGGGCTGCCGTCTATGGGGTCGCACAGAGTCGGACACGACTGAAGCGACTTAGCAGCAGCAGCAGCAGCATGTCTGACTCTTTGTGAACCCATGGCCAGTAGCCCACTATGTTCCTCTTCCTCTGTCCATGGGATTTCCTAGGCAAGAATACTGGAGTGGGTTGCCATTCCCTACCCAGGGATCGAACCTGGGTCTCCTGCATTGCTGGCAGACTTTACTGTCTGAGCCACCAGTGAAGCCTGAAAAGGGATTTGAAGTACGTGAGTAGTCTTAAGCTGTTACTTATACATAGTATTAGGTACAAATTTACGCTTTCTGTGCGTGTGAGAAATAAGCAGTTCTTAAGGATTTTATTTGTACACTATAAACCATTTTAATGCTATTGTGAGATGAGTTTTTATCCATGTTTCAGAACATAGCTTCAGGAAATTCTTGGCATTTTGTCATCATTGTAATTCTTATTGGTGCTTGAAGTAATAAGACCTTTTAATAAGTTATTACAGATTGCCTTTCTCAAATACTCAGAATTTCACCTTTTTAACTAAACTACTAGTCTAATTGAAAGTTTCTGAACCTATTAAAATATATTTGGGTTAAGTGTCTCAGATCGACCTTGAGTATTATTATATCTGGTTAATAATCATTGTTATGTCTTCATATTTAAGTGGAATTTTTTTTTTTCTTGAGAGATACTGAGTTTCAGTATGGTACCTTTTCTCCCAGGTATTTCCAGCCACCAGGAACTTGGGTACAGTGTGCATTAGAATCCAGGGATCTTCTTGCTTTGTGTTTGAAAAAAATCAAAGCCCCTCTGAGTAAGGTAGGTCAAATAACTAAAATGAGTTTTTGTAGGTGTATGTGGATATGGGTATGATTTAATGTCTCATTTTCAGATAATCCTTGTATGAGTAGATTTTACAAAATAACTGTTAAATGCTGCTGTTGGTAAGCACACTACTACACATGCTGTTTTCATCTTTAAAGCTGTATATACTCTTTAATGGAAATGAAAGTCTTTTTGCTTTAAAAGATTTAGTATAGAATCAAACTTTTTTGTTGATTATTTGAAAACCTCTTTTGTACAGTAATCTTTTATTAAAATATATATATACAACCATCATTAAACATAACTTTGGAGACTATAATAATAGTAGGGCTTTCGTTTTCAGTTTTTTAAAAAATTTTCATTACTCTCTGGAAGGAAGATACCTGTGCTTATTGTTTAAAGTCAGTACATAAACATCTCCAAAAACCAAATAGAGTTTGTTAGTCTAGTTAGCCTTTCTACATAACACTTTCAGTTTTCTTTATGCTAAACTTTATGATTTGTTTCCACCAGCTATGTTTAATTGAAATGGACTCTTTTGTTTTTTTGTTTTTTTTTTATATTCTTTTTTTTTTTTAAATAAATTTATTTATTTTAGTTGGGGGCTAATTACTTTACAATATTGTAATAGTTTTTGCCATACATTGACATGAATCAGCCATGGGTTTACATGTGTTCCCCTTCCTGGACCCCCCACCCACCTCCCTCCCCATCCCATCCCTCTGGGTCATCCCATTGCCCTGGCCCTGAGCCCTTGTCTCATGCATCGAACATGGAATGGTGTTCTGTTTCACATACGATAATATACATGTTTCAATGCTCTTCTCCCAGAACGTCCCACCCTCACCTTCTCCCTCAGAGTCCATAAAATTGTTCCATGCATCTGTGTCTCTTATTCTGACTCGCATATAGGGTTATCGTTGAAATGGACTCTTTTGGTTTGAAGGCCTTTAGATTCTCTTATCCTCTGAAAAAATTTCGTGTAGTAGTTCTTTGAAGTTTCTTTCTTTATTTTTCTTGTTTTTTTCCTCCCTGGAATTCTCACTAGTCAAATGTTGGCCCTACCAGCTTAAAACTTTGCCTTTTTGCCCTTGTATTGTCTTTAATCCTTTTTTTCCCTGTGTTCCTGGCAGTTTCTTTTATCTTCCAATTTTTGTATGAATTTTTTTCAGTACTAATAGTTTAAGTTTAGGATTTTTAATGTTCTTGATGGAGTCTGTTGAATATTTCTGAAAGTTTAATTGTTGTTCTTATACTTTCCTTCTGTTCCCTGATTTGTCTCAAGTTTTTCCTTTTTTTTCCCCCGGAGTCAGTTTTTTGTGTAACTTGGTCTCTTGCTTTCATTCTTCAGGCTTTTGTCAAATGTTCATTAATAATTCATTAGCATTTCACAGATGTTTATTAAGTGTCAACCTTGTGCCAGTCTGCTTGTTGTGTCAAAAATATGGCAGTGAATGAGAGAGGAAAAATCTCTGTTTTAGAGACCTTTTATTTTGTTGAAGGGGAGGGTGTGGAGTAGGAAGTAAACAAAATAAATAGGTATATTAAAAAGTATAAATTCTGCAGAGGAAAAGCTGAGCAAGGAGATAAAAACTGCTCAGGAAGAGTTGCAATTCAAAATAGAGTGGTTAGAGGAGACCTCATCGATAAGGTGATACTTGAATAAACATTAAAAGCAGTAAGGGAGGGGGCCACAGTTTAGAGAAGAGCACTACGGGTAGCAAAACAAGTGTAGAGGCCAGGGACAGGAGCATACCTGTATGGTTAGAGTGGAACTGGAAAGGGAAAGTATTTGGCGGTGAATTAGGGAAGGCATAGAAAGTCCAAGTAGGTCAGGCCATATGGGCCCTTTTGAGGACTGGTTTTTACTCTGAGTGGGGCTCCCTTGGTGACTTAGATGGTAAAGAATCTGCCTGCAATGCAGGTGACCCGGGTTCGATCTCTGGGTTGGGAAGATTCCCTGGAGAAGGGAATGTCAACCCACTTTGGTATTCTTGCCTGGAGAATTCCTTGTGTTTAGAATAGGTATGAGGGGGATGGGGACCTTTAGGAAGTGATTGTAGTAATCATGAGAAATGATATTTGAATCAGTAGTAGAGGTAGTGAGAAGTGGATTGATTCTGGCTCTGTTGTGAAGGTAGTCAGTACACTTTATTGATGAAGCTGGATGTATGCTTATGAATTGAAAGAGTCAAGGGTGACTTCTATGGTTCTTGAGCAACCAGGAGGAAGTTGCTGTTAGTGAAGTAGGAAAGACTTCAAAAGGAGCAGGTCAGGTGGGAGAAAGCAAAGCTCATCTCAGGTGGTACTTAGCTGTTCATTAGACATGGAAGCAGAAATAGTGGGGAGCTGGATGAATAAGCAAGGGCATGGTCTAGACTGCAGATAATGAATTTGGGGGTGTATGTGGTGTTTAAAGCTGTGAAATTGGATGAGATTTGCTAGGGAGTTAAGAGAAGGAGAAATTTGAGGACTGAATCCTGGGATCCTTTGATGGTAAAAGTTTGAGAAAATGAAAAAAAAAAATCAGTCATTACTTCTCATTAGCTGTAGGGAGAGCAATATATCTATATCTATATATATATATATATATATATAATCAGGAGATCTAGAAGGTGAAGGGAATGTTCAGGAAAGAGATTGAGGATTTAGAAGGTTTTGTTGTTAGTGAATGTTGAATTCCAGAGGCCATAATAAAAGGGTTTTCAGGGTTTGGGGAGGAGTGTTGGATGGGACAGAAAAGGGCATATGTGTTACACATGGAGATTGGAGTGTGGGAGATGAGCAGGTGGCTGAAGTAATGGTAAAGAAGGCTAAGGGCTCAGTAAGTTGGATTAGTCCTGGTTATCTGAGGACAGATAGTATGGTGAGACTGAGCTGGGGAATGGTGAAGTAGTTCTCAGTTTCTCTCTCCACTCCTACAGATGGAGATTGGAGCCTGAGGAAAGGGCAGTCTTATACAGTGCCCATGGAGCTTCCTTGGACTGCCGCAGATGGAGATTGAGGGAATAACCAGCTCTCTGTCACCCTTTGTACCTGGTGACTTGTCGACTGACTACTAGGCTTTGGCTTAGGGGAGCCAGTCATAGGAGGAGGGTTTTACTCTGGACTGCTGTATCTACACTAGCATATCTACTTCTCACTAGACAGGTCTTGATAAATTATTATCTGCCTGCCGATGTCTCCCAAACCTGTTATCTATAACTCAGATCTCCATAGAGCACCAGACCAAATGTGTATATCTCACTATCTCCTGAACAGCTTCACGTGGATATCTCGGATAAATCCTCTTGAACTTAAGTGTCTGAAACCAAATATAGCACATTCCTCAGCATTTAATCTTTTTTATTTGTGTCAGAAAAATAGTGTTACCTTGGTTTCCAAGCTGGATCCTTGACTGTCATTCTAAAATCTTCCCATATCTAGTTGTTATTAAATCCTATGGATTTTATCTCCCAAATATCTCTTGGCTTGAATCCTTCTGCTGCTATTATTTCCAGCCCCTCAGTTCAGGTCACCTAAACTCCTGCCCAAATTAATGAAACAACCTCTATTTTTTGTTCTCTAGCCTCCTTTCTTAAAACACTCATTTTAGCCTTATGAGGTGCATTGAGTTTGTCATATAGGGCAAACTGTTTTTGGCCTCTGCTGATTTAGCAGTGAGTTACCATTGTGTATTCAGTATTCAGTGCATGAGATGACTCCCTCTGAAGAATGAATGTCCATATATATTTTTTACGCCACACACTTACTATAGAGAGAATAATAAAAGTAGAAACCTTTGTTCATAAGATTTCTAGTAGATGATGAAGTCATCAGGTCTTTGTTTTCTCCTAAAAAGTGTACTTTGAATTAGAAAAACTACTGTTTTTAGGGGAAAGGAGCTTTTTTCTTTTTTAATTTTTGCTTGAATTATACCAGTTGCTTTAATATAGTCATTAGATTTTCACTTGCTGTTTTTGTTGCCATACCTCTGATGGCTTTTTTTTTTAATTGGTGACGTTGGGTAGATTAATCATGGGATTGCTTAAACATCTGTGAAATCTTTTTATTATGAGTTATTCTTTCATCTTTTTTCTCTTCAGAAGGGAACTTAGGTTTCTTTTTGTTTGTGTTTTATTGAAGGTACGGCTTGTAGATGCAAGCTTTGTTTGGACTGAACCTCATTCTAAGAGACTTAAAGTTAAACTGACTATTCAGAAAGAGGTAAGCTATACATAATTTTTTCGGCATGGTTAAAGTGTAGGTAGTGAAAATAAGGGGCTATTGGTAAATTATGACTTGACAGCTTAAAGAGAAACAAATAACCTTCTTAATTTTAATTCTTTGTTTTCTTTTGAATCATCTGCAGAAATGATCAGGTCACTAGTAGGACCAGCCTTTGTTCATGATTAGTGGGCTAAGTTAATTTTCTCAAAGTCATTTTTATTTGGAATAAGATTGAAGTAAAAACATGAGCTAAGGCAGTGCTTCTCAAACTTGGCTGATGATAATGACTCACAGTGACTGAATCAAACCGAATTCAACTGGATATAAGATCCAGGAATCTATAAAGCTTCCCAGGTGATTTCTGATGATTGTTTACGTTTGGGAACAATTAAATTAAGGAATGTCTTCTTTCTTTGAGAGTTTTCTTTGTCTCCTAAGGATGAATTTTATATACACACACACATGCATATATATGTATATATAGCTATAAAAAATCTTCAAAGAATATCTTGCAACCACTTCAACTAAAGGTAAATTTGAAATGTGAATCTAATAAATCGTATGAATTAAAGCTATATATGTTTCTGGAAATAGAATAACTTAACTTTAAATGTAACTTATTTATTACTAATGTCTTTAAAGCATTCATAGAAAAAGATTTTAAGTTAAATATTAAAGGATCTTCTTTTGAGAAAGGAAAGAATGAAGGAATGGATTGTTTTCTTTGTCAGGTGATGAATGGTGCCATCCTTCAGCAAGTGTTTGTGGTGGATTATGTTGTTCAGCCCCAGATGTGTGGAGATTGCCATAGAGTGGAAGCTAAGGATTTCTGGAAGGCTGTGGTTCAAGTCAGGCAAAAGGTAATGAGAGAAAGATGAAGTGTGAGTCCTCCATCTGTGTTTTGCCTTTGTCCATTATAAATAGTGAGTAAAGCCTTCTTTCCCTTCTTTCCAAGTAGTTCAGGCACCAAAGATATTCCAGGTCTTTGGGACATTCACCTTTAGAAACAGATCACTGCCACATTTTAGATAATCTTTAGATTGTTTTTGTTTTAAAAATTAGTGTGCTATCCTATATGGGAAGGAAATCTGAAAAAAAAAGGGATACATGTATGCATGTAGCAGATTCACTTTGCTGTACAGTGGAAATTAACACAACATCGTGAAGCAACTATGCTCCAATAAAAATGTTAAAAAATTAGTGTGCTGTGTCTGTAGGTGCCTTTTTTTTTTTTTTTTGCATTTCATCTGTTAATCTAATAACTCATTTATGTTTAGACTTTGCACAAAAAAACTTTCTACTATCTGGAACAGTTGATTTTGAAGTATGGGATGCACCAGAATACACTTCGTATCAAAGAGATTCATGGTGAGTTAAAATTTAAAGCATTTGAAATGATTTCAGATTTTATTTCAACCATCTTAAAGACTCTTTTATCATTACTGATAATATCTAGAATAGGACTGTCCAAAAGAACTTTCTGTTAGGAAGAAAAAAAATGTTAGTTCTTTTTCTGCATTATCCAACTAATATGGTAGCCACTAGCCATAAGTAGCTGTTGAATATTTGAAATGTGATTAATTTTTTAATTTTTTAAATAAAAATTTTAAATTTTTTTCTATTTTAGTTTATATTTACACTAAATGGCTCCCTAATGAGTAAACCAGTAACTGATTAACAGAATGTGAAGTGGTAGAGAGAAATTTATCAAAAACTTGTTTTATGCAGAATTCAGTTTCTCATTGAAAGGAAATTATTTTTGAGATCTGTTAGTTGTAATATTTTTGTTTTTCATATGCCTAGTGGTATTTGTGATGCATACATTGAATCAGAAGCGTAAACTCAGTAATGATAAACAGTGATATGCAAGTGATATAATTAGATTTCTTGAAGATGGAATTTTAAAATATTCGCGTAGTTTCATAGTGGCTCCTCAGAGTGTGTTCTGTCTTAGCACTTATTATTTATTAGTGTAGCATACTTACGTATACTAGTTGATGGATGAAGATTTCTTTAATAATAGAAAACATAAGTATTCTTTAGCAAGTCTCTTGCTAAAAGTGAATGTTTTTAGTTGTAGGACATGTACATAGTTTTCCTAGTTGTTACAGTACAGGTTTAGAGATAGCTTTTCTTGAAGGAATGACCAAATTCTTGTGCTACTTATTTTAAAAGTGTAAGTTCCTCTTTTACTTACTGATGTGTTATTCATTTATCTCGTATGTCTTAAAGAAAGTACTTAGAAGTGTGGTTTGGGGTCTCTTAAATGGGGGGAAAAAGTACCAGTTTTGTCACCTGGAGAAACTCTTTTAAACTTTGTATCTGATTTGAGTGCATTACCAGTAGACATAAGGTTAATAGTCAAAATCTATGAAATGTAGCTTACTGAATACTTATTGTAGGTAAAGTACTTTGCTACCTGTGTAACATGGTGTCTGCTATTTGTGGCTAGCCATCAGGCAAAAATGCACTTTTGTTCTGAGTAACTTTGTTTTGAGTAACTTGGGAGTTGGGATCCTGATACTCTAGCAAAGGAAACAGAAAACTCTGATTATTGTTCATCACCATGGCAGAAATCTATCTCCTCACCGAATTTTTTGTAGCAAAAGACTTGGATACATTCTGAGACATACTTTTGCAGTCACTTTCAAAACCAAAAATGCTGGAAGTTTAACAATCCTTTTTTTCATCCAGAATTAAATCTGTTTTTTTCCCTGCTGGTTCTTGGTTTGATGTAAATTAATCTTTTGTTAATTTGCTTGTAACTGTGTTTTTAAAATCATCATAATTATAAAAATTAATAAAAATTTAAGTTTAAAATTCTAAAGATTACAAAAATTATAAAGAAAACAAGCTTTTATGAATAAAGGACCTCTGTCCCATTTATCCACTTGTTATTTCCAGATATAGCCCCTTAAAACAGGATATTACAGTGTTTATTCTGTATATCAATTGTGATAACATGGGTTTCTCCTCATATTTGAGATGGTTCTGTAACATTCTGTGACTTGCCATCTTACTATATTTAGAAACCTTTCCACATCATTGCATATAATCCTGTTTCATTATTTTTAACTCTGTGGTTATATATTTGTTAATCATTGTATTTTTAATTATTTAGTTGTTTCCTATTAATTGGCTTGGAGAAGGAAATGGCAACCCACTCCAGTATTGTTGCCTAGAGAATCCTGTGGACAGAGGAGCCTGGTGGGCTGCTGTCCATAGGGTCGCACAGAGTTGGACACAACTGAAGCGACTTAGCATGCATGCATGCATTGGAGCAGGAAATGGCAACCCACTCCAGTATTCTTGCCTGGAGGATCCCAGGGACAGAGGAGCCTGGTGGGCTGCCGTCTATGGGATTGCACAGAGTCGGACACGACTGAAGCAACTTAGCAGCACATTAATTGGCTTACAGGGTGTTCTAGGTTTTTGCTACTACAAGCAGTACTGTAGCAAGCATCTTTATGTTTGTGCATAGCTAGTAATTTTTCTTTGGGTCTGAGTTCAAGAATTGAAATTACCGGACAAGAGTACACAAATGTTAAATTTTTACATGTGCAACTAGATTGTTTTCCAAAATAGTACCAGTTTACAGTCCCATCACTTGTGAGAATTTCTGTTTTACCAAACGCTTGCCAGTATTGCGTAAGATTGTATTGGGCTTTCTAATTTTTGCTGCTGTAATGAAGAAAATAAAGGCATCTTGTTTTTATTTTCATTTCCTTGATTACTAATGAGGGTTAACATTTTCATATGTATTGGCTGTTTATCTAATGTAAATTATTCTTTATATGTCTAATTTTTCCTTATTTATTTCCTGTCTGTTACAGAGGATATCAATTTCATTATGTGTGTATTTATATGCAGAGAGAAGCATGCAGAGCATGCCCTTGAGTGTGAGCTGAGAGAGCAGATACTTAGTGTCTCATGTCTTCTCTTATCTAAGCTGTTCATATTTTAGTCACATGAGGACGTGTGAAAGTCAGTTGTGTCTGACTCTTTTTGGCCCCATGGACTTTACAGTCCATGGAATTCTCTAGGCCAGAATACTGGAGTGGGTAGCCACTCCCTTCTCCAGGGGATCTTCCCAGCCCAGGAATCGAACCCAGGTCTCCCTCATTGCAGGTGGATTCTTTACCAGCTGAGAGCCACAAGGGAATCCCAAGAATACTGGAGTGGGTAGCCTATCCCTTCTCCAGCGGATCTTCCCAACCCAGGAATCCAACCGGGGTCTCCTGCATTGCAGGCGGATTCTTACCAACTGAGTTACTAGGGAAGCCCATTTTAGTCATATAGCTACTAGGGAATCCCATTTTAGTCATATAGCTATGGCTTATGACTTTCTATCTTACATAGGATAGAATCTTTCTTTAATCTTTCTATCTTTATACTCTCAAGATTATTTTTAAAAAGTAGATTTTTGTTTTACTTTTGGATCTTTAATCTTGCTGGTATGACTTTTTCCCAAAAAATTAACTTGCATTGTCTCAATACTTACCTACTAAGTAGTCTCTTCTTTACTCACTGATTTAAAATATCTCCTTTCTAATATATACTAAATTCCTTTATACACATCCCACAGTTCTAGTTTATTTTGTCTCATTGCATTTATCACAGTATGTAAATTATACTTCATAATATGTACCCTCTTACTAATTCTTTTGTAAAACTTGGTTGATAGTAAGAGCATGAATTGTGAAACTAGATTTTGTGAATTTGAATTATCTTTCCCACCATTTTTTTTGCTGTGTGACCCAAAGCAAGATATTTAACTTCTCTGAGCCTCAGTTTTCCTGTCTATAAAATGGAGCAGATGATAATAACACCTGCCTCATAGGATTACAGTGAGAATTAAATAATTTGTGTAAAGCACTTATAACCTGGTGCATAATCATGTTTTTTCAATTCTTTTCTGTATTTCTTTGACATAGTTTTCCTCATCAAGATTTTGAATGATTCTCACTTTTTTTTCCCCAGACTATTCTATACTTTTAGTTATTGGGGATGGCAATTTTTACTACATTTTCTAAGTCATTATTGCTAATATTTTCAGGAAGCTCTTGATTTTATAGGTGATCATTCTGAAATTTCTTAATATCATTAATGGTTTACATTATGTTTTTCTGTCATTTACATAATACTCTTGGTTTACTAGGTAAATTATTATTTGTATACGATGATAGTTTTATTTCTTTCATTACGGTATTATTCCCTCTTTTTCTCCCCTTTTTTTCCCCCCTGTGTCTAGGAGTGGAGAATAGCATTGAGTGGTAATGTAACAGGCATTATTATGTCTGTATTTCACCCCTAAATAGGATATTTGTTGAGGTTTGTATTTGGTTCATATGCATACATAATTATATTTAAAATGTTCTCTCTAATCTTGCTCTTAGTTATGTTAGTGATATAGAAGCAATCTGAGTTTTTTCTCTTTCTGCATGGTGTTAATCAACATCTTTAATAAGAACCAGCCCATTAAGCCATTCAGTTTGGTATGAGCAGAGGGAGGGAGCAAAACCTTTTCAAATCCTTTTGTTAAGATGTTAATTTCTTTCAGGTATTATACTGCTTCTTGAATCAATTTTAATAGCATTTTCCAAGGAAATACATGTCATTTGGCTTTTCACATACTTGGCATAGAATTGAACATGGTGTGTGTGTGTGTGTGTGTGTGTGTGTGTGTGTGTAGTCTTAAATCTCATCCATAACTCATCATTATATCTTCTTCATTGTTGCTAATGTTTGTCTTTTCTCATCTTCTTTCACTTCCTCCCTCTCCCCACTCCGATCAGATTTGCCAGAGTTTTGTCTATTATAGTAGTTTTTTTTTTAAAGAGTTAGCTTTAGTTTTATCAAAAAAACCAAAATCTTACTTTTTTCTTAATTTATGTTTTTATTACTAACTCCTTCTACTTAAAATTTTTTTATTGAAATAGAATTGTAAAATTCACATAAAACATTATGTTAGTTTCAGATATACAACATACTGATTGGATATTTGTGTGTATTGTTGAATGATCACCTGGGGTCTACTTAACATGCATTCCCATACTTAGCTATACAATTTTTTTCCCTTCTACTTTCTTTAGTATTTTTTATTTAAATTAATTGAAAACTTAGCTTATTTTAAGTTTCTAATATATAAAGTTAATAAATTTTCTTCTGAGTATCATATTGGCTCTATAGCTGGTACTTAAAGCTATATTTTTCCATTTTTTTCTCAGCAAGCCTTAAGCTATTTTATTTTCTTGAGTGCCTACCTAGGTGTAGAATTGCTGAGTCATATGGTAAATTTGTATTTATCTTTTTAAGAAGCTGCCATTTTCAAAGTGGCTGTACCGTTTTATATTCCTGTCAGCAGTCTCTGAAGGTTCCAGTTTCTACATCACTTGCTATTGTTTCTTTGTATAAATAGCTATTCTAGGGGATGAAGTGGTATCTCATTGTGGTTTTAATTTGCTTTTCCCTAATGACTGATGATCTTAATTGTCTTTTCATGACCTTATTATCATTTCTGTACTTTTTTTGTGAAACAGCAGTTTAAATATTTTGCCACTTTTGATTGTGTTGTTTGTCTTAAGTTGTAAGATTTATTAAAATATGCACTAGATATAAGCCCCTTTTCACATATGATTTGTTAATATTTTCTCCTGGTCTGTATTTTCATTTTCTTAATTGGTTCTTTCTTTTTTTTTTTTTTAATTATGATAACACAACATGAAAACTACCCTCTTGAAATTTTAAGTGTATAATAGTGTATAATACCTTATAGTTGAGTAAGTATAGTGTTATATAGCAGATCTCTAGCTGAATCATCTTGTTTGATTGAAATTTTATGCCCATTAACTAGTCACTCCTCATTTCTCCTTTCTCTCTGGCAACCGTAGTTCCACTCTTACTCTATGATTTTCACTATTTTAGGTACCTCATATAAATAGAATCATGCAGTATTTGTTCTTCTGTGACTGGCTTATTTCACTTAGCACAGTGTTCTCAATGTTCATCCATGTTGTTGCATGTTGTAGAATTTCCTTCCTTTTTAAGGCTGAATAATATTCCATTGGAGGTATATATCACAATTTATCCATTCATCTGTTGTGGAAACAACCTAAATGTCCATTTTCTTAGCTATAGTGAATAATACCTCAATAAACATAGGAGATCTTGATTTCACTTCTTAAATACCTAAGTATTTATTCTGGATAAATATAGTTTGGATAAATATACTTAGGTATTTATTCTGGATAAATACCTAGAAGAAGGATTACTGTATCATTTGATAGTTCTGATTTTAAGTTTATGAAGAACATCTGCACTGTCTTCCGTAGTGACTGTGCTGTTTTATATTTGCCTTAGTAGTAGTGTACAAGAGTTCCAGTATCTTCATATTCTCACTAGTATGTGTCTTTTTTTTTCTTTGATAATAGCCATCCTGAAAGCAGTGAAGTGTAAACTCAGTGTGGTTTTGATTTGCATTTCCTTGATGATTAGCAACATTGAGCTTTTTTCATATGTCTGTGCCATTTGTACATCTTTTTTTGGAGAAATGTCTTATTCCTTTCCCATTTCTTATTGGCGTTTCAGGTTTTTTTTTTTTTGCCCATGAGTCATAGGAATTCCTGATAGATTCTGGAGATTAACTGCTTTTCAGATACATGGTTGCAAATATTTTTTCCCATTCTGTAGATTGCCCTTTTACTGTGGTGATTGTTTCTTTTGCTGTGTGTGAGCTTTTTTGGTGTGATGTAGCCTCAGTTGTTTATTTTTCTTTTTGTGTCATCCATGAAATCATTTCTAAGACTGATGTCATGAAGCTTTTTCCATATTTTCTTCTAGAAGTTCTACAGTTTCAGGTCCTAGTTTGAGTCTTTTTAATCTGAGTTGATTTTTGTTAATGATATAAGACAAGAGTTCAGTTCATTCTTTTGCATGTGGATATCCAGTTTTCCCAGTGCCATTTGTTGAAGGTATTATCATTTTCCCACTGTGTATTCTTGGCACACTTGTTCATGATCAATTGACTGTGTATGTGTGGGTTAATTCTGTAGACTTGCCTTTTTGTCTATACCACACTGTTTTGATGACTGTAACTTTGTAATATGTTTTAAAATTAGGATATGTGGTATCTATTTATAATAGTGTCTTCTGAATCATGAAAGTTTTAATATTTAATCTTTGTGATTATTTTATGAATATTCTATCAATTTTTTGAAAATAATAGGTATTCTTTCTTGGATCACGTTCTATAATCTCAGTTAAATCAACCTTGATAGTTGGTTATTCAAGTTCTGTGTATCCTTCCTATTTTGGGTCAGTTTGGGCTTCCATGGTGACTCAGATGGTAAAGAATCTGCCTGCAGTGTGGGAGACCTGGGTTCGACTCCTGGGTTGGGATGATCCCTTGGAGGAGGGTATGGCAACCCACTCCAGTATTCTTGCCTGGAGAGTCTCCATGGACAGAGGAGCCTAGTGGGCTACAGTCCATGGGGTTGCAAAGAGTTGGACACAACTGAGCGACTCGGCACAGCACATTTCATTTTTCGATCATTTTGGTTTTGATAGTCTTATACTAGTCTCTCTCAATGATTGCATGTGTTAGCATTTGTCAGTTTTTTCTTTTTAGTAGTTTAATGATTTCTGTATCTCAGCACTATGCTATTACATGCATTTCTGTTGTTTTCGTGGTGGATTGTTCCATTTATTACATAAAATACCCTTTTTTGTCCTGTTTAATATTTTTCTCTTCCATTTTGACCTTGAATTTTGTCTGAAGTTTAAGTTATGAATCTTGTTTTATTTTGTTTGCATTTGTCTGATTTATCTATCCTTTTGTCAAACAAGTCTTAAGTGATATGGCATTCTGAGTGTGCTATGGCAAGAAAATTATAATTTGATTATTTAATATGCATTTAATTTGTGATATAGTCATATTAGTAGAAGAAAATCTTTGCAGTATTACTTTAATATGGCTTTTTTCTTTAAAAGATGGTCTGGATTTCTATTATTCCTCAAAACAACATGCTCAGAAGATGGTAGAATTTCTTCAGTGTACCGTCCCCACTAGGTATGTTCTGAAACCTACATGTGATTAAATCCAGGCAACAGGGAATGAACGTAGGTCACATCCATTCTTCAGGCTTAGGCAACTTACCTTAAAATATGTAAAACTATAGTAGGATTACTTGCACAATTAGTAAGCATTTGTTGGATTAGCTACTTTTAACAGAAGTATTAGCCAAAGAGCATTAGGAATCTTTGGGGAGCTAGACTCAGTCTGTGATAGTAAGCACTGTAGTCCTGAACCACTGATTCAATGTATTTAAATAAGAAAAAAGAAGAACAAGGTTAAAGGACTTTGGGGAGAAACTTTATGGAGGTGGGAGGACTTAAGCTCCTAAAATGGGAAATTTTCAAAAGTAGAGTTTGTACTGAAGGGTGAGATTGGTGTAAACAATGACTTGGAGTGGACATTAGTGTGGCTTTTAATGGGTGATATATGTAGACTTGCTTGGTCTAAGCCATGGGCATGTTTTGGAGGTTTTCAGGGGATAAACTTGGAAACAGATAGAGTGTAATAAGACTGGTGAAAATTTATAAATGAAGTGGATGAACTGAGACTTCCTCATAACAGGCATCAGGAAGCTGTTTCAGACCTTGGACAGTGATGATTTAATGAAAATTTATATTCCCAAGATTAGACAAACAAAAACCTTTGCCTTTTTATAATGGTTAACTTTTTCTCTTAACAGATACAAAGCCTCACAGAGACTGATCTCTCAGGATATCCATAGTAATACATACAATTACAAAAGCACTTTTTCTGTGGAAATTGTTCCAATATGCAAGGTACTTTTTCTCATTTAATTAATCCATGTCCTTAATTGGTTTATATGTAATTATTAGCTCCTGGTTTCCTTCTGGGATTGGTTAAACATTTAGAATAACTTCTTAATGATTTCTGACACATTTTAGTCATGTTAAAAAGATTTGAGTAATGATGCTTAAAATTATAAATTTTTGGTGTACTAATTAAAAGGTCTTATTGCAGTTTTTAAGGCATATATTTCTTAAACTTTGCAGTCCTAGTGGACACATGATAGTTCTGTGAAACTGTGAATATAGGAAATTACTTATCAGTGAGCCACTTTGTGGAATGTGTGCAAACTGTATTTTGGCATGATAAAATTAAAGAATATTCTGGAAGGAGAGCATTGAATTATTTTTGTGATTTTAAGAATATCTGAATAATACTTAGATAGATTATCATTTTTTTAATGACCATTCATTATTTTATACAGATATAAAATTAAATTAGAAAATATTTTTCTCCTCATAAGAACTTAGAATTTCCTCTCTTTACAACTTTCATACATAACATACAGGTGTGATGTATGTTATGAAGCTTGGGGAGGTTACATCATTTGCCCAAAGTTAACAACAAAAAGAAGCCAGGATTTGTACCTAGGTCTGTGACTCTAAGGCTTTAAATCTGTTATCACTAATTATGGTTTAGTATAGTACCATGAAATGATGGCTTAAACAGAGTCAGCAAATTTTTTTTGGCCAGATAGTAAATAGTTGCAATTTTTAGGTTATATAGTCTGTTTTGCAACTACTCAGCTGTGCTGTTGTTGCACAAAAGTGGCCATAGATAATAGGTAAATGAAGGTCTGAGGCTGTGTTCCAGGAAAACTTTATTTACAAACATTTGCCTCAGGGTCTTATTTTGCAGACCCCCAGTTTAAATAAAACAGTGAATCTAGGTGAGAGGACATATTTAGGCCTTGTGTATTAAGTGCTTTCAGTGATTCGTATAGGTATCTGAATGAATACACAGTGTAAAGAAGTTTTTTCATTAATCTTTGGAGAATCTTAGTAAGTCTCAGGAAAAAAAAAAAAGGACTGAGCTAGGTGCCATTAAGGATGTACAGAAAGTCCTTTCAGTGGGGGGGCCTATGATTGTGAATAGATACAGCTTAAAATATAATCCAGATCCCTTTTATATTTTAATAACAGCTTAAAAACAGATAGCCACATCAGTGTTAGTATGTCCTGGTGCACACATAGGCATATATGCTCTTGGGGGGGCATTGGATCTTTGATTACACATTGGTACATGTAGACAAGAAGGAGGAATATACGGCTCCTCCTGAAATTTTTATGGAGAGTGAATGAAGTCACACTGTATTAACACAGAGTAATAAGCAAGCATTCACACCTCAATAAAATAGAAATGAAGTAAATAGCTTGGTGACTAGGATCTTTAAAATACTTCTTAAAGCCATTTTATTAAGACAGTTATCTCCGTCTTACGCTATAGCTTATTTTCTGTTTCTGCAAGGTCTGATTCTCTTAGGCCATTTGTTGATACATAGAATTAAAAATGACATTTTGGTTTGATCAAATGCACTTTGATCAGGTTTACATTGATGAATGTTTATCAAAGACTCCTACTTAAATTTGCTTCACACTAAATGTTAGTTCTTATTCCTAGGATAATGTTGTTTGTCTGTCTCCAAAACTGGCACAAAGCCTGGGAAACATGAACCAGATTTGTGTGTGTATTCGAGTAACAAGTGTCATCCACCTCATAGATCCAAATACCCTACAAGGTAAGTTTTAGAAACTGCCTTGACACTTCTATTTAAAAAGCAGTAATAATTTGTTAATGTTAATTTTATCAAGTATTCTCAGTAATATTGTTTTAAAAAATTAGTTAAAATTAATACTGTACAGTGTTTTAAAACACTGGAATTTTTTAACACATTTGGTAAGTTGCCCTTTTTTTTTTTTGAAGAAAAATTTCTTTGAATTTTTAAGGTTTTATTAGTCTTATCCCATTTGTTTTTACTGAACTGGACTTATTTACCTCTTTTATTTTTTTATGACTAATTATTTAAGTTCATTATCAAATTTTAGTGTAGAGCATATGCATAAAGTTTGGAATGTTTGACTTAAAAGAAGACCCTATATTGATAGGTGTCTCTCAGTACTTGGTTGCATCTTCTACTTGATCTTTTTCATATGTTTACTGTAATACAAGTTTTCTGTTATAAAACATTGAATTTATTTTGATATTTTCTAGAAAGTCATTTATTATCCTTATCAATTAGAATTCATCAGTCAAAATTCTGTTTGCAGTATTGGGATGAACATCTGTCAGGTAGAAATTTATTTCCCATAAACTAAACACCTAAGATGGCTGATAATGTGTCAAATAAAATGCCAGCACATGAAACAGCTATACAGCTGATTGGATCTGATCTTAGTTTAAAGGTACTTGTTAGTAGCTACTTAAGATATTTTTGACACCTGGTATTTCTCTTACTCTCTGGGAAATTTGGGGTTGATGTATAGGAATAAATGATGTCCCCTGCAGTGTGAGTTGCCACTCTGGTTTCTGTTGACCTGCTGCTTCCCAGTTCACTGTACCAACTTCTTCCTAGTTAACACATTTGATGGCTTTTGAAATACTTCAGTTCTTTTGTTCTTTAATGTTCTGTGTTTCCTTAGTTGCAGATATTGATGGGAACACTTTCTGGAGTCACCCTTTCAATAGTTTATGCCATCCCAAACAACTGGAGGAGTTTATTGTTATGGAATGCAGCATAGTCCGAGATATAAAACGCAGTGCAGGTGCTGGAATGATATCAAAAAAGGTAAGTTCCATCCTGTTCACCTTCCCCTAATCCTAACTTACTGTTTTAGTCTCCCTCTCTCACTCCTTTTTTGTTGTTAGTAATTCCAAAATGTGGTTTCAAATAAGCTAACACCACATTCAGTTAAAAATGCGTTTTGTGTTTGTATGCCATTTGCTTTTAACATGTGGCCATTGTGGTGAAAACTATCAGACTTATACTGTCTGGTAAGTTAATTCTTTCCCTTTAATATTAAAATATTATTATGAAAAAGTATTTCTTTTACTTTTTGTATAGAAGGAGCAAATGAGAAGCTTAATCCTCTTTCGCTTTTTAAAAAATTTCAAACATTTTGAATTATATATATATATTCACTAAATAGTGAATACTTCAATATGCATCTCTAAAACCTAGAAACATTTGCTACATAATCAAAGTATTGTCTTACATATCAACTATATAGCTTGCCAGTTTCTTCATTTGTCCCAAAGTGTCTTTTATGGTTTGTTCAAACCAGTACCTAATTGGGGACTGACTGTACATTAAATTTGAATATTACCTCTTAAATATTAATAATAGTATCCGCTCTTTTTTTCTAATTTATTTTTTTTATGACACCAACTTTCTAAGGCAACTAGGGCATTTATTTTGTGGATTTATATTCTCATTTCCTCATGATGTTATTTAACTTGCTTCATAATCTCTTATATTTCCTTTAAAAGTGGATCTGAAATCTCATTTAAATTTAGGTTAATTTTTTTTTGTCAGAACATTTCAGAGGTGATGATATATACCTTTTGTGATTTATCAAGAGGCAAGTAATGTTTGATTGTTCGATAGCCAGATATCTCCGTTGAATTTTTGAATTTTTTCCCTTTGTTCCTGCCTTCTCCCTCCTCTTTCCTTCCCTTGCTGCCTCCCTCCCTTCTACTCAGATTGCCTCAAATGTAGCCAGTAGCAGCCTTTTCAGAATAGTTTCTGTCCTTTGAAAAAGTTTTTTTTTTTTTTAATAACTTTTACTTTTTGAGGGGAGGTTGGAAAGGGGGCTTCCCTGGTACCTCAGATGATAAAGGATCCACCTGCAATGCAGGAGACCAGGGTTTGATCCCTGGGTCAAGATTGCCTGGAGAAAGAATTTTTTTAGAGCAGTTTTAGGTTCATACCAAAATTAAGGGGAGGTAAAAGATTTCCTGTATACCCCTTGCCTCCACACGTTGGTAGCCTCCTCCATTATCATTGCTTTTCTCCCACCAAAAGAGTGGTACATTTGTTACAATTTATGAATCCACGTTGACAGGTTATAATCACACAAAATGATTACATATTTTATTTTCACCTTCCTGGTCTATATATCTTTCATTTCCTTATCTTTTGTATTAGCTAGGGTTTCCAGTAGGATATTGCAAATGAGTAGTGAGAGGGGACATTCTTGCCTTGTACCTGATCTTAGAGGGAAAGCTCCAAGTTTCTGACCATTAAGTATAATGTTAGTTATAATTTTTAAATAGATACTTCTTATCAAGTGAAGGAAGTTTCCCCTCTATTTCTAGTTTACTGAGAGTTTTTTATCATGAATGAGTGTTGGATTTTGTCAAATGCTTTTTATCTATTGATATCATCATGTGATTTTTTTTCATTTTTAGCCTGTTGGTAATGACTGATGAGCTCCATTAACTTGATTTTCAAATGTTGAAGTAGCCTTACATACACATGTTAAATTCCACTTGGTAATGGTGTACAGTTCTTTTATATTTTGTTGAGTTTTAAATCTATATTCATGAGAGATTGGTCTGTAGTTTATTTCCTTGTAATGTCTTTGGTATTGGTTTTAGGGTAATGTTGGGCTTGTAAATGAGTTAGGAAGTGCTCCCTAGGAAGTGCTCCCTGTGCTTCTACCTTCTGGAGAAGATTCTAGAGAAATGGTATATCTCCCTTAAATGTTTGCTAGAATTCACCAGTGAATCCATCAGGGCCTGATGCTTTGTTTTGAAAGATTATTAATTATTGACTCAGTTTCTTAATACCTGTAGGTGTATTCTTATATCCTTTGACATGACTTTCTTTACTAGTCTTTCAAAGCATCCTTACGTTTTGGGATAACACCACAACATTTAGGTGTTCTAAAATCACATTGTGTAGTTCTTACCCCGATATCCGAAATCAGGTATTTCTTCAAGCATGTCAGTCTAATTTCTTCTACTATGAAAGTATTATTTAAGAGCAAACACTTATTTAACATTTAACATTTAAACACCACCACTTCCTCTCCAACATATATAAAGCTAGATATTATTTTTTTTTGTTTTCAGAAAATACACTGTTAGAATTTAGTCTTTCCCTGGTAATTTGCCTTTTTCCTTTTTTCCCCCAGTTTTCCCCTAAATCCGGGGCCTGTCTGTTACTTCAGTTTTTTCCTCTATCTTTACCTCTTCTTTCTTTAATTCAATCTATAATTCTTAGTGTTTTGCTCTGAATCCCATTTTACTTGGGTTTGTTTTTGTTAGTAAAAGGTATTGGCATGGCTATACTTATTTCAGCCAGGAAATTTGAAATGTCATTTACAATTGCTTGTAAAATTCCATGTTGGAAAGGGCCTTAGTGGTTTTTTGCTTAAAAAGTTCAAACTTGAGATGATGTTTCCATGATAGTTTTTTTGAAAAGTTTTGCCTCAAAATAGTAGACATTCAGAAAATTGATGAAGATTTGGGTGCTGTTGTAGCAGTGATGCTGCTGGGATTGTTAGATTATTTTTTATGAACTCTGGTGTTTTTAACCTTATGTGTAAAACATAAGCTGTTACTTAAGATATTTGCTGTATTTAAATGAAGATTGCTTTTTTAGTAAGTGGCTTCCCAGGTGTGCAGTGGTAAAGAATCTACCTGCCAATGCAGGAGACGCGTTTCAATCCCTGGGTTGGGAACATTCCCTGGGGAAGGAAACGGCACCCCACTCCAGTATTCATACCTGAAGATCCCATGGACAGTGGAGCCTGGAGGGCGACAGTCCATGGGATCGCAAAGAGTTGGACGCGTGACTGAGCACACGCATGGACACACATACTTTATTCTTTTTGCTCAGTCTTTGTTGGGCGATCTCCCTGTGAATACATTTCTTTTGAAAGTTCTACATATGTGTCTGCTTTTAGGTGACAGTGCTAATGTTTTCTAGAAGCCTTGAATAAAATCTTAACAAAAATATTTATTTTATGAATTACTTATAAGTTTTTCTCTACTCATTGTTCAGTAGTTGGTTAATTTTGACAGTGTTTCAGAGGTCTGGAAAGTCAAACAGTCTTATTTAAAATGAAAATCAGAAACCAAAATCAACATTGTATTTAACTTTTCTATGAGATGCTTTTTAAGTTATGCCTAGATTATTGAAGAGTTTATTTTCTTCCCTGTTAAGCATACCCTCGGGGAAGTCTGGGTACAGAAAACATCTGAAATGAATACAGATAAACAGTATTTTTGTCGCACTCATTTGGGACATCTGCTAAATCCTGGAGACCTGGTGTTGGGGTTTGTATTATTTTATATTATTTTAAACTGCCCACTAGCATTGCAAATTTTCTCTGGGAGCCAGCAGAGCTATCTAGAATAAAGTTGTTTATCCTAAAAAGAATTTAAGAATTCTTAGAAGCCATATAGCTCACTTTATTGTTGATAAATAAATTAAATTACTGATGGGACAGAAGCTCATAATTATTCCATTTTGGCCATCGTCTCAGAGTCATTTGTTACAAGATTTTGAGCAATTGATCCCTGAAATTTTATGATAAGATTATGTGTATAGTTTTTTGGGGAGCAAGTGGTTTTTTGTTATGCATATGCTATTGTTAAAATAAATTTCACTTTTAAAATATGGCACCTATATATGTAAAGGGTCTTTATAGGCATAGGATAGCCCATTCTGATGCAGAACTTAATAAGCTTGCCTTAAACATTACTTTTGCTCTTGGGGTTTCAGTTCTTTTTACTGGAGAATGAAGGGTGTTTTGTTTTTGTTGTTTATAAATGAAATGGAGCCGTCTAACTGAATCCTTACATTAGACTGATATATATCTGTTTTGTTCTTTTACAAGAGTATGGTAAGGTGGGCAATAGTGGATGACTTGTGAAACTCAGAGATAGAATGCATTATTATGTCTACTATGATCTGTAGAAGCCTATTCACTGCACAACTTATGAAGTGGGAAAGCATATTAAATGCTTGATCTTAGGAGGAACTGTTAGGTGATCATTTTATAAAACAACATGAAAAGAGTAAGTGTGTCATTAATTGTTTCATTGTTTTCATTTCAGGTTTGATTTGGTCAACTGTAACTTAAATGATGAGCATGTCAACAAAATGAAATCAGATAGAGTCCCAGATGTGGTAAGGCTTTAGATTTCCCCCCCTTTTTCTTGTGTTGACGAGGATTAATGTAATTCTTATGGGGAAGATGCACGAGTTCACATTTTTTGAAAATAATAAATTTAGAGATTTCTTTTGAAATTGTAGTTAAGTTATAATAGCTAAACCTTTATTTAAGATAATTATTCTTTGCTAATCTCAAAATCCAAGATTTATTGAGTTCTTTGTTTTCTCTTATCAAATTTTCATTTTGTCAAATTACATGATAGTATCTATAGAGCAAAAATAAATTTGCAGCTAAAACTGATGACCTTTATTCTGTTCATTCTTTTAGGCTCAGTTTATTTCATGTTTTTTTCCTTCATTTTTTGGCGGCAGCTCATATAGATCTTCAGAGAAGGCAGTGACACCCCACTCTAGTACTCTTGCCTGGAAAATCCCATGGACAGAGGAGCCTCGTAGGCTACAGTCCATGGGGTTGTTAAGAGCTGGACACGACTGAGCAACTTCACTTTCACTTTTCCCTTTCATGCACTGGAGAAGGAAATGGCAACCCACTCCAGTATTCTTGCCTGGAGAATCCCAGGGATGGTGGAGCCTGGTGGGCTGCCGTCTATGGGGTCGCACAGAGTCGGACACGACTGAAGCGACTTAGCAGCAGCAGCAGCAGCATATAGATCTTATTAGTTCCCTGACCGGCGACCGAGCCCGTGCTTCCTACATTGGAAGCATGGAGTCTTAACCACTGCCTGGAAAGTCCCTCATGTATTGTTAAGAAGGCATTTAAAGTTAACACCATCATTCAGGTTTGAATATAATTATTAGTTGAAAATAATCTTCACAGTATTAATTCTTAGAGAAAGGATATTACTTCTGGGAAAAAAAAATGTTAATTTTTAACATGAGTTTATAAGTATCAGGAACAACAGCAAATGTGAAATGTGAAAGGCTATCTCCTGCTTGCTTAACTTAATGTTTTAAAATAAATATTGATCTCTTTAGCTGTGGGCAGATATCAAGTTGTGGCATAAGAAGGACTCCCCTCCTCATCACCAAATTTTGCTTTTATTAATTAATAAATTAGGAAATAGAAACATGGTTTAGGTGTAAGTCTAAATAGGTATTTCTCAAAGAGGCCATAAAGAGAAGATTAAAATGATTTTATAAGATTTTGTGAAATTATTTTATCCCCACTCTATTAAATTGTTCTAGGATATATAGTTGTGAATATATATATGTAGTCTATAAGTATTTATTAGTAGGAATATGAGGGAGAAAAAACTGTCTTCCTTTGATAGTGTTTCAGAATGACTTACATGAATGGTAACGGAAAACTGAACTTTGATGTAACAGAAGGAAAAAACCACCAGAAACATGAAATTTTTAATATAAAAATTTCTCAGTCGCTGGAAAATTTCAGTTAGTAAATTTAGCAGTTATACACATAGGCTAAATGCATTCTCATAAAATATTAAGTACATTAATAAAAATGTTGAAACTTCTGACACTGCTTCTTGATAGGTACTCCTTTCCTTTGAGGTATAACCACTATCATCAGTTGGCGGTCCTTCTGACATTCCCATAACCTTTCATTTAAAAAATTTTATTGGCTTTTGAGGTCCTGTTTCTTAGTTCCCATTTTTTGTAATTTTTGAAATATTTCTTTAGGTATTAATCAAGAAGAGCTATGATCGAACTAAACGTCAGCGTCGTAGGAACTGGAAACTGAAAGAGCTTGCAAGAGATAGAGAAAACATGGATACAGATGATGAAAGGTCCCACTTTGTTTATACTTTTTATGTTGTCTCAAAGGAAATCCTTTTGATAAATCTTTATGGTTTTTATATCATCAAGAAATAGTCACCACACAGTTGCTTCTTGCACTCAATATTAGTTTTGTTTTCTTATCAGTGTGTTGTTTGGATCAGGATGAGTAGATATAATGACCTTTAACACAGATCTAGTTATTTTTTCCTAATTTGTGACCTGACAATTGCAGTGTTGTTATAGATGTTTCATTTGAAAATATAATGAGTTCTTGTGGGTCCAGAGTATAATCCACAAGATATAATGATAACTTTGTTGATATCGCAGAGAACAAATGAGTACCTATGATTTAGTGTGAAAGAAAACAGCTCTTTGATACCATATATGCTGGTTTTCAATTTAAGGAGAAATGAAGATGCTGTGTTCTAGAAAAATTTTTTGGATGATTGGAAGAGTGGCTTTAATGATGACATTAATAGTATTGATATCTACGAAAGTGAAAAGTTTAAATAAAGTTGTCTTGAAATATGAGTGGGAGACAGCAGTATTTCTAAAATATAGTCTCATAGTGTAATTTAAAATAAGTACGTATGTATAAATATATAATATTAAATAGATACTGTAAGTACATATTTGACTATTTCATATATAGTCTTAAAAATGTTTGTATTTCAACTTGGCTATACATTTTTTGGGGGAGAGGGTTAAGTATGAAGGGGTATTCTCATTGTCTTATATTTAATGTCACCTTATATTCAAGTGTGGCTTCCCTGATAGTTTAGTTGGTAAAGAATCCGCCTGCAGTACAGAAGACCCTGGTTCAATTCCTGGGTCAGGAAGATCCGCTGGAGAAGGGACAGGCTACCCACTCCAGTGTTCTTGGGCTTCCCTTGTGGCTCAGCTGGTAAAGAATCTGCCTGCAATGTGGGAGACCTGGGTTCCATCCCTGGGTTGGGAAGATCACCTGCAGGAAGGAATGGCTACCCACTCCAGTATTCTGGCCTGGAGAATTTCATGGCCTATGTAGTGATTGGGGTCACAAAGAGTCAGACACAACTGAGCGACTTTCACTTATATTCAAGTATATATTGTTTTTTATTAATCAGGTAATTTTGAAGGAAAATATTTTTCAAAAACCTGTCAGTATTTAGTTAAGATCCATATTTGAATTTCAGTTATTATTTTTAAAGATTTTAATACTTGGAACACACTTGGCTTGTAATGCTGAAAATGAAGAAGACATTAACTTCATACTTTTTGGTAAGGAGAGATACTTAAATGTTTCTTTATCCTTCTGTAGGCAATACCAAGATTTCCTTGAAGATCTTGAAGAAGATGAAACAATTAGAAAAAATGTGAACATTTATAGAGGTTGGTGAATAAGGAATATTTAACTTGTATCTTCTGTAAATAATTACTACAGTATGAGTATCTTGATATCATAAACTTCGATTCCATAAATGACTTTTATTGTGTGTTCTAAAACTACTCTAAACATGTACCCATCTTCCCCCTAAAAAAAATCCCAAACTTTCACAACAGTAAAATATTGTTTACTTTGCTACATTTATATAATTTGCATCCTAGCATGCTCCCTCAATTTGCTGACCCCTATACAAATGGGTAGTTATTCATACATTTATGCAAGTTCAGTCATTCAGTGCATATTTAAATGCCTGCTCTGGATGTGATATAAGTGCTACAGATATAATATGGTTAAATAGTAGTAATGATGGGGAGGGCAGGTATTTGCATATTCCATATTCGTATCTATTTGAAGTTCTCTTTATATTTTGTCTTAGATTCAACCATTCCTGTGGAAAGTGACACAGATGATGAAGGAGCGCCTCGAATTAGTCTGGCTGAGATGCTTGAAGACCTTCACATTTCCCAAGATGCTACTGGTGGAGAAGGTGAATTGATGATGACATGAGATCATGTTGTATATGGTTTCCACATCTGTAGGGTCAGGATGTTGGACAAAATACTTTTACTGTCTGTTCTGTCTGCCTTCACATTGAGAGAAGAGAAATTTAGTTTTAAACCTGAATAAATGCAACTATTTCAGTTGCTCACTTGAAGAACTGAAAACAGTTGATGGCTTTGAAGTTTTAGATAAAAAATTATGGAGAATGGAGTTATTACTGAAATTTAGGGCATTTACAAATAGAAGTTTATTGGCTTGCTTTCTTTATGAGACATTAGTATTTTCATATACTGTATAGCTCTGGGTTTAAAAGCTTGCAAGTTGTGATTCCTTGGAGGTTACCTAAACCTTCAAGCACTAAACACGCTTTTACATTCTTTTTATATTGATTGCTTTAGTGGAAGAGCATATGAAAAGTCATTTTTAATATGAACTTGTAGGGCACTTCAATCTACTTTAGATCATTTTTATATCCTTGGGATAGGAAAATTAGGGGTTAGTTTATAATTGGACATTCAGTAGGAAAGTTACCTTTTTTTATTTGTAATATTTACATCTTCAAAAGCTGTTAAGCTGGGGATAATCTTACTTTTTGTTGCAAAAGAAGGTATATTTAAAATATTTACAAATTATATAGCAAACAGAGTATTGAAAGGTTAAGTAATGATTTATTCCTTAATTGTTTTGGTCTGTGCCAGCAGCTTAGTGTTGTAGCTGCTTATGTCATAAAAATGTCTTCCTGTCTCTATAAGGATTTTGCTTTTAAAATTTTGGTTTACAAATTGAGAAAGAATTCTGTCTTTATAAGTTTGTTTCATTGAACACATTACCCTCAAAAAGAATGTTAGAATCCAGCATATGGACAATGAAATAATATAAGTAATCTTCTTGCTTTATAAAACCATGAATCAGATTTAAATAGGAACTACCTTTCACATCCTTGAAGGGAAAAGCATTGGTTTTGTTTTTAAAGTGTTCCGAAAATGAAGTATTAAGATCCTATTTCTATAAGCAAGATAATTAAGCATGCCAGAACTAAGAACCAACTCATAAATTCTATATATATCACTAAATAAGGAAATTGAGTAAGTGCTGAATGGAACACTTCCTATTTAAGATTTGACTCCTTAATCCTGAAGTTATGAATAAAGCCTTGTTCTTTCTAAAGTGACTTCTTTTCTGTCTGCATATTTAAAGTTTTTACCTGTGGTCTCTGTTTATCTCTTCCATGTCAAGACTTCAAAAAGCATGAAAATAAAAACAATCTCCCCCTTTTTTGTGTCCTTGAAGTGGTTATGTTGGTGTCATATTTAAGTTTCTTGCAGTTTTCTGAGATAGAATTAGTGTTTCTTACTTGTTTTGATGTTGTGTCTTTATGAGAAATGAAATCTGTTGATTGAAACAAGGCTGTGACAAGATGAGGGAATATAGCTAAAAGAAAAGCTGTTAGCTAAGAGTGTGCACAGTTATACTGCCTTGTTAAATCTGCCATTTTAGAGGATAGTTCCCAGGCTTATGGGTCCCAAAGTACTATAGTTGATAACCCAGAGTTGATAGGATTTGGGAAATGCTGGTATTAATCTGAACCACAGAAACCTGATTGATAACCCAGTTTATAAATATGAATAATGTCTAAGTCAATATGATTTTTTTTATAGCCAGATCTGCACGTGAAGCCACTATTTTATAGGCAAAAGACCCTTGATGAGCAGGGAAGCAGTCGAGGGGAGAGAGTTGCTTCAGTAGTTGAGATGCTTAACAGCATCAAGCTAGTTTCTTGCCACAGTAGAACCCAGAATTCCAGGCTTTGTGCTAGGACACCCTTCTCTGGTCAGTTTTGAGTAAGTACCAAGAGCTTTCCCATGACTCTTAATTTTATTAAATGTGTTCATGGTGATTTTTATCCTTTAGATAACTTGATCTGTTATTTTTAGGCTGAAGGATGTTTATTTTTAAAAATAATTGAATTTTGACATAATTTCAGACAAAAGTTGCAGAATAGTACAAAGAATTCCTGGAAACCCTTCACTCGGATTTGCCAAATGTAAACACAACCTTATTTTTTTTCTTTGTCTTTTTAATTTTTTTTTTTTTCCTGAGCCATTTATGAGTAATGCCCTAATACTTGTTTTTTTCCCTCTCCAAAGCAAGGAATTTTCTTACATAATCACAGTGCAATAATCAAAATCAGAGAATTAACATTGACACAATATTGTTACCTAATCAGTGGACCACGCTGAAATTTTGTCATTTATCCCAACTATAATAAAGTCCTTATCTAAGATTGTGTTGTGTGGAGTTCTCTTACTGGACTTCTTTGATCTGAACCCATTCCTGAGTTTTTTTTAAAAGCGTAATTGGCATTTTTGAGGAGTCCAAACCAGTTGTTTTTGCAGAATGGCCTCAGTTTAGCCTTGTCTGACATTTCCTCACAATTATATTAAGCCCTTTTAGCAGGATTACCCCAGATGTAGTGGTAAATTCTCATTGCATTGTATCAGGAAATGTATGCTGTTGATTAGTCCAGGTGTTTCAAACCTTCTTGGGTTATTTTATGTTGGTTTTCTGTTTGAAGGGATTAAAGGACTTGATCCTTTGCAGTTGTTATTTTAACTTGATTTTTCTTTTTAAATTCATTAATTTATAAATGGTGAAGCATATGCTTTGATTTACAGTTCTTTGAATTTTAACATGTATAGATCCTTATAATTGCCACTACAATTAAAAAAAATCCTGTCATCCTCCCCAACTCCCCTGAATTCCCTTTGCTACCCCTTTGATTTCAAACCGTTCACCTATCCTTCACCCCTGCCAACTTCCAGTTTGTTGTTTAACCTTAGGGTTTGCTTTTTCCAGAATATGTAATATGAAATCATACAGTATGTAGCCACTTAAGTCTGCTTCTTTTCAAATAGCATGGTGCAGTTGAGATTTGTCTAAGGTGTGGAATATGTCAAGAGTTTGTTACTTTTTGTTTTGAATACTGTTGCACTGTTTGGATGTACCACAGTTTATCCATTCCCCTGTTGAGACACATTTGAATTTCCAGGTTTTGATGATGAACAGTAAAGCTCTTGTGAACATTTGTGTATAGGTTTTCATTTTACTTGGATAAATAACAAGGGATCTGATTGTTGGGTCTTTATAGTAATTGTGTTTTTAACTATTTTCCAGTTGATTTGTGCCTTTTTGAAAATTTCCCACCAGGCTTCCCTGGTGGTTCAGAAGTAAAGAGTTCATCTGCAATGCAGGAGCTGTGGGTTCGATCCCTGGGTTGGGAAGATCCCCTGGCAAAGGGAATAGCAGCCCACTCCAGTATTCTTGCCTGGAGAATCCCCGTGGACAGGAACCTGGTGGGCTATAGTCCCTGGGGTCACAAAGAGTCGGGCACGACTGAAGGGACTTGAGCACTCATGCATGCTTTCCCACCAGCAGTTTGTCAACATCTCAGTTATTATGGTGTCACTTTTTTTTTTTTAACCATTTTAATAGATAGTAGATAATGTGCTTTGTGGCTTTTTAATTTACATTTTCCTAATGGAGTCGCAGAGTTGGATATGACTGAGCAGGCACACACAGACACACAAAATGGCTTATTATGATGAGCATCTTTTCATATGCTTCCTTGTTACATGTATATCTTCAACTGATAAAACCGCTGTTCAAAACCTTTGCCTACTTTTAAAAATCAGATTATTTAATTTCTTTTTGTTGAGTTAGTTTTCTCTTTTGATGCTCACATCCTGTAATTGGCTAGTGGGTGTGCCATCAGTCTGGCTCCTGTGTCCTTTTCACACGTTCTCCTCTATATATTTGATTTTATTCATGGATGCTGATAATGTAACTCTTTGAGCAAGTTTTGGGTTTCCCTTATTCAGGGCCTTTGTGCAGTCTGCTTTTGGCGTGTTTTCATGATGGGGCAAATTTTCCTAAAAATAGACCAATTTACTTAAAAATAGGCCTGCCTCAGTTGAGTCATCTTAGGAATTAAGGAATCAGGAAATGATGTCATAAAAAGCACAGATGTAGTTTATTCATTCTCAGTTTATCAGTTCCGTCACATGTTAAACTAACTTGAGCAGTAAGGTGGTGAGCCTTGATGAAAGCAAGATATCAGTCTCACTATCTCTCTGAACTTAAAAGTAGTTTAAGGAGAATGATCAGTTTGATACATTTTGAAAGAGCTGCCTTACTGCTCAGAAAGAGGCATGCTGGAGGATTCCTTCTGGTAAAACAAGATCTATAATATTTCAAAGTTATTAGAAGTTGGTTTGACAGTCACTGTGTTTCTGTAGCAATGCTGCTTGTACAGATGGTCACTGATTTATGGTGGTTCAGTTTAGGATTGTTCAAGTTTATGATGGTGCGAAAATGGATGTGTATTCAGTAGAAACTGTACTTCGAATTTTGATCTTTTCTGGGGCTAGAAATATGCAATACAATACTCTTGTGATGATGATCAGCGGCATCGAGCATAGCTCCAAGTCATCAATGAGGGTAAACAATCAATAAACTTACGGTCATTCTGTATACATACAACCATTCTGTTTTTCACTTTCAGTATAGTGTTTCATTGTAAATCAACTATACTTCACTTTAAAAAAATCTTGTAAAAAAATATTTGGGGAAAAGTTACACTGATTTATATAGCATTTACATCGTATTGGGCTTCACTGGTGGCTCAGATGGTAAAGAGTCTGCCTGTAATGCCTGAGACCAGGTTTGATCCCTGGATCAGGAAGATCTGGAGAAGGAAATGGCAACCCATTCCAGTGTTCTTGCTTGGAAAATCCCATGGAAGGAGGAGCACGGTGGGTCATAGTTGATGGGGTTGTAAAGAGTTGGACATAACTGAGCAACTGATACTTTCACTTTACATTGTATTAGGTATTTTAAGTAAATCTAGAAATGATTTGAAGTGTACAGCATGGTGTGTGCAATGTGCAAATACTTTGCCCTTTATCCTTGTAGTTTGTAGCCTGTGGGGTGTCCTGGAACTAATCCTTTGCAGATTCCCAGGGACAGCTGTACTAGTTCAGTCATTTATTTAGAGCAACATGGACTCATGAGTACTTACTTTATATTGAGGTTATTAGCTAACACTACTGTACTTTGCTGTTTGAGTTGTTCTAGCTTCGGCTATTTGTAGCTCTTTTGGTTGATCTTCCTTTGACACAACCCCGTTGGGCTTGTATATGTGGTTTTTTTCCTTTTTCTCTCCTTTCTCCTCCTTCCCTCTCTCTACTTCCCCTTTCCCCATTCCTTGTCTCCCTCCCCCGTCACATTCCCCTTCTCTGCCACCATAATTATGGTGACTCATTTTGTATATTTACTGCTTTATAATTAGCCATTTTGCCAAGAAATTCTGGTTCCATTTATTGAAGAATGGTTTTAAATGCCAGTATTAGGCACAAGGTATGCTTGTTGCTACTGGGTGTCATTTCTTTCAGGCCTTCTTGAGTGACTGAAAAAAAATGCTTTTATAGTAACCTATGTATTAATATTTATACTTATTTTTATCTGTATTAAGCTAAATATGAGTTCATATTATCTCCAGCTCTTAATTCTTTACCTCATGGATCCATCTGACTTTCACTGTTTATCTGTAAACTCCCACTCCAATTAAAAAAAACAACAACCAAAAAGCACCTAAAACTCTGGTCCTGTCATCTGCCATTCATTTATCTAATTATTCAATTCCGGTATACATGTATAGGCTTCCCAGGTGGCTCACCCAGTGGTAAAGAATCTGCCTTGCCAATACAGGAGATGCAAGAGACTCAAGGTCAAACCCTGAGTTGGGACAATCCCCTGGAGTAGGAAATGGCAACCCACTCCAGTGTTCGTGCCTGGAGAATCCCATGGACAGAGGAGCCTGGCGGACTACAGTCCTTGGGGTTGCAAAGAGATGGACATGGCTGACTGAGGACACACGCATCTTCAGTGAAGTTTCTGTATGTTGGTAATATAGTTAGAATCTCTTGTCACAGTCTGTATTTAATCCCCTGACTTCCTAAATGATTTTTAAAAATTTTCTTAGATTAAGGTTCATTTTGTGCTATAAAGTTTTATGGGTTTTGATAAATGCATAATGTCTTCTAGTCACCATTATAGTATGATGCAGAATAGTTTTACTGCTCTAAAAGTCCCCTGTACTTCACCTGTTCATCCTGAACCCCATACCTTTGGCAGCCAGTAATCATTTTACTATCTGTATAGTTTAGCCTTTCCAGAGTGTCATGTAATTGCAATCATATGTAGCCTTTTATATACTGGCTTCTTTCACTTAGCAAAATGTCTTTAATGTTATTCTGTCTTTTGTGCCTTGTAAGTGCATGTATTTTATTGTTGAATAATATTCCTTAGTATAGAGGCACCGTACTTTATTCATTCACCTGTCAAAATATCTTGTTTACCAGCTTTTGGTTATTATGAATACATCTGCTATAAACTTTTGTATGCAGATTTTTGTGTTGATAAAGGTTTTCACGTCAATTGGGTGAATATCTAGGAGCAAGATTGCTGGCTCTTATGGTAACACTATGTTTACTTTTGGAAGAGATTACCAAACTGTCTTCCAAAGTGGCATTCTACATTCCCACTAGCAATGTATGAGAGTTCCTGTTGCTTTGCATCCTTGCCAGCATTTGGTTTTGTTAGCTTTTTGGATTTTAGTTATTCTAATAGGTGCATGGTGATATTTCATGGTTGTAATTTTCAATTCCCTGTTGATAAAAGGATGATTAGTGTCTTTTCATATTGCTTATTTGCCATGTGGTATATCTTCTGTATATAATGAGGTGTCCAGATCTTTGGCCCATTTTTTAATGGAAGTATAGTTTATTTACAATGTTGTGTTCGAACACATGTAAACCCATGGCTGATTCATGTCAATGTATGGCAAAAACTATTACAATATTGTAAAGTAATTAGCCCCCAACTAAAATAAATAAATTTATAAAAAAAAAAATACAAAAAAAAAATACAAAAAAAACCCCCAAAAATAACAATGTTGTGTTCGTTTCAGGTGTACAGCAAAGTGATTCAGTTATATATAATATGTATCCTTTTTTTTTCAGATTTTTTTCCCTTGCAGGTTATTACAAAATATTGACTATACTTCCCTGTACTATACAGTAGGTCCTTTTTGGTTATCAATTTTATGTATAGTAGTGTGTGTATATGTTAATCCCAAACACTTAATTCATCCCCCGTCCTCTTTGATAACTATTAGTTTGTTTTCTATGTCTGTGGGTCTATATCTGTTTTGTATGTAAGTTCACTTGTATCATTTTTGTTTTAGATTCCACATATAAAGGATATCATATGTTATTTGTCTTTGGCAGCCCATTTTTAAATTGAGGTTTTTTTTTCCCAGTTTTATTGAGATATAAATGACATGCAGCATTATATATGTTTAAGGTATGCAGTATAATGATATACATCATCACAATAAGTTTGGTGAACATTATTATCTCATATAGATTCAGAATTAAATGCATGGAAAAAAATAATTTTCCTTGTGATGAAAATTCTTAGGATTTACACTCTTTTATATATAACATACAACAGTGTTCATTATATTCTTGAGTTTTAAAAAGTCTTTGTGTATTTTGTATAAAGGTCCTTTATCAGATACGTATTTTGAAAATATTTTTGTGGCTTGCCTTTAAATGTTTATATGAAGATTATATATATGAATTATTTGTGATATTTGTATTATATATAATTATGTAGAGGTGAGATCATACTGTCTGTATATTTTTGTACCTTCCTTTCTCTTTAACATTAACATTATTTTATGAACCTTTTCTAAACCATTAAAATTTTTAAAACATATTTATTAATAAAACATATTCCACTGGAGGATTACAAAAATAGTCCTAATTCTTTACTCTTCCCTGTGTCCATTCCCTTTATCTTGTAATTCACAATAAGACCAAATAATAAACATTTAAGGATTGTTAGGTTGTATGGTCTCTGTTACTACTACACTGCTGTTATAGTATAAAAAATCCATGGGAAATATATAAATGAAAGGAAGTGTCTATATTCTAATAAAACCTTTATTTGAAAAAAACAGGTAGTGGATCAGATTTTGCCTGTAGCCTATAGTTTGTTGACCCCTGATGTAACTTTGTAGTGCCCTTCTACTCTTTGGGTTTGGTGATTAGAATGAGGTTCCGAGTTGAGGGCTCAGGAGGCTCCTGCCGCTGTCTTAACTGTGAAAACATGCCTGGATGAGTGTCGGAGGAAGAGATACAGGTGGCACAGACCAGGTTGCTCCAGTTACCCTGTGTGAAGCCAGCCAACCTCATACTTTGAACAAACTCAGCTAAGATCAGCAGAACTGGTGAACCAACCTCAACTAACTTGGCATGTGAGCAATAAGCTTACATGCCACTTAGGGTTTGCTCTTGTTGCACAGCATTAGACAATTGGTAGATATGCCAACATTTAATTATCCTACCTCTAAAGTTGGTTGTTGCCACATTTTTTTCCTTATAAAAATCTTTGTTTTGCTCATTATTTTCTTAGGAATGAAATTGCTGTTAAAGAGCATATAAGAATCTCAGGACACGTTACAAAAAGTCCTTTCCAGAATGATACTGTGTGGTACAATTTTTAGGAGTGTCTCTTAAAATCTTACTGTTCTTAATGATTGACCTGCTTTCTCTCTTCACTTAATATTTTCTGGACTTAAGTAGGTGAGGTCCAGTCCACAGTGATCTGTGTGTTGAACTTCTAGGGCAGTTATCATCTCTCCTTAGTTTTTAGATGCCTCTTGAGTTATTGTTACTGTTTTTATATGTATATGTCTCTCTAACTAGACTTTTCTAATTAGCATTTATTTAAGGCAACGTGAGTGCAATGCATAGTCTTCAGGTAGTTAGTAGTATGATTTGATTGAAGTCAGTATTTTAAAAAATGGGCAAAGTTTTAAGTAGTTACTTATGAGTCTGTCCATGAAATAAGAAATCAAGCAGATCTGAATGGTGTTAGAGAGGCAGTAAATGGGATTTGTAGGGAGAGTTATTTATGTTAGTCAAGAGTTCATTTTACTTAAAACCTACACCTAATTCTAAGCTTGATAAATTATGTTTGAGTAGTACTGATTATAATTAGTTAACCATAGAAGTCTGATGTAGTATCATCACAAACTGTTAAGTGCAACACACAGTAAATAGTTTTCTTCCTTCAAGGGTACTTTATTGTATATAATAGCACAAATGGTATTTGTAAATGGTCATGTGGACAGAGAAGTACAGGTGACCTACTCAGAGCAGGTAGCCTTTAATCAAAAGGATAAACTATTGGGCGGTATTCAGGAAGTATTAAGTATGTCTGATCTCCTTTGTTTATGCATTTAGATCGGAAATAATGTTGAAGTGCAGACTACTTGACAGAGGCTGAGATAAATCTGTGTTATCTGGATTCTAGAGTGTCAGCATAAATGAATGTTGTAAAAGTCTGTGCAGAGTGTTATGAGACATTCCTGGGATGGTGACACTATGAATAGCTTGGGATGTGGAATCCTGTGTTTCAGATAGGATCTTAGAAAGATCTGTGTTCTGATTGTAGAGTTCTATTTTGGCATTTTGCCTTTTTTTTTTAATTTGAGAATAGTTGGTTACAGTGTTGTGTTAGTGTCAGTTATATGGCAAAGCGAATCAATTATACATATATACTCTTTTTTTAGATTCTTTTCTCGTATAGGCCATTACAAAGTATTGAGTAGAGTTCCCTGTGCTATACAGTAGGTCTTTTAGTTATCTGTTTTATGTATAGTAATGTGTATATGTCAGTCCCAGTCTCCCAATTTATCCCTCCCCCTCCTACCCCCACCTTTCTGCCTGGTAACCATAAATTTATTTTCTACATCTGTGACTATTTCTGTGACATTTTGCCTTTCATTTTGTAAGAATATATAGATTCTGATCCTCAGCAAATTTGTATATTGCAAAAAGTTTGTTTGGGGTTGTTTCCCCAGTCCCTTAACTCTTTTCCTTCCCTAGTCACGTTGGCCTTTGCTCTCTTTTCATGGGAAATGGTCTGATACTCATAGTAAGGGATGAATAAATAGTTATGGAGTAAAGTGTTAGTCCTGCGAGTATTTTCATTTTTGTTAGGGACCAAAGGCTTAAGCAAAGGCACAGTCAGATGGAGGAGACATTTTGGGAGATAGCAAGTCTTCTGAATGTGGTAAATTGAATTGTTGGTTACAATTCTTAATTCCTCTGTAGGTAATAAATAGCGTTCTATTTCCCCAGTCCTCATGGTGATGGAGTGTATTTCTTTGCTCCTTAACTTTGGACTTGGCTGTGTGCCTTGCTTTGGCAGTGAGGTGTTAGTGGATATGGTAAGAAGATAGGATTAAAATGCCTTTGCTTATTTGCACTTGTGTTCCTGTTTTTCTATCTTCACCACAAGGAGAAATGCCCTTGGTAGTCTTTGCCTCCTCAACTGGGCTCAGAATGGAACATCTGAAGCAGTGTCACTCTAAATAACTGTTAATGCCAAGTGTAAGAATAAATGATTATTGTTAAGCCATTGAGTTTTGGAGTGGTTTCTTATGTAGTAGTATCAGCAATAGCTAACTGATAGTCTCATCTTTAAAATTCATTTCATTAAGTCGTTGTTAATGGACAACGATCCCTTCCCCCTTCTCATCACATAGGGTTACAGTTAAGATGATGGGGGTATACTCCTGTAGATTCCCTTAAAGCAGCCTGAGTTTTACTGCTACTTTCACTGTGAGAGTGGATATAAAAATTTTATTGGGTTCATTCCCATGCATTCTTGTGCCTGTTTTTTAGGCTTTACTGGTTTACATAATGGTGTCTTGGACAGATGGGGGAGGAGGCCAAGAAGACCTGGCTCTGGTTGTCCCAACTCATGCTTCAAGCTAGCAACTTCATTTTTATTTAGATATTTGATTTTTATGTAAGATTTTGTTAGAGAAAAACAGGAATTGTTGCTTATAAACAAGCTTGTACATTCATACCGTGGGATATTCATCAATAAAAGGGGATGAACTGTTTGATACACACAACTTGGATGGATCTTAAGGGAATTATGCTGAGTGAAAAGAGTCAATCTCAAAAGGTTATAAATTGTGTCATTCCATTTATATAACATTCTTGAAACAACACATTTATAAAGAGAATGGCTTAGTGATTGCCAGTGTTTAGTGATGGGGGTATGTGTGGAGGTTGGGTGTGGCTATAGTGAGATTGCACATGGGGGCTATGATGATGGAAGAGTTCTGTGGTTTGATTGTGGTGATGATCACATGAAACTACACAGGTGATAAAATTGCACAGACAGGTGTGTGCACACACACATGCATATACATACACACATGCTTGTAAAACTGGTAAAATCTGAATAAGCCCTATGGATTGTCTCAGTGTCAGTTTCCTTATTTTGGTCCTGTACTATAGTTATGTAAGATGTTACCATGGTGGGAGGATAGATGAACAATGCACAGGACCTCCCTGTGTATGGGTGTGTATAAATATATATGTTTGCTACTTCCTGTAAGTAGATTATTATTTCAGAATCAAAATTTGAGAGTTAAAAGCATTGCCATGTATGCAAGCTAATAGTGAAAGTGAAGGGAAGGTGTGGGTTGCTCAGTCGTGTTCAACTCTCTGTGACCGCATGGACTGTAGCCCGCCAAGCTCCTCCGTCCATGGTATTTTCCAGGCAAGAATATTGGAGTGGGTTGCCATTCCTTTCTCCAGGATATCTTCCTGACCCAGGGATTGAACTCGGGTCTCTTGCATTGCAGGCAGATTCTTCACTGTCTGAGTCATTAGGTAGAGCTAATATTAGAGGAAAAGAAATAGTTCTTTCTTAAATAGTAAATCGTGTGTGTGTGTGTGCGCTCATACACTCAGTTGTGTCTGACTCTTTGTGACCCCATGGACTGTAGCCCACCAGGCTTCTCTGTCCATGGAATTTTCCAGGCAGCAATACTGGAGCAGGTTTCCATTTCTTTCTCCAGGGTAATGTGTTTCTTATGTCTCCTGCATTGCAGGTGGATTCTTTACTACTGAGCCACCAATAGTAAATCATAATAATAAGGTGATTTATTCGAAAGAAATTCAAGTGAATATTGACACATTTTATTAGGCAATTTATTCATTTTTTGATAATCTAACATATTCTTTAGAGAAAAATGTGATAGAAGAGAAGGTGCTTGTGTGTCAGTGTGTATGTTTATTTAGTTCCACATAGTGGAATTATCAGAGTCCACAAAAGGACCCTTTGTTATTGCAGTTATTAGCAAAAGGGAAGAGGAGGATTTTAGGTGAGGGAAAAGAGAGGATCTTCATTTTGAGGTTATTAGGGAAGGAAATGGCAACCCACTCCAGTACTATTGCCAGTACTGAAAATCCCATGGACGGAGGATCCTGGTAGGTTACAGTTCACGGGGTCGCAAAGAGTCGGACGCGACTGAGCGACTTCACTTTCACTTCACTTCCTGCAGAAGGCAACTAATGAGGACTAGCAATTTTCAGTTTCGGCAATCCAGGGAGACCTTTGTGTTAAGAAATTAAAAGCAGTTTTCTTTCCATTAGGAATGTTCAGATCTATTAATATAAATGTTCACAGTAACATACTCCTTTGCTGTCAGATATTATTACCATGGAACGGTTAGCATCAGACATGTAGCATGATTTATGGAACCATATTTACCCCCAAGCATATGGATGAATGTATCGAGAAGGAAGGGACGTTGGTCATATCCTTTATATAATATTTTCCTTTTTCTAAAGTATGAGGATACAAAATAAATGTTTATTTTAAAGTCCCACAGGTGGTACTCAGCTGTCTTTACCATACAGTCACATTTTTTTTTTCATATGGCATCCTGTGGAAATACAGTTTTAGTCTACTTTATGTGTGTGTGAAAGGAAGTGTAGAATATAGTTCAGTGCATAGACATAAGAGCCAGATGTCCTGAGTTCACATTCCAGCTGTGATCCTCAGGCAGGTACTTTCCTTCTCTGATTCAATCTCCTTATCTGTAAAATGGGGATTCAGTTGTTTAAAATTGTTTCCAATGATTGTGAAGATAATATTACAGAAGTGTGGTATTTTTCAGATGGTCTGTACACTGTACTGACATAAAAGGGCTGGAAGTGCAAAAAGGAAGACAAGGGGCCTGGAGCAGGAAAGAGGAAGATGAAGGTCAGAAGTACATCAGAAGAGATAGAAGTGCAGGTGGTGTTGCCTTTGAGTTGACCTGCTGTTGTACTCCTGAAGATACCAGGGTCTGCTGAAGTGGTATCACTTAACTAAAGGCTGATGATTCTGCACTGGCTGCTCATCTGGAGTCTATTTCCATAGTAGCAAGTGTCCACCAGCAACTGTCACACATTGGAAGCCAGGGCCTTTCTGCTTCTTCAGGTTCCTCAGTTCCCTTCAGTGCCTAACAGGAAGCCACCTAGCAGGAGACTTTAGAAGTGTTTTAGAATAGTTTGATGTTTCCCAGCCCCAGATGTTCAGAGTAGCATATAGAAGGGTAGGTGGGGTGAAAAATAACAGGTAACTAATCTGTGCAAAGACTGTGCACATATCTTCTGTAATTAGTAACTGTGTCTGGGAAGAACTTGGGGGCTTGGGCATAGCACTGGAGGGATGTAGTCATTTTACTCCTTGTCTTTGGAGCTTTGTTTTTAATGCATTTAGATCCACAGAATTAAGCTTGGGCATAGCACTGGAGGGATGTAGTCATTTTACTCCTTGTCTTTGGAGCTTTGTTTTTAATGCATTTAGATCCACAGAATTAAGTTGATTTTACACATTTCAGTAGCATGTTGATCTTGGTTCATGTAATTTATTATGCCCATTCCTTTTTCTCATCATCACTTATACCATGTGTGTCTACTTCCCATAAATTCTTTAAAGATAAATAATGTTACTCATGGGTTAAATTTAAATAAGCGTGCTGATAATTTAATTCTTAATTACTTTTTTTATACTTAGCAGTAGGTTTCTGAAGTGAATCCATGTAGCTGTAAAATAAATTTGGTTCACTTTTTTTTTTCATGGTATTCTACCATACTCATTTATCACCCTTTCTCTTCTCATCTGTTTTCCCATTGATGGGCATTTAAGTTGCCTGCAGTTATTTTGCATACAGTGCTGCAATGAACAGCCTCATCCCTGTTATATTGATCTTTTGAGAATTCAGTTCAGTTCAGTTCAGTCACTCAGCCATGTCCGACTCTTTGCAACTCCATGAACCGCAGCACGCCAGGCCTCCCTGTCCATCATCAACTCCCTGAGTCCACCCAAACCCATGTCCATCAAGTCAGTGATGCCATCCAACCATCTCATCCTCTTGTCGTCCCCTTCTCCTCCTGCCCTCAATCTTTCCCAGCTTCAGGGTCTTTTCCAATGAGTCGGCTCTGTGCATCAGGTGGCCAAAGTATTGGAGTTTCAGCTTCAACATCAGTCCTTCCAATGAACACCCAGGACTGATTTCCTTTAGGATGGACCGGCTGGATCTCCTTGCAGGCCAAGGGACTCTCAAGAGTCTTCTCCAACACCACAGTTCAAAAGCATCAATTCTTCGGTGCTCAGCTGTCTTTATAGTCCAACTCTCACATCCATACATGACCACTGGAAAAACCATAGCCTTGACTAGATGGACCTTTGTTGGCAAAGTAATGTCTCTGCTTTTTAATATGCTGTCTAGGTTGGTCATAACTTTCCTTTCAAGGAGTAAGCATCTTTTAATTTCATGGCTGCAGTCACCATCTGCAGTGATCTTGGAGCCATCTGCAGTGATCTTGGAGCCCAGAAAAATAAAGTCAGCCACTGTTTCCCCATCTATCTGCCATGTAGTGATGGGACCGGATGCCATGATCTTAGTTTTCTGAGTGTTGAGCTTTAAGCCAACTTTTTCGCTCTCTTCTTTCACTTTCATCAAGAGGCTCTTTAGTTCTTCACTTTCTGCCATAAGGGTGGTATCACCTGCATATCTGAGGTTATTGATATTTCTCCCGGCAATCTTGATTCCAGCTTGTGCTTTATCCAGCCCAGCCTTTCTCATGATGTACACTGCATATAAGTTAAATAAGCAGGGTGACAATATACAGCCTTGACGTACTCCTTTTCCTATTTGGAACCAGTCTGTTGTTCCATGTCCAGTTCTAGTTGTTGCTTCCTGACCTGCATACAGATTTCTCAAGAGGCAGGTCAGGTAGTCTGGTATTCCCATCTCTTTCAGAATTTTCCACAGTTTATTGTGATCCACACAGTCAAAGGCTTTGGCATAGTCAATAAAGCAGAAATAGATATTTTTCTGGTACTCTCTTGCTTTTTCAATGACCATCAGATGTTGGCAATTTGATCTCTGGTTCCTCTGCCTTTCTAAATCCAGCTTGAACACCTGGAAGTTTGAGAATTTCTGGGGTATATATCCAGTGTGGCAGACAGCCTCTAAAATGGCTCCCAATGATCCCTGCCTCCTAATATTCACACCTTGTGTAATCTCCTCCCCTTTAATGTAGGCTGGTCCTAGCTATTCTCTTCTAGTGAATAAAATCTGGCAATTGTGAAGAGATCCCACTTGCAAGATGAGATTTTTAAAGATCTGACTCTTGTCTTACCTGCCATTTCTCATCCTCTTTTCTTTGTGGGAAGCATGGAGAGGTCCCTACAGCAGGGAACTTAAGTCTCTGACCCACAACCAACTAGGCTCTGAGGCCTGGCAACAGCGTTGTGAGTGAGCTTGGAGGCAGATGTTTCCTCCAGTTACCCTTGAGGTAACTGCAGCCCCAGCTGACTCTCTTGTTTATTGACTGCTTTGAATCTTTGTTGCCCTGTGGGCTTTCTCTAGTTGTAGGGGGCTCCTCTAGTTGCAGTGTCCAGGCTTCTCATTGCAATGGCTTCTCCTGTTGCAGAGCACAGGTCCTTGAGCACGCAGGCTTTAGCAGTTGTTTCACATGGGCTCAGTAGTTGCAGCTCCCAGGCTCTCAAGCACAGGCTCAGTAGTTGTGCACGGGCTTACTTGCTCCACAGCATGTGGGATCTTCCCGGACCAAGGTTCAAACCTGTGTCTTGCATTGGCAGGTGGATTCCCCTAGCCCCTGGGGAAGCCCAATTGCAACCTTTTGAGAGACCCTACTCAGCTAAACCACATCTGATTCCTGACCCACAGAAACTTTGAGATAATATTTGTCCTTTTAAGCAAATCTTGAGTAATTTGTTGTATAGTAATAAGTAGCTAATATAACCAGGAATGTGACTGTTGGGTTGTGGGATATATGCATACTTAGTACTGCCAGATTTCTTTCGTATCAGCAATCAGTTCAGTCATTCAGTCATGTCCGACTCTGCGACCCCATGAATTGCAGCACGCCAGGCCTCCCTGTCCATCACCAACTCCCGGAGTTTACCCAAATTCATGTCCATCAAGTCGGTGATGCCATCCAGCCATCTCATCCTCTGTCATCCCCTTCTACTCCTCACCCCAATCCTTCCCAGCATCAGGGTCTTTTCCAATGAGTCAACTCTTCGCATGAGGTGGCCAAAGTATTGGAGTTTCAGCTTCAGCATCAGTCCTTCCAATGAACACCCAGGTCTGATCTCCTTTAGGATGGACTGATTGGATCTCCTTGCAGTCCAAGGGACTCTCAAGAGTCTTCCCCAGTACCACAGCTCAAAAGCATCAATTCTTCGGCACTCAGCTTTCTTCACAGTCCAACTCTCACATCCATACGTGACTACTGGAAAAACCATAGCCTTGACTAGATGGACCTTTGTTGGCAAAGTAATGTCTCTGCTTTTTAATATGCTGTCTAGGTTGGTCATAACTTTCCTTCCAAGGAATAAGCGTCTTTTAATTTCATTGCTGCCATCACCATCTGCAGTGATTTTGGAGCCCCCAAAAATAAACTTTGCCACTGTTTCCACTGTTTCCCCATCTATTTCCCATGAAGTGATGGGACCAGATGCCATGATCTTAGTTTTCTTAATGTTGAGCTTTAAGCCAACTTTTTCACTCCTCTTTCACTTTCATCAAGAGGCTTTTTAGTTCCTCTTCACTTTCTTCCATAAGGGTGCTGTCATCTGCATATCTGAGGTTATTGATATTTCTCCTGGCAATCTTGATTCCATCTTGTGCTTCTTCCAGCCCAGCGTTTCTCATGATGTACTCTGCATATAAGTTAAATAAGCAGGGGGACAATATACAGCCTTGACGTACTCCTTTTCCTATTTGGAACCAGTCTGTTGTTCCATGTCCAGTTCTAACTGTTGCTTCCTGACCTACATACAGATTTCTCAAGAGGCAGGCCAAGTGGTCTGGTATTCCCATCTCTTTCAGAATTTTCCACAGTTTATTGTGATCCACACCAAGACTGCGGCATAGTCAATAAAGCAGAAATAGATGTTTTCCTGGAACTCGCTTGCTTTTTCGATGATCCAGCAAATGTTAGCAATTTGATCTCTGCCTTTTCTAAAACCAGCTTGAACATCTGGAAGTTCATGGTTCACGTACTGCTGAAGCCTGGCTTGGAGAATTTTGAGCATTACTTTACTAGCGTGTGAGATGAGTGCAATTGTGCGGTAGTTTGAGCATTCTTTGGTATTGCCTTTCTTTGGGATTGGAATGAAAACTGACCTTTTCCAGTCCTGTGGTCACTGCTGAGTTTTCCAAATTTGCTGGCATATTGAGTGCAGCACTCACAGCATCATCTTTCAGGATTTGAAATAGCTCAAGTGGAATTCCATCACCTCCACTAGCTTTCTTCATAGTGATGCTTTCTAAGGCCCACTTGACTTCACATTCCAGGATGTCTGGCCCTACGTGAGTGATCACACCATCGTGATTATCTGGGTTGTGAAGATCTTTTTTCTTATCAGCAATACTTGAGGGCTTTTGTTTCCTCACGCTTTTCACTAGCACTTGCTAGTATCAGACTTTTCTAAATAATTTTTTTTTAGCCTGGTAGGTTTAAAGGGATCTCTCATTTTAATTATATTTATTTGATAAAATGCTGAATGTCCATTCATATCCCTTTTTGGTCAGTGCTTATTAATATTGTTTGCCTGTTATTTGATTTTTCTGTCTTGTGTTGATTTGATGAAATGTCTTGTACTTACTGGTTTCAGAAATTACAAATATCTTCGCTCCTTATATTAAGCTGTTAAATTTGCAAATAATATTGTTTATTAAACAGAAGTATTTAACTTGGATGTAGTTATAACCATAAATTCTTGCTCCTTAAAACTTGTGCTTCTCTGGATCCTGTTCAGGCAGGACCACTGATAGCTATAATTTGTGCTTAGTCACTCAGTCATGTTCAACTCTTTGTGACCCCATGGACTGTAGCCTACCAAGCTCTTCTGTCCATGGGGATTCTCCAGGCAAGAATACTAGAGTGGGTTGTCATGCCCTTCTCCAGGGGATCTTCCCAACCCAGGGTTTGAATCCAGGTCTCCGGCATTGCAAGCAGATTCTTTTCCATCTGAACTACCAGGGAATCCTAAGAATCCTGGAATGAGTAGCCTATCCCTTCTCCAGAACTTCCCGACCCAGGAATTGAACCGGGGTCTCCTGCATTGCAAGTGGATTCTTTTATCAGCTGAGCTACCTGGGAAACCCATCTATAATTTGGATCTTCTGAATAAATAAAAGTCTTCTCACTAAAGAATTGAAGTCGGGGGGTACTCTTTCTGCCCCCTTCTGATGCCTATGTCAGAAGCTTTCTCTATCCCTTTTATACTTTAATAAACTCTATTGCACAAAAGCTCTGAGAGATCAAGCCTCGTCTCTAGCCCCGGATTGAATTCCTCTCCTCCGGAGGCCAAGAATCCCGGCTGTTTTTTCGTGATTCAGCAAACAACCTTTCATCTTGGGGGCTCATCCAGGATTCTTCAGGACAAGATATGGGGGCGACTTATTCAGTGCTTACTGAAGCCCCTGGCCCACTTTCTTCCCGACCCGCTTCCGTAATGGGACTGTCTGGACGAGCCAAAAGATGGGCCTGATAATCTATGTGAGCCTACTTCTGCTGACGCCAAAGATCCTGAGTCTGCTGTTTGATCCTCAAGACAATGTCTTCCTGTCCTGGGCTCACGCCTATGCAGCATTTCATAATCGGTCTAACTGCTGGGTCTGTGGAGCACTCATTCCCCTCTTCATCAGTGGAAGGCTTCCCGTGGTGGACATCTCCAATTCAAGGAAAAGATTTTCTCCAAGTCTGCGAATACCTTCAACAACAATTATATGTAATGCCTCTTCTTCAACTGATGATATCTAACAACCTTAAGATGGACTGATGTAACTATGGACATCATGTGACTTTTCATTTTGATTTTAACTTGGTTAAATGACTATTTTGCCTTACGTCTGTAACTGTATAATAGGGTTTTCTAACCATCTAAAAGCTTTTAAGTTACAAAAAAAAAAAAAAAAAAAAAAGAATTGAAGTCGGTTTAAAGATATGGATAAACATTGTGCTCTGTTCCTGCCCATTTCATTTGAATTTGCTTTGCAACACTACTGCAAATACTTATTTTATGTATGTGATAACTTAACCCGTTTAAAGTCAGTTCAGTCTCAGTTGTGTCCAACTCTTTGCAATCCCATGGACTGCAGTGCACCAGGCTTCTCCGTCTTTCACCAGCTCCTGGAGCTTGCTCAAGCTCATGTCCGTCGAGTTGGTGATGCCCTCCAACCATCTCATCCTCTGTCATCCCCTTCTCCTCCTGTCTTCAATCTTTCCCAGCACCAGGGTCTTTTCCAATGAGTCAGTTCTTTGCATCAGGTGGCCAAAGTATTAGAGCTTCAGCTTCAACATCAGTCCTTCCAATGAATATTCAGGACTGATCTCCTTTAGGATGGACTGGTTTGATCTCCTTGCATTCCAAGGGACTCTCAAGAGTCTTCTCCAACACCACAGTTCAAAAGCATCAATTCTCTAGTGCTCAGCTTTCTTTATGGTCCAGGTCTCACATCCATACATGACTATTGGAAAAGTCATAGCTTTGACTAGATGGACATTTGTCGGCAAAGTAATGTCTGTGCTTCTTAATGTGCTGTCTAGGTTGGTCATAGCTTTTCTTCCAATGAGCAACCCATTTACAAATCTGGAGAAAGATGAAATGTGGACAGGTTGCAGGTGACCCTGAGTTGGCTTAATAGGTGAATCTCATTGGAGTGAATTAATGCATTGGTCCCCAGGTTACAGAAACTATGAGATAAAGTATGTTGCAAAAAAAAAAAGTATATTTGTCTACGTTAATGGAGAAGACCTCAAACTCTTTTAAATAATAATTTTAAGATGTAGTTTAAATTAAAAATGTCCACCAGGTGGCACTAGTGCATGATAAGTACTTAGGTAAATCAGAAACATTATTCTCACACTTCCGTTAAAATCTGTTGAAATAAGAATGTATTGACAGTGTAACTAAGGAGATAATTTTGGCTCCTTATTAGTCTTCAAGAAACCCTTTCCAAGGCTCCAGGTTGGGTGAGGTGTCTTTCTTTGTAATTATTTACTAGAGTCTGTTTCCTTCATTTGGGGCTTCCCCGGTGGCTCAGATGGTAAAGAGTCTGCCTGCAATGTGGGAGACATGGGTTTGATCCTTGGGTCAGGAAGATCCCTTGCAGAAGGAAACGGCAACCCCCTCCAATTTTCCTGCCTGGAAAATCACATGGATAGAAGAGCCTGGTGGGCTACAGTCCATGGAGTCACAAAGAGTTGGACACAATTGAGCAACTAACATTTCCTTCCTTTGATGTAGAGATTGGGACATTTTAGCCTCAGTAGGCCGTGAATAGTGAAGATTTTATTTATTTTTCTAGTAATCACTAGGTTATGAGTTAAAGCCAGGTTTGGGAGAATTGAAACCTAAAATGTAGGCTTACTAATTTAAACATATCTTTCAATGCATATAAAACCTGCTTGTTTTGGAAAAGAATGGGAATATATATATATATTGCATTGTTTACTTTTATATATTGATAATGAAAAAATAGCCAAGATTACCCACCTCATTCACTAGACTTCACTGGACTGATCTACAAATCCCATTTTCTTTTGGGAAGTAGGCATAGAAAAATTTATAGACCTTGAAAAAAATAAATATAATACATCCAAGGACCATAGAAGTAATTTCCAAGCAACAACCTGTACTCCAAGTATAAAGTTTTCATACCATTTATCCTGAATGGTACTGATGACTTAGGCTCTGTGTCTAGGTCTGAGTATTCTAGAACAGTTTTAATGAGCTCCCTCCCTCTTGTCCTTTTGGAGACGTGTTATATTTTCTGTATTACTGATAAATTGAGAGGCCCGGCCAAGCATCAGGCTTTCCATTCCTGGAAAACATATCTTCAGAGCCTTCTTACTGTTGTTCTCTTATGGCAGGTACTCAGCATGCTTTTACTATTGAATTCAATTTTAAAAAGTGATGAATACCATTGTTTCCCAAAGTGTGATTAGTGATTCAATAGTCTTTCCAGAAGGGGCTTTGGGAAGTGTTCTGTGATTTAGCAAACTTCTTCTCAGCACTGCTCACATAAACTTGTTAAAGACTCTCTGAAGCCCTATAGCCATGATTCTCAAAGGAATGGTACTGCTCCCTAGGAGACATTTTATAAATTATAAATTTGTGGGAATGTTGTCACACCAGTTAGCCCAGAGGTGATGGAGAGCCTGCAATGCACAGTCTGTTCTGTAAAAGCAAGAGTTGTCCTTTGCTACCTGGGACTTACTCTTATAGCTTTAAAATCTGTTTATAATTAAGTTCAGGACCTAACTTTGTTTTACAGAAAAACACAAAGTAGTTGTGATTTTGTAATCCTAGACACTGGATTATTTTAGGAATACAATGTATTCCTAAATACTGAGTATTTTAGGAACACAATGACCATGTAAATTAAGGGAAGATTGTATTTTGTTTTGTTTGGAGCTCAGGATTGTTTACTATTTCAGAAAAGGACATCGAAAGCAAACAACACCGGTTGTATTTGAGTCTGATAATAGCACAACTCTGTAGCCTGTGTTTGTACCTGTTATATTCACCATGATTTTCCATATAGAGACAAGTTTCTGACTATGTCTTTTGGTTTAGTCATTCCCAAGATTTATATATTAAAATATATATTATGTTATTGTTGGTCTTTTTGGAAATTATGTTTCATGTGAATTTTGTTTCAGGATGATAGAGGAGGTATTACAAAGATACATGTTTACCACAAGGGAATATTGGCTCTGAAAGGGTTGAGAACCACTATCCTAAATTCTCCAGAAGTCTGGAGAATTTTCTTAACCCTGCATTTGGTAAATTAACTTTGATAATTAACTTTAATAAAAATTAACTTTTATTTTTTGTAACGTCTGGTAACTTTAGGGAAGGCTATACTAATGCTGGGCTTCCCTGGTGGCTCAGACGGTAAAGTGTCTGCCTGCAGTGCGGGAGACCTGGGTTTGATCCCTGGGTCGGGCAGATCCCCTGCAGAAGGGAATGGCAATCCACTCCAGTATTCTTGCCCGGAAAATTCCATGGATGAGGAGCCTGGTAGGCTACAGTCCATGGGATTGCAAAGAGTTGGGCATGACTGAGCAACTTCACTGCTTCACTGATACTCACGCTATACTAGCTGTTATTATTGAAACTTTTTATAGTACTTTATACTTCTCAAGACGCCTTCACATGCCTTATTTCAACTAATTTTCTCAACATCTTCTGAGGTACATAGCATAGGCATTCTCATTCTGTAGATGAAACAGAAGAAGGGTGAATTCAGGTGACTCATCACAGGTACTCAGAGCCAGGATGAGAGCCCTGATTCCCAGATCTGATTCTGATTGCCTTTTCTGCTGTATCTTATAGCTCTGGAAGTTTGCTGACTCGGGCACAAATTTCTCTCCATTCCCCTGTGCTTCTGTAACCAGGGAGTAAGTAGGCAGGGGAGAGGTTGAGCCCTGTGACAAGGCAGTGCTGGGCCAGGTGGAGCATTCCCCCAGTAAGGGGCTGACTAGTCTGGAAGGCACCAGTTTTGCATTTCCTGATTCCTACTTGTTGCTCAGCTTTCAAGTTCATCACCTTTTTTTGTATCTCTAGATCAAAAATGTGATCAAGGGAAGAAAAAGGAAATGAAATGACAGCTCACTGGTTAAAATTACCTGGTGGAATGTGTTTTACCATTACCTTTTGTTCTTCATGAGGCTTTTGGTTGGTATTTGCATAACCAATGCTAGTTGAGATTGCAAGCCTATAGGATGTCTTTATTCTTAAGAGGAAATAGTAATAGCACACAGTTTATGTGTGCTATTTACAAGTCAGGCATCATTCTAAATGCCTTATGTACATTCATGTAATCCTTTCACAAGCTTTATGAAGTAGGTAATAGTGTTATCTTTATTCAGATGAGGAAAGTGAGGCAAAAAAGAGTTCAATCACATACTCAAGATAGTAAGTGATGGAGAAGGGACAGTATTTTGTCCCAAGTGGCAGAACTGAGATTTGAACCTGGGGAGTCTGGCTTTAGAGAAAAGCTTATGGATTACCAAAGAGGAACAGGCTAGGGTATACTCTAACCTCAGAACATGACGGGAGGAATCTTGTGGTTTTCTTTTAGGATGAGTATTGCAAGAACTTTTATTGCAGACAATTGACTGAAGAAAAATGTGCAACCTAAAATTGCAACGTATGTTTTATTTGGGGACCTTACTGAGAACTATAGCCCAGGAGACAGCCTCTCAGATAGCTCTGAGGAACAGTTCTGAAGAGGTAAGAAAAGAGCCAAGACGTACATTATAGGAGTTTTTGCCAGGGGAAAACAAATAAAACATGTAGTCAAATATCAAAAGATAACAGCCAATCACAAAAGCAGATACCTCAAGTTAATGGTTTTTGTGTTTTCCTATGTGTGGGTACAATTCATGGGGTCGCAAAGAGTTGGACACGACTGAGCAACTGAACTGAACTGATGTGTGGAAGGTACAAGAGTCTGGGCTTGTTGAAGTTATTCCTTATATATGCATCTTATCTAGGGCCTGTATCCTGTTTGTCTCCATCCTGATTTCCTCAGCAGATACCAGTGGGGGCGGCTGCTGTGGCTGATGGCTTATTGGCAGGCAATATTTGTTTGCTGGAACGGCAGGTGACATTTTTTGCCTGCAACTCATAAGCAAGTTTGAGTTTTGTTTTGAAATCTAAGAATGTCATGGTGTAAGAAGTTTTAGAAGGAATTTCCTACCTTTCAATCTCACCATTCAGATGTCATAGTCTCTTAAATTCTATCCATAAATATCAGACCATTGAGTTTTCTTTAACTATTAGGAAGATATTCTTAAAAAACTGACATATTAAACTAATTGATAAGCAAGTATAACTCACTTAGTAGTTTTGAGCAAAACTCCGAAGAGGTGAGGCTAGAGCCTCCTGGCCAGCTAACTTTCTTCTTCCTTTATTTTGTTTCTTCCCTATTTCCTTCCTCTGTCCTTTGGCTTTGTTTGTAGCTGCAATCTGAGTAATATCAGCAGCAAACATCAACAAAAATAAATTTAAAAAGAAAAGCAAGACATTTTTACTTGATGCTTGCTGCCAAGTGCATTAAACTATTTTGCTGGACTTTCTGTATGTCCCTCTGTGATTTTGGTATAAATTTATTACCCATCCAACATGTGGGCTAATGCTTCTTTTCAAACTTGTGCTAATTAATAGTAGAGACCAGAGCTGGAACTCGGACAAGGCAAATCTACAAGTGGAGCACTAGATGGGGAAGCAGACACGTATTCTGTATTCTGTCTTGAGGTATCCGTGAGCATGTGGGTGACCAGAGGTGAGGTCTAGTAAGACCAGGCTGTGAGAGACTGGGGACCAACGGGCATCCACCAAGGGAATGCCTGTTTGCTCAGGGTTGGGCCCTGGGCATTTTCCACATAAAGGCAAATAGGTTAAAGACTTCACTGGCATCCTTCCTGATTCCTGAATTCAGATTTTAAAATAAGGGAATATGTGGAGATCTCAGTTGTGATAAATTGTTCCTCAGCACTCCTTAGCAGCGTGTCTTATCTACCCTCAACATAGTTATCCAAATTGTGATTTTAGACATGTAAAAGCCTGATATAAAGCTAGTCTGTTTTATATTCCTCTTACTACATGCAAAAGGGAACGTGCATCATAAAGAAAAGAAAGATGAGGATGATTTTGTTTCAAACGCTACTATGAAACCTTTTCATAAGTAATAGGTATTTTAGAACTTAGGTGCTTTGATTGCTGAACAATCAGGTACAGGAATTCGTCAGAGCAACTCAGATAGAAAGCATCTGACAGATGAATTCTGGAAATGGCTAAATAAAATAAGTGAGTCACAGTGGTTTTCCTGGTGGCCATCCTTGGCCAGGATTAGGAAACCACAGGATTGGGAATCAGCCTTCTTGGGCTTGACTCCTGTTTTGCTATGAATCCACGGGAGGTGCAGATAATATTGGAGAAGGCAATGGCAACCCATTCCAGTACTCTTGCCTGGAAAATCCCATGGACAGAGGAGCCTGGTAGGCTGCAGTCCATGGGGTCACGAAGAGTCACATGACTGAGTGACTTCCCTTTCACTTTTCACTTTCATGCATTGGAGAAGGAGATGGCAACCCACTCCAGTGTTCTTGCCTGGAGAATCCCAGGGGTGAGGGAGCCTGGTGGGCTGCCGTCTATGGGGTTGCACAGAGTCGGACACAACTGAAGCGACTTAGCAGCAGCAGCAGCAGCAGCAAATATAACCTCTCTGTTAGTGTCTTATCTGTCTATTTCTTCAGAGTTTATGAACACCATATACAGCAGTGATTGGGAAAGTGTGTTGAAAAGTGAAACTTCTGTACTGTTATTGTCATTACTCATTAATCCTAGTTCATAATGCAAATAATTTAAATGAGGTTCATTTTTCCTTAGCAAATGGATGTTTTCTCTATTATAATATTCTATTGGTAATACTTATTTATCAATAATTAACAAAAACATCAGGCATACAATAAGTAGCAGTGCTGCAGCTGGAGCTCTGATGATGCTTCTGGGAAGTATATGAATATCCTGATTCATGGCCTGAGTTGCTTCCCTAGGGTTTTTATGTCACCTGCATTCAGTGCTGCTTGGAGTCTCACTTCCTCTAATTTTGTATAACTAGTTTCTTGCTCAGTGAAGTTTGGGAGAGACAACCTTCTGACTTTAATACATCTCCATATCATCTTTACTGATCATGGACTTTTTCTTCCCACACGGGCTTCAGTATCTGGTCCTCAGCCTGTATCCTATAGATTGTATAGGTGACTGTAGGTAAAATGATGTCCCTTATTTTATGTGTAGATCAGCCCAAATCTCCAGGGAGGTTCTGTTCTTTGGTGACCTCAGGAACTGGGGAAATTGCACAGGAGATTCCTATGTGGGGTGACCACAGAAAGCTAGCCATAGTCTTAGAGACTCAAGTAGTTCAGGCCATCTCTGAGTCCCAGACTTGTCCATCTCAGCTCTAACCCACCTTGTTAGACTTAGATCCACAGGGCTTGTCCGGAAGAGCCCAGAAACCCTCTGAGAGAGCCTTAGAACTGACCAGTGTCTTGAGGCATTTCCCACGCTGAGCTGTATGGACCACTGGCTGATCTTGGGAAAGTTCTGTAATTGTCTTTAGCCTTCTGCTCACAATATATGTCCGTAGGGATCTTCTAGGACATCTCCAGTATACTCTAGGCTCTCTGTGATAGAGACTACTGTCTCTGTCAGTTAGCTCTGTCTGCTAGAGGGCACGGAGGGGCACTAGCAGCCCTGAACTCACTCTGCTATCAGGCTGGAGCTGTTCCTCACAGAGTCCTCACTGTGTGATCAGTTTCAGTCTTCTCATTATAAGTTCCCATGAGATACTGCTTCTTATTTCAAGGCCCACCTCATATGTCACTTTTTGTTTTTCCTGTAGGCTCCCAACTTTAATAGGATAAATTACTCTAATAGCACTATCTGTACTCACAGTTCTTTATCCATAACTCTAGTGAAACTCTTAACACACAAACATCTAAAATGTGTCCGCCTTTCTGTTTAAAGGAAGCTATAAACTTTTTGAGAGTAAAGATTACATGTAACTCATCTTGTCTATCATATATTTGCAAGGCCTTGCACCATGATTTGAACAATACATATTTTGGACTTAAATTCCTTTAAAGGACTGTCAGATGGAGTAAGATGGAATCACAGAGTTAGACATGATTCAGTGACTGAACAACAACAACAACAAGATACAGTCAAAGATAGTACCACTCTTTTCCTAATTAATTATTTCAGCAAGTTCATTGAGAACCTACTCACATATTAGACACTGGCATACTCTAGAGAGGCAATTATGAATAAGACACACAATTCTTACCTCTAGGGAGCTTATAATCTTCTCTACTTAAATGCCTTGGTCTCTCAGTTTATTTCTGCTATTCCCGATAAATCAGTTGTTGCTTCTGGTGGTGGTCAGCTGAGCCAGACCACTCCTTCTGACACACCCAGGACATGGAAAGGAACTGCTGGTGATGGTGGTAGAAGCAGCAGACAGCCTGGCAGAATTGTGCCCTCCTTCTGACTATACTCATGATAATTGTAACATGTCCAACCATCGGGTACTGTTGCCCACTTCTTCTCAGTTCAGTTCAGTTGCTCAGTCGTGTCTGACTCTTTGCGACCCCATGAACTGCAGCACGCCATGCCTCCCTGTCCATCACCAACTCCCGGAGTTTACCCAAACCCATGTCCATCGAGTCAGTGATGCCATCCAACCATCTCATCCTCTGTCGTCCCCTTCTCCTCCTGCCCCCAATCCTTCCCAGCATTAGGATCTTTTCCAATGAGTCAACTCTTCGCATGAGGTGGCCAAAGTATTGGAGTTTCAGCTTCAACATCAGTCCTTCCAATGAACACCCAGGACTGATCTCCTTTAGGATGGATTGATTGGATCTCCTTGCAGTCCAAGGGACTCTCAAGAGTATTCTCCAACACCACAGTTCAAAAGTATCAATTCTCCGGCGCTCAGCTTTCTTCACCATCCAACTCTCACATCCATACATGACCACTGGAAAGACCATAGCCTTGACTAGATGGACCTTTGTTGGCAAAGTAATGTCTCTGCTTTTAAATATGCTATCTAGGTTGGCCATAACCTTCCTTCCAAGGAGTAAGCGTCTTTTAATTTCATTGCTGCAATCACCATCAGCAGTGATTTTGGAGCCCAAAAAAATAAAGTCTGACACTGTTTCCACTGTTTCCCCATCTATTTCCCATGAAGTGATGGGACCAGATGCCATGATCTTAGTTTTCTGAACGTTGAGCTTTAAGCCAACTTTTTCACTCTCCTCTTTCACTTTCATCAAGAGGCTCTTTAGTTCTTCTTCACTTTCTGCCATAAGGGTGGTGTCATCTCCATATCTGAGGTTATTGATATTTCTCCTGGCAATAAGAGGACATAAATGGGAAGATCCCTCATGCTCCTGAATTGAAATAATATTATTAAAATTGCCACACTACTCAAGACAATCTACAGATTCTGTGCAATCCCTAGCAAAATACCAATGTCATTTTTCACAGAATTAGAACAAATAATTCTAAAATTTGTATGGCAACATGAGAGGCCCTGAATAGCCAAATCATTCTTGAGGAAGAAAAACAAATATGGAGGTATCTCTGTCCTTAATTTCAAAGTATACTGTGAAGGTACGGTAATCAAAATATTATGGTACTGTCACAAAACAAGAGATTAATGGATGAGAATAGAGAGCCCAGAAATAGGCCCATGCCTATATGGTCAAATAATCTGTGCCAAAGGAGGCAAGAATATACAATGGGGGAAAAGACAACCTCTTCAATAAAAGATGTTGTGAAAACTGGACAGCTACATGAAAAAAATCAAACTGAAATACTTTATCACATCATAGAAAGATCCCCTGGAGGAGGAAATGGCAACCCACTCCAGTATCCTTGCCTGAAAAACGCCGTGGACAGAGGAGCATGGTGGGCTACTGTCCAAAGGGTCACAGAGTCAGACACGACTGAGTGACTGAGCACATGCACATACAAAAATAAACTAAAAATGGATTAAAGACTTAAATGTCAGATCTGAAGCTGTCAAACTCTTAGAAGAAAATGCAGGCAATACATTTTGACATCAGTCTTAGCAATATATATATATATTTGGATGTGTCTTTAGACAAAGGAAACAAAAGCAAAAATGAACAAAATGGGACTATACCAAACTAAGAAGTTGTGCACAGAAAAGGAAACTGTCAGCAAAATGAAAAGGCAACCTATGCAATGGGAGAAGATACTTGCAAATGATATATTCCATATATATCTGAAATATATAAAGTCATACAACTCAACTTCAAAAAAGTCCAAATACCATTTAAAAAAATGGGCAAAGTATGTGAATAAACATTTTCCAAAGACATGCAGATATCCAACAAACACAAGAAAAGGTGATCAACATCACTTATTACCAGGGAAATGCAAGTCAAAACCACAGTGAGATAGCTCATACCCGTCAGAATTGCTATTATCAAAAAGACAACAAATAACAACTTTTGGCAAGAATGTGGAGAAAAAGGAATCCTTGTGCACTGTTAGTGGAATATAAATCTGTGCAGCCACTATGTGACACTGCATGAAGATTCCTCAAAAAATTAAAAATATAATTACATGATCCAGCAATTCCTCTCTTGGGTATTTATCTACAGAAAATGAAAACAGTAATTTAAAAAGTTATACACACTTCTGTGTTCACTGCAACATTATTTACATGGGCGAAACAAAACTGCTCATTGATAGACAAATGAATAAGGAAGATTTATGTATTTTATATCAGTTCAGTTCAGTCATTCAGTCATGTCTGACTCTTTGCGACCCCATGGATTGCAGCACACCAGGCCTCCCTGTCCATCGCCAACTCCCGGAGTTTACTCAAACTCATGTCCATTGAGTCGGTGATACCATCCAACCATCTCATCCTCTGTTGTTCCCTTCTCCTCCTGCCTTCAATCTTTCCCAGCATCCAGGTCTTTTCTAGTGAGTCATTTCTTTCCATCAGGTGGCCAAAGTATTGGAGTTTCAGCTTCAGCATCAGCCCTTCCAATGAATATTCAGGACTGATTTCATTTAGGATGGACTGGTTGGATCTCCTTGCAGTCCAAGGGATTCTCAAGAGTCTTCTCCAACACCACAGTTCAGAAGCATCAATTCTTTTGCATTCAGCTTTCTTCACCATCCAACTCTCACATCCATACATGACCACTGGAAAAGCCATAGCCTTGGCCAGATGGACCTTTGTTGGCAAAGTAATATCTCTGCTTTTTAATATGCTGTCTAGGTTGGTCATAACTTTTCTTCCATGGAATAAGCGTCTTTTAATTTCATGGCTGCAGTCAGCATCTGCAGTGATTTTGGAGCCCCCCAAAATAAAGTCTGTCACTGTTTCCATTTGGTCCCCATTTATTTACCATGAAGTGATGGGACCGGATGCCATGATCTTAGTTTTCTGAATGTTGAGCTTTAAGCCAACTTTTTGACTCTCTTTCACTTTCATCAAGACGATCTTTAGTTCCTCTTCACTTTCTGCCATAACGGTGGTGTCACCTGCATATCTGAGGTTATTGATATTTCTCTCAGCAATCTTGATTCCAGCTTGTGCTTTATCCAGCCTAGCCTTTCTCATGATGTACTCTGCATATAAGTTAAATAAGAAGGGGGACAATATACAGCCTTGACATACTCCTTTCCTGATTTGGAACCAGTCTGTTGTTCCATGTCCAGTTCTACTGTTACTACTTGACCTGCATACAGATTTCTCAGGAGGCAGTTCAGGTGGTCTGGTATTTCCATCTGTTTAAGAATTTTCCACAGTTTGTTGAAAATATATATATATACATATTATATATATATATATATTACTCCACCATAAAAATAATGAAATCTTTCCATTAGTGACAACTTGGTTGAACCTAGAGGGTATTATGCTAACTGAAATAAGTCAGACAGAAAGACAAATACTGTATTTCACTCAAATGTAAAATTTAAAAAACAACACAATGAACCAACAGAGCAAAACAATAAAGACATACATGCAGAGAACAAACTGGTGACTGCCAGAGGGATGAGGGGTGGGGCTGAGGGGTGAAGCAGATGAGGGAGATTAAGAGGTATAAACTTCCAGCTGTAGAATAAATCATGAGGATATAATATACACCATAGTGAATATAGTCAATAATATTATAGTTACTCTGTATGGTGACAGATGGTAACTAGACTTACCATGTGTTCTTGGTCGCTCAGTCATGTCCAATTCTTTGTGACCCCATAGACTGTAGCCTGCCAGGCTCCTCTGTCCATGGGGATTCTGCAAGCAAGAATACCAGAGTGGGTTGCTCTGCCCTCCTCCAGGGGATCTTCCCAACCCAGGGATCAAACCCAGGTCTCCTGCATTGCAGGGAGATTCTTTACCAGCTGAGCCACCAGGGAAGCCCAGGAATACTGGAGTGGGCTGCCTATCCCTTCGCCAATGGATCTTCCTGACCCAGGAATAGAACCAGGGTCTTCTGCATTGCAGGCAGATTCTTTACCTGTGAGCTACCAGGGAAGCCCTAAGAATTCTGAAGTGGGTTGCCATGTCCTTCTCCAGGGGATCTTCTGAACCTAGGGATTGAACCCAGGTCTCTTGCATTGCAGACGGATTCTTTACTGTCTGAGCCACCAGGGAAGCCTGTGAAAGATTTATCATGATGATTATTTAAATACCAAATCTCTATGTTATATACTAGAAACTAACATAATATAGGTATGTAAATTATATTTCAATAAAATTATGTATGTCAATTATAGTTCAATAAGAAAGTACAGAACATATTGTTAAAGGTAAGTAGTCAAATTTATAATACTCTAATACTGTAATATGGTGGTGTGTTAACAACTTAAGTCTAGAGTAAAGGTTAAAGGACAAGAATATTAAAAATAACCACAGTTACCTTAATTTGTTAACAAATATAAAATATAAAAATAGATAATTGTGACATCAAAACCAAAAAAGGCAAGGAGTAGAAGGGTGGAGCTGAAGTTGCTGTCAGCATAAAATGGATTGTTTTAGTTATAAGATGTTTTATGTAAACCTATTATGTAAACATGGTAACAACGAAAGCAAAAACCTTTAGTAAATTCACAAAAAAATAGAGTGGAATCAGAGTATACCACCATGGAAAATCACCAATTCACAAAAGTAGGCAGAAAGAGAGGGAAAAAGGAATAATGGAACTACAAAACAACCAGAAAGCAACTAATAAGATGGCACTGGTATGTCCTTAACTAATAATGACCTACTTTATAGCACAGGAAACTACTTAATACTATGTAATAGCCTACATGGAAAAGAATCTAAAAAAGAGTGTAAATATATATGTATATATATGTATGTGACTTCCCTGGTGGCTCAGATGGTAAAGCATCTGCCTACAATGTGAGAGACCCAGGTTCGATCCCTGGGGTCAGGAAGATCCCCTGGAGAAGGATATGGCAACCCACTCCAGTACTCTTGCCTGGAAAATCCCATGGACGGAGGAGCAAGGTAAGCTACAGTCCATGGGGTCACAAAGAGTTGGCCATGACTGAGCGACTTCACTTTCACTTTTCATATATGTATGTATAACTGATTCACTTTGCTGTGCACCTGAAACTAATACAACATTGTAAACCAACTATACTCCAATTAAAAAAAACACAAGAAAAATGATTACCCTAAATGTAAATGGATTGAATTCAATAATTAAAAGGCACTGAATGGCTGAATGGATTAAATTGAAAAACAGGACCCAACTATGTGCTGTGTACAAGAGACTCACTTCTGCCTTAAGTACACACATAGGCTCAAAGTGAAGAAATGGGAAAAAAAATATTTCATGCAAGTGGAAAGCAAAAGAGAGCAGGGGTATACTATATTTCTGTTAAACAAAATATATTCTAAAGCAAAAACAGTAACAAGAGACAAAGAAGCATAGGCTTATTAACAGCCACACAGTTCTCTCTCAGTTGGGGACCTCAGTGAGATAATTTACATGAACAAAGGAAAGGATAGCAGCGGAATTCTCAGAATGCAGTCTCAGTCAGTTCAAGTTTCTTCTTCTGAATATGAAGAATATCTCATGGAAATACTCCTGTCTGTCATACTTCAGCCATGGGGAAGCTAAGAGTACTCCAAACTCTTTTCTTTGACCTAAGAATGGTATATAGAAATGGCTGCCACTTTCAGGTTGGCATTTTACCACATGTGGATGACACAGCTCAATCTACCTTTGGGACTAGGAGAGTGTCCCAGCTTCACTTGGAGCTTGACTCACCTTGTTGGCATCTGTTGCCCTTTCTGTTGTGTGTTTTCCGTTCTGCTAGATTACCTTTCATTGATTGAAAAGATGGCCACTCAGCACTTAGGCCTGTGCAGCATGTAAGTTTTAGTACTAAGTGGGGGTCCCGTTTGTGTTTTTTCCCAAGTTCTGCACTTAACACTTGTCTTTGTGTTAGGAAGCATGGAGTTTTGAGTTCCTCTGAGGCATGAAATAAGATGTTATCATTAATAACCAGCTTTCCCGTCCTTGCTTTGCTGTCAGGAGAGAACTGGATAATAAAACCTATGATTTATTTGGACTGGCTCCATTAAGAACTGACAGAGTGATGATTTGATTCCAATAATGCTTTATTCTTACTCTCCATTGTTAATCTTAAACTTAAACATTGTTAATGTTAAACTTACTACAAGAGTATAAAACAGTACATGTCACCTAAAATTTCATTGGAGTTACCTTTGTCACTATAAAACTTTGTAAGCCTTTCAGAGTCTTTCTCAAATTATAATTAGTGGATTGTAAAGTCTAGACAATTTATAGGCTCACTTTTTTGACTGACTGACTGAATTGCCCTTACAGGTGTTTCAAAGGGACCCTGCAGCTGGTTGTATTCATCAACACAATGATGAATATGTTGGTTAATTCATTCAACATAGATTTATGGAGTGTTTGCTTTCTGTTATGCTCTGTTGTAGGTGTTGGTAATAGTGCACTAAATAAAACAGAAACCTGTCCTCATTTAGTGATGGAAGATGGACAAAAAGCAGAGGAAATTAAGTAATTATTTTGGTTATTTGAGCATGAGAAGAGCTCATGAAAAGGAGAAAAATAAATTGGGGCAGGAGCTGTAGGCAACTGGTTCGATGGAGACAATAGGGAAAGTATTTCAGTTTTAAATATTGTTGTCTGGAAAGGCCCCACCAACAAAGCAACATTAGAGCAAAAGCTTGAAGGAGAGAAGGGAGTGAGCCATGTGTATAATGAGGGGAAGAGTTGTACCAGGCAGAGGGAGCAGTGGGGACAGAGGGGTCTTGAGGTGGGAAGTGGCTATTATGTTCCAAACCAAGCTGATGGTAATAGCACACAGATGCAGTGCTTCCTGCATGCCTGACACTGTTCTAAAGGCTTTACATCCATTATCTCAGTTAGTCGCCCATATTTCCCCAGCCCCGATTTATAGGTGAAGAAATTAAGGCGCAAACAGCTTAGATAGCTTGCCCAAGATTACTCAGCTAGAAAGCAGTGGAACCAGGCAGTCTGGCTCCAGAGTCTGTATGCTCAGCCACTCTGCTCTGCTGCCCGGTGTGTAATCCTCTGGAGATGCGCACGGCACTGCCCATTACACTGCAGTGTGCCATTTTGCATTCAGGAGGAAGTATTTTCTTGATCTTAATATTGGCATTAGTTGTGCTTGTCTTGAGCCGCTGGGTTATTTCAATCTAATGAATCTGTGATCTCTGATGCTCACTGATCATGCTTCTATGCTGGCTGGCCATTGAATACTTAACCACTCGTATTTCTCTTTCTTTCTTTCTTCATGTTGTTATATTTTGTCTATCACTGTAAACTACCTTATATCCTTTTAGATATAGGGGATGATGAATGACTAGAAGTACATTTTAAAAGAAGAGTCAGAATCCTTAGTCTAGAACTAGGAGGCAAGGAGCCCTGGCTCTGGGAAAAACTACCCGCCAGCTTGGCCTTGCACAACTATGATTCCCATTTCTCCGTTCTCCTGGCTGTGGCCCTTCTCCTGTTGCTCATACTTGGAGTTCCCACGGGAGCTGACAGAGGGTGAAGAAGCAGACTTGTCTTTGAAATTTCAGCCCTGACTACTGCAGTCTATGTGGCAGTTAGGAACATGGATTGATGAGCTCAGGCAAACAATTCATACCCTGACCACCACCCACCTGGAGTCTGAGACTTCACATCTTCATCTGTAAAATGAAGGTGAAAATAGTGCTTATTTCCTAGAGTCATGAGGATTAAGTAGGATAATATTCACATACAAAGTGCACAGCACAAAGTTGATGCATGTAAATACAATGGAAATCTTAGCTGTTATTATCACTAGTTACTCTTTAAGTAACAACAAACAAAACAAACCTCTGTCTTTAAACAAAATCTCTCTGAGCCTGGTTGAAATCTGGCTCTCCACCTTATCCCAACTAATGCACCGTGGGGCCCTTCTTTGATACTGATTCCTCACATCTTGGCTTTCAAAACGGAAATGGCCTATTGGAAACAGAATACAACAAATATGAATAGTGAATAAAACCAAAGAGCACAGCCAAATTCCAACTTCCTAAAAGCCTCAGTCATGCTAAAGATAGGGCTTCACAGAAATGCCATGAGAGAGAGGACAAGTACCTCTGCTTTGTAGGCCAGTCCCCATACCCCAACCCCTTCCAATTGCTCAAGAATAGTCTAGGCTTCTTACAAAATTGGCATTGACTTTTTTATTCTCTTTTTAAAAAATTTATTCTTAATTGGAGGATAATTGCTTTACAATATTGTGTTGGTTTCTGCTGTACAACAGCATGAATCAGCTGTAAGTATACATATATCCCCTCCTTCTTGAATCTCCCTCCCACTCCCACCCCCCATTCCACCTCTCTAGGTTGTCACAGAGCACTGAACTGAGCTCCCTGTGTTATACAGCTGCTTCCCACTAGTTATCTATTTTACACATGGTAGTGTATATATGTCAGGCATTGCCTTTGTTAGGATCACTTCAAGTTCTATAAGAAGAAAATAAGCCCGCAAAAGAAGCTTACAAAATTCAATTAGATTTTAATTGTGTTAGAATGAAAGAAAGGCTCTTTCAGAAAGCTTACATGTTTAATACTTTTTTTTTTAATCCTGTCAGAATGTTGAACCCTGACTTGGAGTGGAGTGGCTTGGTACTGGGGTAAAACCATGTGCATTGAACTTGACTCCCGACTCTGCATTTGGAGGCTTCCCAGGGAGCAGCAGCAGCAGGTGGTGCTAGCGGTAAATAATCCACCTGCCAATGCAGGAGACATAAGAGATGCTGGTTCGATCCCTGGGTTGGGTAAATCACCAGGAGGAGGAAATGGCAACCCACTGCGATATTCTTGCCTAGAGCATCCCCATGGACAGTGGAGCCTGGCCGGCTACAGTCTGTAGAGTCGCAAAGAGTCAGACACAACTGAAACGACTGAGCACGCAGGGATTTATATTCATGAGTGGTGTTGCTGGGACTTAAAGTTAGTTAGTTAAGGAAGTTCCATCAAGGCCACGGGGTCCTCATCTATACAGTGGGAATAACACCTACCTCACAAGCCTGTTGAGAGGATTAAGTGACATGGATCTAGGCAAGCTCCTAGATCCATGAAAGTAATAGACTTTCAGTGATGTTAATCTGATCTTTCTGAAGTTTTTCTTCAATTACTTTACTTTCTGCCACATCATTAGAACTGCTGAATTTTTCAGGATTTTTACATCCAGTTTTTGGATTATCAAAGTCCTTTGCTAGTAAGTCTGTCTCCGTTGACTATCAGCCTGTCAATTATGAGTAATAGCAGATAATTCAACATTAATTTTGCTGAATGCCTTGGTAAAATGGTTTAATGAAAAAGTTAGAAACTGTAGCTTAAAGGTAGCTTTATTTATTTACCTATGGACAAATTTTTTAAGTTGACAGTTTCCTCATTTTTAAGGTTTTTTTTTTCTTCTCTTTTGTGCAATTACCACAAAAATGTGAAGGTTGGAATAAAATCACTCATGATTTTATTGCCCAGAAATAACCAACATTAACTTTTAATTTTTTTCTTTTTTTCATAGTTCTTTATATGACTTTTTCCACCTTAAAGTCTATCACAAGTACTGTACTATATTGCTAACATTTAAATTGCTTTCATAGTGATTATTCTGTGACCTACATAATCATTCTCTTAATTTAGACTCAAGAGTCTCCAAAGTGTCTCAGCAAGAAATGTTCTGGGTATAAGATTAATGTTCTGGGTCTTTGTCTGCATTCCGGATTAGTGCCTGAGGGTCATTTCTAGAAGTAAAATTATTGGAACAATATCAGCTTCCCTGGTGGCTCAGACAGTAAAGTGTCTGCCTGCAATGTGGGAGACCCAGGTTCAATCCCTGGGTCAGGAAGACCCCCCGGAGAAGGAAATGGCAACCCACTCCAGTACTCTTGCCTGGAAAATTCCATGGACTGAGGAGCCTGGTAGGCTACAGTCCATGGGGTCACAAAGAGTTGGACATGACTGAGTGACTTCACTTTCACTTTCATCAGGTCAATATTTATTCTGTGTAACATGTCCTCTAAAACCTAGTCACTTAAAACAACAGCAGTCATTCATTTGCTTGCAATTTTGCAATTTGGGGCAATTTTTTCTTTGCTCCTCATGTTAACTGGCAGAATTGGCTTGACTGGGGCTGGAGGATCCACTTCCTAGGTGACTTTCACATGCCCAACAAATTGGTGCTGACTGTTGGCTGGGGCCTAAGTTCCCCTCCAATGTGGGCTTCTCCACTGGATCCTGAGGGAAAGGAGATGGAAACTGCCAGTCCTCTTGAAGGCTAGGCCTGAAACTGGCACAGTGGCTCTTCCAGCATGCTCTGTTGATCAAAGCAGTCACAGGTCAGATTCCAGAGGTGGGTGAAGTAGGCCACATCATTTTCTAGGGGAAGAAACAGGGAATTTGTGGCCATGTTTATCCTACCATAGACAAGGAGCATATTGTTGAGGATCTTTATACGTAGTTCCCTGAATCACTTTCCAGAAAGGTGCTGATATGCAGTTCTAACAGTTCTGCATGAGAATGCACAGTTACCAACATTAAATATTAAAAATTTAAAAATCTCTATTCAGCATATAAGATGTGAGGTATTGTTGTTTTACTTTGAATATGCTTCATTATTAACGAGCTTCCATATGTTTGATAAAAATTTTGTATTTCTTCCTTTGTGAACTGTCTGCTCTTTTGGGGGGGCAATTTGTTTATATGTTAAACAAACTTGTAGAATCACATGAATTTATATATTACTGACATTAAGGATGGGTCATACTTGTAAATATTCATTTCTCTCAATTAAAAATGAAAAAGCTTTCCCTGTTATTTGAGAAAAATTAGACAAAATTATTTTCTATTTACATGATTTTCATAAGTCTGGCAGCCAAATGTTGGTCTCAAAATACTGTTATATGTTATAATAAAATATTTTGAATAAATGTCAGTTTTACTCACCTAACATGTCAAGAGAAACCCATAAATTAATCTGATTTATCTTCATTTTTGAGGAACTGAACTAAAAAATAATTTAGATAACTTTACTGGAGCTGAAATGGAGGAACAAAATTATGTCACCTTAATTTTCCTTTTATCCCTTCAGCCGCCTGGTAGGCAAGCCCCTTAACCTCTCTGAACCTCAGCTTTCTTAACTGTAAAATGTGGATAATAGCAGGTATGCTGTGAGACTTAGAGAAGATGTTTTTAAAGGGCCTAGCACTGGCAGGGCCTGGCATGTGGTGGGCAACATTATTGTTTGCCTCTTATGTTCTGCCATGTGAATCAAGAAAGACCTTACTGCTTGAATCTCAGTAAGTTCTCTGAATGGCCCCCAGGTCAGGATTTGGGTTGCTTGAATGCCATTATTCAGCTTACCTCTGTCCTTTAGTCCTGGGTAGGTGTTACTGCATAGAACATTGCACTATGGGGCAAATCAGGGGCTTTGTTCCAAATAGCACATCACTATTGTCAGGCCACAGCTGGAGAAAATTTCTGTGGGATCATACGATATACTCCTTGAGAATGACTCTTGGGGGAGCTTCTCAGAGCAATCTGGTGTCCAGTTTAACATTCTGAGAGTTCCATGCTAAAAGCATTATGGCTAATATCTTTTACTTGTATGGCACTGGGTAGTTTCCACAGGACTTTAATGTATTTTGTCTCCTTTGATCTTTATAGCCATCCTGGGAGGCTTGAAGGTCCAGGAATACTATTTCCTTAATGAGTAAGAAAGTCAAGATGTGGAGGGGTTATGACTTGCCCAAAGTTACAAAGCTAGTAAGTGCCAGACCCAGAGAGTTCCTACAGACCTCATCCAGAAATTTTCTATTGGATCCTTTGCTGCCTAACTCCCCACCACTAGGATGAGGAGATATATAGGATTGATTTTTTTTCTGTCTTGCATTAAAATGGGTGGGCAAGTGTTGCAGTCATTGTGGACTCTGAAGTCATTATTTACATTTGGATTCTCGCTCTGTCTCTTGTTAGTTGTGTGCCCTTGGGGAAATTATTGCACCTCTCTGTACCTTTTTTTTTCACTCTCCTCTTTCACTTTCATCAAGAGGCTCTTTAGTTCTTCTACGCTTTATGCCAGAAGGGTGGTGTCATCTGTGATGAAAGAGGAGAGTGAAAAAGTTGGCTTAAAACTCAGCATTCAAAAAATGAAGATCATGGCATCTGGTCCCATTATTTCATGGCAAATATATGGGAAAACAATGGAAACAGTGACAGACTTTATTTTCTTGGGCTCCAAAATTGCTGCAGATGGTGACTGCAGCCATGAAATTAAAAGATACTTGCTCCTTGGAAGAAAAGCTATGAAAAACCTAGACAGCATGTTAAAAAGCAGAGACATTACTTTGCCAATTAAAAAACAGAGACATTACTTTGCCATCGAAGGTCTGTCTAGTCAAAGCTATGGTGTTTCCAGTAGTCATGTATGGATGTGAAAGTCACTCAGTTGTGTCTGACTCTTTGCGACCCCATGGACTATATATAGTCCATGGAATTCTCCAGGCCAGAATACTGGAGTGGGTAGCCTTTCCCTTCTCCAGGGGATCTTCCCAACCCAGGGATCAACACAGGTCTCTTCCTTTGCAGGCGAATTCTTTACCAGCTGAGCCACAGATGTGAGAATTGGACTGTAAAGAAAGCTGAGTACCAAAGAATTGATGCTTTTGAACTGTGGTGTTGGAGAAGACTCTTGAGAGTCCCTTGGACTTCAAGGAGATCCAACCAGTCCACCTAAAGGAAATCAGTCCTGAATATTCATTGGAAGGACTGATGCTGAAGCTGAAGCTTAATACTGTGGCCACTGATGTGAAGAACTGACTCATTGGAAAAGACCCTGATGCTGGGAAAGATTGAAGGCAGGAAGAGAAGGGGACGACAAAGGATGAGATGGTTGGATGGCATCACTGACTCTATGGACATGAGTTTGAGCAAACTCTGGAAGTTTGTAATGGACAGGGAAGCCTGGTGTGCTGAAGTCCATGGTGTTGCAAAGAGCTGGACACAACTGAGCAACTGAACTGACTGTACCTTAGTTTCTGCATACATAAAATGAGAATGCCAGTACCTAACTTATAGGACTGTTGGGGGTTTAAATGAGACTGTGAGAAACACTAGTACAATGCCTGGCATCTAAGTAAACATTAATTAAAACCCCTGTTCTTACTGGATGTGATCTGAGAAATCGAAAGCTTATTTCCTTTCAAACTGTCTGCACTGCAGGCCTTTTGATGAACCTTGGACTTCAGGCATTGGTTTCAGGAGGCCTCTGCAGTAAGAGAACAATTTTCTGTGGGAGAGACAGCTGTCCACACCACACTGCACTGAGCATCCTCCACCACATTATCATAGTTTATCAGACTGGCTCTGAGGAAATGGAGCACAGGACAGGTAAGTATTAATTGTTTTTTTTTAAAAAAAGCACCCATCAAATACTTTTAACATTTTGGTATATTCCGTGACTGACAGTCAATCCTAAAGGAAATCAGTCCTGAAAATCTATTGGAAAGACTGATGCTGAGGCTGAAACTCCAACATTTTGGCCACCTAATGCAAAGAACTGACTCATTGGAAAAGACCCTGATGCTAGGAAAGATTGAAGGCGGGAGGAGAAGGGGATGACAGAGGATAAGATGCTTGGATGGCATCTCTGATGCGATGGACATGAGTTTGAGTAAACTCCGGGAGCTGGTGATGGACAGGGAAGCCTGGTGTGCTGCAATCCATGGGGTCGGAAAGAGTCCGACATGACTGAGCAACTGAACTGACTTGCTTGCCTTACATAACCTTTGAAAAAGCAGAATTGAAGGAAAGTAGAATATGCTGGAGAATTCCGTGGACAGAGGAGCCCAGCAGGCTGTAGTCCATGGGGTCGCAAAGAGTCGGACACAACTGAAGCAACTTAGCACACACAGAATATGCTACCCCCAAATATGCCATTTTGATGTGTTGATTACTTTGAATTAAAGTTTCCGAAGAAACATTTGGTGCAAAAACACTGACCTTCCTTTGTACCCCTGAAAGCAATAAATCTCCCATGTGAAAGGGACCCTCCCTGTACCAGGAAGCTAGAAGGCATCCTTATCACCAGAGACAGGGAGAGAATTTAGGGCTGAGAAGAACATGTAATCAAACCTTGTTACTTCTTTACTAATTTATTTATTTATTTAATTTATTTATTTTAGTTGGGGGCTAATTACTTTACAATATTGTAGTGGTTTTTGCCATACAATGACATGAATCAGCCATGGCTGTACATGTGTTCCCCATCCTGAACCCCCCTCCCACCTCCCTCCCCATCCCATCCCTCTGGGTCATCCCATTGCCCCAGCCCTGAGCATTTGTCTCATGCATCAAACCTGGAATGGTGTTCTGTTTCACATATGATAATATACATGTTTCGATACTATTCTCTCAGAATGTCCCACCCTCACCTTCTCCCTCAGAGTCCATAAGACTGTTCTATGCATCTGTGTCTCTTATTCTGTCTCACATATAGGGTTATCGTTACCATCTTTCAAATTCCATATATATACATTAGTATACTGTATTGGTGTTTTTCTTTCTGGCTTACTTCACTCTGTATAATGGGCTCCAGTTTCATCCATCTCAATAGAACTGATTCAACTGTATTCTTTTTAATGGCTGAGTAATATTCCATTGTATATATGTACCACAGCTTCCTTATCCATTCGTCTGATGATGGACATCTAGGTTGCTTCCATGTCCTGGCTATTATAAACAGTGCTGTGATGAACATTGGGGTACACGCATCTCTTTCAATTCTGGTTTCCTCAGTGTGTATGCCCAGCAGTGGGATTGCTGGGTCATATGGCAGGTCTATTCCCAGTTTTTTAAGGAATCTCCACACTGTTCTCCATAGTGGCTGTGCTAGTTTGCATTCCCACCAACAGTGTAAGAGGGTTCCCTTTTCTCCACACCCTCTCCAGCATTTATTGCTTGTAGACTTTTCGATAGCAGCCATTCTGACTGGCATGAAATGGTACCTCATTGTGATTTTGATTTGCATTTCTCTAATAATGAGTGATGTTGAGCATCTTTTCATGTGTTAGTTAGCCATCTGTATGTCTTCTTTGGAGAAATGTCTGTTCTTTGGCCCATTTTTTGATCGGGTCATTTATTTTTCTGGAATCGAGCTGCAGGAGTTGCTTGTATATTTTTGAGATTAATTGCTTGTCTGTTGCTTCGTTTGCTATTATTTTCTCCCATTCTGAAGGCTGTCTTTTCACCTTGCTTATAGTTTCCTTTGTTGTGCAAAAGCTTTTAATTTTAATTAGGTCCCATTTGTTTATTTTTGCTTTTATTTCCAGTGTTCTGGGAGGTGGGTCATAGAGGATCCCGCTGTGATTTATGTCAGAGAGTGTTTTGCCTATGTTTTCCTCTAGGAGTTTTGTAGTTTCTGGTTTTACTTTTAGATCTTTAATCCATTTTGAGTTTATTTTTGTGTATGGTGTTAGGAAGTGTTCTAGTTTCATTCTTTTACAAGCAGTTGACCAGTTTTCCCAGCACCACTTGTTAAAGAGATTGTCTTTTCTCCATTGTATATTCTTGCCTCCTTTGTCAAAGATAAGGTGTCCATAGGTGCGTGGATTTATCTCTGGGATTACTATTTTGTTCCATTGATCTATATTTCTGTCCTTGGGCCAGTACCATACTGTCTTGATGACTGTGGCTTTGTAGTAGAGCCTGAAGTCAAGCAGGTTGATTCCTCCAGTTCCATTTTTCTTTCTCAAGATTGCTTTGGCTATTTGAGGTTTTTTGTATTTCCATACAAATTGTGAAATTGTTTGTTCTAGTTCTGTGAAAAATACCATTGGTAGCTTGATAGGGATTGCATTGAATCTATAGATTGCTTTGGGTAGTATACTCATTTTCACTATATTAATTCTTCCATGAACACGGTATATTTCTCCATCTGTTTGTGTCCTCTTTGATTTCTTTCATCAGTGTTTTATAGTTTTCTATATATAAGTCTTTTGTTTCTCTAGGTAGATATATTCCTAAGTATGTTATTCTTTTCGTTGAAATGGTGAATGGTATTGTTTCCTTAATTTCTCTTTCTGTTTTCTCATTGTTAGTGTATAGGAATGCAAGGGATTTCTGTGTGTTAATTTTATATCCTGCAACTTTACTATATTCATTGATTAGCTCTAGTAATTTTCTGGTAGAATCTTTAGGGTTTTCTATATAGAGGATCATGTCATCTGCAAACAGTGAGAGTTTTACTTCTTCTTTTCCTATCTGTATTCCTTTTATTTCTTTTTCAGCTCTGATTGCTGTGGCCAAAACTATGTTGAAGAGTAGTGGTGAGAGTGGGCACCCTTGCCTTGTTCCTGACATTAGGGGAAATGCTTCCAATTTTTCACCATTGAGGATAATGTTTGCTGTATAGCTTTATTATGTTGAGGTATGTTCCTTCTATTCCTGCTTTCTGTAGGGTTTTTATCATAAATAGATGTTGAATTTTGTCAAATGCTTTTTCTGCATCTATTGAGATAATCATATGGTTTTTATCTTTCAATTTGTTAATGTGATGTATTACATTGATTGATTTGCGGATATTAAAGAAACCTTGCATTCCTGGGATAAAGCCCACTTGGTCATGATGTATGACCTTTTTAATATGTTGTTGGATTCTGTTTGCTAGAATTTTATTAAGGATTTTTGCATCTTTGTTCATCAGTGATATTGGCCTGTAGTTTTCTTTTTTGTGGCATCTTTGTCTGGTTTTGGAATTAGCGTGATGGTGGTCTCATAGAATGAATTTGGAAGTTTACCTTCTGCAATTTTCTGGAAGAGTTTGAGTAAGATAGGTGTTAGCTCTTCTCTAAATTTTTGGTAGAATTCAGCTGTGAAGCCATCTGGTCCTGGACTTTTGTTTGCTGGAAGATTTCTGATTACAGTTTCGATCTCCGTGCTTGTGATGGGTCTGTTAAGATCTTCTATTTCTTCCTGGTTCAGTTTTGAAAAGTTATACTTTTCTAAGAATTTGTCCATTTCTTCCAAGTTGTCCATTTTATTGGCATATAGCTGTCGGTAGTAGTCTCTTATGATCCTTTGTATTTCTGTGGAGTCTGTTGTGATCTCTCCATTTTCATTTCTAATTTTGTTGATTTGATTCTTCTCCCTTTGTTTCTTGATGAGTCTGGCTAATGGTTTGTCAATTTTGTTTATCTTCTTGAAAAACCAGCTTTTAGTTTTGTTGATTTTTGCTAAGGCCTTTTTTGTTTCTTTTGCATTTATTTCTGCCCTAATTGTAAAGATTTCTTTCCTTCTACTAACCCTGGGATTCTTCATTTCTTCCTTCTCTAGTTGCTTTAGGTGTAGAGTTAGTTGATTTATTTGATTTTTTTCTTGTTTCTTGAGGTACGCCTGTATTGCTATGAACCTTCCCCTTAGCACTGCTTTTACAGTGTCCCATAGGTTTTGGGTTGTTGTGTTTTAATTTTCATTCATTTCTATGCATATTTTGATTTCTTTTTTGATTTCTTCTGTGATTTGTTGGCTATTCAGAAGCGTGTTGTTTAGCCCCCATATGTTGGAATTTTTAATAGTATTTTTCCTGTAATTGAGGTCTAATCTTACTGCATTGTGGTCAAAGAAGATGATTGGGATGATTTCAGTTTTTTTGAATTTACCAAGGCTAGATTTATGGCCCAGGATGTGATCTATCCTGGAGAAGGTTCCGTGTGCCCTTGAGAAAAAGGTGAAATTGATTGTTTTGGGGTGAAGTGTCCTGTAAATATCAATTAAATCTAGCTGGTCTATTGCATCATTTAAAGTTTGTGTTTCCTTGTTAATTTTCTGTTAAGTTGATCTATCCACAGGTGTGAGTGGGGTATTAAAGCCTCCCACTATTATTGTGTTATTGTTAATTTCCCCTTTCATACTTGCTAGCATTTGCCTTACATATTGTGGTGCTCCTATGTTGGGTGCATATATATTTATAATTGTTATATCTTCTTCTTGGATTGATCCTTTGATCATTATGTAGTGTCCTTCTTTGTCTCTTTTCACAGCCTTTGTTTTAAAGTCTTTTTTATCTGAAATGAGTATTGCGACTCCTGCTTTCTTTTGGTCTCCGTTTGCGTGGAATATCTTTTTCCAGCCCTTCACTTTCAGTCTGAATGTGTCCCTTGTTTTGAGGTGGGTCTCTTGTAGATAGCATATGTAGGGGTCTTGTTTTTGTATCCATTCAGCCAGTCTTTGTCTTTTGGTTGGGGCATTCAACCCATTTACATTTAAGGTAATTATTGATAAGTATGGACCCGTTGCCATTTACTTTGTTGTTTTGTGTTCGTGTTTATACACCCTTTCTGTGTTTCTGTGTTTCCTGGAGAGCTGGTTTGGTGGTGCTGAATTCTCTCAGCTTTTTCTTGTCTGTAAAGCTTTTGAATTCTCCTTCATATCTGAATGAGATCCTTGCTGGGTACAGTCATCTGGGTTGCAGGTTATTCTCTTTCATTACTTTAAGTATGACCTGCCATTCCCTTCTAGCCTGAAGAGTTTCTATTGAAAGATCAGCTATTATCCTTATGGGAATCCCCTTGTGTGTTATTTGTTGTTTTCCCCTTGCTGCTTTTAATATTTGTTCTTTGTGTTTGATCTTTGTTAATTTGATTAATATGTGTCTTGGGGTGTTTTGCCTTGGGTTTATCCTGTTTGGGACTCTCTGGTTTTCTTGGACTTGTGTGACTATTTCCTTCCCCATTTTAGGGAAATTTTCAACTATTATCTCCTCGAGTATTTTTTCATGGCCTTTCCTTTTGTCTTCTTCTGGGACTCCTATGATTCGAATGTTGGGACGTTTCATATTGTCCCAGAGGTCCCTGAGGTTTTCCTCGTTTCTTTTGATTCTTTATTCGTTTTTCCTCTCTGCTTCAATTATTTCCACCATTCTATCTTCTACCTCACTTATCCTATCTCCTGCCTCTGTTATTCTACTGTTGGTTCCTTCCAGAGTGTTTTTGATCTCATTTATTTCATTATTCATTATATATTGACTCTTTTTTATTTCTTATAGGTTCTTGTTAAACATTTCTTGCATCTTCTCAATCCTTCTCTCCAGGCTATTTATCTGTAACTCCATTTTGTTTTCAAGATTTTGGATCATTTTTATTATCATTATTCTAAATTATTTTTCAGATAGATTTCCTATCTCCTTCTCTTTTGTTTGGTTTCGGGGGCATTTATCATTTTCCTTTACTTGCTGAGTATTTCTCTGCCTTTTCATCTTGTTTAGATTGCTGTGTTTGGGGTGGCCTTTCTGTATTCTGGTAGTTTGAAGTTCCTTTTTGTTGTGGAGGTTCCTCCCTGTGGGTGGGGTTGGACGATTGGCTTGTCAAGGTTTCTTGGTTGGGGAAGCTTGCGTTGGTGTTCTGGTGGGTGGAGCTGGATTTCTTCTCTCTGGTGTGCAATGGAGTGTCCAGTAGTGAGTTTTGAGATGTCTGTGGGTTTGATGTGACTTTGGGCAGCCTGTATATTGATGTTCAGGGCTATGTTCCTGCTTTGCTGGAGAATTTGTGTGGTATGTCTTGCTCTGGAACTTATTGGCTCTTGGGTGGAGCTTGGTTTCAGTGTATGTATGGAGGCTTTTGGATGATCTGTTATTAATTAATGTTTCCTGGAGTCAGGAGTTCTCTGGTGTTCTCAGGTTTTGGGCTTAAGCCTCCTGCCTCTGATTTCCGGTCTTATTCTTGCTGTAGCCTCAAGACTTCTCCATCCATACAGCACTGATAATAAAACTTTTAGGTTAATGGTGAAAAGATTCTCCACAGTGAGGGATACCCATAGAGGTTCGCCGAGTTACATGGAGAGGTGAAGAGGGAGGAGGGAGATAGAGGTGACTAGGAGAAGAGGGGGACTCAAACGTGGAGAGAGCAATCTAGCCAGTAAGCACTTCCCTGTGTGTTCTCTACAGTCTGGAACCCTCAGAGAGGTTCATGGAGTTACATAGAGAGGAGAAAGGAAGGTGATAGAGATGAGCATGAGTAGAAAAGGGGGATTCAAGAGGAGAGAGAGAGATCTGGGCAGTACTCTGTTCCCTAATTGTTCTCTGGTGCCCAGAACACCCACAGAGATTCACAGATTTGGGTTGAAAAGAGAAGGAGGAAGGGGAGAGATAGAGGTGCTCTGGGGTAGGAGAAAGAGAGTCAGTAGGGGGAGAGAGTAATCAAGCCAGTAATCACACTCCTGAGTAAAAATGGGTACTAAAGATTGGGTTCTTAAATGTACAAAATTGATATCAAATACTATAAAACAAAGGTTAAAAATCTAGAGTAGAGGTTAGACTCTTAAAAAAATACAATATTAAAAAAACCAAAATCACAAAAAATATAAGATATATGTATGCAGTTTGCTTTAAAAATAGGGTCTTTTTTTTTTTTGCAAGGTAATAGTGGGTTATAAAAATGAAAACTAAAGGTGTAATAGAGGACTTAAAGAAAAAAAAATTTTTTTAATTAAAAAAAAGTTGATAATAGTAAAAATATATCCAGGAGTTTGTCTCGAGCTGTTGCGAGCAGTGTGGGGTCAGTTCAGTTTCAGATAGTTCCTTGTTCCTGCTTATACTTTTCAAGATCTATAGGCCCCTTTCAATATAGTTGGTTTTAACTACAGGGATTTTAATTGTTGACCTGTCACTTCCAAAGCGGTTTCCTCTATTTATTTGGCTTCTGTTTGTAGGTCTCTTCAGTGTCTAATTTCCGCCCTGACACAAGGGGTGGAGGTGGTCTCTTTAGGTTCCCTTGTTCAGTCGTGCTGTGGGGAGGGAGGAACACTGCAGATCAATATCACTGGCATGTGTATGGAGAACTCGCAGTGTCTCGGCTGCACTGGGTTTGCCCTTGCTCATGGCATGTGTGCTTTCCCAGTCTACTCTGCTCAGGCTTCAGGTTATTCTGCCAGGGACCGGGCCCTGAGATGAGTGCACTTCCCAGGTCTAAGCTGCACAGGTTCAGGTTCTTGGGTACTCCACAAAGGCGCAGACTCTCGGTTGGACCCGTGGTTTGTGCCGATCCCTGGTTGGAGCAGCTCAGGCAGCCAGGTGTTTGGTGAGCGCACTCTCCTCTGTTGGGGTGGTGCGACTTATCACCTCCCTAGTCCCAGCCTCGGTTTCTGGGTGCACCCGGCTCCAGTGTACCTTGTGTCAGTTCTGGGTAGCTGGCCTCTGTCTGCGACCCTCCCAGGGGATGTCAACCCTCCAGAATCTCAAGAAGTCTTTGCTCTCTGGGGCTGAGTTTGCCCCTTTTTGGCTCTGGCTGGCCCCACCTGCACACTGCGTCCGACGTGGGGGATGGAGCAGTCCGCAGCTGGCTAGCTCTTTTCTGGTATTGCTCAGTCCTTTGTTCTGTGAGCCGGCCGACAGTGCCTTAGATTTGGGCTTTTCACAGGATAGTTCTCTCTCTCTCTGGCTATCCCACGGTTTAGGTTGCTAGCTCACGTTAGCTCCCTCAGATTGCCCTCAGGGCATTTGGGCCCGGTCCTTACCCTAAGCAGTGCCACCCGCTCCTCTCCGTTCAGCCCCCACTTGCTGGTGGCGGATGCGAGCATCTGGGGTACTTTTCTGGGAGTTGCCTTTAGGCACGTAATCTGTGCGTTTTATTTATTTATTTTCCCTTCCGGTTATGTTGCCCTCTGAGATTCGAAAACTTTCCCCAAACCCGCCGGTGAGAGGGTTTCCTGGTGTTTGGAAACTTCTCCTCTTTTATGACTCCCTCCCCGGGACGGGTCTGCTTCCCTAACTCTTTTGTCTCTCTTTTTATCTTTTATATTTTGTCCTACCTCCTTTCGAGGACAATGGGCTGTTTTTCTGGATGCCTGATGTCGTCTGCCAGCGTTCAGAAGTTGTTTTGTGAAGTTTGCTCAGCGTTCAGATGTTCTTTCAATGAATTTGTGGGGGAGAGAGTGGTCTCCCCATCCTATTCCTCTGCTATCTTAGCCCCCTCCTGCTAATTTACTACTGGCTTCTTGTCAGGCAGGTATGAAAGCTGCCTGATTTGGTCACTTCTTTGAGTCGTATTTTTTATTGGGCTGTTGTACTTACAAAATTAAATTCGTTTTTCTCCTGTTAATCTTATGTCAATTTAGTCCCATCATTCTACTGGAGTAGCATGACCACACTTTCAGATAGGCATTAACTGTACAAATGAAGAATTGGAGACCTGAGATTAAAAACTTGGTTAAAGCCATACAACCAGTAAGTAGAGCCCCTGGGTTTTATACCTAGGTCTCTTTGGCGCTCAGTCTAGTGTACTCTCAGCTATAATTTACAGTTCTACTGTACATTAGGAGCAGGTTTCAGGTTTTGAGGCCTTATCCCTGCCTTAGGGCCTTTGCACTTTCTATCTGCAGTATTCATCTTGCAATTATCTACTTGGCTCACTCCCTCACCTCCTTCTGTTTTCTACAGTGATACTACTTTCTTTGTGAATTCTTCCTTGATAATTTCAGATATCAATTACTCACCCCGCCCCACCACATACACTCAAAAATTTCTTTGTGGAGCATGGGTTCTAGGGTCCACAGGCTTCAGTAGTTGTGGCATATGGGCTTAGTTGACCCACAGCATGTGGCATCTTCCCAGGCCAGGGATCAAACCTGTGTCCCCTGCATAGGCAGGTGGATTCTTAACCACTGGACCACCAGGGAAGCCCTTTTTGCCTTTTAATTTGCTTTATTTCCTCAAAGCACTTACCAGCCTCTGATAATATTATGTATTTACTTATTAACACTCACATGTAAGCTGTACAAGGACAGAAATAAAAATTGCTCTGTGTCCTGCTGTATTCTAGACATAGAGCAATGGCTAGGCTGTATCCTAGACCTAGGTATCTAGAAGACAATCTATACATATTTGTAAAATGTGTACAAATGAAAAATAAATCCATGCAATTTCAAGTTTGAATTTATAGCAATACAATTGACTTCTATGGCAGTAGTCTGAATTGCCTGATTTCTAACTCCAAATTCTTCATTCATTCATTCACCCATTCACTCTGCTTTGATTTTCCTCATATACCTTATCACCACCTAAAATTTTATCAAATACTTATTTATTGTCCCCTTCCTTTATTTTACTGTAAGGTCCAAGAAGGAAGGCATTTTTGCCTGCCTTGCAAATTGCTATCTGATGGTGGTGGTTTAGTTGCTAAGTTGTGTCCAACTCTGGTGACCCCATGGACTGTAACCAGCAGGTTCCTCTGCCCATGGGACTTTCCAGGCAAGAATACTAGAGCAGGTTGCCATTTCCTTCTCCAGGGTATTTTCCTCACTTAGGCATCGAATATTAATCTCCTGGATTGCAAGAGGATTCTTCATTGCTGAGTCACCTGGGAAGCCCAAAGTACTATATCCCCATGTAGAAAACAGTATCTGGCACTTTACTGGTGTTCAAGAAGTATCTCTTATATGAATTAATAAGTGTACTTATTTAAGAAACATTTGTTGAGCTCCTGCTATATTCCTGGCACAATCTGTCTTTAGTCTCATGAGGGAGAAAGACAAGTCAATAGGGAATTTGCAACACAGGTAAGATTTACTGTAGAAGAGAGTAATACAGTGAGACCCCTAAATGACTGTGACAAGTCACAGAGAACTCAGGTGGGATTTATCCTGAGCCAGGCTTGAAGGGTGACAGCATATGCAAACACACTGGGCCAAGTGAGAATATGTCAAAGTGTTGGAAGTAAAATATTGTGTTATAAGACTGGGAGGCAGAGTTGGAGAAGGGACCAGAGAGGGGTGGAGAGCCTAGGAGTTTGTGTGACATGCTGGGGTGATGGACTTTATTCTGAGGGCAGTGGAAGATTTTAAGCAGAAATTTGACATGAGCTGATTCTCTTTATTATCTCACTGTAACATCAAGAAGAAGGATAAGGCAGCAAAAATCAATCTTCACATCAGATCCACAAAGTCAGCAAATTGTAGGTTTGATAAGACAATTGAGCTCTTCAGTTTGTCAAGCACAGGCATGAGATAGAACTGTACAGCCCAATTTGCCTCCTGCCTGGCTGGTGAAGAAACCAGTTATAGGCTCAGCCTTCTGTGAGTGGGAGGATGGGGTGTCCCATGGCTCCATGAAGATGGTCTAATTCCAGTACAGCTCCTGGTGACAGTTTATGGGTATTTTTGAAATGCCTGCTAGGAGATTTCTCACTAGTGTGAAACCCAGAATTAAATAAAATTCTAAAAGTCTAAGTATCTTGATAAGCTAGTTATTCATACTCTAAATAACTACAGAATAATAGGATGGTAAAAACTCTCCTTTCCTCACTTTCATCATGTATAAAATTTTGAATAATACATACAAATATTACACTTAATACTTGGAGGAGAATTTTTTAAACAGTAAGGTGGGTAAGCAGAAAATTAAAGTGATAATATGAATTAACTTTAACTGAATCTCTAGTTTCTTTAGACCCTATGCCAATTTGTATCAGCAAAGCCAACTTCCACCGGCATTTAATAGGGAGATTAATAATAGTGGGCCTGTGAATGTATTTTGGATAAAGGGATCGGTGCCTCTGGGGGAAAACCCCCAGCATAGAGAGAGAAAAAGCTTGGTGAGGAGAGAGCATCTGTTTATATAGATCACCTGTAGTTGGCTCTATATATGAAAAGTATGATGTTAACTATATACTTAGAGTAACAGTAATCAAGGCTGGATGATATTAAACAGACCCACACAAATCTGTTCAACTGCTTTATTTCTCAATTGAGGTCAAATTACTGTAACATAAAATTAATCATTTTAAAGTGACATTTAGTGCATTCACAATGTTGTGCAACCACTATCTCTAGGTCCCAAATATTTTTACCACCTCCAGAGAAAATCTTGTACCTGTTAAGCACTTCCTCCCAATTTCCCCCTCTCCCCTGCTCCTGGGTATGCATTCCCTCTCTAGGAATATACCTTTCTAGGATATTTCATATAAATGGAATCACACAATATGTGACCTCTTGTGTCTGCCTTCTTTCATTTATAAAATGTTTAGAGGTTCATTCACCATATAGCATGTATCAGTACTTCATTCTTTTTATGGCTAAGTAATATTCCTTATTTTGTCTGTCTATTCATTAATAGATGGACATTTGGATTGTTTCCACCTTTTGGCTATTGTGAATAGTTCTTCTGTGAATACATGTGTACCTATATTTGTTTGAGTACCTATTTTCAACTCTTTTTAGTATATACTGCCAATTTATTTTTGGCAAAGAGTCAAAGTAATTCAGTGGAGTAAAGATATTCTTTTCAACAAACAGTGCTGGAGTAATTGGGCATCCATAGGCAAAATAAACCATGACCTACCCCCCACACCTTGAAAGTGAAAGTGGAAGTCGCTCAGTCGTGTCTGACTCTTTGCAACCCCATGGACTGTATAGTCCCTGGAATTCTCCAAGCCAGAATACTGGAGTGGGTAGCCTTTCCCTTCTCCAGGGGATCTTCCCAACCCAGGGATCAAACCCAGGTCTCCTGCATTGCAGGCAGATTCTTTACCAGTTGAGCCACAAGGGAAGCCCATACCTTACATAAAAATTAATTCAAAGTGAATCATAGATATATATGTGAAATGTAAAACTATAAACAGTTTTAAAAGAAAACATAGGAGAAAATCTTTTAGACCTAGGGTTAAGAGAACTGTTCTTAGAAATGACATGAAAAGCACTATCCATAAAAGCAAAAACTGATAAATTGGAAAGCATCAAAATTAAAAACTTTTGTGTTGTAAGCCCTATTTATACTATCCAAGACATGGAAGCAACCTAGGTGTCCATCAGTGGATGAATGGATAAAGAAGATGTGGTACATATATACAATGGAATATTACCCAGCTATAAAAAAGAATGAAATATTGCCATTTGCAGCAACACAGATGGACCTAAAGATTATCATACTAAGTAAGTCAAACAGAAAAACACAAATATGATTTCACTTATATGTGGAATCTAAAAAAATGATACAAATGAACTTATTTACAAAATACAGACTCACAGACAGAAAGAAAACAAACTTACGGTTACCTAAGGGGGAAGTGGGAGAGGGATAAATTAGGAGTTTGGGATTAACAGATACACATACATATATAGAATAGTTAAACAACAGAGACCTACTGTATAGCACAGGGAACTATATTCAATATCTTATAATAATCTATAATGGAAAAGAATCTGAAAAATAATATATATTTTTTTCATATATACGTATATATATGAAACTGAATCACTTTGCTGTATACTTGAAACTAACACAATGTTGGAAACAACTATATTTCAATAAAAAATAAATATAAACAAAACAAAAATTTTGTGCTGCAAAAGACACTGGTAAGGGCATGAAAGCAGGTTGAAGAAAAACATTTTTAAACCACATGATTGACAAAGGTTTTGTGTCTAGAATATACAAAAAATTCTCACACTCAACAATTAAAAAAAAAAGATAAGCTTCAAACAATCCAATTAGAAAATGGGCAAAACACTCTAAGATATTCCATGAAAAAGTGGATACTGATAGAAAATAAGCTTATGAATATGTTTAATATCATTAGCCATTAGGAAAATGCAGATTAAAACTTAAAAATATCACTACCTACCTATAAGATAAGCTAAATATAGTGATAATACCAAGTGTTAGAGAGAAAGCCAAGAAACTGGATTCCTCATATGTCAGTGGTGGGAATGGCATAGATGCTCTGGAAAGATAGTTTGGCAATTTTTTGTAAAATTAAACATGTAGTTACCATAATGATGCAGCAATTGCACTCTTGGGCATTTATCCCAGATAAAAGAAAACTTATGTTCACACAAACTTCTATACATGAATGTTTATTGGAGCTTTATTTGTAATAACACCAAATGGGAAACAGTAAATAGTCTGCTACATTCATACCATGGAATACTGTTGTATGTACGTTAGTTGCTCAGTTGTGTCCAACTTTGCGAACCCATGGACTGTAGCCCTCCAGGCTCCACTGTCCATGGAATTCTCCAGGCAAGAATGTTGTAGTGGGTAGCCATTCCCTTCTCCAGGGGATCTTCCTGACCCAGAGATCTAACCTGCGTCTCCTGTATTGCAGGCAGATTCTTTACCGTCTGAGCCATCAGGAAGCCCACCATAGACTATTATTCAGCAATAAAAAGTAATGAACAATTGATGCATACAACAACCTGAATGGCTCTTGAGGGCATTGTGCTCAGTAAAAAAAACTCAGTATCAAGAGGGTTTATACTTTAAAACCTTTAAAGATTTTATGTATACTTTATAATTCCATTTATATAACATTTTTAAAATGATAAAACTACAGTTGGCAAACAAGTTAGTGGCTACCAAGAGGCAGGGATAGATGTTGGGAGGGGAAATGAATATAAACTGAGTATGAGAGGGATCTTTTGTGATGATGGAACAGTTCTGTGTCTTGATTGTGGCTATATAACTGTACATACATGGGATTGCATATGCTTATATTACATAGAAACACACACAAATGTGTGCATGTGAAAACTGAAGAACATCGAACATGGTCTGTAGTCTAGTTAAGGATATTGTACCAATGTCAGTTTCCTGTTTTGATACTGTGTTCAAGATGTCACCATTGGCGGAAGCTGGATGAAGGGTATTATAAATGTTTTAAACTAAAAAGTTAAAAAAAAGCCCTAGGTAGTGACTAAAAATGCTTATAAAAATTTTGGAAGTATCTGTATTTTATTTAGTTCAGTTCAGTTCAGTTCAGTCACTGAGTTGTGTCCGACTCTTTGCGACCCCATGAACCACAGCATGCCAGGCCTACCTGTCCATCACCAACTCCCGGAGTTTGCCCAAAGTCATATCCATCGAGTTGGTGATGCCATCCAACCATCTCATCCTCTGTCGTCCCCTTCTACTCCTCACCCCAATCCTTTCCAGCATCAGGGTCTTTTCCAATGAGTCAACTCTTGGCATGAGGTGGCCAAAGTATTGGAGTTTCAGCTTCAACATCAGTCCTTCCAATGAACACCCAGGACTGATCTCCTTTAGGATAGACTGGTTGGATCTTCTTGCAGTCCAAGGGACTCTCAAGAGTCTTCTCCAACCCACAGTTCAAAAGCATCAGTTCTTCAGCACTCAGCTTTCTTCACAGTCCAACTCTCACGTCCATACATGACTACTGGAAAAACCATAGCCTTGACTAGATGGACCTTTGTTGGCAAAGTAATGTCTCTGCTTTTTAATATGCTATCTAGGCTGGTCATAACTTCCCTTCCAAGGAGTAAGCGTCTTTTAATTTCATAGCTGCAATCACCATCAGCAGTGATTTTGGAGCCCGAAAAAATAAAGTCAGCTACTGTTTCCACTGTTTCCCCATCTATTTCCCATGAAGTGAAGGGACCAGATGCCATGATCTTAGTTTTCTGAACGTTGAGCTTTAAGCCAACTTTTTCACTCTCCTCTGTCACTTTCATCAAGAGGCTTTTTAGTTCTTCACTTTCTGCCATAAGGGTGGTGTCATCTGCATATTTGAGCTTATTGATATGTCTTCCAGCAATCTTGATTCCAGCTTGTGTTTCTTCCAGCCCAGCGTTTCTCATGATGTTCTCTGCATATAATTAAATAAGCAGGGTGACAATATACAGCCTTGACGTACTCCTTTTCCTATTTGGAACCAGTCTGTTGTTCCATGTCCAGTTCTAACTGTTGCTTCCTGACCTGCATACAGGTTTCTCAAGAGGCAGGTCAGGTGGTCTGGTATTCCCATCTCTTTCAGAATTTTCCACAGTTTATTGTGATCCACACAGTCAAAGGCTTTGGCATAGTTAATAAAACAGACATAGATGTTTTTCTGGAACTCTCTTGCATTTTCATTGATCCAGCGGATGTTGGCAATTTGATCTCTGGTTCCTCTGCCTTTTCTAAAACCAGCTTGAACATCCGGAAGTTCACGGTTCACGTATTGCTGAAGCCTGGCTTGGAGAATTTTGAGCATTACTTTATTAGTGTGTGAGATGAATGCGATTGTGCGGTAGTTTGAACATTCTTTGACATTGCCTTTCTTAGGGATTAGAATGAAAACTGACCTTTTCCAGTCGTGTGGCCACTGTTGAGTTTTCCAGATTTGCTGGCATATCGAGTGCAGCACTTTCACAGCATCATCTTTGAGGATTTGAAATAGCTCAACTGGAATTCCATCACCTCCACTAGCTTTGTTTGTATTTTATTAATAACTTGAATTAAGGCAATGATGATTTTGAACATAACAGAAGTGTGATTATTAGGACTCGCTGAGCATTCTAGGTGAGTTAGAGGGAGTCCTCGCCTGCTCCGCGCCTACAGGCAGTGGGGAAGATGGTTCAGTGAATAGCACATTGTCTACTGCGAGGTGGGCGTGTAAACAGCCATCTGTAACCTGAGTCAAATCAATTGAATAATTGCAAGCCAAATGTGGCAGGAATTGAGAGTAAGGAAATTTTAAAGTGGTCTAAGCAACTGGGGGAAATTTATTCGAGGAGGTGATTTCTGAAGTGAATCTTGAAGGATGGATCTGATTCTGAAGGTACAGAAGAGAGTTAGGAAGTTTTTCAAATGTGTATCCTAGATTTTTTTTGGTTAGTATTTTCTTATTCAAACTTCTACTTTTTCTCCATACTTACCCTTTCATGCCTTTAGCCTATGAAGCTAGATGTGTTTTATATGCGGTAAAAATTCACCATGGGGACTAGCTTGAAATGTGCTTTTTTTTGAAGTTCAAAGAGCATTTAGAGTCACTTTGTAGTTCTTCAAAGAGAAATACTTTGAGAGAGAAGTTTCAGTCCTGGGTTCTATTGCCATTTGCCTAGAGGTAGCAACCTGCAGCCTTGTAGCTGGGAATCCTGCCAAAATAAAAGAGTATTTCTTCCACCTTCTTAGTTTTCTTTTCTTTTTTAAATCAGGAAGAACTTGAGAAATAAATCAAAATTGAAAAGCAAGTACTGCAGACAATAAAAAATACTGTCCCAGGTAGGGACACAACAAACCATTTGCAGTTAACAGAGTTTTGATTCTGGTGTGTGTGTGTGTGTGTGTGTGTGTGTGTGTGTGTGTGTTTACTTAAATTTGAGCTCCAGCCCAGAGGAGCCAAATTCCAGAGGAAAGCTAAAAGCCAGATATAAACACACCTGGAGCACAGGCAATGTATTTCCTCATTTATTGAAATGAGGTAGTTACATTTTACTCAGGCTTACCTTATCTTATTGGCAAGTGTTAAATGTATTGTTAACCTAGTGAAGTTTTACTCTATTTTGGCAGACATGAATTTGTCCTTTAGGAGAAGACTGAAAGAACCCTTTAAATTTATTTCACAGATGAGGAAACAGACCCAAAGAAAATGCTTTTCCTTCCTCAAAGAATAACTGGTTTTCAAGCTGTTCATTCATTCCTTTTTTTGTTCATTCACTGCCTTCTGAGCATCTATGAGATACTTACTGCTCTGGGTGTTGGGGATATAGAGACCTGCACCAGGGAGCTTACCTAAGCGTGTTAGTGAAGGAGGGCTAATTGAGATAACTTAAGAAGTAAACAAATGAAATGCCTATTTCATCACAATGTTAAGTGTTGTAAAGAAAAGAAGTCCAAGGAGAGGAAGTTCCTGACGGGGCAGAGGAGCCCAGGGAAGGCCTTTTCCAGGAGACAACATTGAAGCTGAGACTTGAATGATGAGAAGGAGCCATCTGTGTTAAGACACTGAGGGAGATTGTCAACAGGTAGAGGAATTGCTGAGGCCTTGAGGCCGGAAGGCAGCTTTAAAGAATCCAGAGCAGACGAGGGCCCCAGGAAGGAGATGCGCTGTTGGATGAAGAGCTTGAGGGCTGCACCCTGCAGGCCTTGTGGGCCTAGGGGGAGACTTTTGAAGCCATTGAAGGTTTAAATCACAGGAGTTGTGGGAGCTTATTTATCTTTTTAAAGTATTTTGTTGAGTGTGATGTGGAATGGTAGAGAGGCAAGAGCAGAGACAGGGAGGCTAGCACCACACTCAGGCCTGGCAAGAAGGTTCTGGCCTAACTCGAAGGTGGTGGCAGAGGTGAGCGCAAGAATTGAGTGGATTCAGATTATATGTTTGGAGACAGAACTGTTAGGACTGCAGTTCCTTTGGATGTGGGTTTGAGGCCAAAGGAGAAGGACTCAGAATGAAGGTTTTTGGCTTAAGCGATAGGATAGGACCATTTCCTGAGATGGGCAAGTCTGGAGAGTTGCAAGTTGGGAACAGTGCAGATGGGTGAGAAAGAATTTATTAAAAAAAAAAAAAGCTATTGAGATCGGGAAAAATAGGAGTAGATCCATTTTGGTAGAGCAGTATGAAGGCCTCACTCAGAAGTTGGCATTTATTTTTATTTTTTACTAAATGAAATGTCGGCTATTGTATTTTATTGTTTTATTTTTTTTTATCGGTGTATAGTTGCTTTATAATGTTGTGTTAGTTTCTGCTGTACAGCAAAGTGAATCAGCCATGTATGTATATATATATATATATATATATATATATATATATATATATATATATCCCCTCTTTCTTGGATTTCCTTCCCATTCAGATCACCACAGAGCATTGAGCAGGGTTCCCTGTGCTTTATAGTCAGTTCTGATTAATTATGTAGAATTTGACATTTAAGGTGAGATATGAAAGGTATGTAGAGCCAGCAGAGGGAACATTCCAGATGGAAGGAACCATAGTGCACAAGTACAAAGGAAGCAAATGGGTTGGCAAGCTAGAGGTAAGCAACAAGAGCTACGGTGGCTGCAGGGTTGGAAGTAAGGTAATCAAAAGAGTGGTTTCTGCTTTTCATATTGCTCAGGGACAAGTCTGACACTGTAACTTAGATGTGCAAAAAGAAATCTTGCTTTCTCTCTCTCTAGAGCTGACCTGCTTTTTCTCACAGCTGCCACCCTGAATGGGAGTTGAGACTGAAAGAAGGGACCAGAAATTTAAAGCTGCCAGTTTGTGGTATACTCATCACTTTCAGATGACTCCATTGTCTTTGCAAGGTGGCAGGGAAGAGAGGCCTCAGGTCTGCCCACCAGTTGTCTGCTGTCTTCTAGCTCCTCCTGTCTCCATCTTGACAGGTGGAGCCAGAGCTCTTGTCTTGTCCTTGTCCATCCAGTCAGGTGATGGGGTTGGGAGCGCTTTGCTTACCTGTCTCTGGAGAAATCTTAGTCTATTCTCTGGGCTCAGTTGGTGCAGACGTCTTTCCTGCAGACTCACTTTTCTTCCATTTTCTCTGATGTCCCAGTTTCTTCTCCCTAAGGTCTGAGGACTCCTGTTATTCCCAATTTAAAGTACCTCAGGATGACATCATTTTGCTCTGTGGCCTCTTTGCCAGCAGCAACATCATCTTCTCACATCCTTCATGAGGCAGACAGGAAACTCTAAATTTCTCCTGTGCCACAAGGAAGGCTCTGGTTAATTGATGCTTTCATTACCTGACTGGGCTGTGCTGCCATTTTCACTTTGTTGCATCATTTATTGTTGGTACCCTATATGGTGATATCTTCCCAGGATTATGAATAGGAAGTGGCAGAAGCTTCTCTACTTTTAGTTTTTTTCTTGACTCTTGTCTTCCCTGATACCAGCCTGTCAGATCTTATGGTGTAGAGAAGTGTGGTGGTAATGATCCCTAGCACATGATGCATCTTGCTTCCCCTACCTCTCTTCTTTTTGTAGTAAATTCTCTGAGCTGGAAGGAGTAGGTGTCCTTCTTCCTTATGATAGTTTTAAAAGGTGTCTGCAAATACCTTGATGCTCTTTCCATCAAGAGGTGGAGTCTATGTCACTTCTCATGAACCTAAGTAGACATTTGCTTAATGAAAAGAATATGGCAGAAGTTATGCAGTGTGACAGAAGATTAAATTAGAGAAGGCCGTACCATTTCACCAGTTTCTCTTAGGACTTGCTCTGGGAGCCTTCAGCCACCATGTGAGTCCAGCTACCCTAGGACAGCCGTCTGAGGAGATGATGTGGAGATGAGAGAAAGCGTTAGAGAGGGAGGGAGAAAGAGAAAGAGAGAGAGGGAGAGGACAGTGAGCTGTCAGCTATTCATGTTTGCCCAGCCCAGGTGCTGACATGCAAGTTAAGAAGGCTTCAAGGTGGTGTCAGTTTCAGTCAATGTTTGACTGCAACCTTGAGAGATGCCCTGAACAGGAAACACCCAGCTAAATTCATTCCTTGCTCAGATTCACGAGTGAAATAAATGGTTGCTCTCATTTTAAGTCTCTCTTTTGGGGTGGTTTGTTCAGAGGACTGAAGCACTGACTCCTTCTGGAGCTCACATTCTTACCACTCTTTGTCTTCTTTCTTCAATAACCTCTACATTATGGTTCATAACTAAATTGTAGGTCCAGAACTCTAAGTGGAGTGACCACTTTTCCTGATTTGGAATGAAATGGTTCATGGGATATGGGACTTTCAGGGCTAAAACTGAGAAAGTCCTGGGCAAATAAAAATGAGTTGGTCAAGGCTTGCTTTTGTTATATAAAGGAAGCTGAATATATTTACAGAGATTTTAAAATTAGCGATTACTATTTTTTAAATAAGAATTTTAATAAGAAGCAGTTCTGGGCATGGATACTGATCTTTGTTCTAGATGGTATCTGCCCTCCCAAAGGGGTAAATGCTTCAGTGAGTGGGCTAACACAGGCAAGGACAACTGTAGAATATGAAAATATTGTTTTAAATGTCTCACAGTGTACAGATGGGGAGAATGAATCCAGACCAAGTCACTGCTTTTCCCAAGGGCTAATAGAAAATAGGCCATGATTGGGATCAGATATTTGGATTTCAGTCCAGGGCTCTTACCTCCATTTTATGTCATTTCCAATCCTTATCAGTATTACCATATGAATTTGGTATAGTAGTGAGCCCTGGAAAATACTTAGGCTGAGGGAGAGGTGTCTTTACCAGTAAGATTGCTTACATCTTCAGCTCTAGGCAGCACTGATTAGACTGAAATCTAAGTCTCAGCCATACCTTTCAAGCCAGAAAGTACATCTGGCTTGAAAACAAAACCCTAAACCAACTTTAGGTCTGTTTGGAAACCAAGTGTTTAACTATCTCATTAAATGTTAGTGAAAAATTTTTGGCTCTGGTGCTGCCGTCCTAGAAGAAGTCAAGTTAACTTTGGGCCCCAATTTTAGCACTCTTCAGGAAGGTGAAGGATGGGAGGCTTCCAACTTGTAGCAAAGCCAGCGTAACTGGATATGGGCAGGAAGCCTTCCTGGGTGTATCTTTTGGCAAAGAAACCAAGACAGCTTTGGCTAATAAATTTTGTTGTTGTTGTTGCTTAGTCAGTCAGTCGTGTCTGACTCTTAGCAACCCCATGGACTATAGCCTGTCAGACTCCTCTGTCCGTGGGATTTCCCAGGCAAGAATACTGGAGTGGGTAGCCATTTCCTTCTCCAGGGGATCTTCCCAACCCAGGGAATGAACCTGCATCTCCTGCTTGGCAGGTGGATTCTTTATCACTGAGCCATCTGAGAAGGATATGGGCGGACAAGCCTTCCTGAGTGTATCTTTTGGCAAAGAAACTCAGACAGCTTTGGCCAATAAAGAGAAGGCTGGTAACTATCTGCTCTGCCTAGGGCTAAAGATGGCAAACTAGGTCGACGAAGGGTGGAGGAGAGGAGCCTTACTGACTTGGCAGGAGACAAGCACTGTGGTTCTTGCCCCACCTCTGTTGAGAAAGTATATGAGGTATGCTTAGGTGTGGGCCTTGTGTACCTAACAGCCAGAATAGAGCTTTTAATAAAGAAGGCAAATTGCTCAGTGATATGACTCCAATGACTTGGCAGCAAAGAACCAGCCCCATCCTGTCCAGGGGAACCAGGAGGAAGCTGTTCTGACCAGCAAAGCACCATGGTAACTAGGCCATGAATCACAGACAGATTAGATTCAGCTGATGTGAGGAGGCATGAGTTCATTTCATGTAATGATCAAGAGAAAAAGCCCTATAGTTTTGCACAACCCTTGGACTCATTCATGAGAAACTGAAAGGTTAAAAAAAAAAAGAAAGAGTTAAAGCTCTTGGGATGAGATACTATTTTGAAATTTTTAACCTTTGCTTTTCTTCTATGTTTCCTCCTTTCTCTTCCTTCTATTGTTGCAGGGTAGTGAAGTCTATTCTTTGCTTCTCTGGAGAGGTATGGTTAGGAGAAAAACAAGCATAGTCTACCTGTCTTTCTGGCTTTGGGGGCAAAGGTGGGGAAGGTGTGGGTCAGAAAGTACTGGAATAACATATTGGCCAGAAAACCAAATGAATAGAGGTTTCTCTGAGACTGGAGAGGGAGTGTCCAGGGCTGGAGAGGAGGGAAAACAGAGCACTCTGAAGTCCTGGGACAAAGAAGGAACATGCTCTGAATCTTTCAACATTCATTCATTCCTTAACTTCTGTATACACCATGAACTAGTCTAAGGGCGGTGAACAAATGCACAAAGATCTTTGCTCTCATGTGGCTTACATTTTAGTGAACATCAAAACGTGTGGCATTCTGGTATGCCAGAATTCTAAGTGCATGGCCTGTATTTTACTTCTTACAACTTATTGAATTAGATACTATATTCCCAGCTTACAAATGAAGAAATTGAGACATATGTTACATAGTTTGCTGATCTCATAGTTAGTAGGTATCAGAGCTGAGTATTGAACCCAGAAAGGTGGTTTTGTTTTTCTTAACTGTTTGCTTAATTTCCAGGCAGGGCTCTGGAAAGGTGGCGAGACTCTAGAGTTAAGAAAGCTGCTTGGGACAGTTTCTCAGAGACTCCCAGGCCCCAGCAAGATTAGGGCAGCAGTAGGAAAACTCTGAAACTCCAGGGGCCACCACCTTGATGTTGGATGTCTCCGAGTCTGTCTTTCCCTGACTGCCTTCCACTGCCCAGATTCTGACACCCAGCATGACCAGAGGGGAGGGACCATGGCCTGAGGCTGGGTTTCCTCTTTGCCCAGGTGGATGGAAGCCCAAAACAGAAATTAAAAGAATTTAATGAAAAGAAGGAAGATAGTAAAAAGTTAAAAGAATGAAGATAGTAAAATAGAAAAAATGACAAAAATAATAAAAGAGAATAAATATTTTTCTGTAATTCTGAGTTTGTGGGCTAAAATCCAGCTGCATATTCTAGAAGGTGTGGGATTAGAACAAGCTAAGCCCTGTCAGTGTGAAGAGTTAAAAATCTGAATCTCGACCTCACATCTAACCCTTGATACTGGGACCTTGTAAGAGGAGCACCTAGGATTTCATGATTGCTAAAGATGGAGACCTAGTCAGGTTAGATTATTCATTGATTTTTTCAGAGTGGGTGTGGTCTACTCTGTGTGTCTGTTAATATTCCATTAAAAAATAAATGAACAACATGCAATATTACTCTCTAATCCATACAAATTCATCAGAATATTTGGTTTCCTCACAAAACACAAACCAGGAACTGTAGTAACGTTTGGGAATGAGCTCTCTGTAATCTGTGCCCTCAGCTACCCACACTGGGAGAAGACTTTCAAATCTACCTGTTATAATTCAGAGACATAAACAGATGAAGGTCTTGTCCACGTAGGTGAAGCTTATTCAGTTTCTGTTTAAGAAAAAAAAAAATGAGGAAGTGACTGCTAATGCATTGGTTTTTTTTTTTTTTTTTAATAAATTTATTTATTTTAGTTGGGGGCTAATTACTTTACAATATTGTAATAGTTTTTGCCATACATTGACATGAATCAGCCATGGGTTTACATGTGTTCCCCTTCCTGGACCCCCTACCCACCTCCCTCCCCATCCCATCCCTCTGGGTCATCCCATTGCCCCGGCCCTGAGCCCTTGTCTCATGCATCGAACATGGAATGGTGTTCTGTTTCACATATGATAATATACATGTTTCAATGCTATTCTCCCAGAACGTCCTACCCTCACCTTCTCCCTCAGAGTCCATAAGACTGTTCTATGCTAAGAAAAAAAAAAATGAGGAAGTGACTGCTAATGCACTGGTTTTTAAAGCCAACTTTTCTTAAGATTTGAGGCCATATCCCTTGAATGTGTGTGTGTGCTTAGTCGCTCAGTTGTGTCTTACTCATTTGTGTCTTACAGACCTCATGGACTGTAGACCACCAGGCTCCTTTGTCCATGGGGATTCTCCAGGCAAGAATACTGGAGTGGGTTGCCATGCCCTCCTCTAGGGGATCTTCCCAACCCAGGGATTGAACCCAGGTCTCCTGCCATGCAGGCAGATTCTTTACCTTTGGTAACTCATTTAGGTGGTCTAAACTCTCCACATTTTTTTTTTTTTTAATCAAGTTGGATTACTGCAAACAATATATTCTGACTTGATTTGACTTGCTCCCATAAAACTTGTTTTCCCTGGGCTGTAATTGAAGAGTATGCTCTGGTTTTCATGAAGTTTTAAGAATGTCTTTATAAAATTGTGGCTTGAAGACATTATCTGTTATGTTATGAATTTCCCTTTATTTAAGAACCCAGTGCTTTGTTATTTCTAGAATTTAGAAGACAATTGGGTAGACAAATTGGTTTCCTTTTATAACAAGCAGTGTATTCACTGACTGATTTCCTCAACCGCAATTGTGAATCAGGCCTCTAAAACTGGGCATTCTGCTCTCAGCTCTTGCCCCTCTCGGGGGACCACTGACTTTCAGTTTTCTGTATTCCCCCTTCAGCTCTTATTACAGGCACTGAGTGGATGTTTTGTTCTTCCTCATGTATGCTCATGTAGAAACTGTCATCACACCACCTTGTCTGTTCCTAAATGAGCTTAGGGGGTCTGCAGTGTCAAAGGGGAGAGGACAAAGATGTTTGTATTAATTTCCTATTGCTGTTGTAATGAATTACCACAAACTGAGTGAACACAACTCTATCTCGTACAGCTCTGGAGGTCAGAAGTCCCAAATCAGTTTCAGTGGGCTAGAGTCAAAGTGTTGGCAGGGCTGGTTCCTCTGGCAGCTCGGAGGGGGGAATCCATTTCCTTGTTTCTTGCAGTTTCTATGGTCATCTTCCTTGGCTTTCTTGGCTTGTGGCTCCTTCCTCATCTTTAAAGTTTATCACTCCAAACTCTTGTTTCTGATATTACATTTCCTTCTATCTGACTCTGACCCTTCCTGCCTCCCTCTTATAATGACCACTGTGATTATATTTGGCCAACCTGGATAATCCAGGATTGCCTCCTTATTTTAAATCCTTAACTTAATCACATCTGAAAAGTCCCTTTTGCCATGTAAGGTATGTATTCACAGGGTCTGGGGATTAGCAATATGGATATATTAGGGGCACCATCATTTAGTCTACTACAAAGGTCAGTAGTGAACCTGCCAGAGTTGGGGGTCCCTCCACGCCCCAGTACATCCAAGTCTGGGATGTTCAGCAGCCCTCCCTCAGTAAGAACACAGCTCAGCATTGTTTGTGAAGTCTCAGCACCTCTACTGCCCACTGTGATCTGTAATTAACAGCAGTTCAATGCACCTGGTCATCTTGTCTTCCTTCAGAGTTGAGCAGTTCTGCTTCCCATTGCTGCTGCTTCCTCTGTGTGTGTGCACATTCACCCTTCCCAAGTGCATTAGTCAGGGTTTGCCAGACAAACAGGCCAGTAGAAGATCTGTATATATAGATATAGATATAACCAGTAGGGTATCTATCATATCTATGTCTATATCTATGGGACTTCTCGGTCTCCGTCATTGTGTGAACCATTTCTTATAGATATAGACATAAGCATATCTGGGACTTCTCTGTTGGCTCAGCAGTAAAGAATCTGCCTGCAATTCAGGAGCCCCAGGAGACAAGGGTTCGATCCTTGGATCGGGAAGATCCCCTGGAGGAGGGCATGACAGCCGACTCCAGTATTCTTGCCTGGGGAATCCCATGGACAGAGGAGCCTGGTGGGCTACAGTCCATAGGGTCTCATAGAGTTGGATATGACGGAAGCAAACTAGCAGGCAGGCAGGCATAGACATACCTCTATATCTATATCTATATATCTATGTCTATATCTATATCTATCTATAAGAATTGGTTCAAACAGTGGTGGAGACTGAGAAGTCCCATAATCTGTTGTCTGTAAGATGGGAACCCAAGAAAGCCAGTGGTATAATTTAGTCCAAATTCAAAGGAAGTTCTGAGAACCAGGGAAGCTGATGATGTAAATCCCAGTCTGAGGACTGGAGAAGATGAGATGAGGTGTCCCAGCTCAAGCAGTGAGGTAGGGAAAAAATGGGCACATTTTTCTTTCTTCCACCTTTTATTCTATTCAGACCTTCAGTGAACTGGATGATGCCCACCTACATTGAGGAGAGCGATCTACTCTACTGAATCCACTGATTCAAATGCTCATCTCATCTGGAAATACCTTCAAAGACTCATCTAGAAATAATGTTTAATCTGGGCACCTGGCCAGTTAATTGATGTAAGATTAACCATCACATTGAGGAAGACACTGTGCCTGCATGCACAGGCACACCATCCATGAAGGGGCTGTGCTGGACATGGTTGAGTCCTACTGTTCAAATTCCCTCTAGGTCAAATTGATCCAAATGTTAATGATGCATGGTCTTAAAACTGCAGGTTGTGTGAACTGCTCTTGAATAAAGCTACATGGGCCATGTTTTAAATATATTTTACATAGCCCAGAACATGTTTTTATTTTTCTAGGTACACATCCAGTCATTTTGAATTGAAAGGATTTTGAACTTGAGACACCACAAATACAAGTGAAGTGAAGTCGTTCAGTTGTGTCCAACTTTTTGCGACCCCATGGACTGTAGCCTACCGTGCTCCTCTGTCCATGGGGTTTTCCAGGCAAGAATACTAGAGTGGGTTGCCATTTCCTTCTCCAGGGGATCTTGCCGACCCAGGGATTGAACCCAGATCCCCTGCAATGCTGGCAAATACAAAAGAGGAAAACAATTAAAATTTTACCCAAATTGATTGTGTTTATTTAATACAAACTACATTGGTTTTCTCACTTGGAATCCCACATATTCTCTGTGCGTGTGTTGTCCTGTAGTTTGGGTATCCAGTCTATGACTGTAGATTCAGTCCTACACAGTCACCTACTTCTCCTTCAGGAGAGGGAATATCCTGACTCCAGAAAGTGCTCCTGTAACATCCTGTACATATTTCAATCGCTCAATTTAATTCATTCCATTGTCATCATTATGCCTGTCTACCCTACTGGATGATGGGCTCTTCAAGTCATTTTTATATCATCTATCTTTTATCCACTCAGCAAGCATGGTGTCTGAGGCATTGTAAGTCTTCCACAAATATTTATTAAGTGGATTTGCTTATTGAAGGAAGAACTCATGTACTTTATTTGATTACATGATTGGAGTTTTGCATCATTTTCCGGTTTTCTTTTCCTTTGCATGCCAGAAAACTTCAAGCCAGACTTTATGCTCTGGGATAATAATTATCTTATCCCGATTCTAAAAGACTTTTGACTTCTGCTCATTTTTCTTTAAATTAGCATGATTACATATTTTTATTATGCATACATGCTCAGTTTCTTCAGTTGTGTCTGACTCTTTGTGACCCTATGTAGCCTGCCAGGCTCCTCTGTCCATAGGATTCTCCAGGCAAGAATACTGGAGTGTGCTGCCATGCCTTCCTCCAGAGGATCTTCCTGACCCAGGGATTGAACCCGTGTCTCCTGCATTGCAAGTGGAATCTTTATCCACTGAGCTATCTGGGAAGCCCACACATTTTTATTTTAGAAGTGATGATAAATGTTTTTTAGAATTACAAATAACATAATTTGTAAATAAAGATATTTGGCAAATTTCGGTTTATATCTGTTTCATGTTTAAGGAAAATTAATGCCTTTTGCCATAGTGAACCTAATCACTGTGATGGTAAAATTAAGAAATTCAAGGAGCAATAACTATTAGATAAACGTGGGAAGGTGGTGTATATTATGCTTATAAGTACGAAAGAAAAATGAGGATCATTTAAAAAACTGACCTCTGATCATTTGCAGATCATTTAAAGAACTGTATAAACTACAAATACATATAACTTATATGGAGAGAGTCCCTGAAGTTAATTTTGTGCAGATGGATGTTATGTATAACTGGAAGAACCATGTGTTGAAAAAATGTATTTTACCTTTAGTTACTTTACTGTTTTTCTTTTTTTATATCTAGGAGAAGGAGAAAAGGACATAGAAAAATCCAAAGGATTTCACAGAGGAAAAGGAGTATTAGGAACCTGGTGAGAAAGCCATACAGTGGTCCAATTCGAGAAATGCAGATACAAGATGCATGTACTAAGGTCAGACAGCAAAGTTTGAAAGGTGTACTTCTATCACAATGAGAGAAAAACAGGATTAGATTTAAGATTGGGGCATGGTTGCCTTGGCTACCATGTTACAGTAACGTAAGTCACCAAGAATATTACATTGTGAAGCTAGGATAGTCGTTGTCAAATTACTTTTGGTTTTGTTATAGGCTAACTGAAAGGCCTAGGGCCAGAGTGAAATGGGAAAACTGGAAGCAATAGAAGAGAAAAGAAAAATCAAAATACTTGATGACAAGCCAGAGTTTTATTTATTAAAGTTTTACTTTGGAAAATTTGAGAAAGTAAAGAAGTCCAGCATTTTCTTGAGCTGGAAACAGATCTTTAGTCTTACTTCTAAAGCAAACAGCACTTTCCAAGTGAAAACAAATAAAGGAAAGACTTAACAAAAAAGCAGTCATCTCACCACGAAGTGCATCAATATTTGCTCTTTATGATGACCAGAAATACCTGGTTTTGTTTTTTAAACCTGATGCTATAAAATTTTAGAAATTCTTACTAAAGGTTAAAGGTACATGATCTAACATTTAGTAAAAAATTGAAAAGAACTTTCCAACGGTAATAGAAGTTGCTCTTAAAAATGAACTCCAGCTTTAGAATAAAAAGTGTCCTCATTTAAAATGATTTGGTTTGTCAGTGTTGATGGAAACATCTTAGAAATTGGGAGGTGGGAAAGGAATGTGCCTAGGGGAAATGCTGGGATCTGCAGTGGATCCAGGGGGTGGCTGAGCTTGGCCTTCAGTGAGAGCTCTCATTCTTGGAAATTTCTCTCAGAGGGGACAAAACATGTAGCCTTCATTATATTTGAAACTTCCTACATTCATTATTAACATTTGATCAGGATATTTCACATGCAAACCCATATTTCTCTTGAAAAATCTGATAGCATACCACCATAGTAGCCATCACTGAGTAGAACTGAATAGTGGCTGCTCATTTGGGACAGAGCTACCTCCCCATTGTCCATTTCCCCCTCACCCTTTTATTTCCTCCAGACATTGAGGCTGAATGTCAACTGTCATCCATCTATCCCTGTGATGGTTATTTGTCTGATGGTAGAATTAATAGAATGTTAGAATATGTCCTGTGACCTCATCTGTGTCAAAAGAATGTGGCAGACCAAGATGCCATATGTCCAGGAACAATGGTAGAAAGCATATTTCCTTGTAGAAGTGAAAATATCCTAGGGATTCATAGGTATGCAATATAGTCCTGTACAAAAATCTCCTTCCTATTTTGCTCATTTACTCACTCATAGGCTTTGGGTTTAAGACGCCCAGTTTAACTTTTGTACCTGTGATCTTATCTTGGGGTGCAGATTACTCCTGAGACTGAAATAATATGTCTATTATTCCAAGAGACATTCCTGTTTTCTTTCTTTTCAGTGAGACTCTGGAGTTTTTTACAGTGGCAAAGTGCATATATCTAGGCCTATGCCAAAAATTTTAATCACATTCCTGTATTTCTCAGCTTCCCTTGTTTCTAGCCATGCAATCTAGTTTTGACCAATGAGATGTAGGTAGAGGATGCTGATGAGCCAGGGACTATTTTATTTCCCTATAAAAGATGACAGGCATGGTTGGCTTGGCCCTTGACCGTTCCCCCTTTCTTCTTTCTTTGAAATCAACAAGTTTTCTGGATATGCAAAAGCTACCTTGTACCCATGGGGAGATAGCCATGGGAGCAAAAGCCAATCTGTGAAGAATATTGAACAAAAATATAGCAGGAGTTTTGACTTTTTGGTGTAGCTGAGTAGCTAACCAATTGCTGGTAGTTGCCTAGTTTTGGTTATTTGAGAAAAATAAATTCTTCATTGTTCAATTTATGGTTGTTCATCTTTTGTGTTACTTGCAGACAAAGGTGTTCCTGGCTGATATGGTCTGTATCCCTCCTCTCTACTCATATGCACAATGCATCACACCATTCCTCTACATCCCACATTTGTCAGATTATGCCAACACTCCAACTCAGTTCCTGATGTACAGTATTTGTAAGGTAAATGGAACAAGATTTCTACAAAGATGAATAAGACAAATTCCTTGTCTTTAAGTAGCTTGTTATCTATAAGGAAAATTAGGTAAAGGCAAACATAATTGCAACACAAAGTAGAATAGGACAGTATTAGGGAAGAAGTGCAGGTTGTCATGGAGCAGTCAGAGGGAAGTAACACAAGTGCATATTTTGGTTCACAACTTCCTTGGGAGTTTCCTGGGTGTAATCGAAAATTGGCTCCCACACACAGAGGGTAGGGAGAGACTCAAGGAAGAGGCAGATCACTCCAGTTTGGTAGGTGACAAGTTTAATAAGGAAGGGAATAAATCTACATTGCTTGTCTTGGGTGGCCATAAGATGAGTAGATTTTCCCACTTACCCACCAGTGTCTTAAATTGGAGGACAACTTTTCTCATTATTAGAGAACTTTTGGTATTTAGTAAAGATAGGCCTTGCTGGCTATCACTGAAGCATTGCTGGGTGAATTTAGTAAGGGCTTCTATGTGTGTACCAGTGGGAAACAGAACATGATTGAACCAGTAGAAAACAGAACATGCCCACCTAGCCCTGAAGAGACAGGAGTTGACAGCTTTAGGAAGCTGGCCTGCTTGTGCACAGCATACACACTGACTGGGTAGGCAGCACTCTCAGGCATGAGGAGATAGACTGGGGGTGAGATATACTAGATCAGGACCCCCACCTTCTCCCCTCTTTCAATACTGTGTGTTCCATTCCAGGTGCCATGTGTTTCAACAGGTCCAGCTTGCAGCAGGACAATGGGATCCCAGAGGAGATTGAATAATTCCCTTTCACCCAGGGGTGCAAAGTCTCTGATCTGGGTGAGATATCCCATTGCAAATTCCAGGAGATAATTCCCAGGAGTGATGGGGCTTGGTGTTCTCAGCAACATAACAGGTTGATCCATGGTGAGAGCTTGGACAATGGTTTTTTCCCCACCATTTCCATAACTTTACAGTACGGGGTGCCTTAGCAGGGATCCCTAAGCAGGCAAATAGGGCAACAGGCCCTACTGGTTGATCATTCAAATGTCTCAAAGCCTGAGAGAGTATCTTAGTTCACTCTGTCAATAGTAATTATTTGATAGTAATTTAATGTGTTGTCTTCATATTCCATTTTTGGTTTCTACCAGCCCTATTGTCTTGCATATTGTAGGGGAGATGTAACCTCTATTTAATGTCATGTTCTTTTGCCTAGTCTTACACATAAGCCCTTTGAAATGTGACCCCCAGATCACTGCCTATTCTAGGAGGGTGTCCATACATGGTCCTCAGCTTCTCTAATCCCCTAACAGTAGTAGCCTGGTTTGCATAGCTTAGGTTAAACCACACAGAGTGTACACACAAACCAAGACATGTTTTGAGCCCTCACTTGTAGGGAGGGGGCCATTATAATCAATTTGCCAATCCCTTCCCAGTTGAGAACTGTGTTAGATGGGTCTGATCATCCATAATGTTGCCTTGGGCATTGTTTAGAGCACACAGGACATGCTGTTACTGCATTAAGCAAGTCACTGTACTTCAAGGGCAATTTGGTATCCTTGGCAACATGCCGTCCTACCCAAGCACTATGGTGGCTACCCCTTTTACACACCCAAATTCACTGTAACTATTAAAGGATCAGTTGCTAGGCTCATATCTGAGCTGGAGCATCAACTTCTGTATTGCCAGGGGGTGTCAGTGCCTTATGAGCCAGTACGCGGAAAATAGTGAGGACTGCCTCTGGGGCAAACCCAAATGTCCTTCCACATATCCTGACCCACAGGGGCCCACTCATGAATCACCTCTGCTTGCTTTCCATTGTCCAGAGCTGGGACCACAATCAGAGGGGCACTCTCTCCCTCTGCTTTCTCTGTCATACCCATACCTTCTGGAGTCACAGACATATCCAACCCAAAGGGTAGCTCTGCTTGGGATGTGCCCAGAGCTTTAATTGGCTTCACTAGTATTTTTACCTTCTCACAGGTGGCTTGCTGCTCTGACCTCTGGTCCCACATGTGCCCTTTCTTTAACACTGTGCTAGGTATGGAAGAAAAGTGCTCTAAAAGCATAAAATTCTTAGGAAGACTGGCATCTTTTTCACATTAGGGGTTGCACAGGCTTGCATCTTATCAAACACAGCTTCTGGGACAACACAGGTCTTACCCTACTAAACAACTCCCGTCAAAACTTTATGGTGGTGCCTGGGCCTTGACTTTTCTGTGAGTTCACTCCCATCTTCTCCCTTGCAGATGTTGTAGCAAAGCCTGTAAAGTGTCTGCAACAGAGGCAAGTCTTCACATGTTAGTGTGATATTATCATCAAACAAAACAAGACAGTATATCATCATTGTAATGGGCCATGTTACTGATGTGGGGGAGGAGGAGAACAGGGACAGGTCTTGGCCACCATCACATGACATAGTTTGGGACTGCGCAGGTAACCCTGAGGAAACACTTGAAAGGTCCATTGTCGCTGCTCCTAAGTGAAGGCAAATTGATCTTAGTTATCAGAAACCTGTAGGTTTCAAAATCTTTTCCACAAATCTTTTTGAGGATAAGCACTTTTGCAGGAACACTTTTGTCACAGCATCAGAGTAAAACAATAACTGCCTGCTAATGACAAAAGACGAAAAATGACCAAGTTAAAGGTCTGATTAGAGTTCATTATAATGCATTATAATGCAATTATCAAGAGAATTTGGTTATTTCTGTCACATACATTTTAAAGTTATGACTGATAACATTATACCAGGACATATCAGATTTTGAGGAATTTCATACAAGTATAACCTAAAGAAAATCTTTCACCCCTTCTTAAATTTGACAATGGTTCCCATGACGTTTAACATATATCAAAAATTATATAGTTGTAAAGCACTTAGCTTCTTTAATAGAGGAGTCTCAATTTTCTTAAGTAATCAAAGACCTGATAAAAACAAAATACAAAATCTTTGTTTTCTAGACAGATTACTTTAAGGTAAAGAAAAAACTTTGTTCATAATTCCTTACTAGAGCAAACTTTGTCCTTTTAACAGGGAGAAAATCAAATTCTAATTTTGTATTATACTTTGATAACTGTTGTATTTTTAAATATATCTATTTCAATTTTAGCTTGACTATACACAAAGCTTCTTTCTCAATATTTTTTTCTACAAACCTACAACTTTCTATATCCGTTCCAGGTTTTGCTGTATCTTTTTTTCAGTCTTGAAACAATCATTTTTTTAGGATAAAATTACTTTCTTTTTTTCTTTGTCAAAACAAATAAACAATGATCTTCATACCTTTCTTTATTTAAAAACCCCACATTCTATTTTTTAAAGCTTTTTTTCATATACAGTCATTCTCTTTCACCCTTGTCATTTCTAGTAATTTTGTGAAAGACTTTAGCTCTTTTACAAACAATTTTGGTAATACCCTCTGCAGGTAGGAAAAGATCACACATACACAAACATACATCTATAGACTTACATAAACATACAGACAAAAACAGAAACTTCATGGCTTTTATCTCAAGTCTTTAGCTATGAGTCAGGTATCCGCTCATATGGCTAGAGCTTTTTATTGATATTTTTGATCTTATGGAGGCTGTGGACTAGATTTTTGGGCAAAGGAACTTCTACAACAGTCTGTAGTTTAAAAAGCCTCTTTCCCTGTCTTTTTTGTTTTTTTCAGTCTCTGTGAGCAGTGTTTTGGTTATCTCCCAGGGTGTTTATATTTCAAAGACTTGATAAAAATTTACAACTTCAAAGGACAGAGAAAAAAATGTGAGTCTTCTCCTAGGGTTTTGAGGTAATTGCTATTTAAAATTTCCCTTTGTAATTGGATGGCATCAAGTGTTTCATCTGCTTCCTCATCAATCACCGTAGCATTCTCTTTATTCCCTTCACATTCCCAGGGATTCCACCTCTTAGTGTCCTAATCAGGCTTTATCACAAGCACTTGGACCTGTCCATGACAACTTGTGTCCTATCTTTGCAAAATGGTATGCTAAGGTCTCAAACTTATTGTCCTACCCTCCCATCTTGTCTGGTGGCCCAAAACCTGATAGTAATGAACAGTTTCACGTCTTTCTCTAACCTCAGCTTTTCTTCCAACTTTTTAACTCAAGCTCCGGCCGCCAATGGGGCTTTGATGTCCAGGGTCGAGCCTGGGTCTCCTGCATTGCAGGCAGATTCTTAAAGAATCTGTTTGATTCCTGGGTCAGGAAGAACCCCTGGAGAAGGGAATGGCAACCCACTCCAGTATTCTTGCCTGGAGAATCCCATGGACAGAGGAGCCTGGTGAGCTACAGTCCATGGACTTGCAAAGAGTCAGACAAGACTGAGCAACAAACACTTTCACTTTTAGGCTTCCCTGGTGGCTCAGTTGGTAAAGAAATCGCCTGCAATGTGGGAGACCTGGGTTCAACCCCTGCATTGGGAAGATCCCCTGGAAGACATGGCAACCCACTCCATGGACAGAGGAGCCTGGTGGGCTAACAGTCCATGGGATCACAAAGAGTCGGACATGACTGAGCGACTAAGCATGGCCCACAGTAGAATCCAGCCCATTGCAGCAGCCCTTCATTTTCCTTCTTTGGTGCAGTGTGCTCTGTGCAGTTTCTCAAACCCAAAATGCCAACTGGCATTTTCCAGGCATCCCCATACTCATGTGGCAGTCCACAAGCATCTGACTTACAGTCCACCCATCCTCACACAGAAATTGATGGTCAACTCAGGATTTCCCCCGTGGACGCCTCTTTTTCAAAGTCCATTTCTTCAGTCTCCTACCTGACTTGCCAATTGTAGGCTTGCAGTCTCCTCGGGAGCTTCCTGGGTATAATCAGAAACTGACCACCATACACAGAGAGCAGAGAGAGACCCAAGAAAGAGGCAAATCATTCCAGATTAGTAGGTGGTGGGTTTAATAAGCAAGGGAACTTCCTTAAGAGGTTTGTTTTGCGCAGCAGCATGATAAGATTTCTGGGGACTTCCCTGATGGTCCAGTGGCTAACACTCCCAATGCAGGCAGCCTGGGTTCAATCCCTAGTCAGGGAACTATATCCTACATGCCACAACTAAGACCCAGCACAGCCAAATAAATAAATATATGTTTTTTAAAAAGTGGATTTCTGCACCCACCTGCTAGAATCTGAAAAGTTTACATAGAGGCCTAAACTGGGTTCAGTCGCGTCCTCTGTCCAGACTGTCCCAAGGATTCCATGCTTTCTCAAGGCTGTGCCCTTAGAACAGCTCCCACAGTGGGAGTGGTAGGTAGAGTGTACATTCCAAGGACAGAGAGGGGGTAAGGAGCCTCTGATTCCCTGGGTTCAGCTCAAGGATCATGTCTTTTCAATGACCTCGCCCGACACTACTGCACCTAGTTCTTGGTTGGAGTTGTCAGGAGAGATTTCTTAAGAAGGTTGGGATTGGTGATGAGTCTTGAATGTCAGACAGAATGTTAGAGGATTGCCTGCTAGGGAGAGACTGGCATGAGGCAGAAACATGTTCGGGAGTGTGGGTTCTGCAGTTCCCTGCTCTGTCATTTCAGACCCACTAGTCTCAGTCGATCTTTCAGTGAGCAAGTTGGTCCCAGCTCTGCATCTTCACATGTGCGCCTCCTCCTGCTCTTGGGTCTCGCTTCTCCTCTTGTCTGCTTGGCCATCCTGGGCATGTTTTCTTAGAGAAGCCAAACTCAAGTACACCCCACCTCCTTTTGCTGTCTTGTACTGTGTCCTTTGCTTTTACACAATTTATATGTTCATTTGTTTAGCAATTGTTAATATTTATTGAAGACCTGTAGTGTTACTGGCATATTATATATGTCTGTTGGCCATCTGTATGCCTCCCTTGGAAAAATGTCTGTTCAGATGCTCTGCTTACCGTTTAATTGGGTTGTTGATTTTTTTTTTTTGGTATTGAGTTTTATGAATTCTTTATATATATTTGGATATCAACCCCTTATTGAATAGATCACTTGCATATATATCTCTCGTTTGATAGGTTGCCTTGCCACTTTGTTAATGGTTTCCTTTGCTGTGAAAAAACTTGTTAGTTTGGTGTAATCCCATTTGTTTGTTTTTGCTTTTGTTGCCCTTATCTGAGGAGATATAGCCAAATGCTAAAACTAATGTCAAAGAGCTAACTGCCTATGTTTTCTTCTAGAATTTTTGTGGTTTCAATCTTTCACTTAAGTCTAGTTATTTTTGAGTTTATTTTTGTACATAGTTGAAGAGTGTGTTGTATATTTTCATGTTACTAATTAGCATCGTCTTATTTTACCTGGAAGAACTCCTTTCAGTATTTCTTACTGCCATTTCAATAAGGTGGTGAACTCAATTGGTGGTGAACTCTCTTAGCTTTTGTTTGTCTGGGAAAGTCTTTATGTTCCTTCATTTCTGAAGGATGGCTTTGACAAATACAGTACTTCTGGCTGGCAGCTTTTTCTTTCCGTATTTTGAATATATAATCCCACCATCTCCTGGACTTTAAGGTTTATGCCGAGAAAACCACTGATAGCCTTATGGGGGTTCCCTTGTACATAACAAGTTATTTTCCCTTACTGCTTTTAGAATTCTCTCTTTATCTTTAACTTTTACCATATTAATTATAATGTGTCAGGTGTGTGTTTCTGGGCTTATCTTATTCAGAACTCTCTGGGATTCCTGGTCCTGAATGTCTGTTTCCTTCTCCAGACTAGAGAAGATTTCAGCCAGCATTTCTTCAAGTAAGTTTTCTAGTCCTTCCTTGCTCTCTTCTTCTGGGATCTCTTTAATGTGAATTTTATTCTACTGATTTTGTCCCAGAGGTCTCTTGAGGTATCTTCATTTTTGAAATTATTTTTTCATTTCCCTTCTCTGTCTGGGTGAGTTCAGTTGTTTTGTCTTCCAGCTTGCCAATTTATTTTTCTGCCTTGTCCAATCTGCTGTTGAACTCCTTTAGGGTATTTTTTTCAGTTCTGTTATAACTTACATTTGATATTTTCTTGTATTTTCTATCTCTTTGTTGAAGTTCTCACTATGTTCATCCATTCTTCTTCTGAGTTCAGTTAGCACCTTTATAACCATTACTTTGAACTTTTTATCAAGGAGATTGTTTATCTTCATTTTGTTTAGTTCTTTTTCTGGGGTTTTATTTTGTTCTTGGATTGGAACATATTCCTCTTTCTCCTCGTTTTGCCTACAGCTCTGTGCTTGTTTCTGTGTATTAGGTAAATCAGCTATTTGATTTGTCTTGAAGGAGTGGCCTTATTTAGGAGTTGTCCTGTGGAGTTCAGAAGTGCAATCCCACTGGTCCACCAGAGCCAGGAGCTCAAGAGATGCTCCTTATGTGATCTATGTCACCCTTCCTGTTGTGGTGGGGCCACAGCTGCTGTGGTGTGCTGGTGGGCTGGGCTATTGCCTGCCTTTCCCCAAATGTGAGGCCCAGCTGAGCTGTAGGGATGAGCAGGACTCTCAGTGGGCATGCCCAATGATGCTAACAGATTAAAGAGAATTCCAAAATGGCACCGTCCAGTTTTCTTTGCTATATTTTTCATTGATTTTCAAAGTCAGGTATTCTAGGGGTTCATTTCTCCTGTGTAGGATTGAGGGGCTAATGTGGAGCTCAGATCTCTCATTCCTCAGGGAAAAGATCTGTACCTTTGTGATCTCTCTTAATTGTGGATCACTGTGACTGGGATGTGCATTTTTTTCTTGGTAAGGCCTTATATCTCTGCCTCTCCTCTCAAACTCAGTGTGGTTCTTTTGCCTTTTGTTGTGGAAGCTCTGTTCATCCAGTTGTTCTCTATGTAGTCATAGGTTATGTTGTGTTTGTGGGAGGAGATAAGTCAGGATCTTCCTATGCTACCATCTTATATACACTTTTGTGAGGGATTTTTCTAATGTGTATATTATATTGGGAATATTGGTATTCAAAACAGTAGTTTGGATATATTCTAAAATCTAAAAATTTAGATTTCATTAATTAATTAAAATCAGAAGTATTGGCTTTATTGTTAAAAGAAACATTCATTCTTTTAAGACTTAACTGAGACTTAGTTTATACATACATGATTGGTTGCCAAAGTATGAAACATGAATAGCAGTGTAGCAAGAAAATAAATGAGCATAAATAATTATTTACACAGCAAAAGAAACAATCAATAAAGTGAAGAGACAACTCTCAGAGTGGGAAAAAATACTTGTAAACCATATATTCAAGAGGATGGTTAGCATAAAAAATGTATATAAAAAACTCATATAACTCAATAGCAAAACAAACAGTCCAACTCAAAAAATGGGAAAACGATTTAATAGACATTTCTTTTCAAAGAAAATATAGGAATGGCCAACAAGTGCATGAAAAGATGCTCAATGTTATTAGCCATTGCATGTGTGCTAAGTTGCTTTAGTTGTGTCCGACTCTGAGACCTCATGGATTGTAACCCGCCATGGAATTTTTTGTCCATGGAATTTTCCAGGCAAGAATATTGGAGCAAGTTGCCATTCCCTTCTCTAGGGGACCTTCCCAACCCAGGAGTTGAACCCATGTCTCTTATGTCTCCTGAGTTGTCAGGCAGGTTCTTGACCACTAGCGCCACTTGGGAAACCCATTAGCCATAAGGGAAATGCAAATCAAAATCACAGTGAAATATTACCTCATGCCCATCATCAAAAAGAGAAGAGATACCAAATGCTTGTGAGGATCTGGAGAACAGGGAACCCTTTTGCACTATTGTTGGTGGGATTGTAAACTGGTACAGCCATTATGGAAAACTATATGGAAGTTCAGTTTTAGGGTGACCATCATCAAAAAGAGAAGAGATACCAAATGCTTGTGAGGATCTGGAGAAAAGGGAACCCTTGTGCACTATTGTTGGTGGGATTGTAAACTGGTACAGCCATTATGGAAAACTATATGGAAGTTCTTCAGAAAATTACAAATATAACTACCACATGATCCAACAATTGCACTTCTAGGAATATATCCAAAGGAAAGAAAATAACTAACTAGAAATGATAACTTCACTCTTATTTTCTTAGCTGCTGCTGCTGCTGCTAAGTTGCTTCAGTCCTGTCCAACTCTGTGCAACCCCATAGACGGCAGCCCACCAGGCTCCCCCGTCCCTGGGATTCTCCAGGCAAGAACACTGGAGTGGGTTGCCATTTCCTTCTCCAATGCATGAAAGGGAAAGTGAAAGTGAAGTTGCTCAGTCGTGTCTGACTTATAGCGACCCCATGGACTGCAGCCTACCAGGCTCCTCTGTCCATAGGATTTTCCAGGCAAGAGGACTGGAGTGGGCTGCCATTGCCATCTCCATATTTTCTTTGCAGCATTATTTATAACTTCTAAGACATGGAAACAGTCTAAGTGCTCATCAATGAATGAATAGATAAAGAAGTTATGGTATACATGTAATAGAATATTACTCAACCATTAAGAAAAAAAACAAGAAAATCCTGCTATTTGCAGCAACAAGGATGGACCTTAGGCATTATCCCAAGTGAAACAAGTCAGATGGAGATTGACAAATATGAATATGATTTTAGTCATATGTGAAATCTTAAAACAAAACAAACTCATAGAAAAAGAGATTATATTTATGGTTACCAGAGGTAGAGGTGGGGGAATAGGTAGAACTGAAAGAAGGAGGTCAAGAGGTACAAACTTTTGGTATATATATAAGTAAGTACAAGGGATGTAATGTATGACATGACGACTATAGCTAACACTACTGTCTGATATATATATATATATATATGTATGTATATATATGAAAATTATTAACAGAGTAAATCCTAAGAAGTCTCATCACCAGAAAAAAATTTTTTTGCTTTTTAAAAAACTATCTATATAAGATTATGGGTCCCACATAAATTTATTATGTTCATTTCACAGTATATGTAAGTCAAACCATTATGCTGTACACCTTAAACATATACACTGTTCTATATCAATTACATCTCAGTAAAACTGGGAAAAATAATTATTTAACCAGCAGTAATAATCTAGATTACCTTATCACAAATTTTGGATTCACAAAGAATAGAAAATATTGTCATAAGATTTTGCAGCATACAAAAACGTTTGATCCTAATTCATCATCATTAATACTGCTGTCTTCTTTGATAGTGATGGAACTAATTTATCTTCTGTCGATTCACTAGATTTATTTAATTTTTTAATTTTTTCTGGCTGTGCTGCCGCAGTTTGCCAAATCTTAATTCCCAGACCAGGGATTGAACCCAGGCCCTTGGGAGTGGGAGCATGGAGTCCTACCACTGGACTGCCAGGAAATTCCCTCATTAGGTTTATTACATGAGCCATAATACAGGCATATGTGCAGGATAGGGTTGAATGCCGACATCTGTCATAGACTACTTTAAAAAGATACAGGACTTCATTGTTGATTTCATTTACTAGGCGTAACCTTTTCTTTTAAGATGCATCATGCTACCCTTTTGGTGTTTTTTTCCTTCAGGAGGAATGAATGAGCTGCAAGATCAACAAGTAATGCACTTAACTGCTAGAACAGGCAATAGGCAAAGCAAGAAAGTAGAGAAAGCCATCTCACCCTGGGGGATCCTGGGTCTGGGGGGCTGGGATGGCTCAGGATACACTGGAAGCAGCACCTGTCCCATACAGGCCATGTTCTCTAGCACTTTCCTGGAGTACCTTTACCTTTAGTTGAAACTGCTGGTGCTGCACCAGCATTGGCTGCCTCAATCTTAGCTGGGCCATACTGTTGCCTATGGCTGTAGCTTGTTCATTTTCTCTGCTATATAGCATTCCATTGTTGGAGGCTGCCATAACTTATTTAATTTGATGAATTCTTTTTTAACATCTCTCATTCCTCTAGGCTGCTCTGCCTGCAATGCAGGAGCCATAGGAGATGCAGGTTCGATGCCTGGGTTGGGAAGAGGGCACAGCAACCCACCCCAGTGTTCTTGCCTGGAGAATTCCATGGACAGAAGAGCTTGGCAGGTTACGGTCTATGGGATCGCAAAGAGTCAGATATGACTGAAGCGATATAGCACTTGTGCACTCTAGGCTGCATCTTCACATAGGGTCCAATTGATTTTTTGTTGGATAAATGGATACTAAGTAGATGATGTGAGATAATAAGGGAGAGCTAGTTGGGGCCATGTTGTAGAGAAACCTAAAAATCTAGTAAGAAGTATGCACTAGTTTCTTGGACAAACAAGCTTTAGGGAGATGAGGTTAAAACTACAGAGTATGGAGGCAGTCTATTTGGATCTGAAGATCAGTTCTACTAACTAGCATTTACTGGCTATGGAACTTGGGGGAACTTATCTACTATCTCTGTGGCTCAGTTTCCTTATCTAAAACAAATGGGTATCACAGGAAGATTATAAAGATTAAATGAGTAAATCTAGTAAATTATAAATTGTCTAGACCAGTACCCAACACTTAGTTAGTTCTATGGCAGTAATTGTTTAATAAAATGTGAATCCACTGTAGGTTTTTGAACAGGGAAGTGACACTTTTGGTGCAGGATGAAAGCGTAGAAAAGGGAGGGCCAGTGGTCCAGTTACTGTTTAGCTACTGTTTTTGTCAAGAGGCTGATTCTCACTGACCCAAGGTGAACTGACTGCACTAAAGGGCAACTCACATGTAGAGAAAAAACTTGAAAATTAGAATGAGAAATGTACATTTCCAAGATTTCATCCTTTGCCTCTACAGACAAATTGTGAATGGGTGGTTTGGAATTACAACCTGTAATTAGAAAACTTTCATCTTTTGTAATTATCAGTTAGTGAGCAAACTATAGTTGTTACAGCAGTGGAATTTCAGACCAGGAGGAGAGGGATTTTTTTCCATTCCACTGAAATGGCACAAAGTAAGAACTGCCCTCTTGCCTATGTACATGGCTGGTCTGATGAGATTTGCAGAAATTTCCACTGGGAGTTTCCTGCAGTGAAGTTGTCTGGGTTGTGCTAGGTTATCTCATGGATCAAACTATGGAACAGTGAATATAAAGGTATCTGGGAAGAAACAGATGCTACACTCCAACAGCGTAATTTGAAAAATAATATAAGAAAAGGAACATTTATGGAGTTAGGAAAAACACCAAGGATAGTGCAGAAGCCTGGACTAGATAACTTGGGAAGACCTGGCCACCCTAGGCTGAAGAGGCAGTGGGAGTGAGGGCTTATCAGAGCCAGGGGAGAGCTAGAGACAGAAGATGTGGGAATTGGTAGAGGAGAAATCCAACTGCTAGCTCCCTGGTAAGGAGGGAGCTGTGAGAATGAATACAGGATAAATACCAGACTTTCCTCTTACCCCACCTCCTAATTTCCTGCCAGTGCACCCACTGGTTGCACCTGTTGGAAGCTGGAAGGCATGGGAGTCCATAGATGCCTTCATAAGGGTCAGCCTTTCTAAGGTTCTGAGCAGGTGGAAAAGTCAGAGGAGTGGACCTGAAGAGGCAAGTAACTAATGTCCAGCAGAAACAAAGAATTGTGGCATGGGCCAGGTAGCCCATTTGGCTACTTCAGAGTCAACCTAATCTCATAAAACAGCTGTAATTAATATTAGTAGTAATAATTGATACAGTAAAAAAATGTGGCTTTTATCTATTGGGCATCTCCTATGGGCCAGGCGGTATACTGAGCACATTGCATATTTTATTTAATCTTCACAATAGTCCCATGCCTAGTATCAGTGCTATCTTGCAGAGTAGGAAAATTGAGATTTAGAGAAATTAGATGACTTGCCCCAAATCCCATAGCTCAGAAGAAACATGAGAATTAAAGTTTAGTCCCATATTTTCTAAAGTGAAGGTCTATGCTTTTTTTTTTTTTTTACCATTTCCTTAATTTGCTGATCCCTTTTATTGATATTTATGCATTCACTTAAAGTATTTTCTACTCAGTTAGATGAATTTATTTGTATTAAATGGGAACAGTACAGAAATGATAGATTCAAAAGTTCAATTTTATCTCTGTCCCTCAAAACATGTTGCTCCTCAGGAGTTTTCACTGTTAATGGTAGAGTATGTCTCCTTCCAGACTCCTTTTTTCTATATATTTTCAAAGTTGCATATTTATAAGCACCTACATAGCTATTTTATTTTACAAAAATAAGATCATTTTGTTTATAATTTGTTCAACTTACTACTCTGGTCTTTTTTTTCCTCTTTGGACCCCTGCCTACCATAGTGACTTGAATTATGTTATTATTCTGTGGCTTAAATACATATAGCTACATAATTAGGTATAAAATTCCTTGTGCTTCTAGGTGGTACACAACTATAAAACCAGAATAAATTAAGAACCAACAAAATTTCAAAATAAAAATTAAGCTATCAATGTTAATGTAATTCAGTTTAACATACTTGAATTAAAATTAAAATTGCTAAGTCGCTTGAGTTGTTGCCAACTCTTTGTGACCCTATGGACTATAGCCCCCCAGGCTCCTCTGTCCATGCAATTCTCCAGACAAAAATACTGGAGTGAGCTGACATGCCCTCCTCCGGGGATCTTCCCCACCAGAGATTGAACCTTTTTCTCTTATGTCTCCTGTATTGTTAGACAGGTTCTTTACTACTAGCACCACCTGTGAAGCCTGTAAATTGTCAATGGTTCAGTTTAATAATAGGAAGGACTATTAACAAAAACATTTTACATGTATTTCTACAATTACATGTTCTGATAGTGAACTTTTGCCAGCTAATTAGATCAGAGGGCTACATACACTTTCTTCCTAGATGGTACTAATGATTATATTACTAATCTGGATTAATGTGTATAGAGTGATACAACTCTCCAATAAATATTTCCCTCCTCAAACTATTGTTAAGCTTTTAGACTGCACAAAATGAGGTAATTTGGCCTCCAGTTGACTTTGGTGCCTCATTTCCATACTAGGTCTGCCTCAATTCTTTCATCATTAGACTGCTTCAGTAGAGTATGTTTTGCATACTGTAATTTTCATGATATATAGCAAAATCTCAGTTTATTAAATTACTTAAGAAATAGAGTTTTAGTCCATGAGAATGTCTTTCAATTTTGAGTATCACTTTAAACTCAAGATTTATCTTTGTAATTGGTTAACATAAATCACCTAAGTATAATATCAGACATAGAATGTTGTCATTTGGATGTTAGGACATGCCAGCTCAAATGCATTCAGTTATGCCTATTAGCACATAGAAGTTAAATGCTATCCCTTCAAATGATCAATTAATAATAACCTGATTATAAACCACAGTGCAAAATTATGAGCACTGGTATCTGCTGTTGGTACTGAGTGACACAGATTGGGTCAATCCTGATTGACCTGGAATATACCTATGTTATTTTTTTCAATAGTTTCAATCATATGAGAATAATTATAATAATCTCAAAATATTTGTGGATACCATTCCCTCCAACCCCTACCCCCTCACTCTAGTATAAGTGAGCATTTCCCAGTTTGAGAATCACTGTGCACTATGTTCCGTTAATACTTTCCTGCATGGGGTACAATGGTCATCAAGATTGGAGACAGTTACCACTCTGCTAGTTTGTACTGTGGCTTGAGCCCCCTTTTTCCTGTTTCAAGATATACTCATTCTAAAAGATGAGAGGGAAAGTCATAATGGTGATTGTACTGGTATGTAATAACCTCAGAAATGTATTATCCTTCTGTGTAACTCATCCAGGAGGCACGAGTGCCAGAAATGTGTTTTTGTTTCTAGATCGTTCCTTGCAATTCAATATGAGAATATCTCATTGAAAATGTCCCTTTAAAATGCTCCTTGTTTTCGAAGTTCCTGGTAGTTAAGAAAAGGACACAAAAAGTTAATTTACCTTTTTTTCCTCCCTCTCTCCTTTTCCTCTTTCCCTTTCTCCTCTCCTCCTCTTCTTCTTTTTTCTAAAAAACATCCTTTAGGCTACTTTCTTTGGCTTGAAAGTATATAACAGACACATTCCCAAGTTGATAAATCTTATTAGAGCAGAGCTATTACTAGACTAGGCTCTCTAAGGCTCTCAGGGCTGTGCTATCCATACTAGACATCCGCTGAGGAGCATAAATCAATATTATATTAGGAAGCGTTCCTCTTTACTGAATTCTAATAATAAATATAGAAGGAATGAGGAAAATACAACCCACCAATAGGCAAATACCACAGTAATAATTATTGCAGGCAAGATCCACTGATGGATAAAATCAGTGGTTGAAAGCTATTTCTAAACAGGATATTAGCAAAATCTCAAAATTGTCTCTCCCTAGGGAAAAATGATAACTTGTAACAGTAATTTGCAATGAAGAAATCCAACAGATGCCATAGTAACCAAATGGTCAAGGTCAATGTCACTGGTACTGAGACATAATTGTATTTCCTGCCTCTTTATATAATGCACTGAGAATTACACAAGATCACTTTTGCAGGTATCTTGTCAAAAAAGGTATAAACTTCTCTTTAATCATGAGATAGCATCACTTAAACCCAAATTGAGTGATATTCTACAAAATACCTGTCTACTACTGTTTAAAGGTCATAAAAGACAAGGAAAGACTGAGAAATTGTCACAAGTTGGAGGTGATTAGGGAGACAGTCAAACGCAATGTGGGATCCTGAATTGATCCTGGAACAGCAAAAGGACATTAAGAGAAATACTGGAGAAATTCAAATAAGATCTATAGTTCAGTCAATTGTATTGACTGAATATTGGTATATTAATTTCCTGGTTTTGATACTTGTGCTAAGGTTATACAACATGTTAACATCAGAAGACAGTAAGTAAAAGTTATATGGAAACTGTACTATTTTAGAAATTTTTGAATTATTTCAAAATAGAAAGTTTTTAAAAAATAAAGGAAGAAAAAAAAGGACAGAGATTCTCTCTTCTTGAAAAGGGAAGAAACAGTTGAAATCTTTAGGCCTAACTTTAGAGGATCGTTGAAGTTGACAGGATAAAGTTCTCTGAGAACATCAGTATATTGTAGTTTGCATTGAGGAATTTTACTGATTTTATTTTGTATTCCCTTTTTCATTCTCCATAAAAATATCTTGCTATTCCTCGGCAAGTGTGATTTAAAAATTGTGTTGTTTTTTGAATGTTATTTTTTAAAATTCTGAGCATGCAATTTTTTCTGTTGAAAACTCATTTCCAACTTTACAGGAAGACAAAATGAGTTTTGATTCTCCCAGTTAGCTGTGGTAATCTGCTTTTAGGGACTGTATCTCATCTTTTAAATGAGTCACAGTTGTATCTAAATCTAATAAAATTAATCAATCATCAAGTGTCTACTTACCACTTGCTGAGAACTCAGAACATAGCCACTGTCCTCTATTGAACTTATTAGCTCACAATGTCTTTGAAGAAACAAGGTGAACACTGAGAAATCAGGGCAAAACCTTAAATGAAGCCCTGAATGAGATCCTGGTACAGGATTTAAGCACTGTTGGACGAGAAGGGGTTAGGGACTGGAATGGTCAGTGTAAGTTTCCTGCACACAAAATTATTTGAGTATTAATACATCAATTTATACATCTTAAATATATATATATAATTATCTATCAAAGGTAATCTCCATTAAGCTGTTAAAAAATAAATTATTCTATCTCAGTCTTAAGTTGTGGGCAGAATTCCACAGATGGTAGAGAAGGAAAAGATTTCATAGAGACAACGAACCACCCTGGGGTGGTCAGTGACAGGGGCAGCCTACCTAGAGTGGTCAGTGGATGTTGACCTGAGGTTGGATCAGTAAGCAGTAGTAGGGAAAGAAGGGGGGTTGGATGATGGAGATTCCTGAAAAGCAGGTCAAGGATATTAGAGTACAATCTGCTGCAAATAATAGAGAGCCTTTCCATGTTTGGGAATAGGGAGGCTGTTGTAATAACCCGGATGGGATCTGAGACTATGCTAGGTTTGCGTGTTGATAGTGGGGATGGAGAATGGATATGGCATAGAATATCATAGGGAACATTAAGATTTGATGAATATGAGATATGAGGGAAACAGAGAGGAGTCACAGACGACGTGAAGCTTTCAGGCTCAGATGGGTAGATACCACTACCACTGACGACAGGAAATTCAGGAAGCAAAGCAATTTAGGGGAAAAGGATATCATTTTGATGTAAAGTTTGAGAAATTGAAAGAGATTCAGATGGAAATGTTTTAATTATAGTTTTATCAACATTCATTCATTCAACAAACGATTACTTGCTTTGTGCTAGGATTTCATGTGAGGTGTTGAGGATTAAAACAAACTTGTGATATGGGGCTTATCCTTAGGGAATCGGTAGAGACAGACGTACATGCTGTGTTTGTAGGGAGGATGAAAAGATTCTAGGAGCACAAAGGAGGTACAATTTCCCCGAAGTTTGGGGAGTATAGGATTATATTAGTAGCTCAGGCAAAATAGGAAAGATGTGAAATTTTTTGAGTCATTAGCAAGAAGTAGTAAGTGATATCTGAGATTGAATGAGTCCAATTTTAATTAAAAAAAAAAAAGGCAAGTGATCAAGGTATGAGTCCCATTGATACTCTCACTGAGAGAACAGGAGAAAGTTGAGAGTCAGTGATAGAAACAAAGAAAGTACTGGAAAAGTTGAAGAGTCTGTAGTGGTGTCACAGTCACCAAGAGAGAGTTTCAAGGAGGAGAGAGTTAGCCAATTGTTTGGATCTGAAATAGATTTGAGGGGATTATTTCGGTGAAATGGAAAGGGCAGAAGCTGGACAGTAACTAGAGAGGAAATAGAACCATTGAGCACTCATTTGAAAAGTGTGTAATGAAAGGAAGTTGTAAAATAGGAAGGTAACCAGAGTGGGCACGAAGAACGAGTGCAGTAAAATCTCCACTTGTTCACTCGACTCAAAAAACATTGATTCATTTACCAGGCACTGCAATGGGTACTTCATATATATATTTCTCTTACAGTCCTCATGACTTTTTGAGGGGATATTAACTCTTCAGCAAACATTTACTGAGGCCTCCTTGGTGACAGATAGCATTTCAGGTGATGATGATACAATAGTGGACAAAAGTAGTCACAATTCCTGCCCTCTTGGCACTATTGTCTGAAGGGAGAATTCACATTAAATAAATCATATCACACATTATGAAAAACTGCTACAGGAAAGAAAATATACTAGTATGGGAACTAGTGATCATTCAAATAGGGTGATGCTCCAGTTCAACTTTTTCCTGTGAACAAAAGCTTTGCTAAACAAATTAACAGAGGAAAGGCCATGACATCTTCATGAAAAATGTTCCAGTTTGCAGAGGAGTATGCAAATCCCTTACGATTATACAGTGGAAGTGAGAAATAGATTTAGGGGACTAGATCTGATTGAGTGCCTGATGAACTATGGACGGAGGTTCGTGACATTGTATAGGGGACAGGGAGCAAGACCATCCCCAAGAAAGAGAAATGCAAAAAAGCAAAATGACTGTCTGAGGAGGCCTTACAAATCGCTGTGAAAAGAAGAGAAGCGAAAAGCAAAGGAAAAAAGGAAAGATATACCCATTTGAATGCAGAGTTCCAAAGAATAGCAGGGAGTGATAAGAAAGCCTTCCTCAGTGATCAGTGCAAAGAAATAGAGGAAAACAACAGAATGGGAAAGACTAGAGATCTCTTCAAGAAAATTAGAGATACCAAGGGAATATTTCATGCAAAGGTGGGCTCAATCAAGGACAGAAATGGCATGGACCTAAGAGAAGCAGAAGATATTAAGAAGAGGTGGCAAGAATACACAGAAGAACCGTACAAAAAAGATCTTCACAACCCAGATAATCATGATGGTGTGATCACTCAACTAGAGCCAGACATCTGGGAATGTGAAGTTAAGTGGGCCTTAGGAAGCATCATTATGAATAAAGCTAGTGGAGGTGATGGAATTGCAGTTGAGCTATTTCAAATCCTAAAAGATGATGTTGTGAAAATGCTGTGCTCCATATGCCAGCAAATTTGGAAAACTCAGCAGTGGCCACAGGACTGGAAAAGATCAGTTTTCATTCCAATCCCAAAGAAAGGCAATGCCAAAGATTGCTCAAACTACCGCACAATTGTACTCATCTCACACGCTAGTAAAGTAATGCTCAAAATTCTCCAAGCCAGGCTTCAACAATATGTGAAGCATGAACTTCCAGATGTTCAAGCTGGATTTAGAAAAAGCAGAGGAACCAGATATCAAATTTCCAACATCCGTTGGATTATTGAAAGATCAAGACAGTTCCAGAAAAACATCTATTTCTGCTTTATTGACTATGCCAAAGCCTTTGTGTGGATCACAACAAACTGTGGAAAATTCTGAAAGAGTTGGGAATACCAGACCACCTGACCTGCCTCTTGAGAAATCTACATGTAGGTCGGGAACCAACAGTTAGAACTGGACATGGAGCAACAGATTGGTTCCAAATAGGGAAAGGAGTATGTCAAGGCTGTATATTGTCATCCTGATTATTTAGCTTATATACAGAGTACATCATGAGAAATTTTGGACTGGAGGAAGCACAAGCTGGAATCAAGATTGCCAGGAGAAATATCAATAACCTCAGATATGCAGATGACACCACCCTTATGGCAGAAAGTGAAGAAGAACTAAAAAGCCTCTTGATAAAAGTGAAAGAGGAGAGTGAAAAAGCTGGCTTAAAGCTCAACATTCAGAAAACTAAGATCATAGCATCCGGTCCCATCACTTCATGGCAAATAGATAGTAAAACAGTGGAAACAGTGGCAGACTTTATGTTTTGGGGCTCCAAAATCACTGCAGATGGTGACTGCAGCCATGAAATTAAAAGATGCTTATTCCTTGGAAGAAAAGTTATGACCAACCTAGACAGCATATTAAAAAGCAGAGACATTATTTTGCCAACAAAGGTCCATCTAGTCAAGGCTATGGTTTTTCCAGTGGTCATGTATGGATGTGAGAGTTGGACTATAAAGAAAGCTGAGCATCGAAGAATTGATGCTTTTGAACTGGGTGTTGGAGAAGACTCTTGAGAGGCCCTTGGACTGCAAGCAGATCCAAGCAGTCCATCCTAAAGGAAATCAGTCCTGAATATTCATTGGAAGGACTGATGTTGAAGTTGAATCTCCAATCCTTTGGCCACCTGATGTGAAGAACTGACTCATTGAAAAAGACCCTGATGCTGGGAAAGATTGAAGGCTGGAGGAAAGGGGACGACAGAGGATGAAATGGTTAGATGGCATAACCGACTTAATGGACATGAGCTGAGTAAACTCCAGGAGCTGGTGATGGACAGGAAGGCGTGGCGTGCTGCAGTCCATGGGGTTGCAAAGAGTCAGACACGACTGAGCGACTGGACTGAACTGAACTGATGCAAATGGGCACACTGGGTTTGCTGTGACTTTTAGGGCCATTTGATTGTGGACACTGATGTTAGATGACTTCAGGTGGAGACTTGTTCTGCTGCCCTCCTAAATGTTGTGACTCATGAGTTGTACCTTTTCAAAGTCAGGAATCGTTCCAAGAGTGTGCTGGGATGGGGAGGATGGTGGGAGGGGGGTTCAGGATGGGGAAAACATGTAAACCCATGGCTGATTCATGTCAATGTATGGCAAAAACCAATATTGTAATTAGCCTCCAACTAAAATAAATAAATTAATTTTAAAAAAATAAAATGAATTAAAAAAAAAAAACCACAGAAGTGGTGGAGCTGGTGTTTGGCATTGGGCACTGGATCAGGTTGACCAAACATCCCCCAACTCCCCAACCTCTCTGGAATTTAGAACCTTCAGACACCCTTTACCAGGGTTGGGAACTGGGGAGGTTTGGGCAGTATTCCCACTACAGGTGCTGAATTTTATTCTCACTTCGGTCTGACTCCCTCTTTCTGTTCTCCTAGCTCCTGATTATTTTCTCTTTTGCCCAGATCCTGATGGTAAACTGAAATCACCTCTGACTGGTTTCTTGTTGTTTATAAGTCGATTTCTGTCTGTGGAAGAGTCGGGATCCCACCCTCCTGATAAGTTTTATCAATTTTTCCCCTTGCCCATCACCTGGCAGGCAGACACCTTCAAGTTTCCCAGATATATGATCATCTTTAAAGCAGATAGACTTTTGAGCTGGGTTTGAGTGTCATCTTATGGTAATTAACTCAGAGCCATCCTGGTGTGGCTTTGGAGAAGTGCAAAGTGTCCTTCCTGCCTTTCTTCTCTGAGCTTCTCAGTGCATTTAGCTATTACAGGTAAATGTGTCTTACAAGGCTCATATCTCTGCTTGGTTGTGGAAGAAGTCACCATTGTGGTCAGGTTGAAAATTATTCATTATTATAATAAATTTGAAAATATGTGACAGTTAAAGTCATGATCACCAAACCAGAAACAAATAAAGATGAAGTTCCAATGTGGTTCCCTCTTATTCTTTCTCTGATTAGCATACTTTCCTATTAGCCCAATCCTCCCTAAACTAGGTCTCAGAGTATAAGTAGAATCAATTTTTATTTGTCTGAAACTCACCAAAATGTAACATCTTTTCCCTCACATCCTCATGGAGTTACCAGCTCATTACCTTTGATTTATTGGAGAATCTGAAGCTCTTGACTGTAAGAAGAAACTGTTTCCCTCACTCTCTTGTGTCCTGAAATATTTGGCTCCAAATATTTTTTGGAACCAAAAAAATTCCTAATTTTTTGGAATCAAGAGTTTCATTAAATCTTTCCCTCCCTTTCTAACAACCCAAGGACATCACCTGGAAGTGACCTTTTAAAGCTTTCCACATGTAAAGTAAGTTACCATGATTATGATGGGACTGAATTTTTTTTTTTTTTTGAGTTTTAGGAAAAGTTACTATGAATCCATTCGTATTATATTTAGGTTCATGAGTCATACCCACATTATGTCCCTGGTAAAAATTATGAAAAGCCACAGAAAATAGGAGAAAAGGACCATATGACTGTCTATTTGTGGGTCCATGTTTGCTTTCCTACCTCAAATAGAAATACTCGACTCTGCACTCTCTGGGAAAATTAGTCTTTGATTCAAAAAGATGTTCTATGACAGTATTACAGCCCTAACCATACCATCAGCCCACCAGGAAGTCTGAGGAAGAGAGACAGGCAGGCAACCAGAACAGAAACTTCCTCTCACCAGGAAGTAACCAGCTTCAAACAAAAGATAAGTCAGTTGGTGCCACCAGAGGAGAGATAATTTAGCCATTGTGTTCATGATTAAGAAGCATTCCAATTCACTCATGGAAGACTTTTAGTGTCACTCGTGCCTGGAGGCAAATGTAATCTTTCCAAACTGTGGTTGGGATGGAAAGTCATCTACAGAACAAGGTCAATTTGTGACCCTGGCTGGGCACTCTGTAGCTGAGCTTGGGTCCAGACCAATCTCCACAGTCACAGTTGCCCTGTGCTGTGCCCATGGTGCCCATGAGCAGAGTTGCTGCAGCTCACTGAAGGCGTCTGCAAGGAACATGGCTCACAAGGGACGGGGCAAACAAGCTGCTGTGCTTAGGCTCAGGTCCATGCTATTGATGGTCAAGCAGGACAAGTCAAGGTGGTAGGACTGAGACAGGCTGGGACCGGGGACTCTTTACTGGAGGGCTTGTACTTGGACAAATATCTCCTCAAGCAACAGAACATAAAGAAACAATTAGGGACTGAAAATAACTATGCTCATGTGCAGGTGGGGCAAATTATGAACAATCAAATACAAAATGCCACAAACCAACTAAGCGTTCTGATGTGCTGAGAGCAAAAGCAGGGACCTACCCATGATACCTGCACACAGCACTACCAAGAGGGTGAGCAGACCACTTAAGCCACCCTTCTAGCCTGACCCGCCTATCCGCCCCTCCCCTCCCCTCCATTTAAGGAACCAGCGCGCCTTCCTTGGAGAATGTGAGCAAGGGCACCTGTTATTCATTTTCTCTCCCTTTGCAGCAGCGTGAGTCCCAATAAAGCACTGCCTGAGTTCCTCATCTGGCCTTTTATCAATATCTATTGATTAAAATAGAACTCCTTGGAACTTCGGGCATTGTGCCCAAGGAGCGTCAGCACTTGTGCTAACGTTCAGGCAAAAAGACCCTCTAGGTGTCCAAGGGCACGCTGGCATTTCCTGCCGCTCTCCCCAGCAATGGATGGAGATTTCTTTTTCACCACGTCCTCTCTCGGGTCTGCGCTTCCAGCTCTGGGGGTACCATACTACACTAGGACTGAACTTATTCTTACAGGTAATTTAGTGTTTTCTTTGAATTTGGAGAAGGGATAGTCAACTTCATTTACAAAAGGATATATTCTGGAGTCCAAACAACATGATCAATTGACAAGGGAGAATCTTTGTATTAGAGAACAAACTGATCCTAACTCCCAATTTTAATGTGACTAATTGGTATTTATCCCTAAATAACTCAGTGACTCAGGCATCACTTCATGTAGGAAGGCGTCTCTGAATTTTCCCACCTCCTTCCAAACACAGAGTCAGAAAATGAGAATGTATGGTCACCCTCTATAAAATTATGTCTCAGTCTCAGGGTGCTTTCCATACTAATAGATCTCCTGTACTCACACAATCAGAAAATGATATAATGCAAAAAAAAAAAAAAATGTATGGTATAGGGGATGGTTGACCTGGGTATTCAGAAGGTACCATTTCATCCAATGGTTAAACACGTTTCTTTAGAGCAGACTGCCTTGGTTCACACTTCAGCTCTCTCACTGACTGTAATCTTGAGGAAGTCACTTAACCTGTGCCTCAACTTTCTCCACCTGTAGAACAGGAATAAATAGTATCTACCCAAGAGGGTTGCTGTGAGAATTTAATGAATTATATGTACAAAATGCTTACAACACTGCTTGACACATTGTAAATGCTACTGAAGTATTACCGATTATTATTCTGGCATGTGGTTGGTCTAGTAAAAGAGATAAATTTGAAATGGAGCTCAAGGATAAGTGAGTTGGGTAAAGACAACTTTTTACCAGGATGGAAGAACACACTTTTATAAGGCTATAAAAACTAGTGGTTAAGGTGGTGTAAATAGTTGTTTTCATTTTATTTCTACTGGTCTCTATTCACTGCAGTGGTCTGGGAAAGTAATCCTTCGGTATTTGGCCCAGTGGAACTTACACTCTACTTCCCTACTCCTGAGCTCATGACAGATTCTGATATATTGATAATGGTATTCTTTCCAGTGAGAAGATGCAACCTTAGAATGCTTCTCACCATGGGCCTCCTGGGAGACCCTGCCAATGATTGGAGGAACCAAAAAGATAAAACCACATACGCATTCCCTGGTGAGTCCCTTGTTTCACCACAGAGAGACTTAGAGTCTAAAGAAGTTAAATGACTTGCCCAAGTGCTACACAGCCAGCCAGAGTGAGAACTGGAACTTGGCCTTTTCTACTCTTTGGTTGATATTTGTCATTCCATCATATATAATGGTATTTATTTTCCGAACATATCACTTGGTTAGCTTAGTTCCTAATTAGAATGGCTTCTGACACCAAGTGCATTGATGTAATTTTATTAATAAATGGTTAAATATACATATATATAAAATACATGTGTATGGGTGTGTATATGCATGTGTGTAGATGTGTTGTCAAAAGTTCATCAGTAACAGAAGTAAAACCAATGAATCATTGAACTGGTAATCAGTAAAAGTTTATTGTGCACACATCACGAAGACGGTTCACATACCAGGAGCCCTCAAATCAAAACATGGAATGAGGCTCAAAGTGTATTGCTAAACAACAAATTATTCATTGGGAAGACAGTGCCTTTTTATTCTTCACCATGATTGGTTATAATATTAGAATTTTGTTAAATGATAGGGAACTGGGTTAGTGTTGCCACATAATCTGTTTGGGGAAACAGTTGTAAGTTTTGCTTTTGATTTTCAGAGGCATAAGCAAGAAATGACCCAGGTTAAGTCGGTCTTGTAAAATAAACTAAATTAAGCTTTGCTTGTATGATTGAACTGATTTTTCTGTGCAGGGAATTTTCCAGGCTGGTCTCTGTTTCTGATTTTGACAATACCACATATTTTTAAATACATGTAGATGCAAATAATTAAAAACAATAGGAAACATGATACACTCATTCATCCAGGAGATGCCCTACACCATTGTAGTGAAATTCATAAGCCTTGCTTGCTCTGCAGCAGTGCTGATGGCACTATCTATCTGGCTTAACCAAATTATTGTGACATGATCTTGTACTCAGTTGCAAATTGAAAAGCTCCACCAGGCTCATCAACAGCAGACTGAGGATACTTAGAGCTTCGTGCCTGTAAGCATAAATTGAGATATTTTACAGCTTTCAAATGATGCATGATGAAATGATTGAAGACATCATTACATGGAACAATATCCAGCAGGGAGTGTGATATTCTTAATGATTTAGCACTTCAAGCCCTTATGGGAGTGTTAAGTACTTTTACTAAAGAACTGTAGGGAAGTGGTATTTGTTACGGTTAAGAGTGAGTCTAGACAAACAGTAGAGACTTGACCATATCATAGACATGTTCAGGGAACCTGGCAAATGGGAGAAAGTAAGTGGAGTGTCTGGCTCTAAGCTGAATGTGAGTGACTTAGTTAGCATTGCTGAAACCCTGGTAAAGTGGTTCTCAATCTTGGCTGAATATTAGATTCACCTGGGGACTTTTAGCCCTCCCATGCTGGGGGCCTGCTCTAGGGATTGTGAATTAATTTTTTGGGTGGGGCCAGACAGTGGTGGTTTTCAAAGCTCCCAGATGATTCTGATTTTAGCCTAAAACATGAACCAATGATGTGGTCCTTGGGGAGCAAATATATCAATTAGCCTCTTTTTTTTGATCCTCCTTTCTAACAACTCTCCTGTAGGGATTGCTGTGAGAATAAATGTAGGAGCAGAGAGAAGGAGCAACAGGTAGGAAAATACAAAGGATGGGGAACAATTTCTCAAAACCATCACCTACTTGTTCAGAGTTTGGAAACTCTCCTTATAGATGAATCATTCAATACAATTTATAATGACAAATCATGTCTGGAATATGACTCTATGCTTCCTAACCTGGAATCGTAAAAATGACTTATTCATCAATTAAATTCACTTAATGAACTTTTACAAGAATACTTGGGGCAAAAAAGCATAGTCTCTGCTCTCCAGAAATGACAGCTGGATAATTTTGTGGAAAATGACATAGGAGAGGAACAGAATATGCATAGGTGGGCAATGAACTTTTCTTTTTCCTTCTTCTTCTTTGGAGCCAGGTACTTTCTGTGGTTCATGAAAATGTATCTTGGGCAGGGAGAATGGTACTGCCTTTGTATAAGGTGCAAGAGATAAACTAACAGAAGATCATATTCAACAGCTGATTTTTTGGATCTTTTGTCTATTGGCTAGACCAGGGCATGAACCCCCTTCCCGCTTTTTAAAATTCTACTTAGAGCTGTACTACCTCACCTCTGATTCCTCATCTTTCTCCCATTGGGTGGTGACAACTGAGATTGCAGTGAGTGCTAGTAAAACCTTCCTGGGGCTACATGTAATACTTGACAGGGTGAGGGCTAGGAGGAGGTTAAAAAGACTGAGGGGCTATTGGGGATTGGGAGGATGGGGTATGGATTCGGTGTAGCTACTGAAATGCAAGCTGAAGCCCCCAGAGAGGCCTCTCCCATAAACCCACTATTCATTGAATGAATAGATTTTCTCACCTCAGCCTCAGGTAAAAGACTGATTGCTCTTTGGGATTTTGTATAATTGTTTGTTCATTTGTTTTATTTATAGACTATGTTATCTTTTTTCCACAACAATGATGGTTAATGCTGGGGTTAGGAAGGCCATAGGATTTCAGAGAGAGGTCAGATGCTTGTCAATAACCAAAGCTTCAGGCAACTGAAGCTAGACTTTCATAGACTGTAGACTTTTCAATTGGAAAAGTCACTGGAGAGACTTCACTCCACTCTGATTTTCTAATGAAGTGACCTAACCTTGAGAAATAGTGATGGAGTGGGGTGGAGATGAGGTGAGGCAGAGGGAACATTATAAGCCAGGCTATAAGAGAAGGGAAGACCAAAGACCCACTGGATAATGAAGAGATCAGCTGCCTGATTATTCAGGTTTTAACACTGGGTAAAAGTGAATTATTTTAACTGAAGAAACTGAAATATTAATATGAACCAGATGTGAAGCATTTAGTTATGACACATGTTAGAAAAAAATAAAAGATTAGGGTAGTTCTTGGAGAGATAAGGACAGAGGAGCAGCATTGCAATTTACTTGGAAGTGTTGTTCAGTCACTGTCATGTCTGACTCTTTGCGACCCCATCAACTGCAGCACACCAGGCTTCCCTGTCCTTCACTATCTCTCGGAGTTTGCTCAAACTCATGTCCTTTGAATCAGTGATGCCATCCAGCCATCTCATTCTCTGTTACCCTCTTTTTCCCATGCCCTCAATCTTTCCCAGCATCAGGGTGTTTTCCAATGAGCCAGCTCTTCGCATCAGGTGGCAAAAGTATTGGAGATTCAGTTTCAGCATCAGTACTTCCAATGATTATTCAGGGTTGGTTTCCTGTAGGAATGACTAGTTTGATCTCCTTGCTGTCAGTTTGAAAGCATCGATTCTTTGGTGCTCAGCTTTCTTTATAGTCCAACTCTCATATCTATACATGACTACTGAAAAAACCATAGCTTTGACTAGATGGACCTTTGTTGGCAAAGTGATGTCTCTGCTTTTTAATATGCTGTTTAAGAAGTGAGGCCTTCCCATGTAAGCTATGAAAACAAAAGGATAATGCTTCTTCCTTTTCCTTTTCCCTCTTCACTGTTCTCCCACATTTTCTCTCCTCTTCCCTTTCTCCAGTCCAGTGTCATCACTGAGTGGGAATCCATGCTAAGTAACATGAGGCTCTCTCCAATCAGTGCTTCCCTAGTGATGTAGATGGTGCCACCCAGGGAACTCACCTGCTGTGTGTGGGGACGGCTGTGCCAGCAGAGGCTGGAAGGTGGGGCATAGGGGGCTCTCTCACCTCCATTTTTCAGTCTCCCTCTGCCCTACAATCAGACATCTGGATTAAGTGTTACCTCTGTTAGAAGTAGAAATTCAACAATAAAAAGGAGCAATTTGAATTTTAAATTTCATATGGAAATGATTAGGAGTATGAATATTGTCAATGGAATGTGTCATTGCTACAAAAATAGACTTTGGCATTACAGTAAAAGCAACTGTAATTTTATTTTGGAACTCCTTCTGCCTCCTCTTTCCTTATAATCTCCAAGCAAATAATTGAAATAAAAAATTGATCCTCTCTGCCCTGCTAACCCCACCATTAAATCTCCTCAATACTATCACATTCATTATTATCAACATAATAATTCAGGAATGAATCAAAGAGAACCCAAACCCTGAAGTTTGTTCTCAAAGCCTTTTCAAGCTCTAGAATTTAGTGTTGGTTTAATATAATCTGCAGTAATAGTGATGCTACCGGTGTTTTGGTTAGTCAACTTCAATGATGCAATGTACCTAGAGAATGACATTCTATTTCATGGTGGGAAATTGTAGTCTTTCCTTTCAATCAGAAGTGTAAGGACTCTTGATGAGATACAGTGAAGCTTCCAAAGCTAGAAAAAGTAGGTGAAAATATATGAAGTCTGTTTCCTTGGACCTCTCAAAAAGACTATATCCTTTCTTTAGGGCAGCTAATTGCTCTGCAAATAACTTTCCCAAAATGAGGAGGAAGTTTCCTTTAGATGACTTTTAAAAAATACTTTATGTATTTAATGAAATGACTCCTTTGCTCCAACCCATAAGCAAGATGTGTTGACTTTATAGCTCCAAAAATTACATCACATTACACTGTGTCTCTGTCTCTGATGCCACCACCTTAGTCTGGCTCTCATCTGTGTTGACTCCACCTGCTCCAGACTCATGCCCCCATTCCATCTTCTCACATACAACAGCCAGTGTCCTCATCTTAGAGTGTAAATGACCTCCCACCCCACATTGCTCACCTGCTGAAACACCTACAGTGAGAGAAGTTTGAATTCTTCTAATGCAGTCCCCTCTTCCTCATCCTCTTGCTTTCTCTCCAGCACTCTGCTGTTTCTTTCATAAGACTTTACAATAATTTGTAAATAGTTCATTTGCTTATTTTTTTTATTGTATCATTTTGCTTACCAGATTGTATGATTCATAAATTCAGGGATATTTCTGTCTTGTTCATCTTTGATTCCTAGTGGCAAGTGCAATAATGGACATGATGGACTTTTCCTACAGCATTTTTAAAATAAAAAATTTCAAGCCTATACTATAGAGAACTTTGTAATGAACACCTGAATACCTAATCCCTAGTTTCTACTGTACTTTCTTCATCATGTATTTATCCATCTCTCCATCCCTCTATCTACCCATCAACACACGGTTGACTTTTAATACATTTGTTGAATGAATGGGTAAATGAAGAATTTACTCTTTGGTAAACAGAAGTTGTATGTCCTAAGGTGACTCAACACAAACACTATGCTTCCTTGTTTCTGTGTGGACAGAGGGTATGGGGAACTATGTCATGTTCCCTACTATGTGTATCTGTTTAGCTCTGTAGCGGGCATTGGGCCAGAAAAGTGAAGAGGCCAGAAAAATGAGAAATAAGGGCAAATTTCCTGCCTTCCAGGGGCACATGCTCAAATAGTGAGAAAATCCAAATATGTTAGTAACAGAAGAAGAAAGAAGTAGAGAATGTCAATTAGAGATTTTTTTTTTGCACACGTGACTTGTTAATAAAGACCAATCAGGGCTATCTCAACGTTAAAACTGCCTGATTTCTTGGCCTTTTGTGTTTGTTGTTGCACAAGTAGGCAGAAACAATTGTTGACTTGGCCAATACCAATAAAGGAATATTTTATGATCCCTAGTTTAGTGAGTGACAAATGCAAGCCCATTGGAACCACGGAACTCTTAGCTTTTTGTTTTTTTAAGTTCTGTACATACCATTGAAATATACATATTATAGAAGCAAAGGAAAACATATAAAAAGTATTGCTTATCTAGGCTAACTATGGTCAAGGTAAAGAGCATCTCTGCCTAGTCTGCAAAATTGACAGAGAATAGCAGGTAGAGCTTTCTTCCTTCTGCATGCAGATAGTTTTTTTCAAACTACGGTCGATTATATTTTTTGGACCCTGCATTTATTATTTTGATTGCTCAGAGGAAATGCTTACCTTTGAAGTGACATCCTGGGGCAGTGCTTGGCAATATCCTTTATTAAGCTTTACTGTGTCTATTCACATTTATTTTAATTTTAATTTTTAGAAGGAGGATTTTAAGAAGGTCAGTGATTAAACTCCAAGAGTACTTAGCAGGGGTCCATGTATATAAGGATGTTGAATCACTGTGAACTGGGAATGCATCCAAGTTCATGCTTAACTGAGAATCCTCTGTGAAATATTTAAAAGTGAAAGCATTCTTATAAAACAGGTCCATGGGCCTGGACAACATAGAAATGGCGAACATAGCGCTGCATAAGCAGCAGAAGCAGAGCTAAGATCTGGGCTTGCTGTTCTTCTGATACTGGCTGTATCCTCAGCCCCTCACCCCTTTTATTGATGACATTCTGCTTTCTAGCATGTCAGGGGCCCTCCCAATTAACTTTCATTTGCTCACATTGTCCTCCCATGGGCTTCTATGTGGCAAATATTTCAGGGCCCTATATGGTCCTGACCTGGATTTGCTTCCTGGCTTTGCCACTAGTAGTTAAAGGACCTTGAACAAGAAATGTACTTTTTCTAAGTTCTAGGTTCCTTATCTGTAACTGGGAGACCTCAATACCTATTTGAACATGTAAAACATGTCCGCCATGTAGAAGACTCTTGATAAATGTAGTCTTACCCTACCATCTTAAGATCAGTTGCCACCTTGGACTAGTGAAAAATTATGTTTGTAGAGAAGTATGGATGTAAGCATCCAGATATTGAGTGTAATAGGAGAAAAAAGCAAATCTGGAGGTGGATATTTTATTTATAAAATTAAACCTAATTTTATTTTGCAAAAATCAACAAATACATGTTCAGATCTGGTTCATCTTCAAAACATGTTTTCGTGTTTTAACAAACATGCAAGGTAATTTGGCATGCCAAACATCTTTCTCTCTAGCTCTCCTTCAAATTTTCTTTCATAACACAAAGAAGGGTGCAAATATTGTCCAAAAACTATTTATATTTTTACCCTTCAGAATTACTAACATTAATATTTATTGAGAGGAAAGGAAAACTGCAAGGTTTGTTCTTTGGCATTCACATTTGACTCAGCAGTATAATTAAAAACTTGTATTTGTTTCTAAGATAAACACTTTGAAGGAAATTTAATAAATCTTGTTTTTGCTCTGCAAAGGAGCCACTATATCAAAGCATTTAACTGAAGCTGTCAAGTTCCTGCTGGTAGAATATTACTTCCAGCCTATTTATTAGCTTTTCTTCCTGTAGCCCCATATATGATTCCTACCCCCATCTCCACCGAGTAAAAGCATAGAAAGGATGCAATTTCTTGTCTCTTTTTTCCCCCAGCATCATGCAAGGCAAGGCAGCATCACAATCACAATATCTGAATTTATTTTAATTATATATTTTTTCTTATACTTAAAATTATTTTGTATTATAATACTTACTGGGTTATCTAAAATCAACATTGTTGATTTTAAACTGTTATAAAGCCAGACTTTTAGAGGCATTTGAAACAATTCATGAACCATGTCTGAAAGGAGTTAATTGTCTTCAACCAATGCCTTCAATTCTTTCGCACTTGAAGGAAAAGAATTTTAGGTATCGGCAGGTTACTAGAAAATAAGACTTTAGGGGTCTATATAATTTATTCAGATCTTTTTGTATATTGTAAACAAAGATAGGATACTTTGATAGTAGCTTATGAACAGATTTTTAAAAAATATATCCTTCACTATAGAATAGGTATCAAGGGAGCATTTTAAATATGATTCTGGTAGGTCTCTTATGAGCCTATTTTCCAGAAAAAGCTTATGGGCAATTTACCAATTAAAAACAAAATCTAAACTCATAGATTTAAGTTGAGAGAATATGGTACGTGAGGTAAGGTCATTGTGTTATCCATGGTCTGATGCACAACATAGCGTGTACAAAAGAACCTAAAGAGACATCTATCTCGAATTTCAGGCATGATCTAAGACTGCATAGAGAGGGGAGAGCTTTCAGGTTAGATAGTGAAAGAAGCCACAGTATTCACCTAAATCAATGCATTGGAAGCAACATACACAGATGCAATGCCAGTTTGCAGAATGCAGAAAAGATCAATTAGAAATTGTACTGTGATAGCCACACATTTTGGAGAAAAATTCCCAAGCCAGGCGAATGTGGATTGGGATAAAAACATAGGCGGTGTACACTACCATAGCAAAGATGGTTAGTATGATGGTATTGAACATAGATTGCTCCCAAGGCTCCAAGACAGCACAGCAGCTAATGATTTGATATTGATAGTAGAGCCAGGATAAATAGTCCTTCACACGCTTGAAATCCATGGCTGGTTCCTTCAAGCTGCAGAAAGTCTGTCCTGTTAAAAAAAGGTAACAGAACAAAACATAAATAAGGCACTGAACACAGAATCTCCTTAGATTTTCATGATCTCAGCATGTTAAAAATTTTCAAAGAAGGTTAATGATCATTGAGTGAATTGCTAATAGGAATATTACATGGAGATAATATACAGCATGTTAATGATAGGAATTAATAATATTGTCATTACTACTAATAATTACTACTAGGATTAATAGCATTATTATTAACAGTAATATTTATCTAAAAATCATAAATGCTAGTAATAATCCTAGTGATAGTACTGTCTACAATTGAGGCTAACCACATTTTCTTTAGCCCTGTACATAGGGAGAAATAAACATGAATTTTCTATTTCCTACAACATATATTTTGGAAGAAGAAGTTTAAAAAATAGTATGCGGGAAAGAGTTAATATAGCAAGCCCGAGGCTGCTATCTTTAGAAGGGCCTTTGGCTGGCATCTGGGAACTTGGTTTTTGGAATGTTCTCTTCATTCCCTAATGGATAAGGATGATTCACCATGCCTAGACTGTGCAAACACTGTAATTTATGGTGAACACCTGCTTTATTCTGGGAGCCTGGAATTTTTGTAATTGCCAGGCAAAGAGTGTCCATGTAGCCAGCCCTAATAAAAATCTTGGTGTTGAGTCTCTAATGGGCTGCCCTGGGCAGAAACTTGACATGTATCATGGTACTTTTTGTTGGTAAAGAAAGAAGCACACTCTGGGTGTCCACTCATGGGAGGGAGAGAACATCTGAAGCCTATAAATGAATTTCTTCAGACTCTGCCCATGTCTCTCTTCCTTGCTGATCCTGTTGTTTATCATTTTGCTACAATAAACCTTAGCTGTGAGTGTGAGTATATGCTGAGTCCTGTGAGTCTTTCTAGTGAGGCACTTGACATGTGGTTGGTCTTAGAACCTTGGAAACAAAGGGGAAGCCAAAAGTGTACCTTTGGGTGGTCATTTGGTTTGGGGAGTAGAGAACTTATGAAAACCAAAAAAATGTTTTGTTGGCCTTCAGATAGGGTCACAGTTAAAACTTCCTAGAAGGAAGGCCATCAGACACTCATAGACATGGTGGGTGTCCTTGTAGATACAAGCTGACCTGTGCTTGTTCTGCTTACTCCTAAGAATATCATGGTGCCCCATCATCTAAGTCCGCCTTGATGACTTTTACTGTTCAAATCACAGTTACATTTTTTTGAAGGTCATTCCTATGTTCTGACGTGAACGTATCTCTCTTTTTTTTGATTCTCATTTGAGTAAAAGCAAGATATTTTTGCTGCATAAGACTGTGGACTCCTCAGGTTATGGGGAGATTCTCATGATCCTAAGGCCTAGCATAAAGACAGTCATCAGTGAATTCTTGCTGAACAAATAAATAAATGAATGAATAACATGTAACTAACTTAAAAAAAATAGAGATGACTCATAGTCTGGACCTAAGTGGGATACAGTTGGCTATTGCTGACTTTCAACAGCTTGGCTTTGATAATAAGTAACCGTTTCTGATAAGGATAATTTCCACAAAAACTTAAAATGGGAAAGCCTTTGTGTTACCAGGTCATGATTATTTGTAATAATGGTCAGAATAATCCAAATAAGTAGATAATACAAACTGAAGTTGTTTTTACTTTCCTATGAAAAGAAAAGTGAGCCTCTCATCTTTTCTAGAAGCTGGAGTGGGGACTAAGTAATTGGATCTAAACGCGTTGTCCTGGCAGATGGGCTTCAATGAGAAGTTACCTCCAGTGTTCTTCATTCCTAACTCTAGTTGCAGAGAAAGAGCAAAATTCAAAGGTCTTAGAGAAAATGAGTGACAGAAGGAGTGATAATTTTAGTGAATAATATTATCCAAGCAACCAAGACTTTCAACTGATAGAGAAAATTAGGAGATATGACTAATTGAGCTTTTAGGCTGTTTCATTAGACAACTGTATATTTCAAACTAAATTTCATTTTTAAGAATATCATTCATGGATACCCATACTTGCTCCCTCTTCATTACCTAGACAGTTTAGGGTGGTGCCAAGCAAGTGACCAGGAATGTGAGAGTCCATTCATCAGGTATGAAATTCCAGACTGTGCTGGGTGAAGATGGGAGAATGATAGCTCAAGGAGGCTCAGACCTTCCCCTTAAGAAGCTTGACCCAGTTGCAAAGACGAGTAGCAATCAAACGATGTATATAAATTTATAATTATCAACTACTTTATGCCCTAAAGGACAGGAGCAATGTATAAAGGGGCCGTGGGAAAATTAATCCAGCCTGAGTATGTCTCTGAGGAAGAGATGTTTGAGGTAAAATCCAAGAGATGATTGTGAGTCTAACAGATAAGTCAGGTGGAGAGAATGGCCAGGACAGAAGAATCAACTTATGTTTGTTCAAAGGTTAGAGGATGGAAGGAGTTTGATAGGTGGTTGGGTGGGGCAGTGAATGAAGCACAGAGATTTGGGGAGGGAGACTGGGAGTATGAGAAAACTGAAGAGGAGGGAATGACCAGAGTGAGGCCACACACCCTAAGCTTGAACCGATGAGTGAGGGGGCTCCAGAGGTTTTTAATACGGGAATGCTGTAGTGGGTTTGAGAGGAGGAGGCTTTAAGTTCATATAGACATGTTGCCTTCCCTGTATTCTAAAACCAAGTTGAAATGCTTTTGAATTTTCAGTAAATCTATGTCTCTGCCTGCCCATGAGAATTACTCATTCAGAATCAACCATGTACTGAAAATCTGTTTAAAATATTTTTAATTACTCTTTTTACTTTTATAAATGAGATAAATCACTCTTTTAGAAATATCACTGACTTTTTCCCCTATACATTTTAGCTTTTAAAAATGTACTAATTAATTGCCTAGCCATTGGTTTCTCTTAAAAAATTAAATTTCTTGCTTGAGTAGCCCCGGTAGACACCTTGATTGTACCCTTGTGAGGGATCCTGAGCCAGAGGCACTAAGCTAACTTGTGCCCAAATTTCTAAGCCATAGAAATCCTGAGGTGGTCAGTGTTCATGGTTTTTAGCTGTCAAAGTCAATCAATCAAGGGAACAACAGCTCTAAAGCATACCAACATGCATCACACCAAAGCTGGATACCTGGTAAAGCCTTGGTTACATATTGCTAGCAATGTAAAGGATTAAGATTGAATTTTTTTATTCTCGCCCATTTCTACAGTGCCCTGGATCATTTCCCAGCCCTCTCAGTTGTCAGCTCTGACATGCTTTTATGGTCCCATTTCATTCCAGTCTCACAAAGTAGGAGAGTCAATAAAAAGCAATGATGTCCCCCTTTCCTTTGGTTCTTTTCCCCCTTATTAATGAGATACAGTTTTAAAGATTATCTATTTACTGTTGGTCATGAAAAGGTGAGAAGAGAGTTGGTTATTATTGGTAAACCATCTGCTACAACCTATTGTTCGAGTATACACTATATTTAGATTCTATATTTGCTTAGATAATATGTTTTTCCTTCCTTTTGAGTCTATTTTTAAATTTCCTATGGGACAACATGCAAGATTTAAGAAAACCACTTTAGACAATTTAAGATGAGTAATGTGGGAAGGAGAATTCATTCATTCATTAAACAACTGCACTTTGAATACTGCTATGTGGTTTTTTCTGAGTAGTAACAACTCAAAAGGAATCTTTCCAAAATGGCATTGCAGACAGAAGATGCTCTTCTTGGCAACAGCAAACTGGACCACGTAGCAAACATGCAGTGATGGGGGCCAGGAATGAGCACTAAATGAGGGGAAATGGCATGGAAAATGCTAGGAAGCAAGCTAGGAAAACAGGCTAAATTTGGGAAATAAGATGACAAAAATGGCCTGAAGTTAATTATCCACAGGTAACCTGGAACTGTTATTGTTGTTGTTTGTGTTGCTAAGTTGTGTTCAACTCTTTTGTGACCCCATGATCTATAGCCTGCCAGGCTCCTCTGTTGATGGGACTTCCCAGGAAAGAATACTGGAGTAGGTTGCCATTTCCTTCTCCAGGGGATCTTCTTCACCAGGAATTGAACCCGCAACTTCTGCATCTCCTGCATTGGCAGGATTCTTTATCCCTGAGCCACCAGGAAAGCCCAACCTAGAACTAGATAACAGCAAACATCTTAATGTCTTAATTTTCACAGTGAAGTGTGAAATTAACTCACCCTTAATGACCTGATGGCATATCCTAGTAATGCTAAAGAAAGACATAAAATGCTTACTCTATTTAAGCATACTATTCATCTCCTTGTTTTTAATTATGTGTTTTTTAAAAGATGATTTTCTGTATATGGAAAATAGGGAACAAGTAGTTTGTTCTTTCTCTTCCTCCTCCTTTTAATTTTTCCTCTAAATTTGATGATGTTTTAAAACCCTCTTAAATGTTTAAGGAGGTTGTGCATTCAGAGGTGACACTGCCTAAGCACACGGTGGTATGTGTTCAGTAGTACAGTGGCCTGGATGGGTTTGGCTCTAGCAGCTGAAGCTGTGTGTAATGCCTTCAGGTGAGTAGGGAGGGCTGGGAACCCCTGTGGGACACAAAGTCAGTGAAGTGCTCCTTTAAAAATGGGGGTGGGACAAAGGCCAGCACTGTTGCCTGGAGGGATGGATTGTGAGGCCAGAGGAAAAGCTTTCTCTGGGCCACTGTGTTTTTAAATGTTTCTTTCTTTTAATTGAAGTATAGTTGTCAATGTTGTGTTAGTTTCAGGTGTATAGCAGTGATTTAATTTCTATGTGTATATATATATATGTGTGTAAGTGTGTAAAAATATATGTATATATACATATATGCATATGTATGTATGTATATGTGACTAAGCCTAAGCACTGGCTCAAGTTCTGACTCCTTTACTTGCTGGGCATGTAACCTTGGCACAGTTACTTAATTATTCTGAACCTCAAGTTCCTCATCTGTAAATGGAAATAACAATCCCTTCTGTTTAAGGTTGCTGTGAGGATTAGCAAAAATGCAAGCAAAGCATCAAGTAAAGGGATTTGTATATGGAAGAAGTACATAGATAGGAAGATGGAATCTAACCAGAGAAAGACTTTTCCTCTCTCTACCTTCCTTTTATTTACTACCATCCTGGTAATCGCACTAGGAACTGGAGATTCCATAGTGACTGAGACAATCATGACCACTGTCCCCAAGAATTGTAATTATAATTTAACTGGATATATTGCACATATATGCATTCTAGACAATATTTACCACGTGTTAAGTAGCTAAAGTGGAATCCTAGAATGTTAGTGGCTGGATGGACTGTAGAATCCCCTAGACCCAGTCATTAATTTTAAAGAAAAGAGTCAAGCCTATGCGGCTAAACATTAAATGGATATTAAATTGCTTGACATCAAATTGGTTTGTCAAACCAAATTAAAGTGACTAGATTATTCCAGGTGGTGAATACCCTGTGTTTTGTGAACTGATGTTGGATGAAAGAAGTAGACATTCCAGTGGAGATTTTCTGTGATCTTCAAAGATTCAAAGTTGAGCAAGGACATTGGTATCAAGTGTGTAGGTATCTGGAAGAACTTCAGCCTCACCTTCTCTCAATTTCCTCACATTCTACTCTTCTCTTACTCAAGACTCCTGAAACCCCAGATTCTCTTCTAGTCAAATAAAGGTCTGAATGCCTACTTATTGCAGATATTACTGGGAACTGGCAAAAGCCGAGGTTTCCGTTAACAGTGTACAACTTAGCATGGATAAAAGACCCAAAGTGGAGTTTTGCCAAGTTGAGGGGAGAAAAAGCTGGGAGGAAGAGATGATTAGAGAATGATTAAGAGAGTCTGGGGAACCAGAGGGAGAGAGAGATTCCTGCAGGGAACCCAGGGAATGTATGGGGACACAGTGACAGTAGAAAACAGGAGGACTTGGCATTCCCCTAAGAAGTTATGTCATAACTGATTGGAGAGTTAGTGGCTATTTTTAATTTCTGAATGATTTTTTTAACTTCTGAATATGATCACCGAATGATTTTTCTCTCACTAGACTGCATACAGTGAGGAAAGGTAAGTTTTAATCTCGTCTCTCACAATGAGAGGGAGAAGCCCTGGGACTTGGGATCTGCATTAGTCAGGGACAAAACTTTCTTCTGGCCTGAGCAGAGAAGAAGGTTAGAATAAATAGCAATAAAAAAGCCCATATGCTCGCATAAACCCATGAAATATATGAGTCATGAAATGAGAACACTGTGAAAGCAACCTTCAGGGTAGGGACAAAAGTAGAGGCTGGGCTTGCTCAGGAGGCTTTTTGGTTTTGGATCTCTCCATGGGAATGGAAGTGGTAAAAAGTTAGGCAACCACAATGAAAGATGAGCACCTGATGATTTGTCAGGGTGGTGTTTACCTTGGGAATACTGCAAAAGACTTGATCCTGCCGCCCTCCTCTGCCTAAAGAAAGTATTCCAAATGATTGGATTTCCTAAGAAAGGGATTTTCCTTTCTAAACATTGGCTAAAAATGAATCTTCCCTCCTTAGGTGGGTGTGGGACCTAACACATTTTGGTTTAAATCTCCTTCTAAAATGTCAGAATCTGGGGCTGAAGAGAAAAGTCAGAAGGATCTACAATTGATCGTGGGCTAAGTCCTTCCCAACTTATTTTGGAATTCTACGTCAATCACTCAGCTTTTTCTGTGCTTCATATTTGGAACCTGAAAACCTGAGAAGTGGAAAAGTATCCTGCCTGCTGCCGCAGAGGGAGATGCTGTATCTAAAAAGAGATTGTGTCTGTACTTGGAAGTAGCTTTCTTTAGAAAGAGCTCAATATGACTGACTCAAGTTGAAGCCTTCCTTTAATTAACTAATTCATTTAGAGAAGGAGCAGAGAGATTTCCTTCCAAAGACTACAGTGTGAAAAGTGGTGATAAAAGCGAGTAAATTTACAGAGGAGGAGACTGATAAGCTCAGTCAGCTGATCAAGGCCACTATCAACAGTGATAACTCAGGCTGATGGTATGTATCCATGATATCATGGCATGAAAATGGCACTTTTCTACGGTCTTCCTCTCCCAAACTCACAGCCTCAGTCTAATCATGAGAAAACACACCAGACAAGTTTCAACAGAAGAGCCTCTTACAAAATGCCTGCCCTTAAAATTCTTAGTACTTAAAACTCTCAAGGTCATCAGAAACAGGCAAAAACAGAAATTGTCACAGCCCAAAGCAGCCTAAGGAAACATGACAACTAAATGTAGTATTTTAGCCTAGATGGAATCCTGAAGAAAGAAAAAGGATTTTAGGTAAAAACAAAGTAAATTTGAGTAATGTATTGGCTTTAATAATAGCACATCAGCTCTGGCTCATTAATTGTAACATGTGTCATACTAATGTAGGAAGTTGATAGCAGAAACTGAGTGCAGAGCATATGGTAATTCGCCGTATTATTGTCTCAATTTTTCTGTAGGTCTAAAAATGTTCTAAATATTCTAATGTTCTAACAAAAGCAAAAAAAAAAAAAAAATTAGGGAAATCCTAAAACATCCAGTTATCCTTACTCCAAACTCCAGTGAATTTTGCTTATGCTGTCTTTCCCTTCTGGAAATCTCTTCCTCATCACTCTGAATGTAGCTAAATAATAGCCTTCCACAAAAGACTGACTTCCAAACATTTTCAAACACAATATAGAGGAAAAGTACACTTTACACTGTGATCCATGGTATACACACATACACATACCTTTAACTGAAATAAATATCTCTCAAAATAATACTCTTCAGTGCATGCTGACATTTTATTTCCTATTCTGTTCTACTCCATTCATTTCTGTTCTGCTGTCTTCTGTGTTATTGTCTTCATTCATTACAAAATACCAATTGTGAACTACCACATCAGTTTTTTGGGGGCTGTGCTGCACAACTTGTAGGATCTCAGTTATCTGACCAGGGATCCAACCTGGGACATGGCAATGAAAGCCCAGAATCCTAACCACTGGGTCACCAGAGAACTCCCTACCATATCAATTTCTTAACCCACCAATTGCAACCTGCAGTTGGAAAAACTCTCCTTTAAGGTTTAACTCAAGATGACTCTGCATTGTCCAGTTTGGCAAACACTAGCCACATGTGGCAATTTAAAATTTTAGTGCTCAGTAGCCTCATGTGGCTCATGGCTACAATATTGGACAGCACAGATACAGAATATTTCCATCACTGCAAAAAATTTTCTTGGGCAGTGCTGTGGACTCTCTCCATCTCTTGTTTGGACTAATGTAATAGCCCATCTGCCACTTGTCTCCTTTTCACCTTACACTCTTTCATGCTGTTGCTGGAATTAACTTTCTAAAATGACACATTTATTTTTCTGCTTGAAACCCTTCAATAGCTCTCCATTTCCTATGAAATGAAACATTCATATAAGACCTCCATCTCTCTGAACTTTCCTGCTAAATGCCATTCACTCTTAAGCCTCTATGTTCACCTGCTTTTCTTTTCTAGAAATATTTTTTTCTTTTAGAGAAAATCTTATTTGTTTTCAAGATATAGCTCCTATGTTCTCTCTTCTATGAAACAGTCTCAGGAGACTACCTTTCCCAAGGAATGTATATTGCTTTCTTTTATGGGTTATCATTGTAGCAATTATACTGTATTATAATTAGCCACATATTCAATACAATGTTTCCCCATTAGACTATGAGGTCTTTGAATACTGAGGATATGCCACAGTCCCCTCTCTATCCCCAGTGTCTGGAATGTGGGATGCTTATACACTGGCTCATGAGCTGGTTGGCTGACTGACTTACTGAATTGTAAAGTTGTGGAGCACAGGGACCACACTTGTACTTATTTAATATTTCTGTAGCACAATGTGGGGCACATAAAAGGAACTTATGAATTCTCATTGTCTGCTTTCAGGCAATGAGTTTTAGACATATTGTTTTCTAAGTACTGTCAAATTCAGTGTAATCTGTTTTTTGTAAGATGGAAGGGAGTTGGTGCTAATTTTTTTTATTATGACAAATGCTTTTTAATTTTCCAGTACTGTTCAAAGTTCGTGGACTCTGTGGGGGAAATAAGAACACTTCTAACTTAAATCTCATTAAAATGACTTTTTACAAGGGAGTATTCTAGGTGAGTAACAATTTAAGATTGGTAGGTAGAAAAGTGGTTCTAATGGGAATAATTTCAGGATGAAAACATCTGAAGACCTGAAGTGTATTACAGCTTTTGTTTTCTCTTCATCTCTTTTTCTCATTATTTCTCTTAATTCATTTATTACTTTGTGTCTTTCAGAAAGTTCCAAAGTCTTTCTGTGTCACAGCCTCTCTATGTGAAATGGAGATAATTGGTAATTTTCTCTGTCTGTCTCAGTGATGTAGTAAGGAATGTAGGCATAGTTTGTGAGTTCTTTAGGAATATTTGTAAGAGTCATAGTGATAGTAATAGATGTTTGTTGTTGTTCCTTGTGGATTGGTACAACTTTAAACTATTTACAAGATTTTATTAAATTGTAATTTAGAGTCAAAGATTCTTCACAGAATAGTCTATAATGGTCACCTCAACAATAGAGTGCTTTGGAAAAAAAACCTCAGTCCTATTTATGTTTGCTAGATGAATTGCCTAGTACATTAAGAAATTGTAATAAAACAATACATGTATATAGTCATTGCCACAAACCATTACTTCAAAGGTGTTATGATCTTCACATAACATTTTAAATGTGTTTTAGGCAGGGCCACCACATACCATTGTGTGGACTGTGTGTTGCATAAGTTTGTGTCATTGTTCATATCTTGGGGACCTAACCACAAACTGCTTCTTTATGTGAACACAATTTGATTGACAGAGGTACAAATTTGTATTATTAAAGGTAAAAGCTCACATTGTGTCTGTGTATGAATCAGACATTAAACAATAGTTTATTGACTGCCTCTAAGTTTGGCTCTAAGTTTTCTGTGGGTGACTTCAGTTTTTTCTGTATCCCACAGAAGGTTCTATTTTCGCTTAACATTTTCTGGAGAATTTCCTTTTCGTCTTAAAATACTCTCCAGTCAGCCTTTGGCAAGTCAGATACCAAGGTGAATATTGGATATCAGACCAAAGTGATGGATTTGAAGTCCAAGTCTTCAGAAGGAGCTTTAAAAAAAAAACAAAAAACTTAAAAGTTTGTGAGAAGCAAATCAAATAACTATAGGGCAATTAAGGAACTTTCTTTATACATTCATGAATTAGATGGACAATTTATAGACTCCTCGAAGAGGAAGAAATAAACAATTGTAAGTTGAAACATATTTCTGCTTTTAGGCAGCTAAGTCACTTAGCTTTATAGTCTTATACTTAGAAGTGAGTTACTGAAATAGTATACTAAGAGGAAAAAGTCTCAACAACAATTTAGCCCAGTTGTTGCTGGTATGGTGTTAGTTTGAGTAATACACAAGAGTAGAGTACTTTTGTGGAACCAAACTTTTGGCTTCCAATTTCCATTAACACCAAAAAAGCAAAACAATAGAAAACGCGTATTTCTAGTCCAACTATCAACTGAGGCCATTGGGCAACACAGTGTGTGTTGAAATACTAATTTCAAAGCAGTCCTGCTGTTTCGCATTTTATGACAGACTCTAGAGGAATTTATGAATGAAGGACTTCTCTCTGGGAAAGGAAATTTGGAATTTCACTTTAAGAGAAAATTTCATAATCATTTAGGAGATACAAAATTCAGATTAGATCAATTTCAATGCTGCGTGGCTATTAAAAAGGTGATGCACATAATAAAACCAAGAAAAAAAGCAGAACATATATTAATGCTGAATAGATGTTATGAATAGGAAGAGAAACTTGTAATAGGGGATGATATAGTTATTCCTGGTATCCTGTCATCGACTCATATAGAAACAGGGCAAGGGGTATTCCCTGATGATCCGGTGGTTAGGATGCTGTGATTTTACCACGTCTGGATTCAGTCCCTGGTCAGGAAACTAAGATTCTGCAAGCCATGTGAGGACAAAAAAAAAAAAAAAAGCCTCCTTAAAAAACCAGCAAAAAAAGAAACAGGGCAAGTATCCTTTATTTCTGCTAACTTGGGAATGGAGAGTAGAACTTCTACACCAACTTTTTAACTCTATGTCACTTCTTAGGATGAACCTCTTTACTTTATTGTTTTATTTAAAAAAAGAAAGAAAAACCCTGTTATCCTAAGGAAAGAAGAAAGAGTACAGCTTCTGGATTGTTTTTTCCTTCTGCAGATATTGTTCCCAAAGGTTACCAATGTGTTTTTTGTTTCTAGAAGTAAAACGTGAATACAGCTACAACACTAACAGTTGACTTAAAGACATGAACAGTCATTTTAAAATGTCATTAAATGTACACACATGTTAAAGCACATTATTCACAATAGCCAAAAAGCAATCCAAATATCTATTGGCAGATGAATGGATAAACAAAATGTATTAATAGCATATACCTACAATCGAATATTATTTATCTTTAGAAAGTAAAGAAATTCTGACACATGCTGTAACAAGGATGAACCGTGAAGATATTATGCCAAGTGAAATAAACTAGTCATAAAAAGACAAATGCTGTATGAGTTCACTTACCTGAGATATCTGGAGTGGTCAAACTCAAGCAAACAAAGTAGGATAGTGATTACCAGGGGCCGGAGAAAGGGAGAAATTGGGACCTGTTCATTGGGTATGAAATTTCAGTTTTGCCGACCCAATCAAAAAATGGGCCAAAGAACTAAACAGACATTTCTCCAAAGAAGACATACAGATGGCTACAAACACATGAAAAGATGCTCAACATCACTCATTATTAGAGAAATGCAAATCAAAACCACAATGAGGTATCATTTCACACCAGTCAGAATGGCTGCTATCCAAAAGTCTACAAGCAATAAATGCTGGAGAGGGTGTGGAGAAAAGGGAACCCTCTTACACTGTTGGTGGGAATGCAAACTAGTACAGCCACTATGGAGAACAGTGTGGAGATTCCTTAAAAAACTGGGAATAGAACTGCCATATGACCCAGCAATCCCACTGCTGGGCATACACACCGAGGAAACCAGAATTGAAAGAGATGCGTGTACCCCAATGTTCATCGCAGCACTGTTTACAATAGCCAGGACATGGAAGCAACCTAGATGTCCATCAGCAGACGAATGGATAAGGAAGCTGTGGTACATATACACAATGGAATATTACTCAGCCATTAAAAAAAAATACATTTGAATTGGTTCTACTGAGATGGATGAAACTGGAGCCCATTATACAGAGTGAAGTAAGCCAGAAAGAAAAACAACAATACAGTATACTAATGCATATATATGGAATTTGAAAGATGGTAACGATAACCCTATATGCGAGACAGAATAAGAGACACAGATGCATAGAACAATCTTATGGACTCTGAGGGAGAAGGTGAGGGTGGGACGTTCTGGGAGAATAGCATTGAAACATGTATATTATCATATGTGAAACAGAACACCATTCCATGTTCGATGCATGAGACAAATGCTCAGGGCCGGGGCAATGGGATGACCCAGAGGGATGGGATGGGGAGGGAGGGGGGTGGGGGGTCCAGGAGGGGGAACACATGTAAACCCATGGCTAATTCATGTCAATGTATGGCAAAAACTATTACAATATTGTAAAGTAATTAGCCCCCAACTAAAATAAATAACTTTATAAAAAAAAAAAGAAAGAAATTTCAGTTTTGCAAGATACATTAAAAATACTCAGACAATATCTTTTAAAAGTCATTGAGAGTCTCAATTTGTAGTGGGCACTACTAGTCTAGCAAAATTGCTTGGATGGACCATCTGTAGTTGAATAAATGAATAACCCTAAAATGTCTTCACATAATCATTTTAAGGTCCCAGTTGGGGTTTTCCTCTCCTTGGCTTTTAGGGTATAAGAGAAAAATTGGAAACTGCTGAAATGCAAAGAATCTTCTGAGAGGAGGGTTGATCTATTTAGGTTGATTCTTGGCATCTGTGAAATTTTCATAGTTTAATTTACTATAGTACTTGTGGGAATTATAAATTCTGTGATATGCTTAACTGTTTTTGACAAGACTGTGAAATAAGGGGCTCATAAGACCCCCAAACCCAGAATATTTAAAAGTAAGTGGACAAGTGGCTAAATCATTTGACTGAAGCTATTACTTTTCTACCGTCTTTATAGACCCCTGTCCTGGCAACTACGTGCCATGCACATCATAACAATTCTGACGTTCTCTTTTCATCCCCAGGTCTTCACCATCAAACCTATACTTTGATAAAGGAAATGCCTGCTTACTATTCATTTCTAAGGACTCAGTTTCCTTTGGAGCTAGAAGCCTGGAGCAGAAAAAATCAAGCCTTTGTCTCATCCCTGCCTATTGCCATTTTATTTGATGTGTCTTCAGGAATAGAAGACTTTTTTTTTTTTTCCCAAGGAAGATCTGAAGGCAAAGAAGGTGAGTTACTACAATACTGATTTGTCAAAAGCATACCTGCTAAGCATTTGTTCCCAGTGTTCTGCCAAAGGAAATCTGGTTGCATAAGCAGTTGGTCAACCAAGACTCTTCCAATAGTATTTTCTAATACTAATTTTCTGGAGTTTTTTTGTCCTTCGGGGGCAATTTTTTGGATGACATTGAATAGATTTACTCATAAAATTTTCAATTGCTTTTATTTTTCTGTCCTTCCTCCTCCTCTTCTTTCTTTTCCTCATTCTACTGGCTTATTCTTTACATCTTATTGCATTATCTGGAAAGCTTTTGGTGATGAGTTCAATTTTTTGGTGACTAGTAACATTGAACTTGCATAGGTGTGATTTTTTTGTGACAATAGTAAGATACTCTTACTGGTTTTTTGTTTGTTTTTCAGTACCCTTTTACTACCCTCACCTGACTTGCTTTTGTATCTCAGTTATCACTGCTTTTAAGAAAACGAACGGAGAGCTAGGCTGACTCCAGGGCTCATGGAGATAGATACAGCATTGTCAAGGTGTTCTCTCTGCTAACCCCCAGCTCAGGGGAGATTTCCTTACTGAGTTGGTTAGCAATGTAGGTCAGTTTCTAGGGTATGACAGGGGGAGTTGAGAATGGAGGGGCAGGAGTAATAGAGTTACGCCAAGACATCATTGCTTTTAAGCAATTAAATTAGTTAGATTTTGTAATCTGATACTTAGAAGTGAGTTACTTAAGTGAGATACTAAAAGAAAAAAGCATCAGTGACAATTTAGCCTAGTGGATTCCTCATTCTTCTGGGCAGAATGGTATAGACATATTATGGTGGCTTCATTCTCCTTCACCTGCTCCCAGGTACATGGGTACCTGCATGCTTCTAATGAAAAGTAGAAAAGGGCTGAGCTCCAAGATTATTCTTCTAAATAAGTAACAATTGTTTGTTTCCTAAGAGCATTGTTGATTCTCAAGGAGAAGGCTAATGGCAACTGGGCATATTAAGAAAAATATTTCAACCAATAGATTTGTAACCAATTTAACTATAGGCTCAAACTGGATGAGATGAAATGTTCTTTGCCCTCTTTGAAAAAATATGGGCTTGTTTGTCAAGAATACAAGAGAAAATCTGCCAAGACAGAAAAATATTTGGGTTAAGGTATTGTAGTAGGTTGAATGGTGACCCTCAAAAAGATACATCCACATCCAGAAACCTGTGAATATAACTTTATTTGGGGAAAGTGTCTTTGTGGAAGTAATTAAGTTATAGATCTCTGCAAAAGCTCATCTTAGATTACACAGGTCAGTCTTAAATCCAAGGACAAGTGTCCTCAGAAGACAGGCATGGAAGAGAGGGCTAGTGAAGACAGGCAGAGATTGGAATTATGTAGCCATAAGCCAAGAAGCCATCAGAAGCTGAAAGAAAAAAAGTAGAATGTCCCCTAGAATCTTTAGAGGGATTGCAGCCCTGCTAATATCTTGATTTCAGACTTCTAGCCTCCAGAACTATCAGAGGATAATTTTCTTGCTTTCAGTCACCAACATTGTGGTCCAGTGTTACAGCATCCCTAGGAAATGAATTCAGATCTCTTCCTTAAAGGTACTAGAATCATATCATGTGGAATTCTCTTTAGGGAACAGAAACAGCATTTATTAAGTAGCACTGTGGCAGGCACTGGCTAAATGTTTAACTTAAATGATTCCTATTTTATGATGAAGAAACTGAGGCCCAAAATCTCACAGTGACCACATGAGGAGCTGGGTGAAAATCCAGGTGAGAATCCTGCCAAGAGGCAGGGTGGTGAGTGTTTATGAGCCGTGTCTCTGGATCCTACCTGGGTTTGGCCCTGGCTAAGTTGCTCAACCCTTCAGACTCAATTTCCTCTACTAGAAAAAAATGACTGATAATAGAACTTCATTCATACAATTTCTGGGAATATTAAAAGGTGTAAAGTATTTAGAATAAAACATAGAAAGAAGGCCTAAGTAAATGTTAACTGTTAATGATTATTGTATGCTACACTACTACATTATTGCTGAGGCTATGAATACCAGGCAAAGAATAAATAAGAAAGAGATCATTTCAAGGCAAAATGTGTGAACTTGGGAGAAGGAAATGGCAACCTATTCCAGTATTCTTGCCTGGGAAATCCCATGGACAGAGGAGCCTGGTGAGCTACAGACCATGGGGTCGCAAGAGTCAAACACGACTTAGAAACTAAACCACTACAACACAGATTTAATGAAAGTGGGTATGCGGCCAGTGGTAGTCAAGGTTTTTTCCACTCCATTTTCCTTTTCTTTATTTCTTAAAAATAAAATAAGCTGAAAGAAAATGAATGTCCCATATGAACATTGACCAGCCTTACTTTCATTAATATTTTTTATGAAAACGTTTTTGTTTTATCAAATTTCTCTCTTAATTTGGTTAACTGAGAACTTATTGAAACATTTACTCCTTTCTTGTATCAGAAGTCTTCCAGGATAAGATACTGTTCCATTTAAATAAAAAATGAAGGATGCAGAAACAGAGCAGCTTTAACCAGCAGACCCATAAATAAGATAGTAGTTGGTGCTATGTAATCCTTACCTTGGCACTTGTGCTAGAATTGGCCAAAGGTTCTTAACCAGGAGGCCAGTAACTTGGTATGTGTGTGAGGGGGGAGGAAGTGGAATCTATGAACCCCTTGAAATGTTTTCAAATTTTGCATAAACATTTTTTGGTATCCATTTCAAAGTGTTAGTCTCTCGGTCATGTCCAAGTCTTTGCGACCCCATGGACAGTAGCCCGCCAGGCTCCTCAGTCCATGGAATTCTCCAGGCAAGAATGCTGGAGTTGGTAGCCATTCTGTTCTCTAGGGGATCTTCCTGACCTAGGGATCATACCTGTGTCTCCTGCATTGCAGGCAGATTCTTTACCATCTGAGACATCAGAGAAGCCCACTTCAAAGGAGTCTGTAATGTCTGTAAGTTAAGAACCACTGTTTCAAAGCTTCATTATTAAAGCTAATTGCACACTTCAGTCCTATATATCATCTTAAGTGCCTTTGTAAAATCAAATATATCGTAAATGTTTCATGGTTGCTTAAATGAGAACCAGAAACTTCATATCGTTAAAGATGTAATCTTGTAAGGAAAAGGGACACATTTCTAAAAACAATACTCGATGATATAACCAGAAGAATCTACCTACCTAGGAGAGTCCAGGTCTGGGTTCTTGTCCTTGCTTCCCCTGGGGAATGATTCTGTGTGTATTACTTCTCCTCTCTGGGTTGCAGTTTATTCATCTGTGAAATTAAGATTTGAATTAAATAAACTCAAAGATGCCTTCAAACTTTAAAACAATTCTATTCTATATAAAAGGTCTTTAAACCTTAGAGAGATGATCTCCCACAGAATTCTAGAATGTATTATATTAATAAAAACAAGGCATCAGAAACCAGCCTTATTTTAAAATTTATTTTTAGAGAAGGTTACAGTTTGAGGACATGCCATTGACTAGTGACTTCCCAGTGTGCTCTGAGGACTATAAGGTGCCACATTACTATCTATGTCAGGGTTGAAGGGAGGCCCCAGGTGGGACAAAGAGAGAGAATCTAAGAGCCCCCATCTCACTTATATCAGAGTAGACAGCTTTTAATCTGCTTTAAACACTGGGTTTCTGAGTTTTCTATTTCATAATTTTAATTAGTCTCTGTTGATATCTATATGAGGGCAAAAGGAAAAAGATTAGGTTATTCATTGTATTTAAACATTCATCTTCGAAAAAGCACTAGAAACAGAGACAGAAGCTCTAAGGCTTGTTTCCTATTTTGTCATTTATTAGCTGTGTCACATCAGGCAAGTCAGATAGTCTTTTTGAAGCTCTGTCCTCATGTATAGAATGGTGGTACTAGTGGTAAAGAATCTACCTGCCAATGCAGGAGACAGAAGAGACATGAGTTCAATTTCTGGATTGGGAAATCCCCTGGAGGAGGACCTGGCAACACACTCCAGTATTCTTGACTGGGAAATTCCATGGACAGAGGAGCCTGGTGGGCTACAGTCCATGGGGCTATAGACAGCTGGACATGACTGAGCACAAGCAGAATAGAATAATGATAATATTTTTTTCACAGGTTAATTATAAGAATTAAATGAAATGATATTTGTGAAATTGTTTTATAATTAGTGAAGCATTATAAAGATGGTGAGCAGGACTTCAGTGATGAGCCCTAGGGCTCTGCACCTTGTCCTGACCATTGTAGCATTTTGGTCCATCTGAATTACGTCAGAGAAAGTATCACTTCAGTTCCGTCGCTCAGGCGTGTCCAACTCTTTGTGACCCCATGGACTGCAGCACACCAGGCCTCCCTGTCCATCACCAACTCCTGGAGTTTACCCAAACTCATGTCCATTGAGTTGGTGATACCGTCCAACCACCTCATCATCTGTCGTTCCCTTCTCCTCCCACCTTCAATCTTTCCCAGCATCAGGGTCTTTTTCAATGAGTCAGTTCTCATCAGGTGGCCAAAGGATTGGAGTTTCAGCTTCAACATCAGTCCTTCTAATGAATATTCAGGACTGATTTCCTTTAGAATGGACTGGTTGGATCTCCTTGTAGTCCAAGGGACTCGCAAGAATCTTCTCCAACACCACAGTTCAAAAGCATCAATTCTTCAGCGCTCAGCTTTCTTTATAGTCCAACTTTCACATCCATCCACGATTACTGGAAAAATCATAGCCTTGACTAGACGGACCTTTGTTGGCAAAGTAATGTCTCTGCTTTTTAATATGCTATCTAGGTTGGTCATAGCTTTTCTTCCAAGGAGTAAGCATCTTTTAATTTCATGGCTGCAGTCACCATCTGCAGTGATTTTGGTGCCCCCCAAAATAAAGTCTGTCACTGTTTCCACTGTTTCCCCATCTATTTGCCATGAAGTAATGGGACCAGATGCCATGATCTTAGTTTTGTGAATGTTGAGCTTTAAGCCAACTTTTTCACTCTCCTCTTTCAGTTTCATCAAGACACTCTTTAGTTCTTCTTCATTTTCTGCCATAAGGGTGGTGTCATCTGCGTATCTGAGGTTATTGATATTTCTCCCAGTAATCTTGATTCCAGCTTGTGCTTCATCCAGCCCAGAGAAAGTATAGGTGGTCAAATTTTCAGATGAACCAGAGTTATGGAATGGAGTTATAAAAGACTTAGTTGATTACAGAGTCCTAAGAATGACCAAGGGTGAAACTTTGAGAAAAATACAAAAGTCTTGTTCTTCAGTTCAAAAAGTTAATTGTCCAAGTGTAAGATAGGGGAAAATGTGGCCCACAATCAATTCAAATAAAAAAGACTAAGGAATTTTATTTGACTTCAAGTTCATTATGAACTAACAGTGTCATGAAATTGTTTACAAAGAAGTGATCCAATTGTCTTGGTCTATTTGGTTTATTATAACAAAATACCATAGACTCGGTGACTTATAAATAACACAAATTCATTTCTCATGGTTCTGGAGACTAGGAAGTCTAAGATCAAGGCACCAGTGTGGTTGTGTTCTGGCCAAGTCCTCTTCCTATTCCTAGTTGCTACCTTCTGGCTGGTCGAAGGGACAAGGAATCACTCCAGAGCCCAAAGAACACTAATGTCATCATGACGATCCCATTCTCACAACCAAAGCACCTCCCAAAGGACCCACCTCCTAATACCATCTCCTATGGGGGTCAGGATTTGACATATGAATTTTGAGAAGGAAACATTCAGACCATAGCACCAATATTCTTTATATTAATAGAAGTGTTGTGCCACAGGTAAGAAAAGGGGGCCACAGCTCTTGGCTTTGGTTAGTATCTTTCTTCCATCTGATGAAAACGGTCACTCCAGGAAGCTGACCATGTCCTCAGGAAGCCAGATGGAGAAAATCTGGAAGGCTTTCAACAGGAAAGGTTTCAAGAAGATTTGGGGGGATGGAATGTATCATGGAAGTCTTAAAAGATCTAAGAGATTTTAAACGGTATTATAAGCTATGATGGAGGGAAAGGTTTGGAATTGTTTTATTGTTTTCTGAGGTTAATCTCAGGAAAAACTGGGGAATTCCCTGGTGGTTCAGTGGTTAGGACTCAGCCCATTCACTGCAGCGGCCTGGGTTCAATCCCTGGTCTGAGAACTAAAATACCATAATCTGTGTGACATGGCCAAAGACAAAAACAAAAAACTCAAGAAAAACTTTAAACAGTAAGAGTAATCTAAAGGGGAAAGGGTTAGCTGATTGAAGTAGTGAGAATTCCATTAGGGAACTGTTCAAACAGAATCTGGATAATACATTCTGGGGGTTGCTAACAATCAGGAGGAAGGGTTGAAGAAGAGATTACTAAGCTTTCATCAAATCTAAGGTGCTATTTCCATAATAGAATTCAATATCCCACTGGAGAATGATTTTCTTCATTAATTTTTTTCTATAATAAGAGAATATGGATTTTGAAATTGGCAAACTGGAGTTTGCTGTCATGTGATATTCAGGATATTGATTAAGCTCTATCAACATCAGTTAAGTGTTGGTAACACAGAGATGTCAGACTTAAATTGAAGAAAGTAGGGAAAACCACTAGACCATTCAGGTATGACCTAAATCAAATCCCTTATGATTATACAGTGGAAGTGAGAAATAGATTTAAGGGACTAGATCTGATAGACAGAGTGCCTGATGAACCATGGACGGAGGTTTGTGACATGGTATAGGAGATAGGGATCAAGACCATCCCCATGGAAAAGAAATGCAAAAAAGCAAAATGGCTGTCTGAGGAGGCCTTACACATAGCTGTGAAAAGAAGAGAAGCAAAAAAGCAAAGGAGAAAAGGAAAGATATTCCCATTTGAATGCAGAGTTCCAAAGAATAGCAAGGAGAGATAAGAAAGCCTTCCTCAGCGATCAATGCAAAGAAATAGAGGAAAACAACAGAATGCAAAAGTCTAGAGATCTCTTCAAGAAAATTAGAGATACCAAGGAAACATTTCATGCAAAGATGGGCTCGATAAAGGACAGAAATGGTATGGACCTAAAAGAAGCAGAAGATATTAAGAAGAGGTGGCGAGAATACACAGAATAACTATACAAAAAAGATCTCTATGGCCCAGATAATCACGATGGTGTGATCACTCACCTAGAGCCAGACATCCTGGAATGTGAAGTCAAGTGGACCTTAGAAAGCATCACTATGAACAAAGCTAGTGGAGGTGATGGAATTGCAGTTGAGCTATTTCAAATCCTCAAAGATGATGCTGTGAAAAGGCTGCACTCAATATGTCAGCAAATTTGGAAAACTCAGCAGTGGCCACAGGACTGGAAAAGGTCAGTTTTCATTCCAATCCCAAAGAAAGGCAATGCCAAAGAATGCTCAAACTACCGCACAATTGCACTCATCTCACACGCTAGTAAAGTAATGCTCAAAATTCTCCAAGCCAGGCTTCAGCAATATGTGAACCGTGAACTTCTAGATGTTCAAGCTGGTTTTAGAAAAGGCAGAGGAACCAGAGATCAAATTGCCAACATCCGCTGGATCAATAAAAATCAAGACAGTTCCAGAAAAACATCTATTTCTGCTTTATTGACTCTGCCAAAGCCTTTGACTGTGTGGATCACAATAAACTGTGGAAAATTCTGAAAGAGATGGGAATACCAGACCACCTGACCTGCCTCTTGAGAAACCTGTATGCAGGTCAGGAAGCAACAGTTAGAGCTGAACATCGAACAACAGACTGGTTCTAAACAGGAAAAGGAGTATGTGAAGGCTGTATATTGTCACCCTGCTTATTGAACTTATATGCAGAGTACATCATGAGAAATGCTGGGCTGGAAGAAACACAAGCTGGAATCAAGATTGCTGGGAGAAATATCAATAACCTCAGATATGCAGATGACACCACCCTTATGGCAGAAAGCGAAGAGGAACTAAAAAGCCTCTTGATGAAAGTGACAGAGGAGAGTGAAAAAGTTGGCTTAAAGCTCAACGCTCAGAAAACTAAGATCATGGCATCTGGTCCCATCACTTCATGGCAAATAGATGGGGAAACAGTGCAAACAGTGTCAGACTTTATTTTTTGGCGCTCCAGTATCACTGTAGATGGTGGCTGCAGCCATGAAATTAAAAGACGCTTACTCCTTGGAAGGAAAGCTATAACCAATCTAGACAGCATATTACAAGCAGAGACATTACTTTGCCAACGAAGTTCCGTCTCGTCAAGGCTATGGTTTTTCCAGTAGTCATGTATGGATGTGAGAGTTGGACTGTGAAGAAAGCTAAGTGCTGAAGAATTGATGCTTTTGAACTGTGGTATTGGAGAAGACTCTTGAGGGTCCCTTGGCCTGCAAGGAGATCCAACCAGTCCATTCTAAAGGAGATCAGTCCTGGGTGTTCATTGGAAGGACTGATGTTGAAGCTGAAACTCCAATATTTTGGCCACCTCATGCGAAGAGCTGACTCATTTGAAAAGACCCTGATGCTGGGAAAGATTGAGGGCAAGAGAAGATGGGGACGACAGAGGATGAGGTGGCTGGATGGCATCACCGACTCGATGGACATGAGTTTGGTTAAGCTCCAGGAGTTGGTGATGGACAGGGAGGCCTGGCATGCTGCGATTCATGGGGTCGCAAAGAGTCAGACACGACTGAGTACTGAACTGAACTGGACACAGAGGTGATTAGTTATTTCTGTGGTGTTGTGAAGATTATACAATATTGGTAAAAGATACTTGATGGAGCCTGGTTTTAATAATGGCTCAAAGATAGTAACTTTTATCAGAATATTATTTGTTCCTCTTATTTTCTACATGAATTTTATTGTTTCTCCTAAGAGAGTTCTTTCAGGTGACTCTTTTGAGCTCATAAAGCACAAATGATGTAACTGGGTAAAATGGTGACTCTCATGAGTCTGGGAGAAAGAATTCACCCTGTAGGTCATGGGGAGGGGTACCATATCATCTATTTTACATTTGCATCGGAGTTTCCTAAATGAAGGAAACCTGTAGAACCACTTTTTTTGTCCTGAATTATAACATGATTTTCCTGCCCATCAAGACCAGAATTAGGCCAACCTGATTGATTTTTCCTTTGTTTAAAGTTTTAGGTAATAAGATATCCTATTAAAAATTTAATGACCAAGCTCTCCCTTGTGGAATAAAATATCTGCAGCCTCAAGGAATAAAAAGAGTTGGTAATTGAAGTATCAGGGTTTGTTACAAATTCTTACTCTAATTTTTTTCTATCCATAAAATGACTCTAAGCTAACTTTACTTAAAAATTACTCTTCAATGGATGAGTTAATAAGGGAGAATCAGTTTGTTATTCTTAGGAGAAGATAAAAAAAAAAAAAGATTCCCCTATGTTTGGGGAAGAGGCCAAGAGAATTCTCTTTAATAGGAGTAGAGGGAAACATTAAAATTACTAGGTTTCCACAGACAGTCACAAGTTGGCATTTCACCTTATTTAGAAGGTAATAAATACAGTATTTGAAGAAGTACTAGGATAATCCTGACTACGGATCTCACACAGAAAGACAATTATTAAACTTTCAAAAGAAACTAAAAAGATTCTATAACACTCTTAGGTTTAGCTAAGGCTTGACTTCAAATAAAATTTTTTCCCACTTTTCTTTCTTCTTCTGCATCAGTAAACGCTTATTGATGTTTATTGGGCATGACATCCTATGAGGCACAAGTATGTTCTAGAACAGAGATGAACTGGCATGTTGGCTGGTGGATGTGAGAGAAACAGAGGTATTATTGCCCCTGAAAAATTGCTTTGGACATGCCATCTTGAGCACTTTTCCTTTTTTCTTTTTTAATTTTCTTGTTCAATTTCTACTTATATTCATTTCCAAATTCTCCTTTTAATCTTTTCAGAGATCTTGAACCCAAAATGATAACTTTAGCCCTAATGGACATCCTTTGATCTTATAATGGAGCCAAAAGGGCAGGGATGTGATATTTGGATAGCAAATTGTCACCCGGGAAACCACCATTCTGTACTGGTAATAATAGTGGATATTTATCGGGCAACTTATGTCTCAGAATTTTGTATGTATTACCTTAGTTCACTTAAACAACACTATAGCAGAGGCACTATTTCTATATCCATTTTACAAATGAGGAAACTGAGGCACTGAGAAACTTAAATATTGACCCAAAGTCTCACAGTTAATGTTGAGAACACACTCTTAACTACTATTCTTCCAGACTGCCCCTCTTGGAAGAGACCTCTGGTTACAACCTAGCAAATTGTCCATCCATCCGTCCATCTAGTCAAATATTCAGTAAGCATGTACTAGGGATATATAAACTGTGAATAACACTGACATACTCTCTTCAGACCACTTTCTAGAGAGGAGGAGAGACAGTTACACAGGCATCCCATGCACTGTGATAGGTGCTATGACAGGGAAGTGGAGGGCACCCTGGGGCACGGAAAGAGGCTCTAATCTAAACTACAAGCAGGTGTCAGGACAGGCAGGTCAAAAAGTTCTTGTCCTCATCATTGTGTGCTTTGACTGCTTTGTAACAAAGGGCATATAAGGTAACAGAAAGAAAGATCTTTGAAGCAAGGCCTGTGTTGTTCCCCCAGTACTTGACATATGGTGGCTGCTCAATTAAAATATATTTACTAAATAAATGAGAATTCTAATGCTCCATAACGACTTCATTATAACAGGAGGTTTTTAACTTATTTCTAACTTGACTCTTAAACACTTCTCCTCCAAGCCTAAAATAAATGTTCCCTTTTGACTTAAAAATAATCAAGTCCCTGATCCCTTTTAAGCCATTTTCTAAAAGTCCTATTTCAAGCGAGCTGCCACACCCATCATATTTTACTAGAACAGTGTGTTCTCAGGTATCTTTTAAGTATCAGATATCAGATATCTCTGGTATCTTTAATCCTAAGGAGAGACTGTGGGTTGGTCTGGGAAAGCAGGTTGCTTTTTCACTTTTCTCCAGTTGATCAGTGGGGTTCCACGCTATGTTCTGTAGTTCTGAAAGATCTGTTCTCCTTTCACCTTTCCAGAGAGGTCTGGAAATTTTTCTTCCCCTCAACTCTCCCGTACTCTCTTCACTCTTTCAAAAGGTGTTAACTTTGGGAAAGTGGTTCTTAACCATTGACCACACAATCCTCTAGCAGACTGCAAGAATCCAGGGCACAGCAAGAGAGAAAGGCCAGAAGAAACTGAAAGACCAGGCTAATGATTTTCCTTAACAAGAATTTTTGTTGTCATAAGGCGGTGTTTTATTTGGGTTGTAGTTCTTTAAAAAAGGCAAGAAGTCCTGTCTTCCTTGTGCTTGCTTGGAATGTTGGGGCTAATGTAATATTTTCTTTGGTGAAACAGCAGTAAATTCAAGGTAGTAAAAACAATGCTGACGGGAAGGGGAAACGAAGCTCCGGGGGGAAAAAATTAACTTGGAGCAGGTAATCCTCATGGCCCATCCCATACATGATCTTTATATTATCTAATTACATAACTGTACTTCCTAGCCTGATGTCACAGTTTAAAATTGTAACTTGTTCCTTCCCCTGTTTAATATTTCTCCAGAGCCCTTATCTCCTACTCATGCATTGTATAATTCACTTAAAAATTACATATTTATATGACAGCCCCTCAGGAACGTTAAGTTCCTTAAGGGTAGGAATTTTGCCTGTCTTATTACTCATCCAGGGCCTAGAATTGTCCTGGTCAGAGTAGATGCACAATAAATATGTTGAATGAAAGAATCATTAATCCTGATCAAATCAATATTAATAAATAATAACTACAATCAGATTTTTCCTCCATGGATTTAATTTATAGACAATTGGTTGCGCATTTAAAATTATTTTATACATATCTGACAAAACATGACATTAGGATCTCTATAAAATCTTCGATGGTCAAAAACTGCATGGAACCCATTTTCATCAGCATCGTGTGCTCTTCTAAACATATATATGGAACGATAAGCTTGACCTGGTGAGAATGGAAAATCCTGAGGTTTCCTGATGCAGGTGGACTTGCTTGAATCCCTAAAGCAAAGGGTATGCTTTGGCTCACTGTGCTCATACCTGTTCCTGGCAACAAGTTCAGGTGTTGTTGACTACCCCTCTGAAACTCAGACTCACTAATTTTATCTTCCCATTTTTGAACAAAACATTATCATCCAATTCCATGGTTTTTAGTACAGGATCAGGTAGTTTATAGAAACTCAAAATATAGAAGATGAGTAGAGGGGAATATTAATTATTTGGAAGCTTCTGTATTTGAGATTGTTAAAACCACTAGAGATGCTTCCCAGCAGTGACATGTCAGTGTGCTCTGAGTACTATCGTGGCTGCTCCAGCTCCTCCTTTCTCCTTAAGACTTCTACTTCTGAGCCATTCTAGCGTAAGTGAAACTGGGGTTGTCTAAGTGGCAGACAAGTACACTTTTGGCTGAGATTGAGGTACCCTCCTTCCCTCTCTCACCTACTGTGGCTTCTCTCAACAACTGGCCTGAAGAACTGATAAAGGACTAGACTTATCTAGAAACAGGAGAAACAACTGGCCTCACTGGACTTGTATTAATCTAATGAGTGCATGAGTTAAAAAAGTTAGGGCATTGCAAACCAATTCTCTATAGGATTGCATCAAAGACATTTGACATTTCAAAACAGAGAAAAGCTTGGGCAGGTGTGTAAACATATGCAAATCACATTTGTATCACTTGTATCACTCAATTATTTCATCTATTTCAATGTGGCCCTTAGGAAAGAGCTTCATGTAAACTATTGGTCTGGTGGTACATGAAGATTCATGAACTCCAAATTCTGAACCTATATGTTCTTTTAATACCTTGTATAATTTATTAAAAACAGCTCAATAAAGAGATATAATTCAAACACCATACAATTCACCCAAAGCACACAATTCAGTGGTTTTTAGTATACTCACAGTTATGCAACCATTACTAATCAGTTTTAGACTAGTTTTGTTAGCCCATAAAGATACCTTGTACCCTTTAGCTGTAACTCCCCATTCCGGCTCAACTCCACCCCTTACACTTCAGTCACACTTAACCACTCACACAAAAAATCTACTTTCTGTCTATAGGTTTGCCTGTTGTGGACATATTATATAGGTGGAATTATACAATATATGGTCTTTCACTTAGTATAGTCTTAGATGTTCATCCATGTTGTGGCACATATCTTTTCCTTTTCATTGCTGAATAGTATTCCTTTATTCCATTCTATATCACATTTTATCTATCCATTCAACAGTCAATGGATACTTTTTGTGTATTATGAGTAATGCTGCAGTGAACATCAGTGCACAAGTTCTTACATGGACCTAGATTTTCAACTCTCTTGGATAATACCTAGGAGTGAAACTATATGAGTTATATGACTGGGATATAATGGTAAATTTCAGTTTTTTGAGGAATTCACAACCTATCTTCCATAGCAACTCACTCATTTTACATTCCCACCAGCAATATATGCTGGTTCTAATTTCTCCACTCCCTCTCCAACAATTGTTATTATCTTTCTTTTTGATTAGAGTCTTTTTGGCTGGTATAAAGTGATATCTTGTGTTTTGATATTTATTTCCCTAATGGCTAATGATGATAAGCACCTCTTCATGTGTTGATTGGCTATTTACAGACCTTCTTTAGAGAAATGTCTGAAGTCCCTTGCCCACTGTAAGATGGATTAGTTCTTTTTCAGTTGTTGAGTGTTTTTTCTCTTTTGCCTTAAGAATGGGGGATGGTTGGAAGAAGAGAGCCTCAGACCTTTCACTTGCTCTTGACTAAAATAGAGCTTCTGCAACACTGGTGGTGGATGAGATGCTGGTGGCCTGTTTTCTTGGGACATAACATAGCCCTCAATTGTGATCTAGGTTGAGAGTGAGCCCAGAGTTCTTGGCTGTACTCTCCCTCAGAGTAGAGCACCATCATGTCCAGGTGGAGTTGGTGAAGGAAGTGGGTTGTAGCTCAGAATCCAAACTCTTGCTGTTCTTACTGAAACTTAATAGATTGTCTTTAACAAAGTTTTCTTCATTTGTTGTATTTCCTCAGGACAGTTTCTAGAGACCAAATAGTTGTTTATGTACAATTTTCAACAGTAATTTTAAAGTTACTGTTGTTTTGCTTAAGGGGGTATGTTCACAGAGTTCCTCATACCACCATACTGGAAGCTGAGTCCCATTTGGATAATTTTTAATGAAGAGTTTCCATCTTGTATACTTGGTAGTAAAATAGTTTATACTGACATAAAAGCCCAGTAGATATAGAATTACAAAGGACAGTTTTTATATAAGTACTTGCAAATTTACAAACAGTAGATAAAGAAAGCCAATTGAAGTTGAAGATTGGTTGACTTTCAACTTCCTATCCATTACATTTCTAGAATGCCCATGAATCTGGTTTGGCAAACCATTGTTAATTTGTTGTTATCAAATGGTTGTATAGAAACCTTTGGGTAATGAGGGTGATGGTACATTTCACATGTTTGCTGTTGCTCTAGTAATCTATGCATAAAACCATCACAGCCATTGAAACAATCATCAAAGTGATGCCTGTTTTATGGACTTATGGATTCCAGGGGTGGAAGAGGGGGGTTGGATGAATCGAGAGATTGGGACTGACATATATATACTACTTCTTGCCTGGGAAATCCAATGGACAGAGGAGCCTGGTGGATTGCAGTATATGGGATCACAAAGAGTCAGACACAACTGAGCAACTAAACAACAACTTATAAAATAGATAACACAGGTAGCACAGGGAACTCTACTCAGTGCTCTGTGGTGACCTAAATGGGAAGGAAACCCAAAAAAGAGGAGTTATAGCTGATTCACTTTGCTCTACAACAGAAACTAACACAACACTGTAAAGCAACTATCCTCCAATAAAAACTAACTAAAAAATAACAATAAAAAGATGTCTTTTAAAAAGTATAGGAATAATTCAGAAGTGAAAATTAAGTTATTAAAACCTCATTAATTTTACACACTAATCTGCAAAACTCACAAGCAAAAGTAATCATGCATTTCTTAACATTTATTTAATTCAAAAGAACTACCAGGCCACAAAGTCATATAGGAAAACAATTGCCCCAACTTTCTTGGTGCATTTATTTGTAGTTTTAGGGCTAAAATTTAAAGTTAATAATTCTTCAAATTCTTTATTTGATCAAGGGCTGGGTTCGTATGTTAATTGCCAACCAGTTGAACATCATTTTAGTTGACACAGATCTAGAATCTCTGCTCATATCTAAACTCTTTTCTATCCATTATGCCATATCCTCATCCCCTTGTCAAAGTTATCTATATGTACTTTTCTCCTTGGGTTTAGAAGTCTAGTTACTTATAAATGGTCACTTAATCATCTTAAAGAAAATACACACTGATTAATTTGAGACAGAAATGGCAATCCACTCCAGCCTGGGAAATCCCATGTACAGAGGAGCCTGGTGGGCTACAGTCCAGGGGGTTGCAAAAGAGTTGGACAAGACTTGTCGACTAAAACAAACAGCAATACAGCTTAATAATCATGATAAAATGTTGAAATGTATCCCTTGTTGGAAATTCTTCACTTTGGGGGCAGTTGACTTGTGTATATTATTGCCTCAAGTAGTTTATGGCAAAAAGTATTGTATTAAAACAGGAAACAAGATAAAGAAAATATTTAAGAATGAAATCAAGCAACTCCCAATGACATTTCTCTGAATAGTGTTACTGCATTATACAAAGATAAAAAACAAAAGTAATTAACAAAGTAATTTTCTCTTCTTTTGGCTGGGAAAGTTTCAGTAGTACAAGTTTGGCTTCTGTTGAGTGAGACATCTTAGTTTCTAACAAAGTTAAAGGCAAATGGAAAAACCCATTCAATTCTTAAAATTTTTAGTGCAGTTAAATAATAAGCTGGTACATTGTTTTATGGCTCAGTATTATTTTTTCCTTCTAAAGACAGGAATTCTATCCTTTAAAAGCTACTTTACCATTCAAGCATGTATTTGGAAGATGCTTACCTCCCGGTTGGGTTGGGTGTATCTCCTGCGGCTTAGGTGAGCACCAGTGCTTTGGCTCCTCCCCAACTGCTGAGAGCTTCCTACTGCGCTGGGCACCTCAAAGCTCCAGGAGTTAGGTATTCGGCCCCGCCCTGTGCACTATTGCTAAAACTCCAATTCTGTCAGCCTGATTCCGGTGATTAATTATTGACGAAAGGAAAACACTCCCAGGCAAACTTGTGTCCAACCGGTCACTGCTCCCAGCGACTCCTTTCAGAAGGGAATGCCGGCTGCACCACTCCCCTCCCCCCTTGCTCTGTGGTCCCAACTTCCCACACGCTGCCACTCTCAGTCCTGGGCGATCAGGCTCGTCCTCGGAGGAATGCAGCCCAGCGACTTCTACATTTTTGAATTTGGTTTCCTGCAGCACGTTAGCACTTCTCCAAGGACCAGCCTCTCAGAAGGAGGTGCTTTCCGGAGGCTGGGGAAGCTGGGGCTCTGAGAGCAACGGAGGAGACTCAGGCGTCGCTGTCACCTCCAGCTGCCGCAGTAAAACCCCGAGTCGCGGCGGGGATGGGGAGGAGGGGATGGGGAGGCGCCCTTCCCCTCGCTTGGGTGGCAGCGCCAACACTACCAGAGGGGCACGTACTTCGATGGTAGTGGTGGGAGCGGGCAGATAAATAGAAGGCCAAGGTGGGCGCTTTGGGGCTTTAGCCTAGGGAAAAGCCTACGCCCAGCATCTATCGATCTGCAGACTTCGGCAAGGGGGCGAAGCCGGGCGGATGCTGAGTACTGCGGTCTGAAACTCAGCAGCAGGCTGCGAAGTGAACCCAGGGCTCCGGGCCGGGGCGGCAGTCGGCCCAGCAGGCATCCCACTGCATTCGTCTGTCAAAAACGGAAGAAAGCAAACCCTTTTAGCGTTGGCAGTTAATTTTGGTACCTCTGAACGTGCAAAATGCCTCCCCCGCGCCCACCCCCGCACTCCCTCCATCCTGCACCTTCCCTCCTCCCCCCCGTAGCTGGGAGGTTAATGGTTGAAAGGCTGGACCCCATCGGGGAAACGGAAGGATCATGCCCAGGGAGAGAATTAATTTGGGCCCGGACTGCGGCAGGAAGGCAATTTGGGGAGAGAGGGCTCGGAGGAGGCTCGGTGCCTACACACACCGCGCAGGCTGCTGCGGCTCCGGCGCCGCCGAACCCAGCGCTCGTGCTCGGGGCTCAATGATCTTCCCCAGGAGGCGCGGGACCGCAAGAGCATCTTCCCTGAAAACCCTCATCCAGAACACCATCGATCCCTTTTCTACCGAGGACATAGTGCTTAGACAGAATGCCGCGGCTGCTGGATGAGATCTCAGAGGCCCTTGAGGCTTCCAGCCCAAATATCTCCGTAGCTGGGACTATGCCCAAGGCCTGGGGGCGTCCGGGGCGAAAGCGTCCTTTGATTGACGAGTCTTTGGGCAACAGCTGCCAGTCAACCCTCACAGCCTAAGGAAGACACCGTACATGCTCGGCCTCATTGTGCTGAAGCGCGAATTTTAGCTGCGGGCAGGTTTCTGCTCCTTCCACAACGCGCTTCCAGCAGGTTCCAGGCTGCCTGACTTTGCAACGAAGAGAGAGACTCACACAATTGGGCGGGGGTTTCTCCAAGCAGGAGGGAGGTGTCCTCAAAGGAACCTGAAGGTGTTGGGGCCAGGGAAGGGAACCAATAGGAAACGAGCACCTTGGAGTCTGTGTTGGCCGTTTTACATTTTGTTATCTTTTCTTTATTTTGTATCTAAATATTGGCAACCTCTGCTAATATTTTTTATTTATTACTTTATGTTCACATTCCTTACCTCTTGGCTTCTCCCGACAAACCTCATCAAGTTGGCAGCACACGTGTGACCATTCCCACTGAGAGATGAGGAAATAGAAACCTTGAGGAGTGACTTGTCCAAGGTCACCAAGCCATTTTGTGGTGGGATCAATACTATTAACACTAGTTTTTAGGTCTTATTATTTATTGTTTAGTTTTCTTATCAGATTTTGACAGCCTCCCAACATACTCCCTGTGACTGTACATTTGTGGAAATGTAGAAGAAACAAGTCTCTCTTCTTCTTGTCAAAGATTTTTGAAATGGCAATGAGACCTTGCAATTATTTGAACTGTAGGTGGGGAGAAACTGGTATCTCTTGCAGAAGCATCTAGACCATTAAAAATCATTTTAAATGATATATGTAATATAACCACACACATATTTGCACCCCCTAAATGGAGAATAGGTGTTTTGTTTTTTAAACAAACAGAGCATTCTCAAAACTTGACTAGATCACAAATAAAGATCCACCCTTTTCTTTTTACTTTTTCTTTTCTTTTTTAAAACTTTTTATTTTGCATTGGAGTATAGCCAGTTAACAATGTTGTGATAGTTTCAGGTGAACAGCAAAGAGACATACATGTACATGTATCCATTCTCCCCCAATCTCCTCTCCTATTCAAGCTGCCATATAACAATGAGCAGAATTCCATGTGCTATACAATAGGTCCTTGCTGGTTATCCATCGTCAACACTATTTTTTCTAGATGGACACATTTTAAGTGGCAGAAATTATAAATAGCACATTTCCCCCTGATTGATATAGCACAATTAAAAATTAAGAATGTGTTAAACTTAGATTAAAGGGAAGCACAAGTGGGAAAGTACAAACTCTTTAGAAACAGAAGAAAAACAAAAATCCTACATAAAATCAGGAGAGTATAAAAAAGTTATACAATCTTCAATGTATTTATTGCAAAACAACATACAAACCAAGAAACTTAGAAGAAATTGCAAAAAATTATGTTAATTCATTGAAAATAAAAACAGAAATTAATAAAATAGAAAAATAAAAAGCAAGGCAAATTGATCAAAAAAAGAAAAAAACATTTATTGAAAAGATAAAGAAAAAAATCAAGAAACAAAAATAAAAGCCTATTAAGGGCTCAGGGCCGGGGTAATGGGATGACCCAGAGGGATGGGATGGGGAGGGAGGTGGGTGGGGGGTCCAGGAAGGGGAACACATGTAAACCCATGGCTGATTCATGTCAATGTATGGCAAAAACTATTACAATATTGTAAAGTAATTAGCCCCCAACTAAAATAAATAAATTTATAAAAAATAAAAATAAAAAAATAAAAAAGAAAGATGGTATACGACCACAGGTGAGTAGGATATTAAAAACAAAATAAGGGATAATACTTTTTGCCCTCAAGGAAGAGCCTCCCTTTGTGCTGATAACTAGAAATTGTGAGATAACAAATGGTTAAGTTGTACCACAGCTTATAGAAAGTGGAATAAGGTTTGAAGAAGTAGGCAAAATTGTTCAGCATGTAATAGTGTAAGAATATAAAGTAATTCTAATTGTATCAACTGAACATTTTGAACCAGGCCTTTCATCATGATTATCATAAAGCCGTTGTTAAATAACTGAAGAACACATGTGTGCTAGAGTAGAAAACTTTATAAAGTAATAAAAGTTAAAAGACTCTATGCCTTCCAGGTTACCTGGGAGGTTTGAGGACAGAAATTACAGGGAAGGGAATAGAATCACTTTGTAAAAGCTGTATTTATGACCCAGAAAGATCGTTTGGAAATGATCTCTGGAGTTCAGAACAGCAGGAAGGAGAAAGTGCTTGATGTCAGAATCCACTGAAAATAACCAGCCATCAGGTATCCAGCCTTGTACACATCTGCTGAGGATGGTCTTACCTCCAGGGGACCAAAATTAACAGCCTGAAATGTGAGTTTTCCCAAGCTCCAAACCTGCCCAGGGTGGTATGGTAGAAAGAGTATGCACTTTGGGGCAAAGTCTGGGTTCTATTAACAGCTTTTCTACTAAGAAACTCTGTGGTGGTGGTAGTTTAGTCCCTAAGTTATGTCCAACTCTTTGTGACCCCGTGGACTGTAGCCTGCCATGCTCCCCTGTCCTTGGGATTTTCCAGGCAAGAATACTGGATTGGGTTGCTATGCCCTTCTCCAGGGGATCAGGAAGATCCAAGGATCTAACCTGGGTCTCCTGCATTGGAAAGCAGATTCTTTACAGTCTGAGCCACCAGGGAAGCCCAAGAAACTCTGTAGTCTGAGACAAATTGTCTAATATTTCTAAATTTTAGTTTTCTTATCTATGATGTGCAAATTATATTGCCTCCATGGGGTTCTTTTGAAAAATTAAAAGAGCCTCTGTTTGTAAAGTACTTGTATAGTTCTCTATCTTCCCTATTCCCTGTTCATCCTCTACTCCCCTGTGCTGACACCTACCCCTTCTCTAAACATCATCTTTCAGGATATTCTCTTCTGTCCATTGGCATGTCTCCTATTTTGTCAATAGGACTCTACCTTCCTTCCCTTCCTTTCAGTGACCCAGGTACCTCCTGTATGACTCCTCAGCAATCAGGAATCCAAACATCATGATTGAGTACCTTTGGAATGCTTTGGAGAGACATCCCTGAATCTAAAAATTAACTCACGCTTCTCTTATAAGATGGATGGCAAAAGCAGGATTGCCCTTCCTCCCTCCCTTCCTTCTTCTTAATTAATGTATATTTTGAGTTCCTATGTGGCTATACTCTAGCAACATAAGTGTCATTGTCCCAACTCACTGATTACAGTTTAACAGAGATGCAGTGCTTCAGTTGAAGTCTTTAATGGAAAGATTCTGACATTTAGCCATTCCTAGATTTAATATTAGGATAAAGATCATAATAAGAATCAGTAGTTTGTTCTAAATATTGGAAAAGCAGTATTTCATTAAGGTACTAATTGCCTGTCCCATTAATCATCAATAAACTTATGAGATATATCACAATAGGCACAATTAATTATTGACCTTAAAAGGCTATTCTTAGCAATAAAGATACCCCAAGAGAACAATACAGAAATTCCCAGAGCAGCAGTGAGATCAATTTAACGGAAGATTTTCTGAAGCATCTATTCTAAAGCAGCATCAAACACTGTCTTTTCATCCAATGTCCAAGGTGTAACTGCATCAATGTGGGTAAGACAGAGAAGACAAAGAAAAGTCAAAGGAAGTGAGAGAAAATAATAAGGCTCCAACCAGCTATATCAGCAGCAAATATCTCCTTTTAGGTATTAACTCTTATTCTCTTCTATTGATCTTATTATCAGGAGGGGGAAAAGAAAAAGTAACAGATATATTTAAAAGCAAGAACAGAAGTTTGAAGCAAGTTTTATTTACTTCCTTCTGGTTTGCTTTTATGGTGTGCAGATTAACTTTCCTTATTTCTTTTAAACCTTGTAGATTAGCACCACTTATTTTTATTGTTGTGTGACAAAAAAAAGTTGCCTGCCATTTTAGTAAACAACATTGCACTCCATCAGTCATGCTGCTGCTGCTGCTAAGTTGCTTCAGTCGTGTCTGACTCTGTGCGATCCCACAGACGGCAGCCCACCAGGCTCCCTCGTCCCTGGTATTCTCCAGGCAAGAACACTGGAGTGGGTTGCCAATTCCTTCTCCAATGCATGAAAGTGAAAAGTGAAAGTGAAGTCGCTCAGTCATGTCCAACTCCTAGTGACCCCATGGACTGCAGCCTACCAGGCTCTTCCGTCCATGGGGTTTTCCAGGCAAGAGTACTGGAGTGGGTTGCCATTGCCTTCTCCCCATCAGTCATGGGAGCCTGCCCATTGGTGTGGGCAGAATTCAGGATGGAGAAAAACAGGATACTGGCTCTAGATAATTAAGATGCATAATAAAGAAATAATTTCAACGACTACAGACTCTTGCATCTTCCCGTGGGTAGAAAAGCACTAGAATCATTAACTTGAGATGTGTGCTTTTGTTTGTTGTTTGTTTTTGTGATTAGCAGTAATCTTTTGATGTTCTACTACTTTTTCCCCTCCCCAGCAAAAACTCATATATGGAGACTCCTCTCTTACTTCTTGGGCTTCCCTGGTGGCTCAGACAGTAAAACATCTGCCTGCAATGTGGGAGATATGGGCTCGAGCCCTGGGTCAGGAAGATCTCCTGGAGAGGGAAATGGCAGCCCACTCCAGTATTCTTGCCTGGAAAATCCCATGGATGGAGGAGCCTGGTGGGCTACAGTCCATGGGGTCGCAAAGACTCGGACAGGACTGAGCAACTTCACTTTCACTTTCACTCTTACCTCTTTGGAACAATTCCAAGGAACTATCTGAGAGGTTGCCTTCCTAGGCAATAGTCCTCAATAAGGTCACCAAATAAAACATAACTTGCAACTTTAAGGTTGTGTGTTTCTTGTTTTTATTTTTATTTTTCAGTTGACAGTGGAATACTCTCCCAGAGTAGAACTCTTCATAACACTCAATAGATTCATAAAGGTATTTGAAAGGATTGTCATATGTTAATGAATCTTACATATTTTATTTTTTAGCTCTTTATTTTGTATTGAGGTATAGCCAATTAACAATGTTGTGATAGTTTTAGGTGAACAGTGAGAGGACTCAGCCATACTTATACATGTATCTAGTCTCCTCCAAACTCCCCTCCCATCCAGGCTGCCACATGATGTTGAGTGGAGTCCTATGTGCTATATAGTAGGTCTTTGTTTGTTATGTATTTTAAATATAGCAGTGTTTTTAGTCTTCATTGAGTTAGCAACTAGCTATACACTTTTGTCTAAACCAGCTAACTTCTCCAGAACCGTATCACAATTAACTCAAGTACTTGAATAGATTATTGGAACACATTAATCAACTAAAGGAACCAACCTCCAATTATCTGCTAGCTAGTACAAAGTCCCTTTTCTAATTTTATATTTATTCTTGTTTTTTTTTTCCAGAATAAGTAGATAATTCTGTTTTCCTATAAAATGGAAAACATTTTACCCCCTCTCCTGGCTGTGTTGTTATAACAATGCACCTGATAGCCCTCATTACTATCAATTTGTTTCGATTTTCCTTTATCAACATTTTATTTTCTTCATTAATTAGGACTGTTAGGTTAAAAACAAAACAGGGAAGTTGTATGACTGGAGTCTTTGAGCTGTCTGCAAAACTTCAAAAGAGTGATAATAACAATGATAATGACTATCATTTATTGAACTACTACCAAGGTTTTCCTTAATCATCTGTTTTTCTTGCTATAAGTTTGCAAGGTAGCTTTTATTTCATTTTTATAGACAATAAACCAAGAATCAGGGAGGTGGTAACCTTCCTAAGGTGATGCAATTATAAGACTTGGGTGCCAAAGCCTGTCTTTTTACCCTATAAGTTCACTTTACACAATTTCTCCATGATTCCTCAAATGTCTTTTTTTCCTGATACTTTTCTCAAAGAAAGTGGCTGTGTTGTGCTGTGTGTTAAGAGAACCAATGTTGGAGCCAAGCCTCCCATGTTTAAATCCCAACTTGACCACTTAACTTTTGTGAACAAGGCCAGCTAACTTAAATTTCTCTAAAGCCTCAGTTTCCTCATCTGCCATAAAGGATAATAACCATATTGAATTATTTAAGTTAATATACAGAAAGCATGTAGAAAAAGAAATGTCCCATAAGTGTTCACTACTACTGTTCAGAGAATTCAATGAGATTATAACTCAGTATCTGGCCCTTAGACAACACTTAATACAACAATTTCACTTTTAAAAGTATTTTATTTTAATAACGTATATAATTTTAAACTAGTCTTTCAGGAATATGATTAGGTTCCTCCTTCTTTCCTTTCATCACTCCCTTTCCCTTTGTAACTATCATTCCCTATCTTCTCTTCCTCCCTTTTTGTGCCGATAACTAGGACTTACTCAACTCTACTATTGGCAACCCCTTTTTTTTTCCAGAGAGACCCATTGTTTACCCTAATGTGTCAGACCAACATAAATATACTTTAATTCAGTATCACGTATTCAGGGACAGAGCTATTTATTTCCCTCATCTTTTTAAAAGACTTTTGCTAAAAGAGTAGTTGATAAAAAATAAGAATGTTCAGGTTTTAAAAGGAGAAATTAGCTTAAATATGAAAACTTTCTATTTTATGAGTAAGAAAAGTTGATTGAATACAATAATGACAGAACTCTTAGTATCTGAAAAACAGATTTGTCTAATGTGGCTGTGCTAGGGTTCTCCAAGAAACACAACCGATTATCTATTAATCTGTCAAGATATTTAGTATAAGGAATTAGCTTATTCAGAATTATGAAGGCTGAGGAGTCCCCATATCTAAGCTGGCAAATTGGAGATCCAGAAGAACTGATGGTGTAAATTCCAGTCCAAAATCTGGCAAGCTTGGGACTCAAAAAGTGTTGATTTTTTTTTTTTTAATTGAGGGATAATTGCTTTACAATTCTGTGTTGGCTTCTTCCATACAACAACATGAATCAGCCATAAGTATACACATGTCCTCTCTCTCTTGAACCTCCTCCCCACTCCCCACCCCATCCCATCCATCTAGATTGTCACATAGTACTGTGTTGAGCTCCCTGTGTTATACAGCAACTTTCCACTAGCTATCTATTTTACATATGGTAATGTATATGTTTCACTGCTACTCTCAATTCATCCCGCGACCCCTTGTCTGACTGTGTCCAAAGTCTATTCTCTATGTCTGCATCTCTCTTCCTGCCCTGCAAATAAGTTCATCAGTACCATTTTTCTAGATTCAGCATCCCATTACTGGGCATACACCCTAAGAGTTGATTTTTTAGTTCAGGTCTGAAAATAGGAAAAGATCGACCTGCAGCTCAAGCTGTTAGGCAGGAAGAGTTTTACCTCTTACTCAGCCTTTTTGTTCTATTGGTCCTCAACTGATTGGATGAAGCCTCAAAAGAATCTGCAATAGAGAGGGCAATCTGCTTTACTTAGTCTACAGAGTCTAAGGCTAATCTCACCTAGAAACACTCTCACAGACACACTCATATTAATAATAAATGTTTGAGTAAATTTCTGGGCATCCTATGGTCCAGTCAAGTTGGTACATAAAATTGATCATCACAGTGGCCAAAAATTTTGATTGATCCCACCACTGCTTTTGACTTTGACATAAGACTGCATCTTTTCCAGAACAAGCATAGTTCGCCCATCCTTTGCTAAGGGATTTATTGCTTCTTTTAAGGCTTTTGATTTGATTTCTTTTCTTATATTTAATTAATTGAGTAAGACTCTTCAGCTATAATGAATAGCTGTGTAATAAGAAAGTCAAGAATCTGGTCCCATCATTGCCTGCTCCCCGTTGAGTGAGTTGTCTGCCATCTTCAACAAAACCTCTTTCTCTGACTCTTATGCACTATGAAAATTCATAGCTGTTCTAGTATCTTGACATTTTTCTGTGGAGAATTTGACATTCATTGTAAAGTTATTTTTAATGACTGTCAAGTTAAACTTTGGGGCCAGGGATAAAAAGAACAAATCCAGAGTGAAAATAAAACACAAGAAAATAGAGCAACAAGAAAATGCATATGTCAAGAGTAAACAACAGGAAAAGAAGCTTATGGAAACACAATGGGAGCTGAAAATAAAGCCATGGTCCTTTTTGGTTCATCTGCCCCAGTTTTTAATATCTGATCTAATGACCTGTAGTTGAAATTTCTATGATAGTTTTATGGAGGACATCAGGGAAATTTAGTGAAGCATCTCACAAACCATGTATTAATCACCTAAGAAATTCTTCCCAGCAGGTCTAGACTTTTAAATATCAGGCAGACACAGCATGCATCTGTGTAAATTAAAACAGAATCCCACCAAACTAGCCACTAAAAGTTTATATTGACTTCCTCATCTTTTTACTTTTTAAATGGCTGTCATTTTCTTCTGTTATATATTTATTTTTTAAAAACAGCATTGTTGTGATATAATTCGCATACCATTTAAGTCACTCATTTATAAGATGAAGTTCAGTGGTTTTTAGTGTGTTCACAGAGTTGTGCGACCATCATTACTAATTCCAGAATATTTTCATGACCCCAAGAAGAAGTTTCATATTTTTTAATCATCACCTCCAACCCTAGGCAACTACTACTTAGCTTTCTGACTCTGTGGGTTTGCCTATTCTGGACATTTCATGTAAGTGGAATCACGCATTTAGTGATCTTTTGTGACTGGTTTCTTTTATTAGGCATAACATTTTTAAGGTTCATTCATTTTGTACCATTTATCAATTTTCCATTCATTTTTATTTCTGAATAACATTCTATTGTGTGACTATACCATGTTTTATTTATCTATTCATTATTTGATGGGCATTTGAGTTGTTTCTACTTTGGGGGTATTATGAACATTTGTGTACATACTTTTGGTGGAGGTATATTTTTATTTCTCTTGTGTATAAACCTAAGAGTGGAATGGCTGGGTCATAAGATAACTCTAACTTTCTGAAGTACTACAAAACTATTTCCTAAGTTGGGTGCACAATTTTACATTCCCACTAGTAATGTGTGAGGGTTTCAATTTTTTTTCACATCCTGGTCAACACTTGCTATTGTTTGTCTTTGTGATTTTAGCCATTCTGGTGTGTGTGAAATGATATCTTGTGATTTTGACTTGCATTTCCTTAATGAATCATTATACTAAGCAATTTTTCATAAATGTATTCACTATTTGTACATCTTTAGACAGACGCATATTCAATTTTTTGCTAGTTTTTAAAATTTGGTTATTTAATTGGATCTTTTTATTGTTGAGTTGTAAAGAGATTTTCTAGATATTTTGGATACAAGTCTGCTGCCAGTATACAATTTGAAAACATTTTCTCCATCCTGTCACTTGTCTTTTCGCTTTCTTGATGGTCTTCTTTGAAGCATAAACGTTTTTTAGTAATCTGATGAAGTCTAATTTGTCTTTTTTCTTTGATCTGTTGTTCTTTTGGTGTTGAAGGTAAGAAAACATTGCTTAGCTAAGATAATGAAGATTTCCTCTCATGTTTTCTTCTGGGATTTTTAGAATTTTAGAGTTTACATTTAGGTGTATGGTCCATTTTGAGTTAATTTTTGTGCAGAGTGTGAGGTAAGTATCCAAATTCATTTGTTTGCATGTGGATGTCAAGTTGTCCCAACACCATTCATTGAAAAGACTACATTTCTGCATTAAGTTTTCTTAGTACCCTTGACAAATCAAGTGTCCATTTGTATGGACTGAATGTTTGTGTCCCCCAAGGGACTTCCCTGGTGATGCAGTGATTAAGAATCTCCCTGCTAATGCAGGGGATGTGGGTTCAATCCCTGGTCATGAAACTAAGATCCCACATGCCACAGGGCAACTGAGCCCATGCACCACAACTGGAGAGAAGCCCATGCACTGCAACGGAGACATTGCGTGCCACAACTAAGACCCAACACAGCCATAAATAAATTCATAAATATTTTTAAAAAATATGAATGTTTATGTCCCCCAACATTCATACTTTGAAATCTAATCCCCAGTGTAGTGGTAGTTGGAATTAAGAACTTTAGGAAGTGCTTAGGTCAAGAGGGTGGAATCATCATGAATGGGGTGAGTACACTTGTAAGAAGCAGCCAGAAAGCTAGATAGCTATTTTTCACCCTGTGAGAACACAGTAAGAAGTCAGAAGTCTGCAGCCTGGAAGAGGGTGCTTTCAAGAGCTCAACCATAATAATACTCTGATCTTGGATTTCAGCCTCCAGAATGGTGAGAAATAAATTTCTATTGTTTATAAGCCTCCTAGTTTGATTTTTAATATAGCAGATAATGTAAGAGATTATTTTTGGAGACTCAATTCTATTCCTTTGATCAATATAGTAGCCTTATACCATATCATACTGTTTTGATTACTGTAGGTTTACTATAATAAATTTCAAAATTGGAAAATATTGTTTTTCCAGTTTTTCCTCCTCTTTTAATATTGTTTTGACTATTCTGTATCCCTTGCATTTTCATATGAATTTTAGAAGCAGCTGTCAATTTATTTGAAAAAGGCAGCTAAGATTTGATAGGAATTTATATCTCTTTATACAGATTGAATCTACTGATCAATTTGGGGAGTATGCCATCTTAACAATATTAAATCTTTTGATCTATGAACATGAACTGTCTTTCCATTTATGTAGATCTTTAATTTTTTTTCCAAAAATGTCTTGTAATTTTCGGTGTACAAGTCTTACATGTCTTTTGTTAAACTCTTATTCTAAGCCCCAAATTTGAATAAAGATTAGTAATGTTCAGGAATTACGTCTTGGTTAACCCAGCATCCTGCTTACCTGGTTTAGTGTCTTGAATTGTGGTTGTTGATCCCTGTGCTTATTGAAGTAAATTGAGAAAATACATTTTATGGTTACAGAAAGTTTACAGTATTTTTCCTTTTTATTGCAGCATCCCTTTAAGAAAACAGAACAAGTATTGACCCTATTAATAAGAAAGCCTACTGATGGATATATAAAGGCCAAGAAGGTTAATTGGCATGACCAAAGATACTCAGTCCATGTCAAATATAAAATTAGAAAACAATTAAACATTTTTCCCAATGTTGTATTAATTCTGAAAGCTTTTAGCCTAAGAAGCATATTGAGAAGTTCAGGGTAAAATTGGGGATGGCACTAAGTGATTTTTATTGAATTACATTAGAAGTGTATACTGTCATATTACCCAGCTTATTTAGGACTAAAATAAAGGTTTCACTCTGGGGATGTATTTCTTGAACTTTTAAGTTAGCAAAGTGTTTGTAAAAATGCTTACAATTATTTTCATGACACGTTTCAGTGACTTGTAGCCGATGTGAGGCTACAAGAAATTTGACTTAATAAAACTTAAGGTGTAACTGTCAAAGATGGAGTTAAAGATGTGGCAAACCCTGTAGACTCTCTCTTCTACTTGTATTTCAAAGGTACAGATCTCTTACAAGTTGACACCTCCTATAATGGTCTCTGATTCAGGCTTTAGAATCGAATATCCAGTTAAGCCCTCAGTTGAGCAACTGATAACGAAGCTTGTGATGGGATGAAACAGGTATTAAGAGACTGAAAGGAGAGCAGCATATGGGTATCTAGCATTTATAGGGAGCACTTACTAACCAGGAGGACATTGTCAAGTTCAGGCAAAGGGACCAAGAGAAGAGTACTAGCCTTGGCTACAAGATACTGATGACACAACTCTCATTAGAAAGGGGAAAGGAGGCCTACTGGACATTTCTTGATGATGAGAACAGGAGGTGCAATAAGAGAAATGCCTGTTATCAAGAGTACGAGACATTTTGCGGCCTAGAAGAAACTAGTGACTGACTGCTGCTTTTCAGGTCAGAACTGGATGGATATGATGGCTGCCTGGACCCCAAGTGAAGAAATTTTAATTATAAATAGTTAAAAAAGAAATGGCTTTTTACTCCAGGAAGTATTCCCTGAGGTAACCAGGTGAAAATAATAGGGTTTTTCCTCTCTGTAGGATAATTGGGTGGGGGAAGGTTTCTGAAATAAAAGTTAAACACAAAAGAACTTGAAGAAGAAAATGTGAGTTGAGTTGTTCTTTACCACATACATGTTACCTATCAATTATTTAAGAGGCAAATCAGTGAATATACAGAAAAAGTAAACACTTAATCTGTCAGTTCAGTTCAGTTCAGTCCCTCAGTTGTGTCTGACTCTTTGTGACCCCATGGACTGCAGCACGCCAGGCTTCCCGGTCCATCACCAACTCCCGGAGCTTACTCAAACTCATGTCCATCGCACCAGTGATGCCATCCAACCATCTCATCCTCTGTCGTCTCCTTTTCCCACCTTCAATCTCTCCCAGCATCAGGGTCTTTTCCGATGAGTCAGTTCTTTGCATCAGGTGGCCAAAGTATTAGAGTTTCAGCTTCAAATCAGTCCTTCTGATGAATATTCAGGACTGATTTCCTTTAGGATGGACTGGTTGGATCTCCTTGCAGGCCAAGGGACTCTCAAGAGTCTTCTCCAATACCACAGTTCAAAGGCATCAATTCTTCGGCACTCAGCTTTCTTCATAGTCCAACTCTCACATCCATACATGACTACTGGAAAAACCATAGCTTTGACTAGATGGACTTTTGTTGGCAAACTAATGTCTCTGATTTGTAATATGCTGTCTAGGTTGATCATAGCTTTTCTTCCAAGGAGTAAGCATCTTTTAATTTCATGGCCGCAGTCAGCATCTGCAGTGATCTTGGAGCCCCCCAAAATAAAGTCTGTCACTGTTTCCATTATTTCCCCATCTATTTGCCATGAAGTGATGGGACCAGATGCCATGATCTTAGTTTTCTGAATGTTGAGCTTTAAGCCAACTTTTTCACTCTCCTCTTTCATTTTCATCAAGAGGCTCTTTAGTTCTTCTTCGTTTTCTGCCATAAGGGTGGTGTCATCATCTACGTATCTGAGGTTACTGATATTTCTCCTGGCAATCTTAATTCCAGCTTGTGCTTCATCCAGCCTGGCATTTCGCATTATGTACTCTGCATATAAATTAAATAAGCAGGGTGACAATATACAGCCTTGACGTACTCCATTCCCCATTTGGAACCAGTCTGTTGTTCCATGTCCAGTTCCAATGAAGTTCTAAACACTTAATGAAGGCCATGAAATAGACCGTTGCCCTATATGGGTGTAATATTTTTAGTTCTACTATGTTCAGATCATTCTAGCAGTTCATGAAATTTGTAACTGTGCTAAGCCACAGGCTTGACTTCTGCATTTGAGGTTAAGATGAAAGAGCAAGTTGCTTAATTAGGAAGTGACCTATCTAGTAAATAAGAGGTAATCTTTAAAAAGTTGTTGTTTTGGTTTGCTTTTGTTTTTAATTTGCCAGCATCTCTGGTAAAAATAGGTAGGGGATAACATGAATATTTGTAGCAAAATACTTGAATTACTTAGGTTTCATTTCATGTTAAACTTATCCTTCATTAACATAGATAATCATATTTATTTGGAGAAGATGGAGTGGTTCCACATTCCTATGTAAGAGTTTCTTAGAGATGACAAATATTAGGAAGGGGAAGATTTTTGTCTTGAAGCTGCATTTCCATAGTAAGCATCAAAGTTTAATTCAGGAGAAGGTTAAATAAAAATTGCAAGCATTTATTTTTTATCTTAGTTTCAAGTAAGCTTATCTTTCCTTAAAAAAAATAGAATCAAACTATTGTTGTTGCTAAGGAAAATTGAGATACAATTTTGAGTAGTAAGTTATCTACGCCTTTCCCTCAAACTGTTTATGTGAATAATGTATAATCAATTTTGGGTTATAAGGGTGAAAGTTATTTTGACTGCAGTGACTGCATGTCACACAATTTTGTGGAGGGTGTACTCAAAATTCTGAGAGGCCTTTGGAAACTGCAAATCTAAACATAAGTCCTTCTAAGGGCTAAGGCTATTTCAGGTCCCAAAAGAGTAGCACCAGGGTTAGGCTCATTGAATTCAACAAGAAAGTACCTGATTTGGGGAAATAAAGAGCAGAACTGTGAATCTGGGCTCATGGTAGGACCTGATGGAAGCTCTGAAGCTGTAAGGGATCTTGAAGCACAGATTTTTGTTCTTTGATGTTCATAAGCAGGACAAATCTTTTCAGTCAGCAATATATTAGTATTTGTGTCCTCCCTTTGAAGGCATTTGGCTCTGAGATTGCCTCTAAGTTTTGAAGCTGCAGAGGCAAGAAGACACCCTCCTTTCCTCCTTTGTCCCTCTCTCTGCAGGCATTTGAGGGATAAACAAATGAATAAATGTACAGCCCTCCTTCTGATTTGGAAATCAATAATGACAAAGGAAAGAGGAGTTAAGGGGTAGATCAATAGCTGAAACAAAATGAGCACTGGGAATCTCTCTTTACTTTTGAAAAATATATTAAGATAATTTTTTTTTTCTACTTCAGGATTTCATTCTTTACTCTGAAACAATATAGTGGTTTGTGTCATTGTATCTCAGTAATGGTGCATTTCCCCCAAATCTTCTATAATGGAATTTTTCTTTCATCATGGCTTTTACTTTTAATTTTTTTTCAGCTCAGTGATTGGCTTTTCAAGTAGTCAGATATTCCTAGATAACATCTTGCAGCTTGTGCTTCTCCTGGCCTGCAAAAATCATGGTTTTCCTGATTCACATCAGAAAATTTGTTTTCCAAATTCAATGAGGTTTTCCAAATTCAAATAAATGGAAAGACATCTAATGTCCATAGATCAGAAGACTTAGTTTTGTTAAGATAGCATACTCCCCAAATTGATCTTCAGATTCAATCTGTAAAGAGGGATAGCAATCCTATTGAAAACTTAGCCACCTTTTTCACAGAAATTGACAAGCTGATTGTAAAATCCACCGGAAAATGCAAGGGATCCAGCATAGTCAAAATAATTTTAAAGGGGAAAAACAGAATTGAAAATCCAACACTTCTCAATTTCAAATCTTTTTACAATAAAGCTACAGATAATGTAAACGTTGTTTTTCATGGAGGCATAGAGCAAGGTTTTTTTGTCTTAGCAAATTTCAAGACAATTGTAAAACCTTGTAGTTTTAAACAAGACTGGAGCTCATTAAACAAACAAACAAGCAAACAAAAAAAACTGAGGCATTCTTAAGGGAGAACTATAAACTTTTCCAAACAAGGTCTTTAATACTGAAGACTCCAGTTCTGTATTATGGCCACTGACTTTTAACCATTATAGTAAACATTATTGTATAACGGGAGATTTTTGACCTCCTGGACCTCTTACAAATAATGGGATGACCATCTTTACCCTTGCTAAATCCTTTTAAAATATCATTTGCAACCCTTATGGTTGACTCCACCCTCCCACCCCCACCCCTCCCGCCTTCTTTTTTGTCCATGAGAAAGTAAGCATCATCCTTTGAAATGCCTGTCCTCTCTAGTATCTCAAATAGTATTCTGGCCTGACTGGGAAACATTTTTCCTATTCTTATCTCCTAAAGCCAATGTTTATTTTCTCCAGTTTTAGTCACTTAACACATATACAAGGCAGATATTAGGTGTTAGAAATTTAGTTTTCAACTTAGCTGTTGGGCCATTTAATTTAAACACAAAATGTGCCTGATTCACTTACTGTTGGTTTCAATAGATATCTGGATATCTAGATTACTTGGATATCTGAAAATTAGTGCCTATTGACATGCTGAATAAGATGGCGCTTGTAAGAGTCTTTCCCACCACATTGCAGGTACTTAGTGGTTATTTGTTTTCTTCCTTAATAGTTAAGTTGACAGTGGAGGTTTTTTTAAGTGACAAAATTACAGTCTCAAGTTAAATGGGTTAACTAAGGCTTCAGTTTTCCTCCTGAGTAGATTTCATGTTCATATATACAGAGAGCTTTGTTAGGATCCAACTAAAATTAAAAATTCAAAAAAGTTACTATATTAATTTAAACTAATGTTTCATACTTGCATCCATGGCTTAACACACTTTAAGTTTCCTCTATTTGAAAATGCCCCTTTGGTATCACTAGCAAGTGTTTTGTGTAGAAAACACAGTTCCTTATGATTTCAAGCCCAATCTGAGGCTTGTGGGATCCTTAGCAATAGAACAAGTCATTTGAGTTATTCTGGAAAGTTATAAAATGTTATTAGAGCTATGAATACCTATGATGGTCTCATTCACTCATTATTTATCCAACTAATGTTCATTGTTACTTTGGTCACCTGATGTGAAGAACTGACTCATTGGGAAAGACCTTGATGTTGGGAAAGATTGAAGGCAGAAGGAAAAAGGGATGACAGAGGATAAGATGGTTGGATGGCATCACCGACTCGATGGACATGAATCTGAGCAAGCTCCAGGAATTGGTGATGGACAGGGAAGCCTGGCTTTCTGCAGTCCATGGAGTGGCAAAGAGCTAGACACGACTGAGCGACTAAACTGAACTGAATGTTCATTGAGCATCTGTATCCAGCTGTGCCCACTCTGGCATTCAGTTAGTGACAAACACAGGCTGATTTCCTCCCTTCATGGAGTATCATTTCTGTGATGGTAAATTAATTAATCAAGCCTGTTTTACATACAATAGTTTTGAAGGATTTATTTATTTATTTTTAATTTTTTCCTTGTTTATTTGAAGTTTTCTTTGAAAAACAACCTAATTATATTTTTCTCTCAATACGGGGTCATGATATTTTTCTCTCACTCTCTGTGTTGAAGGATTTATTTTAAACAACAATCCTATCATTGAAGAATAGGTCAGGGAGCCAGGTAAAGTTGCCCAGAATGAGAGAATTCTTGAAGATCTCTGTCTTCACCTTTTTGGCAACTGTCATACTTAAATCTCCTAAGAGTATTGTAGGGAAGATTCTTATAATATAAGCTGAAGAGAAGTTAAACCAAAATATTTCTGAGACCTTTTTCAGCCTAGGATTTGGTGAATTGGTGGTAAACCTGAGAAGAGGGATCTCTCCAAAATAACCCCAGAAAAACACAGAAAGTGCCACTTAATTCTGTGTCACTATAGTAAGCTCTAATGAGCAGGCAGTTCTGGGTTATGTCTATTACACTATTGACCGTTGCTCATCCTTTATCATTTTGAGCAAAGAAAGTCTGGAGACTAATGGAAAAGCATTATAGAATTTTATTGATCTCTGCTTCTCACTGTGAACTGGGCCTAAAGACTTGTTAAGCTAAATGAGCTCAACTGAGACTCTGGCTGTCAACATTTACTCAGAACCTGTGCATTAGCCTCTGGGTCTTCAAGGGTTTTCTTCTGACAAGGCATAAACATTGCATATGGACAATTTTGACTTGGGATTTCTGGTAATTAGTTTTAAAATGTGACCTTTTATTTTTTAGTGAAATATAGCAACTTTTGTTGTTTGTATTTCAGAAATAGATATATTAAGAATTTATTATTATAAGGTATTTTTCCACTTTAACATTTGGTAGCATTTCCTCATGGTTAGTAAGTAAAATTATGACCTCCTGCTTTGTTGAGTGGGCAGTGTTAATTTCACTTCAGTGTCCTTTGTGGTTGGAGCTATTTAAGCAGCGGCTTGGGAGGGGATTAATATTATAGGGCAGTGTCTTTCAAAGTGTGGTCTTTAGACCAAGAGCATTAGACTCACCTGGGGACTTGTTCGAACTTCCCCCTGGTCCCACTGGTTCATATCTATGCTAAAATTTGAGAACCCTGTAATAGGAATATGAGCCTTAGATCAGTACTTCTGTAGAAAGAAGAAGCTGAAGGCGAGTATTGGCAATGCTAGTTTTTTTTTTTTTTCTCTGAAGCTCACAGTCTCTTTTCCCTGCCTTCTACTCCTATTGCTGCATACTAAGCTATTTCTTTGAGAATCTGACTTGTGCTTTGAAGACTCTGGGATGGATCATTGGACTAGATGAATGAAAATTTGTAGGAGATGGTCAATCATGATGAAGTTATGCCCTGACATCGTGGCTTTTTCAGGATTTGTAAAGTTCTGTCGTCTTTGAATTTACTACAGATACACTGACAGCCCCAACTGCTACTATGAGTTAGACAGAAATAGTTGAAGATGGATGTTATTTCACAATCTTGAACTAGATTCTGGTTGTTGACCTTTCCTAGAGAAGTTAGGAATGTTTCGCTCTTTTCTGAAATAAGGTTTTGAGTCCTATTGTATAATGTCTGGCACTTTGGGTTTCTTGAAGGTAAGCCACCCATTGAGAAAAGACAGTGCAATGGATGAATTGATCATAGGCCTTCTAGGCTACTTGGGCACAAATGCTGGTTCTGTTGCTTGCTCCATGTGTGACCTTAGGAAAGTCCCTGTCTTCCTCTTGGTCACTTTCTTCATTTGTAAATTGGGCTGGTAATAATGTCTACCTTTTACTAAGTTTTAAGCATTCATTTTAGCAATCAGTGAACTAAAATGGACTAGAATAGGTGAATTTAACTCAGATGACCATTATATCTACTACTGTGGGCAAGAATCCCTTAGAAGACATGGAGTAACCATCAAAGTCAACAAAAGAGTCCAAAATGCAGTACTTGGATGCAGTCTCAAAAACGACACAAAGATCTCTGTTCATTTCCAAGGCAAACCATTTGATATCACGGTAATCCAAGTCTATGCCCCGACCAGTAATGCTGAAGAAGGTGAAGTTGAATGGTTCTGTGAAGACCTACAAGACCTTCTAGAATTAACACCTAAAAAAGATGTCCTTTTCATTATAGAGGACTGGAATGCAAAAGTAGGAAGTCAAGAAACACCTGGCATAACAAGCAAATTTGGCCTTGCAGTACAGAATGAAGCAGGGCGAAGGCTAGTAGAGTTCTGCCAAGAGAAGGCACTGGTCATAGCAAACACCCTCTTCCAACAACACAAGAGAAGACTCTACACATGGACATCACCAGGTGGTCAACATCGAAATCAGATTGATTATACTCTTTGCAGCCATAGATGGAGAAACTCTATATAGTCAGCAAAAACAAGACTGGGAGCTGACTGTGGCTCAGATCATGAACTCCTTATTGCCAAATTCAGACTTAAATTGAAGAAATTAGGGAAAACCACTAGACCATTCAGGTATGACCTAAATCAAATCCCTAACAATTATACAGTGGAAGTGAGAAATAGATTTAAGGGACTAGATCTGATAGACAGATTGACTGATGAACTGTGGACAGAGGTTAATAACATTGTACAGGAGACAGGAAGCAAGACCATCCCCACGAAAAATAAATGCATAAAAGCAAAGTGGCTGTCTGAGGAGGCCTTACAAATAGCTGTGAAAAGAAGAGAAGCGAAAAGCAAAGGAGAAAAGGAAAGATATACCTATTTGAATACAGAGTTCCAAAGAATAGCAAGGAGAGATAGGAAAGCCTTCTTCAGTGATCAGTGCAAAGAAATAGAGGAAAATAATAGAATGGGAAACACTAGAGATCTCTTCAAGCAAATTAGAGATACCAAGGGAATATTTCGTGCAAAGGTCGGTTCAATAAAGGACAGAAATGGTATGGACCTAAGAGAAGCAGACAATATTAAGAAGAGGTAGCAAGAATACACAGAACTGTACAAAAAAGATCTTCATGACCCAGATAATTATGATGGTGTGATCACTCACCTAGAGCCAGACATCCTGGAATGTGAAGTCAAGTGGGCCTTAGGAAGCATCACTATGAACAAAAATAGAGGAGGTGATGAAATTCCAGTTGAGCTATTTCATATCCTCAAAGATGATGCTGTGAAAGTGCTGCACTCAATATGTCAGTAAATTTGGAAAACTCAGCAATGGCCACAGGACTGGAAGAGGTCAGTTTTCATACCAATTCCAAAGAAAGTCAATGCCAAAGAATGTTCAAACTACTGCACAATTGCATTCATCTCACACGCTAGCAAAGTAATGCTCAAAATTCTCCAAGCCAGGCTCCAACAATACAAGAACCATGAACTTCCAGATGTTCAAGTTGGATTTAGAAAAGGCAGAGGAACCAGAGATCAAATTTACAACATCTGCTGGATCATCGAAAAGCCAGCGAGTTCCAGAAAAACATCTATTTCTGTTTATTGACTATGCCAAAGTCTTTGACTGTGTGGATCACAACAAACTGTGGGAAATTCTTCAAGAGATGAGAGTACCAGACCACCTGACTTGCCTCTTGAGAAACCTGTATGCAGGTCAGGAAGCAACAGTTAGAAGTGGACATGGAACAACAGACTGGTTCCAAATAGGAAAAGGAGTATGTCAAGGCTGTATATTATCACCCTGCTTATTTAACTTATATGCAGAGTACATCATGAGAAACGCTGGGCTGGAGGAAGCACAAGCTGGAATCAAGATTGCTGGGAGAAATATCAACAACTTCAGATATGCAGATGACACCACCCTTATGGCAGAAAGTGAAGAAGAACTAAAGAGCCTCTTGATGAAAGTGAAAGAGGAGACTGAAAATGTTGGCTTAAAACTCAACATTCAGAAAACTAAGATCATGGCATCCAGTCCCATCACTTCATGGCAGATAGATGGGGAAACAGTGGATACAGTGGCTGACTTTATTTTTCTGGGCTCCAAAATCACTGCAGATGGTGACTGCAGCCATGACATTAAAAGACACTTACTCCTTGGAAGGAAAGTCATGACCAACCTAGATAGCATATTAAAAAGCAGAGACATTACTTTGTCAACAAAGGTCCATCTAGTCAAGACTATGGTTTTTCCAGTGGTCATGTATGGATGTGAGAGTTGGACTATAAAGAAAGCTGAGCACTGAAGAATCGATGCTTTTGAACTGTGGTGTTGGAGAAGACTCTTGAGAGTCCCTTGGACCGCAAGGAGATCCAACCAGTCCATCCTAAAGGAAATCAGCCCTGAATGTTCATTGGAAGGACTGATGCTGAAGCTGAAACTCCAATACTTTGGCCACCTGGTGCGAAGAGCTGACTCATTGGAAAAGACCCTGATGCTGGGAAAGATTGAGGGCAGGAGGAGAAGGGGATGACAAAGGATGAGATGGTTGGATGGCATCACTGACTTGATGGACATGGGTTTGGGTGGACTCAGGGAATTGGTGATGGACAGGGAGGACTGGCGTGCTGCGGTTCATGGAGTCGCAAAGAGTCGGACACGACTGAGTGACTGAACTGAACTGAACTGATACATTCAATACAAATGGTATTATTCTTTTTATTACTGCTTGCTTTTCTTGAGCTAAGTTTTAAATAGCAGCTTCCCTTCCCTATGGAAATCTAGGGAGTCTGATTTAGAGGAAATGTGTATATGCTGTGGAATGGCCCATATGCCAGTTTGTTATTAGAATATGACTCATTATTTCTAAACTTAGTGTTGCTTTATTTTTATGCTATTTGCTTTTCTGAAATATCCCTATGTTCAGATATAATCATAAACTTTGAATAATAAAAGAAAGTAACCTCAGTTAAATGCATTTTTGGGAGCTATGGCTAGTCACTCATATGAGGTTATTCAATCGACTAGTGATGTCGTGCTTAGTCACTCAATTGTATCTGACTCTTTGCAACCCTATGGACTGTAGCCCACTAGACTCCTCTTTGCATAGGATTTTCCAGGCAAGAATACTGGAGTGGGTTGCCATTTCCTTCTCTAGCAGATCTTCCCCACACAGGGATGGAATCAGTGTCTCCTGTGTTTCCTGCATTGCAAGTAGATTCTTTACCCACTTAGCCATTGGAGAAGCCCTAATTAGTGACTTATAAAAGACTAATATTTTGGTAAGCAACTGTGGAATTTTTGTTGCACTAGGTCTTTGTTGCTGCATGTGGGTTTTCTCTGTTTGTGGTGAGCTGGGGCTACTCTTCATTGCTGTGCATGGGTTTCTCATTGTGGTGGCTTCTCCTGTAATGAAGCATAGGCTCTAGGCATGCAGGCTTCAGTAGTTGCAGCACATGGGCTCAGTAGTTATGGCTCGAGGGCTCTAGAATTTGGACTCAGTAGTTGTGGCTCATACATGGGCTTAGTTGCTCTGTGGTGTGTGGAATATTCCTGGACCGGGGATTGAACCCATGTTCCCTACATTGGCAAGTGAATTCTTATCTGCTGTACCACCAGGGACATTTGAGCCAGTGAGTGTCTGAGGCTGGCTCAAGGGTTGAAGCAGAACAGGGGATCTGGATGGAACTGGGTTAGGGTACAGATCTTCAGATTTGTTCAGATGTTCTGAAGATGCTCTAAGAGAGAAGCTTTATCTTCCAGAGTGCAAAAGGGAAAAACCATGGGCACAGAGTAGGAGAAGCCTCGTTTAAGTCCCTGCTTGGCCATACACTGGCTGAGGGAGTCCAGGCAACTCTGTCTTAGATCTTCTTCATTTGAGTCTGTTTCTCCATCTGGAAAGAGGTATTAATAGTTTAATGCTTCCCTCCCAGGTTCCAGTGAGAAGTTCTTGACACAGAACTGGCTTTTTCTGTGCTGTATTAAGGGTGGTCTTCAGGGAGCATTAATAATGTGCTGTTGACTTTGCTGTGGAATTTCCATGTATGGAAGCACTTATCCTCCCCTTTATCTCTGAAGATGCTAATTCATAACTTATAGACTCTGAATAGAAGCAAGAAATTTTGCTTGTCAATAAAGTCCTCATGAAAATAATGCAAAGGAAGGACACAGAGGAATTTGTTGGCTTTAAGAGAGCTGGGAAAATGAATACAGCTAATTACATGCCATGAAGACACCTTTTTCTTATCCCTTCTTAGGAAGAATGCAGACATCTTCAGGATGATGCTCCTTGTTCAGGAAGCTGATTAGGATGCACAGATAAAGAAATCTTGAGGAAAAAACAAAAAGGGGAAGTATTTTACTATCAGGCTCCATCACCCCTATTCCTGCTGTGTTATGGATTCAGCATTGTCTCTTGGTCTCCATCTCTTCACCTATGACCCTTAAACACCTCAGGACTGATGTGAAATTTGATGGGGTTCAATTTTCCAATGCTTTATGTGGATGCAAAGATTTCAGTAAAAAATTTATCTGTGTACTATGTAGTTTGAGGTAAGTGTGCTGTCCAGGAAAACATTACAAACTATGAGAAAATTTGATATATGATGACTTAACAGTAGGATACATTAAATTCTGGTCATAGCAAAAATTGGGAGGAATCTTAGAAGAACTTTTTCATACTGTTCATGGGGTTCTCAAGGCAAGAATACTGAAGTGGTTTGCCATGCCCTTCTCCAGCAGACCACATTCTGTCAGACCTCTCCACCATGACCCATCCATCTTGGGTGGCCCCACACGGCATGGCTTAGTTTCATTGAGATAGACAAGGCTGTGGTCTGTGTGATCAGATTAGCTAGTTTTCTGTAATTTTAGTTTCAGTGTGTCTGCCCTCTGATGCCCTCTTGCAACACCTACCGTCTTACTTGGGTTTCTCTTACCTTGGATGTGGGGTATTTCTTCACGGCTGCTCCAGCAAAGTGCAGCCGTTGCTCCTTACCTTGGACAAGGGGTATCTACTCACGGCGGCCCCTCCTGACCTTGAATGTGGAGTAACTCCTCTCGGCCCTCCTGTGCCCACACAGCCACTGCTCCTTGGGCCTGGGGTAACTTCTCTCAGCCGCCACCCCTGGCCTCAGGCCCGGCCTAGCTCCTCTCGGCCACACTTCTGCAGGGACCGTCGCAGCCACCTTGCTTCTGTATATTATCACCCTGCTTATTTAACTTATATGCAGAGTACATCATGAGAAACGCTGGGCTGGAAGAAACACAAGCTGAAATCAAGATTGCCAGGAGAAATATCAATAACCTCAGATATGCAGATGATACTACCTTTATGGCAGAAAGCGAAGAAGAACTAAAGAGCCTCTTGATGAAAATGAAAGAGGAGAGTGAAAAAGTTGGCTTAAAGCTCAACATTCAGAAAACTAAGATCGTGGCATCTGGTCCCATCACTTCATGGCAAATAGATGGGGAAACAGCGGAAACAGTGGCAGACTTTATTTTTTGGGCTCCAAAATCACTGCTGATGGTGACTGCAGCCATGAAATTAAAAGACATTTACTCCTTGGAAGGAAGGCTATGACTAACCTAGATAGCATATTTAAAAGCAGAGACATTACTTTGCCAACAAAGGTCCGTCTAGTCAAGGCTATGGTTTTTCCAGTAGTCATGTATGATTGTGAGGGTTGGACTATAAAGAAAGCTGAGCACTGAAGAATTGATGCTTTTGAACTGTGGTGTTGGAGAAGACTCTTGAGAGTCCCTTGGACTGTAAGAAGATCCAACAAGTCCATCCTAAAGGAGATCAATCCTGGGTGTTCATTGGAAGGACTGATGTTGAAGCTGAAACTCCAATACTTTGGCCACCTCTTGTGAAGAGTTGACTCATTGGAAAAGACCCTAATGCTGGGAAGGATTGGGGGCAGGAGGAGAAGGGGGCGACAGAGGATGAGATGGTTGGATGGCATCACTGACTCAATGGACGTGGGTTTGGGTAAACTCTGGGAGCTGGTGATGGACAGGGAGGCCTGGCATGCTGCGATTCATGGGGTCACAAAGAGTCGGACACGACTGAGCGACTGGACTGAACTGAACTGAACTGAATCTCTTTTCCCACCATGAACATAAAGAGGTGGAGATTATTAAGGGAAAATTTGGAATCCCGTTTGGAAATGTTAGCTTTGAAATGTCAATTAGACACCCAAATGTGAATGTTGGTTAAATAATAGTATTTATGGGCCCAGAGCTTAGTTAGAAACGTCAGGGCTGAAGATAAAAATATGGTTGTCTTCAGTGAATAGATAACATCTAAAATCATGGGCCTCGATGACATCTATGGTGGGGTAGAGTGGGGTGGAAGATAAAAGAACTGAAGCTTAATCCTGGGCTTCTATAATTAGCAGGTGGGCACAGAAGTAAAAGTTGGATTTGGAGAACTTGGAGTGAGGGACCATGGATGCCAAGACAAGAAAGTGATTTGTGAAGATGAGTGTGGAAGGCTGTGTCAAAATGCAGTTGGATGAGGACAAAGAACTGACTGCTGTGTTTGCTGAAGGTCCTTGATAGGAGTTGTTTCATGGGCATGGTGGGAAAGAAAGATGGTTAGAGTGGTTGGAGAGAGAATGGAAAGTGAGGATTTGTCCATCTTTTAGAGTGTTGTGGTAAAGAGCTGAGGGATGGGGCAAAAGCTGAAGGGGGACATAAGGTCAAGGGAGAGATTTTTTTTTTTTAAATAGGTGACTATTAAGGCGTATTTTATGCTTAAGGGAATGAGTTAGTAGTGAAGGAAAAACTGAAGGTGCAGGAGAGAGGGGGAAGTGACTAGTAGGCAAAGAGATGAAGGAAACAAAGCAAACAGAGCTCCAATGGAGCATCTCTCATATTCCAGGAGGGATGGCAAGATATGTGGTACTGATGGTAGCATTCCTCCTTTACTCCTTTCTTTCACATTATTAAACTCACAAGAGCTGGTGGATTTTAAAAATCCTGATACAAGGATATGCTTACAGATATACACACACATAGAAACTATTTCACCAGAAGCTGGTGTGAGAATCAGGTAAAATTTAATAACCTAAGACGTTTTCATTATCAGACCTACATTTAATATTGAACTTTAAACTGCTTGCTGTTTTCTTGGGATGTTATCCCAGATTAAAGGAAGAAATTTGCATTAAAAGTAAACCCAAGAAAATTTCTAATTAAATGGTAAAATGTGAAAGTTTCCAAATCAAAAATGATGTCTTCTGTCTTTGCTTAAAAAATTTACCTCTTTGCAGAAATAATGGGAATACTGGTGTCTATGATCAATTGTTGTAACTTCGGTGTGCTGAGAACCTTTTCTATTCCTGGCACTTTTCAAACATTCTTGCAGACTTTTACAACAAAGCAAACAGAGTGGTTTTATTATGGTTGACAAGTGAGAAAATTGTCAGTGTGGTTCTGCAAGGTTTAATGATTTGCTCAAGGTCACCCAGCTGGTAAGGTGAGATTTAAATGAAAGCTCATTCTGGATTCAGAATTGCGCTCCCTTATATACTGTCTTGATGTAGTAAATGTTTTGGTATAAGTAATATCCCCATTTAACATGGAAAAACATTTAGTCCAAAATACTTCTATTTTTCTTCTAGACTAGTGTATAGATATGGTTAAAAGGAAGGAAGGGAGAAAGCCAGGGAGGCTGGGAGGAGAAAAAATTATGAAAACTAGGAAGAATACTCTCATGAACCCTCATATACTATGTTCTGGCTTCAACAGGGGTCAACTCCTGGCCAGACTTGTTTCTTCTCTATCTAATCATGTTTTCTTTCCCCTGACAATAGATAATTTTGAAGCAAATCCCAGCTATCACATCACATCATTAATTAGTATTTCATTGTGTATTTCTTAAAGATAAAAGACTGTTTTTAAAATGTGACTTCAAGACCATTGTTGTTGTTGTTCAGTCACTAAGTCATGTCCGACTCTTTGTGATCCTGTGGACTGCAGCACTCCAGGCTTCCCTGTCCTTCACTATCTCCTGGAGTTTGCTCAAACTCATGTCCATTGAATTGGTGATGCCGTCAAATCTCATCCTCTGTCAGCCTCTTTTCCTCCTGCCCTCAATCTTTCCCAGCATCAGGGTCTTTTCCAATGAGTTAGCTCTTTGCATTAGATGGCCAAAATATTGGAGCTTCAATACCATTACCACGTGTTAAAAAATTAGCAATAACTTCTTAGATTCACCAAATATCCAGTCGGTATTCAAATCACTCCAACTGTCTCATGAATGAGGTTACAGTCAGCTTACTCCATCCCAGCAAGTGTCCATTCAGCAGTATCACTGACTGAATGGTTTCTGAAGCCTCTGTTTCTCCAGGCTCTGCTTTCCTCCTCCTTGCAATCTCTTTGTTATTTGTCCTGTAGAGTGGTCACATTCTGGCTTTTGCTGATCCCATCACTGGGGTTTGGTTTAATATGTTTCCCTGATGATGTTTCTTGGAAATTAATTACTGATGCTTGATAAAATTCAGCAGTTTGAAAGCAGCCATATACTATATAGATAAATATTTAAAGTTATCAACTAAAGTCAGCTAGTCATTCCCACCCACAGTTCCTCTCCTCCTGGAGCTGAAGGAGCCTCGTGTTCCTGGGGTCCTGCTTGCCCTGAAAGCCCCTGAGTGGCTGTCGGATGTGCTGGGGCAGGGCGGGATGGAGTCAGGCTCTGGGACTGTGGCTCCTGGCTGCAGCTGGGTCCACCTGCCCTGAGTGGGGACTAGGCAGGTTAAGTTCCCCAGGGAGCCAAGGGAGCAGTTCACCTTTTCCCACACCTTGTTTCTCCATCTCAGGATTTCCAGGAAGTGTAATACGTCCCAAATTTATGCCTCCAAATAGAGGGGTGGGAGGGAGCACCATTGTCTGGGGGGGAACCAGTCTGCTGAGCCCCCTACTTCCGTCAGTGCTCTGCTGTTTCTGTTCAGTGAGGGCACTGTTGACTGTTGCTGCCTTCCCTCTCTCCTCCCAGTTATCATAGAGCTGCCCATACTCTGTGAACACTTCTGTATGGGGGATGCAGGCCTGCTCTGCTCTGGACCCCATTAAGAGTCTTTCTAAGCTGTGAGATTCTATAGCTTTGCCTGTGGAAGTCACCCTGCTGTTACAACCAACCTCAGTCAGCTGCAAAAGGGCCCAGAAATCAGACACAAGAACTGCTAAACTCTGGGAAAATCATATTCCCACTTTACTTAAATGCCAGAGGACAGATTTCAATAATTTTGTGTTTAATAGTTTGAATCCATCATCTCTAGCATCAAAAATCATAGTTTGAACTAGCTTGTCTCATTTCAGTTGAAGAGATACAAAATCACTCTCCCATCTAGATTCATCCATGGTTTCTATGGAGATGACTTCCTTTGTCTCAAGATTTACACAGACATTTTAGAGGGGCAGAGAATTTGGGCTATTAAATTCTTTAAAGACCTTGAGAGATGGGGTGAAACCAAAAGCAGACAATATATACAAACCTTGAATTTGAGCTGCTGACATTTTAGTTGGGACACATCACTTGTTCATGGATGGTGAGGGGGGTGGCCTGTGTTATGCAGATAATGGTGTCCATCTTCACAAGTATTTAACCTCATATATACCACTGTTGGGGCTTCCCAGGTGGGAGTAGTGGTAAAGAACCCTCCTGCCAATGCAGGAGACGTAAAAGATGTGGGTTCGATTCCTGGGTCGGGAAGATCCCTTGGAGAAAAGAATGGAAACCCGTTCCAGTATTCTTGCCTGGAGGATCACATGGACAGAGGAGCCTGGCAAGCTATAGTCCATGGGGTCGCAAAGAGTGGGACACGACTGAAACAACTTAGCATGCATGCATATTGCTGTCAGCTCTAATGCAGTCATTCTGTTCACAGCTTGCTCTTCAATTTGATATAGTTATCGAGTCCATAACTGTGTGGATCACAACAAACTCTGGAAAATTCTTCAAGAAATGGGCGTACCAGACCACCTTACCTGCTCCTGAGAAATCTATATGCAGGTCAAGAAGCAACAGTCAGAACTGGACATGGAACAATGGCCTGGTTCCAAATTGGGAAAGGAGTATGTCAAGGCTGTATATTGTCATCCTGCTTATTTAACTTATATGCAAAGTACATCATGTTAAACGCCAGGCTGGATGAAGCATAAGCTGGAATCAAGATTGCCAGGAGAAATATCAATAACCTCAGATATGCACATGATACCACCCTTATGGCAGAAAGTGAAGAGGAACTAAAGAGCCTCTTGATGAAAGTGAAAGAGGAGACTGAAAAAGTTGGCTTAAAGTTCAACATTCAGAAAACAAAGATCATGGCATCCGGTCCCATCACTTCATGGCAAATAGATGGGGAAATAATGGAAACAGTGACAGATTTTATTTTTTTTTGGCTCCAAAATCACTGCAGATGGTGGCTGCAGCCATGAAATTAAAAGATGCTTACTCCTTGGAAGGAAAGTTATGACCAACCTAGACAGCATATTAAAAAGCAGAGATATTACTTTGCCAACAAAGTTCCGTCTATTCAAAGCTATGGTTTTTCCAGTGTCATATATAGATGTGAGAGTTGGACTATAAAGAAAGCTGAGTGCTGAAGAACTGATGCTTTTGAACTGTGGTGTTGGAGAAGACTCTTGAGAGTCCCTTGGACTGCAAGGAGATCCAACCAGTCCATCCTAAAGGAAATCAGCCCTGAATTTTCATTGGAAGAACTGATGTTGAAGCTGAAACTCTAATACTTTGCCCACCTGATGCAAAGTGACTCATTTGAAAAGACCACGTTGCTGGGAAAGATTGAAGGTGGCAGGAGAAGGGGGTGACAGAGGATGAGATGGTTGGATGGCATCATTGATGCTATGGACATGAGTTTGAGAAAGCTCTGGAAATTGATGATGGACAGGGAAGCCTGGCGTGCTGCAGTCCATAGGTTCGCAAAGAGTTGAACATGACTGAGCGACTGAACTGAACTGATAATGCGTAGCCAGTAGGATCAGAATTATAAAGCACATATGAGCTATACTGAAAGTAAAAATAGGGGAAAAGAAAAGGAATTTTAAAAACGTACTGATACCCAGTGAGTCTGAGTTTTGGGTCTCACTGAGTGGTCCTGGATTGTTTTTTCATCCTAAGGCATACGAGCCACTGGGCTGGCCTGGACATGTCCTTCAGTGTTCTGAAATGTTTCCCTGGAGAGCATTAAGAGCCAGTATATTTACTTTACTCTCTCTACTCCCTCAATCCTTTCGCATGCTCCTGAACAGGCCAGCACTAAATTATTTTTAATCCCTTGATTAAAATGAAAATCTTGTGCAAGATTTATGTTCTACTGCATAATGTTTTGGTGTAAGTGTTTTAATATAAACTATTTCAAATCAATAAGTTACCCCAGATATTCAAGTAAAATAGATGCTCCAGAATCATGTGTCCTTTGATTCTGAGGACAGTGTAGCATATGGGCCATCCTTCTAGTGGTACACAGAATTCCATCCGACAAATCGTGGGGAAGGACACTTTTTGCTAAAAGCTGAGAAGATCCATTGCCTTTGGTACTCTGTGGTGTTTGACATTCCATTTGAAATGGTGTTTTTTCAGCTGTGTGTTCTCCTTGACAATGCAGCCAGAAAGAGGAGCATAATCAATAATTCACACATTATTATTCACTAGCAGTGGCTAGTGATACCTCAAGGAGAACATGCATTCAAACAATGATAGTTGCATAATAATTGGTTATGGGGGAAATCATGAATGAAAATTGAGTGGCAGTTCAATTAATATATTTTAGGGATGAGAAAACCAAAATAATTACCTGTAAGGTATGGAACTAGGTGATGAACACCTAGGGAGTCTGGACCTTATTTCGTTATTTTTGGTTTCTTAATACCCAGCTCCTGTGTGTGTGTATGTGTGCACATGCACGCACACACGTGCTTAGCCGCCCAGTCGTGTCTGACTCTTTGCTACCACATAGACTGTAACCCACCAGGTTCCTCTGTCCATGGGATTCTCCAGGCAAGAATATTGGAACGGGTTGCCATTTCCTCCTTCAGGGCATCTTCCCAACCCAGGGATCGAACCTGCAGCTCCTGCTTCTCTTGCATTGGCAGGTGAATTTTTTACCACTGAGCTACCTGGGAAGCCCAGTGCCTAGCACATAGGAAGTACTACATAAATGCAAGTTAAATGAACAACTGGGGAAAGTAGGATTCACTTCTAAGGCCACACTGATTTCCATTCGGGGAACCACAGGTTCTTGGTGCATAGGGACAGATTTACATTAACTCAAAGAGGATTTCTGCTTGTTGTATCACTCACTTCTCTCTCTGGAACTAGTGGTTGAAATTTCACCTATACTGCATTTATCCATTCTGTGTCCTGCCCTGTGGCTTCTTTCTTTGCAAAGCCTTCCTATTTCTTAATTTTTCTGTCCTTCTCTGGCTCAGACCCTGGTGCTTTCCCTGATAGAGTATTGCACTAGCCTTTCAGCTGGCCTTTCTGCTTTCAGACACTCCCCCCTGCAAATATCCTGGAAGGCTGTCTGTAGGGTAGTATTACCAACTCACATATCATTTGTACTACCTCTCGCCTAAAAACCTTTATCAATGATCCAGGAAGTCCAGTTGAACTTCTTTCCTTGGTATTGAAAATCTTCCCACTCTCACCTAACCTGCTTTTGGGGCTTATCTACAGGGCCTAAAACCTACATCACAAAAGACATAAAACCTATCTACATCCTTGACAATCTAGTTGTTTTACAACACTTCCTCATGCCTGAGGACGTGGTATGAGAACATTTTGTTAACCTGAGAGGTTACCTTTGACACTTGATGGTTATCAGCTTAAGGATGGGGGATGTGTCTTGTGTATCTTTGAATTTATTCCCCAACACAGCAAATACCATGGTGGAGATGCCCACCAAAGATGCTAACTCCAGCTTCTCCGTGGGTCCCCTGACATGAGTCAGGAGGTGGGACTTGGATGTGGAGGGCTGTCCCTGATGCTGAGGTGCAGGGTTAGGGCACATGAAAAATGGAGCAAGAGACTCAAAGTGATGGGCAAGATTGGGAGAGCTGATGCTGACAGCATATTTCATGTTTCAATTTCCTACAAGTGTTGAATCCCTTTGGGCAATCCTGGTGTTCTCTGTTCTCAGTTCAGTTCAGTTCAGTTCAGTCGCTCAGTCGTGTCTGACTCTTTGCGACCCAATGAATCACAGCACGCCAGGCCTCCCTGTCCATCACCAACTCCTGGAGTTTACCCAAACCCATGTCCATCGAGTCGGTGATGCCATCCAACCATCTCATCCTCTGTCGTCCCCTTCTCCTCCTGCCCCCAATCCTTCCTAGCATTAGGGTCTTTTCCAATGAGTCAACTCTTTGCATGAGGTGGCCAAAGTATTAGAGTTTCAGCTTCAACATCATTCCTTCCAATGAACACCCAGGACTCAGGATTGCAGAATGGCAGATGATGAAACACACTCAGAAATCTTCCAAATAATGTCATGGAGGGGAATCAGCTGGGTGAAAAATCCCAGTGTAAGCCAGCACAGAGGTCCCCAGGTTGACAGCTTGAAGACATGAACCAGGGATGATAACAAGCTTTCCCATTCAGGGGACCAGGATGCCTTATAGGGGCATGACTGGGTCAGCAGGGATTTCAGGGTCAAAAACCTCATTTAAATATAAAAACCAGTCCAAAAATTTCAGTATGCATTAAGATACCCCAGTGTTTGGAGAAATCTGGCCATTGTTTTAACATGTGTGTGTGTGTGTGTGTGTGTGTGTGTGTGTGTAGCCTAAGTGAAGAAGGCTGTAGATGGTGCTAAGACTTGCTGAAGCCACGCACCACAGAGCCTAGTGAAAGAATTTGTTAACTCCGAAGACAAAACCTGGGTCTAGGACAACTCTGATTTCAAATATTCTCTGAACTCTTCCCAAAATAGCACTTATATTTATTATACCCTGTGCCTTTATATCTCCTGCCCAAAGGATAGCTCTTTTCAATCACAACACCATAGTCACAGAATTTTCTTTGAATACAAATAGAACATTTTCCCTTTGCTGTATCCTACTTTCCTTTTTCTGCTTTGCCTTCTCTCGCTGCTCCTCGAGAACTTTCTTTTGCGCCTTGCCGGAGGGTCAGCACTCAGAATCAAATCCAAAGTGAAGCTTTATGGAGGAGAGTGGGACTCAGAGGCGCAGAATTCTTTTGTTTCTTGCCATGGATTTTTTTTTTTTAAGCACAATAGCAAGAACCTGTAAAGTTGTAAGAATTAAAATTTCTCTTGATAAATGTTTACTTATGGTAGAACAAAAGCCAGGAGATGGCAAACTTGTCACCAGGAATAGAATATTTTCCAGCTCCAAAAATTCTTTTCAAAGCAAATATGTACATTTGATAACTGCAAGTTTTGAATGTGCAAATAATGACTCAGTAGATTGATGAATCCATGCTCTGGTTTTTTTTTTTTTTTTTCCCTCAAGGGTTGGGCCTATTATAACTCTGACTAAAGGTTATATATTTTTTCTTCCCTGTGCATGCTTGCATGCAGGCTAAGTTGCTTCAGTCGTGTCCAACTCTTTGCAACCCTACGAACTGTAGCCCGCCAGGCTCCTTTGTTCATGGGGATTCTCCAGGCAAGAATACTGGAGTGGGTTGCCATTCCCTCCTCCAGGAGATCTTCCCAACCCAGTGGTGTAACCCATATCTCTTATGTCTCCTGCATTGGCAGGTGGGATTCTTTACCACTAGAGCCATCTGGGAAGCCCTTTTTCTTCACCAATTGATGAATTTTTTGGAATTAGATGTTTTCCATCCCTGTTTCTAAAATATATAACATCTGTGGAAAATGCTAAACAGATTTTTATCTCCCAGGGACCCCCTTTGAAAATTCATATTATGGTTTAGGCTAAATAAGCTAGTCTCACCCTGTTAATTCTTCTCACTCCTACTGATGACTTACATCTGGTTACCAAGGGATTTGATGGGAATCTCCAAGATGCTGGACTCATTTGATTTTTGAGATGGGTAAAAAAAACTGCCCTCACATAAGCAAAGCACTTTGAATAATGGAATTTCAAAATGCTTTCAGAATTAGTTCTAGAGATAAACACATACATAAAATCCTAAACTGTAAAGCAACATTCCCTGATGGCTCAGATGGTAAAGACTCTGCCTGCAGTGCAGGAGACCTGGGTTCAACCCCTGGGTCAGGAAGATCCCCTGGAGAAGGGAATGGCTACCCACTCTAGTATTCTTGCCTAGAGAATTCCATGGACACAGGAGCCTGGCGGGCTACAGTCCATGGAGTCACAAAGGGTCGGATACGACTGAGTGACACTGTAACTTTCAAAGCAATATGCTTACATAAAATCACAAATGGTAAGGCAGTATTCAAAGTTAGTTTTCTTAAATATGATGTGCAAAGCAAGGTATTCATGGTTGAATCATTAACATCAATCAGTATTGCCCTGGCCTTCAACACCTGAAGTTTCTACCTTCAAGGTGAAAAGCAGGAAAGTAAATCAAGTCAACCTACTTGGCACATCATTTCATGAAAGTCTGTAAACTTACCTTCAAAAAAGTTAATCAAAAGCCATTTTTATTTTTTGTTTAAAAAATTTTTTTATTGATGTTCAGTTGATTTATAATGTATTAGTTTCTGTTTTACAGCTAAGTGATTCAGTTTTACATATATTGATATACACATTTTTAATATTCTTTTCCATATAGCTTATCACAAGATATTAAATATAGTTCTCTATGCTATACAGTAGGACCTTGTTGTTTATTCATTATATATGTACTAGTTTGCCTCTGTTAATCTCAAAGAAAGAAAGTGAAATTGAAGTTGCTCAGTCGTGTCTGACTTTGCAACCCCACAGACTGTAGCCTGCTAGGCTCCTCTGTCTATGAGATTTTCCAGGCAAGAATACTGGAGTGGGTTGACATTTCCTTCTCCAAACTCCCAATCTATCCTTCCCCCACTGGGCAACCACATGTTGCTCCACCCTCCCACTGGCAATCTCATGTCCATTCTCTATATCTTTGAGTCTGTTTCTTTCTGTTTTGTAGATAATAAGTTCATTTGTGTCGTATTTTAGATTCCACCTATAAGTGATATAATGTGTCTTTCTATTTCTGATTTCATTTAGTATGATAATCTCAAGAGCAGTTTTAAATGCATAAATTTAATCTGTGACACATCTACAATCTAGAGTTATTGGCTACCTGTTTCTTGTGGCCCAGTGGAAAACCCCCAAGCCCTGATAGAGCTTGTTCACCTAGGTGCCACTGGTTCTGAGCCATGTCTCCAGGTGGCCCCTAATCCCTGTCGGGGCAAGCTGCATTTGAGGAAGGACCTTGGTTTCCTTTATATCAAGAAATTGTAGGAGGTTATCTCCTGCTTCATGCTTCTGGGTTTAGGTCGTCTTGAGAATCTTGGAAGCAAGCAGGTGATGCCACCATCTATTTGAATTAACCTATTTTAAATCAAATCTTACATATGCAACAGAGTGTTACATTGGGAATTTGTACCAGCTCTTTCTAGTAAGCTATCAGTGGCTTCCCTGATAGCTCGGTTGATAAAGAATCTGCTTGCAATGCAGGAGACCCCAGTTCGATTCCTGGGTCAGGAAGATCCCCTAGAGAAGGGATAGGCTACCCACTTCAGTATTCTTGGGGTTCCCTTGTGGCTCAGCTGGTAAAGAATCCGCCTGCAATGCGGGAGACCTGGGTTTGATCCTTGGGTTGGGAAGATCCCCTGGAGAAGGGAAGGCTACCCACTCCAGTATTCTGGCCTGGATGAACTATATAGTCCATGGGGTCGCAAAGAGTCAGACACGACTGAGTGACTTTCATTCACTTCACTCTCTAGTAAGCAGTGCAGGTGGGATTAGCCCCATTTTATAAATAAGAACATGTAGACCCAAAGAGATATTACTTGCCCAAGGTATAGCTTCAGTTCTTAATATTCCTTTATGCTTCTGATACATAGCTCTGATTGCCATTGGGAAGGTTCCATAAAACTTGGAATTCCTGGCAGTAATTCTTAAAATCAATTCTTAGAATATTATTTTTGGAGTATGCTGTGGTTGTGGTTCTGGAAATTTTTGCAGTTAAAGAGGGTTTTTTAAAATGTAAAATAGTTTTTTTTTTTTTAAGGTGAAATATGTGATGGCACCATGTTGCCCCCTTATGGAACTTTTGATATATGCAAAGTTCTTTACTGAATTAGTCTTTTATTGAACCGAGGCAAATAAAACACAATTTACAAGCGTTAGCTTTTCTTAAGGTAACATATTACCTTATAGTTTTCATCTTTCAAATGTATTATTGCTGAAATTTTGCCAAATTTAAGGAAAATGTGATTATGGGTAAGTTGACGTAAATCTTTGTGAAAACTTTTAACTATATGTCATGGTCCCTATCACCCACATCCACAGGCCTAATAATTTTGTACACATTTTTAAAATGTATCTGACAAAATGGAGTGGTAGTCTTAATATTTTACTTGGGGCATAAGATGGCTTAAGTTTCATATTTGTGAAATGTTTGGAAATTTGGTTAAGTTTTTTTAAAAAAGTGAGTTTAAGTTCCAGCTCTGCCTCTTGTTGGTTGCATAGCCTCTGGTAAGACTCTTAATTTCTTTGAGCCTCAGCATTTTCCTTTGTAAAATGGGGAGAATGGTGCCATTTGTGATGCATTTGAAACAATTCCTTGTGCAGATTATGTGTGCAAGAGTAAAAGTTGTTGTGGTAGTTGTAGTAGCTGTAAGCCCTGGGACTTCAACTCCTCAATTATTACCTGGGAAGGTTGTACTGAAGGAGGTCCAGGCCCTCTTGGGTTCTTTATCTCTGATCTTAGGGGTGCAGGATAGATGGGAAGGAGGAGGCACCAAGGTCAGTGTTTTCATCTCCGACCTGGGAAGTCGTTCCCTCTCCACCAAACCTGGGAGGAGCAGAGATTTCAGTTAATTTGCTAGTAGGGGCTCGTGGTGTGGGCCACTGTTTCTGAGCACTGAAGGGAGTTAGATACAGTGGGGTGACTTCAGATATGAGCTCCCTCCAGGCGTGTGCAACCACATACCCCCAGGGCCACACTCCTCAGATGAGACACTGATGGAGAAAGTCATCAGGTACAGGGGAGCTGGTGGTAGGGAATGACTGGGGTTTCAGAGAACGTGGAATGCCAGGCACTAACAACATCTAGAAATGGAATGTAGAAGGCTCACCAAAGGAACCCATGACAGGGAAATTCTGCCTGTTGTCCCCAGGACTCACCTTCATCCTGTCAAGGATAAACAAAGCTGGACAGGAGTGGAAGCTGTGAAAATGGATCTGATTCTATAGCTACTGACAGTAGGGGAAAGAGCTGAGCTCCTTTCTGGCTTGTGTAGGGGTGACAAGGCATTTAAAAGAGGAAAATAGGGAGGAGGGAGGGCGGGGGATCCAGTGAAACTGTGGAAATGTGCCTAGACAGCTCTGGGCACTGGCTGGCAGTGACGGAATTAGGGTTCTGCCTCCCGCCTGTGGAGACTGGGGGCCCATCCTCAGATGTTAACACTTCAAAGGAATGGCTCCCAGGTCCTCTAGAAAGACACTCCCGGGTTGTAGGAGAAGCAGTACATTTCCCAGGAACAGAGGAAGGATTAGCAATTGTGAGCCCTTTTTAAGGAAATGCTCTAAGAAAGGGAGATCAAGGCCCATCCTCAGGGTCGGGGTCGGCAGGGAAGCTGTATATTTGCTGGCAGCATTGTGCTTTCTCAGGCACGCATTTTGATGGGCTGGGGGAGGGGGTGTTGGGGTCGTTCCAGGGACACAGGGTTGTGTGCTGGAAACCAGGCTCTGCTGAGGCAAAGCAGAGGTTTCAGTGTAGGGCTCACCAGGAAGCCTTCTCTGACCAGTATCACCCTGGTGGGCCTCCATCTGTCAGCCTTGGTGGCATTCGGAAACCAGAACACTCATGGTTGGTCCACTCACTCCACAAGGATTGGTTGGGAGCCTTTTACATGAGGGACAGTGTTCAAGAGTCAGGAGTTTTAGAACTGTCTATGTAAAAAATACCCACAACCTAAAAGTTGAGAGTTATGATTTATTTGGTGGGAATTTTGAGGACTCCAAGGCTTCCCTGGTGGCTCAGCTGGTAAAGAATCTGCTGCAATGTGGGAGACCTGGGTTTAATTCCTGAGTTGGGAACATTCCCTGCAGAAGGGAACGGCTACCCACTCCAGTATTCTGGCCTGGAGAATTCCATGGACTACACAGTCCATTGGGTCACAAAGAGTCAGACATGACTGAGCGACTTTCACTTCACTTTTAGGACTCCAAGCCTGGGAGAGAGCATCTCAAGTAGCCCTGAGAGAACTGCTCCAAGGAGATGGGGGAGAGGGGAGATGCTTTGCTATATATGGGAAAATACAAGAGTCTGGGCTTTCTTAAATCGTTCCTTTGATATGCCCCTCAGCTATCTGGGGCCAGTATACTGTTTTCAGATCCTGAGCTTCCTTTCCTCAGGGCTCACCATAGGGAGTGGCTACAGTCTGATGGCTGCTAGATGTCAGGTATTCTTTCCTTTCTGAGTTCCTCAGGACTCACCAGCTCACATCCATGGTAGCTGCTTTGACTGGTGCAGCTTGCTGACTGATAAGGCAGGAAATGTCCCATTTCTCAGAACTGTTTGCATTTTTCTCTGGTTGTTTTATTTGTGTTAGTTTTACCTTAACTAAATCGATAGTTAATGTCTTTGAGGTTAGAGACCCTATCTTATTTATCTGTCTTCCGTTCAGTTTGTAATTTAGTAGAGCCCAACAAATATTCACTTGAATTTATTCAATATAATTGAATCACAGAATAAATGAAGAAGGTAAAGGAAAACAAAATTTGAGTAATTTGGTTGTCAAATGGAGAAGAAAGAGAAAATGACAATATCAAAATGATAAAAAAGAGTATTTTACTACCCTTTTTGACATGAAGAAGAAACTCAAATTCACCCTAAAGGCCACTCTAACTTCCCTTATTTTTCTGAAATATTGTAAAAAATATTTGCTATTTGCTTCCCTAATTATAAGGAAGGAATGAATCTCTGAGATAACACTGTGTAGGTGATATATTGAACATTGCTGAAAATAGTAAAAATTTCTACTAGTTTAACATTCACCTAAACCTTAAGAAAAGGTACAAAGAATTTTATTCCTCCTAGATATTAAGAATATTCTCAGATCTTTCCAGCTCTGTAGCAGAGTGGGTAACTCTCAGATGGCAGGTTTCCCTGGAGGGAGGCCAGGCTGCAGTTGGCCGAGTTGTAATATTTTCATCTGAGGTGTTGGCATAAAGGCTCCCACAACTGCTTCTAAAGGAAGGCCAAGGTTGGGTAAGGGTTAGGGCTAGCACAGAACTGGAAGACATAGAGCTGCTTTTATAAAGATACATACATTTTATCCGGCAGACTTTTTCCATTATAGCCCCACGTGTCTTAATATATTTCAGTGGTCTCAGTTAGGGTGGTTCTGCCTTCCAAGGGACATTTAGCAGTGTCTGAAGATATTTTTGATAGTCACAATGGGGGGATTTGCTGCTGGCATCTAGTAGGCAGAGGACAGGATGCTGCTAAATACCCTACAGTGCACAGAACATCTCCCCACAACAAAGAATCATCCAGCCTAAAATGTCGAGATTGCCAAAATGGAGAAACCCATTCATTCTGAACTGTGTCAGCTAACACCTTACTACTCAGAGTGTGGTCCCCAGAGGACATCAGCATCACTTGGAAGTTTGTGAGAAATGCAGATTCTCAAGATCCTCTACAGACTCACTGGATTAGGATCTGCACTTTCATAATATCCTATCCTCAGGTGGTTCATAGGCAGTCAGTTTTGAGAAGTAAGACCAACACTCTCTGAGAACTATAGCGGGCAAGGCAGGGTGATAAGTGTCTCAGGGTAACCAAATTAAGAAGAGGCAGAATCCCAGCTCTCCTAGGTACTATCTGTAAATCCACAAAAACTCACTTCTCCAGCTATTTTTGTTTTTCATTTTCATTTAAGTATCTTTCACTTCTTTACTCCCTTTCCATCCTTCCTTCCTTCCTCTCTAGTTACTCTGCTTCATCAAAGCTATATTCTTTTCTCTTTATCCCACGTGTGTGCATTGCTTTTTCTAGGTCTTTAATTTTGAGCCACTCTTGATGCCAAAAAAAAAAAAGAAAGAAAAAAGGCAGACACTTATCTTTTTAATTAAAGAAAATTATCCTAGAGGGAAAAGTGGGTAGAATCTGGAAGGACAGCCGTACTTTCTGAAACGTGATATAACACAATTAACCTTAACCTTCCTGCACTGAGCCTTCAGTGGTAAGATATTAAAAAAGGAAGGCAATAAAGCTTATCCAGTACTAATTTAATCAGACACCAGTGCAATTGGTCTCTTTGATATACCTTTTGTCAACGCAGCTTCAGGTTTTGAATAAACAATCTAAACCCCTGGAAATTTGCCATATTGACTTACCAGCAAAATTTCTGCTGAACCAAAGCATAATAATAGGACTGATGAAAAAATAAAATTTAGCCTGCATACCATGTCAGTGTACCATAAAATTATGGAAATTTTTTAGCTGTTTAGGAATTTTCTCTTTTTAAGTGTTTGCTTATGTCAAGTTCACCATCTATTAGCTCCATATTTCTCTATAGAAAATATGAGCTAAAATTTTAAACCACTGAAGCAAACTTCAGTTCAACTTGATATACATTTTTTTAATCACTTACTGCCTACAAGAACTGGAATAGGAATTATGGGATATTCAAAGAGATTAAGATACTATCCCTGCCCTAGCTTGTAATCTGGTGTGTATGTGTGTCCATGCTTGTGTGTTGGAATGAATGTGAAGTGAGAGTCACATTCAGTCATGTCCGACTCTTTGCGATCCCATACACTATATAGTCCATGGAATTCTCCAGGCCAGAATACTGGAGTGGGTAGCCTTTCCCTTCTCCAAGGGATCTTCCCAACGCAGAGACCAAACACAGGTCTCCCGCATTGCAGGCAGATTCTTTACCAGCTGAGCCACAAGGGAACCCTGAGAATACTGAAGGGGGTAGCCTGTCCCTTCTCTAGGGGATGTTCCTGACCCAGGAATCAAACCTGGATCTCCTGCATTGCAGATGGATTCTTTAAGTGAATAAGCATATGCAGAAATTTGTTCGTGGTGTATTAATACATGAATCAACCAAGAGTTGCAGGAGTTTGTAATGAAATATGCATGCCTACTGTCTCTTTGTTCCAGAAAGTAGATTTTGAAATTAAAAAAATGAAAAATAGGACTGAAGAAGTTCTAGTTCCTAAAAAACTGTTTTTTTCTCAGTGACATTTTACATCCTGGTTAATAGTTTCAGGAAAGCTTAAGGAGCATAAGCAGATCTGATATTCTCAAAAAATTATCACTCCTATTTATGCCTGTTTTCCCCAGAATTTCTTCATAGCTTTATTTTTCAAAACATCTCATCATAGCTGTATAACTCTTTTCCCTCCCTTTTAAAACTCTGGAGATACCAAAGCAGAAACTTACTCTTTTTGATTGTCAATCTAAGCCATCCATGGAAAACAGTGACACTGTTTTGTAAATACTGAAGAGAACCTACTAAAAGTAATAAGAAGCATATTTTTAAATCAGTTTAATTGAATAAAATTTATCTTACTTAGGAATGACTTGTAGAAAGAGTACCAATAACAGTCACTATGCAATTTTTTTTCACCTGGCATCTGTTTGAGACTTTAATAAGGAAGATCTAGAAGTGATCTCCAACTTTTCTCTGTGTCCTAATTAATATTCAAAAGGACATATGCTATCTAGAAATGACAAGTAATGAGAAAGCTAGTCTTTTTGCTTATACCCTGCGACCTTGCAAATGACTCTTTGTGCCAAAAATTGCATCAATATTTGGACTGAATTCCTAAAGTAAATCAAAGGACCTTGAGTCATACTAAAGCTTCATTCAATTAAGCATTAGAAGATTAATTTTTAAAAGAAGCTAAAAAATTGGTCTTACATGATAAGTTTCAGAGGGCAGTGTTCACTTTTTGAAACTGGCAGGTGTGTCCTCACTGTGTGATATTGAAGATTATTAAGGTAAGAGTGTATGTTCACCATCATATGAAGCAAATCTACTTCATTACTAATACTGGCCTTGAATTTTTCAAAAATGCTTGTATTTGCCTCAAATTCCATGAATCATGTTCTCTATGAATCAAACCCTGTGTTTCATTCCTCACACGTGGCTCTTCTGCAGCCTCCATTCTTACACTGCTGGCTGCTTTTGACTTGATGTCAAATCTTAGAGTTAGGTGGGTTTGTTTTGTTTTTTAAATGAGATAATGAAAAGTTCTCTTTGGAATAAAAATATGCTGGCACATTAGGAAGCTAAAAGCTAGTAAAGGAACTTTTGAAAGGAATTCAGAAATCCTGCTTCTGAGGAAATAGATATAAAGGAATCATATTTTATATAATATTGAACAGATGTACTTCTGTTTTGTCTTATAATCATTTTTCCTCTTTCAGTCTTTCACCTTCAAGCCTGAACCATGACATCAAAAGCTTCAGAGAAGTGGAGTGTGGGCTCCATCTGGGCACCCTTTGAACCGAGCGCGTCATCAGGATTCTGTAGGTATGTCCTGGTTAGACCCCATCCTTGCGGGAGGAAGGAGGTAACAGGGCAGAGGGAACACATGGTGACAAAGTATCTGGGTGGCTTTTCTAGACTAAAGTGCTAAATGTGGAGATGTTCAGGTGGAGGGAGAGAAGAGGTGAAAGAAGGATGGCTTTTGCACTGTTTTTTATTGGGAGAAGGAATCTCACAAGGTGACTCTTCTCATAACCATGTGAGCAACTGCAGAGTCAAGTAGATGGAGTGAGAGCTTGATTCCCCTGAATATCCCTTTCTAGAAACTTCTGAGAATACTGTAGAGAACTATCTAGATAGCTAAGGGCATTGGGCAAAATTAAAAGGAGGGGTGTGACTCCAGTAGGGCAAAGTGACACTAAGCAAGGGTGAGGGGCCCACTTGGGGTGGAGGTAGAATGAAGTCAAGGGTCAGACCTCAGCAGACCCAGCTGAGAAAGACTCGACAGTCCCTCAGGCCCAAGAGATGCCAGGTGTGGCTCCGTGCTCAGAATAGGAGACGGAAGGCAGGGGATGGTGACCATGTACCCGGGACCCCACCACCACTCTCTGAGCTGCCATCTTGAAGAAGAGCCGGGGGAGCAGAGGAAGTTTAAAGTGCTCGGGCCTGTGCTCTGAAGTTCTGAGTTATATTTGTGCTTTTCTCTCTTAACAGGGTGGGGGCCCTCCCTTAGGAATGTCAGCAATTCTAGAACATAAATAAGCAGCAGGGTTTCTGAGCACAGCTGAGTGTAGGATGGTAAAATTTCCCAGGCTGCCAGACAGATCTGGCTCCCTAATCCTGGGGCCTATTAATGTAATTTACACCCATTGAGTTTTTTCAGTTTCAAGAATTTCTCAGCTGTAAAACTATACAGTAAACTTTGAAGGGTAGGCAAGACAGTAATGACCTAATGACCCTATTATTGCAGTGTTTGAGGTTTTGGCAGTGAGAAGATTTGCCTTGGGGCGTGTGGCCTCCGTGGGGAGAGGGGCTGCTGGGAGGGGCTCCACGTTTACACGGAGCCCTCAGGAAGAGGCGTGGGAGAAGGCTGCCCTGGCTGCTTGTCCTGCGTTGCTCTCGATGTCCATCTTCCCCTTGCCACCTCCAGGCTGACTCTTCCTCTTCTTCCATTTTCAATGGGTCTTTTGTTCTGTGTTGGAACTGCCTAATGGGTAGGTTGGGCCCAGGGACCCCAGAATGAAGGCCTCTCAGATAAGCTTTCTAACAGTCAAATAACTGCAGTCACCCCTGAAGAGAGCACAAAGCCATTTCCTGTAAGGAGAGGACATTCCTTCCATAATGCCTGCCCCAGGAGTTAGAACCACAGGGCAATTAAAGTCTGGCCAAGCAGTTCTGGTTTGTTCATTTCAGTTTGCTCTTCAATGCTGCAATGGAGAACAACATTCCTAGTTTTTGAAGGAACTCTCACTTCCCCCTCCTTATAAATGTTTTTTTTAGCTAAACTTCTCTTCACTGTCAAGTATGAGAACAAATGTGCAGATGTCCATTAAGAGATTTATGATAAATGGTTATTTATCTTAAAATGGTATTTATCTTATAGGAGATTTTTCATGAATTTGTGCTACTCAATGCCACACCCTTCCTTTTTCCCCACAAAACACCTGTGATGTGGAGTGGGTGGTTTGTGGAGCCTAAAACCCATTTTGTTAATGAACAAAAGCAAAGAAAAAGAGCAAAGAAAAAGAGATCTAGACAAGAAAGAAAAGGCAGGCATGTTAAAAAAATGTCCTTTTGAGAACTCAAGAGAGAAACAATCACTCAGGTTTGCAAGGGAAACTGATGGCAGTAGAAATATATATATTTTTAATATGCATTTTATTAACATATGTTACTGATGAAGATAATAGAATACATAGAAACAGTACAAGTTCTTGAGACTGTGATCTTATATTAGGGTGAGGGGACTAAGAAGATAGTGGAGACAAATCCTTCAGGTACAGTTAGACTGAGAGACTCATTTAGTGTGTAAGTAATTCCTGCCCATAGAATCATCTGTCCTTCAGCAAAAACATAAGAACTGTCTTCTTTCATGATTCTTGGCAAGAGTGAGTGAATAAAATTTTGAGGAAGGTAATTACTTTGCAAGATGTTATCAATTAAGTAAGAGGAAAAAATGAGAAAAAAGTAGGAAAATGTTCCATTGTGGCATAATTTACTTTTCTTATGGTTAGTGTGAGAATTTTTTAATTGAAGTATAGTTGTATAATATAAGTTGTATAAGTTACAGGTGTACAATATAGTGATTCATAATTTTAAAATTATACTCCACTTATAGTTATTATTAACTTATAGTTATTATAGTTATTGTGACTTCCCTGGTGGCTCAGATGGTAAAGTGTCTGCCTACAATGCAGGGGACCTGGGTTCAATCCCTGGGTCGGGAAGATTCCCTGGAGAAGGAAATGGCAACCTACTCCAGTACTCTTGCCTGGAAAATCCCTTGGATGGAGGAGCCTGGTAGGCTACAGTCCATGGGGTTGCAAGGAATCGGACACGACTGAGTGACTTCACTTTCACTTTATAGTTACTATAAAATATTGATTGTATTCCCCATATTGTACAATATGCCCTTGTAGTTTAGTTTATACCTAACAGTTTGTACCTGTTAATCCCCTTCCTCTATCTTGCCCCTCCCACTCCCTTCTCCCCTTTGGGTAACCACTGTTGTTCTTTATATCTGTGAGTCTGCTGCTTTTTTGTTATATTCACTGTGTGTGTGTGTGTGCTCAGTCTTGTCCAACTCTTTGCAACCCCCATAGAATGTACCCCTCCAAGCTCCTCTGTCCATGGAATTTCCCAGGCGAGAATCCTGGAATGGGTTTCCATTTCCTACACCAAGGGATCTTCCTGGCCCAGGGATCAAACCTGAATCTCCTGTTATGTTTTTTAGGTTCCACATAAAAATCATATCCTACAGTTTTTGTCTTCTTTTGTATGACTTCCTTCACTTAGACTACTGCCCTCCAAGTCCATCCATATTGCTACAATGGCAAAATTTCACTCTTCTTTATGGCTGAGTAGTATTCCATTGTGTATATAAAGAACATCTTTATACATTCATCTGCTGATGGAAACTTAGGTTGCTTTCATATCTTGGCATTCGTAAATAATGCTGCTATGAACATTGGGGTGCATGTATATTTTCATATTAGAGGTTTTGTTTTTTTAAAAAATATATACCCAGGAGTGGAATTGCTGGGTCATAGCGCTTCCCTGGTAGCTCAGCTGGTAAAGCATCTACCTGAAATGCAGGAGACCCTGGTTCTATTCCTGGGTCAGAAAGATCCCCTGGAGAAGGGATAGGTTACCCACTCCAGTATTTTTGGGCTTCCCTGGTGGCTCACATGGTAAAGAATCTGCCTGCAATGCAGAAGACCTGGGTTCGATCCCTGGGTTGGGAAGATCCCCTGGAGGAGGCATGGCAACCTACTCCAGTATTTTTGCCTGGAGAATCCCCATAGACAGAGGAGACTGGTGGGCTACAGTCCATGAGGGTCGCAAAGAGACGGACATGACTGAGCAACTAAGCATAGCACAGTATGATAGTTCTATTTGTAGTTTTTGGGGAAACCTCCATACTGTTTTCCACAGTGGCTGCACCAATTTACATTTCCACCAACAGTGTACAAGAATTCCCATTTTTTCCATTGTGGAACAATTTTTATGTGCTAGCCCAGTGCTTAGCACATAGTATTTATTGAACAAATAATTGAATCATATTTATAACATACAAGAAAGTAAGTTTCCTAAAACCAACATTTGACAGCCACATGATCCCAGGGCTACTAACTGACACTAATTCTACAGTATCCACTATGTCATGCCACCTCCTGGTTACCTTGATTAGGCACCTACATTGGATGCATGGTCAGCTCTCTGTGTATGTTGATTTCCACATCCTTGGGTTCTACATCCATGGATTCTACCAACTGCAGATTGAGACTATTCAGAAAAATAATTCAGAAAGTTCTGAAAGGCAAAATTTGAACTTGCTCTTGAGTCAGCAACTATTTACACAACACTGCCATTGTATTTATATCTATATGCTTGGTATAACTTTGTATTAGGTATTATATAAATGATCTAGAGATGATTTAAGGTATAAAGGAGGATATGTAAAGAATATGGGAGGTTATATGCAAATATAACCATTTTTTATAAGGAACTTGAGCATCCATGGGTATCAATATTGGTGGGGGTGCTGGAACCAATCCCCTGCAATATTAAGGGGCAACTATATAACAGTTTTATGTGAGCTGCTAGTAATGAAAGTATCTAGGGGTGGATACTTTCTACCAAATGAAATAAATACAGGCTGTCCAATTAAATTTGAATTTCAGATAAATATCAACATTTTTTTTTTTAGTAAAAACATACCCCAAATATTGTTATGTGGTTTCTGCTGGGTCCCGCACTCCATTCTTTCTCTTCTGCCTTGGTTCTCATCAATTCATTCACTCAACACACACTTTAATGGGCAGCTTCTCTGTGCTGTGTTCTGGGTGTGGGGAGAAGAAGCAACAGAACTGGCAAGTTCGTTGCCCTCATGGAGGCGGGGATTAAACCAGGTAAGGAAATACCTCACAGACTTTCAGAAATGTCAAGGGCATCAAAGCAAAAGCAAGGGAGTGATGGGATGGTGAACATAAAGGGTAGAGACCATGGCTAAGTCGCTGTCCAGGAAAGACGTCTCTGAGATAGGATTTGAGGACAGAACGCTGTGAAAATGTGAGTCACGTAGAGATCCGGGACAAAACTGTCAAGTCAGTGGGCTTAGTCACTCAGTCGTGTCCGACTTTTTGTGACCCCATGGACGATAGCCCACCAGGCTCCTCTGTCCATGAGGATTCTCCAGGCAAGAATACTGGAGTGGGTTGCTATGCCCTCCTCCAGGGGATCTTCCCAAGCCAGGGATTGAGCCTAGGTCTCCTGCATTGCAGGCGGATTCTGTACAGTCAGAGAGGACAGCAAATATGCCCAGGTAGCTAACCTAAATTTAAAAAGATTTAAAAGTTATATATTTTTAGCAGTACTTCTATTCTCTACCTCCACGATTATTTTTAATTGTCCATTTTATCAAATGGACAATTTGTATTAAATCAGCAGAAGACACAAAGAAACTGGCCAACACGGCTTCTCTGCTGCAGCAGGAGATATTATGGCAAAACCCTGCTTGTTCTTGTGGAGAGTTTTTCCTGAGAAATCACTTCCCTGCCCCAGCCCCGTCCTGGATAATGAGAGGCAGCATCTTCTGAAGCCAACGTCATCCATGCACTGGGGCTTTGAGCAACGGGCAGCAGAGTAATTAGGCTGCTCTACTTTAACTTAATCAGGAGACAAGGTACTAACTTTGAAATAAAAACAGCTCCTATAAGGCACATTCCCCAGTAAAATACAGAATAAAGTGCCATGAGGAATACTGACCTTAGTTTCTCAATAAAAATTGTTCCCACCTCCTGGCATGTGGGTCCATACAGTTGGTCACATGCTGCTGCTGCTGCTGCTGCTAAGTCGCTTCGGTCATGTCCGACTCTGTGCGACCCCATAGACGGCAGCCCACCAGGCTCCGCAGTCCCTGGTGTTCTCCAGGCAAGAACACTGGAGTGGGTTGCCATTTCCTTCTCCAGTGCATGAAAGGGAAAAGTGAAAGTGAAGTCGCTCAGTCGTGTCCCACTCTTTGCGACCCCATGGACTGCAGCCTACCAGGCTCCTCCGTCCATGGGAGTTTCCAGGCAAGAGTACTGGAGTGGGGTGCCATTGCCTTCTCCGGCCACATGCTAAAGATGGCTAAAGTCCTACCTTCGCACTAGATCCTGTCCTCTTGCCTACTCAGTGGCATAGCTTTGGAAAGGATCATTTCTTACTTGCAACCTCCAGTTTTCACCTCTCTACTGCTAATAATGTAAAGTCATACTCTTTTCTCACATCTTCTGAAAACCCTCTCTTGACCTCATATCTTTCTCCAGCTATTGCTTCATTTCTAAATTCTATTTCTGTTATTCGTGTATGCATGTGTGCTAAGTAGCTTCAAGTGTGTCTGACTCTTCGAGACCCTATGGACTGTAGCCTGCCAGGCTCCTCTGTCCATAGGATTCTCCAGATAAGAATACTGGAGTGGGTTGCCATGCCCTCCTCCAGGTTATCTTCCAGGCCCAGAGATTTAATGTGCATCTCTTATATCTATCTCTGGCATTGGCAGGCAGGTTCTTTATCACTAGTGCCACCTGCGAAGCCCTATCATAATTCCTTGAAATAATAGTAATGCTTGCTGGCTCCTGTATCACTGTATATCTCTGTAATTCTCTCTGATCAGGCTTTGGGACCCACCATTCCAGGAACACTGCTCTTGTCAAGGCCACATAGTCCACCCAGCTAACATCAAGCATCAGGCTCTGCCCTCAGCTTTTGATGGTGCATCACTTCTGCTCCTGGAAGCAGTTGGCTTCCAGACCCCTCATTTTCGGTTCTTCTCCTGTCTCACTTGACACCCTTTCTCAGCCTCTGTAGATAGTGTGTCCTCATTGCCCTGACTTCTAAATGTTAGATGCTCCAGGGTTTGGTTTTCAGACATTTCTCTCCTTTCTACACTCATTCTCTTGGTGGTTTTATTCTATTTCTATACTTTTGTGTCCCAAATTTGTCTTTCCAGCCAGGACTTCTGCCTTGAATGCCTGTCTCCCGTATGCAACTACCTATTCAAACTGCTCACATACACCTCAAATGTTGTCTGCCTCTACATCTTTCCTGGGCTATTCTCACCACTGTCTCTCACCTAATGAACTATAGTAGTAGCTTCTTAATTAGTCTTCCTGTTTCTATCCTTGTCCCTCTATGGTCTGTTTTGGAGATGGAGTTGGAGTGATGCTTCGTATGCATGTAGACTGTATCCTGCCTTTCTTAAAGCCCCAACTTTTCTCAAGCCCCAACTTTTCTCTATGTCAGAGGAAAAGCCTGAGTCCTGATGCTGGCTGCCAAGGACCCCTGCTCTCTGGCCCCCTTGCTCTTCCCTGGCTCACTTTCTCTTTTGCCACTCTGGTTCCTTGCTGTTTCTCATCAGTCAGATCCCTTGGGCCTGTGTTCCTTCTCTGCATGGAGTGATCTTTCTTCGGATCTTTGTGACTCTGTGTTCTTTAAGTTTTCTGTTCATATGTCAAGCCAAGAAGTTTCCACTGACCACTCTATTTAAAATAGTATCCTCATGTCCCCAGTGTGCTATCTCCCTTTCCAGCCTGATTTTGCTCTCAGTACCTGTAACCTTCTAGTGTGTATATAAGACACACATGCTTGTATAGGCTCCTTGCCCTACCTCTCTAGCATATAAGCCCTCTGAGGTCAGGGATTTCTGTTTCCTTCATTACCATATTTGCAGGCCCCAGAAGAATGCCCTGCAAATGCAGATGATCAGCAAATATTTATTAAAAGAAAGAGATCATGCTTTATCATTTAGTACCTGATCAGCCAGTGGGATAAAACATTTGGAATCAAGAATTAATCTGGTTGTGTTTCAAGAAGCTTCTTCAGGAGTCAGTTGCTTTTCCTTAGTTTATCCTAATGGGTTATGAAGTTTCAATTATAAATGGCACTGTAAACAAATTCTGAAAGTAATGATAGTTTCAGTTGTTGTTTAATTGCTAAGTCATCTCTGACTCTTTGTGACCCCTTGAACTGTAGCCCACCAGGCTCCCCTGTCCATGAGGTTCTACAGGCAAGAATACTGGAGTGGGTTGCCATTCCCTTCTCCAGGGGATCTTCCTGACCCAGGGATTGAACCTGCGTCTCTTGAGTCTCCTCATTGGCAGGCCGATTCTTTACCACTGTGTCACCTGGGAAACTCGATAGTTTCAGTAAATCTATGTAATAATGAAGGCTAATAAAGACATAGTTTTCATCTGGTTATGGGCTTCCCTGGTGGCTCAGACAGTATAGAATCCACCTGCAATGCTGGAGACCTGGGTTCAATCCCTGGGTTGGGCAGATCCCCTGGAGGAGGGCATGGCAACCTGCTCTAGTATTCTTGCCCAGAGAATCTCCATGGACAGCGGAGCCTGGCAGGCCACAGTCCATGGAGTGGTAGAGTCGAACACGACTGAGTGACTAAGCATAGAGCGTGGTAATAATGATCAAAATGATTGAAATTCCATTTGTACATTTTGTGTTGAAATAAATTAACAAAAATTTAAATAATCATTTTAATATAATAATGTGTTACATATACAATGAAGTACTTATAACTCTTTGCAAGTGTTTTTCAGAAAAATACTTTCTAAAGACGGTAAGTTGAGTCTGTGCTGCAGAAGCCAGAAAATAATAGATGGGCTAATACTGCCCTCTAGTGGAAAATAGCAGACATACAACATCGAAATCTGATTCTCAAAAGACTCCATTATTTTAGTTCAGGGAATGCCTGGGGCTGGATGTTTCCAATCATTTGCTTTTATAGTGTTGTGTGTTAGTCGCTCAGTCGTGTCTGACTCTTTGTGACCTGATGGACTGTAGCTTACCAGGCTATTCTGTCCATGGGACTCTCTGGGCAAGAATATTGGAGTGGGTTGCCATTTATAGTGTTGAATTACAAATTTTAATTTTATGTTTAAAATCTGAATTATATAAAAGCCTTGGATAAGCAATGTACAAAAAACACATATGACCAATCAACTTTTCAAAAATACGTTATTTCATAAGAATCGAAAAATACAAATTAAGAAAAGGGAAGTATACCTTTTCATCTGTCAAATCAGTAAGTAGTTTGAAAAGAAATTGAAGGTATGAGCAAGGATCATTGTTGGTAGGAGCATAGTTGGCATTAATTTCTTTACCTGGAGTTCTTTTTTGAGGGAGAAATACCCTAAAATTGTGTAAAGATTTTTGTGTGTATTTATATTTTTTTCCTGAAGAGGGGTAAAATTCCATCAGATTCTCAAAGCCCATGCTCCCAAGTGTTAAGAACAAATGTGTAAATTATTTCTGGGGATGGAAATTGGCAATTTTTAAAAAGTGATTTTATTTATTTTTGGCTGTGATGGGTCTTCATTGTTTCCTGGACTTTTCTCTGTTTGCAGCAAGCAGGGGCTTCTCTAGCTGCAGTGAGGAGGCTTCTCATTGCAGTGGCTTCTCTTGTTGTGGAGCCTGGGCTTCAGGGCTGGTGAGACTCAGTGGTTGTGGCTCCTGATCTTTAGAGCACAGGCTCAATAGCTGTGGCACATGGGCTTAGTTGCTCCACGCCATGTGGGATCTTTCTGGACCAGGGATGGAACCCCTGTCTCCTGCATTGGCAGGTGAATTCTTTACCACCGAGTCACCAGGGAAGCCTGGAAATTGGCAATTTGTGCCAAAAAAATATTCATGGGTATGTGAATAACTGAATTGTTTTGATGTTTAGCAGTTACAAACAATGTAAATGCTCAACAATAGGGAAGTTGCAAATAAATTACATTCCAGTCCTAGGAGGGTGTCACTGTGGCTATTAGCAATCGTGCTGTAGAATTAATGATTCTTTCACCTGTAAATTTTATTAGCAAAGAAACTAGTGAGGGAGGCTGTATAGGGAAGCAATAATTTCTGAGCCTGATTTTTCTTTTAACTGCAAATCACCAAGCAGAACTTCTCCAGTACAATGGTGCCATTGAAGGCCTTGATTAAGTCTGTCTATCTTTCCATTTGATACTGTGCTTTAGTTATGAACCTTCCCAGCCCTCAGTAGAAATGGGGGTGAGGAGGGGTCACGTTGTAGTATTGTGAGAAAACTGCATTGCTCATGCAGATAATGTTCCACCCAAAGAGGAATCATAACTTTGGAAACACAAGTGCAGCAGTTACAACAAATGAAACTTCTAATAGGGCAGGATCTTCAAGACACAAGGTAAAGAGAAAAAAGCCATGAGCTGGACAGTCCTGCTATCCTTGGTGTCAGTTTACCTGCACCTTTTTTTTTTTTTAAAAAAACTCTGGATACCAAGGATGTGTGGCAGCAGTGGTGGCCTGAGGGAAGGGAACTGTGGAAACTGGGAGGTGCAGACAGAGACTTCCTTTATTTATACTGCAAAGCTTTTGTACATCTGACCTCCCCCATCCTGACCTATGGATCACTTGATCAGATTACAAAGACAAAGCCACCATACAAAAACATCTACCCAAAGAAAACTTTGTCATTGAAAAAAATGCTTCCAGTCCTCAGAGTATGGCTTCTTTGTTTGGAGCAACATCAAAATGTTTATGTATTTAGTTAAAACCCATTTTTAGGCTTTTGGTCAAGCACTCTCATGTTTTTTATTTCCCATTGTGTGATTCCTGAAATCCCATCTGGTCTTTAAGTGATTTTTATCTGAACTATTAATTGCAATATATGAAAGTAAATAATAAATGTAAGACATTAATTACAGAGTCACTACTTCTAAAATAGTTAGATAAAATCCTAGGAAGATGTACTGTTTCTACGAAGGTAAGACCCTTTCTCTCATATACATAAAGTTACACCTTCATACTCCAGTGAAGATGGCTTGCAATATAAAAAGACTGACAACTACAGTTATAATTAGGTTTTGCTTATTTCCTTTGGAGTTTATAGTCCAGAAAGCTCATGGAAATGATGAGAGTCTTATAACCTTTTATGGGTTGATTTGTGCCCCAGCTTCATCCCCTCATTCTTGTGCTGAAGTCCGAAGCATCTCATCCCCCACCTAGAATGTGATCTTGTTTGGAAAAAGTGTCCTTGCAGGTGTAATTAGTTAAGATGAAGTCATACTGGAATAGGGTGGGCTTTAATCCAATATGACATTGGTGTCCTTATAAAAAGGAGAAATTTGGACACAGACATGCACACAGGGAGCACACTGTGTGACGATAAATGCGGAGTTCGGGGTGACGGTTCTACAAGCCAAGGAATGCCAAAGACTGCCAGCCAAATACCAAAAGTCAGGGGAGAGGCATGAAACAGATTCTTCGTCACAGCCTTAAGAAGGAACAGAGTCTGCCAACATCTCGATCTTCAACTTCTAGCCTCCCAAATTGTGAGTTCTGGAGAAACAATAAGCTCTCTTTTAAGTTATTCCAGCAAATAAATATACCTCCCAACCCAAATGAAATCAATCAGGAAAACAAACTTGAAAAAGTGAAGACAGACCATTCTACAGGGGCCAGAGCACTCTCTCCTTAAAAAAACTTCTAATGTTTTAAATAGGCAAAGAAGACTATGTGCAAACAGCAAAAAATGTGGGAGTCTAATTCCCAAAGCAGCAAGAGCTCAGTAGGTATAACCGAATGGTAACCACATGTGCCCTGCCTTGGTGCTGAGTGCCTTACTTAGATAACTGCTAATTCTTCCAGCAGTGCACAAAGTTGATATAGTTTACAGAGGCTACTGAGCCTTAGAAGAATAAATGATGATCACAAGGCACTGTAGACAGTAAGTCTTGAGTTCAAAATTTTGACCCAGGTTTGACATTGTCTGATTCAGAATTGCTGTACTTTAAGTTCATCATCAGTGATTTAGAGATGCTTATGCAGAACATTTTAAAGTATGTAGGATTTATCCATTGTTTTAGATAATGGGGAGTAGCAAAGAGCAGTGACCCCAAAAGAGACTGACCCAGACTTGCCTGTGAGTGTTCAGGAATCGCTGGCAGAGGCGTGGATCAGCGGTGGCCTGCTGCAGGTTTGGGGGAACTGAGTGTAGCAGTGTGTGCACAGGATCTTTTGAGGGAGATTGCCATTATCTTCATTACCATAGTTTGGTGTCAGGTCAAACAACAGGGAGGGAACACAGCCACACCCATCAACAGAAAATTGGATTAAAGATTTCATGAACATGGCCCCGCCCATCCGAACAAGACCCAGTTTCCCCCACAGTCAGTCTCTCTCATCAGGAAGATTTTATAAGCCTCTTATCCTTATTCATCACAGGGCAGTTCAGTTCAGTCACACAGTCACCTCTGACTCTTTGCGACCCCATGGACTGCAGCATGCCAGGATTCCCTGTCTATCACCAACTCCTGGAGTTTACTCAAACTCATGTCCATTGAGTCGGTGATGCCATCCAACCGTCTCATCCTCCGTTGTCCCCTTCTTCTCCCACATTCAATCTTTCCCAGCATCAGGGTCTTTTCAAATGAGTCAGTTCTTCGCATGAGGTGGCCAAAGTATTGGAGTTTGAGCTTCAACATCAGTCCTTCCAATGAACACCCAGGATTGATCTCCTTTAGGATGGACTTGTTGGATCTTCTTACAGTCCAAGGGACTCTCAAGAGTCTTCTCCAACACCACAGTTCAAAAGCATCAATTCTTCAGCGCTCAGCTTTCTTTATAGTCCAACTCTCACATCCATACATGACTATTGGAAAAACCAAAGCCTTAACTAGATGGACATTTGTTGACAAAGTAATGTCTCTGCTTTTTAATATGCTGCCTAGGTTGGTCATAACTTTTCTTTCAAGGAGTAAGCGTCTTTTAATCTCATGGCTGCAATCACCATCTGCAGTGATTTTGGAGCCCCCAAAATTAAAGTCTCTCACTGTTTCCACTGTTTGCCCATCTCTTTCTCATGAAGTGATGGTACTAGTTGCCATGATCTTAGTTTTCTGAATGTTGAGCTTTAAGCCAACTTTTTCACTCTCCTCTTTCACTTTCATCAAGAGGCTCTTGAGCTCTTCTTTGCTTTCTGCCATAAGGGTGGTGTCATCTGCATATCTGAGGTTATTGATATTTCTCCCAGCAATCTTGATTCCAGCTTGTGCTTCCTCCAGCCCAGTATTTCTCATGATGTACTCTGCATATAAGTTAAATAAGCAGGGTGACAATATACAGCCTTGACATACTCCTTTTCCTATTTGGAACCAGTCTGTTGTTCCATGTCCAGTTCTAACTGTTGCTTCCTGACCTGCATACAGATTTCTCAATAGGCAGGTCAGGTGGTCTGGTATTCCCATCTTTAAGAATTTCCACAGTTTGTTGTGATCCACAGAGTCAAAGGCTTTGGCATAGTCAATAAAGCAGAAATAGATGTTTTTCTGGAATTCACTTGCTTTTTCTGTGATCCAACAAATGTTGGCAATTTGATCTCTGGTTCCTCTTTTTTTAAAACCAGCTTGAACATCTGAAAGTTCATGGTTCATGTATTATTAAAGCCTGGCTTGGAGAATTTTGAGCATTACTTTACTAGTGTGTGAGATGAGTGCAATTGTGTGGTAGTTTGAGCATTCTTTGGCGTTGCCTTTCTTTGCTATCAGAGGGCAGAGAGAATGAAAACCACAATCGCAGAAAATTAATCAAACTGATCACATGGTCCACAGCCTTGTCTAACAATGAAACTATGAGCCATGCCATGTAAGGCCACCCAAGATGGTGGGGTCATGGTGGAGAGTTCTGACAAAACGTAGTCCACTGGAGAAGGCAATGATAAACTACTTCAGTATTCTTCCATTGAGAACCCCATGAACAGTATGAAAAGGCTAGGATATTGAAAGATGAACTCCTCAGGTCAGTAGGTTCCCAATATGCTACCGAAAAAGAGTAGAGAAATAACTCCAGAAAGAGTGAAGAGACAGAGGCAAAGCAAAAACATGCATAGTTGTGGATGTAACTGGTGATGGAAGTAAAGACCGATGCTGTAAAGTAAAGTCGATGCAATATTGCATAGGAACCTGGAATGTTAGGTCCATGAATCAAGATAAATTAGAAGTGGTCAAATAGGAGATGGCAAGAATGAACATTGACGTTTTACGAATCAGTGAACTAAAATGGACTGGAATGGGTGAGTTTAACTCAGATGACCATTCTATCTACTACTGTGGGCACAAATCCCTTAGAAGAAATCGAGTAGCCCTCACAGTCAACAAAAGAGTCTGAAATTCAGTACTTGGGTACAATCTCAAAAATAACAGAATGATCTTGGTTCGTTTCCAAGGCAAACCATTCAATATCACAGTAATCCAAGTCTATGCCCCAATCAGTAATGCTGAAGAAGTTGAAGTTGAATGTTCTATGAAGACCTACAGAACCTTCTAGAACTAACAGCCCCCAAACATGTCCTTTTCATCATAGGGGACTGGAATGCAAAAGTAGGAAGTCAAGAGATACCTGGAGTAACAGACAAATTTGGCCTTGGAGTAAAAATGAAGCAGGACAAAGGCTAACAGAGTTTTGCCAAGAGAAAGCACTGGCACCCTCTTCCAACAACACAAGAGAAGACTACACATGGACATCACCAAATGGTCAACACCGAAATCAGATTGATTATATTCTTTGCAGCCAAAGATAGAGAAGCTCTATACAGCCAGCAAAAACAAGACCAGGAGCTGACTGTGGCTCAGATCATGAACTCCTTATTGCCAAATTCAGACTTAAGTTCAAGAAAGTAGGGAAAACCACTAGACCATTCAGGTATGACCTAAATCAAATCCCTTACAATTATACAGTGGGAGTGACAAATAGATACAAGGGATTAGATCTGATAGAGTGGCTGAAGAACTATGGACAGAGGTTCGTGACATTGTACAGGAGGCAGTGATCAAGACCATCCCCAAGAAAAAGAAATGCAAAAAGGCAAAATAGTTATCCAAGGAAGCCTTACAAGTAGCTGAGAAAAAAAGAGAAGGGAAAGGCAAAGGAGAAAAAGAAAGATATACCCATTTGAATGCAGAGTTCCAAAGAATAGCAAGGAGAGATAAGAAAGCCTTTCTCAGTGATCAGTGCAAAGAAATAGAGGAAAACAATACAATGAGAAAGACTAGGGATCTCTTCAAGAAAATTAGAGACACCAAGGGAATATTTCATGCAAAGATGGGCACAATAAAGGACAGAAATGGTATGGACCTAACAGAAGCAGAAGATATTAAGAAGAGGTGGCACGAATACACAGAAGAGGTTCAGGGAACAAGATGGCAGAGGAGTAGTTGGACGTGGAGTACATCTATCTCCATGGATACCTCAGGAATACACCTTCAGACACAGAAATGCATGCAGAACTCCAGCTGAGAGCAGACAGGAGTACCTGACCAGTGGAAAAGAATATATAGAACCACACAAAACTCGGTAGGATGAAGGAACCACGGGGAGAAACAGGAGTGTTAGTAGGACTGGACCTGCACTCGGCTGCTGGAGGAACTGAAGCAGGGATCAATTCCCACATCTCAGCAATTGTCTGAGTCAGAGGAGAAACATTTAAGTCTAAGACTGAAACAGCTGATCTGTGGCAGCCTAAATGGAATGAGAATCAGACAGTCCTTCCCACAGCCATACATACTCTGGACAGGGACACAGGTCCCCTAGAAGGCACAGCGGCTGGGAACTGGAGTTTAGGGATCGTGGAGCAATCCCAGGGCAAGGGCTGCTGTTGACTGGAGAGACAGATCAAGGGGATGTGAGGGAGGAGATTGTGGTGGAAAATGCCTGTGGAGAAAAGCCAGGCAGCCATGGAAGCAAGGCGATACTCCTGAGTCATGCTTAGGGGGTGGAGCCATCACCATAGTCTCTCTCTCTCCCTACAGCCAGCATTGGCAGCTGAACAATAGAGAGACTGGCCCATCAAACGCCTGAAGCACTGAACTACAGAGTAGGACCCCACCCATAGTGCCCCTTTAAGTGCCTGATGTGCCAATCTACAGAGTAGGACCCCAGCCAGGGGGGCTTCTCTATGTGTCTGAAAGGCGGAACAACAGAGAAGGACCCCAGGCAAGGGAGCCCTCTAAGTGCCTGCATGGGCGGAGCTAGGGAGAAAGACTGGCCAAGAGGCCTTCTGATCGCCAGCTACAAGAGGCTCAAAAAAAGACTCTGATAGGGCCATAACTCCTGCGGTGGAGGCAGTCCGTGTCCCTGTACACTTGGCACTGCCAGGGTCCCCGCAAGCCAAGCAGCTGTGCCACCTTCACGCTCAACTCTCACTGAGGCAGAGCTGCCACAGGCAAAAAAAGTCTTGCGTCTATGCACGCAGGGTGCTTTGGTAGTGTCCGACTGTTTGTGACCTTGTAGACTGTGGCCTGCCAGGCTTCTCTGTCAGGGAGCAGGATTCTCCAGGCAAGAATACTGGAGGGTATTGGCCAATACTGGTTGCCATACCCTGCTAGAGCACTATATTTCCTGCTGCCCTGAGTATCTGGTGCTGCCAGAACCCTTGCAACACAAGCAGCTGTACCACCTTCACACCTGGCCCTCACAGGGGCAAACCCAAGTCCTCCAGGGTAGCCTCAGGAGCAAACCCCAGTAGATGACCTGAATACAGAGGTGGGAATAAAACCATAAATGAAACCCAAGGGACAGTCTGTCTAAGGAAAAAGACCCAAAACCTTCCCACCAGCTGTACAAGCTGAAGTTTAAATCCACACAATCAACTAGGCAGACTCTGTGTCTATGGAATATATAAAAAGTCACTGGGAGCTCCCACAAAAGAAAACACACTCTTTCTGATAGCTGTGGACATTGAGGGCAAGAACATACAGGAATAGGACCAGATTAGAATCTGAACTATTCCCACAGCAGGTCCAGAGATCAGCCTAGTGTTGGAGGGCATCCTAGGGAGCTGAGGTGAACTGTGACTCCCGGCAAGGGAAAGGACTCTGACAGCAGTGACTCAAGAAAAACATTTATTATTCTTATGTTTTGATTTGTTCTGTAGATTCTTTTGGATTTTTTTCTTTTTTCTTTTTCCTTTATTTTCCCCTTCTGTTGTAGTTATAAACCTCTGCCTCTACGTTGGGCTTTTACAGTTTTGTGGATTTTTCCTTTTTTTTTTTCTCCTTTTTTCTTTCTTCCATTTTTTTCTTTTCTCTTTTGTATAATTTTAATTTTTAATATTTTTAAACCTATTATATTTTTCTACATTTATTCCTTTGTTTGCCTTTCCTACTGTTCTTTCCCCCTTGCAGTTAATCTTTAATGTATATAAGTCTTCTTCATCTACCTCTATTTAACTTTGTGTATCTATTCTTTCTTTTCTTTCCTCTCAACATATTAGTTTTGTTTTCATTGCTTTATTCCCCACTTGGCAGCTTGCTTTAGTTTTGTTTTCCCATTTGTGCTTTAGCTAACTGGTAAATATAATTTTTGGTTTCTTTTGTTTGCTGGGTCAGTCTACTGTACTTTATTTTTGTTGGCCTGTTTTGACTTTGCTCGTGGGTGTATATGTATATGTGTATATTCCATTATTGTAATTATTATTTCCCTGATTTTGTAATGGCCTTTTTTCTGGGGTCATCTTTGGTTTCTCCTTTTTGGATATTTGTTTTAATCTCACTTAATGCCATAACAAACCATTTGTGGAATCTTCATTCCTGACCAGAGATCAAGCCCTGAGCCTTTGGAGTGGGAGCACTGACTCCAAGACCCTAGACTACCAGAGAACTAACCCTAGGGAGTATCAAATAGTGAGAACTCACACAAAGGAAACCACTTGAATACAAGACCCTGCATCACCCAACCACCAGTAGCACCCTGTGCAGGATGCCTCATCTAAACAACAAACAAAACAAAAACACAAGCCCAGTCATCAGCAGACAGGATTACCACAACACTCAGCCTTGCCCATCAGAGGAAAACCAACCAAACAACAAAAATTCAGCACAAATCTCACCCTATACACAAACCACTGGACCAAACTTAGGAGGGCAGAAACCAAAAGGAAGAAAGAATTCAACCTTGAAGCCTGGGAAAAGGAGACTTCAAACACAATAAGTTAAAAAAAAATAAGGAAAAGGCAGAGAAATACTACACAAATGAAGGAATAAACTAGAAACACAGAAGTCCAAATAAATGAAGAGGAAATAAGCAAACTACCTGAAAAAGTATTCAGAATGATGATAGTAAAGATGATCAAAAACTTTGAAAGCAAAATGGAGAAAATGCAAGAATCAATTAGCAAAGACCTAGAAGAATTAAAGAATAAACATATGGAGACAAACAACACAATTACTGAAATTAAAAATACTCTAGAAGAAATCAATAGCAGAATATCTGAAGCAGAACGAATCAGTGAGCTGGAAGATAAAATGGTGGAAATAACTTCTGAAGAGCAGAATAAAGTAAAAAGAATGAAAAGAACTGAAGATAGTCTCAGAGACCTCTGCGACAACATCAAATGGACCAACATTCAAATTATAGGGGTCCCAGAAGAAGAAGTGAAAAAGAAAGGATATGAGAAAATTTTTGAAGAGATTATAGTTGAAAATTTCCCCAACTTGGAAAAGGAAACAGTCAATCAAGTCCAAGATGCACAAAGAGTCCCATACAGGATAAACCCAAGGAGAAAAATGCCAAGACACTTACTAATTAAACTAACGGAGACTAAACACAAAGAAAGAATATTAAAAGCAGCAAGGGAGAAGCAACAAGTAACATACAAAGGAAACCCTATATGCTTGACAGCTGATCTTTCAGCAGAGACTCTGCAGGCCAGAAGGGAATGGCAGGATATATTGAAAGGGAAAAATATACAACCAAGATTACTGTACCTGACAAGGATCTCAATCAAAATTGATGGAGAAATTAAAAGCTTTTCAGACAAGCAAAATTTAAGAGAATTCAGTACCACCAAACCAGCTTTACAACAAATGTAAAAGGAATTTATATAACTAAGAAATACAAGAGAAGAGAAAAGACCTACAAAATGAACCCAAAACAACTAAGAAAATGGCAACAGGAACATATATATCAGTAATTACTTTAAATGTAAATGGATTAAATGCTCCAACCAAAAGACACAGACTGGCTGAATGGATACAAAAACAAGATCCATATATATGCTGTCTATAAGAAATCCACTTCTGACCTCAAGACACATATAGACTGAAAGTGAGAGGATGGAAAAATACATTTCATGAAAATGGGAAGCAAAAGAAAGCTGGAGTAGCAATCCTCATATCAGACAAAATAGACCTTAAAATAAAGAAGATTATAAGAGATAAGAAAGGACACTACATAATGATCAAGGGATCAATCCAAGAGGAAGACATAACAATTGTAAATATCTGTGTATCCAACATAGGAGCACCTCAAAACATAAGACAAACATTAACAGACATAAAAGGAGAAATTGACAGTAACATAATAATAGGAAGAGACTTTAACACCCTCACTAGTGGACAGATCATCAAAACAGAAAATTAATAGGGAAACACAAGTCTTAAATGATACATTAGATGAGATGAATCTCATTGATATCTTCAGGACATTCCATCCAAATGCAGAAGAATACACTTTCTTCTCAAGTGCACATGGAACATTCTCCAGGATAGACCACATCTTGGGTCACAAATCAAACCTCAGAAAATTTAAGAAAATTGAAATTATATCAAGCATCTTCTCTGACTACAACACTGTGAGACTAGATATCAATTACAAGAAAAAAACTGTAGGAAACACAAACACATGGAGATTAAACAGCATGTTTCTAAATAGCCAACAGGTTATTGAAGAAATCAAAAAGGAAATAAAAAAATTTCTAGAAACAAATGACAATGAAAATATGATAACTCAAAACCTATGGGATGCAGCTAAAGCAGTTCTAAGCGGGAAGTTTATAGCAATACAATCCTACCTCAAGAAACAAGAAAAACATGGAATAGACAACCTAACTTCACACCTAAAACAACTGGAAAAAGAAGAACAAAAAGCCCCAAAATTAGTAGAAGGAAAGAAATCATTAAGATCTGAGCAGAAATAAATGAAAAAGAAATGAAAGAAACAGTAGTAAATATTAATAAAACTAAAAGCTGGTTCTTTGAGAAGATAAACAAAATTGACAAACCTTTAGCTAGACTCATCAAGAAAAAGAGAAGAATCAAATCGTCAGAATTAGAAATGAAAAAGGAGAGATTACAACAGACAATGCAGAAATACAAAGGATTATAAGAGACTATTATGAACAACTATTTGGCAGTAAAATGGATAATCTTGAAGAAATGGACAGATTCTTAGAAAAGTTCAATCTTCCAAGACTGAACCAGTAAGAATAGAAATGAACAACCCAATTACAAGCACTGAAATTGAAGCTGTGATAAAAAATCTCCCAAAAAACAAAAGCCCAGGACCAGATGGCTTCCCAGGAGAATTCTATCAAACATTTAGAGAAGAGCTAATGCCTATCTTTCTAAAACTCTTTCAGAAAATTGCAGAGGAAGGAACACTTCCAAACTCATTCTATGAGGCCACCATCATCCTGATACCAAAACCGAAGACAACACAAAAAAAGAAAACTACAGACCAATATCACTGTTGAACAACATGAACATGTTGAGCAAAGATCCTCAACAAAATTTTAGCAAACAGAATTCAATAACATATTAAAAAGCTCCTACACCATGATCAACTTGGGTTTATTCCAGGAATGCAAGGATTCTTCAATATATGCAAGTCAGTCAAGGTGATAGACCATATTAACAAATTGAAAGATAAAAACCATAGGATAATCTCAATAGATGCAGAAAAAGCCTTTGATACCTAAATTTAGCACCTATTTATGATCAAAACTCTTCAAAAAAGTGGGCATAGAAGGAACCTACCTCAACATAGTAAAGGCCATATATGATAAGCCTACAGCAAGCATTATTCTCAATGGTTAAAAACTGAAAGCATTCTCCCTAAGATCAGGAACAAGACAAGGGTGCCCACTTTGACCACTATTATTCAACATATTTCTGGAAGTCTTAGCTAGAGCAATTAGAGAAGAAAAAGGAATAAAAGGAATCCAGATTGGAAAAGAAGTAAAGCTCTCACTGTTTGCACATGACATGATACTCTACACAGAAAAACCTAAAGATAGTATCAGAAAAGTGCTAGAGCTGATCAGTGAATTTAGCAAAGTTGCATGATACAAAATCAATACAGAGAAATCACTTGCATTTCTATATACTAACAATGAAAACTCAGAAAGAGAAATTAAGGAATCAATCCCATTCACCATTGCAACAAGAAGAATTACATATCTAGGGATAAACTTACCTAAGGAGACAAAAGAACTATACACAGAAAATTATAAGACACTAAAGAATGATATCATAGACGGCATAAACAGATGGAGAGATATTCCATGTTCCTGGGTAGGAAGAATCAATATTGTGAAAATGACTATACTACCAAATGCAATCTACAGATTCAATGCTATCCCTATCAAATTACCAATGGCATTTTTTTTCACAGAACTAGAACAAAGAATTTCACAATTCATATGGAAACACAAAAGACCCTGAATAGCCAAAGCGGTCTTGAGAAAGAAAAATGGCACTGGAGGAATCAACCTTCCTGACTTCAGATTATACTACAAAGCTACAGTCATCAAGACAGTATGGTACTGGCACAAAAACAGAAATATAGACCAATGGAACAAGATAGAAAGCTCAGAAATAAACCCATACACCTATGGGTACCTTATTTTTGACAAAGGAGGAAAGAATATACAATGGGGCAAAGACAGTCTCTTCAATAAATGGTACTGGGAAAACTGAGCAGCTACATGTAAAAAAATGAAATTAGAACACTTCCTAACACGATGCACAAAGATAAACTCAAAATGGATTAAAGACCTAAATGTAAGACCAGAAACTATAAAACTCTAAGAGGAAAACATAGGCAGAACACTTGATGCCATAAATCAAAGCAAGATCCTCTATGACCCACCTCCTAGAGTAGTGGAAATAAAAACAAAAGTAAACAAGTGGGACCTGACTAAACTTAAAAGCTTTTGCACAGCAAAGGAAACTATAAGCAAGGTGAAAAGACAACCTTTAGAATGGGAGAAAATAAGCAAATGAAACAGCTGACAGAGGATTAATTTCCAAAATATACAAGCAGCTCATACAACTCAATGTCAGAAAAACAAACAACCCATTCAAAAATTGGGGAAAATACCTAATAAGACATTTCTCCAAAGAAGACATGCAGATTGCTAACAAACACATAAAAAGATGCTTAACATCACTCATTATTAGAGAAATGCAAGTCAAAACTACAATGAGATATCACCTCACACTAGTCAGAATGGCCATCATCAAAAAGTCTACAAACAATAAATGCTGGAGAGGGTATGGAGAAAAGGGAATGATCCTGCACTGTTGATGGGAATGTAAATTGATACAGCCACTTTGGAAGATGGTATGCATATACCTTGAGGAAACCAAAATTGAAAAAACACGTGAATCCCATTGTTTATTGCAGCACTATTTATTATAGCTAGAACTTGGAAGCAACCTAGATGTTCATCGACAGATGAATGGATGAAGTTGTGGTACATATATACAATGGAATATTACTTAGCCATAAGTAATGAGTCAGTTCTGATGAAGTGGATGAACCTAGAACTTAATATACAGACTGAAGTGAGTCAGAAAGAGAAAGATAAATATTGTATTTTAACACATATAAATGGAATCTAGAAGAATGGTACTGAAGAACTTATTTACAGGGCAGCAATGGAAACACAAATCATAGAGAATAGACTTATGAACATGGGAAGAGGGGAGGAGAGGATGAGATATATGGAAAGAGTAACATAGAAACTTACATTACCATATGTAAAATAGATAGCCAACAGGAATTTGCTCAGGAAACTCAAACAGGGTCTCTGTATCAACCTAGAGTGGTGGAATGGGGAGGGAGATGGGAAGAAGGTTCAAAAGGGAGAGGATATATGTATACCTACGGCTGATTCATGTTGAGGTTTGACAGAAAACAACAAAATTCTGTAAAGCAATTATCCTTCAATAAAAAATAAATTAAAAAGAAAAAAAGAATACACAGAATAACTATACAAAAAAGATCTTCATAACTCAGATAACCACGATAGTGTGTTCACTCACCTAGAGCCAGACATCCTGGAATGTGAAGTCAAGTGGACCTTAGGAAGCCTCACTACAAACAAAGCTAGTGGAGGTGATGGAATTCCAGATGAGCTATTTCAAATTCTAAAAGATGATGCTGTTAAAGTGCTGCATTCAATATATGCCAGCAAATTTGGAAAACTCAGCAGTGGCCACAGGAATGGAAAAGGTCAGTTTTCATTTCAATTCCAAAGAAAGGCAATGCCAAAGAAAATCAAACTACTGCACAATTGCACTCATCTCACAGACTAGCAAAGTAATGCTCAAAATTCTCCAAGCCAGGCTTCAACAATACGTGAACAATGAACTTCCAGATGTTCAAGCTGGTTTTAGAAAAGGCAGAGGAACCAGAGATCAAATTGCCAACATCCACTGGATCATCAAAAAAGCAAGAGAGTTCCAGAAAAACATCTATTTCTGCTTTATTGACTATGCCAAAGCCTTCGACTGTGTGGATCACAATAAACTGTGGAAAATTCTGGAAGAGATGGGAATACCAGACCATCTGACCTGTCTCTTGAGAAACCTGTATGCAGGTCAGGAAGCAACAGTTAGAACTGGACGTGGAACAACATACTGGTTCCAAATAGGAAAAGGAGTACGTCAAGGCTGTATATTGTCACCCTGCTTATTTAACTTATATGCAGAGTATATCATGTAAAATGCCAGGCTGGATGAAGCACAAGCTGGAATCAAGATTGCTGGGAGAATTACCAATAACCTCAGATATGCAGATGACACCACCCTTATGGCAGAAAGCGAAGAAGAACTAAAGACCGTCTTGATGAAAGTGAAAAAAGAGAGCAAAAAAGCTGGCTTAAAACTCAACATTAAAAAAGTATGATCATGGTATCTAGTCCCATCATTTCATGACAAAGAAAAGGGGGAAACAAAGGAAACGGTAAGAGACTTTATTTTCTTGGGCTCCAAAACCCCTGCAGATGGTGACTGCGGCCATGAAATTAAAAGATACTTGCTCCTCGGAAGAAAAGCTATGACCAATCTAGACAGCATATTAAAAAGCAGAGACATTACTTTGCTGACAAAGGTCCATCTAGTCAAAGCTATTTCAGTAGTCATGTGTGGATATGAGAGTTGGACTATAAAGAAATCTGAGAACTGAAGAATTGATGCTTTTGAACTTTGGTATTGGAGAAGACTCGAGAGTCCCTTGGACTTCAAGGAGATCCAACCAGTCAATCCTAAAGGAAATCAGTCCTGAATATTCATTGGAAGGACTGATGCTGAAGCTGAAGCTCCAATACTTTAACCACCTGATGCGAAGAACTGACTCATTAAAAAAGACCCTAATTCTGGGAAAGATTGAAGGCCATAGGAGAAGGGAACGACATAGGATGAGATGGCTGGATGGTGTCACTGACTCAATGGACATGAGTTTGAGCAAGCTCCAGGAGTTGGTGATGGACTGGGAAGCCTGAATTGCTGCAGTCCATGGGGTCGCAAATAGTCGGAGAAATGACTGAGTGATTGAACTGAACTGAACTGAGCAAAGATGGCGCCGGGGATAGGTTGAATGGTGGTCCAGTCACTAGAACCTCAATAAAGGGGCTACTGACTGTGTGTGCCTGTGAACGTATGTGTATGTGTGTATGTGAGTATGAATATGTGGGATTGTGTGTGTGTGTGTGCACATGTATCAGGGGAGTATACATTGATAGTCTGAGCTTGTGGTTAACATGGAGAAATGCTCCTAATAAAATTGGTGTTTTCTATGAGACTAAAGAATATGGCCAAACTTCTTTCATCTATTTTTTCATCATTTTAAGGATGGATGCTCACTCATGCTTGCTCAGTCACGTCTGACTCTTTGCAACCCTCTGGACTATAGCCCAGCAGACTCCTCTGTCTATGGGATTTTCCAGGCAAGAATACTGGAGTTGCCATTTCCTCCTCCAGGGGATCTTCTCCACTCAGAGGCTGAACCCACCTCTCTCATGCCTCCTGCATTTCAGGTAGATTCTTTACCACCGAGCCACCTGGGAAGCCCTTAAAGGATGGAGGGAAGCTTCTTTAGGATGTCACTCAGTGATTTTGTAACCTAACGTCGATTTATTAGCTCAAGTGAACTTTCTTGGGTAAAGTTGTTTTCTTTTCTGTTTCCTTGTTGTGCAGAGTCTTTAGTTTACTTGAAATTTCTAAAAATTTTTATGATAGCAGTTAAATCAAAACCTTATAGCTTCCCACAAAATTCTTACATAATGTTAAAACATAGTTTAATTGAATCCATATCTGACATTTGACTATGAGAAAATGATATATGTATTTTAATACATAGTGAATGTGTTGAAGAGTAGAAGAAAGAGTTCTCCACCTGAGCGCATCTGCTCTCCTCCATAAAATGAGAAAACTTGTTTTTCTTCTTTTAACATATGCTGTATTTTAAGGTAGAGTTTCATTTAAATGCAAAACATTGTTGTTTAAACTATGAAATGAAATCTCATTTGCTTTTATCTTCTGCTATACTTTCTGTTTTAATTTTGTAATCTATTGGCCCCTTTTCCTTATTTGTTGCTAGTTACTTCATTAAAAATTATGTCATTTCTACATAAATTAAAGCCTAGCAGATTTGTTGTATGTTAACGCTCCATAACAGTGGTTCACTCACAATCTCCTCTCACATATTTTGAGAGATTTTAAAAGTATTTTGTCCCCAAAGACATGACTTCTTAGCATTATTTTTTCTCTATTTCTGTTAACAGCATGTGTGAGTAAGTATCAGGAGCCATTTTAACGGCTCCTCTCTTTGGGGAGCAGAGTTCCTTTACATCACTTTTACAATAGCATCTACTGCCCTGTTTTTTCAGGTGTATGGTTTCCAATTTACTCACACAAGCTCTCTGATGAGCCGTCTAGGGGCCTATAACCCTGTTCTATCTTTGGACTGCCCAACATGTTATTGGTCTCGCAGTGCAACAAAGCGTTTTAAACAAACCTCCTCTGTCATCAGACTTACTTTAAAAGAGCTCTGCAATGACCCAGGTGCAAATGGCCGGGTGGCACCTGTATGCCCAGCCGACTATAACTTCCACCCTTGCCACTGTTTCCCAAAGTGAGGTAGATGGAGTGAAATAATACTCATTATCAAGAGGAGGGTTCTTTTTAATGCGTTCTTGGTCTCAGAGAACCAATCAATTAATTAAAAACAATTCATCACCACAAACTAGTGATAAAACTGCCATTTTAGAGAAAAATGAAATAGAACAGAAAAATGTGTTTTCTTTCTTTTTAAAATTGAAGTATAGTTGATTTACAGTGTTGTGTTAAGAAATCTGTTTTCTGAACAATTCAACTGGCTGGTTCCAGCAAAGGCATTGCACTGGGTTACTAAGTAGCTTGTGTTTTATCAGTTCAGTTCAGTTCAGTCTCTCAGTCATGTCCGACTCTTTGTGACCCCATGAATTGCAGCACACCAGGCCTCTCTGTCCATCACCAACTCCTGGAGTCTACCCAAACCCATGTCCATCGAGTCAGTGATGCCATCCAACCATCTCATCCTCTGTTGTCCCCTTCTCCTCCTGCCCCCAATCCTACCCAGCATTAGGGTCTTTTCCAATGAGTCAACTCTTCACAAGAGGTGGCCAAAGTATTGGAGTTTCAGCTTCAACATCAGTCCTTCCAGTGAACACCCAGGATTGATCTCTTTTAGGATGGATTGATTGGATCTCCTTGCAGTCCAAGGGAATCTCAAGAGTCTACTCCAAACCACAGTTCAAAAGCATCAATTCTGCGGTGCTCAGCTTTCTTCACTGTCCAACTCTCACATCCATAAATGACCACTGGAATGAATCGCAGCATGTCAGGCCTCCCTGTCCATCACCAACTCCCGGAGTTTACCCAAACCCATGTCCATCGAGTCTGTGATGCCATCTAACCATCTCATCCTCTATCATCCCCTTCTCCTCCTGCCCCCAATCCTTCCCAGCAATAAGGTCTTTTCCAGTGAGTCAACTCTTCACATGAGGTGGCCAAAGTATTGGAGTTTCAGCTTCAACATCAGTCCTTCCAGTGAACACCCAGGACTGATCTCCTCTAGGATGGACTGGTTGGATCTTCTTGCAGTCCAAAGGACTCTCACGAGTCTTCTCCAAAACCATAGTTCAAAAGCATCAATTCTTCGGCACTCAGCTTTCTTCATCGTCCAACTATCACATCCATACATGACCACTGGAAAAACTATAGCCGTGACTAGATGGACGTTTGTTGGCAAAGTAATGTCTCTGCTTTTAAATATGCTATCTAGGTTGGTCATAACCTTCCTTCCAAGGAGTAAGCGTCTTTTAATTTCATGACTGCAATCACCATCAGCAGTGATTTTGGAGCCCCCCAAAATAAAGTCTGATACTGTTTCCACTGTTTCCCCATCTATTTCCTATGAAGTGATGGGACAAGATGTCATGATCTTAGTTTTCTGAATGTTGAGCTTTAAGCCAACTTTTCACTCTCCTCTTTCACTTTCATCAAGAGACTCTTTAGTTCTTCTTTGCTTTCTGCCATAAGGGTGGTGTCATCTGCATATCTGAGGTTATTGATATTTCTCCCGGCAATCTTGATTCCAGCTTGTGTTTCTTTCAGCCCAGTATTTCTCATGATGTACTCTGCATATAAGTTAAATAAGCAGGGTGACAATATACAGCCTTGACATACTCCTTCTCCTATTTGGAACCAGTCTGTTCTTCCATGTCCAGTTCTAACTGTTGCTTCCTGACCTGCATACAGGTTTCTCAAGAGACAGGTCAGATGGTCTGGTATTCCCATCTCTTTCAGAATTTTCCACAGTTTATTGTGATCCACACAGTCAAAGGCTTTGGCATAGTCAATAAAGCAGAAATAGATGTTTTTCTGGAACTCTCTTGCCTTTTTGATGATCCAGCGGATGTTGGCAATTTGATCTCTGGTTCCCCTGCCTTTTCTAAAACCAGCTTGAACATCTGGAAGTTCATTGTTCACGTATTGTTGAAGCCTGGCTTGGAGAATTTTGAGCATTACTTTACTAGCGTGTGAGATGAATGCAATTGTGAGGTAGTTTGAGCATTCTTTGGCATTGCCTTTCTTTGGGATTGGAATAAAAACTGACCTTTTCCAGTCCTGTGGACACTGCTGAGTTTTCCAAATTTGCTGGCATATCGAGTGCAGCACTTTCACAGCATCATCTTTCAGGATTTGAAATAGCTCAATTGGAATTCCATCACCTCCACTAGCTTTGTTCATAGTGATGCTTTCTAAGGCCCACTTGACTTCACATTCCAGAATGTCTGGCTCTAGGTGAGTGATATCACCATCGTGATTATCTGGGTTGTGAAGATCTTTTTTGTACAGTTCTTCTGTATATTCTTGCCACCTCTTCTTAATATTTTCTGCTCCTCTTAGGTCCATACCATTTCTGTCCTTTATCGAGACCATCTTTGCATGAAATTTTCCCTTGGTATCTCTAATTTTCTTGAAGAGATCTTTAGTCTTCCCCATTCTGTTGTTTTCCTCTATTTCTTTGCATTGATCACTGAGGAAGGCTTCCTTATCTCTCCTTGCTATTCTTTGGAACTCTGCATTCAGATGGGAATATCTTTCCTTTTCTCCTTTGCTTTTTGCTTCTCTTCTTTTCCCAGCTATTTGTAAGGCCTCCTCAGACAGCCATACATATACATATATCTATTCCTTTTCAGTTTCTTTTCCTACATAGGTTGTTACAGAATATTGAGTAGAGTTCCCTGTGCTATACAGTAGGTCTTTGCTGATAATCCATTTTATATATTGTAGGTGTGTGTAGGAGCAACTTTTAAAAAAGCAGTTAGAACTGCCATTTTATCAAGTCCTTGCTGGTGGTTGGGACTTCCTAGGTAGCTCAGCTGGTAAAGAATCCACCTGCAATGCAGGAGAGCCTGATTTGATTCTTGGGTTGGGAAGATCCTCTGGAGAAGGGGTAGGCTACCCACTCCAGTATTCTTGGAGTTCCCTGGTGGCTCAGCTGGTAAAGAATCCGCCTGCAGTGGGGGAGACCTGGGTTTGATCCCTGGGTTGGGAAGATCCCCTGGAGTAGGAAAAGGCTACCCACTCCAGTATTCTGGCCTGGAGAATTGCATGGACTGTATAGTCCATGGGGTCACAAAGAGTTGGACACGAGTGAGTGACTTTCGCTTTCACTTTGCTGGGGGTTATCTGGCTCCACGCTGAACCTATTACACAGGATAAATACTATCATCCACCTCTTGTAGATGCAGAAATGAAGGCTTAAATTCATGAAGTAAGCAATTTACCCTTCAAAAGAGCTACAATTGCTAGGATGTGATGGGCCTAGGAGTCACCTCTAGGTGATTGTTCTCCAGTTTTCTTATTCTTATAAACTAAGCTTGTCTGCTTATCTGAATAAATCAATAGTCAGAGACCCAAAGAGGAAAAGGAATTTGCAGGACAAGATAACAGGACCTTGAAGCCAAGTCTACAGATTCTTTCAGTCAGTTTCAGTATAAAGTAGGTTACTATTATTGAATTGTGTGCTTGAATAACAATAAAAACTGGGACAAAATGATTAAAGTGACTCTATGAAATATTTGTTAATTTCTGATTGCAAATGATAAAAGCTGCGCGCAGCAGACTTGAATATGAACACAAGTTTTTGGTAAAATAACTCAAAGAATCCTTCTGGGTCAAAGTAGGTATGTCCAGTATCTTTTTGATGAGAAGCTTCCATCTCTATAGGAGAAAAGGCACCATGGGATTACGAAAAAAGAATTCATCATCTCAAATTTGTTTTCTATTGACAGGGGTGTATCACATCATTTTCCCCAACTTTATTCCATAAAAATATTGAGCAAAGTATATTTAGAAATTAACTTTTATAAAATCTTTAGTCATTTTGTCCAAGAAGACAGAAAACTAAGCCACGGGGATTTCCCTATCCTAGGTACATTGACTATTCTTTTGAATATAAATTAACTGTGACCTATCAAAAGGAGTTACAGGAAAGTATTATTAACATACTTTTTGCTTTTTTCCATGTGTGGCTTCTTAGAGCACAATAATAAGGGTATTTTATTACAGTTCCAACTTGTTTCAGGAAATGCAGGGTCCACTGTCTTCATGGGAGGTCTCATGAGTATGCTTGGATACTGAATATGAGGCTACCCTAAGGGATTATTTAGGTATGAACTGAGGAAAGTCTCAAGGCACCTTATGACAGTCTTGCCAGAAGTCAATGGGTAGGCTATTTTATACGTCAGCTGAGAAAGGAGCCAGTAGGACCATAGCTCTCGCTGGTGAGACTTAAAAAGAGACTTTGAGTTAGGAGATGGATGCTCATTTATTTGAAGGACCGAAACTCTCCTTTTCTAAGATCTTGGGAGGTGAGATGCATAAAACCATCTCCTCGGTTGAGGCAGAAGACACTCAAGGCCATGCACCCTGACTTGGGACATAGTAAGGGGAGACAGAAGAAAAACCCAGGAGATGAACATTCTTCCAGTGGGAAGGAAGATTTTTGGAATGAAGAGGCTTGAGAAAGCATCTACATCAGCTGAACCATAACATCTCCCCTCCCATGTAGTGATCCCTTTCTGAAAAGTGTCTGAACATGCCTGCACTGCCTGTTGAGCTAGCCCCGGGCCACTTAATAGTGGTAGAGGAGAAGGGAAACTTGTGCATCTAACTCCTCCCAGTCTCCAGGGGAGAGAGGGCTGCAACCTTTCAAGGCGATTGGGTCAAGTTTTGTGGGGTAGGTAGGGGAATTACAAGAGCCAGGGAGAGCCCACCCCAAAGCCATAGCAGGGAGTGACAGACACTCCTGGGGTGCTGAAGGAGCAGTCTGAAGAAGATGATGTGAGATGACAGTAACAGCAAGCTTTCTGGTAACCCCAGTGACATCTAGAGGGGCAAAGTGGCAGGGTAAGCTTCTGTATGGCTTTAGTAAGGGAGGAAGTGGTGGGTGGGGGTGTGGGGGGCAATGCAAAAGAGACTAGGAGTATGTACAACCATAGTCTTCTAAACTCTTAAGAAAGATTAAAATTTCATCAGCTACTGATGATCAAGGTCTGTTATTATTTTATAAATGTAAACAAAGTGTTCTGAAAGAAATGGTGATAAGTGTTTTATAATTCAGATTTTACATTCGTAAAATAGACTAGGCTGCAGTCACATAGGCCTTCTGTCAGCTCCTGCAACTTTCCTGATTCAAGATCTTTGCTTTGGCGGTTTGCTCTGCTAGGAAGACTCTTCCCTGACTTTTTGTGGATCTGGCTCTTTTTCACTCATTGTGATAATTTTCTAAAAATGAAGTACATTTGACTTATAAAATTATATTATTTTCAAGTGTACAACACAGTTATTCAACATTTTTATAGATTATACTCCATTTATAGTTATTATAAATATTGGCTTTGTTCCTTATGCTGTACAATAAATCTTTGCACCTTATTTATTTTATACATAGTAGTTTGTACCTCTGAATCTTCTGCCCCTATCTTGCCTCTTCCTACTTCCCTCTCCCCACTGGTAACCATGAGTTTGTTCTCTATATCTGTGAGTTTGTTTCTTTGAATTTTGTCAAAAGTTTTTTTTGTGTATAATGAGATGATCATATGGCTTTTCTTCAGTTTATTAATGTGATTTATCACATTGATTGATTTGTGGATATTGAACCATCCTGTCATCTCTGGGATAAATCCTGCTTGGATCTGATATGAGCTTTTTAATATATTGTAGAATTTGATTTGCTAATATTTTATTGAAGATTTTTGCATCTATGTTTATCAGTGATATTGGCCTCTAAGTTTCTTTTTATGTGATATTTTGGTCTGTTTTTGATATCAAGGTGAGACTGTCCTCATAGAACATGTTCAGAAACAGTACTTCCTCTGCAGCTTTTGGAATAGTTTGAAAAGGATAGTTTGAAAAAGGTGTTGACTTTTTCCTAAATGTTTTGTAGAATTCATCTGTGAAGCCATCTGGTCCTGGACTTTTATATGTTGCTTTTTGAAAATAACTGATTTAATTTCAGCACTTGTAATTGATTTGTTCATATTTTCTATTTTTTCCTGGTTCAGTCTTGGTAGATTGTGCATTTCTAGGAACTTGTCCAGTTCTTCTAAGTTGTCAACTGTATTGGCACATAGTTGTTAATTTTTATATCTTGTGATCCTTCATATATCTGTGTTGTCAGTTGTAACCTCTCCTTTTTCTTTTCTGACTATATTGATTTGGACCTCCTCTTTTTTTTTCTTGATGAATCTGGTTAAAATTTTATCAGTTTTACTTATCTTTTCAAGGAGCCTGCTCATAGTTTCATTGAGATTTTCTTTTGTTTTTTTAGACCCTCCAAGATCCACCGGTGGATCTGACCCTGGCTCCTTTCAAATTAATGCTTCTGCCCTGGGTCCTGGAGCATGTAAGATTTTGTGTACACCCTTTAAGAGTGGGTCTCTATTTTCTTCAGCCCTCTGGGACTCCTGAAAGCCCCACTAGTCTTCAAAGCCAAATGTTCTAGGGTTTCGTCTTTCTAGCACAAGACCCTGGACTCGGGAGCTCAATGTGGGGTTCAGACCCTTGCTCCTTGGGGAGAACATCTGGAGTTGTAATTATTTTCTCATCTGTGGTTTGCCTACAAGAGAGTGTAGATTTTACCATATTATGACTCTGCCCCCCTTACCCATCTTTTTGTGGATCTATCTTTATATCTTTAGTTGTAGAAGATCTTTTCTGGTACTTTCTGATCTTTTTCACTGATGATTGTTCTGCAGATCATTGTAATTTTGGTGTGCCTATGAAAGGAGGTGCACTCAGGGTCTTTCTACTCCACCATCTTCCCATTACACTGATTTTAAATAATATACCTTCACCTTATCTAGGCTTCCCTGGTGGCTCAGGTGGTAAAGAATCCACTTGCAGTGCTGGAGACCTGGGTTTGATCCCAGAATTGGGAATATGCCCTGGAGAAGGGAACAGCTACCCACTCTAGTATTCTGGCCTGGAGAATTCCATGGACAGAAGAGCCTGGCAGGCTAAAGTCCATGGGGTCGCAAAGAGTTGTACATGATTGAGCTAATTCCACACTTTCACCTTATCTGATTAAACTTTGCCTCTCCTACAGTTCCCCATTTATCTCCTTTGCAGCATCTCTCTAAATGTGTAATTTTTGAATCTATACATTTCTTTTCTTGCTTCCTATGTGTCTATTTCATTGGAATATAACCCTTATGAAGGGAGGGGTCTTGTCTGTCTTGTTCAACTTTGCCTTTAGTACTTAGCACAGTGCTTGGTAGTGGAATTTATGAAAATAAAAAACTGTCAATTGATGGACAAATGTAAATCTGGTATGTTTATACATTTAGTTGTGTTGTAAATATTGGCAGGGAATTCTTGAAAAGTTATCACTGTCTCAGTCGTTTCAAGACACCCACCTCTTAATACAAAATTGTTAGATCCTAAAGTCATTCTGATGTACTTCCTTTCCAAATGAGTCAATTACCAAAAGAAACCTCATTTATGTCCAGAAATTTTTTTATTGTCCTTCCTCTTTGATTGTTTGCTAATGTCTCAAGAAAGATGGTTGGGCTTCCCTGGTGGCTCAGATGGTAAAGAATCTGCCTGCTGTGCAGGAGACCTGGATTCGAGGTCTGAGTCAGGAAAACTCTCCTGGAGAAGGGAATGGGTGCCCATTCCAGTATTTTTGCCTGGAAAATTCCATGAACTGAGGAGCCTGGTGGGCTACAGTCCCTGGGGTCACAAAGAGTCAGATGTGACTGAGTGACTAACGCACACATACTAAGAAAGATGGTGGTCTGTTTTTTCTGTCACCCCAGTGATATTAGTGTTCATCTCCTGATTTGGCTGGATGGAAGGTAACTGCTCACTTAGTAAAGGAGCAACTTTCATAGGTGAAGGAAATCCTCTCTCTGGTTACAGATAGTGGCTTCCTAATAATTCCCCTAGTGTTGTTTCAAAAATCTGTTGGTTGCTTTTGTGGGAGATAATTCTTCATGGGTTTCTTTTGTATTTCTGCATGATTTATATCAACCTTTGTTCCCAACTATTTCTTTCAAGGATATTTGTATGCAAATAGTCATGGCAGATAGCAATAATGTTTACTTTGGGGTAGAGGGTATATTTGTTTGCTTTTCAGGGTGATAAAAATAACCTCTCTCTCTGGAGCAATGGTTGCACAGGATTGCTAACGGTTCCCTTTAAAAGTCTGGGATTTCCTAAGCTTGGGGCTCCTAAGCTGGGATACAAGCCCGCCGTGTGTGTGGTATCCAACATTGGCCACTGGACCTTGCCCTGCAGAACTTGAGCTGGGTGATCAGGAGAACAGATGTGAACATAAGCATCATACTACCTGCTGTGCTCTGAGGAATAAAGTCCTTTGTCTTTGATCCACAAGACTTATTATGTCTTATTTTCTGTGTGTACTCAACCCCCTGCTTGTCTTGTCCCATTAAGGAGGAAATCTGTAAGCTTCATTTCCCAGCTTGACAACTGCTTTCCAGTTAGAGTCTTTCTGTGTGATAAGAAGGGGGACTCCTGTGTGATAAGAAGCCCTCTGACTTCTCGCTCCAGCAGCTGGAAGTGCCTGCAGGGGTCATGGCAGCATTAGTGGTAGAAGCAGCCACAGCGAATATCCCTCTGCACAGGGAGGACAGCATGGCTTCCTGCAGCTCCTGATCTCTGGATCCCTCCTTCCCCTCTGGTCTTCTCTGGGCCCTCCAGTGATGTTTTAGCCTAATCTCCTGCATTCATTTCTTTTCTATTTTAAGTGACTAGGGTGCTTTCTATTTTCCTGACTGGACCCTTGTCTGATCCCCCTACAACTCCATTTAAGGCTCTTCTGGCAAGCTCAATTAAAGGACAGGAGAGATTTCAAGGCTAGAAGGCTTCAATATCTTTTTTAGAAACTAAGATGGGTGGGTCTGAGGAGAAGACTTTGACCAGATTTATCTTCCCAGCCTCAGGAAGAGCTGCTGAAACACAAAGAATGTTGGAGACTTGCTCCAAGAGCCAGGGTCACATAAATGTACTAATTAGATTAAAGAAAGAAAATGAAAGAGAAGCAACGGGAACGTGGCTGCAAGGCTTCAAGAAAAAGTTGCTTTATCTGCTGATAAAATGTGGACCAATGACCATTCCTTAAACCCCTTCCCTTGCTCATAGAAGGAAGGAGTGAGGGGAGTGAACGGGGCACCCACAGTGCAAGGGGAGCAGGACGTGTCTGCCTCTCCCACAGCTGTGGTGGAACCTGCTTAAGGACCCAAGCTTGACTCCCTCTGTCAGCCAAGCAGGAATGAGGACAGGTCCAGAACTGAGCCACTCACAGAGGTAAAATGATGAGACATCTATTTCACTTGCTTCCGTTTTGTCTCCAATACAAAAGCTGGTGTGCTTCTTAGTGTGGCTGAGTTCTTGCTAATAAGATACTTAATCCCACAAAACCAGTGAGTACTTTGTGTCTTTTCATTCTAAAACTCATTGGAAGGTCTCAAGGAAAAGTCTTTTTTTTTTTTTTTTAAAGATTTTTGTTTTGATGTGGACCATTTTATTTTTAAAAGTCTTTATTGAATTTGTTTCAATATTGCGTCTGTTCCATGCCTGGTCTTTTGGCCTTCAGGTGTATGGGACCCCAGCTTCCCTACCAGGGATCGAACCCACACCTCCTGCACCAGGAAGTGAAGTTTCAACCCCTGGACCACCAGGAAAGGTCCAGAAAAGTCTTGATTTGAAAAGGTTAAGATTTTATAAACACTTGGATTTGACCCCAAAGAAAAACCACTAGAATGCTAATTATACAAGGAAAGGAAAGAAGCTACCTACATTCAGAGAGGACTCAATAAAACCCTGTTCCCCTGAGAATGGCTACATTGGGGGGAGCTTGGAACAGGGGAGGGTAATTGAAGGAGCATCTGTCCTAAATGATGTGACTCGCTGTGTAACTGTTGACATTTCTCCTGATGTTTCACAGGCAATCATAGAGCTGCCACCAGTAGTTTCGTCAACAAAACGAATGATGTTTTTTAGTGCAGACAGCTCCTGTTTTCTGTCTGTTATGTGCATGCTGATGCCATCAAAGAAAAGGTCCAACTTCTCTTGGAAACTGGAAATGTTGTCATCAACTTCAAAATGGTGCAGTGTGTCTTAGCCAAGCAAAACTTTGCCTGAAAGGAAAATCATGACACCCTGTGTACAGATGGGGTCCCTGGATGCTTGGCACTGCACTTGGTTTTCCTGCCTGGTGACATGTTGCAATGACGCACTGCCTTTGACAGGAGTATGTGTTGGCATCAATACCCTATCAAAATTCCTGAAGGAAGGCATGCTTACTGCTAGAAGTGTTAAATTCATAAGTAGCATTTTTAAAGAGGTTTTTTCAAGAAATGGGAGCCAGATACAAAGTTCTTCTCTATTAGACAAGTTACTGGTTCAAGAGCAAACCTTGAAACAAGTGGTTGGTTATCAGATGGTGATTTCTTCTTCTTTTAATATTTATTTATTTGACTGTACCAGGTCTTAGCTGTAGTTGCAACATGTGGGATCCAGCTCCCTAACTGGGAATTGAACCCTGGTCCTCTGCATTGGAAGCAAGGAATCTCAGTTACGGGACCATGAGGGAAGTCCCTCTTTTTTTTGAGAGAGAGAGAAGAAAGTAAATCTACTCTCAATTTTGATATGGGAGCAGCTCATTCATGGCCTGACTTACCTGGAAAACATTTTTGGTCACATACTTGAGTAAATCTTTTGATTCAAGTTTTTGCAGTGACAATTGTGGGTACCACTGAGAAAAACAGCAAGCTCTTTGACCAAGTTACTAGTAGAGGTGGCCAAATGTGTGAATTTTCTGATGCTAGATGAAATACTTTTATAGTTTGGAAATGAGGATACTGAGAAGATAGCATTGTATAGACTCCTGGCAATTTGGTAGAGTTAATTTGAAAGTTATTTTGCTCAGATAACCTTAAAATAGAAGTTTGAATTTGAAATTCTTTCCTTGGTGACAAAGATAGCACCAAAGATTCAGTCTTTGCTAAAAATACTGTGATGGTTAATTTTATGTGTCAACTTGATGAAGCCATGGTGTGCTCAGAAACACCATTCTGAGTGTTTCTGTAGGGGTATTTTTTGATGAGCTTGACATTTAAATTGATAGGTTGAGTAAAACAGATCCTCCTCCCTAATGTGGGTGAGCTTCATCTAATCAGTTGAAAGTCTGAACAAAACAGCTGACCCTCTTCTGTGTTAGAATTCATTCTGCCTGTCTTTGAATTGGGATATTGTTTTTTCCTTTGCCTTTGAACTTGAATTGAAACTTTGTTGCTTCCTAGGTCTCAAACTTGCCAGCCTTTGGATTAAACCTACACCTTGGACCTTGTGGGACTTGCTAGCCTCCATAATCATGTAAGCCAATTTCTTACTTCTATATTATCTATATCTATATCCTTTTGAAGAACCCTGATTACTACAGGTGCCATCACTGATGTGGAGCCAGAAGAGATGACTTGACTTGTGGTCAGTTCAGAGACCTGGTGAATCCTATTGTTGCTTGACAGAAGATTATTTTAATGTGAAAAATCAAGTGATGTTAGCTTTTATTTCATTTACTGCAATGAAGTCGTTGGAAAATTTATGAGCTGAACCCTGAATTCATCTTTGAGAGAACTTTGTTGGAAGTCATACTTGGATAAATGTGTAACTGGGATGAATTTTGTCATTGTTCAGTTTTCCCGGATGCTGGAACTGGTAGCTTGCAACTCCATATCTCTAACTCCCTCTCAGGGACTTTTACTGTTGAAAAATGAAGTGTCTATAGGACACATTTTGGATGTGGTAGAGTCCAGATAAATGTCCTTCTGATAGATGTTCCATATGTGACAAGCACTCCCTGCCAATCAGCAATGGAAAGAAAGTTGCCAGAGCCCCTCAGTGAAGTTACTGAGCTGTCTGTGGCTCTCACTGCAATGGCCATGGGTGGTGGCCGGGCACTGGCTCAGATTCCATCAGGTTCCTTGCAGAAGCTGATTTAGGGATGTGGCTGTGCTTGATGGTGACTCTGCTCCTTTACTTGCTGCCCCATCCCCCACCCCATCTTTGTGCTTCAGTTCTTCCTCCTCCCTCCTCTCAGCTGATGCTCCAGTACACACTCTTCTCCCAGTCACCTCCTTACCCAGATATCCCTCATTTAGTTCCCTTGGAGATTTGAAGGTGGAACTGTCTGCCTCTCCTTCAATTTTCCTTCTAATAAATTACTATGATTAAATTCCATGCCCTGTTTCCCTCAGGACTCTCCTGTTTCCCACTTAACAGCTCATTATAGACATAAAACAGAAATCAAAAGGTGAACAAAACCCAGAAATACAACAAAACCTCCCAAACCCCATGCTACCTTTTTTTCGTGTGTGTGTGCCTGCTTTTATAATCCTAATCTTTTTCAAGGCAACGTGACTACCTCTTGCAGACTAGGGAAGGTCAGTACAAAGAAGTACAGGAACAACAGAAGCAGGGTGTAAGATTATCACTGGGTAAAAGGGGAGCCCTCTTGGTGTATGGAGATGGATGAGTCCCAAAGCTTCCTAGAATGGCCACACCTGCTTTGTATAATAGAAAGAAAAATTTAGAGTCAGTAAAATAGTAAAACATTACTTGATGTGACCTTTCTCTGTTCTCCTCTCCCCTCTCCACACACAAAAAATTTCAGTCAAATCTATTTATACACAAAAGCTTGTGTGTGAAAAGTGGCTGAGATGGAGTCGATGTTGTATGGATAAGGCAGGATGTAAGGACAACAGAGCTTAGAGGTGAGGGCAGGTAAGTGCTAGTTGGTGCAGGATGAGCAGAAACTTTGAGATGGAGCTTTAGATTTCATGAGCCGTGAAATTATTGAGTACAAGAAAATTTTACCTAAAGATCAAGGGGGCAGCCAGGCCTCCAGCTGTCTTAAAGGTTATAATAATTCACATCTTTGTGATTAAGCACTTATTAGAAACCAGAAATGGAAATAAGTTGGATATTAAAGCTGACAAGTGTGTTATGTCAAAGATCACTGTAATTTAACTTCTAATTCTTGCCAAATAGCTTCAGAATTCTCATTTCTGAGCAGATATCAAACTAATTTTCATTTAATTCGAACAACTTGATTTATTTCACATTTCAGGATGTTGCCACTAATTTCTGCAAGAAAAAAAAAAAGAAATGTACCGGTCAGGACTGATTAAGCAGCAAAGGGTCTTCCTGAAAGAAGATAGGACTATTCCCAGAGTTTCTGGGAGGGCTGGCAGAGGAGCCTGGTGAAGCCAGCGGGACTAGGGGCAGACGAGGCAGCTTGAGCCATGGCCAAGATTGCACCACAGAACCAAACTCAGGGAAGCACATAGCTGCCTCTAGAGGGCTCTGGATGCCTCAGTTTTCACCACTGTTGCCAAAGTCTTTGAACATCACACCCAGCTGCTGCTGGCCCAGCCACTGTAATGGATCTTGTGCTGTTCCTGCTTCTTTGTCCAAACTGAGAGGGCCAGGCTGAATTTAACTGGCCAAATCTGTGCCAGTAGTCCAGGTCCTAAATGTCAGGGGTGCTGGGGAACAAGCATCTGGGTTTTGTGGCTCCCATGGTGGGAAGTAAACTTGAACAGTGAATGAGGTTAATAAAGGGATAATATACCAGGAAGTCAAAAGAAAGATAGAAATCACAATCATACAATATTGAGAAAAAAATTTAATAAAGTGATTTTTTTTTCTATGTTGCCGATGTGAAAGCAATAAACATTAGAGCAGTGATATACATTGTATATAAAAATGCCCATGGGTATTTTTAGATAAAATTAGTTTTAGGATCATATCCTAGGTTTCATGAATTTTTAAAAATTAATTGATGATTGCTTTACAATATTGATTTGATTTTTGTCATACATCAACATGAATTAACCATAGATGTACATATATCCCCTCCCTCTTGAATCTCCCTCCCACCCCCCACCCTTTCCTACCCTTTCTAAGTTATTACAGAGCCCCAGTTTGAGTTCCCTGCATCATACAGTAAATTTCCATTGGCTATCTATTTACATTTGTTAGTATATATGCTTCCATGCTACTCTCTCCATCTTTGTCCATATGTCTGTTCTCTATGTCTGCATCTCCAATGCTACTCTGCAAATAGCTTCATCAGTACCATCTTTCTAGATTCCATACATATGCATTAATATATAGTATTTGTCTTTCTCTTTCTGACTTACCTCACTCTGTATCATAGGCTCTAGGTTCATCCACCTCATCAGAACTGACCCAAATGTGTTCCTTTTTATGGCTGAGTAATATCTCATTGTGTATATGTACCACAGTTTCTTTATCCATTCATCTGTTGATGAACATCTAGGTTGCTCCCATGTCCTAGCTATTCTAAATAGTGTTGCAATGAACATTGGGGTACATGTGTCTTTTTCAGTTTTGGTTTCTTCAGGATATATGTCTAGAAGTGGTATTGCTGGGTCATGTGGTGGTTTTATTCCTAGTTTTTTTTAAGGAATCTCCATACTGTCTCCCATAGTGGCTGTATCAACTTCCCCAAGGACAAATGCTCTTTCTTATCTCTATAATCTAGAGAATTTGAGCACACTGTACTCATAGCTCAGAATGTCTCTTAAACATATAAACAATGCTTAAATCCTCTCATAATAAGAAAAATACAAATTTAAATTACAGTCAGATACTATTTATTACCAATTATATTGGTAAAGCCAAAAAGTCTGTCATCATATTCTGTTAGGGAGTCTGTTGGGAAGCTGCCTCTTTCTTATGTTGCTGATGGAAATGTAGAATTGTCTGACCCTGTGGAGAGAACTTTGACAATATAGAGAAACATATGCATACTCTTTTTTCTAGGAATCCATCTTAAAGATACACTGGCAACAAACACAAAATAATAAATGCACAGAGCCTTTCACTGAGGCATTACTTGTAATTCTAAATATAGTAGGTAGAATTCTAAGATAGACCCCTTCTCAACCATTTCTTCTCTCTCCCCAACATATGCCTTGTATAGCCCTCTCCTCTTCAGTACAGGCAGAATCTGTGAAGATGATAGGATATCCCTCGCAGGATTAGGCTACTTTATGTGGCAAAAGTAAAGGAATCTTTCAGATGTCATTAAGGTCCGTAACCAGTTGATTTTGAGTTAATCAAAAGGAGGATTATACTGACTTGGCATGACCTAATCAGGTGAGTCCTTGAAACAGAGATTCTGTTGATGGCTTTAGAGAAGTCAGCTTCACAAGTGAGAGGACCTCTGGAAGGGGTTCTGTGGTTAGGACCTACCTGAGGGAGATTTCTAAGTTCTGAGAGTCATACCCGATGACAGATAGCGAAAAAAGAAATGAGGATTTCACTTTACAACCATAAGGAACTGAATTCTGCAGATACCAGTGAAGGTAAAAGAGAACTCCGAGTTTCACATGAAATCATATCTTAGTCTTGGCCAACACTTTGATTTCAGCCTAATGGGATGCTGAGCAGAGGACTCAGACAACCTGTGTGACCCACAGAAACTGTGAGGTAATCAATGTGTGTTGTTTAAGTTACTAAATTTGTGGTAATTTGTTATGCAACAGTAGAAAATGAATACACTGATAAACAAAATGCTACCAAAATATCCGTCCATGGGGAACAGATTGAATAGACTATGGTGCATGCTAGGTTTCTTCAGTTGTGTCTTTGTGACACTGGGACTGTAGCTCTCCAGATTCCACTGTCCTTCACTATCTCCCAGAGCTTGCTCAAATTCATGGTGATGCTATCTAACCATCTCATCCTCTGCTGCCCTCTTCTTCTTTTGCCTTCTGCCATTCTTAGCATGAGGGTCTTTTCCAATGAATTGGCTCTTCACATCAGGTGGCCAAAGTATTGGAGCTTCAGCTTCAGCATCAGTCCTTCCAGTGAATATTCAGGATTGATTTCCTTTAGGATTGACTGGTTTGATCTCCTTGCTGTCCAAGGGACTCTCAAGACTCTTCTCCAGTACCACAGTTCAAAAGTATCAATTCTTCAGTGCTTTGACTTCTTATGGTCCAGCTCTCACATCTGTGCATGCCTGCTGGAAAAACCATAGCTTTGACTATAGTCAAAGCTATATGGACCTTTGTCAGCAAAGTAATGTCTCTGCTTTTTAATACACTGTCTATGCTTGTCATTGCTTTCCTTCAAAGGAACAAGCATCTTTTAATTTCATGGCTGAAGTCACCATTCACAGTGATTTTGGAGCCCAAGAAAATAAAATCTGTCATAATCACACACATAAATGAATTATTTAAAGTAACTCTAAAGCACAGTGTCTTGACTGTTGCTTCCTAGGGGAATGTATAGATATAAGGAATGGAAGGGTAGAGTTATGTATGTGCCCTAGGAAACCACTCACCTAGTCCAAGCAAGGTCAACATAAGGGGTCCATACCCAAACATATCGTAGTAAGAAGAGTAAAAGCCAATGCCAAAGAGAAAATCTCAAAAAGAATAAGAGAAAAATGTACTCTTTACATACAAGAGAACTTTAGTAAGATTGCATTGTGTGCATGCTCAGTCATGTCCGACTCTTTGCGACTTTGTGGATTCTGGCCTGCCAGGCTGCTCTGCCTGTGGAATTTTTCAGGTCAAAATACTGGAGTGGGTTGCCATTTCCTTCTCTAGGGAAACTTCCCACTCAGGGATCAAACCTGGGTCTCCTGCATGGGAGGTAGATTCTTTACCATCTGAGCCACCAGGGAAGACCTTAGTAAAATTAATAGATGACTTTTCATCAGAAACCATGTAGGACAGAAGGCACTGCAATGACATTTTCAAAGAACTGAAAGAAAAAAATTTTCAACTAAGAATCTCAAATTCTTCAAAAAAGATGAAACAAAGGCATCCCCAGATCTGTAAAAATGAAGACAATTAGTTGCTTGGAGATCATTTTATCTGAAATACTAAAGAGTTCTTCAGGCTAAAAGCAAATGACCCTCAGACCTTAATTCAATTACACACCAAAACCCAAAAAGTAATGGTGAATGTAATTTTGTAATTATAAAAGATGCTTATTTCTTCTCTAAATTGCGAGGAAAAAGCAATTGTGTGAAATTATGTATATGAATGAATTATTGGTCCTATAAGACACAGGAATGCAGCATATAAAAGAAAGTGGAAGGGAACTAGACTATTCTGAAATAAGGAAACAACACCAAATGGTAACTTGAATCTATGGGAACAAAGGAAGAGAACCAGAAATAGTAAGTGAGGAGATAATTTAATTACCTCTAGATATGTACTTCCTCTCCTTCATTCTCTTAACTTCTTTAAAAGACAATATGATATAAAGTAATAATTAGAGCAACATATTGTTGGGTTTGTGACATATATTGGTGTGCTGTGCTGTGCTTAGTTGCTCAGTTGTGTCTGACTCTGCGACCCCATGGACTGTAGCCCGCCAGGCTAGAATACTAAAGTGGTTTGCCATGCCCTTCTCCAGTGGATCTTTCCAACCCAGGGATCGAACCCAAGTCTCTTGCATTGCAGGCAGACTTTTTACTGTCTGAGCCACCAGGGAAGCTATGGATGTACTATGTACAACAATTAGAGCTCAAAAAGGAGAAAGAAGGACTAGAGCTGCACCCAAGAAAATTAAAAACAGGTCTACACAAAAATTTGTACACAAATGTCCATAGCTGCATTATTTCATCATATCCAAAAATTAGAGACAACTGAATTGTCCATCAATTAGTGAATGAGCAAACAAAATGTGATATAGTTGTACGATGGAATATTATCTAGCTGTTAAAAGAAATAAAGTGCTGATAAATGCTACAGTAGGGATGAATCCTGAAAGCATGCTAAGTGAAAGAAAGAAGGTAGACAGAAAATACTTCATCCTGTATGATTTCATTTATATGAAATGTCTTTTATAGGAAAATTTATAGATTCAGAAGATAGATTAGTAGTTGCATCAGTCAGTTCAGTTGCTCAGTCGTGTCCGACTCTTTGTGACCTCATGAACTGCAGCATACCAGGCCTCCCTGTCCATCACCAACTCCCAGAGCCTACCCAAACTCATGCCCATTGAGTCAGTGATGCCATCCAACCATCTCATCCTCTGTCACCCCCTTCTCCTCCTGCCCTCAATCTTTCCCAGCATCAGGGTTTTTTCAAATGAGTCAGCTCTTCGCATCAGGTGGCCAAAGTATTGGAGTTTCAGCTTCAACATCAGTCCTTCCAATGAACGCCCAGCACTGATCTCTTTTAGGATGGACTGGTTGGATCTCCTTGCAGTCCAAGGGACTCTCAAGAGTCTTCTCCAACACCGCAGTTCAAAAACATCAATTCTTCGGTGCTCAGCTTTCTTTATAGTCCAACTCTCACATCCATACATGACCACTGGAAAAACCATAGCCTTGACTAGACAGACCTTTGTTGACAAAGTAATGTCTCTGCTTTTTAATATGCTGTCTAGGTTGGTCATAACTTTCCTTCCAAGGAATAAGCATCTTTTAATTTCATGGCTGCAATCACCATCTGCAGTAATTTTGGAGCCCCCCAAAATAAAGTCTGTCACTGTTTCCCCATCTATTTGCCATGAAGTGATGGGACTGGATGCCATGATCTTAGTTTTCTGTATGTTGAGCTTTAAGTCAACGTTTTCACTCTCCTCTTTCACTTTCATCAGGACGCTCTTTAGTTTTTCTTCACTTTCTGTCATAAGGCAGAATAGGGCAGGTGATAGGTTGCAGGGTAGAAGAAATGGGGAGTTACCTTAAATGTGTGAATTGCATAGTATGTGAATTATATTTTAATAAAGCTGTTAAAAAAAGTCTAATGAAATCATGCCAACAGTGCATAGTGGCCAATTGGAAAGCAGTTCCCAGGGCACAGGACCGTTTAAGTATCAAAAAGACTGGCTGCAATGAATTTAACTCTAAATCCAAGTTTAAATCCAAAGCTAAATCTATATATGAATTAGTAAAGGCAACAAGGTAAAACAGAGGAAATATCTCACCATTCACCACTGGAGGTTGCCAGAGCACCAGTCATTTCTGTGGAAAACTGACAAAGGAAAAGAACCAAGCTACTTTGCCTTACCTATATGAATTGTTTATTTATATAAATGAAGAGTTGAAGAAAGAAAACTCTTCTTTATAAGAGTGCAGCCTAAGGTGAAAAGAGAATGGTAAAATTAGAAAATCACTGTTTAAAAATAAATAAATTAAAAAAAGAAAATCACTGTTTGGCAATTTCTAATGAAATAACATTTCTGGGCAATAATCATGTATAAATGATAAAGGTATGAGGTAGAAATTTGATGGGTATGAGGTAGAAATTTGAATCTTATAATAGAGGGCTCAGGTTCATATAACTTGAACCCTCTGATTTCATCCTTTTGAAAAATAACAGCTTTATTGAGAAATAATTCACATAGAGAAAAAATTCACTCTTTGAAATATACATGTCAGTGGTTTTGAGTATAGTTACAGAGTGGTGCAAAATCACTACTATCTAATTCCAGAACATCTTGTTAACACTTCGGAAAGAAACTTGATACCTATTAGCAGTAAGTCCCTATTCCTCCTTCCCACCATTCTTTGGAAGTAACTAATTTACCTTCTCTCTCTATGGATTTACTTATTCTGGACATTTCATTTAAACAGAATCATATTATATGGCTTCTTTCACTTACCACAATGTTTTTATGGTCATTTATGTAGTAGCATGTATCAGCACTATATTCCTTTAAATGATTGAATAATGTTTCATTGCATGGATATACCACATTTTGTTTATCCATTCATTAGTTGATGGAAATTAGGTTCTTTCTACTTTTGGCTATTGTAACAATGCTAAGAGCATTTGTGTACAAGTCTTTGTGTGGACATATGTTTTCAGTTTTTTTGTTATATATCTAGGATTGAAATTGCTGGGTCATATGGTCACTTATGTTTAACTTTTTGAGTTGATTCCATCTTATCACTAAAAGTAGGATGATAAGAGTGCTATGTGTTTCATAATATGATATAAAAAATACAGTGTGTACATACAAAGTATTCTGGTCTAAACAACTGAATCTGGATATAATCAAGCATCTAGTTCAGGAATATATAAAGGGCAGGTTTATATATTTATGTCTGTAAAGGTCAGAACAGTAACTCTTTTAGGCATTGTGGACCATACAATCTCTGCAACAACTTCTTAACTCTACTGAGAAGCATGAAAGGAGATATAGACAATGTGTAAATAAATGACATTGCTTTGTCCCAGTAAAAACTAGTTCAGAGCATGCAGCAGGTCACATTTGGCCCACAAGCCATAATCCTTGTTTGAGAGTTTACAGAAAACCTGGCGGAGAATAGAAACACATTTAATCAGCCAAACCTGGGAAGTGAGACAAACGAGTCCCCCCCCCCCAAAAGTTAATGGCATGAAAAAGGCTTAACATTCTATTTTTCCTTAAATGCTCTCTTTTTGATCTTATGCTATGTGTTTCCTAAATGAGTAATAAAAGGAAGCCTGGGTATATTTGAAAGAGCATACTAGCTTACAATTTATCTTCCAGTGACTTTATTGTACTGCTCCTTCTCCAAATGGTAAAAGACCCCTCTGTTTGGACAAATTATATAATAGTTCTTCATCCCTATGGTTACAATAATCTAAGCAAGATGTGAACATTTAATCTAAGGCTGATCAGTCAGAATTTTTCCCTCAATACTTATTTTTTCAAAGTGGAGCTGGTGTAGAAAAGCTGTATTTTCTCTCTGGTTGTGAGAGTATAAGGATACAAGCCCCAAGATGACGCTAGTCAGTTTCAAGTTTGGGTAGCCTTTGATCCTTAGAATGAAACCAATCTGAAAGGAGAAGGAAAAGTGTATGTGTGTGAGAGAGAGACAGAGACAGAGACAGACAGAGGGAGAGAGAGAATGGCAAGCCATGTGAGAGATTTTTGTTTTTGTTGTTCAATTGCTAAGTCGTGTCCAAATCTTTGCAACCCCATGAACTGCAGCATACTAGGCTTCTCTGTCCTTCACTATTACCTGGAGTTTGCTCAAACTCAGATCTGTTGAGTTGGTGATGCTCTCCAACCATCTTATCTTCTGTCTTCCCCTCTCCTCCTGCCCTCAGCCTTTCCCAGCATTAGAATTTTTCCAATGAGTTGGCTCTTCATATTAGGTGGACAAAGTATTGGGAGTTTCAGCTTCAGCATCATTCCTGCCAATGAATATTCAGGGTTGATTTCATATAGGATTGACTGGTTTGATCTCCTTGCAGTCCAAGGGACTCTCAAATCTTCTCCAGCACTACAGTTTGAAAGCATCGATTCTTTGGCACTCAGCCTTCTTTATTGTCCTACTCTCACATCCGTACATGACTTCTGGAAAAACCAGAGCTTTGACTATACAGACCTTTGTCGGCAATCTCTGCTTTTTAATACACTGTCTAGGTTTGTCATAGCTTTTCTTCAAAGGAACAAGCATCTTTTAATTTCGTGGCTGTAGTCACCATCTTCAGTGATTTTGGAATCCAAGAAAATAAAATCTGTCATTGCTTCCACTTTTTCCCCTTCTATTTGCCATGAAGTGATGGGATTGGATGCCATTATCTTTGTTTTTTGAATGTTGAGTTTTAAGCCAGTTTTTTTACTCTCATCTTTTACCCTCATCCAGAGGCTCTTTAGTTTCTCTTCACTTTCTGCCATTAGGGTGGCATCATTTGCATATCTGAAGTTGTTAATATTTCTCTCAGCAATCTTGATTCCAGCTTTTGAGGCTTCCAGCCTGGCATTTTGTATGATGTACTCTGCATGTAAGTTAAATAAGCAGGGTGACAATGTACAGCCTTGATATACTCCTTTCTCAATTTTGAACCGGTCCATTGTTCCATGTCAAGTTCTAACTGTTGCTTCTTGTCTTGAATACAGGTTTCTCAAGAGACAGGTAAGGTGGTCTGGTATTCCCATCTCTTTAAGAATTTTCCACAGTTTGTTGTGATCCACACAGTCAAAGACTTTAGCATAGTCAATGAAGCAGAAGTAGAGGCTTTTCTGAAATTCCCTTGCTTTTTCTATGATTCAATGGATGTTGGCAATTTGATCTCTGGTTCCTCTGCCTTTTCTAAATCCAGTTTATAAATCTGGAAGTTCTCAGTTCACGTGCTGTTGAAGCTTAGCTTGAAGATTTTGAGCATTACCTTGTTAGCATGTGAAATGAGTGCAGTTGTATGGTAGTTTGAAGATTCTTTGACATTGCCTTTCTTTGGAATTGGAATGAAATCTGACCTTTTCTAGTCCTGTGGCCACTGCTGAGTTTTCCAAATTTGCTGGCATATAGAGTGCAGCACTTTAACAGCATCATCATTTAGAATTTGAAATAGTTCAGCTGCAATTCTATCACCTCCACTAGCTTTTTTTGTAATGATACTTCCAAAGACCCACTAGACTTTACACTCCAGGATGTCTGGCTGTAGATTGGAGAGAAATTTATTTGCAACCAAAGAATTCAGTTTAACATGGTCATCTTAAAAGATTTTTGAAAGGCTTGTACGTAATACATATAAAATTGCTGACTTGGCAGGGTTTCAGTAATTGACATCATTTTTAAAAAGTAAATCATGAATTTCTTATGTCCTTTATGTTATTATTTAATATCCTGTGTTTATATGCCTCTGTCCTACAACCACATTGTCAGTTCCATGAAGGCAGGAAACATGATATTATACTTCCTTGCTTTCCAGAGGGTCTAGCATGATATAAGTTAATTTATTTAAAAAAGATATGCTTCATTGGTATGTAAGATGTATTAGTATTATTTGATTATTGCACTAAAATGAACTTAATATCTTCCAGTCAAGGTAGGTTTTCTGTGAATTTATTCCAACTTAGAAGGGGCATTTTTCTTTTTTTTGTAATGTAAGTCTCTTCTCAGGTGTATTATTGTTTTTTCAGGTAGTGGAGGAAGTATGAATTAAATTACAACTTTTTTTTTCTTGGAAATTCATGGATGAGATGTTATTGCTCATGTAATTTAGGTTTTAATGTTGAATATGTGAGGCACAGTTTTAGCTTAATTGCTGGAAAGCAATATCACAAATTGAAATAGTTTTAAAATAGAAAAAAGACTTAAAATTATAGTGTACATGTCATTTGGAGTGATTGGCATTCTAAACAAAGTCTGAAAGAAGTAATTAGAAGTATTCAGAGCAATTAGCTGATGGTTCTTAAAAGGCCCATATAAGCTGAATTTATTTGCCTTATGTATTTAAAGGCTTTACATATATAACACTAAAATTGCAGCCCTAGTTTTTAAATAAGTAAGTGAAATTCTTTTATTTCTTTTAAAAACCAAATTGTTTAGAACTTTAAAAATATCTATTGCTGTTCTGAATATAAAGCTTACTTTCTAACCAAATCAGATGTCAGTCGCATGTTTCAAATATTTTAGACAAATATGAGTATGTCCTAGTTATATTGTCTAGGTGAGGAATGTCTTATCAGTTCAGTTCAGTTCAGTTCAGTCGCTCAGTCATGTCTGACTCTTTGGGACCCCATGGACTTCAGCATGCCAGGCTTCCCTCTCCATCACCAATTCCCGGAGGCTACTCAAACTCATGTCTATTGAGTCGGTGATGCTATCCTACCATCTCATCCTTTATTGTCTCCTTCTCCTCCCTCCTTCAATCTTTCCCAGCATCAGGGTCTTTTCCAATGAGTTGGTTCTTTGCATCAAGTGGCCAAAGTATTGGAGTTTCAGCTTCAGCATCAGTCCTTCCAATGAATATTCAGGACTGGTTTCCTTTAGGATGGACTGGTTGGATCTCCTTGCTGACCAAGGGACTCTCAAGAGTCTCCTCCAACACCACAGTTCAAAAGCATCAATTCTTCAGTGCTCAGCTTTCTTTATGGCCTGACTCTCACATCCATATATGACTACTGGAAAAACCATAGCTTTGACTAGACAGACTTTTGTTGGTAAAGTAATGTCTCTGCTTTTTAATATGCTGTCTAGGTTGGTTATAGCTTTTCTTCCAAGGAGCAAGCGTCTTTTAATATTATGGCTGCAGTCACCATCTGCAGTGATTTTGGAGCCCCCCAAAATAAGTCTCTCACTGTTTCCATTGTTTCCCCATCTATTTGCCATGAAGTGATGGGACTGGATGCCATGATCTTGGTTTTCTGAATGTTGAGTTTTAAGCCAACTTTTTCACTCTCCTCTTTCACTTTCATCAAGAGGCTCTTTAGTTCTTCTTCGCTTTCTGCCATAAGGGTGGTGTCATCTGCATATTTGAGGTTATTGACATTTCTCCCAGAAATCTTGATTCCAGCTTGTGCTTCATCCAGTCTTATAGGATCTTCTTTTCAGCTAATGATAATTAACAACTTTCTCATTTTCAGGAAATATTAAAATTAAATAAAATTTTATCATTTCATTAATAATAGACATTTCCTTATTTATACTTAAATATGAAATTTCTTTTCCAAAAAAGTTGTCCTAAGAAAATATTTTTTCATGTAATATAATTTGATTTACATAAAAGTGAAAGTGTTAGTTGTTCACTCATGTCCAACTCTTTGTGACTCTATGGACTGTAGCTTGCCAGGCTCCTCTGTCCATGGAATTCTCCAGGCAAGAATACTGGAGTAGGTTGCCATTCCCTTCTTCAAGGGATCTTCCTGACCCATGGATCGAATCTGGGTCTCCTGCACTGAAGGCAGATTCTTTACCATCTGAGCTATCAGAGTAAACGGAGATGCTTTCACTTGAGCTTAAATCAATATTTAATTTTATATAAGCAAATACTTAAAAATTGTATTCTTGGGAATTCCTTGGCAGTCCAGTGATTTCAACTCTGTACTTCCACTGCTAGGGTCTTAGGTTGAATCCCTGGTTAGGGAACTAAGATTTTGAAAGCTGTGCAGCACAGCCCAAAAAATAAAATTGTATTCTTGACCAGTATTTATGTCCAGGATGGATTAGCAGGTACAGAATTTATCTTAAATAGCTAAATAACCAGACAAAATGTATGAAACAGTGGTTTTCAGATATTGGACAACAGATAGTATATGAGAATGATCTCTGAGAGAAGGGAACAAATAAGGTAAACCCTATGATTGTTCAAGCTACAGGCTAAAGAGAGTTTCTAGGCTTCCGTGCAGGGTGGAGGAGCCCATAGAGAACCTGGCAGACTCCCTTTGATGGAGAGACAGAGTGCAGAGTTCATGGAGGCCAAGCCACTTACAATGGAAAGAGTGGAGTACTAGAGAGGAAAGAGCTGCACAGCTAGAGAGCACTGAAAACCTGACTCAAATGTTTTTACAGAGTTTCAGACAGAATAGTCCATGGGGGTCACACAGTTCCAGGAATAGCTTGTGTTTATACCAGCCAGAGTGGAAACCTTCTTTATTCCCAGGGATTGATAAGAGAGTCAAATAGCTCTGGATAAAGGGTGGACAACTATAACATGCAGGTCAGATCTGGTCTTTTTTGTATAATTCACAAGCTGGGAATGGTTTTTACTATTTTAAAGAGTTATTGAAAGTAAACAAAGAGTATACAACAGATTACATATGTTCCATAAATCCTAATTAGTAACTATCTGATCCCTTACCAAAAAAACGTTTACTGAACACTTTCCTCGACTAAAGGCTGTTCTAAATCTGCCTAATAAAGGTTAAAAGCAAATCTCAAAAGTATCCATTTCCAAGTAAATTAACCACATCCTAAAACAGCCTAAAAATATTTAAAGGGAAAAAACTAGTGTCTATTTCCAAGAAAATTTATGCATCCCTGAACAATGTCCATAATTATTTGAAGGAATACAAATCATCCAGTATCCAACATTGTAAAAATCAGAATGCCAGACATTCAAAGATGCAGTAAGATATGATCCATAGTGAAGACAAAAGTCTATTAATAGAAACAAAAATGACATTGATAAAAGAATTAGTAGGAAAGGACAGTAAATGAGCTATTATATACGCTGTCTGTTGAAAAAGGTAAAGAAAAACATGAGCATGATGACGAGTGAAATGGAAGGATAGATAACACTGCAACTGAATATGTAGAGATGAAACATATGAGGTTTTAGGCAAAAATATACTGAATGAAGTTAATAGGTTATTAGACACTATAGGAGGAAAGTTTAGTGAATTTGAAGACATAATAGTGGAAACTATCTTATATGAAATAGGAAAAAGAAGACAGGATGGAGCATCAGTATACCATGGGAAACCTTCATGTATCCTCATATACATGCTGTTGGAGTCTCAGAATGAGTAGAGAGAGATGGAAAGCTATATGTGTAGTGATATAACATTAGTTGATCATAGACTGTAATAACTTAAATACATATATATGTATACTATAATCCTAGAGCAAATCCTACATATATTAAAAAGTTAAAAAGAATATTTATTATGAATATATTATATATATTATAAACAACTTTATGCTAATTAATTCAGTAACTTTGATAAACAAATTCCTTGAAAGATACAAACTGCTAAAGCTCAAATAAAAAGAAATAGATGACCTGAGTAGCCCTATATCTACTAAGTAAATTGAATTTGTAGTTAAAAAATCTTCCCACAAAGAAAATGCCAGGCCCATAATATTTCATGGTGAATGCTACCACATATTTGAGGAAGAAATACTGATTTTGCACATTTTTTTTTCCAAAAAATAGAAGAGGAGAGAAAAGTTTCCAACTCATGACTACAGAATAATATTAATACCAAAACTAGACAAAGAAATGCCAAGAAAACTAGAGACTAGTATCTCTCACAACATGAATGGAAAAATTCATTTAAGAATTAACAATTTGAATCCAGCAATATGATAAAAGGATAATATATTATGACCAAATGGTGTTTACCCCAGGAATGCAAAGTTGGTTTAACATTTTAAAAAATTAATCATATAATTTTAATGTTAACAGACTGAAAAAAGAAACACACATGATTTTTAAAAAAATAAAATACAGAAATGGCATTTGACAAAAATTTAACATTGCCTCCTGGTAAAAGTAGAAATACAGAAAATTTCCCCAACCTGATAAAGAGCATTTATGAAAAATTTACAGCCAACATTATATGTAGTGATGAAAGACTGAATGATTTCCCTTTAATACTGGCAACAAGACAAGAGTATTTACTCTCTTTAATTCTGTTTGGCATTATAATAAGCCAGCACAAAAAAGCAAGTAAAATTAAAGTCATACAGGCTGGGGAAAAAAAGTAAAACTGTATTTACTCACAGAAAACATGACATTCCACGTAGGAAACCCCAGTTCAGTTCAATTCAGTTGCTCAGCTGTGTCTGACTCTTTGCGACCCCATGGACTGTAGCACGCCAGGCTTCCTTGTCCATCAGCAACTCCTGGAGCTTGCTCAAATTCATGTCCATTGAGTTAGTGATGCCATCCAACCATCTCATCCTCTGTCATCCCCTTCTCCTCCTGCCTTCAATCTTTCCCAGTAAGTGTGCAAAACATTATTGAGAAAATTTAAAGGAGACATAAACAAACAGAGAGATAGTGTCCAATACTGCCTTGTTATCTATAGCCACTGTGTAGATCTTGAGGATTTTTTCAACTTGCATAACTGAAACTTTGTATTTTTTCACACATACCTCTTGTTTTCCCCACCTTCCAGATCCTGGCAACCACCAATCTATTCTCTGCTTCTATGAGTTTGACTATTTCATATTCTTCATATTGTAAACCGTGGTGGTGTTGCTGTTCAGTCACGAAGTCATGTCTGACTCTTCTCAACCCCATGGACTGTGGTCCTGTAAACAGTACTTAAAAATTTTCTGAAAGAATAGATCTTATATTAAGTGTTCTTATCACACACACACACAAAGAGGGTGAGAGGAAACTTTTATAGGTGATAGATGTGTTTTTAAAAGTGATATATAGATGAATATGTTTATTGCACAGATCATGGTGATGGTTTCATGGTTGTGTGCTTACCTCTAATTTCATTAAGCTGTATACATGAAATAGGAGTGAAGAGTCGGACATTGAATCCCAGTTGTTGGACTGAATCCCAGTTGTTGAAGTAAAAGACCAACACAGAATTGAATCCCAGTTGTCAGACTGAATCCCAGTTGAAGTAAAAGACCAACACAGGCACTGGAAGACAACCAGCAACAGCAACAGACATAATACTTACTACTGGCAAACACTAGGAAGATAAATCAGCTAAGGTGGTAGGAAAAATGGCTAATGCTTGTCTCTCCACAGTTAAAAAAAATTCCTTCATGTGCATTATTTCCTTTAATGGTGTCTGGAGCATAGGATGTGCTCAATAAAAGCTTGATGAATGAATGGATTGAAATTCCTACCAGTGTCTAGCAGATTGTAGGCACTGTATATTTGGAGATAATTCTGCATGATCTCTCACATCTCTGCACATCTTGTGAGCAGAGGAACTGACTACCTTTGTTATGAATGATCTTTTATGTAGTAAATAGCTTTGGAAAATAGAGATTCCTCCAGAGCAATAGACAGGTTTGCTTACTGTCCAGTATAATAAAGATGTCCCTTTTTGGCTCAAAAGTGACACACGTTTACTTCTAATTATAAAAGACTTGGTATCCTTATGCTGAGGCTATTGCCCTGGTAATGCACTGTACTTCACATGTAGGTATCATTTCATCTTCTGGATATCACATTGCAGGAATTGAGGCTTGGGGAACTGGCACAAATGATGATACTCTGGCTGTTGCTATCACTCTGAGCAGTAGACGGTCCTTTGCCTCTGGCCTAGGAGTCTCATGTCTTCTACAACATTCACAGACTGTGAGAGACTAAGTATTAATTTACAAGTAGGTTAAAATCTCAGGCCCTTCACAGTTCTTGACACTATACATACTTTTTGCACTAAAGGGCATAATCTCAGGAAAGCTTTAAAGAAATGGGATAAGTAACCAGCTGTATTGGATAAGGAAAACAAATAAGTAAGCAAAATCTAACCAAAATATAACTTCCCCACCTTGCAGAACTGGAGCTATTATTAAGGGCAAAATAGCTACCAGATACCTGATGGTAACATCAAAAAATTTATAGGGACTCGAAGAAAATACAGAAATTGGAACACAATAGAATCATTACACATGGAAAGTTAAAAATTAAGGATTTGACTCAGTAAACTCCCAAAGAAAGTTATGCCATTATACAGGCATCAATTCCTCTGCAGCCTCTGGAAAAGAATAAAAGATATATATTGCTAAGAGTGATTGTTTCTGAAAGGGTGAATTAAGGTGGGAGAGAGATCTACTTTGTATGCTTTGAATTTTGTACCATCTTCAGGTAGTACTTAGTTTTAAAATGTGTAAAATTTAATTTGAAAAGCTTTTAAAATGATTTTTTAGGTAAGAAAGTATAAATTGTTTTTAGATTAAAAAAAAAAAACAACAACTGCTTTTACACAGCAGGTACTTTACCATTTAAAAGAGTTACTGAGGAAGCTATTTTTTTTCCAGGTTGGCTGGCAATTTGGTTTATGGAGATAAAAACGTCTTTACCAAAAAAAGACGTTTTTTTGGAACACAACTTTGGTTAAGGAAATTCTTCAAAATAGGCTCTTTCATTTCAGATTTGTAAGGAAGAAAAAAAAACACCCATTGCTCTGCAGTAGAGGTATGAGGTTTCCTCAATCTGAGAATGCATGCATTGTGTTCTGTTTGGTAATGTCAATTAGATGTACGTATTTTACTTCTAAAAGAAGGAACAGAAATAGTTTTCTTAAAAGATATTCAGTCGGGACTATTAGTGCCCTCTATTTGGGTTTGTTAAGGATTGAATAACTCTGAATTTGAGATGGTCTCTTCAGGAGCATAGAGCTTGCTTTTTAGTTGTGCTTCTGGGAAGTCTAGAGGGTGAATTCTGGTCAGGCTTGTAGCAATTGTGAGAGAGGTTGTTTTGGCTGCAAAGTGTGGCTCATGCTTGACCGTCTCCAGCCCAACACCAGCAGGAGAACTACAGTAAGAGTAGCAAAGTGGGCATTTTTCTGGGTGGCCCCACTGCCACTGGCAGAAGCTGCAGGGGCTGCTGGACTGTCTGAGGAGCTCAGATAGTCATAACTGGGAATAAACTCTTTAAGTAAACAATCCCAGGAGGGCCTTAGGAATATCTCAGGAATAGACTCCTGGGTTAAAGATGGGGCCTCTTGCAATTGTAGAACAGGAACTCTACCAGTAGTGAAAAGACCTTCCTTGTTACTCTAAAATGCTGAAATGAAAAATTTTGATTTGATTATTTACTTAAAACATGTTTAAATATGTTCAATATTTATTTTTTATTTTATTTTTAGACAAAATAGACATTTTTTACTTTATATTTTAGGTTGGACTATAGTTGATTTACAATGTTGTGTTACTTTCAGGTGTATAGCAAGATTATTCAGTTATACATATAAATATATCAATTATTTTTCAAACTTGTTTCCCATTTGCTGCTGCTGCTGCTAAGTCGCTTCAGTCGTGGCTGACTCTGTGCGACCCCATAGACGGAAGCCCACCAGGCTCCTCCGTCCCTGGGATTCTCCAGGCAAGAACACTGGAGTGGGTTGCCGTTTCTTTCTCCAATGCATGAAAGTGAAAAGTGAAAGTGAAGTCGCTCAGTCGTGTCTGACTCTCAGCCACCCCATGGACTGCAGCCTACCAGGCTCCTCCATCCATGGGATTTTCCAGGCAAGAGTATTGGAGTGGGGTGCCGTTGCCTTCTCTGGTTTCCCATTTAGATTATTATAAAATATTGAGCAGAAATCCCTGTCCTATACAGTAGGTCTTTGTTGGTTATCTGCTCAATCTTTGGTAGTTTAATCATTAACAGTATTGATAAAGTAGGAACTCTAGCTTGGGTCTAAGTGGGATTTGCCCAAAGTGAAACTGAGGATTAGGTCCACCAGACACCTATTTGTAGGAGGCTTGAAGAATTTTATTTGGGAAAGTATGAGACAATTTTGCTGAAAACACTCAGTGAACAAAACTTAGGACATACTCTGCACTGAATGTAGTTGCTATTGAATTCATATTTGAGTCCCAAGTAATTCAGAAAGGCTGTGAGAAATATAGGAAGAGCAGTTTCAGTGAAAATTTCAAAAAATATTGAGGCCAATCCCAGGATTGCTTTGGAATCCTGCTAACAAAGGCAAATAGCAAGGAAAGACTGTTTCTGTCCCACTTTGCCTTAGATCCCTGCATAGGTTAAGTCTCTGAGAAATCCAGTCAGCTCTGCTGTAAGCCTTACCAATGTGTTCGTTTGTGTTCAGAACTTCCTTCCTCAAGTTGCTCACTTCTAAACTGAAGCTTCATTGAGTAATTTTTTGGTAGAGTGTAAGTCATATGTCTGAGTTTTCTGGTTTCTACCTTGAAGATGCAGGACTCTTAAGCTTAAAAATTTACAAGAAAAAAAGAGAGACTTGTCAGAAAGCCTGCGTGTCCACTACAGCTTGTACCCCCAAAATTAAGCTATGAGAGTTGAGTATTCTTATTTTAACATGCAAATAGAAATAGTTTTAAAAATGTTTTTGTGATAGATACACATTATTTTAGATGCAGATAATCACCTGGGCCAGGGCTTTTAAATTTAAAGCGGGATCCAGATATTTCTGGGGTTGTGTGGAAAATGCTGTGTTAGCATTAAGGAAAGGAAAGTTGATGTGTCTAAGTATTTTGCCAAAAGTTTTAACTTTCATTTCAGGTTTGAGGGATTTGTTAACTAAAGAAATCACTCATTATACTCAGATAAACAATTCCAATATTTTATGGAGAATTATCTAACTTACTTTCAATATATAATCATTAAAAGAAAATCAATATCTAATAGAAAATTATTGATATTATTTTAAATAAGCAATCATTAAAAGGAAAGAGAAATAGAACAGTACATACATCACCTAATTGGGGTGAGCTAACATCCAGACTTCAAACAGCACTGGGAAGTCCCATGTAACAGCAATCTGGAGTCCCAGTTGGGAAAATTTCCTGGGCAGCACATCTGCTCTTTGGGTGAGACTTCAAATTACAATTTTGGGGGTTCCAGTTTATAATTCCTGGCCACAAACTGATATCATCATTGGTTTATGAGCAAATAGCGGCTCTGGTTTTACCTTAATCTTTTTGTTGTTTGTTTTACAATGCTGTTTGTTTTATCTTGTGAGTCATAGGACTTTGTTAAGTCCTGGGTGTAGTTGGCCAGACCTCCTCCAAGGGCTTGAGAGTTCCAAGACCTGCTCCCTATCTTATCTGTAGTACCCCACAGCTTCCTGGTAACAAGAGGTGCCCTCAGGAGCAGATGAGTTGTTAGGGCAGTGTCCAGGCAGGTCAGAAGCAAGGTCAGAGGCCTGCTTTGCTTTCTTGTCTCTGAAGCTTGAACAAGACTACTTCCATTTAATTTCCCTAAAAGCAAGGACTAAGAACTCTCTTGGGGGAGGAATTCGTTCTTGAGATAAAAGTTGCCACTGACCATATATCCAGAGAAAACTCTAATTCAAAAAGTTACATGCACCTCAATGTTCATAGCAGCACTATTTACAATACCTGACATGGAAGCAACCTGACTGTCCATTAATAGATGAATGGATAAGATATGCTACATATATATACAATGGAATATTAGTCAGTCATAGAAAGAATGAAAGATTGCCATTTGCAGCAACATGGATGGACCTAGAGATTATCATACTAATAAAATAAGTCAGACAGAGAAAGACAAGTATCATATATTACTTAATCTAACAAAATAATACAAATGGACTTATTTACAAAACAGAAATAGACTCACAGACATAGAAAGTTATGGTTACTGAAGGGGATAGCAGGGTAGGGGAAGAGAGAAATAAAGAGTTTTGGATTAACATATATACACTACTATGTATAAAATAGGTAAACAACAAGAACCTACTGTATAGCACAGTAGAGAACTATCCTCAATATACTATAATAACCCATGATGGAAAAAAGCTGAAAAAGAACACATATATACGTGTGTGTATATATATATATATATATATATATATATATATATATATATATAATGTGTGTGTGTGTGTGTGTGCTAAGTCGCTTTAGTTGTGTCCGACTCTTTGTGACCCTGTGGACTATAGCCTGCCAGGCTCCTTTGTCCTTGAGATTCTTCAGGCAAGAATACTGGAATGGGTTGCCATTTCCTCCTCCAGGGGATCTTGCCAACCCAGGGATCAAACCCATATCTCTTGTGTCTCCTGCATTGGCAGGCAGGTTCTTTACCACTAGCACCACCCGGGAATACATACACACACACACACACACACACGTGACTGAGTCACTTTGCTGTACGCTTGAAACTAGTACAACATTGTAAATTAACTATACTTCAGTTAAAAAAATTTGCCACTGAGAAAGGAGAATTCTGATGCAACCTGTCTATGTATTTATATTTATCCCCCAGGCTAGCTCTCTTTGAGCTCCTGTTGAGTTCTGCATGGAGCAGGAAAGAGAAACAGAAAATGTTTTACACTTAAATCTCTCTAAGACATCAAGAAAATAAGCAGACATCCAAGTGGGTGTACACAGCAGGGAACAGTATCTCCCCCACCTCACAATGCACCGTCACCTCCATGGCTGTAGAGTGAGCAGAGATGGGGTCCTTAGAGACTTGAGGATGGGGCACAGTGGGCCATGTAGGGCCCACAGGGCCACATGGCAAGACACCCATGAGGAATCTTAGAAAAACTTAGGGGAGGGTCATAGGACATAGATATGAAAGTAAGTAAAATATGAGCAACTACTTTTAGGTGACTTGGAAGTTGGAGAAAATCAGGTAATACACATTTCATTTTTGATTCATCAGTATATTGTTGGGGTTGTGTTGTGGGTAACCAGGACTGTTTCCATATGCACACAGTCACTGCCCTGGTAGAATTAAAATAACTGAAAAATATTTTCATTTTAATTGGCACCTTACCATGTATTTAAAACAAACACTTAGACATAAACGTATATTCATGATGGATGCATATTAGCAAAAATTAATTGATTTTATGGAGGGAAATTATAGATGTCAGATCTTAAGAAAATGTATGCTATAAAAGAAACTATTTTTAGTGTTTTAATTGAATTGCTGGTATATTGCAATATTTCAAAAGTCCCTGGTGAGAGATTTGCCTATATTTTTGAACTCCACTTTATTGAAAAAAATCCCAATGTTATAAAACTTGAATATTTTCAGGAAGCAAAAGCATTTTCAAATATAAGTTGTTCAAGGAACATTAGGTCTCTTATTGCTTGAATCAATGAGATAGAAGCTAAATGGCTTTAGAAAAAGGTTTGAAGCAACCAAAAAGATAATCTTTCTTTTTTCTGGTAGTCAATTTGAATGATTAACAAGTATAGTGAAATGTCTAGCTGTTAAAATTTGGCTTTATTTATACATTAAATTACAAAATAGAAGGAAGCTCTCTACCATTTAAATTTTTCACTCTAAAGTTTATAATTTTACCAGAGTTGAAAACGAATGAGTATTTTTGCAATGAGATTTTCAATAAGAGGGAGGATGAAATAAAACTTCATAGCAATTGAAATCTTATAAAGTATAAAATTAATTTCAAACTGGCAGTTTCAGAGTTCCATGCTACTGAGGAAACTTTAATTTTTAAATAGGTAAGTTTAAGGGAAAATTATTTTATTAAAAACAAAAGGCTCTGAAATCTGAAGATTTTCAGCTGTCCACTTACTAAAGGAAACTTTCTCCTTGAATTCCTTTCTCTTTTGTGTTCACTGAAAAGAGTCAAGATCAAGTGTACAGACCTGTTACATGAGATACACATCTGAGAAGCAAAGGTCAGAGAGAGATACAGTGAACTAAAGCAGAAAGACTTTCTGGACTGAAGCCCAACAGGGCAGATTTACTTGGAAAGAAAGAAAGCTGACAAGCTCCTTCAGGTCAGGGTCAGGAATATAATCTGTTTGGTGATGTAGCTGTTTTATAAAAGGAGCTTTATTCTAGGCCTTCATTGTTTTCCTTCTAATAAATTATTTTGAGTACAAATGTACCCCGAAGAGGAACTTAAACCATTTTATGAAGTCACTTGGTTTTATGTGTATCTATATATGGGGCTTCCCAGGTGGCACAAGTGGTAAAGAATCTGCCTGTCAATACAGGAGACACAAGAGACCTGGGTTCAGTCCCTGGGTTGGGAAGATACCCTGGAGTAGGAAATGGCACCCCGCTCCACTATTCTTGCCTAGAGAATCCCATGGACAGGGGAATCTGGTGGGCTACATTCCAAGGGGTAGCAAAGAATCGACACGACAGTTACTTTCACTTTTTTCACAACTTGAAGCTGAGCTGCCTCGCCCACTTGTAAACCTGTGAATGAGAAATAAAGTAATGTTTTTGTCATAAAGCCACTGAGATTTTAGAGATGTTTGTTGTATGACTATATCATAGCTGAATCTAGCATACTTTCAACCTTTTATTTTTCAAAGTTTGAAACCTACAGAAAAACGAAAGAAGGGCAGAATGAGCACCTGTGAGCTCTTCACTTAGACTTAACAGTTGTTAACATTTTATCATTTTTGTTTTTATCTTTCTCACGATACGTTTTTGGGAACCATTGAAAATAAGTTGTAGGCATCATGATGCTTTGCTAAAGCTAAATACTTTAACTTAGAGCTCTAAGAATAGGGACATTCTTACAGTCAACTAAATTTAAACTAGGTTATAAATGATTAAAAATCCTAATAATTTTATGTTGTGCATGCTCACTTACTTAGTTGTGTCTGATTTTTTGTGACCCTATGGACCATAGCCTGCCAGACTCCTCTGTCTGGGAAATTCTCCAGGCAAGAATACTGGAGTGGGTTACCATTTTCTCCTCTGAAGGATCCTCCCAACCCAGGGATGGAACTCATGTCTCTGGTGTCTCCTGCTTTGGCAAGTAGATTCTTTACCACTGAGCCACTGGGAAGCCTAATTTTATCTTTAAAAATTGCATAAAAAATGACCCAAATAAAGTAATCTTATACTATTATCTAGTACTATAATACTATTGTCTTGGTCAGTTTGGGCTGCCATTACAAAATATCATGGACTAGGTAGCTTAAACAACAGAAATTAATTTTCTTCCAGTTCTGGAGGTTGAAAATCTGAGAATAGGGTGCCAGAGGGTGGCAGAGTTCTGATGGGAGCTCTTTTCCTGATTTGCCGACAGCTGCCTTCTTGTTGTGTCTTCCCAGGGCGAAGAGAGAGTAAGCTCTCTGATATTTCTTCTCATATGAACACCAGTCCCATCCTGAGGGCCCCATCCTCATGATCTCATCTCAACTTAATTATTAATACCTCCCAAAGGTCCCAACTCCAGATAGTATCACACTGAGAGGTAGAGCTTCAATTATGAATTTGGCAGGGGAGAAGCATAATTCATTTCATAGTAACTACATAAGAGGTGATAAGGGTATTATAAGGATTTGGTACATAGAAAGCAATCACAGCCAGTCCATAGTAAGTTGAAATTGTTAAACAACTACTTGGAAAACATTATTTTCAATTTTTTTAAATGTGAGTAAACATAATGATTTATAAATGCAGCTACATATATTTTATCAGCACCATTGAGGGCTTAGGCAATGAGATATTTTAAGCTATCTGAGTTTAGTGGTACATAAATCCATCCAGTGCCAGCATGCCAGAGAGGGTGAAGAATTATAGGCTGGCATGGATTCCTAATGTGAGTCAGCATAATGCATGATGCCCACTGAACACTTTTAAATGAACTGATGAAGATTTCTATGGTCCATGTTCCTTTAAACTTCATGATCAAGGTTGCTTGTTGTACTTCAACAGTAATTATTTTGTTTACTCACTCAGTCAGTCATGTCTGACTCTTTTGTGACCCCATGGACATTCTCTTCTGTCTATGGGATTTTTCAAGCAAGAATACTAGAGCAGGTTTCTTCTCCAGGAGATCTTCCTTATCCAGGGATAAAACCCATGTCTCCTGCTTGGCAGGTGGATTCTTTACCACTGAGCCACCAGGGAAGCCCTCAAAAATAAAATCCTGCATAAATGTAAATAAAAGAGGAAGGATAAAATTCATAGGTACATGTAGACTAGAAATGGAAAATAGTATAAAACAGGCTTATGAGCTGGGCTTTGGCACCACACAGAGATTGCTTTGAATGCTGGATCTACTTCTCCCTGGCTGGTTCTATTGGGCAAATTTCTTAACTTCTCTGTACTCAGTTTTCTCATCTATAAAATGGGGATAACAGTACTTCCTCATAAGGTTTTACTTACTAGTAAATTAATAATTAAATACAGTGATTAATATGTTAATATTTACAGCATGCCAGCAAATCTGGAAAACTCAGCAGTGGACACAGGATGGGAAAAGGTCAGTTTTCATTCCAATCCCAAAGAAAGGCAATGCCAAAGAATGCTCAAACTACCGCACAATTGCACTCATCTCACACGCTAGTAAAGTAATGCTCAAAATTCTCCAAGCCAGGCTTCAGCAATATGTGAACCGTGAACTTCCAGATGTTCAAGCTGGTTTTAGAAAAGGCAGAGGAACCAGAGATCAAATTGCCAACATCCATTGGATCATCTAAAAAGCAAGAGAGTTCCAGAAAAATATCTATTTCTCCTTTATTGACTATGCCAAAGCCTTTGACTGTATGGTCACAATAAACTGTGGAAAATTCTGAAAGAGATGGGAATACCAGACCATCTGACCTGCCTCTTGAGAAACCTGTATGCAGGTCAGGAAGCAACAGTTAGAACTGGACATGGAACAACAGACTGGTTCCAAATAGGAAAAGGAGTATGTCAAGGCTGTATATTGTCACCCTGCTTATTTGACTTAAATGCAGAGTACATCATGAGAAACGCTGGGCTGGAAGAAACACAAGCTGGAATCAAGATTGCTGGGAGAAATATCAATAACCTCAGATATGCAGATGACACCACCCTTATGGCAGAAAGCGAAGAAGAACTAAAGAGCCTCTTGATGAAAGTGAAAGAGGAGAGTGAAAAAGTTGGCTTAAAGCTCAACATTCAGAAAACTAAGATCATGGCATCTGGTCCCATCACTTCATGGGAAGTAGATGGGGAAACAGTGGAAACAGTGTCAGACTTTATTTTTTGGGGCTCCAAAATCACTGCTGATGGTGATTGCAGCCATGAAATTAAAAGACGTTTATTCCTTGGAAGGAAGGTTATGACCAACCTAGATAGCATATTTAAAAGCAGAGACATTACTTTGCCAACAAAGGTCCATCTAGTCAAGGCTATGATTTTTCCAGTGATCATGTATGGATGTGAGAGTTGGATGGTGAAGAAAGCTGAGTGCCAAAGAATTGATGCTTTTGAACTGTGGTGTTGGAGAAGACTCTTGAGAGTCCCTTGGACTGCAAGGAGATCTTACCAGTCCATCCTAAAGGAGATCAGTCCTGGGTGTTCATTGGAAGTACTGATGTTGAAGCTGAAACTCCAATACTTTGGCCACCTCATGCGAAGAGTTGACTCATTGGAAAAGACCCTAATGCTTGGAGGGATTGGGGGCAGGAGGAGAAGGGGACGACAGAGGATGAGATGGTTGGATGGCATCACTGACTCGATGGACATGGGTTTGGGTAGACTCCAGGAGTTGATGATGCACAGGGAGGCCTGACGTGCTACAGTTCCTGGGGTCGCAAAAGAGTCGGACACGACTGAGCGACTGAACTGAACTGATATAACCTTCTAACCACAGCAAACGTGGGTCATTGCTCATTTAGTGTCTCTTCTGCTTTCTAAGGAAAAAGGCTGCTTAGGCAGATTTGGTAACAATAGAAGAAAAATGATAGAAAACCAGTCAGAGCAGCAGGCCAATCACACTCCAGTAGGGGACTATTAGGCAACAATAAAGAGACGAAGAGAAAAGTTATGTGTTCTTATGTGGAAAAATCTACATTTACTTTCATATACTTTATAAGGAAAACATCTACATCTACAAAGTATTGAACCTGCATCTCTTATGTCTCCTACATAGGCAGGCAGGTTCTTTCCCACTAGCGGCCATCTGGGAAACCCAAAAATACCTACTTCTATATTTACTTAGTAGATCGAAACAAAACTATTACAATTTTGTTAGGTAAAGATATTTTAGTAGTATAATGATTTGAGGTATTTAGAGAGAAAAAGAAGTCTAAGTAACCCAAGAAACTACCTTTGTGACAGTCATGGTACCATTACTTCAACTTCAAACCATCTTCCACTGTTATTCATACACTGCCTATGAAGATGAGTCCAATTCAAAGATATATTGCTTAGTGAAAGTAAGTTACAGAGCAAGATGTACCATGTGGAACTATTTATTAGGCATAAAGCAAATTTTTTTTAATGAGTAGATATATGCATTTAGACATGGGATGTAAATGCTTTAAAAGGTTGAAAGGATTCGTATGTGATAACAGTGCTCCTCCTAGGGCAGTGGGAACAGCAGACAACAATTGAGGTGTCCTCTGTAATGTTTTATGCATTTACAGGGCAAATGTATTGACATATTACTGGTGTAATTAAAAATCTATGAAAAAAAGACCTGAAGGAGACCAAGTCTGCCATTTTATAGAGAGGAAACAGATATTAATATTTGCTTGCCAAGGCTCTCAGAGAGCCTGATAAACTCAAAGGGAGACTTGCATGTGCTTGACTGCTTATTTCAGGGCAGTTTAGCTTTCTTCATCATGTCCAGTTGAACTCATCAGGCATTTTAGGTGAGAACAGGTGGTACAGTGGTAAAGTGTCCACCTGCCAGTGCAGGAGACACAAGAGACACAGGTTCGATCCCTGGGTTGGCAAGATCCCCTTGGAGTAGGAAATGGCAATTCACTCCAATATTCTTTCCTGGAAAATCCCATGGACAGAGAAGCCTGGCGGGCTACAGCCCATGGGGTCACAAAGAGTCAGACACAACTGAGCACACCCATATGCCTGTGGTCAGTCAGTTCAGTCACTCAGCCGTGTCCGACTCTTTGCAACCCCATGGACCACAGCACGCCAGGCCTCCCTGACCATCACCAACTCCTGGAGCTTGCTCAAACTCATGTCCATTGAGTTGGTGATGCCATGCAACCATCTCATCCTCTGTCCTCCCCTTCTCCTCCCATCTTCAATCTTTCCTATCCTCAGGGTCTTTTCCAATGAGTCAGTTCTTTGCATCAGGTGACCAAAGTATTGGAGTTTCAGCTTCAGCATCAGCCCTTCCAATGAATATTCAGGACTGATTTCCTTTAGGATTGACTGGTTGGATCTCCTTGCAGTCCAAGGGACCCCCAAGAGTCTTCTCCAACACCACAGTTTAAAAACATCAATTCTTTGGTGCTCAGCTTTCTTTATGGTCCAACTCTCACATCCATACATGACTACTGGAAAAACCATAGCTTTGACTAGATGGACCTTTTTGGCAAAGTAATGTTTCTGCTTTTTAATATGATGTCTAGATTGGTCGTAGCTTTTCTTCCAAGGAGCAAGCGTCTTTAATTTCATTGCTGTAGTCATCATCTGCAGTGATTTTGAAGCCCCCCAAAATAGTCTGTCACTGTTTCCATTGTTTCCCCATCTATTTGCCATGAAGTGCTGGGACCGGATGCCATGATCTTAGTTTTCTATGTTGAGCTAATGTTGAGCTTTAAACCAACTTTTTCACTCTTCTCTTTACTTTCATCAAGAAGCTCTTTAAAACACTGTGCTAAAGAATTAAAATGACCAAATGAACAAAGTAAAAAAAAAAAGAAGCTTTTTAGTTCCTCTTCGCTTTCTCTCGTAAAGGTGGTGTCATCTACATATCTGAGGTTATTGATATTTCTCCCAGCAATCTTGTTTCCAGCTTGTGCTTCATCCAGCCCAGCATTTCGCATATGCTGAAAAGAAAGAAAGTGAAGTCGCTCAGTTGTGTCCAACTCTTTGCGAGCCTGTGGACTGTAGCCTACCAGGCTCCTCCATCCATGGGATTTTCCAGGCAAGAGTACTGGAGTAGGTTGCCATTTCCTTCTTCAGGGGATCTTCCCGACCCAGGGATTGAACTCATGTCTCCCACATTGTAGGCAGACGCTTTACTGTCTGAGCCACCAGGGAAGTGACAATGTCGTAGCCATAGGCATATATATCCTCAAGCATCAGGAGTCAGTGGTTATGAAGAAAAGGCCAGCTGGGGCTGGGCTGAGATTCTACAGGTAGTGGCTTGATTGAATTAGTCAAAATTAAATTTGATTAAATTTGGCAATATCCAGGAGTAATCAAGACCCCAGAAACTCTAAAATAAGGGACAGATTGCTTTAAGAATTCCTATTTATTTATAACAAGAAATATAACCATCTGGGCTGCTTGGGTTTGTATCAGCCTGACCACAGCCTACTTACTCTCCAAGCCAGCAGGCTACAGGGGAAGCCAAATGATAATTAGAAACCCACTTTGTAACTTACCATGAGTGATCACTACGTCAGATTACTTTAAGTGTTAGGGTCAACCTATTCTCTCTGAGGGCAGATTGAGGAAAGACTAAAGAAGCCACTGAGTCCCCATCATTTGAATGTGGTGAGTGTAGGAATCAGAAGGAGAGGATTTATATTAATCAAACATTTCCTGGCTCCTGGTTATGCTAATCAGCTGCATCCAGCTCATAATGGGTATCAGGTTACTAAAGGGACTGGAGTACTGAAGTCCCATTGACATAGGCTCCTTGGACTTGTCTGGATGGGATCCCAATTCTGCTGTGCCTCACAAACTCCTTTTTCTATGTTCTGATGATGGATCAGTGCTCTTCTGTAGCACTTGTCTTAAATATATTAGTGTATTCAATCATATTACCATTCTGCTGATCTGGGATTTAGTTTGGTTTTCTTTGTATCTCTGTTCTGATCTGTTTTGTATTGATCTCACAGTCTCAGAGTCTCTGCACTCAGGATGCTCTTGGATTGTTCTCTGATGTCCTCCTTTTCCACATTCCAACTGCAGCAGCTTGAAAGTCAGCCTGTAGGAAGGACCTTCCTTGAGCACTCATTCTAAAGAAGCCACCCAATCCCCATCATTTCACTTTATTTTAGCTTGTGCATAATTCTCAAGGGGTTACTACTATATGATATTTACTGTTTCTATCTTTGTGTTTTAATTTTTGGTTGTCTCTCCCATTAGAATATAAACTTCATGGAAGTAGGAACCTTATCAGTCTTTCTCTCACTCTATTCCCAGCATCTGGAACAGGATCTGGCAATTGATAGGTTCTAATGAATGCTTGCCTGCTTCTTTGCTGAATGAATGATCGCTCACTCGAGACCACTATTGCTTTTGTAATTTATAAGTTCTCGGGAACATCTTACTGATAACTGTCTCAAAAAATATGACACAGTTATCTTCTTGGAAATGAACTTGGCCAAGAATCTACAAGTTTTGGTCAATCCTCAGTGGGTGTGAGGCTCAGGCAGTAAAGGGGAAGGTTGGAGAGAATGTTTGTTTAGAAATGTCACCCAAATGGTCATTTTCCTGCAGTGAAGTCTCACTCAACAGCGAAAGTAGACATCTCTAAATACTCAAATACTATCCAGATAATAGATAAGAGATTCTCCAGAAAACTATGGCATTTACTAAGCAAGAGAATAGTTTGACACATTGGTACCATGGCCTTAAAGTATTAGGATGAAAGTTAATCCTGTAAACCAAGGGGAATGGCAGACAAGGTCAGACCAGTGAAGAGCTAAGGCTTTAATATTCCCAAGATATTTGGATTTCATCAGATTTCAGAGCCTTTCTTCAGAGTCAGAAAAAGCCACCCCTCCCCTCATCATAGGGAACTCGTCTCTCATTGGGTAGGGGCAAATCTCAAAAGGAATAAAACAGATCCCTATATAATGGTGAGGCAGACTGAATTTTCTAATGTGCTGTCCAGGAGAGAGGTTACTGATAAGGAACCCATAAGGTAGGTGATGATTACAAACATTGATTTATTTTTTATTTATCAAGCCTTTTGCAGTAAGATTCCAGGCATCAACAGTCATGCTGACATAATTTGCTTCATGGAAATAACAATATGAATAGACATTATAAAAGCATGCAATTAGTAGAAGGCAGTCTTTGCTGTCTCAAATCCAATTTTTGTATTGATTTTTGAAGTGTGAAACATGGTGGTATGGAGTATAAAATCATTCTTAATTTTAAAGTCACTAAGTTTGTCAGTATCTGTGAGATAAGTAGAATAAATAAATTCTAAATGGGGATTATAATATATTGATATTACTTGGGTTAAGCTACGTATTTTTGGTTCCATATGATATTTAACTCCCTTTCAGAGACGAAGTTCTTAAAAATCAGGTTTTGTTTAGATTACAAATCTGTACTATATCTTAGGTTAAAATGATGTAGGAAGTTGTATCAAAAATGTGGTTTCTATCATAACAATTGTCTGGTGAGGAGAAAAGATAGTTTGCTTTTAAAAATATGTTATGTCTGTGGTATTTTAGGGAACAATTATGAATAATAATAAAAATTTAATACACATTTAGCTCTTCTGATAGAATTAGTGGAACATTATATTTCTAGATCTACTGATCATTTCGTTTTCACTCCCTCTGTAAAGGATTTATAATTCATAAATAAGAATTAACTGCCAGCTTAAACTTGACTTGAGGGTTTTTAGGACAGAAGCTAATTTTTATATATCATGTTTTTCCTAACAATGTTTTAGGTAAATCATTGTGGCCATCTATTTGGATCTTAAATACTATTTGTATTTTTGAAATTACATAAAGAACTCTGTCATTTATTTTTCTATTTTGAAGAAGCCAATTTTTCTAATAACATATCTGCATTTAAAAAAAAGGAAATGCTATGCTTCTGTGAGAATGAAGTCAGGCAAGTCATTAAACAGAAGAAATCTTAACTGAAGATCTTTCTAAGAAATAATTTTCTCTCTGAAATTCATATTTTATTCATTCCTCTTCTTTTCTTCCTCCTTAAGTCCATTGGCAGAAGTCTAAAATGAAACTAATTGCTTTATGTTTTAATCTTTAAAAATACAATTAACTAGAGATATACAAAACAGATACAAAATACTTAAAAAAGACAAAGATAGGAAAGATATTCAAACATCACATCCTTTATCCCATATCTTTTATTGTTGAATGAAAACTGGACACTTGGCTGCTCTTTTCAATTTCTAGGATTGATGAGATATTAAGCAAGAGTCCATACTAAAAAAGAAACTTTATTTTCATTTGTGTGATACCTACTGTAGTGATATGACATTTGGTATAATTTAGTCTTGCTGGATCACTTATAAGATTTGAAATCTAAGGGCTTTGTATAATCTCTTTTCAAGTGTTTTAATTGACATTCTGCTATAATGAACCCCACAGACCATTACCTGGCTAATTGCTTGAGTTACAGTGCTTATACAATGCCATTCTTTGTCCTTGGTCTTTTGGGGTATTAAATAGCATGGCTGTCCTGAAAGAGGAAGTGACTGCTGGTGTGCATGTGAAGCATTAACTTCTTGGTAGCTTTTTCAGGGACAGACTCTCTTCTGTTCTTCTCTGGGCTGATACCAAACCTGATGATTATCAGAGATCCCTGTTATTCTGGGATTCGTAGCTCTCCCTAGGAGAGTCCTTGACCTCTAAACGGTCTTCCAGAGCCACTACCACAGGCAGAGCTTTCCATGACCTGCCTCTCAAGTCCTGGATCAGGTGACAAAATAAGGACAAAATAGTATTTAGTTCTCAAGTGGTATGATTAGGCAGGATTTGTTAGGAAAAGAGTTTTAATACTTTAGAACTAGGGCTTCCCAGGTGAATCAGTGGTAAAGAATCCACCTGCAGATGCAGGAGATGTGGGTTCAGTCCATGGGTCAGGAAGATCCCCTGGAGGAGGAAATAGCAACCCGCTCCGGGATTCTTGACTGGAAAATCCCATGAACAGAGGAGCCTGGAGGGCTACTGTCCATGGGGTCTCAAAAGAGTCAGGACACAACTTGGCAATGAAACAACAACAACTTTCAGTTCAGTTCAGTTCAATCGCTCAGTTGTGTCCGACTCTTTGCGACCCCATGAATCTCAGCACGCCAGGCCTCCCTGTCCATCATCAGCTCCCGGAGTCTACCCAAACCCATGTCCATCGAGTCGATGATGCCATCCAGCCATCTCATCCTCTGTCATCCCCTTCTCCTTCTGCCCCCAATCCTTCCCAGCATCAGGGTCTTTTCCAATGAGTCAACTCTTCGCATGAGGTGGCCAAAGTATTGGAGTTTCAGCTTCAACATCAGTACTTCCAATTAACACCCAGGACTGATCTCCTTTAGGATGGACTGGTTGGATCTCCTTGCAGTCCAAGGGACTCTCAAGAGTCTTCTCCAACACCACAGTTCAAAAGCATCAATTCTTCAGTGCTCAGCTTTCTTCACAGTCCAACTCTCACATCCATACATGACCACTGGAAAAACCATAGCCTTGACTAGATGGACCTTTGTTGGCAAAGTAATGTCCCTGCTTTTAAATATGCTATCTAGGTAGGTCATAACTTTCCTTTCAAGGAGTAAGCGTCTTTTAATTTCATGGCTGCAATCACCATCTGCAGTGATTTTGGAGCCCCAAAAAATAAAGTCTGACACTGTTTCCCCATCTATTTCCCATGAAGTGATGGGACCAGTTGCCATGATCTTAGTTTTCTGAACGTTGAGCTTTAAGCCAACTTTCTCACTCTCCTCTTTCATTTTCATCAAGAGACTCTTTAGTTCTTCTTCACTTTCTGCCATAAGGGTGGTGTCATCTGCATATCTGAGGTTATTGACATTTCTCCCTGCAGTCTTGATTTCAGCTTGTGTTTCTTCCAGCCCAGCGTTTCTCATGATGTACTCTGCATATAAGTTAAATAAGCAGGGTGACAATATACAGCCTTGACATACTCCTTTTCCTATTTGGAACCAGTCTGTTTTTCCATGTCCAGTTCTAACTGTTGCTTCTTGATCTGCATACAGATTTTTCAGGAGGCAGGTAAGGAGATCTGGTTTTCCCATCTCTTTAAGAATTTTCCACAGTTTATTGTGATTCACACAGTCAAAGGCTTTGGCATAGTCAATAAAGGAGAAATAGATGTTTTTCTGGAACTCTCTTGCTTTTTCGATGATCCAATGGATGTTGGCAATTTGATCTCTGGTTCCTCTGCCTTTTCTAAAACCAGCTTGAACATCTGGAAGTTCACGGTTCACATATTGCTTAAGCCTGGCTTGGAGAATTTTTTTTTTGAATTATTATTATTATTATTATTTTTTGGCTTGGAGAATTTTGAGTCTTACTTTACTAGCGTGTGAGATGAGTGCAATTGTGTGGTAGTTTGAGCATTCTTTGGCATTGCCTTTCTTTGGGATTGGAATGAAAACTGACCTTTTCCAGTCCTGTGGCCACTGCTGAGTTTTCCAGATTTGCTGGCATACTGAGTGCAGCACTTTCACAGCATCATCTTTCAGGATTTGAAATAGCTCAATTGGAATTCCATCACCTCTACTAGCTGTGTTCGTAGTGATGCTTTCTAAGGCCCACTTGGCTTCACATTCTAGGATGTCTGGCTCTAGGTGAGTGATCACACCATTGTGGTTATCTGGGTCGTGAAGATCTTTTTTGTATAGTTCTTCTGTGTATTCTTGCCACCTTAACACCATCAAAAACATTGATTGCTTGCTCATCTAGTCCAAACTCACTGTCTTTTATTTATTTATTTATTTTAATTTTTAAAAGCAGCTTTATTTAGATATAAATCACGTACCATAACACTCATTTTTTAATGAACACAATTCAGTGGTTTTTAGTGTATTCAAAGATGTGCATTCATTACCACTGTAAACTTTTTTAAAAATTTACTTATTTTTTAATTGAAGGATAATTGCTTTACAGAATTTTGTTGGTTTCTGCCAAAGGTCAACATGAATCAGCCCCAGGTGTACACATGGCCCCTCCTTCTAGAACCTCTCTCCCATCTCCCTCCCCACCCCACCCCTCTAGGTTTTTACAGAGCCCCTGTTTGAATTCCCCAAGTCATACAGCAAATTCCCATTGGCTATTTATTTTGCATATGGTAATGTAAATTTCCGTGTTACTCTCTCCATACATCTCATCTTCTCCTTCCTCCGCCTCCTGCCTTGTGTCCATAAGTCTGTTCTCTATGTCTGTGTGGTAAACTGACTTACCCCCGGTCTCTCACAGTTGTTAGTGACCTGGATTCTTGGCTCCGTTTTGTGGAATTAACAGGATCCCGATCCATGATAAAGTCTTAGAAACTAAAGCCAAATTGTGGAGTTAGAGCAAAGCAGGAAGGTCCTAGAATCAACATGTCAGTATGACCTGGAAGGATGCAATGTGGCTAATATCCTTGTTTCCTGCCTTTATTTGGCCAGTGGTGTGGGTCAGTGACAATGGCCTTATGAGTGATAAGGAGTAATTAAGGGTTTTTCAAGACTTTTTGGAACTGTTTCAGAAGCAGAGTGAGAACCATTACCTACAGGCCTGGCTTGGCTTCTGGTAACTTCTGATTACAATGTTTCTATGAGGCCTGTGCTAGCCTTAATCTAAGAGGCTAGGCAGCTCTGATACTAGTTCAGATTCTAGTGGGCATCATAGAGACTGATATCTTTGGTTATAGATGTAATGTCTGTTGGCATGCACGAACTTCTGGCTTTCCTAATGTTTATAAGACATTCAGAGCACTGGAATAGGTTTGGAACTCTGGATTTAGAAAAGGAGATCTGAAGAACTGCAGTTTCTTCAGAAATTGGAGACAAATCGAAGTTTTGCAACTGGAAATCTTCTTTTATAATAAAGCATTTATTTCATGCCATATCATTCATGCCAAATATATTTACTTTCATATTTGAGTTCCCTGCATATGATCATGTGAGTAAGCTGATAAAAAGATTACCGCAGATCTTTTATCACTGAGAAGCAAGGCAATCAGTAGAAGGTAATCTGCTACTGATGAAAAATTTAATCTATCCCGTTATCTGAAAAACACCTTTTGCTTCGAAGAAAAATTCCTTTTCTTTCTTTCCTTTAAATTGAAGTATAGTTGATTTACAATGTTTCAGATGTACAGCAAAGTGATTCAGTTACATATACATACACTTTTTAAGATACTTTGCCATTACAGGTTATTACAGACTCCTTTTAAACCCTTCAATCTGCTAGAGTCTGTATCCTGAAGCTTCCCTAGAACCTCCCTCTCAGGGAACCTCTGGCTGATTTTCAGGCATACCTGATGCAGCAGGAGTGAGCTGACTCCCACACCTTTCCACAATTCCATACTGAAGAACATCCCACAACAGGCATTCTGCTTGGTCTCCAGAAAGGGGAAGCAGTTTACTTAGGTTTGGTTATACTTATTTAAATGGGTGTTTAAATAATTCATGTCAAGGACATGGAAAAATTTCAGTGAAATCTCTACTTTGTGAAGAAAGTTTCTAACATGGAACCCCTTTTGGCTCCACCACAAATTTTTGTTAATATGCCAGAACTTATGGGCACAGGTAAATTTTAAATTCAGTTTTTCAGTAGCAACTTTGATAGAATTATTAACTGCCAGCAGGCCCAACTCATAGACAAGTAAGTGAACAAATCAATCATGTTCGGACCCCGTTGCTTTTTTTTCTTTTTTTTAGAAGAATCAATGGACTTTTAAAAAAAATCAATGGACTTTATATTTTCAAGTAGTTCCAGGTTTATAGAAAATTGAGCAGCAAAAGTACAGGGTCCTATGTACCCATCTCCCCACCCCCATACACTGTTGTTGTTGTTCAGTCACTTTGTCATATCTGACTATTTGCAACCCCATGGGCCGCAGCACGCCAGGCTTCCCTGTCTTTCACCATCTTGCTTGCTGTTGGAGCTTGCTCAAACTCATGTCCATTGAGTCGGTGATGCCATCCAACCATCTCATCCTCTGTCGTTCCCTTCTCCTCCTGCTTTTAATCTTTCCCAGTTTCAGGGTCTTTTCGAATGAGTCAGCTCTTCGCATCAGGTGGCCAAAGTATTGGAGGTTCAACTTCAGTATCAGTCCTTATAATGAATATTCAAGATTGATTTCCTTTAGGATTGACTGGTTTGATCTTGCAGTCCAAGGGACTCTCAAGAGTCTTCTCCAACACTACAGTTCAAAAGCATCAATTCTTTGGTGCTCAGCCTTCTTTATGGTCCAACTCTTGTGTCCATATGTGACTACTGGAAAAACCATAGCTTTGACTAGACGGACCTTTGTCGGCAAAGCAATGTCTGCTTTTTAATGTGCTGGCTAGGTTTGTCACACACTGTAACCCATTGCCTTTTACAATTCATGGAAGGTATCTGTCTGCAAATCTGGCTCATTGTCACCCATCCAGTCACACTGTCCCTTTTCTTACCTCCTTTCTCTTTCTACATAAAATAGGAAAACCACTATAGCAGACACACTCAGAATCCCTGGGAGGGAAATAAAAATAGATGAAACAGAATAGTGAGAATTTTGTTTTTGCCTTTGCCCAATCCCATCCTTAAAGGTTTGATTTGGTTTTTGGAGATGTGGAGCCAGGGCTCATTTTCAGATCAAAATTTAATGTATGTTTATAATAAGTCTACTCACCCCTGTGGGTGAGTTTGCTTTTCCACCAACCCGTCACCTGAATGATTACTTCATTCTCCCTCGATTGCTCCCAGCTCTCCTAAGTGCCATTCCTTCTCTGCACCCAATTCTATGCCATGGACCTCGCCTGCGACCTAGAACATTCTGCTTCCTCTCATACTACCTGGATTTAATACAGAGTGGGCAGAGAAGAGGAGTAACTGAAAAAGTGGTGGCACCCACAGAGGGGAAAAAAGTATTCACATTCGCTGATGGACTTTTTTTTTTTTTTTAATGGTGTTACGCTCTGAACCAAAGCCACTTCCTTTTTGTTGTTGTTGCTCAGCCCCTTAGTCATGTCTGACTCTTTATGACCCCATAGACTTCAGCATGCCAGGCTTCCCTGTCCATCACCAACTCCCAGAGCTTGCTCAAACTCATGCCCATTGTGTCGGTGATGCCATCCAACCATCTCATCCTCTGTTGCCCCTTCTCCTCATGCCTTCAATCTTTCCCAGCATTAGGTTCTTTCCCAGTGAGTCAGCTCTTCCTTTTATCCAACTGAAAAATGCTGAGAATATGTTTTTATTTTACTTCACACTGTTAAATACAAGAGGCATTTAACTTAGTAGAAGGTAACGTTACGTTCAATGTGCTTAATAAAATTGTAAAGGATTCACTTATTTTCACACTCTTGGAGAAACAGTCTCCCACTGGATAATGGAAATTATGATGCTTTCGTTGCCTCTCTCGTCACAAAGAGATGAGCAAGGCTTATCAGAGCTGATTGAAGTCACACTTGAAAAACACAGTGGGGAAATAGGAATCTGTAGTTGCAAAGTTTCTCATCCTTCCTTTTGATGATTTGCCAAGTTTGCAGGCTCAAACTTTGAGCTCAAGGAGGCTTGCCTGAGTTTGTTGAAAGCATCCAGGCAGGAGAAAACAGCTTCTGAGAAATTCTTCCTAATTTACCCTTGTGGGTGCAGAGCATTGAGAGCTCAACACCTGGTACCTTAAAAAGCAAAAGAGGAGATTGTTTGATGGGTGTGGCTCTCGAGGAAGGAGCAGAAAGCAGCGGCAGCAACTGGCCCTACCTGTTCTCCTTTTCCTGACACCCTTGTATACCATCCCCTGCTATGGGACCTTCTTCCTCGGGGTAACATGCTGAAAATGAGTGTGATGTTAATGATCCCTCTTGGCTATGGCTCCTGACTCACAACTCTACTTTTGGTTACTTGTTTAAGCAGGGAGATCCTAGGAGCCTGCTGACATCCTGGGAACAAGTCCTGAAGTCATCCCCTTTGACTGGGTGTCAGGCCTCTCACAATACTTCCTCTTTTCTGTCCCTTCCTCGGCACAGGGGCAGCCCCTCAGAGGAACGGCTCAAGCTTTATCAAAGCTGAAGTTGTGGCTGAGATCTCACTTTACTCCTAAAATCCACTCAGGGAAGCTGGTAATTACTTTGGAATTAGGGAGACAAAATTTAACAAACACCATTTTTATGCAAGCATTTCTGTCTTGGTTGTGCTGTCCAGTACAAAATTATCTCTGATTCATTGTCATTGTCTAATTTAATCTAAGACTTTGACCAGTAACTAAACCTCACCCTGTATTTCTAAAGGAAAATAATATTAGTCATATTCCGTAGGAGATTTCCCATGCATACTTTGCTTTCTTCTTATGCTTATTTTCTCGAAGTGATGTAGTAAAATCACAATCCTAAGAACCTCTTAGAGTCTAAATAGAAAGTTAAATTCTAATTGAACTGTTAATAAGTTACATGATACACTTTTCATATAGAAATTAAAGTAAGAATTATTTTCCAGAACGGGTTGGCCTTTTAACTGTGAATTAATGTCAACACATTGTTGCAGACCACCCTCATCTCTTTTTGTTAGGACTGCAGCAGCTCCCATGTGCTTTTACTGATCATTGTTTTGACTCACATGCAATCATCTTCTGCACAGCAGCTAGGGTCTCTCCCCTGCTCTCACTTTCAGTGACTTCCTACAGCTTATAGGATAAACCCCAAACCCTTATGATGAATAACATAAGTGGACAAACCAAATGCATTCACACAGCCTCTCTCTCACTCCATACAGTCAGGGCCTCCTGGCCTTCCTTCTCTCTCTTGTACAAGGCACATCTGATTCCTGCTGCTTGGAAAGCTCTTCTCCTTGCTCTTCTTGAGACTGGCTGCTCTGATTTGTCACTGCTCCTTCCTCAGGCCTTCTTAAGTACCACTTCTGAGGAAGGCTTTCTCTAGCCACCTGTCTGAAAGAATTTTTCCATGTCATGCATACCCACTCAGTCATATCTGATGCTTTGTGACCCCATATATTGTAGCCTACCAGACCTCTCTGTCCATGGGATTCTCCAAGCAAGAATACTGGAGTGGGTTGCCACCTCTTTATCAAATAACCCTATTTGTTTCTTCAACAGCACTTATTACAGTCTGAAATATTGAATTTTTTTATCATCAGATGTTTATTATTCCTAGTGTAGGTCAAGTTTTATGGGAGCAGATATTTTGTTCTGTAACTCCTTCATTTAGTATGTCTATACAGAAAGGGTGCTTAATAAACATTTGCTGACTGAATTAAATGAATGAATGTGAAACATGGATATGAGAAGGAATACATCATGGAATATTGGTCATAATGAAATCTTAATTGAAATTAAAAGTAAATGTTCACACGGGAAAGGAATGTTATATACATAAAAGTCCATCTAAAAATCTTATATAACTATACAAGTGTCAGAGAGGAATAATGCTCTGCATAAGGTTAAAAGGTCATTACTGTTGCAGCTCAGCTGCATATTCAGACCTATCCATGTGCCTAAAATTATTTCAAAAGCTTTCATATTTATACTGGAGTCAACATTCAAGAATGCACCTGGGGTATATCCTTGTTGTGGATGATATATTCTCAGGCTCAGAACATTGTGGGAGGATATTTTGACAAAATTTTTGGGGATATAATTTGATCCAGCTAGTTTCTAATAGATTAAGATGTTGTGGATGGATGAGGAGTGATTAGGTTAAGAAAAAAGAGACTATCTTGTTTTGGATATAAAACAGGCTAAAGCTGGCAGACCAAGAGTTTATATTAAGAGAAGTAGAAGTAAAAGCAAATGGAGAAAAAAGAAGAAGAATATAGCAGGATTTAGTCTGGGACCACTGTAGGTGTGTCAGGCAGGAGGGGATTTGATACAAGTAATTAGGTGTTCATGCCGTTGTTGCAGAGGAAGGGGCACAGGGCAGAAAGGACTGCCACTAGCTCTCCGGTTTGTCACCAGCCTTTAGAGAATCAGATCTTTTCTAGTAAGGGTCACAGCCACCTACATGGCATCATGGAGGCAGGGAATCATGTTGTTGGACCAGAAAACACTGCAAAACTTCAATTCTGCCGAAGTCCGCAAGGTCACCAGAAGGTCTTCCACACCCACGCAAATGTTTCTCACTGGCAGAGACTAAACCGGATCCTTGATGGAAAAAGATTCTGGGAAAAGTGATTTTCAGACTTTGAGTCCCTGAGGTAAAGGGGAGACCATAAAAAGGGATGGAAATGGTGCCAAATGCCAATCTTGCCCATTATGAGAACAGGAAATACTTGTCATTGCTTTAAAATACTATTTCTGGCTAGTTAATTTCATTACCGCTAATCCTAACTAAAAATAATAGCCAACAGTAACAACTAAGGACACTGTGTTAAGAGCTCCTCACGCATTATATCATTAAGTTTCACAACTGTACAAGATTTCTCTACTGTTATTATCTCCATTAAAAAACAAGGAGCCAAGACTTTATTCCCAATCAAACAACTCATAAATAGATCTGAATCACGTACTCAGTTCTCACTGTCTACAAAGCCAGTGACTTTTAGTCTTTGTACTATATTACTTGCTAGTCATGGATTAAATTTATTTAAATTCATGACCCTAGCTTCAACATAAAACTTTCCAATCATCTTACAAATACACATTATTAAGTTGGTATAAATATATAACTTAAATTTCCACTTATTTTGGGAAAAGAACTAATACATCTTTAAACATCATCCTCCTGAACATAGGCACTAACTTAAAGAACACAGCTTTAGAAGAAATGTAATGTCCTTTGTATTTAGAATGCAATTTTATGATATAAATTCATTTTCATATATTGATAAAATTTTGTTATAAAACCACATCATAGAATCTCAAGGTTAGATGGAGCATTCAAGGATGAAGCATCTTTGAATTAGTGATAGTCACTCAGTCGTGTCTGACTGTTTGCAACCCCATGGACTGTAGCCTGCCAGGCTCCTCTGTCCATGGAATTCTCCAGGCAAGAATATGGGAGAATCTTTAAAATCCTTTATAATAGGATCTCGGGCTTCTCGGGTGGCTCAGTGGTAAAGAATCTGCTGGCAACGCAGGAGCCACTGGAGATGTGGGTTCAATCCCTGGGTCAGGAAGATCTCGAGGAGGAGGGCATGGCAACCCACTCCAGTATTCTTGCCTGGAGAATCCCTATGGACAGAGGAGCCTGGTGGGCTACAGTCCATAGGGTTGCAAAGAGTCAGACACCACTGAAGTGACTTAGCAAACAGGCCCATAATAAATTTCATCAAGGGATGTCCCAGCTTCTGCTTAAGAACTTTCAATAGGGGCAACATCCAGGACCGTGGGGGCTGTTTGACCATGGGGAAGAGCGTGTAGGATCCCTGCTGCTGGGCAAAGGTAAAATGGGGCTGCCTGGAGAAGCTGCTTAGTCATTTTTGTCTCAGTTGTAGCAAATATAGTGTTAGTTAGCCTAGAAGCTGGAACTATTGGTAACAGTTTTTGCTACCTAATCTTTCCCAAACTCACTCCATGGCTTACAGATTATAGTTTGAGTGTCTGTGGTAGGTTCAAAACAGCCAAATATTATTCAGCTCTTCTTCCGATGAGAGATGGGGGTCTATGCCCCTTCCCTTGGAACATGGCTGGCCTCTGTGACTGCTGTAACTAACAGAATTTAATAAAAGTGTTGCTGCCAGTTCTCAGGTACAGCCTAAGGAGACTGGCAACTTTCATGTTCCGGGAGCTGTCTTTTTGGGAACCCTGAGGTCTGATTGATGAAATTCGACAGTCTTGAGCCTAGCATGCTAGGGAGACTATTGTGATTGATGAGCTCAGCTTTTATCCCCCCACTTTTATCAAGGCACTGAATTTGTAGTGAAGCCTCCCTGCACTAACCCGTGCATCAGCTGAATGCTGAATACTGTTTAGTGACCTTAGTTAATGCTTCATGGAACAGAAGAATCATCTAAATAGTGAAAGTCGCTCAGTTGTGTCCAACTCTTTGTGACCCCATGGACTACACAGTCCATGGAATTCTCCAGGCAGGAATACTGGAGTGGGTAGCCTTTCCCTTCTCCAGGGGATCTTCCCAACCAAATTCCTGACCCGTGACTTTATGAGTTCTGGTACAATGGTTAAAGTCACTGAGTTTGAGGAACTGTGTAACATAGCGGTAGATAACTGGAACATATCTGTGGGATCAGTGAGGGTTGTCCAGTCTAGATTGGCTTCAACTGGTCTCACCTGCGTTCAGTCATGTGTATGTGGATCAGATGGGGACTTCTATCCAGATTGTCTTGGGCTGGAGCAGCTTACCTGGGCCAGCTCTGCTCCGTATATCTTTCATCCTCTTCTGTGACAAGCAAGCTCAGCCATGCATATCCTTCTCATGGCAATGGCCAAGGTGCAAGACAGCAAGTAGAAACATGTAAGGGATCTTGAAACTTAGACTTGGAAATGGTACCCTGTTATTTCCACCTCATTCTACTGGCCAAAGTTACATGGCTGAACTCAAAGTCAAAGGATTGGAGTATAGACCTCATTCTTTGTGGGAGACCGTGAAAAACCTATATAGCAAAGACTATGAGTACAGGGAAGGATGGGAGACAATTGGAGACAATAACGCAATCTATTACTTCATTTCGGTTTAGAAAAAATTTATGGGATAAATATTGTGCTAGGCCCTAGGGACATAAAAACAAAAGAGACACAACTTTCTACTCTCGAAATGCTTACACTCTGGGCAACTTTCAGGAGGAGTAAAAGGGTTTTTACTGTATTTAGGTTGACTGGGGACCTCAATCTCCTTTTAGATCTTTGCTTCTAACCCCTCTGTTAAGATTTATACCTATGTTAATCTTCAGACTTAGCATTTGAGTCATGTTTTTTTGTCCTAGTGACTTAAATTTTGGTCAAATGCCCTCACTTGCTAGACTCATTGTGAAGGTTTTGTTGGCTGGTTTTTGTGTGTTTACACAAATATGAAAACAATCCATAGTTAAAAGGAAATAGTATCTGTGCACTATCAGTCAGGTTGCTATCAGCACTTGCTGTATTGTTTTTTTGAAAGAGATTCATGTTTTCCTCATCTCCAAGTTCTTGGGGAGCCTCATCAAATCTTCAAGTACTGATAACGTTATCCTTTAATATCTACATTTAAATTGGGAAGCAGGAAGCCACATGGCAAGGAAGATACTTATGAGGACAATCCACACCCTCAGTTAGGGACACCAAGCACCTTCCCAACATTGGTTGGCTCTGTTCTTTCCTTTCAGTGGAACTTTAGCCTCTTTTCAGATGGGCTGTGCTCTCCTCTGTAACTTTGCCCCACGCTAGTATGTTCCATGATCAGAGCCAGACATCTCATCTCTCCTCTTCCTCATGTCTCCCATTAAGTTCCCATTTCTTGTTTGTGAGAAACCACTTTCTCCCACTGCAGGGCCTTAAGGTGGGCTCTGTGAAGGGCCTAACTTGGCTTGTTGTGCAGCATCTCTGATCACTCATCCACCCCCAGGCAGCCCAGCACAGCGAGGAGTGCATGGGTTGACTCTGGAGTCAAATGGATTTAGGTTTTAATCCCAGGTCTGCTCCTGACTAATACTGTGATCTCAGCAGGCTACTCAACCTCTCTGTGCCTCAGTTTTATAATCCATTATGTGGGCAGAGTAAATCTTACTTTTCATGGTTTATATGTGATATAATTGTAATAATAATTATAAATTGCCTGGAAAATGCCTGTCATTATCTCAGTGTTAGTTTTCTCCCTTCCCCAGCTCAACAACTATCTCTTATTTGCTGCCTCAGGACTGGTTTACCAAGGGGCTATCATAACACGTTTTCAGGATCAAAAATACTTGCTGTGCCAAGAAGAATAATACGGATATATTTTAGTAAGGAAAAAAAACCTGGTTATTTCCCTATATAACCTCATTTGCTTAAAAGAACGTAAACAATGTCAGAGCATTAATACAGCATTTTGCAAACTCAAATTATTTTTATAGCAAAGTGGTAAGAAAATTGAAAGTGTCCAGTATTTCACTTTCCATATTTTGCACTTTGGCAGTTTGTCATGGTTGGATATATACTGCAGACAAGATCCTTACGGATTTTATTTATCTTTATTTTGTATGACCCAGCACAGTTCCTGACACTTCTTAGATGCTCAGGTAAATGTTTGTTGAAGAAATGAATGTTTCATTGAATGCAATTGTATGAACTCATGAAAGTTGAATTGTATTATATCTAAGCAGAATATTTTTGTGTCTGGTTTTGGCTGGGGCTGGGTTTAGCTGACTGATGTGCAATGACCATGTGTATGTGCTCAATCTTGCAGGGATGGGGGAAGGAAGGGTGCAAGATTTGTATTTGGAGAGATGCTTTATAACCATCTGCCCTTCGCACTTTCCTCTTTGCTTTTGTAGTTTCTTGTCTTTGCTACTAGATTGTCAACTCCCTGAGGGCAGAGGCCATCAGTTCAGTTCAGTTGCTCAGCCGTGTCCAACTCTTTGCAACCCCATGAACTGTAGCACACCAGGCTTCATTGTCCATCACCAACTCCTGGAGCTTGCTCAAACTCACGTCCATTGAGTCGGTGATGCCTTCCAGCCATCTCATCCTCTGTCATCCTCTTCTCCTCCCACATTCAATCTTTTCCAGACTCAGGGGCTTTTTCAATGAGTCAGTTCTTCACATCAGGAGGCCAAAGTATTGGAGTTTCAGCTTCAGCATCAGTCCTTCTGATGAATATTCAGGACTGATTTCCTTTAGGATTGGCTAGTTTGATCTCCTTGCTGTCCAAGAGACTCTCAAGAGTCTTCTCCAAAACCACAGTTCAAAACTGTCAGTTCTTTGGTGCTCAGCTTTCTTTATAGTCCAACTCTCACATCCATACGTGACTACTGGAAAAGCCATAGCTTTGACTAGACAGACCTTTGTGTCCATAACAGAGGCCATAGCTTAGTCTATGTTATATGTCACTACATATAATTTCTCAGTGCTTATAGCACTGTTGGTATTCAGTTAATGTTTGTTGAATGGATAAATATAGTAGCAAAAGCAGCTTAAAGGAAGGTTAACATTTTTGGATCTTTATATGATGTTGGAAATGCAGCATCCTTTGTCCCTTCTCATCTGCTTTGATTTATATCTGTCTCCTCTAGAGCTCTTTCATTGATCCTACCCTTGGATTTATTGTCCTTTAATCTCATCCCTATAAACGTCACATGATTTGTGGGGAAGGGTGGAGGCTTTGATATTAAACAGACCTGGGTTTAAGTTCTGAATTAATAACTCACAGACTGTGTGATCTTGAATAAGGTACGTAAGAACTTGGTGCCTGTTTTCTCATCTGTGAAGGTGAGTGTGTCACCTGCCTGGCAGAGCTGTTTTGAGAACAGATTGGATTGATGAATGTAAGGTGCCTACTCTTTGTAGGGATTCTATAAACAGCAGGTGTTGTTAATATCTGCATTTCCACTCTCTTTACTCTCTTACTATTTATCCTAATTATGCCTTTCCTTTCTGTTCAGAAATCATGCATTTCTAACCCTGGCTATGTATTAGCAGTCATTGGAATGCTGGGAGTTGCTGGGGAATGGAATACTCTGATCAAAATTTCATTTCATCAGGAACCTTATGTCCCTGTGAACATTGATAAAAACTTTCATAAGAATAGCCACTATTTAGCCTTTTAAAATAATACAAAGATAAATGTGAGTTTTCAAGAAAAAACTCTCAAATTATAAAGCAAAGAATTGGAGAGTTAAATGACATGTGAAGAATATAAAGATATAGCACATATTTAAATTTATGATTTTTCATTCTCTCTCTCCATTTATTACAACAGATTCTAAAAGATTGCTGTCACAACAAGACCATTCTCCTGAGTAGATTTAAGGACTCTTTACCAGTATTTTTTTCTTGAAATAATTGAGTTTGCTGAAATAAACTATTCAGCTCAATATTTTTCATCTCCCTCTAACACAAATGCATTTGATTCCTATAAATCTGAGTGAGATAAGTCAGGATTTTATACTTATTTGTTTTCTACAAAGTATATGAGCTATTAAGAGTATATGTTGCATTTTTTATTATAGATTATGTTTTCTATTTGGCAAGATGATTTGAATGGTTGAGAACAATATTTTAGCACATGTAACAGTAGGAAAACGACCAGAAAGGAGAATTGAAGCAAATGTTCTTTACAGTGAGTACTTTAAGTCAATAAAATATTCTGTTGTGATTGAAGCATACGTTTACATATAAAATAGATAAATCATTTAGTATTATGCATACTGTTCATTCTTATGGTTTATATATGTATATATATCCCTCTCATATAGGTATATATCTATATTATTTAGTCTTTTCATTTGGTTCTCACGTGATATGTGTATATATTCTCATTGTATCTTTCAGCCTCAAACATGTGGATGTTTTCTTGGTTTTGTGCCATTTTCGTTATTTTGGTTATTACTAGTATGGACGCAGTAGCCAAGACCACACCATATACCAAATTCACGAAGAAATCTGAGGGAAAAGAGATGCCAAAGGGCCCAAAGCCATCCAGTGGCCTACCTCCAGAAGAAGGAGCCCCCTTCAGAGAAGCGGCTGAAAGGGCAGAGCCAACCCCTGACCCCTTAGTCCTTGATTCTGCCTTTGATGCTGCCACTCTCTTCCCCTCCGAAAACCTCACTCTTGACACTGCTGATTTCTTCTTGAATTGCTGTGATTGTTGTTCATCTGGACCAGGGCAAAAGGGAGAACTGGGACAGACTGGAAAGCCAGGTATTTGAAAATACATGAAGCCATATATTTCCCACTTGTACAAACTTAGAGTTGAGAGGTGGTGGATTGGTGGTGGAATTGCCCGAGGGTTTCTACACCATCATGCCAGTGGGACAAGCCTAGGTGTAACATTGTGACAAATGCAATGGGTTCTGTTGCCCAGTGTGATAAACAGAGCCACACGTGCAGGTATTAATATTAAAATGAAATGAGATTAAAATTTCAGTTCTTCAGTCACACTGGCTCCATTTCAAGTGCTCAGCAGCCACAAGTGGCTGAAGGGCAGCACAGATTCAGAGCATTTCCATTTGTTGCAGAAGGTTCTATTGGATGGTGCTGGTCAGAGCAGAGACTGAGCCTCCCAACAGTAGACTGGTATGTAGTTCTTCCAATTATGCAGTCATCTCATTAGTGGCTGATGTGAAAAGGTGAAGTGAAAGTTCTGTGGTCTAGTGAGGATGTGTACTGACTGATGGATTTTTGGAGTGCTATTTGTGGTTAGGATTAGCAACTGAACACCTGTGAGGTGGAGAATAAAGGCAGGATTCAGTGCGCTTCTCATTGAAATTCTGAGGCAGCACTGTCTCCTTGCCCAATAGTCTTCATTGAATGTCATGGTTAAATATTTCAAAATTTTGAAATGTCTTTAATGCATACAGTACAAATATACTCTCACTTTTATTGTACTACGTTTCAGTTTTCCAATGTCCTACAGTGGTAAATTCAAGGTAAAAGTGAGACCAGAACGTCAATTTCAAATCCACTATTCCCTGACAGAATTACATATAAATATTTGTTGTGTCTGGCCTGAAAGATTTAAAGTCATAAAATCAGAAATTCCACATCTCATTAAATTTTTTGTTCATTTAATCCTGTTGCAGGTACCTTTTGGGAAATGTGATCGGTGTTTATGCAGAGGTGAAATTGAGGGGAAAGGGAGTGGGGTAGGAGTCTGGGGTCCCGAAATTTCAGAGTTGCCACAACATTACTGGTGACCTAATGAGACTGAGGAAATTATATTATTTACCAGGGTTTCTCTCAGTATCAAGTCTGGCTGGAAAGCTCCTTGGGAAAAATGGGAGGTCAAGTAAACACAGTTGGTTGCTAAACTGTTTTCTAAGACTGTAACATCCAGGGCTTTTGTCTTACACTGATGGATTTAGCTAGGCTGTTCTCAGAGCTGAGACTCCAAATACCCAGGACATATATTCTAAAGGTGTGCCACGTTATTGGACTGCCTGGGGCATGCATATATCTTAGTCTGATTAGCTCTGCCATAGACAGACTGCTTGAGAGTTCAGAAGGTCAAGCTGTCGTGGTCCTACCCTGGGGAAACTTCATTAGCACTCCAATCGTCAGTTTCTGAAACAGTAAAATGGGATAAGAATAATGGCAGCTTCATGGAGTCGTCAAGAGAACTGAATGAGGTCATATATACAAGGTCTCAGTGTGATGCCTAGAATAGAACACATGCTCAATAAACCGTGTTTATTTTTCTGGTTAGCTGTAGTAGGAGTCTTTTCTTATCCTGTGCAATATTCTGAACCTGATAGGATCCTGTTTTTGAGATTCATAGATATTTGTTCTAGCTTTACCAGTGTTTCAAAAACATTGTTTTCTTGTATTATTTATTTGTTTAATTGAAGCATAGATGATTTGCAGTGTTGTGTTAGATTCTGGTATATAGCAAAGTGATTCAGTTTATATATATATATATATATATATATATATATATGAAAAGAAAAAAGTGAAGGTGTTAGTCACTCAGTCCTATCCAACTCTTTGCAATCCTCTGGTCTGTAACCTACCAGGATCCTCCATCCATAGAATTTTCCAGGCAAGAATACCGGAGTGGGTTGCCATTCCCCTCAGGGGATCTTCCCAACCCAGGGATTGACCCTGGGTCTCCTGCATTGCATGCAGATTCTTTACCATCCAAGCCACTAGAGAAGCCCATATATACATATTCTTTTTCATATTTTTTCCATTACGGTTTATTACAGCATATTGAATATAGTTTCCTGTGCTATACAGTAGGACCTTGTTGTTTATTTACTTTATATATACTAGTTTGTATCTGCTAATTCCAAACTCTTAATTTATCCTTCCCTCATTCCCTTCCCTCTTTGGTAACCATGATTTTGTCAAAAACATTGTACTAATGTGCAATGTTTAATGTTGTATAAAAATAACATTAAACAAACTTGAAAATGAAAATAAACCTGCTCAAACCCAACTATTTATTTTTTTCATTATCTGTTAGTTCTCGGTCACATGAACACACATACATTACATATATCACATTTGTATCGTCTACTGTGATATAAGTAATAACTGTAGTCTTTAAAAAGTCATGAGCCTAATTTTACAGTTTCTGAATGAAAGTATTTTGAAGTATACAGCTGTATCTAATACCTTGCAAAGGTAAAATTCCATTTGAAAATTTTATCTTCAGCTTCTTTCATTAATTCAGTTATGATAATAGCTACCTGTCACTGTTTCTATTGTTTCCCCATCTATTTGCCATGAAGTGATGGGACTGGATGCCATGATCTTAGTTTTTTGAATGTTGAGTTTTAAGCCAGATTTTCACTCTCCTCTTTCACTTTCATCAAGAGGTTCTTTAGTTCCTCTTCACTTTCTGCCATAAGGGTGGTGTTATTTGCATATCTGAGATTATTGATATTTCTCCTGGCAAACTTGATTCCAGCTTGTGCTTCATCCAGGCCCGCATTTAGCATAATGTACTCTGCATATAAGTTAAATAAGCAGGCTGACAATATACACCTTAATGTACTTCTTTCCCAGTTTGGAACCAGTCTGTTCCATGTCTGGTTCTAACTGTTGCTTCTTGACCTGCATACAGATTCCTCAGGAGGCAGGTAAGGTGGTCTGGTCTTCCCATCTCTTTAAGAATTTTCCAGTTTGTTGTGATACACACAGTCAAAGGCTTTACATAGTAAATGAAGCAGAAGTAGATGTTCTTCTGGAATTCTCTTGCTTTTTTCTATGATCCAATGGATGTTGACAATTTGATCTCTGGTTCCTCTGCCTTTTCTAAATCCAGCTTGAACATCTGGAAGTTCTTGGTTCACATACAGTTGAAGCCTAGCTTGGAAAATTTTCAGCATTACTTTACTAGCATATGAGATGAGTGCAATTGTGCAGTAGTTTGAACAAGTCTTTGGCACTGCCCTTCTTGGGATTGGAATGACAACTGACCTTTTCCAGTCCTGTAGCCACTGCTGAGTTTTCCAAATTTGCTGGCATTCTGAGTGCAGCACTTTAACAGCATCATCTTTTAGGACTTGAAATAGCTTAGCTGGAATTCCATCACCTCCAGTAGCTTTGTTCATAGTGGTGCTTCCTAAGGCCCAATTGACTTTGCACTCCAAGATGTCTTGGCTCCCAAATCACTGCAGATGGTCACTGCAGCCATGAAATTAAAAGATGCTTGCTCCTTGGAAGAAAAGCTATGACAAACCTAGACAGCATATTAAAAAGCAGAGACATTACTTGGTCAACAAAGGTCCATATAGTCAAAACTCTGGTTTTCCAGTAGCTACGTATGGATGTGAGAGTTGGACCATAGAGAAGGTAGAGCACCGAAGAACTGATGCTTTTGAAATGTGGTACCGGAGAAGACTCTTGAAAGTCCCTTGGACTGCAAGGAGATCAAACCAGTCAATCTTAAAGGAAATCAATCCTGAATATTCATTGGAAGGACTGATGATGAAGCTGAAACTCCAGTACTTTGACCACCTGATGTGAAGAACTGACTCATTGGAAAAGACCCTGATGCTGGGAAAGATTGAAGGCAGGAGGAGAAGTGGACAGCAGAGGATGAGATGGTTGGATGGCATCACTGATTCAATGGACATGAGTTTGAGTAAGCTCCGAGAGTTGGTGAAGGACAGGGAAGCCTTGCATGCTGCAGTCCATGGGTCACAAAGTGTCAGACATGACTGAGCTACCTACTGGGTGCAAGAACTGTTAAGCATGTTATTGTTTCTCATCTTTGTTGAAAATGTTTCAAATATTATTACATGTCAGTGGATGATTTAATTGCATTTCAGAGAGTTTTATGTAATTCTAGACGTTATGTAACCTGAGAGTGTTGAACCTGGAATCAGACTCCATTTTTGCAGCTTCCAGCCCCAGCTGTTCAATTAAGTCTAGCCTTCTGGTATTTACACTAAACTAACCATGATGTCAGTCTCACCTAGGTGGAAGAGTAGCCCCAGTACCCCTGTGCCCTTGCGGACAGTTGCTTTGTACTCCCTGTGCCAACCTGGACACTGCCCTTTATCATTTCCCTAATGACCACATTAGGCCTTTGGGTGTCATGAAGAAAGGGGTCATTGCACAGTGACTAACTGACCTTGCTTGCTTCTGCCCCACCCCCCCATTTGTTCTCCATTACTTTCCTTTCTGCTCTTCCTGCTTTTCTAGACAGAGGAGCTTAACCACCACTTAAGTGTGCCTTCAGCCTTAACCTCAATTGCAAGCAATTTATTAGAGTGCTTCATCCAAACAAATACAATGTTCTTTCAAAGAGGAAATTCAACAGATTGAATTTAATTTTCTGCATTCTATTAGCATTAATTATAATAATTAAGATGAAAGATTACAATTTAATTGAGTGCACTTACCTATAGGGTTAACTTTCAAAGAAACTGGCCACAAATTATTCCAGTCAGAGGTTGCAAAACAGTTCCTGTGCTTAAACAAGGCTGGGGTTGCAGGAAGGATAACTGTCTTTGGCCTGGGTCTCTGTGTGGCCCAGGTAAGTGGAAGCGATCCAGACTGCTGAGACAAGCAAGGAACTAGTGACGTTATGAACTTTGCACCATCTGCCCCTTGGCCTTCTTTACCCTGATCTCTAGGTCTGTTCATGGTCTTTTCCAATGCTGATTTTCCTGAAATACTTTTTTTTTTTTTTGGTCTTGGAAAATTCTAATTTGTTTATTGGGTCTTAGCTTAATGCCCCCCCCTTTTTTTTCCAGAATGTCTACTCTGATCCCATAAGTTAGTTTACTATTTTTTTAACCACAATCTACAATAGGAACTTCTTCTTTTCTTCACATTGCTAACAGCAGTGTAGCCATTTGTATTTATTTGTGTGGCTATTTGCTCATGTTTCTCTTTTATGGGCTCTCAGCTCCATGGGGGAAAAGAGGCTGCTGGAATGTTGATGGCTGATTGCTGACACCTAGCAGGATGCTTGGTGTGTAGGACTCTGCAGTGGTTCCTGAGTTAGTGCATAAGAGAAGGAATGGGAAAACCCACAGCGCTAGGTATTCTGGTTTTACTTCTTATTTGAAAGTGCAGTCCACATGAGCTTAAGAGTCAGATAATATTTTGTTCCTGTTGTTTGATATAGTACTGCTTCTCTGAATCATTTGATCACTGCCATGAATTCAGTGACAAGTACTAATGGGCTCAATTTATCTATTCAGGTAGTGCAAAATTGCAAATCAGACAAAAATATTGTCCTTAGAACTCTGTAATAGTTTATTCTCACCCAGATCTTATCATTAGGACCCTGACAGTCATTGGCCTCAATAAAGTGACTTCTTTTTTTGAACTAGTGAATTTCAAAAGAGAATTTTCCTGCCCTGATGGTTTTTAAATCTTATTTCCAGGTTTTAAGGGAGAGGCTGGTGATATAGGGATCCCAGGGTCACCAGGAATTGTTGGACCCCAAGGTCCAAAAGGCCAGAAAGGAGAGAAAGGTAGGTGATTATATTCATTTCATGTTGAAACTCAAGAGATGTTCTGCATCATTTTTAAGAAGAGCAGCTTGCTAAGTAAATACAAGCTTCTTGCAGGTGGATCAAGTTTTTAAAATGTAAAAACTTGGTAAGACATACTGTGAGTTACATTTGATATTAAAATGTTAACTTTATAAACAGCAATTGAGAATTTTAAACTTGCCTGGTAATCTCTCTCTTTCACAACACACATACACACACACGCATGCACACACACATCTTTTCTATTTCTCATAGTCCACCTGGCTGACCCAGTGACTGGGAGCCACAGGGCATACAGACTTTGGGGAAGTGTACTTTTCTTTTTGTTTTAATTTGCCAACACCTTGCAGTTTGCAGGATCTTAATTCACTGACCAGGGATCAAACGCGTGCCGTCTGCAGTGGAACACAGAGCCCTAACCACTGGACTGTCAGAGAATTCAAGGAGATCTTTTCCTATATATTCCCATTTGAGTTCTTCTTTATGATGCAAATTAACTTCCTACTAGATAAAACTAATCAGACCAGGCAATCCTCTAGAACATTCCATTTAGACAAATGGCCTACCTGCTAAGAAAAATATGACATATCCTTTAGCTCACTCTCAAATCAGAGGTGGTATCAATGGTGGGAAGAAAACTGAATTAAAATAGAAGACATCAGGCTAATTGCAGTGACCTTGGACCCATCACTTTACCTCATCTGGATACTGAGGGGACTAGACTAGATATTTCTTTATACTCTGTTTAAAGAAGATTTGTTGTTTTGTGTGCTTTACTAGATCTTTTCCAGCTCAGAAATTCTATAATTCCACAGATTTATCAGCAAAGAGGGTGTCCTGCCCTGGGAAATCCCTGGGTCTGTAAGTTCTTTGAGGTATTGAGGGAAGGTTACAGATTCACTGGGACATTTAGAAATTCCTCAGGGAATACCACCAGCCTGTAGAAATACCATCTATCCATCAAGGTAAATGTCTTAGCCTCAGTATCACATGTCAAAAAATCTAATATCATCTATACATCACCTTCTGCATGGCTCAGGAACTGCCTAACTCATTTCTGGTAGAACATTCAGTGAAGTAATTACTCAAAAAAGATGCTAAGGTAAGAGAGAGCCACTTCACACTTGTCAGTTAGGCGATTTTCGTTCTCGGAAACATTTAATCCTTCTGTGGCTGAATTATGTTAGCAGAAAGCCCTGTGAAATAAAGATGAGTGATGAACTTCCCCAGTGATTCATACATTTTGGAAGTTAGACTTCTGCAAGTAGAAGAAAAAAACAGGGAAGTATTGTAAAATAAAGTTCTTAAGAATATGCTTTGATGAAGGATCAAAAGTAGAAATTCATTTAGCCAGTCTGTAAAGTGACAACTGTACTTTCCCTTTACTTCCACTCAACTTGGACTCATGGTTAAGACTTACAGTGAAAAAAGTAAATGAGTAGAATGACTGCATTTTGGATAATCATTATCTGACTGAGTAAGTTCATTGTAAGTCATTAAACTCTTTAAATGAACTCGAGAATCAGAATAACTGTGCAGTGAAGGTCAGGATATGAATATTGACAAAGACTGGGAATAGAATTATTCCTTCACTTCCATTCATAGTTACGTTCCCTTGGAAGGTATACAGACATTTTCATGATAGCCTATGGGTTAATTTCCAAAATTTAAATTTCATGTGGAATGATAATGGAGGAGCCAGATACTTAGAAAACTCTGCTGACTGGCTTATGGTGGTGGTGGTGGTGGGGTGGATTTCTCAGCTAGTCTTATGAAATTTGGCTGAGTCTCTTCTCATGACTTTTAATTTGGTTTAGGGTTTCTTTTTCCCTGGTGAAAATGAAACAAAATATGTTGGTTATATCATAAATAATATGGCTGGCAAATTGATGCCAACCAATATTATATACAATCATGTTTGACTCTGTACAAATTTCTAAACTTTTTCATGACTAAGTTTCTTCTGTGATAAAAGTGTTAACAAAAATATCTGCTCTATCTTTCTTGATGGGAAATGCTACAGACTTTTGGAAATGAAAAACATCCCAGGTGATGAAATGTGCTTTGTTATGTGAGTTTCCCCGTTATATCAGAGACTGTTTTATTATCAAATAAATGTTAATATTATATTTAAAAAGTTGAAATGTAAAAATTATGTGGTGCAAAGTAAATGGTCAATGAGAGTTATTTATTGTTATTAGTATTATTTTTGCTATTATTATTTACAATTAAAATAAATCTAGAGTGGCTGTACTGTAATAAGGTTGGCCTTTGGCCAGGTCCAGTATAAAAGTTCATTTTGTGGTAATACATCAGATATCTAAAACCCCAGATATTTTAATTTTTTTCAAACATGAATTTTCAGTTTTAAATTTGCCCAAAAAGCGTATGAAAAACATCCAAACAAAATGAAAATCAGCTTTTCCCTGATGCTCTATGTATGTCAAGGACAATATTTTTTTCCTAAGTGGGTTTTTACTATGAATAATTTTAGCTGATTGCAAAATGTTGTACTCTGTGTCAGCTTATACAGTGCATGGCACTATTTCTCAGGCATTGTGAGGAATATAAAAAGAGGACTTTTTAGCTGTCATTCAAAATTCATAATAGGAAGCACACAAACACAGACGTATATAATGTAAAGCAGAATATCATGAGTTTTGTATGAGATCTGAAAAACTACAAGAATGCTGAGGCAAAAGCTGAACTCTGTCTGAAGAGATTTGGCGCTACCTCCAAATCCTTTAAATGGCTTACCGTCAATTGGAATAAAATGTTCCTAATGATGCTCAATGAATTCTTTTCCCATGTTGTCTTTACCTTTACACATTTTGATAAAGGAAACAATCAAATGTGACACAGGTATGAAATGGATGTTAGTTATATCATGGTTAATATAGCTGGAAAAAAGCTAATCTTGGTATCATTTTAGGACTCAAGGGAGAACGTGGGGACCAAGGAGCAAGTGGAGTTCCAGGATACCCAGGAAAGCCTGGAGAACCAGGTAGCTTATCAGTATATCTATTGTATGCGGTCACATGTGCGGTATAGCCTGTTTGTATTTAAAGTTATCAAGGAAGTCAAAGGGAAATATAAATTATTAATAATCTTCTAATAAGTCAGTGTACTGATTGGTGGAATGTCACCAGCAGTAGTTTAGGAGTCTGGAGGTGGTAGAAGTATCTGAGCTCCGCTTCTCTCTCTAGCTGTCCTTGGGGAAAAGATCCCTCAATCTTTCCGGTTTGAAGTTCTTTCCCTGGAAGATTCTGGGTTTTGATGGGCAATGTGGAGACGTATGCGAATAGCTGGATTGGGCCAAAATGCAAAGTGTATAGAACACAATGGGCAACTATAGTTCTAATACTCTTCCTCATCTTAACAGTCAATACACAATATCTAAATATAAGCTATTGCTTTTCAGTAATGTTAGCTCTTCCCCTTATGAGAGAGTAGCTTTATTTGAATGGCTCAGTGTAATAGTCTCCTACATGCCACCTTTGCTCAGGGGAGAACCAGATTTCCAGTTCCAGTTAGGAGGTTTTGTTTCCTTTTGTGAGCTCTCTGATAATAGCCTCAGCTGGTAAAGAACCTGCCTGCCAATGTAGGAGATGCAAGAGACGGAGGTTTGATCTCTGGGTCAGGAAGATCCCCTGGAGAAGGAAATGGCATCCCAGTCTAGTATTCTTGCCTGGGAAATCCCATGGACAGAGGAGCCTGGAGGGTTACAGTCCACGGGGCAGCAAAAAGTCAGACACAGACTGAGACACGTGCACTGATAATAGCATCCTGGTCATACCCTGTGTGAGACTTAACCATGATTTACATTTTCCATTTCAGGTGGAATTGGTCCTAAGGGGGACACAGGAAACATTGGCCCAACAGGAGTGAAAGGACAAAAAGGCTCGAAGGGAGACACGTGTGCCAATGGTACCAAAGGAGATAAAGGAGACAGAGGGCCTATAGGAGCACCCGGCTTGAATGGAGAGCCTGGCGCCAAGGGAGAGAAGGGCGAGGTGGGGGACAAGGGCTACTGTGGAGATTCCGAGGAGAGGGGCGGAAAGGGAGAAAAAGGTGAGGAGGGCATGAAAGGAGAGAAAGGCAGCAAAGGAGATATTGGAATGGAAGGGAAAAGCGGCTCAGATGGCCTGCCTGGGGTGCCAGGTGATCCAGGAGTCAAAGGAGAAAAGGGAGAGTTGGGTCCTCCTGGTCCTGTGGGACCTGTGGGACCCAAGGGCGAGCTGGGGAGCAAAGGGGTCAGGGGGTCGATCGGGAAGAAGGGCTCTCGGGGCCTCAAGGGCTCCAAGGGGGAGGGGGCCAGAGTCCCACGGTCGGCTTTCAGTGCTGCTTTATCCAAGCCCTTCCCTCCTCCCAATGCCCCTATCAAGTTTGACAAGGTTCTCTATGATGACCAAGGGGATTATAGCCCTGTCACTGGGAAATTTAACTGTAGTGTTCCTGGGGCCTATGTTTTCTCCTACCACATCACCGTGAGGGGCCGACCTGCTCGGATCAGCCTAGTGGCCTGGAACAGGAAGCAGTTCAAGTCCAGAGAGACGCTCTATGGTCATGAAATAGACCAGACCTCTCTCCTCATCATCCTGAAATTAAGAGCAGGGGACCAAGTCTGGCTGGAAGTTTCAAAGGATTGGAACGGGGTGTATGTCAGTGCTGAGGATGACAGCATTTTTACTGGGTTTCTTTTGTACCCAGATGAAAACCCTGGCATTTCACCATAATCTTATGCCTTCAACACTGTAGTTTGAGTTTAGTAGAAGTCAAGTAACATTGGATAATGCTGTTGGAAAAAATAACCTTCATTATTTCTATGATTATAAAAATAATACGGAAAAATTAAGAAAAAATGATATCACTTAGGTTGAATAATTCCCATTTTAAGACATCACCTTTAAGAATATTTACATGTATTTGAGAGCATGTATCTATTAATTTTGTAGCTAGGTTTTTTTCATTTTAGCATTATAATGACATTTCTTATGTCCCTTAAATAATAATATCTGTATATAAAAATTTGAAAATTTGCAATAAATATATTCTTACTAAATATTTTCTATATTGCTTAAAAATGTATATAACTCTTTTCTGTGTGAATATGAGGCTAACAGCTGACATACAGTGGGCAGATATTTCTCAAAAATTTCTAATTCTGTTGGGAGGATTGCCTTCCAATGGAATGGAACTGCTGCTGCTGCTGCTGCTGCTGCTGCTAAGTCGCGTCAGTTGTGTCCGACTCTGTGCGACCCCATAGAAGGCAGCCCACCCAGCTCTTCCGTCCCTGGAATTCTCCAGCCAAGAACACTGGAGTGGGTTTCCATTTCCTTCTCCAATGCATGAGGGTGAAAAGTGAAAATGAAGTTGCTTAGTCATGTCCGACTCTTCGCGACCCTGTGGACTGCAGCCTACCAGGCTCCTTCATCCATGGGAGTTTCCAGGCAAGAGTACTGGAGCGGGTGCCATCGCCTTCTCCAGAATGGAACCAGTCCCATGTTAGTTTAATTCAGGGTGAAAACACAGAAAGAATAGTAAAGACTAGCTAAAGTATCTTTAAAATTAACCACTATGTAAGCATTTGCTCATAAAAAACCTGTATTATATGGACTTGTGTGTTGGGTAAAAGGCGAAAAGAAAGCTGATAAAGATATTTCTTCATCACAGCAAAGATCCAACCATTCATCTACTTATTGTACTTAGAAGAATTGAATGCCCCCCCCAAAGATTCCAGAGGAAAATTAAATCATTATTGATCTAAAATTTAATCCCTTTCTTTATGGAAGAACATTTAATTTGGATAAATTCTTTGGCTTCATTATCATCTCTAAAATAATTAATTCTGGTTATTCAGTAATAACACTGCTGGAACAGGTGAGTATTGGGAATTCATTTGCAATGTAAATATTTAATACTGTGAATGTATAATAACTTAGTAGCCTCATTTTCTTTAAAGAAGTGAATTTATTGACTCTAAATTGAATTTGGTTTAATGAAGGCATATAGTTATACAGATTTTCAAATCTTGGTGGTCAGATCAGGGACTGGGTGATGGGGGATTTTCTGGCCTGGCTTTGCCAGATAAACTCTGAAAAACATAATTCATTTTTGATAAGTGTTTCCCAAACTATGTTCAGAGAAAAACCATTACTGGAAGTTGTTATTATGAGCTACTGCAAAGAATGGATTCTGTGTCAAACAAATGTTGAAAATGCTATATTCTGTCTCCCTCTTAAAGGTTCATAAAGCATGTGAGTGTAGTCCCTGACATTCCCACAGAGAAGAAATTTGTCTAACTTTGCTTTATCCAATGATCCTATACTTACTTTGAATACAGAATTCATCAAGCAACATCCTGTGGAACAGCATTCTGTTAAGATGCCAATTTTCGAAATACTGCATTAGTTTCTCATCCAAAGATTACCCAGCAGGCTGGGATAAAATTTACTCTCAAGAGTTTGCCCTTCCTTCAGCAAATTCTTCTCTATTTAGATTGTAATATTGCTTTAATTGTGGCTTTGCTTGTATTTGTCAGAGAAAGGGTAAGTGATTAAAATAGTGATACTTGTACTTAGAATTTTCTTTTCCAATTTGAGGATGGGATAGTGAAGAGATTCCAGGAACTTACAGTTTTGTCTCTCTGTATGCTCTTATAATAAAGCTGGTGGATGTGATTGAATTCCAGTAGAACAATTCAAAACCTTAAAGGATGATGGCATCAAGGTGTTGCATTCAATATGTCAGCAAATCTGGAAGACCCAACAGTGGCCACAGGACTGGAAAAGGTCAATCCTCATCCCAATTCCCAAGAAGGGTAGTACTAAAGAATGTGCTAACCATCGGACATTTGCACTCATTTCCCACGCTAGTAAGGTTCATGCTTAAAATCTTGCATGCCAAGATTCAGCATTAGGTGAACCAAGAACTTCTAGATGTCCAAGCTGGATTTAGAAAAGGAAGAGGAACCAGAGATCAAATTGCTAACATTCGCTGGATCATAGAGAAAGCTAGGGAATTCCAGAAAAAACATCTACCTCTGTTTCATCAACTATGCCAAAGCCTTTGACTGTGTGGATCATAATAAACTGTGGAAAGCTCTTAAAGAGATGGGAATACCAGACCATCTTACCTGTTTCCTGAGAAACCTGTATGCGGGTCAAGAAGCAACAGTTAGAACACTGTATGGAACAACTGATTGGTTCAATATTGAACAACTATGACAGGGCTGCCATCCTGTTTGTTTAATCTATACACTGATGAGATCATGAGAAATGCCAGGCTGGATGAGTTATAAGCTGGAATCAAGATAAGTGGGAGAAACATCAATAACCTCAGATATGCAGATGGTACCACTCTAATGGCAGAAAGCGAAGAGGAACTAACCAGCCTCTTGATGAGGGCAAAGGAGGAGACTGAAAGAGCCAGCTTAAAACTAAATATTAAAAACCTAAGATCATGGCATCCAGCCCCATTACTCCATGGCAAATAGAGGGGGAAAATGTGGAAGTAGTGACAAATTTTCTCCTTTGGGCCCTATAATCACTGCAAGATGGTGACTGCAGCCATGAAACCAGAAAAAATTTGCTTCTTGGCAGGAAAGCTAGATGGTGTGCTGAAAAACAGAGACATTACTCTGCCGACAAAAGTCCATATAGTCAAGGCTGTGGTCTTCCCGGTGGCCACGTGCAGTTGTGAGAGCTGGACCACAAAGAAGATGGAGCACTGAAGAATTGATGCCTTCAAACTGTGGTGCTGGAGAAGACTCCTGAGAGTCCCTTGGACAGCAAGGAGATCAAACTAGTCAATCTTAAGGGAAATAAACCCTGAATACTCGATGGAAGGACTGATGCTGAAGTTGAAACTCCAGTATTTTGGTCATTTGATGTGAAGAGCTGACTCATTGGAAAAGTCCCTGATGCTGGAAAAGATCACGGGCTGAAGGAGAAGAGGACATCAGAGAATAAGATGGCTCGATGGCATCACCAATGCAATGGACATGAACTTAGGCATACTTTGGGAATGGTGATGGACAGAGAGGTCTGGCATGCTGCAGTCCGTGGGTTTGCAAACAGTCGGACAGAACTGGGTGACTGAACAACAACAATGTGCTCTTATAGATATTTTTAAATTTATGCTGTCTCCATTTTTGGGTTGGAGGGACTTGGTGAGGCTGAGAGCCAACTAGCTGAGGAAGATGGAAGAGGAACCACATCAAAGGATGTGATGTAAAAGGCAGCTAGGAAGAGGGCCAGTAAGAGAGCAACAGTTCACATTGGAGGCTTTATGATATCCAGTCATGTCTTGCATGTGTGTTTGTGATAGACATTTTATAGGAAGTCTGAAGTTAAGAGTTTGGGGTTAAGATCCAGGATTGGTGGTTAGTTACGAACTCTCCCCAGGGCATCCCAGCTCTTAGCCTTAGGGATAGCTTTGGAAGGTGGCTTCTAGGTTCTTTATGCCACTCTCTGCTACAAGAGTGGAGAAGTGGCACAACAGTGTCCCTTTCTTTCAACTATACCATGTCTCTCATTCTGTCAGAAGCACAAAAACAGAGTGAATCTCCCCAGAGTATTAAACCACTGAGAATTAAACTGCATCTCTGGCTTAACATGACAGAACAAGCTTCTGAAAGTCTCCCCAAGCTGCCCTCCCACATCCTGATGTAACTCACATAATGACAAGTTTTCTGGAGTTGAACAGGCCAAAAAACTTGTGTCATGTGATTTTTCCCTTTCACACTTAAATCCAATCTGTCAGGAAATCCTTTTGGTGATTTCTTCAGGAAGTATCCAGAATTTGATGACTTCTCATATCTCCTTTGCCATTACTCTGATCAAAGCACCATCATTTATGACCTTGATTTTCTTTTTTATTGCAATAACCTCCAAATTGTTTCCCTAAAACACAAGGGGTTCAGGGCCAAAATAAAAATTGTACCGAACATAATAAATATCTAAATATTTAAATTTTATGAGTTAATCTAACAAAGTTATTTAAAATATGTTCTATCCTCCTACTTTAATGTATAATCTTATGTTGAAAAAGTAAAAAACAACAAATGGTTTTTATTTGACTAACAGTAAGCAAAACATCACAGATGATTGAATTACTATTGTGTGTGTCTGTGTGTTGTATTAGTGGGAATGTGTTATTTGGATGAGTATAGAAAGAGTTTACCTCATGAATTACTATATATCTATTCTATAGATGTTTTGGGCTTCTCTGGTGGCTCAGATGGTAAAGCATCTTACTGCAATGCAGTAGACCCAGGTTCAATCCCTGGATTGGGAAGATCCCCTGGAGAAGGGAATGGTAATCCACTCCAGTATTCCTGCCTGGAAAATCCCATGGACAGAAGAGCTTGGTGAGCTACAGTCCATGGAGTCACAAAGAATTGGATATGATTGAGTGACTAACACTTTCTCTTTCATAGATGTCATTTTTTAAAACTTTATTCCAGTAAAATATATGCTTTCATTATTAAGATTTACACATAGTTGATGTTCTATTGACAGTTTTATCAAATTAGACCACTCTTGTTGAATCATTGCATTTTATAGATTCAGTTCAGTTCTGTTCAGTCGCTCGGTCATGTCCAACTCTTTCCGACCCCATGGACTGCAGCATGCCAGGCTTCCCTGTCCATCACCAACTCCCAGAGCTTGCTCAAACTCATGTCCATCAAGTTGGTGATGCCATCTAGCCATCTCATCCTCTGTTGTCACTTTCTCCTCCCACCTGCAATCTTTCCCAGCATCAGGGTCTTTTCCAATGAGTCAGTTCTTCACATCAGGTGGCCGAAGTATTGTGGTTTCAGCTTCAGCATCAGTCCTTCTGATGAATATTCAGGACTGATTTCCTTTAGGATGGATTGGTTGGATCTCCTTGCAGTCCAAGGGACTCTCAAGAGTCTTCTCCAACACCACAGTTCAAAAGCATCAATTCTTTGGTGCTCAGCTTTCTTTATAGTCCAACTCTCACATCCACACACAGCTACTTGAAAAACAATAGCTTTGCCTAGACGGAACTTTGTCGGCAAAGTAATGTCTCTGCTTTTTAACATGCTGTCTATGTTGGTCATAGCTTTTTTCCCAAGGAGCAAGCGTCTTTTAATCATGGCTGCAGTCACCATCTGCAGTTATTTTTGAGCCCCCCCAAAATAGTCACTGTTGCCATTGTTTCCCCATCTATTTGCCATGAAGTGATGGGACCAGGTGCCATGATCTTAGTTTTCTGAATATTGAGTTTTAAGCCAACTATTTCACTCTTCTCTTTCACTTTCATCAAGAGGCTCTCTAGTTCTTCTTTGCTTTCTGCCATAAGGGTGATGTCACCTGCATATCTGAGGTTATTGATATTTCTCCCGGCAATCTTGATTCCAGCTTGTGCTTCATCCAGCCCAGCGTTTCTTATGATGTACTCTGCATATAAGTTAAATAAGCAGGGTGACAATATACAGCCTTGATGGACTCCTTTTCCTATTTGGAAGCAGTCTGTTGTTCCATGTCCGGTTCTAACTGCTGCTTCTTGGCCTGCATACAGATTTCTCAGGAGGCAGGTCAGGTGGTCTAGTCTTCCCATATCTTTAAGAATTTTCCATAGTTTTTTGTGATCCCCACAGTCAAAGGCTGTGGTGTAGTCAAAGTAGATGTTTTTCAGAAACTCTCTTGCTTTTCCAATGATCCAGCGGATGCAGGCAATTTGTTCTCTGGTTCCTCTGCCTTTTCTAAATCCAGCTTGAACATCTGGAAATTCATGGTTCATGCACTGTTGAAGCCTGGCTTGGAGAATTTTACACAGAAAAACTATGCAAAAAAGATCTTCATGACCCATATAATCATGATGGTGTGATCACCCACCTAGAGCCAGACATCATGGAATGCGAAGTCAAGTGGGTCTTAGGTAGCATCACTACAAACAAAGCTAGTGGAGGTGATGGAATTCCAGTTAAGCTATTTCAAATCTTAAAAGATGATGCTGTTAAAGCGCTGCACTCAATATGCCAGCAAATTTGGAAAACTCAGCAATGGCCACAGGACTGGAAAAGGTCAGTTTTCATTCCAATCCCAAAGAAGGGAAATGCCAAAGAATGTTCAAACTACTGCATAATTGCACTCATCTTACACGTTAGCAAAGTATTGCTCAAAATTTTATAGATTAATTAAAAAAATTAATTTCAATTCAGTTAGGAGAAACTTTGCTCAGTTGAACTAGCAATAAGGTTTGGAAATGAATCACAGCTTCTACATGTCATGTTCAAGTACTGTAATTGAGGTCGCAGATGATACATTAACACTGTAGTAAACAATATTTCAAAATATTTAAATTTCATCCTGTAAACTATGATCATTTACATTGCCATTTTCATCATCTCTTTAAACATCATTCTAGAATCTAGCTCTAGTATGAATTTTGTTTGGACCTACAAACAATAAATACAAATTTAGAGAGAAATGAATTGTTCAGTTATTTTAGCCATTAACTATGCAACTGTTCGGAGAAGGCAATGGCACCCCACTCCAGTACTCTTGCCTGGAAAATCCCACGGACGGAGGAGCCTGGTAGGCTGCAGTCATGGGGTCGCGAAGAGTCGGACACGACTGAGCGGCTTCACTTTCACTTTTCACTTTCATGCATTGGAGAAGGAAATGGCAACCCACTCCGGTGTTCTTGCCTGGAGAATCTCAGGGGTGGGGGAGCCTGGTGGGCTGCCGTCTATGGGGTCGCACAGAGTCGGACACGACTGAAGCGACTTAGCAGCAGCAGCAGCAGTAGCAGCATGCAACTGTTGCAAGCCCTGGCCATTTGTAAATATCTCAAGAATGATGAACTGGAACACAAAGGGAAGCAAGGAAATGGATGCTCAGCACAACTTAGACATAATACGTTATTATCTATGGTATTTATGCTCTCCAAGAGTAAGATAGTAAGTGATTTTGAATTGCAGTCCCACACCCTGCTGCTCTTCCTTGTTTTACTTTTCTCCACTACCTCTAATACGTTATATATTTCAGATACTGATTGTGTTTATTTTCTGTCTTCCCAGTAGAAAGTAAGTTCCAGGAGACCACGGGTTTTTGTCCATTTATTGCCCTCTCCGCAGCGTCAGCACATTAAACAAGTGTTCAGGGAATAAAAGCTGATGGGGCCCAAGCTTATATAGTGGTTATAAATGGCTCCACAAGGTGGCGCTCACATATTATCTTGCTTTTGGTTTTCCAACTTCATTTAAAACAATGACAAACTACTAGTCTGTTGCAAAGTAAATAAAATGGTGACTTAGATTTCATAATGAAGAAAGTGGCTTTGTGAAATATCATGTTTTATGTTTCATAGTGATTCAAAGATCTACACATTTTCCCTCTCTGGGGACAGGGGACTAGTGGGCAGTTCCATGACGTTGCTATGAGGAGTTTAGGACCATAGAAGGGGAAGATGTTTCCTGTTGCTGGATATGCTTCTCCTTCTGAGTGGGGTCTGATCTATTTTTATCTCACCCCAGCCCCAAATGGATCATCGAGTCCTGGGAATTACTATCTTCTGTAGCTGTGAACCCACCTATAAAATTGTTTTTAAACGAGGCAAGAAGACTCTTAGTCTTTAAGATTTAAGGATGTTGTAAGACTTGGAAGAAGGAATTAGAGAGAAGGAAAAATTGAGCGCAACTCAGTGGGGAGTGGGGCAGACAGGAGAGAGAGACTTTGGAAATCATGGAGTCATAGAAACTTTTATTTCCTAGGTCCCAACAGTGTGCTTTACATGTCTAAAATGCCATACGTGATAGATCATGTGAGCAGACTGAAGCTTGGGGCTATTAGGCAATGTGCCAGAGGACACCCTTCTGGCAGGTGGTGGAGTAAGGAACCCACACTGTTTTCAAAAAAAAAAAGAAAACAATTTATTGAAGTATAGTTGATTTACAGTGTTTGTTAATTTCTGCTGTATAGCAAAGTGTTTCAGTTATACATGTATATCCTTTTTCATTATGTTTTATCACAGGATATTGAACATAGTTCCCTGTACTATGTTTTCTATTTATCTATCTTATATATAAAATTTTTAGGCCTCCCTGGTGGCTCAGATGGTAAAGAATCTGCCTGCAATGCAGGAGACCTAGGTTCAATCCCTGGGTTAAGAAGATCCCCTGGAGAAGGGCATGGCAACCTGCATCAGTATTCTTGCCTAGAGAATTCCATGGACAGAGGAGCCTGGTGGGCTACAGTCTATGGGGTCTCAAAGGAAAAATCAGACATGATTGAGCAACTAACATTTTCTTTCACTTATGTAAAACTTTGCTTCTGCTAACCCCACACTCCCAACCCTTCCTTACCCCACCCCTCTCCCCCTTGGTAGTACAAATCTGTTCTCTATGTCTGTGAGTGTGTTTCTGTTTCATGGATACCATGAACCCACACTCTTAACCAATAGAGCAAAGCAGAGTTTACTAAAAAGCTTGACTGTTAAAACCTGGTATTGAAATAATAGGGAAAAGGATGGTAGTAGCCCAGTTTCTCAAGGCTATCACCCCAAGGGAAAGGGCATGAAAAGGGGACAAGGATTCACTCAAGAGGAACAAGAGTAGGTCTTCTGTGAAACTGCAGCTGGAGCCGATGGGGTTTACTGATAGTGGAATCTGTAGTTGGGTGCTCTGTTCAGCTTAGTATATAATCCATGTGAATTTGATGGGAAAATTTAGTAGAAGTACTTGATTGCTCTAGGAACTAGAATTAAAGTGTATTTATTGTTGGTTGAAGTATAAGATTTATATTGATTCTAAAAGAGATGACATGAAAAGTTTGCATGTTCAGGGTTCCTTCCCTCTAAGGTAGGAAATTCATGGAAGTCATCGCTCCTGTCTTGAGATTGTGGATGGAGCTGAGAAAGCAGAAGACTCCTTCTTTTCCTCTCTTTGTAGTCATGCATTGCCTTAGGGTTACTGTCTGCCAGACACTGTGTTTGGTACTGAGGATAAGTCATTGAGGGGGGAAAAACCCCCTCTGTCTTCATAGAGCTTATAGAGAAAAATAATTTAAAAAATATATAAGCTATTAACCATATATTATGTCAGATGGTGATAAATGGCATGGATAGAAATATGGTAGGAAGAAGGATTGGGAGTATTAGTGTAGGGTTGGGGCTGGTGAGAGGGACTCATCTTAATTTTTGAGTTGTTGTTGTTATTTAGTCCCTAAGTCATGTTCAACTCTTTTGTGACCGCATGGACTGTAGCCCACAAGGCTCCTCTGTCCATGGGATTTCCCAGGCAGAAATATGGGAGTGGGTTGCCATTTCCTTCACTAGGGGATCTTCCCAACTCAGGGATCAAACCCATGTCTCCTGCACTGCAGGCAGATTCTTTACCACTGAGCCACCTGGGGATCTATCTTATTTATTTACTCTATAAAATTAATTTTTATTGGAGTATAGTTGCTTTACAATGTTGTATTAGTTTCTGCTGTACGGCAAAGTGAATCAGCTACACATATACATTATTTCCCCTCTTCTTTGGATTTCCTTCTCATTTAGGTCACCATAGAACATCGAATAGAATTCCTTGTACTATATGAGAAGTATTCAAAATAGTGTTCAGAAAAGGCTTCATTGAGTTGTAATATTTGAGCCAAGATAAGAAGCAGGCAAAAGAGCAAATGGTGTGAGTGTGATTAAGCAGAGGGAACACAAGGATAAAACCCCTCAGGTAGGGGCTTGCCTGGTGAGGAGACCAGTGGAACTGCAGAAAGTGGAGGATGAGGTCAGAGAGGCAATGGGGCCACAAGTTGTGTAGGAGTTGGGAGCTATGGTAAAGACTAGACTTTTACTCGAGTGTAAAAGTGAGTGTGGCTCACAAGGAGGTCCACTACCCAGACCTTCTTCAGGGAAAGTCTAGGCACCCCACTGAGGGTCTGTGCTCCTTCAGGGTCTGCTTGGCTGCAGAGTGGCCTCTTTTGAGGTTATACCCTTCCTGGGGTGGCCTCATCCTGGTAAGCAAGCAGGGTGAGCGAACAAAGGTCCCGCTGCCTCAGCTCTTGGTGATCACCTGAACGGGCTATATGTGCTCCAGACTCTCTGCTGCCTGACTGGGGCTTTGTCAGGCTTTCCTCACACTTCAGCTCTGCCCTGTCCAGGTCTGCCTTCTTTCCCTTCCCTTCACAGGAGTTGATTCCTGAGAAACATCTTGCACCTCAACTTCTCTCTGAATATCTGCTTCTGGAAACCCAACCTGTGACCATGAGATGGAAAATGTGAGAGACAGTGATAAAGGTAGAGTTTTGTGGACTGTTGTTCACTCTGCACTCACTCACATGCACATCCCCCTCCCCACCCCGCCTCCCTCACCCTACCTCCCGACACGCACACTGTGTTCTGAGCCAGGGCTGAAAGAACTGATTAGGTAATTTAATAATGTTGTCGGAACACTACTGGCAGCTTTGAGTATGACATTTAGGTCCAAGGACCCCCTGTTGTTTGACTGTGGTGATTAAGTGCTTGGACTCAAGAGCAGAAGGCACTGGGTTAGAGTTTCATTTACTAGCCATGACCTTGGACATGATGCTTAGTCTATCTGTGTCTCAGTTTCCTCATCCATGAACTGAGATGTTGGTGTTAGAAATGAGTTCATATTTGCAAAACTCTTAGAACTGTGTCTGGCACATAGTAAATGCTAGGCAGATGTTTGTCAGATATGAAATCCGGCTCTATTCGAGTCAAATGTGAGAGGGTGCCAAAATTTCACATGTGCTTCAGACACCTTTAGGATTAGGTACATGTTTGGGGTTGGTCCGTGTTTTCCAGCTGATGGTGGGGACAGGGACTGATTTGGCTCAGGGTAGTGTCAGAGGTGACAGCATTGGTGGAATTGGAGCTATACATTTAGTCAAGGTCTTTTCATAGAATATGTGAGTTATTAAAAAATACAAAAAGTGTTTTATAAAGCATACATAAAAATAAAGCATTGCCCCTCTGAAATAAGACTGAGACTCACCCTTTCCTCCAAATCACTATTAACAGAGTTAATATATCAAAGTATATGAATCCACCTTCGTATTGAGGCACCAAGCACCACTGTCCTGAGCTATCTATACACCTGAACAAGTCACTGAAGGAGGGCCCAACAAAAGATGGATGTTTTACTGATTTGAAAGGTAATGACAGTGACAAATGAGACCTCCCAGGGGACCATAGCAAGGGTTAGCAGCAGGAAATTGCATCGGCTCAGTGATTAAGGCAACATCAGCAGTCAGAAGACAGCAGGGCAGGTGGCCTTGGTCTTGCTGCTGCCTCATCTGATCTGTCATGCAGGGTGATGAGTCTGAGATGTGTCTGCTGGGCCCACAAACACGATCCTCCCCTGCTTCCCTTTTTTCTTGAGGATAAATGAGCAACAAGAAATTTGGAACATCCAGATTATTCAATGTCAGAGCTATTGCCAAAGCAGCACGCCCACTCTCCTTGGATGTTGAACGCAAGTTAAAATTGCTTCTGGCAAAAGGTTTTGTGAAGGTCTTATCCATTCATTTTAATTTAAGCAAAATTAATGAGCACCTACTATGTACCAGGCACTGGGCTTGATGCCAGGGATACGAAGATGAATGAGATAATTTCTTGTCTTCAAGGAAGTCACAGTCGAATGGAAGAAGCAACTAACTAAAGACAATGGTTGTTTCATCTTTTTTTGTCTCAGGGATGACCAAGAACCTAAATGCCATAGCTGTTATTAACTATTACATGAGAACTGGAGAAAACACTTAATCGCACAAGTTGGCTGATTGATGTTCTTATTTAACTACCCCACAGAGTCCTAGGTAAGCAATTTATTTCAAAAGGTTCAGTCTCAGCAGGAGAAAAATGTTAAACAAAAAAATCCAAGAACACCATTTTCACATTTGGGTGTTACCATATGGGACCCTAAGACTTGTTTCTAAGCTCTCAGATTGACAAGCAAGAGTGGGCTAAAGAATTCTATGGGGAAATCAGAAGTTGAACTGGCAAAGTCAAGACCAAAGGAGGCAGAAACATTCACCCAGGCTTGGAAAGGATCTCCATAGTCACCTTACCAACTCCTCATCAGGGAAGACAATGAGAAGCCTGGATTCTGTAACTCAAAGTTTGTGACCCAAGGACCCAAAGATCACAACATTCACATTGCAACCAAATGCTTCTGATTTGAAAAAGGAAAAAAAAATTGGTATATGATACACCTGCAGAAAAGTACAGATAGGTTGAATGGATAGCTTAGCGGCTTTAAACAGATGGTGATTGCCATGAAATCACCACCATGTCGTGATATGGAAATTTCCAGGACCTGGAAATCTTCCTTATGCCCACTTCCAGTCAAATCACCCCATCCCACAAACGTGAGCATAACTCTAATATCTATTACATAGATTCACTTTGCATGTTGTTAAACTTCATATGAGACTTGTACTAAAGGTTTCTGCTTAGACACAGTATAAGTCATTCTTTCAAATTCCATTTGCAAAAAAAGTCTTCTGAACAAACCCATAATTGACTGAGAAGTATAGTCTTCCCACAGAGTAAGGGTGGGAGAAGGGAGCATGATTGTTTGCTGATCAATACAAGCTACCATGATGTATGTATACATGTAGTTATGTACTTTTTTTTCAAATAAAATACCATCTACAGATAAACTGAAACTGCTCTCAGAGGTGTTGTGATCAGAAGCTATTAGAAAATACTACAGTTCAAAGGAAATGTTCTAAGATTTTTTTCATGCTATATTCAGTTCAGTTCAGTTCAGTCGCTCAGTCGTGTCCGACTCTTTGCAACCCCATGAACTGCAGCATGCCAGGCCTCCCTGTCCATCACCAACTCCCGGAGTTTACCCAAACCCATGTCCATCGAGTCGGTGATGCCATCCAGCCATCTCATCCTCTGTCATCCCCTTCTCCTCCTGCCCTCAATATTTCCCGGCATTAGGGTCTTTTCCAATGAGTCAACTCTTCGCATGAAGTGGCCAAAGTATTGGAGTTTCAGCTTCAACATCAGTCCTTCCAATGAACACCCAGGACTGATCTCCTTTAGGATGGACTGGTTGGATCTTCTTGCAGTCCAAGGGACTCTCAAGAGTCTTCTCCAACACCACAGTTCAAAAGCATCAATTCTGCGGCACTCAGCTTTCTTCACCGTCCAACTCTCACATCCATACATGACTACTGGAAAAACCATAGCCTTGACTAGACAGACCTTTGTTGGCAAAGTAATGTCTGCTTTTTAATATGCTGTCTAGGTTGGTCATAACCTTCCTTCCAAGGAGGAAGTGTCTTTTAATTTCATGGCTGCAATCACCATCAGCAGTGATTTTGGAGCCCAAAAAAATAAAGTCTGACACTGTTTCCACTGAGAAAAGTTGATATTAGAAGAAGTAGCATTGTTATGATCTGAAATACTTGACTAGGAGTAAGATTGCTGTGGGGAAAAAATTCAAATTCAGGCTATAGTTGCTCACACGCTCAGTCGCTTAGGCTTGTCCAACTCTTTGCGACCCCACGGACTGTAGACTGTCAGGCTCCTCTGTCCATGGGATTTCCCAGGCAAGTGTATTGGAATAGATCACCATTTCCTACTCCACAGGCTGTAATAATTTGGACGTACTCATTAATAAGAAATATTTGAGCATTTATTTATTTAGAACTGATGTGATAATAATACTCAACCAGGCAGAGTTAGAGTGACCCAGTCTGAGTGACTGAACTGAACTGAATAGGTCCTTAAGGGATTCCCAGGTGGCTCAGTTGTAAAGAATCTGCCTGCCAATGAAGTGGGATAAACATGTTTCATTCCTGGGTTGGGGAGATCCCTTGGAGGAGGAAATGGCAACCCACTTCAAGATTCATGTCTGGAGAATCCCACGGACAGAGGAGCTGGCGAGATATAGTGTATGGGGCCGCAAAGAGTTGGACATGACTGTAACTGGGCACATACCCATGCATAGGTCCTTAAACATAGGAACACATATTTTAGGGGGCAGGTTAGAATGGACTGAGGGAGATGGTGAGTGTTTCATTGTGTAGATTAAGCTACATATAATTGCAATGTTATCAACATTAACTGTGTCATTGACACAGTCTATATGTTTTGTTTAGTTGAAGAAAATGACACAACCGATTTCCCCCTGCAAAATCAGGAGGCATATTGTCATGATTTCCATTCTAACAAGTAACAGAAGTAGTCATTTTCCCTGTATGTGTGGAAAAAGCATAAGTTAGTCCTTGCAATGGGACAGTAAATATGGCTCTAGCTGAGTTATGAATTTATGAGTTAAACTTGGTTATAGTATATGGATTAAAACTTAGAATAGCTTAAATGCAGTGTATTTTGTATGGATATTTAAGTGATTTTAGGGCATTACGTAGCATGATGAAAACATCACATTTTCCATCCCTTGTACTTTTAAGCTTTATGCTATTAGGTGTTGTTCTTAGTGTGCAGTCATGATGATCTGAGATTATTATTTATACTTCAGCAGCTTCACTGAACACTACTTGCAACGGAGACATTGAGCAATTTTAATTGACTTAGAGATTACAACGAACCTCTCTAATTAAGATGTATCACTGTACCACACGTAGAGAGAACTGCAATTCAGCACAAGGCAGCCCATCCTGTCAGGGGCATCAAATTAGTTCTGTTTTTAAATAGAGATGACATAAAACATTCCTGTAGAAAACCAAGAATTTGCTGAGGGAATAGAGTAAAAAGTTCCATCTTACATCTAAAGAGAGAAATTAAAACCCTCATTAATTATTGTGAGATTACTGTGCTGGGTCTGCTTCTCTCCTTCCCTCCTTTTGTCTGTATTTTGGCCATCATAGTAGTTAGATTCCTTTCAGCTGCAACTAATGGGAAACCTAATTCAACTGATAGGTAACTGTGGTTGAGAGGCAGCATGGTCTCCAGCCATGAGAAGACCAGGAGCTTGTCCTGTTTCTCTGCTCTTCTCTTGGTTCTTTTCTCTGCATTGTCTTTATCGTCAGGCTAGCTTCTCCCCTTGTGTTAATATGATTGCCAGCAATATCCAGGGAGGCGTGGTTCCTTGGTCATGTCCAGAAGAAAATAGCTCTTCTTCAATATGTTAGACATCTTAGTTATTACCCAATATCTATTATTCCTTGTGATAGCTGATTTTATGTGTCAACTTGACTAGGCTAAGGGATGCCCAGATGTCTGGTAAAATGTGTGTCTTCTGGAAACACCCATCGGAAGAGATTAGCATTTGAATCAGTAGACTGAGTAAAGCAAATAATCCTCACCCAAGCAGGTGGACCTCATTCAATCTGCTGAGGGCCTGATTACAGCAACAAGGAGGGGGAGGGGTGAATTTGCTCTCTGCCTGAGCTGAGTGCCCCAGACATCAGTGCTCCTGGTTCTTGGGCCTTACAACTTGGACCAGGACTTACAAAGTTGTGCCTCCCTGCACCCTGCTACCTTCTTGAGCTTTTGGGCTGCTGATGGGACTTACATCATTGACTCCTCTGGTTCTGAAGCCTTCAGACTTGGACTGAACTAAAGCATTGGCTTTCCTTGTTCTCTGGCTTGTGGATGGCAGTTCATGGGACTCTGTGTCTTCCATAATCACGTGAGCCAATTCTTAATATGACACTTTCTCTTCCAAACTCTCTTCATATATATATATATATATATATATATATATATATATCTTTGTCTATATGTATCTGTATTTATATGATGGAATCAGAGTTCACTGGTGGGCTTAGAGCTTGAGATGGCCTCCTTCACTGACTGAAAAGTGAAAGTGAAAGTGAAGTCGTGTCCGACTCTTTGCGACCCCTTGGTCTGTAGCCCACCAGGCTCCTCCATCCATGGGATTTTCCAGGCAAGAATACTGGAGTGGGTTGCCATTTTCTTCTCCAGGGGATCTTCCTGACCCAGGGATCGAACCCAGATCTCCCACATTGTAGGCAGACGCTTTACATTCTGAGCCACCAGGGAAGTTCACTGACTAGTCGTGTGCATTTGGACAAATCATCTACATTCTCTGTCTCAGTAACCTCACTCTTAAAGGCAATGATGATGGCACCTACCATGTAGGTGACTGGAGGCTTAAATGAGAATAAGGCATTTAGCACAGGGTCAGTTGCAAAACAAAGCAGACAACATGGGAAAGTCCCTGGGGACAGTAACATAGAAACTTACATTATCATGTGTAAAATAGATGGCTAATGGGAATTTGCTCTATGACTTAGGGAATCACACAGGGGCTCTGTGACAACCTAGAGGGGTGGGATGGGGAGGGAGATCGGAGGGAGGTTCAAGAGAGAGGGATATATGTATACCTATGGCTGATTCATGTTGATATTTCTCAGAAAAGAGCTAAATTCTGTAAAGCAATTATCCTTCCATTAAAACCAAAAAAAAAGGCCACTGCTGGTCACATGGGTCTCCAGCTTCTTTTCCAACAATATCTTCATTCTGAAGAATATTCAGGTGACAGAGAAAACAGGATTTTATTTTTTCTCATAAGTTGAGGACACCATTTTTTTTAGATACTGTCAGCAACACTGATTAAGAACATTCTTTATCCCAGGCTTTACTCCTAGAGAAGTTAAACACACGCATATACTACAACTTTAAAAGGGGTCATTTTTGATGCCATTAGAAACAGTTATTAACTGACTTAACTACCATATGCCACCAGCTGGGCAGCATTCATCTAAGATGGCATTTGAGCTTAGGTCTCTGAACAGATAAAACTGTATGTCTAAGTATCAGAGGGCAGAAACTGGAAGGATCTCTGCTAATGAGCCAGTTGATTTCAGTTCGATATAAGGAGACAATCTCTAAAACTTACACCTGTTTTAAAATTTAGTCAGATGCTCATGGTCATGGTGAGCTGTTTTATTGGCGGTTTCCAAGCAGAGTGGGGGTACAATCGTTTATCAGTGTTATGATTGAGAGGTTCACACACAGAATGCATGGTTAGACTAGGTAACTGCTTTGACATGAGACGCTTTGATTATGTCTTAATTTCTAGTCATGTCAACAAAAATATGACCTTCATTTAGAATTTGATCTATCAACAAGTCATTGTAACTCTTCACCTGGTGAGTTGTCAATACCAGTCAAGAATGTGGAATTCCTTGGAAAACCAGCAATTAAAACTACTCATTTAAAGACATAGCTTAATCAACCTGAAGCTATAGTTATTGAAATAGTCATTGAAAAGGATCTTAGTAAGACAGTAGAAAACAAATAAAAATTGATGAGGCCAAGTGAAAGGTAAACAGTCCTTTGGAGAGAATTTAAATAATTTCATGCGTTTACCTTCACTCACTGCAAAAACAAGACAATTATAAGACTTTTGACATTTTAATTATACTGTTGCCATGTATTTTAACTTTAATGTTTTGAAGAGTCTTGGATGAAATTGTTTTAATTGAGGCCAATTCAATTTTGGGTTATTATTTATAATTAGGTGGAATTTGCCCTTAATGTAATTTTGCTAAAGACTTTAAAACAGCTGAAAGAAAAGCTAGCAGTATATGCAGTGAACAGTTATTTATACAACTCTATTTTCTCATCTAATGAACTTAGCAATAAAAATAAAGGGGAGGGAGGAAGGAAGGAAGCTAATATTCACTGGGCCATCACTCTGCTGAGTGCCTTGCATTGCACACAGTATCTTATTTAACTTCTAAGTAATTGATGAGATAGATATCAAATATATTTTATAGACAAGACCTTTCAGAAACATTAAATATCTTGTCCATTGTAAGCCAACACATCCTGGAGCAAAGATTTTGACTCTGAATTGCTTGAATCCACATAAAATCCATCTCTATTACTCTAAAGTTGAGAACTTCCCACCTCAAACTCAAATACCTTCACCCACTAGCCAGGAACATAAACAAGTGACTGAAGGGTAGGTATTAGGGGATATAAGTCATGTAGAGGCTAAACTGGAGGGTGCCTCTTTCACCTAAAGGCATTCACATTAAATTTAAAAAAATCATTTTGGCAGCTGAACATATTCACTTCCCAGACTTATCAAGCATGAATGCCAAGAGTTTGCAACCTCTGAAATGCTGTTAAATTTTCATGCTATAGATTGAACATATGGATTGAACAAATGATTTGAGAGACAATCAAAATGCAATTTTGTCTTAATCTCCTCTGATCTCTTTAAAATTGCACTTAATGGAAGAGACTTTCCGACTAAAAATGTGGGCAGGTTCAGAGGACTTTTCTTATGTAAACGACCCCCCACAATGGAGTCTTCAGTCCTCCACACTAATCAAAATTTTGTAATTGATTTGTCACCAGTTTTCTCCTTTCCCTCAGCTGGCCCCTTGCTGTGAGAGAGAATCATGGTTCTTCTTTCCTTTCTTCCTCACCTCTTCTCTCAAATTTCAGCTTGCTATTCCTGGCAGGGAAAAGAGGAGAGGAGAGGAAGGGCAGATGAAGAGGGTAAAGGCTCTAATAAAGTTCTTCCTGAAATGGTGCTGTTGTGAGTTGGTTCAGGCAGGTACTTAACATTCACTCTCTTTGAGGTTCTTTCAAAGCTCCCTCCAGGATCCCCATCCCTAGGAATTTCTCACCTGCAGCTACTGTGGGAGGAAGAGGCGGGATGGAAATTGTTGTCATGGATATTTGAGCCTTCACTCCATAAGCCCTAGGATTTCTGACTTTGACCTCAGCTTTTTGTTGCTGAGTCTTTCCTGGCTTTTAGATATATATGCACAGCAATTCCGTCTATAGTAGTTGGTCACTTCTCTGCCCCTCTGAATCTCCTAGGTTAGGAGTCAACCCCCAGTCTACACAATAAGGGAGATAGAAATCACATGTACTGGGCTCTCCGAGTGTCCCACTGAAGCCCCCTGAACCTGCTTACAAAGTTCTAGGTGAGGGTGCAGTCAGGAGGGAGGTGGTGAGGGCTAGGACTGTGGTAGGGTCCAAATATATCTTCCTGCAAAAATCCTTTTTTGACCCCTTTGAAAAAAATCCCAACCTGGCTGACTTGTCTGAGTCAGGAGACGAGTTTTCATGATTTTCTCTGTGCATTCTGTATTTTGATCTATTACCTCTCTGAGTGCCTCAGGTGAAACATCAGTTTGGTAACACTCAGCAGTCCCTAGGTAACGCTGATGCAGCTCTGAACAAAAAAAAAATAGTTTAATAGATTCATTAATCTAGTAGAACCTTGGAAAACAGGATCAAGAAGAGCTTCAAGGAGCACCCTTGGGTGGGCTTTGTGGGATCTATAAACCTCCTGGAATGGCATGCAAAATTTCAGTGTGTGTGTGTGTGCAAATATGTGTTGTTAGAGGGTTTATGACCCCAAACAGGTTAGAAACCTCAGGGAAAAAATGTTGCAGTGTTTGTCAACATAAAATACCTGTTTTTGGCATTAATACCTGTCATGGGAGCACAGGACTAACTAGACCGCTTACTCAAGTTATGCTGTAACTGGGTGAAGTCAAGGAAACTGTGGGTGTCAGTAACTTTGACCCCACCACTCTTTGGGGTCACAAAGAGTTGGACATGACCTGACGACTGAACAACAACAGCAACTCTTTTTCTCAAAACTTGTAACTTTTAATTCCCTGGTTGTCAAAGTTAAACTAGTTTTAGAATTATTTCTATCAGCCTCTTTCTGCTTGTTTTAAAAAGTAATGTGATGGCAGTAGGGAAGGGAAATTGCTTTTTACGGAAACACCATTATCTCTTATACATATTTTTTTGGTTAGATCCACTTTTTTGGTTGTTTTATTCCCACACTGCTACTAAGGAATTTATAGCCATAGAATCTTTTAACGCAGTTAAGGGCAGAAATTATTAAGGAAACAAAAATAGAATTAGGAGAAAAAATCCACATCAAGTAATGGAGCAGTTAAGATGTTCTAGTTAAAATTATAATTGTAAGAGGAGTGCATGAAGATAACCTAAAATTTTTTCTCATCTGGGCATCTATATTTTAATTCTTGATACTTTATACTTAACTTTCCATTTCTTATTGAATCTATGTCTTTGCTTTGCTTTACACTTATTTCCTCACTGATTTAGTTTGAATCAGAGAAGCATATCAGCATTAATCCATATTCAGAGACCTGGGAGTCAACATCGACACCTACCTCTGTGCCCAGAGCTAGTTACCCAGTGCAGGCATGCTAAGTCACTATAGTCCTGTCCGACTCTTTGTAACCCTATGGACGGAGGAGTCTGGCCAGCTACACAGTAGTATCCTATGAACTGAAGCCTGCCAGACTCCTTGGTCCATGGGATTCTCTAAGCAAGTATACTGGAGTGGGTTGCCATACCCTCCTCCAGGGGATCTTCCCAACCCAGAGGTCGAGCCAGCATCTCTTATGTCTCCTATATTCTTTACCACTAGTGCCATCTGGGAAGCTATTCTGACTCTTAAATAAACTAACAAGGAGTTTTAAAAATGAAACTTTTTAGCAATACCAATAATCAAGGTAGTAATGAAGGCATTTAGATTTTTCTTTGTTGTTACTTTAAAGTACTTTAAAAAATTCTTTGAAACATAACTTCTTCTTTGAGGCAGGAAATAAAAAGTTGCAACATTAATTCAGGAATCATTGAGGTTACCCACATTCAGCTTCCTTTCACAGACTATTTCTCTTAAACCCTTTTGCTTCCTCAGTGCCTTTCTCTTCACTTTTAGCAGATAAATTTGCTGCATTGCAGCTTAAGAAAGTACAGCCCTTAAGGTAGCAGCTTTATCATTTTCTGCAGTTAAAAGCACATACAACTGTCTCACTCTTTGCTGCTGTTTTGGAGACAGAGGTGGCCTCTTTTCCTTGAAGACTGGCTCTCACTTATGCTGGGTGACCTGTGTCCTGCCTCTCCTCGCTGACTTCACACATCAGTTTTACTGTCTTTCATCTCTTCTAAGGCTCTGTCTTTTCCAGTGTTTTCGCTTGTGCTTACGAACGTGTTTTTGTATTCTCCATCCCAGAAAGGACTGACTGGTCGTCCCAATATCTCCTTACCTACTTCTACACTGTTCTTGTCCCTCATTCTCTCCATTCTTTTAATTCACATTTACTCCTTTATCCTTTGCATACCACCAATCTAAAAACATGGCAGGTGAAAGCCCATTTTAAAAGAAAGCCAAAAAAAAGAAAAATCCAAAAAGCAAAAAAAGGACCATGTATGTATGGCATTAGCATCCTTTCTAGCCTTTCCCATGTACGTTATATTGTTTACAACTTTGTCCTCAGAGTGTACTACAATCTCCTGTTTATTTATCTTTGCTGAATACAATGCCTAGTATATTGTAGATGAGTACCAGATAGTAAATAGATGAATAAATATTTAATAAAATTTGCTTTTTGCATTATGTCAGTTATCTATTTCCATATAAATACTGTGTAACAACCACAAAACCTCTTGTGACATGCAGCAGTAAATGTTTCATGAGTCTGTAGAGTCCAGCTGGTCTGGGGTTGGCACAGTTGACTGTGTACAGGCTTCCTTATGTGGTAGCCGTGGGCTGTCTAGGGCAGCTCTGTTGATCTTGGCTGGGCTCCTGATGTGTCTGAGAGTTGTCTGGCTGTCAGATGGCTTAGAATGGCCAACAGCTCAGACAACTAGGGAGACTTGGCACCACTTCTATGTCCTGGCCTCCAGCAGGCTTGCCTGGAATGATTTTCATGGAGATGGCTGAGGTGCTAGTGTGAGGACAAGCACACTGCAAAAGTATTTTTCAAGACAACTTCTGCCATGGTTGTTAGCACTCCATTGTTCAAGGCCAGTCCCATGCCTGAACTCAGAATCAAGGGCAGGAATGTCATCTTGTCTCTTTGTCGAGAGTAACTGCAAAGCCTCTAGGGTAAATGTATGAATATAGGAAAGAATAAAAAAAATTGGGGTCATTAATACAATTAATCCATCAAACAATGATCTTCAGTTTGATCATTCTATTTGTTTGTATCGCTATTCCTAAAGATCTCCCACTTAGGAAGCAATTGGTTGTTTTCCTTTTTTTCACTCTTATAGTCAGAAGCATATTCAACAATTCTCTTACTGAATTTATTCCTTTGTATATCATTAAGTGGCTGAAACAAACCAGGGTTGATTTCTCCTTCGTAGTGAATTTGGAGTGTATGTGGTGGCTGTTGGCATTGATTTGGTGGTCCACGGGTTTCAAGGCCAGTAAATCTAGGATGTTTGTGATCTTTCTTTTATGTCCAGAATATGGCTGCTACAGCTTCAGCTGCCACTTGCCTGTTTAAAGCAGGAAGAAGGAAGAATGAAAGGTGCATATTCACTGTTACTTTTCTCAACTAGAACTATGATATGTGGCTACACCTGGCACCAGAAGATGTGCAGAGAAGAGGGTTAGGGATGAGTCAGTGATTCTGAAGTGTCTGCCATATCTAGCATACAGTCCTAGGAGTGGAGTAATCAGGTCGAGGTGCCATGAATTTTTTTTAATGTTTCTTACTACTTATTTTTATATTCCTTTTCAGAAGGATTTTTTCCAGTTCACAGTGCCCTTGGCAGCACCTTCATCATACTTCCATCACAGCTTTGGCAGCATGCTTTGACCACTGATGAAGTTGAATATTCTCAGTGTGCTATTCCATAATTTTTTCTGAAAATTTTGTTTATATTCTTTTTCTTTTTAAAAGTTTTCTTAGACATTTAAACATGCTGTTCAAAAATTAAAGGTATTAACTCTTGATCACATCTGTTACCTGTTTCCCTTTTTCCTTTAAAAGTTCCCATTTTTGGAGACATTTAGAGATCTTTGTATAATTGCCTTGTGTAGCTAACTATAGATACTTGATTTCTGCAGGACCACAGCTTAGCCCTTTTTGTGAATTGAGAAGGTACTCTTTTTGCAAGACATTTTATTTATTTATTCTGTTAGAATATTATCTACTCATAAGATTTTGTTACAACAAGTCACCGGAGCACCCATCTTTTAGAAATTTTTCTGAATAAGTACACAATTCTACTATTTTTGTATGTGAACGGTGCCTCCATAGATATGCATTTAAGCTCCCTCCAACTGAGCATACACGCATAGCTTCCAAAAAGTCAGAAGATTCATGCAAATGGTTAAGTTGCAACAAAAGGAAGATTATTAAAAATTGGGCTCTGCAGGAGACTAAAAATAAGGCATAATTGCCTTCAGAATCAATTAAAGTCATTAAAAAGGTATCTGTTCAAAGATTTCCTACTTTGAATTGATTAAAGATAAATTTAAGATTATATTGCAGTTACTGACAGTAATAACAGCATATGGGATGATCTAACTGAAATTTAAAAGGGAAGTAAATGGTGTATACTATGAATTTATGTGTTTTAATTCAAAAACTTTTTAAAAACTAAGTTTATTTAAAAATGTACTTGAAAATTAATTCTGAGTAAGCATAGCGAAGGTGAAAGAAAACTATACACTAAGTTTTTATTGTTATTTCTTTTGATAATTGTATAATTTTTGAGAATCATTTAATTTCTATAAGCCTCAGTTTCTTCATCTATGAAATGGAGACAATGACATTGGCCCTATGAAACTTCAGTTCAGTGCAGTCGCTCAGTCGTGTCCAACTCTTTGAGACCTCATGGACTGCAGCACGATAGGCTTCCCTGTCCATCAGCAACTGCTGGAGCTTGCTCAAACTCATGTCCATTGAGTTGGTGATGCCATCCAACCATCTCATCCTCTGTCGTCCCCTTCTCCTCTCACATTCAATCTTTCCTGTCATCAGGGTCTTTTCAAATGAGCCGGTTCTTCACATGAGGTGGCCAAAGTATTGGAGTTTCAGCTTCAACATCAGTCCTTCCAATGAAGACTCAGGACTGATCTCCTTTAGGATGGACTGGTTGGATCTCCTTGCAGTCCAAGGGACTCTCAAGAGTTTTCTTCAACACCACAGATCAAAAGCATCAAATCTTCTGTGCTCAGCTTTCTTTATAGTCCAACTCTCACATCCATACATGACTACTGGAAAAACGATAGCCTTGACTAGACAGACCTTTGTTGGCAAAGTAATGTCTCTGTTTTTTAATATGCTGTCTAGGTTGGTCATAACTTTCCTTCCAAGGAGTAAGTGTCTTTTAATTTCATGGCTGCAGTCACCATCTGCAGTTATTTTGGAGCCCCCCAAAATAAAGTCAGCCACTGTTTCCACATCTATTTGCCATGAAGTGATGGGACCAGATGCCATGATCTTAGTTTTCTGAATGTTGAGTTTTAAACCAACTTTTTCACTCTCTTCTTTCACTTTCATCAAGAGGCTCTTTAGTTCTTCTTCACTTTCTGCCATAAGGGTGGTGTCATCTGCATATCTGAGATTATTGATATTTCTCCCAGAAATCTTGATTCCAGCTTGTACTTCATCCAGCTCAGCATTTCTCATGATGTACTCTGCATATAAGTTAAATAAGCATGGTGACAATATACAGCCTTGACACGCTCCTTTTCCTATTTGGAACCAGTCTGTTGTTCCATGTCCAGTTCTAACTGTTGCTTCCTGACCTGCATACAGATTTCTCAGGAGGCAGGTCAGGTGGACTGATATTCCCATCTCTTTCCGAATTTTCCACAGTTTATTGTGATCCACACAGTCAAAGGCTTTGGCATAGTCAGAAAAGCAGAAATAGATGTTTTTTTGGAACTCTCTTGCTTTTTCGATGATCCAGTGTATGTTGGCAATTTGATCTCTGGTTCCTCTGCCTTTTCTAAAACCAGCTTGAACATCTGGAAGTTCATGGTTCACATATTGTTGAAGGCTGGCTTGGAGAATTTTGAGCCTTACTTTATTAGCATGTGAGATGAGTGCAATTGTGTGGTAGTTTGAGCATTCTTTGGCATTGCCTTTCTTTGGGATTGGAATGAAAACTGACCTTTTCCAGTCCTGTGGCCCCTGCTGAGTTTTCCAAATTCGCTGGCATATTGAGCACAGCACTTTCACAGCATCATCTTTTAGGATTTAAAGTAGCTCAACTGGAATTCCATCACCTCCACTAGCTTTATTTGTAGTGATGTTTCCTAAGGCCCACTTGACTTCACCTTCCAAGATGTCCGGCTCTAGGTGAGTGATCACTCCATCGTGATTTTCTGTGTCATGAAGATTTTTTTTATACAGTTCTTCTGTGTATTCTTGCCACCTCTTCTTAATATCTTCTGCTTCTGTTAGGTCCATACCAGTTCTGAGCTCATACCAGTATTGAGCTCATCTTTGCATGAAATATTTCCTTGGTATCTCTAATTTTCTTGAAGAGATCTCTAGTCTTTCCCATTCTATTGTTTTCTTCTATTTCTTTGCACTGACCACTGAAGAAGGCTTTCTTATCTCTCCTTGCTATTCTTTGGAACTCTGCATTCAGTGGGTATATCTTTCCTTTTCTCCTTTGCTTTTTGCTTCTCTTTTCACAGCTATTTGTAAGGGCTCCTCAGATAGCCATTTTGCTTTTTTGCATTTCTTTTTCTTGGGGATGGTCTTACTCCCTGTCTCCTGTACAATGTCATGAACCTCCATCCGTAGTTCATCAGGTACTGTCTATCAGATCTAGTTCCTTAAATCTATTTCTCACTTCCACTGTATAATCGTAAGGGATTTGATTTAGGTCATTCCTGAATGATCTAGTGGTTTTCCCCAGTTCTTCAATTTAAGTCTGAATTTGGCAATAAGGAGTTCATGATCTGAGCCACAGTCAGCTCCCAGTCTTGTTTTTGCTGACTGTATAGAGCTTCTCCATCTTTTGCTGCACAGAACATAATCAATCTGATTTTGGTGTTGACCATCTGTTGATGTCCATGTGTAAAGTCTTCTCTTATGTGTAAAAATGATTATTTTAAAAGGATTCAATGAAGTAAAACTGATCCAACTTGTTTAAATAGAATTTAAATGAGAACAATTATTCTTACAATGCATTTAACTTTATAAAATATTACATTTTCTTACTTTATTTAAAATGATTGAAGGAGAAAGAAAATGTAAGTATATTTATGAAATTTAAAAAACTATATCAGCAGAAGTTATAAAGTGATTAATGATTTTTTCGTAGCTAACGTACTGTTAGGCAAATTTGGTATGATTATGTGGTTTGGTGAAGAAAGCTTGATATGGAGAAGAAAAGCTTCCACTCTAAAATTAACTCTAAACTGAGTCTTCTCAAAAATTATTTAATTTGACTGTAAAGTAAAGAATACAAAATCTAGCACCCATTTTTCTTCTGATTTTGTTTAGATCCAGATGTTTTCCCTGTACTCTTAGCTGTTGCAAACATCATCCATTGGCTGGCAGAAATGTAGAAAAAATATTTGTTGAAGCATTTTGGTTTGTATGTATAGACAGTTTTGGCTGCATCTATAAAGAGAAGCCCCTTTGAAAAAATATTTAGCAACTTAGTTTAAAAAAAAAAACAACTTACCTAAACTTGTTTATTCAGAGATTTTAATTCCACTATGATTTTCCGAGGGACATACTCTGTGAGCTATTTAAAAAGGCAACAAATATCTTTTTAGAAACATGTCTTCTTTGAGTTTTGCAGAGATCACATCAATAATCCTATATGATGTGATGGGCTGGAATATATAGTTTTGGATATTTACACTTTTCCATCCTCTCTCAGCCAGCCATGAAAATGGGGCCAGGTTGCCCTGGTGATCTGTGATGTACCGAGTGGGGACTGACAGACTCAGGAGTAAGGAAGATTGGCAGATGCTGCAACTGAGAGAAAAGAGGCCAGGCTCTAACTGGAGGTTGACAAGTAACTTACAGAATCCTACTCTTTAAAGCTATTATCACTATAAACTTGTCAATTGCTTTTAGTTGCCATAATACATAAAAGCTTAACTATAATTCTACTTTGAGCAGTAACAGTCATCACTGAGGAGATAAACTCTAAGCTGATAAATGCTCTGCTTAAAACAAGAGGATCTGATTGATTACCCAGGTCCAAACCACAGTGTGTTAGCATAATATTTTAGCTTTAGGGGTAGTGTTGTTGCAGTTTTATTGGTATGGTGTATTATTTATAATCTTCGCTATCATATCCCTTCTCTCTAAATATCCATCAACTTTTGTATGTACAGCTAAAGACAGTAGAAGTCAACTTTCATGAAATTAAACCTAAATCCCTTAAATTTATTGCATATACTCTAGCTAATGGCAGGACCTCAATATGATCAAATAAATATTAGTAAACAGAACACTACATAAGAAAACTGGATTTTGTTATGAGTTAGACAGGCCTAGTAAAAAACCCCTACTGGTTTCTATTTTAGATAGGTTGGGATTTAACTGAGAATTACTAAATTTTATTGTATCTTTAGAGTATTAATCTGACATTTCTAGTGATCTCTATAAACTTTCATTACCCTATAACAGTTTATTAAGCTATTGGGTCTTCATAAATATGCAAACTAGATTAGTAAGATTGTTTGCCATGATTGCTCATCAGTTTGGTATTGAAAGGACACTAACCCAGTCAGCAGAAATGCCTGGTGGCGGAATGGTTTGTGGAATTCCTAATTTTGAAGCTTACTGGTCTTAAAGGGATCCTTAACTATTAAAATAATTAGAAACACATTATTAGTGTGAGTAGAGTGACTATTTTGTTCATTGGACTTTATCTTTTGTGTAATTACTTTTCACAAACCTGTAAACAGTCTTAATAGATGTAAGTTTACCTCCTGGTAATTTTATTACATAGATAGTTATTGTTTGGGAAATAAATTGCTGGCAAATTAAATGGACAAAAAATTGGTCTTAGAGTGGAAAAAGAAAAACGTATGTTTATTAAAGGAACTCTAGAACAAAGAATTTATTCAGAATAAGGTCTAATTTCTTATAGAGAGAAAGCTTTTGTGAATATTTAAAAACAGGTGTTTCATTAGTTTATTAGCATTTAATTTGTAGTAATTATTGATTCATAGTTACAAGAAATGTAGAGGGCAGTCCCACACATCCCTTCTAAACCTTCAATGCCAGCATTGCACACAACTGCAGGATAATATCCAGAGAAGGCGATGGCACCCCACTCCAGTACTCTTGCCTGGAAAATCCCATAGACAGAGGAGCCTGGTAGGCTGCAGTCCATGGGGTCACCAAGAGTCGGACACAACTGAGCGACTTCACTTTCACTTTCCTGCATTGGAGAAGGAAATGGCAACCCACTCCAGTGTTCTTGCTGGAGAATCCCGAGGACGGGGGAGCCTGGTGGGCTGCCGTCTATGGGGTTGCACAGAGTCAGACACGACTGAAGCGACTTAGCAGCAGCAGCAGGATAATATCACAGCCAAGAATATGACATTGGCACAATCTATACAGAATATTCTGATTTCATCAGTTTCACATGTGCTATTTGTGTGTGTGTATGTAGCTCTATGCAGTTTTGTCACATGGGCAATCTGTGTAATCAGGATACTCAACTGCACCATCATCACAAGACTACTTTGTGATCCTCCTTTATGGCATACCTGTCTCCTCCCCTTTTCCTACCTCCTAAAACCACTAGTCCAGTCTCTATTTCCATAATTATGTAAATTCATTATTGTTACACAGATGGAATCTTGCAATATGAATCCTTTTGAGATTGGCTTTCTTCACTCAGTATTATTTTTTTGGAGTTCATTCAGGTTATTACACATAGTCATTCATTGCTTTTTTCTTGCTGAGTAGTATGCAATGACATGGATATACCAGTTTGTTGAAAGATATCTGGGTAGTTTACAGTTTGGGCTCATATGCATGAATCTGCTATGAATATATCTAAGTTCTTCTGTGAAAATGTTTATTTTTCTGGGATAAATGATCCAGGGTACAATGGCTGTATCATGTAATAAGCCCATTTTCAGTTTGGAAAGGAACTGCCAAACTTCTCAGAGTGGTTGTGCCATTTTACATTATCACAAGCAATGTATGAGTAATCCAGTTTCTCTGCATCTCTGTTAGTATTTGGCATTTTTCATTTTAGTTCCACTGATAGGTCTGTAATGATATCTCATTGTGGTTTTACTTTGCATTTCTGCTGGATACTAATGTTAAACACATGACTTTAATTAAAAAGAAGACTGCTTTTCTTTAAAGTTTTTAGATATATTAATTAAGAATTGGTAAAGAAACTGAACCAATAGAATATGAGAGAGGTAGAGAGGTGTTTAGCTTATATGAAGAAATTGACTGTGCAAGTGTACAGGCTAGAAAGTGCAAAATCCATAGAACAATCTATAGGTTGACAATTCAGGTAAGAACTGATGTTATAGTCTTGAGTCTAAATGCTGGAAATTCAGGTAGAATTTCTGTTGCAGTATGGAGGCAGAGATTTTTTCTCTTTGGGAAACCTCCATTTTGCTCTTAAGGCCTTTAATGGATTGAATGAAGCCCACCTGCATTATGGAGGGTAATGTCTTGCTGAAAGTCGAGTGATTGTAAACGTTAATCACAGCTTAAAAATACCTTTACACTAATAACTAGATAGTACGTGACCAAATTAGTCCAACTACCATAGTCCAGCCAAGTTGATGAATAAAGTTAACCATCTCAGATGCTTTTCATTGAATGGATACTATTTTAAAATTTGTTTATTTATTTTAAAATTATGGAAAATATACATGACAAAAATTTGCCATTTTAACCATTTAAAAAATATTTATTTATTTATTTTGCCTCTGCTGTGTGTTCGTTGCTGAGCAGGCTTTTCTCTAGTTGCAGCAAGCAAGGGCTACTCTCCAGTTACAATGCACAGGTTTCTCATTGCAGTGGCTTCTCTTGTTGCAGAGCATGGGCTCTAGGGCGTGTGGACTTCAGTAGTAGCAGTGTGTGTGTGGACTTAGTACTTGTGGCTCCCGGGCTCTGGTTGTGGCACAGGTTCAATAGTTGTTGCGCAGGGTCTTAGTTGCTTTGTGGCAAGTGGGATTTTCCCAGATCAGGTGCTGAACTCAAGTCTCCTGTATCAGCAGGTAAATTCTTCACCACTGAGCCACCAGGGAAGTCCCATTTTAACCAGTTTTTAGTGGACAGTTTAGTGACATAAGTATGTTCATATTGTTATGCAACTGTCACCATCATCTATCTCCAGAACTGTTTTAATCTTGCAAAACTGAGTATTCATTGAACAATAACTCCCTATCTTTCCACCCCCTCAGTCTCTAGTAACCATTATTCTACTTTCTGTCTCTATGTATTGGACCACTCTAGGTATCTCCTAAGTTGAATCATACAATATTTGGCCTTTTGTGACTGGCTTATTTCACTTAGCAAAGTGTCTTCAAGGTTCACTCATGTTGCAGTATGTCAGAATTCCCTTCTTTTTGAGGTTGAATTATTGTTGTATGTATATGCCACATTTTGTTTATCCATTCATCTGTGGATGGACACTTGGGTTGCTTCTACCTTTTGGGATTGGGGAATACTATTATGATTATGTGTTGCCATTGTCTGTTTGCAACCTGCTTGCAATTCAGAAGTGATATTTTCAATCCAGAAGTGGAATTGCTGGATCATATGGTAATTCTATGTTTAATTTTTGAGGAGACTCCATTCTGTTTTCCACTGTGACTGTGCCATATTACATTTGCACCAGCAGTACACAAGGATTCCAATTTCCACATCCTTGCCAACATTTGTGTTTGCTCTGTTATTTCTTTTAAATCCTTAAAGAGATGGGAATATCAGACCACCTTATTTAAAATTCTTAAAGAGATGGAATACCAGACCACCTAACCTGCCTCCTGAGAAATCTATATGTAAGCCAAGAGCAAAAGTTAGAACTGGGCATGTAACAACAGACTGGTTCCAAACAGGGAAAGGAGTACATCAAGGCTGTATATTGTCACCCTGCTTATTTAATTTATATGCAGAGTACATCATGCGAAATGCTGGGCTGGATGAAGCACAAGCTGGAATCAAGATTGCCAGGAGGAGAAATATCAATAACCTCAGATATGCAGACGGCACCACCCTTACGGCAGAAAGTGAAGAAGAACTAAAGAGCCTCTTGATGAAAGTGAAAGCTGCTGCTGCTGCTAAGTTGCTTCAGTTGTGTCCGACTCTGTGTGACCCCATAGATGGCAGCCCACCAGGCTCCTCTGTCCCTGGGATTGTCCAGGCAAGAATACTGAAGTGGGTTGCCATTTCCTTCTCCAATGCATGCATGCAGGCTAAGTCGCTTCAGCCATGTCCGACTGTGTGACCCTATGGACAGCAGCCTATCAGGCTCCTCTGTCCACAGAGGAGAGTGAAAAAGCTGGCTTAAAACTCAACATTCAGAAAACTTAAGATCATGGCATCCTGTCCTATCACTTCATGGCAAATAGACGGGGAAACAGTGGAAAACAGTGGCTGACTTTATTTTTTCGGCTCCAAAATCACTGCAGATGGTGACTGCAGCCATGAAATTAGAAGATGCTTGCTTCTTGTGAGAAAAGTTATGACCAACCTAGACAGCATGTTAAAAAGCAGAGACATTACTTTGTCAACAAAGGTCCATCTAGTCAAGGCTATGGTTTTTCCAGTAGTCATGTATGGATGTGAGAGTTGGACTGTAAAGAAAGCTGAGTGCCGAAGAATTGATGCTTTTGAACTGTGGTGTTGGAGAAGACTCTTGAGAATCCCTTGGACTGCAAGGAGATCCAACCAGTCCATCCTAAAGGAAAACAGTCCTGAATATTCATTGGAAGGACTGATGCTGAAGCTGAAACTCCAATACTTTGGCCACTTGATGTGAAGAGCTGACTCATTTGAAAAGACCCTGATGCTGGGAGAGATTGAAGGCAGAAAGAGAAAGGGACGACAGAGGATGAGATGGTTGGATGGCATCACCAACTCGATGGACGTGAGTTTGAGCAAGCTCCGGGGGTTGGTGATGGACAGGGAAGTCTGGTGTGCTGCAGTCCATGGGGTCGCAAAGAGTTGGACACGAATGAGCAACTGAACTTAACTGTGTGTGTTATTTATTCTTAAAAACTTTTTGCTTGAATTTGGTCATTTAATAGCAGCATCTAGCTTCATTAACAAAGTTGCTTGTTAAATAGCACTTCTTGGAAAGAGCATATGAGTACATGTCAGGATTGGATTTCAGTCTTGGCTCTGTAGTTTAGAGCTGAGCTACCTCGGGCAGATTGCTTAATGTTTTTCTTAATTATAAAACAGGAATAACATCCAAGTTGGGAAAGTGGAGTGAAGTTTGAGTTGCTTAACATACAGATGCAAAACTTATTATTAATGTTGTTGTTATTAGTGTTTCCTGAAACATTCTACTAGATAAAGTGCTTTGTCTTAGTTTTTTTATAAATGATAATATGACAAAAATGTAGCCTCTAATGACAGTTCCCATGCCTTTGTTTCAGTTTCTCTCCCAGTATTTAATTCCTGTATACCTTAAGAGGGCTTCCCAGGTGCCTCAGCAAGTAAAGAATTTGCTTGCAATGCAGGAGACATGAGTTTGATCCCTGGGTCAGGAAGAGCCCATGGAGGGGGGCATAGCAACCCACTCCAGTATTCTTGCCTGGGAAATCCCATGAATAGAGAAGCCTGGTGAGCTACAGTCCATGGGCTTGCAAATGAAGTGGACATGACTGAGTGACTGAGCATGCACATATCTTAAGAATGTTTTTTTCCTTGCCGAGTGTATTAGTAAATAATAAATAGTGACACAATTTTCTAAGTTTTTAAATACTTTCTTACCAAACTCTTTAATTTTTAACCTTCTGACAGTCCCAGGAGCTGTACTGGGCTACTCTCATTGTACAAATGAAGACTCCAACCTTCAACCAGTAGGGCGCTGGGCTTATGGGAGGGGAGCCAGGCAAGGGGGCCCCGGGCTGGGATGGTGACCCCTCCCCAGCCTCAGTACCTGCACCTTCATGTGTGCCCTTTCCCAGAAATGTACTTTATCTTCTTGATCTGATTAAGTTTTTTATTTTGGTTTTATTAATACTGATTGTCAGAGCAATATCTTAAAAGGACTACATTTGCATGATGTTGCATTTTATTCAGCTAATTACTTTCTGGAGAATTTTTGATCATACTATAAAATCATATGATGTGAAAACATTTACCACTGTCAGAATAAATCTCAAGAATCCATACATTTTATTTTTCATGGCCACTCAAAATTCTGGTGTTACATTTATAATCTATCCACCTGAATATCTTGTTTATGAAAATGTAAGGGGCAACTGCAAGGTGTTTCACATTTCTAACTCTTGATATTAAATGAAAGCAAAACCAGAATAGACCAACCCCACTACAACCATCACCGCTACCATCAATACCACACCTTGGCACCTACCAACACTTCTTGGGGGTAGGGAATCAACAAGTAGGCAGGAACCTGCAATTTTCAAGCCACTTTGAAAAGTTCAAGTTTGGTAGGAGTTTTTTTTAAACATTTTCTTGGTGCTAAAGTCTGGCACTACTTTGTTCTTGATTATGCTGGAGCCCTCAGTACTCTGGTTTCCATCTCTCTCTCTCTCTTTTTTCCTCCCATAGATTCAGCACAAACTCCACTAATTTAACTTCCCTGTGGTTTATGGGGTGAGGTGGGGTGGGCTGCTGTTGGTAACTCATGGAAATGTGACAGAGCTGTCAAAAGTATAAGTAGGCAGCTATGTACACTAGGAAAAGTGCTGCATTCGATTTGGTCTTGGTAGAAGATTAGTAAGAGAAATTCTGGATACCTTTGCCACCCCCCTTCTGTACTGCAAGGTTCTCTTCTTTGCCTCCTTTCTCTGTTCCATCTCTTCTCCTTAGCTTGTGGGCACAGGAACATGCAGTAGTAATGGTCAGTTGATGATGGAGGTCCAGTGGAAGGGGAAGATGCCCACTGGAAGAGGAGGCATCTTCATCCTTTACTTGGCCTCAGAGAGTGACTCGATGACAAGTCATTCATCTTGCAAATGCAGGCTGCTCTTCACAAGTGGAAAGTGAGAGTGTAAAGAATCACAAGCCAATCACCTCTAAAGGGAAAAATAACCAAGGGACTAGCTTAGGTGGATTAGGACAACACAACACTAAAGGGGAAGATGTTTTCTAGTCATATTTGTTCCTTACTTTTCTTTTTTCTTATCCTTTTCCTAGCCTTTCCTAGCCTGTTCTGCTCTATTTCCTCTGGGAGGTAGGAAAGGGGAAAATGTGCATTTATATTTAATCCTGTCAACTGAAAAATGAAAATAAAAATAGTTGGACATTAACTTACATCAGTGAAAATTTCTACTTAATATCAAAAGAACTAATTTTGGCCCACTTATTTAGAACAGATATTGTGTAATTGACTTTATTTAGTTTTCTATCAGCTTTCTTTGGGTGGCTATGAATTAGCAGGGATGAAACTGCCATTCTAAATAAGCTAATCTTTACTCCTGTTCGTGACTCATGGGAGATGGCTATCATCTGGTGGGTTAGAAAATATAATTTTTCTCCTACCCCAAAGGGAAAGCAATTGGTGAGTGATCACCTCAGCTGCAATGCAGGTGACCAGGGTTCAATCCCTGGGTTGGGAAGATACCCTGGAGAAGAAAATGGCAACCCACTCCAGTACTCTTGCCTGGAAAATTCAATGGATGGAGGAGCCTGGTAGGCTATAGTCCATGGGGTCGCAGAGTCAGACACAACTGAGCGACTTCACTTTCTTTCACCTTTCTTTCTTTGACCTTTCTTTCACAGGAGAGTCTTGATAAAATATTTCATTTGTACTTTAAAAAACTGCTGTAAGAATGTGACTGTCAGATTTTTACTGAGAAAAATGGAAAAACACTGAAATACAAGACAGGGTAAGTGGGCACTGTTCTTACTTAACTAGCTGAGTGACCTTGGGTAGTCATTCAAACTTGCTACTTTTCATTTATAAGATCAGGCTAAGAATATCTGCTCTACCAACCTCTTATAAATTTTTTTTAAAGAATAATAAGGAAAAATTACGAAAGCAATTTGAAAAGTAATTATAAAGTATATTGCTTGTGTAAAATAGTATAATGATATTATAGAGAGGAAAACAGTAAATTTATTTTTACTGTTCCCAATGCTAAATAGGTTTAAGTAGCAGATTTATATTGCACATTAGCAGTTTATTTTGGGAAGTATTCACTTTCTAATGCTAGAGAAAGACTGAGTGTGATATGTTCTAGGACAGAATGTGTTTGTATGTGGAAAAAGATGAATTAACCAAGGAGTGTTTTCTACTTCAAAAATTAATGAAAATGCTTCTTTTCAGAATTTTTTTTAATGAAAATTAGTAGGTCAAGATTTCTTTATATTCTCTCTTTTTAGTTACTTTATTATGAAAGCTATTAAAATACAAGAAATCCAAGACAAAAATTGCCCACTGAAACACATTTTCATGTGGCCAAGTTATTTGTAATCATTGGTCATATCTACTTAAAATTTTTACATATTGAAATAATAATACATATAGAATTTTGTAGTCTGTATTTTTACTTAATGTTACATTAGAAGTTTTTTTTTTTAATTTATTTATCTTTTAGTATTTCCCTACTGTTGGCATTCAGTGTTTCTCAAGGGTTTTTTTTTGTTTTTTTTTTTTACACAACAATGTTCCCATACATATTCCTGTATTTATTTATTTAGTAGATACTTATTGAGCATCTGCTCTGTGTCAAGCACTGTTCTAAGTCCTAGGAAATGCCTATGGACAAAACAAAATCCCCACCCTCATGGAGCTTATGTTAGAGTTAGGGAGATAACCAGTAAACAATAAACACAATAAAAATTGGATTACAGGATGTGTTAGAATGTGGTAAGTGCTATGGATAAAAGAAAAAAGTATAAAAGGAGAGGAATTTGGGATTGTTGGGTAAATTGGAATTACTTTTTTTTTTTTTATTGGAGTATGGTTGATTTACAATGTTGTGTTAGTTTCTGCTGTATAGCAAAGTGAATCTGTTATACATATATCCACTCTTTTTTAGATTCTTTTCCCATATTGGACCTTACAGAGTATTGAGTAGAATTCCCTGTACTACACAGTATGTTCTTATTAGTTATCTATTCTATATATAGTAGTGTGTATATCTACAGTACATGGGGTTGCCCGAGTCCGACGCAACTGAAGTGACTGAGAAGGCAGGCAGGCAGTGTGAATATGTCAAACCCAATCTCCCAGTTTATCCCTCCCTCCTCTTTCTCCCCACTGATAACCATAAGTTTGTTTCCTACCTCTGTAACTCTATTTCTGTTTTTGTAAATAAATTCATTTGTACCATTTTTAGATTGCACATAAAAACGACATCATGTGATACTTGTCTTTCTCTGACTTACTTCACTTGCTTGTTTTGACAATATTAAGCCTCATGAGCACTACAATATACTTTTTGAATAGCAAATACGTGTGTGTGTGTTTGTATTTATAAATGTAGTGGGCAGAATAATGGCCTCCCAAAGATATTCAAGTCCTAATCCCTAGAACCTGTGAATATATTATCTTACAAGGCAACAAGACTGTGCTGCTGCTGCTGCTGCTAAGTCGCTTCAGTCCTGTCCGACTCTGTGTGACCCCACAGACGGCAGCCCACCAGGCTCCGCCATCCCTGGGATTCTCCAGGCAAGAATACTGGAGTGGGTTGCCATTTCCTTCTCCAGTGCACGAAAGGGAAAAGTGAAAGTGAAGTCGCTCAGTCGTGTCCGACTCTCAGTGACCCCATGGACTGTAGCCCACCAGGCTCCTCCGTCCATGGGATTTTCCAGGCAAGAGTACTGGAGTGGGGTGCCATTACCTTCTCCGGGAGGTGACCTTGGGAACCTGCTAAAGGGAAGGAGATGGCCTCTAGAAGCTGTAAAGGGAGCCTCTAGAAGGAATGCAGCCCTGCTGACACTTTTATTTTAGGACCTCTGACCTCCAGAGTTGTAATTGTGTTGTCCTAATAAGTTTGTATTGTAGACCATTAAGTTTCTGGTAAGTCGTAAACAGTAACAGAAAATGAATACCATATGTGTATATTATTATTATGGTTTAGTCACTTAGTTGTGTCCAACTCTTTGTAACCCCATGGACTATAGCCCACCAGGCTTCTCTGTCCTTGGGATTTCATAGGCAAGAATACTGGAGTGGGTTTTCTTTTCCTTCTTCAGGGGATTTTCCTGACCCAGGGATCAAACCAGCTTCTCCTGCATTGGCAGGCAGATTCTTTACCTCTGAGCCACCAGGAAAGCCCATTATATGTATACATAGACTATATATATATATATATATATACACATACACACATATGTACATATATATATAGTCATACCACACACATACTTACTTATCGTTACTTTTTTTTCTATAGAAGTGAGATTTCTGGAACAAAAGAGGTGTATACTTATAATTTTAATTATTATTTAATTCAAATCAGGTTCCAAAATTGGTGTAGCAATTCACACTTCTGCTGAGATGTATTCCATTGGCACTAGATATTATTTTCTTAAACATTTTGCTCTTATAGATGAAAAATAGTGTTTCAATTTAGCTTAATTTGCATTTCTTGGTGACTAGTGAAACTGAACACCTTTTCAGATATTTATGAGTGATTTGAATTTCTTCTATGTGACTATTCATAACGTGCATTATTTTAAAAAAATTATCCTTTTGTTATAAACTGGTAGGAACTTTTTCCAATTTGTAGTTGACTTTTAACCTATTTCATGGGTTACAAATGTTTTTCCTGTTTATTTCTCCTCTTTTAATGCTAGTTTTTATGTTTCCTTTTTTTAACCTAGACAATTATTTTATTTCTTATTTAATCAGAAATTATTATCTTTTAATTTCTTGGTTTCCTCTCTTTCATTGTGATACAGAAAAGAGACTCATTTACCTTAAGAATCATTCTTAGTTTAAAAAAAAATGATGACAACTTTGCTATTAGAGACATATTATGCTAATATGAAGAGAAAAGCTTCTGTCATTACTTTCAATATCTCTTAAAGCCCTATTCAGGTTTTGTAGTTGTGAGAGGACATATCTGATATTGAATTTAAAATGATTGTTCTGGAAAACAGTATGGAGCTTCCTTTAAAAACTAGAAATGGAGCTACCTTATGATCCTGTCATCCCATCCCTAAGCATATATATAGAAAAGGCAAAAGCTCTAACTTGAAGAGATATTTCTCTTCTCAAAGAACACATGCAGACAGCCATAGGCACGTGAAAAAAATGCTCAACATTGCTAGTTATCAGAAAAATTCAAAACAACTCTACAATGAAGTATCACTTCACCTTGGTCATAATGGGCATTATCAAAAAGTCTACAAATAATAAATGCTGGAGAAGGTGTGGAGAAAAGGGAACCCGCCTATACAGTTGGTAGGAGTGTAAATTGGCACAGTCATCTGGAGAACAGTATTGAGGTTCCTTAAAAAGCTAAAAATATTGCTATTATATGATTCAGCAATCCCACTATGGGGCATATAGCTCGTGAAAACTCTAATTCAAAAAGATACAGGAAAGAACAACCATTAACAGGAGGATGCTGGTAGCCACCAAAAAAGGATATTGCACTGTCCAAAGACAAAGGAGAGCTGAAATGAGATGGTAAGAGGGGTGCAATCATGATAAAATCAAATCCCATACCCACTGGGTGGGCAACCCACAAATTGGAGAACAATAATACCAGAGAAGTTCTACTGTTGTGAAGGTTCTGAGCCCTTTGTCAGGTTTCTCAGCCTGGGGATCTGGCAAAGGGACCAAGAATCCCCAAGGAATCTGACTTTGAAGGCCAGTGGGATTTGATTACAGGACTTCCACTAGACTAGTCGCAGAGTCAGACACAACTGAAGTGATTTAGCATGCAGCACACGCAAACACAGGACTGAGGGAAACAGAGACTCTACCCTTGGAGGGCACAAGCAAAATCTGGCGTGCACCAGGACCCAGGGGAAGGGAGCAGTGACCCCATAGGAGGCTGAGTCTGATCTACTCACGAGTGTTAGAGGGCCTTTTGTGAAGGCATGAATCAGCAGTGGCTTGTTGCAGGGATGGGGGCACTGGCAGCAACAGCCCTGGGGGGTTCCCCTTGGCGTGAGCCCTCTTGGAGGTCATCCTTAGCTCTACCATAGAACCTGTAGACCCCACAGCTGGGTTGCCTCAGGGCAAACAACTAACAGGGAGGGAGCACAGTAGCACCCATTAGCAGACAATCTGATTAAAGTTTGACTGAGTAAGGCCAAACTTTATTTTTTGGGCTCCAAAATCACTGCAGATGGTGACTGCAGACATGAAATTAAAAGACGCTTGCTCCTTGGAAGAAAAGCTATGACCAACCTAGACAGCATATTAAAAAGCAGAGACATTACTTTGCCGACAAATGTCCGTCTAGTCAATGCTATGGTTTTTCCAGTAGTCAAATATGGATGTGAGAGGTGGACTATAAAGAAAGCTGAGCGCCAAAGAATTGATGCTTTTGAACTGTGGTGTTGGAGAAGACTCTTGAGAGTCACTTGGACTGCAAGGAGATCCAACCACTCCATCCTAAAGGAGATCAGTCCTGAATGTTCATTGGAAGGACTGATGTTGAAGCTGAAACTCCAATACTTTGGCCACCTGATGTGAAGAGCTGACTCATTTGAAAAGACCCTGATGCTGGGAAAGATTGAAGGCAGGAGGAGAAGGGGACGACAGAAGATGAGATGGTTGAATGGCATCACTGACTCGATGGACATGAGTTTGAGTAAGCTCCAACTCTCAGATGGACAGGGAAGCCTGGCTGCAGTTCATAGGGTCACAAAGAGTCGGACACCACTAAGCAACTGAACTGAATAATGCCCTGCCCACCAGAGCAAGACCCACATTTCTTCCCACCACCAGTCCCTCCCATCAGGAAGTTTACACTAGCCTCTTAGCCTCATCCACCAGGGAGCAGACAAAAGAAGAAAGAAGAACTAGAATCTCGCAGCTGTCAAAACAAAACCACATCAAAGAAAGTTAATCACGATGAAAATTCAGGGAGTTATGACCCAGATGAAGAGACAAGAGAAAACCCCAGAAAAACAAATGAAGTGGAGATAGGCAACCTTCCAGGAAAAGAATTCAGAATAATGATAGTGAAGATGATCCAGGATCTCCAAAAAAGAATGGAGATTAAAGAAGTGTTTACCAAAGACCTAAAGAACAAACAGAGATGAATAATACACTAGAAGGAATCAATAGCAGAATAACTGAGGCAGAAGAATGGATAAGTAACTTGGAAGAGAGAATGGTGGAAATCACTGCTGCAGAACAGAATATAGAAAAAAAAAATGAAAAGAAAAAAAGTGAAGACAGCCTAAGAGACTTCTGAGACCAACATTAAATGTACCAGCATTCACATTATAGGGGTCCCAGAAGAAAGAGAGAAAGGACCTGAGAAAATATTTGAGGAGATAATAGCCAGAAACTTCCCTAACATGGGAAAGGAAAGAGTCAACCAAGTCCAGGAAGCACAGAGAGTCCCAGGCAGGATAAACCCAAGGAGAGACACACTGAAACACAGAGCAATCAAACTAACAAAAATTAAAGACAGAGATAAAAAATTAAAAGCAACAAGGGAAAACCGACAAATAACATACAAGGGAACTCCCAGAATGTTAACAGCTGATTTCTCAACAGAAATTCTACAGGCCGTAAGGGAATGGCATGATATATTTCAAGTGATGAAAGGGAAGAAACTACAATCAAGAATACTCTACCCAGAAAGACTCTTGTTCAAATTTGATGAAGTCAAAAGCTTCACAGATAAGCAAATTTAAGAGAATTCAGCACCACCAAATCAACTTAACAGTAAATGCTAGAGGAGCCTCTCTAGGCAGAAAACACAAGAAAAGGAAAAGACCTACACAAAATAAACCCAAAACAATTAAGAAAATGGTAATAGGATCATACATATCAATAATTACCTTAACTATAAATGGATTAAATGCACCAACCAAAAGATGTAGATTGGCTGAGTGGATGAAAACATGTGCATGTATGCACTTCCACTAACCACATCACTCTACTTAACTCCTCAAATTGTGTGTAATTATATCGTTAGGTTAATCATGTTTCCATTAAGGCTTGCAATTGTAATTATGTTTTATTTTTTGTCTGGCTATAGATTGTGAAAACTGATAAACATTTTTTTCTATTGTGATTATGTAGCTATTATTCATTTTAACACCATTTTATCAAGATTAGTCAACAAGATTCACATTTGAATTATCTTGGAAATTTTTGAAAAATACAAATGCCCAGGTATTGTTTTTTCCTCCAAAGCTCTAGATGTGATTCTAATGAGTAGCCATGTTTAAAAACACCTGGGCTATATGATGATCTTTTACTTTTACCTCGCTTGTTTCTCTTTTTCTATTTAATATTCAGTGCTCCCATTTCATTTAATGCTTTCCAATTTCTCCATCTTGCCTGGAGAATCCCAGGGACCGCGGAGCCTGGTGGGCTGCCGTCTATGGGGTCGCACAGAGTCGGACACGACTGAAGCGACTTAGCAGCAGCAGCAGCAGCAGCAATTTCTCCATCTCTTTTTTTTTTTTGTAGCTTCTCAAGCCTTTATCACGTGTAAAAGAAGAACTCTTGTATACATAGATATGTACATATAATGCATAATATAATACATATATTTCAGAAAACTAGTGAATATTTGCTTAGCTAAAAAATTTATAACATTCTCGTTCCACTTGTTCTACTAATATGAATGCTAGATTTCTAACTTCTGTTCACTCAAAACTTTGACATAGTTCCATTTATTCTGGCACCTAAAATTACTGCTAAAATTCTAGAAAGCATGATTTTTAAAAAGAAATTTGAAGCTTGTAATCCAATTCTGAGAATATAAAGAAATACTATGTTATAAAAAAAAACAAACAGGAATTAACATGTGATACAGTATTATTAACTAGAGTAAAGCGTTTATTCAAATTTCACAAAATTTTATGCTAGTGTCCATTATTTGTTTTCTTACCTTATTCAAGATTCCACATGGTATTTAGTTGCATTGAGCAGCTTCAGCTGGATGCAACAAATTCTGTTAAATTCTCTTTTCATTTTCAAAGTGGGGTAAAGTGTAAGTCGCTCAGTCATGTCCAACTCTTTGTGACCCCATGGACTGTAACCTGCCAGGCTCCTCCATCCAGGGGATTCTCCAGGCAAGAATACTGGAGTAGGTTGCCATTCCCTTCTCCAGGGAATCTTCCCAACCCAGATTGAAATCAGGTCTACTGCATTGCAGGCAGATTCTTTACCATCTGAGCCACCAGGGAAGCCATCTTTTTATTTTTATTCTGTTACAAATACTTTCTAATTTTCCTTGTTATGGCTTCTCAGATACACCCATCATTTAAAAGTGGACTTTTAATTTCCAAATACATGGGACTTTTAAGGTATCCTTCATATTACTTTCTCATTTTGATATTAATTTCTCACTTAAATGCTTTCTTCTTTGTAATTACCCTCTGTGTTTTTTCAGTATTTTAACTTTATTGAGAGATTCAATACCTAAGTCAAAGATTTCTCTTGATAAATGTCATATTGCAATTGAAAATATGTGGGTTATTTTCATTTTCAAATATCTTTTGATATTGATTTCTAACATAATTTCATATTGATAAGAGAACAGACTCTGTATTTCAAATCTTTGGACCATGAAATTTTTGTAACTTGTTTTATGTCCCTAGGTATATTCCAGTGTCTCCTGGTTTATAGTCTATGGGAACTTGAATAGAATTTGTATTCTGTTGTTCTGTGGAAAATGTATAAATCTTAATTATGTTGAATTGGTTCATAATGCTTTTCAGGTCTACTATACCCTTCTATTATTCTGTCTATTCATTATATTAATTTTTGAGAGTTTGATATTTAAACTTCAACTAAAAATCTTAATTTATCTACTTAAAAATAATTATAATATTTAGTGGCACTATATGTAACTTTGTTGTCTATTTTCCAAGTCTCCTGTAAATGTGTTATCATACTTTCATAATTTAAAAATAATAAAAGGTATATGTTCACAAATGATTATAGCAGCGCTATTTATAATAGCCAGAACATGGAAGCAACCTAAATTCCCATTGACAGATGAATGGATAAAGAAGATGTGGTGTCTATGTACACAATGGAATACTACTCAGCCATAAAAAGGAATAAAATAATGCCATTTGCAGCAACGTGATGGACCTAGAGACTATCATGGTAAATGAAGTAGATGTGATAGAGAAAGACAAACATCATATGATTTTACTTATACATGAACTCTAAAATATGATACAAATAACTATATGTAAAACAGAAATTGACCCACAGACATAGAAAACAAACCTATGGTTGCCAAAGGGAAAAGGGGGATAAATCAGGAGTTTGGGATTAGCATATACACACTACTATACATAAAATAGATGAATAATAAGGACCTACTGTAGAGCATAAGAACTTATATTCAATATCTTATAATAACCTAGAACGGAAAAGAATATGAAGAATGTCTTTATGTACAACCAAATCACTTTGCTGTATACCAAAGGAAATATGAGATTATAATTCAAATATACTTCAACAAAAAATTTTAAAAAATCCAAGTAACCTAATATTTATAGCAGCACAATTTGTAATAGTCAAGACATAGAAACAATACAAGTACTCATAAACAAAAAACTGGTTTAACTAGATGTCATGTATATATATATATATACACAATGTAGTATTACTCAGCCATAAAAAGAATGAAATATTGCCATTGGCAGCAACATGAATGGACCTAGAGATTATCAGAATAAGGAAGTATAATAGTAATATGTAAGTCAGACAAAGACAAATATTTGTATGATATCACTTATATATGGAATCTAAAAAATAATACAAATAATTCTATATATAAGATAGAAGCAGACTTACACACATAGAAAACAAATTTATAGTTACCAAAGGGGAGGGATAAATTAGGAGTATGGGATTAACAGATACAAACTACTACACATTAAATAGATAATAATTGACTGTATAGCAAAGGGAACTCTATTCAATATCTTGTAATAAGCTATCAGTTCAGTTCAGTTGCTCAGTTGTGTCCGACTCTTTGCGACCCCATGAATCGCAGCACGCCAGGGCTCCCTGTCCATCAACAACTCCTGGAGCCCACCCAAAACCATGTCCATTGAGTCGGTGATGCGATCCAACCATCTCATTCTCTGTTGTCCCCTTTTCCTTCTGCCCTCAATCTTTCCCAGAATCAGGGTCTTTTCAAATGAGTCAGCTCTTCGCATCAGGTGGCCAAAGTATTGAAGTTTCAGCTTCAACCTCAGTCCTTCCAATGAGCACCCAGGACTGATCTCCTTTAGAATGGACTGGTTGGATCTCCTTGCAGTCCAAGGGACTCTCAAGAGTCTTCTCCAACACCACAGTTCAAAAGCATCAATTCTTTGGTGCTCAGCTTTCTTCACAGTCCAATTCTCACATCCATACATGACTACTGGAAAAACTATAGCCTTGACTAGACGGACCTTTGTTGACAAAGTAATGTCTCTGCTTTTTAATATGCTGTCTAGGTTGGTCATAACTTTCCTTCCAAGGAATAAGCGTCTTTTAATTTCATGGCTGCAATCACCATGTGCAGTAATTTTGGAGGCCCCCAAAATAAAGTCTGACACTGTTTCCTCTGTTTCCCCATCTATTTGCCATGAAGTGATGGGACCAGATGCCATGATCTTAGTTTTCTGAATGTTGAGCTGTAAGTCAACTTTTTCACTCTCCTCTTTCACTTTCATCAAGAGGTTCTTTAGTTTTTCTTTGCTTTCTGCCATAAGGGTGGTGTCATCTGCATATCTGAGGTTATTGATATTTCTCCCGGCAATCTTGATTCTGGCTTGTGCTTCCTCCAGCCCAGCGTTTCTCATGATGTACTCTGCATATAAGTTAAATAAGCAGGGTGACAATATACAGTCTTGACATACTCCTTTTCCTATTTGGAACCAGTCTGTTGTTCCATGTCCAGTTCTAACTGTTGCTTCCTGACCTCATACAAGTTTCTCAAGAGGCAGGTCAGATGGTCTGGTATTCCCATCTCCTTCAGAATTTTCCACAGTTTATTGTGATCCACACAGTCAAAGGCTTTGGCAGAGTCAATAAAGCAGAAATAGATGTTTTTCTGGAACTCTCTTGCTTTTTCGATGATCCAGTGTATGTTGGCAATTTGATCTTTGGTTCCTCTGCCTTTTCTAAAACCAGCTTGTACATCTGGAAGTTCACGGTTCACGTATTGCTGAAGCCTGGCTTGGAGAATTTTGAGCATTACTTTACTAGCATGTGAGATGAGTGCAATTGTGTGGTAGTTTGAGCATTCTTTGGCATTGCCTTTCTTTGTGATTGGAATGAAACCTGACCTTTTCCCATCCCGTGGCCACTGCTGAATTTTCCAAATTTGCTGACATATTGAGTGCAGCACTTTCAGAGCATCATCTTTTAGGGTTTGAAATAGCTCAACTTGAATTCCATCACCTCCACTAGCTTTGTTTGTAGTGATGCTTCCTAAGGCCCACCTGACTTCACATTCCAGGATGTCCAGCTCTGGGTGAGTGTGAGTGATCACACCTTCGTGATTATCTGGGTTGTGATCTTTTTTGTACAGTTCTTCTGTGTATTCTTGCCATCTCTTCTTAATATCTTCTGCTTCTGTTAGGTCCATACCATTTCTCTCCTTTATTGAGCCCATCTTTGCATGAAGTGTTCCCTTGTCATCTCTAATTTTCTTGAAAAGATCTCTAGTCTTTCCAATTCTATTGTTTTCCTCTATTTCTTTGCATTGATCGCTGAGGAAGGCCTTCTTATCTCTCCTTGCTATTCTTTGGAACTCTGCATTCAATGGGTATATCTTTCCTTTTCTCCTTTGCCTTTCACCTCTCTTCTTTTCACAGCTATTTGTAAGGCATCCTCAGACAGCCATTTTGCTTTTTTGCATTTCTTTTCCATGGGGATGGTCTTACTCCCTGTCTCTTGTACAATGTCATGAACCTCCGTCCGTAGTTCATCAGGCACTCTGTCTATCAGATCTAGTCCCTTAAATCTATTTCTCAGTTCCACTGTATAGTCATAAGGGATTTGATTTAGGTCATCCCTGAATAGTCAAGTGGTTTTCCCCACTTTCTTCAATTTCAGTCTGAATTTGGCAATAAGGAGTTCATGATTTGAGTCACAGTCAGCTCCCAGTCTTGTAATGGAAAATAATCTGAAAACATATATAACTGAATCACTTTGCTATACATCTGAAAGGAACACACTATTGTAAATCAACTGTATTTCAATTAAAAAAAAAAAGTTGTTCCCACTAGTATCTGAGATTAATGTTAAAGCACTCTGGGAAGCTTAGACTATAACAATTTTTCTTTGTGTACAAATGGAATAGTCTGTTTTTACTGGCTTTATTGGTCAAACTAGTCAGATAATAGTCAGAGTATCTGGAAACACACAACATGATTTGAAGTTTCAGTCTAATAACTGATGTAATTTGTTTGCCAGATCAACTTGGTTTCTTTGCTTTGACACAAATAGTCAAATTAGTTAAGGCATTAAAATTGGCTTGCTTTGAGTATAATATAGTTTTATTATGTCTACTGGGATATTTGGCTATGAAATATGAAAGAATCTGAGTAACTCTTAAGTCTCTATTCTGAGATCAATGCTTCTGCCATACAAGAAAGGTTATAAATAATAGCAATTTAAGTCATAACTAATACCCACTGATTATCATCAGGCAGTTATAGTTTAAAGTACTTTGCATAAAGTGAAATTCTGAAACAGCTTTATACAGTAGATACTATTATAATCGTCATTTTACAGATGAGAATCCTAAAGCACAGAGAGGTTAAGTAACTTCCCCAAGATCACATAGCTTTATAGTGTTAGAGCCAGAATTTATAGGTAGGGAGACAGGCTCTAGGCTTTGTGCTCTTAACCACAAGACTATACTTTGTTAATTTGTTTTTCTGTCTCCTTGACAACTCTACTGGATCTATTTCAATTTCTTTACCATTAGGAAAGAGAAAGTTTGGGTCAGCATTTTTCAGGCAGTTTCTCTATTCATCCATAGAAAGTAATTTGAAGTTCTTTCTGTGGTAATAGATGTGAGAATTGGGCTGGATTTTGACTTGCATAAGCTATGTGTGTAATTAAGGAATCTTTCAGACATCGGGGTTTTACAAGGAAGTAGAAGTCAGATTGCCACTGCCAGTACTTTGATGAAAAGGTAATTAACTCCATTATGACTAATTTTGCTGCTTTTATTTGGCTAAAGAAACGAGAGATATTAAAATCATTTTTAATTGATTTTGTTTCTGGTCGAGAGCTAACAGTGATAATGATGTGAGCCATTAAAGAGCACATTTTAATATTCCAGATTTAAAGATACATGCCCATGCTTTGTATTTCTCATATACATTAGAACTATTAGTCCCTTAAAACTATTTGAAATAATACAGTGGTGTATCCTTTAAGTGTTTTTATCACTTACTTTCTCTGGTTCTTAATTCTCCATATCTCATTTTTTTTATTCCCCTTGTTTTAATACATGGCTGGATCAGCCAACATGCCCAAGAGGCTCTTTCTATCCCGACGGAGCAAAGGGACAGATACTCATCACATTCATGTGCTTGGCAGCAACTGTGGGTCAGTTCTAGTTCTTTTTTTTTTTTTTAACTATTAAGGTTGAGTGACATTTGAAACGGAGAAGGCAATGGCACCCCACTCCGGTACTCTTGCCTGGAGAATCCCATGGACTGAGGAGCCTGGTGGGCTGCAGTCCATGGGGCCGGACACGACTGAGCAATTTCACTTTCACTTTCCACTTTCATGCATTGGAGAAGGAAACGGCAACCCACTCCAGTGTTCTTGCCTGGAGAATCCCAGGGACGGGGGAGCCTGGTGGGCTGTCGTCTGTGGGGTTGCACAGAGTCGGACACGACTGAAGCGACTTAGCAGCAGCAGCAGCAGACATGTGAAATGCTGTCCATATTTAATATATGGTGAGTTTTAATATGAAAACTTAGTGATTTTGAGGGTAAGCATACACCCCTGAGGGGCTTCCCTGATAGCTCAGATGGTAAATAATCTGCCTGCAATGTGGGAGACCTGGGTTCGATCTCTGGGTCAGGAAGATCCCCTGGAGAAGAGAATGACTACCAACTCCAGTATTCTTGCCTGAAGAATTCCAAGAACAGAGGAGCCTGGCAGGGCTACAGTCCATGAGGTTACAGAGCTGGATATGACTGAGAGACTTTCACTATTCATATAACCTTGAAACCATCACCACCATCAAGGCTGTGAAACATAGTCATCACCTCCTAAAGTTTCTTCCTGCCTCTGTTATTATCATTTGTGGTAAGAACATTTAACATAAGATCTACTCTTTTAGTAGATTTTCAGTGTACAATACGGTATTGTTAGCTATAGGTACTGTGTTGCAGAGTGTCAGTAGATCTTTGAAACTTACTTATTTTGCATGACTGAAACTTTGTACACTTTAACAATCACCTTCCCACTCGCCCTCCCTGCTGCTCAGGAAGTTCACCATTCCACTCTCCTCTATGAGTATGACTATTTTCAAGTCCACATATAAGTGAGATCTTACAGTATTTGCCTTTTTGTGTCTATTGTAGGCCAATTCTAGTTAGATCTCCTCCTTTGCATAGGTTATTTTTCTTAACTATATATATATATATATATATTATATTCCTACTTTTAAAAGAATAAATATATTGATTATACTCTTATATTTTTCATTTCTACGAGTTAAAAATTATTTTAAAATAATTTCAAATGTAGAGGAAAACAGCAAGAATCAAGAAACTTTTTTCAACTCTTTTCAGAGTAAGTTGCTGACATGTTGCTTCATCATCCTAAAATAGTTTCTAATCTCAATCAAAAAATATTCTTCCATGTAACCACACAGAATAGTATAAATCTAGAAATTGACATTGATATATTACAGTGATGTGAGTCTCTGGCCCCCTTCAGAGTCTTATCAGTTGTTCTAATATTGTCCTATGTCACAAAAGGATTTAGTTCAGGATAATACATTGAATTTAATTCTCAAATTCCTTTAATCTACTTTTATCTGTAATCCTCAATCTATCCCTGACCCTAACTTTTCTCAAGATTATAGGCTGGCTGTTTTTTTAGAATATCCCTAATTTAGAATTGGTTCTTTTTGAAAAAATTCAATTAATGTATTTTTGGTCATTGTATCAGACATGATTCTGTCTTCTTTTCATTGCATCTACTCAGGTGTTACACAATTTTTATTTGTTTCTTTACTGGTGATGTTGAGTTTAATCATTTCACAGAGGTGGTGTGTATCAATTTTATTCACTGTAGAGTTTCTTTTTTTTTTCTTCTTTATACTTAATAGGTATTTTGAAGGGTGGTATTTTGGTACTTTGTCAGTATCACATATCACAATATCACCCTCACTGGCTTAGCATTCATTGATGTTTAATAAATTAATAACAAAATAGATTATTTCTGTGACAGTTGCCAAATGATGATTTTTATGATTCAGTTGTTTTCTGCCTATATAAGTCGATATACTATTGTAAGAAAAAATTTTCCTTCTCTCCATTCATTTATTTGTATCAGTTCAGTTCAGTTCAGTTCAGTTGCTCAGTCATGTCCTACTCTTTGCGACCCCATGAATCACAGCACGCCAGGCCTCCCTGTCCATCACCAACTCCCAGTTTACCCAAACTCATGTCCATCGAGTTGGTGATGCCATCCAGACATCTCATTCTCTGTTGTCCCCTTCTTCTCCTGCCCCCACTCCTTCCCAACATCAGGGTCTTTTCTAATGAGTCAACTCTTCACATCAGGTGGCCAAAATATCGGAGTTTCAGCTTCAACATCAGTCCTTCCAATGAACACCCAGGACTGATCTCCTTTAGGATGGACTGGTTGGATCTCCTTGCAGTCCAAGTGACTCTCAAGAGTCTTCTCCAACACCACAGTTCAAAAGCATCAATTCTTCAGTGCTCAGCTTTCTTCACAGTCCAACTCTCACATCCATACATGACTACTGGAAAAACTATAGCCTTGACTAGACAGACCTTTGTTGACAAAGTAATGTCTCTGCTTTTTAACATGCTAAGTTGGTCATAACTTTCCTTCCAAGGAATAAGCGTCTTTTAATTTCATGCCTGCAATCACCATCAGCAGTGATTTTGGAGCCCCCCAAAATAAAGTCAGCCACTGTTTCCACTGTTTCCCCATCTATTTGCCATGAAGTGATGGGACCGGATGCCATGATCTTAGTTTTCTGAATGTTGAGCTTTAAGCCAACTTTTTCACTCTCCTCTCTCACTTTCATCAAGAAGCTTTTTGGTTCTTCTACACTTTCTGCCATATGGGTGGTGTCATCTGCATATCTGAGGTTATTAGTACAGTCAAATAGATTCTTATGTTATTTAATGAGTATAATCTGTTACTATTGTTATTTTGATGTTCAAATTGACCTGGATTTGAAGGTCCTTCAAGTCTACTTCTCTGTTCTCTTAACATCTCTCTGTCATTTTTAAAGCCCCTTTTAAACTTTTTGATATAGAATTTCAGGATTGTCTTGTATTTTCTCTGCTCCAGCTAATTCTTCAAGGAATGCTGCTTTCTTTTAGTGGATAATGCTGTATAGAAACCAAGATCTGGCAGTAGATGTGCTCAATGCTCTTGCAGTATCTTGTTCTCAGAGCTGCTCATTGAATAGAGCTATGAAATATGTGTCTGTGTGTATCCGTGAGTGAGAATATGTACAGTACACATGTTTATTTCTCTATTGATGTGATTGAAAATGATGAGTTTTGCTAATATATTTCATCCCTGATTTATGATGGTTCAATTTAGGATTTTTAAACTTTACAATGGTATGAAAGTGATATTCATTCAGTAGAAATCTTACTTTGAATTTTGATCTTTTCCTAGGGTAGCAGTATGTAGTACAATACACCCTCTTGATGCTGGGCAGCATGGTGAGCTAAAGTTCCTTGTCAACTACATGATCACAAGGATAAATAACCAACACACTTACAATCAGGGGCTTCTCAGGTGGCACAGTGGGTAAAGAACCTGCCTGCAATGTAGGAGGTGCAGGAGATATGGGTTCAATTCCTGGGTCTAGAAGATCCCCTGAAGGAGGGCACAGCAACTGACTCCAATATTCTTGCCTGAGGAATCCCATGGACAGAGGAGCCTGGTGGGCTATAGTCTATAGTCCTTAGGTCTCAAAGAGTCAGACATGACTGAAGTGACTGAGCATGGACACACACTTACAATCATTCAGTACCCATACAGCCATTCTTCCACTTTTTTTTTTGTTTTATGAATGTTGAGTTTTTTTTTTTTTTCAATAAATTTATTTATTTTAGTTGGGGGCTTACTTTACAATATTGTAGTGGTTTTTGCCATACATTGACATGAATCAGCCATGGGTTTACATGTGTTCCCCATCCTGAACCCCCCTCCCACCTCCCTCCCCATCCCATCCCTCTGGGTCATCCCACTGCCCCAGCCCTGAGCATTTGTCTCATGCATCGAACCTGGAATGGTGTTCTGTTTCACATATGATAATATACATGTTTCAATGCTATTCTCTCAGAACGTCCCACCCTCATCTTCTCCCTCAGAGTCCATAAGACTGTTTATGCATCTGTGTCCCTTATTCTTTCTCACATATAGGGTTATCGTTACCCTCTTTCAAATTCCATATATATGCGTTGGTATACTGTATTGGTGTTTTTCTTTCTGGCTTACTTCACTCTGTATAATGGGCTCCAGTTTCATCCATCTCAATAGAACTGATTCAAATGTATTCTTTTTAATGGCTGAGTAATATTCCATTGTGTATATGTACCACAGCTTCCTTATCCATTCATCTGCTGATAGACATCTAGGTTGCTTCCATGTCCTGGCTATTGTAAACAGTGCTGCAATGAACATTGGGGTACACGTGTCTCTTTCAATTCTGATTTCCTTGGTGTGTATGCCCAGCAGTGGGATTCCACTTTCTGTATAGTTTTCAATAAATTACACAGGATGTTTAGTATATTATTATAGAATAGTCTTTGTATGAGATGAATTTGCCCAACTGTAGCCTAATATAAGTGTTCTGAGAACATTTAATGTAGGCTAGGCTAAGCTGTGATGTTTGGTAGGTTAGACGTATTAACTGCATCTTTGAATTACAATATTTTCAACTTACAGTGGGTTTATTGGGACACAAGCCCATTGTAAGTCAAGCAAAAGCTCTACTTCCAATTCTAAGCTAACATTACAAAGTTGATTTCTAGTTTTGCCTCTTTCCATATTGTAACTTCCTTCTCCAACAGTGAAAAACGTAACCTCTATTATTTTCAATTTGTACTTTTCATTTGATCAATCTCTTGTACAGAATCACTGTTCCCCTCCATGCTAACTCTGCATGAATGTTTACTTCCCATGTCATTCAGGCACCAAACTTCTGAGTGGGCCACTGCCATCACCTGCTGGAGCGCTCTTCCTCTTTGCCTTTCCCCATGGTCTCCCACCTTACCACTCAGGCTCTGACCCCTTGAGTAGGGCTGTGACAACCTTCCCTCTTCTCTGCCCCACCCCATCACACCTTGATTTGCCCTATCTAACTGTTTCTAGTTTGAAGTATCCAGGAAGGAAAGATGATCATTACATTTGTTTGATATGTTATTTGTTCTCTCTGATATAGGTGGAGTTATTGCCACTTCCTATAGAGATTGGGACATAAAGAGGTTGTTTGTTCAAACTCCTAAGACTTTGGGAGCTCAAACGAAGGTTGCTCTGAACAAACTCCAGTGCCTTTTGTTAGGACTAGCCTTGATATTTAAACAGGATTCTCCAGTTTTATCATTAGTGGTTCCCATCCAGCAACTCAGCAGTAACTCACAGCTCTGAACAACTCCGCCTAAAGGATGGATATGCACCTTCAAGTGCCAGGATTCCCCAGGAGTAATCACCCTGAGTTGTCCTCTCTAAGTTTCAGGGAAATAGCTGGGAGTAAAATTCAAAACATGTAATGGCTGCTCGGACCCAAGAACTGACCAATAGGAATGGACTCTCAGTATATGCGGTAGAAGAATCCTGTAGCCCCCTAGGTATGCCAGGTTTCATTCCCTGGGATGTTCAGGCAGTTTCTGGTGGAGAGGCTGGGGCTGACAGTTAGCAGGGGCAAAACTTGTAGCCTTGGACAGCTTCTGTTTCCCAACCAAGATGGAACAATTTCAATATTTATTTTAACAATCAATATGTCTCGTCCAGTGCTTACTGGATGGAGATCAGGCGTCCAGTTGCTAAAGCAGACATCATCAGGTTCTTTTCACTTGGCAAGGTTTGGGATAGGAAGGAAATAGATAAACTCACCCAGGTATACTCAGGGTAAGGCCAATGAACTTAATGTTAGGATGGGAGTGTTTGAGATATGAATTCATGTATTCTTCCTTTCTATCTGATCAACAGACATCCATGGCTTTTATTAGGAATGTTACAGCAGAAACAGAAATTCCAGGCTTTGGAGGGCTTCAGAGTGTAGACAACCTGAGCCCAGATGAAGTTTCCCTGAATTAAGTAAGAGAGAGGGAGAGAATAGGAGGGGGAATGAAATCATACTAGAATCAGGTGTGTTCCTGAAAGATGAGCCTTGTATCCTTTGCCATCCTCCTCACTTCCAGGGTTGAGTACAGGACAGGAATTCAGGTAGGATTGGGAACCTGAGAGGAGTGGGGTCTTGTGCTTGCTTACTCAGAGGGACCCTAAGTTTTCCCTCCTGTCTCAGTGACAGCAGAACAGTAGAAGGGTTTCTTTGTCCCTAAATGATGCCCAGGAGAGGTGAAAAGCATCAGCTAGCCTTAAAGAATTGCTTATAGCAACAGAATCATGTGTGTTCATGATCTAGACGGATCTGGGAATTATGAGGAGCCATGCGTTGAAGAACAAGGAACAATGTATGAGGAGCCATGCGTTGAGGAACAAGGAACAATGTAACAATGACCACCTGTCACACGACAGGAATCATGACATCTTAAGGAATGCCAACACACACACACACACACACACACACACACACACACGATGACTCAGACACAATGGATATCCCAATGCCTTTTTGCAAGCCACAGAAACAACCTGATAGTAAATTCCATTTCAGGGAAAAACGGGATGGTCCTTGAACTGCCCTCTTTCTTTCCTTCAGGAAATAGGGATTTTATTAGAAATTGAGTTCAGCTGTAGAAAAATAAAGTTGTATTTCTTGCACATCGGAGGTGGCAGTCTGTCATTCTTCGCCTCTATACCTGGTACTAATCAGTACCCCAGGATTTTCTACTTTTCATTCCAAGATGAGCCAAAGTTAACTGCCCAATGTGAGAGAGAGAGGCAATGGTGACTCAGCAGTGTAACAGCTCAAAGACACTCAGGGCAGGAAGAAACTTTTGAACTCTGCTATTTTGCAAGTGACAGTGACTTGGGGTAATATAATTATCCAGGACAGTTCTACCCACATATAGCATCTGTTTTTCAGTTCACTCCTGCTGCTTGAACACACTTTGGCAGCAGGCTTCACTGAGGCACAAAGAAGTCAAGTGGCTTGACCGGGCCACACAGAGAGGTGGCATCACAGTCCACCTTGGCATCTGGGACCATTATGGCATTCCATTATCTGCTGTCAACACCAGGGCTTCCTGCCTTGTGAATGCAGCTGCAGTCTCTCACTGAAAAATTCGCCTCCTTTCACATAGAAGGCATAATTAAGAACACAGCTGCAAATTGGCTCTTCTCAACAATTTTCCCTGCTGTCCCATAAAATGTGAAAAATACGGGCCAGTACATTGATTAGACAGACTCTTAGGGCTGAATTGTGTGTAATCTATCCACTTCTGGCACTTTGAAATAAGTTTTTTTGCTCTTCCATTGGAACTTAAAGGAAAGAACAGAAAAGAACAGTAGCCTGGGTGTTTCTTGGTTGGACACTTCATGGACACAGAGTGAGAGGATGTAATCAGCTCACATACTCATTTGAGTTTGTAACACACACAAATACACGCGCGCACACACACACACACACACACACACTTTGTCTTAATGATGACATAGTGTAAGTTTCTTGGCAAATATTGATCTACTTATTTCCTCTGTGAATTTTTTGACTGAAGAAACTTTGAAGCAGCTTGTCATTTTTTTTTTTTTTTCCGCTCTGCCATCTCTGTCTGATGAAGGAGAGGAAATCTAGTTTGGATGTATTGTACTCTCCAGGGGTCTATTAGTGTTATTTTAGTGGTGTTGTATAAAGGACTGGACTTACTGTGTGCACTGGAATCAGGTTCAATTTCCAGACCCACCCTTTAAGCTCTGAGACCTTCATAAATTAGTTTTACCTCTGGGAGCCTCAATTTTCTCCACCAATGAGACTTCAGTGATTGTGCTTGTTGTATAGAATTATCATGAACATTAAGTACAGTTGCAAATTTAAGCTTTCTGGTATATTGCTTGGTCTGGTCTAACAGAATGTGCTCATTAAATTGCATGACTGTCTAAATCTTCATTGAGATTTAGAAACAAGGAGCAAGACTGTTACAGGGAAAGAGAGAAACTGTACTGCACTGATGTTTAAAGCAAGCTACCTCTGCAGGACAAGGTACAGAGAAGCCACCACAAAGACATGGGCTGCATTTTCCTGGATCTTTATTCACTTCACTCTTGTTCTTTCCCGAATAATGAGTTCAGGAGAGTTCTTGGCAGATTCACAGCAAGCTCCCAATTGAATGTTCCTGCTTGGATTCTCTGTTCGCCACAGACAGCACACAGCTGCCTTCGTGCAAATGTGCCCTGATAAATAATGGCTGGGTCCCCACAGAATACGTGGCCCCAGATTGTAGGATGAAACAATTGTCAGGGAGGGGGCGCTTGGTCATTACATGGCCCCCAAAAGGAGAGGAAAAATGGCAAGTGTGTAACAGCAGCTTCAGTGGAGGGAACTGAATACTCTTCCTAGTGGGTGGCTGCCCTGCTTTTGCTCCTTGGGAAGATCTGACAGGACAAAGAGCCAAGGTTCTGTGTTTGCTCAGACATGGTTAATGTACCTGTATCCTCCTGAAGATGAAACGTCAGTTTCTTTTTTTAAAAACTGAATAGAGTTGATTTACAGTGTGTTAGTTTCTGCTGTACAGCACAGTCATTCAGTTACACTATGTACACACATATTATGTATTCATTTCTGTTATGGCTTATCATGGGATATTGAATATAGTCCAGCCCCCCCGTGCTATACAGTAGGACCTTATTGTTTACCCATTCTGCATATAATATTTTGTATCTGTTAACCCCAAACTCCCAATCTATCCCTCCCCTGTCTCCCCTTCTCCTTGGCAACCACAAATCTGTTCTCTATGTCTCTGAGTCTGTTTCTGTTTTGTTGCTAAGTTCATTTGTGTCATGTTTTAAAAGTCAGATTCTAAATACATGAAGGACATCTCAAATCAAAAAGTAATGCATTCCATTAAGTGCGTTTGCAGCTTTTCTCTACCCTCTTAACCACCCCCTCCAGTCCCGCCCACCACATTTAATCATAAAGAAATGAGCTGGAGAAATAAAAGTACATGCATCTAAATATTCTTTGTAGAATATAACAGATGTGTAAATCTTTGCTGGCACTTATTCTAATGAAGAAGATTAAATTCATCTGAAGTATTCACCTTTACAGAGAGGAGGAGAACTTTTAAGGTGTGAATGAGCACAGATGCCCAGTTGTAAGAAAAGACAGCTGGATTTGCCACGTCAAGGGAAGCATGGCTCCACAATTTAAGTCCCCACAGATGCCGTTCTGAGCCACTGTACTTGTATCAGAGACAGACAAGCACAGGACGCCTGGACTGTGGGGGCGGCATTGTTTAACCTTTGTTCTTCACATCCCTCAGGAGAGCAGACAACACCTCTATTTTCAATGTTTCTTCTGAATGATTTCCCGCCTGGTGGATTGACAGGTACTCTGATTATCTGCCTAAGGAAAATGAAGGGATAAACAGCTGAGAGATGAAGATTGACTTGAAAGGGCTACATCAAGGAGTGTATGTTACACTTGGATAAAGAAGAATATAAAAAGAGGACTTGTGGGAAAATGTCAGATTAGCACCTAAAATATATTTTGGAGAAAAGCATAGTGTTTTGCCAAACTGGTCTTTACTTGAAAAATAATGTCAGATTGTCACTGTCGTAGTTTAGAGATTTATTTGAGGAAGAGAAATGCTTTTCTCTTTTTACCATCTGGAACAAGGCTGTGTGATGGACATCTTGGGGCATCTCAGTCAGTTATGTGGGGTTGAGACTAGGAACCTTTATTTTAGAACCTCCTTCCAGGTGGGCCTGACAGCAGTCCAGGTGGGGAACTACACTAGTCGAGGTGGGTGGCATGTTCTGGAAATGACTTCTTTGCTTTGTTTGATTTCCTCTTGCTCAAAATTGTCTGGCCCCACTTCACCCATTTTCTCATCCTTAACCCAATTTTGAATAGTCTTTAATGCAGCTGTGTATCTTGACCAAATAATAGATTACCCAGGAGAACCTGGGTAGTTACTCAGCTGACCGGGCTAAACTTAAAGGGAAGATGAGATTAGAAACAGGCGGTTATTTCCTACCCATCCTTCTAGTTCCAACATATGCTTTATAATAGTGTAAGACTGATGTGTTTTCCTTGAATAGGACAGTTTTAGGGGGCATTTTCTAGTGACCTATTAGGGTTTTGGAAAAGAAAAGCACAAGAAGTGAGGAAAGAAACACTAACCATGATATACAAAAAGAACAGCCCAAGCAAGTGTCCTGGCTGGGTTACGTCGATGTTTGCCTGCTCTGTTTTCATATCACAGAGCTCAATGATCTGGGTTGCAGGAGAATTTTCTGTCAAAACCAGTTGTATAAAGGAGTGATGAAGCTTTTGGAAACATCCCTGCATTCTCTCCTTCTCACTCAATTAGAAAACAGAGCCATGTGCAAAGGCTATTTTTATGACCTTTCAGCCATGTGATCGCTGCTTTGCCCACTTCTGTTGAGACTGAAGCACGGCAGGGGAAGCCCCGTGTGGCCTAGACAAATGGGGTCATTAGGCCTTTTCCTATTTATCCTTGGCCATAGTTTGCACTGCTTTAATCCCCAGGATCACATTGCCGCTGAGGCAGGACATCATTCTTATCATTAAGAGGGTGCACAACATTGCATGTGTTTTTGAATGCAAATTTGCATTCTCCCAGCTCACACTTCACCCCCCTTTTTTTGAAAACAAAATATGCTGAATCCCTGATGATTGAATATGAAACATGATCTGGATTGGCTTTGCTTCCAACTCTGCTCCCCAGCTGTGTTTGTAGCTATCCTATTCCTACGCACACATCCCCTCTTCATGGGGCCAAAAAAAGGCAGATCATTTGTGGCCGGGGACAAAGCATGGCATTTGCAGGCCAAGAAAAGAGTTCCCAGGACTTGATCTCTGACCTTAGTGAACACAGTCAGTCCTTCCCTGGCCCATCTTTCATTCACAGGCTGCCTGTGTTTATTTAGATATCCTTTTCCTTGCAATTCTCTGCCCCACATCCCTTCTACAGGCCACAGGGTACCCTGTCATTTTTTTCCACAAGGAGGACTTAGAATAGTCAGTAACATAAATGATGAGCACCCGGACTTGGAAGAACCTGGTGTCCTATTCAGCAGTTTGTGTTTTCAACTGGGCCAGTCGGAAGTAAGAATTTGTAAAAGTCTAAATGGCTATGGTTGTCTTTTGTCCTGGAGACAATGCTGATAGACACGCTGGTTCTCTTGTGTTTGGATGTCCACAGGGAGTGACAAGCACCCCACCCAGTGCAGATCCCCCCCTCCAGCCCCTACCCCCACCACTAAAGCAGCTGTTGTGAGCAAAGCTCAGCCACGTTTGCCTTCTGCTTCGTGTAGGTGACACAGCTGCCATCTGCCCTGGTTTATAAGGAGCCTCAGTTTGTTGACCCCATATTCCCGAGGTTGTGCGTCAGGGCCCCTCAGAGCATGTCTTCTGCCCTCCCTGCCCTCACTTGCCCTGCTCACTGGCTTCCCACCTTCCCATTGGCCCCATTCTCCTCACCTGCCAGATCCAGCCGGACTGAGTGGCATGGAACAATGTGTGCAGCTTGGCTATTCTCCAGAGAAGCCGGGAGAATTTCTAAGGGGGGGAACACCACCACTTCTCTGACCCCCGTTAACCTTCCAGATGCCCGCTTGACAACAATTGAGAAGCTGCAACAATATAGACTTCGATCCCAACCTCTTAAGAGGCCATTGCCATGCTGAGAGCTGTGGGCCCTGATGGCGTTTCAGGAGGGAATGAGGACTGAGCTGGACATCTGCATCGGACCTCCCTCGGGGCACTGAATGCTGAGGAAAAAGCCCCAGATTTTCACCATACCATAGTTTGCCCCCTCTCCCTGCCTCCTGCTGTTAGAAAAGGGAACATTTGGAAAAGCTGAGTTCAGCAGCTTTGCTCACTGGCCGGATCTCTAGAAGAGGCCTGTGCTGGCCAGAGCTGGGCACGAGTGGCTTTAGGACTAGCCAAGAGGGTGTGTGGTGCGGCTGCGAGAGCCCAGGTGCCTGCCCGGGGCCCCAGGCACGGGACACAGGCACGCACCATCAGCAAGCCCGCTGTTTCCTGCTGTCAGTTCCCCAGCATGCTGCCCTCTGGAGCCCTGCCAGGGTCTGCGGTGGTGGGCCAGACTTGCAGTAATAGCCAGCACACACCGGATTTGTGAGGAAACACCTTCAATGTGCAATGGTCGAAAACCACCTCAATGTCCTTAAGAGAACCAGGCAGCCTGCTGTGTGGGCTGTGCTCAAGTGAACATAGATCTGTCAGCAGATTCTCTCCCGAGCTGTCACCACTGAAATTTATGCTGCACATTGGGTCCTCCCTTGCTTGTGATGCTGACGACGGATGCGGGCTCTTGGTTTCTCCTCATTTTGCAGATGAGTGGGTTTGAAGACTGGAATTAAAACATGAGCGGCTTATCAGATTGCGGCAGTGAAGGTGGCAGGAAGCCTAGAACCTGGCTCTCATTTTCATTTCCTTTTCCTTTCTCTGTCTTCTTCTTCCTCTTCTCTCTGTTTGGTTTTTCAAAATGTTATTGGTATGGTTCACCTTGATTGCACAGAGTCGGACACGACTGAAGTGACTTAGCAGCAGCAGCAGCATCTTGATCGAGCTGGTCTCTGAAACACTTCTTGCTGGAAGCATGTAGATTCTCAGTGTGGAAGGAAGTGTGAATGTTAGCTCTGCCAGTGCTGGCCATTGGAATTTTCTGCTGTGATGCACGTGTTCTCTAACTGCTCTGTTGAGTTCAGTAGCCACCGGCCCCACGTGGCTAGTGAGCACTTGAAACATGGCTAATCTGATGAAGGGACTGAATTTTAAATTTTATTCCATTTTAATTCATCTAAAATTGAATTTAAATAGCCATTTGGACAAACCCATCCATTCTACAGATGGGAAAGTGAGACCCAGGGAGGTGACTGGAACTTGCACAAGAGCATGAAGTGAACAGCTGCCTCAAGCCATCTAGAGCAGTCACTACTTTTTGACTAACAAAATTGTAATTGTTTGGTATCTGAGCATAATGTTTTTAAACGTTTCAGATCTTACAAAATAAAAGAAATAGGCTACTTCTGAACATTGCATTTTGTGCCAGGTTAAAACTGGCATAATTCCCTTGTACAAACGGAGGGGTACGGGACATAAGTGTGAGCAAAGTCTGGGAGATAGTGAAGGACAGGGAACCCTGGCGTGTTGCAGTCCACGAGGTTGTAAAGAGTTGGACACGATTTCGTGCATGAACGCTATCACCGTCAAAGGGGAAGCGGGCTGGGAAAGTCTGGCCTGTTATTCCACGAAAGACCCTAGAGTGGCGCTGTTGCATCGCTTCTGAGGCCCGCAGACTCCAAAATCAAAAAACTCAAACGAAAGAAAAATTCACCTTGTTCTTCCTATTCCTGCTCTGTCCACCCCTAACCGTTTATTCTTTTATGTTCAGATCTTTGAATATTTTACTTCCCAGTAGAAAGAGGAATAAAATTCTCTCTGTGAGCCTACAAAAATAGAATTCCATATGTGGGGGACCGAAGTCTGAAGTTTGGTTTTTGTTTTTAAAATGCATTGAGAATCCTATTGGACTAACTCCTAAGGAAGTTTGAACACATATTTATCCATTTTTTTTCCAGTGGGTAGGGTTAAGATGGTGTAAAGCTGTAAGTTACTGATACGGTAGGTCTTGTCCTTTGAGGATACATTCTTAAATGACATCTCAGATCTTAAATGGTCAGAATGTCATTTCTGAGAAAGGTGGGGTAACACATATTTGCAGACGGTGGCAGGATAAGCACATTTAGCAGCTATCATGCAAGGTTTCAGTCTAATGTTTCAGAAGACCTGACTGAAGGGCATATTAATAATTTTCTGTGTAAGCCACATAGTGCTTCAGCATCTGAGAACCCCAGATTCAGTGCCTCCCATCCTATTAATGTTGTTCTCTCTCCTGGAGAGAGCACTTCATGTAGACATTCAATAATGCCGTGTGCCTTGTAATTCCCTTAAAAGTTAATGAACGTGTTGGAATTAATTTTAATAAATGTTGATTAATTGCAGTTTGACTTGCGTTTTGAAGAACAAAGGCATCCCACAGTATTTGGCAGCTTTTCCTCAGTCACTGTGAGGATGCCCACAGCAGGTGGCACTGTGGCCCCGTGGATATCAGTAGGCAGGGCTGGGACAGGACCAAAGGGAGAAGCCCCACAGACTCCCAGTCCCCACCGCAGAAGCAGAGCTCCCTGCATCAATTAGGGCCTGCACAGTGACAGAATGAAAGGCTTAAGGAAAATTTAAAAGAATCACTGAGACTGCAATGAATTCATAATATGGGAATTGATTGAGCCTTCTGTAATTTTATTCAATCAGGTTTTATTGAGTTCCTAACAGGTTTGGAACCACATCTATGAATAGCTTGGTTACTGCCTTCCAAAAATTTCAAATAATGGTTTGCTATGTGTGTGTGCACACGTGTGTTTGTATATATGTGTGTATTGTATGTACGGTGTGTATTTAAGTGTGTATGTGTGGACTGTGTGTGTGGAGTGTATGTAACTGTGTGTATATATAAATATGTATATGTAAGTGTGTTGTGTGTCTGTGTGTGGTGTTTGTGTGTGCATGCAGTGTGTGTAAGTATGCAAGTGTAGTGTGTGTGTGTGTGTGTGGGTGTGTGGGTGTGTGTGTATGAGAGAGAGAGAGAGGTGATGGCAAGTGGGGGGAGGAAAGATGTGTAGCTAATAGTACAACATGCTGGAACTGCTTATAGACAAATACAGTCTAGGCACTGTAGAGGCCAATACTTGCTGCTACAGAGTAAAGACCTCTCGTCACCAGTGCACAGAGAGGGAACATAACTGTATCCGTTTTTTTTTTTCTTTTTTGGTCTGAGGAATAAGACACAGAAATAGTGAGCACTCAAGGTCACCTCCAGTTCTAACATTCTAGAAGTTTGTGGGTATTTTCATAAACTCTGGCAATTTCTACACCTTCAGTGTAGAGCCTTGTCCTTCAAGTCACACTGGACTAAAGGAAGCAAGGAGCTAGTTTATTCTCAATGTCATGTCTTATTTGACCTTTGGATACTATTCAGCAGACCTCCTGTCCAAATGGCATCTGATGGTGACCAAGGGAGATGGATTGGGCTTGCACAGTTTCATGTTCAGCTTCTTACAGTGAGAAATGGTGGAGCCTGTCAGGGTCCAAGATAACTGAATTTGATCTTGCCCAAATTAGGACATTAATTTTCCAAGTTGTTTCGGTGTTGTTATATTTAACTTAAAAAAAAAGTCTCAGAAAGAGGATTTTCAAAATGATATTAAATTTAGTTGTCCTTCCTAAAGGTCTTTTTGTCCCATTACATTAGTTTATGTGTTTTTTTAAAAAGTAACTTTTCAAATTAGTTTTATGGTGTTATTCTCTGAACCTCTTTGTGTATCATGTACTATGTCACTTCAGTCTGTTCATTAATTTTAGGTGGCTTCATTTTATTACTACTGTATTTTGCCATTTGAAAGCATTAAAATGCTAGAGAATAATAACCTTGAACAGAAAAAGCCATGGCTAAAACAGCTTTGATATTTTCTGGATATTGATTCTCTAATTGGATTAGAGTCTGCCTTTGACAGAATTCCAACAAGGTGAAGGGCCAGATCATGATTCAGGACTGGCTAGATCCCTTCCCATAACCATGAGTGAAGCTCATTCATTCAACCAACATCGATGAAGGGTCTTCAGCGGGCCTGGCTCTGGGGGCTGCTGTCCTTGCCTGCACGTGGCTTTCCTGATGTCAGTGATGGGGTGAGCAGGCAGGAAAAACAGCATGAGTTTTGGAATCTATTCCAATCTGTTCTCACGTCTGCCTCAGAGGGGAAGAGCCTCTGCGAATTACCGAGAGAAGAGAAATGGCAGATGACCCAAGAAGGGTTACCAAGGCTTTTCTGTGTACCTTTGAAATCTAGGTGATGCCTAGGTGACAGCCTACACTTTATGGGAAGTATTGGACCAGGCTCAGGACCTTGTGGTTGCCCCAAGGGCCCAGAGCATGATTGTAGAATTAGCTCTCCAGCTGGGTTTTAAGCCTACAAGTCTGGCAGATAGCTTCTGAAATTGAAGCTGATGGGGAAAAACATTTCATGAGATTTTGAGATATATTGGAAGCCTTTCACTGAAATGTTCACTACTGATATTCATGCAGAACTGGACAGGAGATCTCTGTTTCAAAAAAATATTAATTGATTGCTATTACTTTTTTTCAATTAAATGTTCATAGACTTTTGTGATTAGATATGAAGTTTGGGCAAGCCAGGTTATTCTGTAAGGCTTGTGTATCCTGTCATGCTTTCCCATTCATCTACCCTCATCCTGGTTCCCTAGGAGTAAGCTGGGCATTTTGCACCTGGAAATAAAAATTAGGATCAAACACTTAGCATGTCGGAGAAGGCAATGGCACCCCACTCCAGTACTCTTGCCTGGAAAATCCCATGGATGGAGGAGCCTGGTAGGCTACAGTCCATGGGGTCGCAAAGAGTCGGACACGACTGAGCCACTTCACTTTCACTTTTCCCTTTCGTGCACTGGAGAAGGAAATGGCAACCCACTCCAGTATTCTTGCCTGGAGAATCCCAGGGATGGCAAAGCCTGGTGGGCTGCTGTCTATGGGGTCGCACGGAGTCGGACACGACTGAAGTGACTTAGCAGCAGCAGCACTTAGCATGTATGAAGTGTTTTTAGATGCCTTACTTTATTTAAACCTCGCATCAACACTCTGAAGTAGATACCATGCTAGTGAAATTTTGCTGGGGATCAGAGAAGCTTCCTCTCAGAGGCAGGATTTAAATCAAATCATGTGAAATTCTAAAGTGCAAGTTGTGGTCACCAAATGCAGCTGTCCTACCAGGGGCCTGAAACACATGGGGGAGAGGTCGACTGACCTGTTCTCAACAATGTTTACTGAAACATCAGCATTGTTTCCATGAGCAGATGCCACACAGGACAATCAGGTGTTACTTAGCATCTTTATCCAGCCTCACATTGTAATCCATAATGCTGCTAGTTTCTGGGTGAGACTACTGCCTGGTGTTACAGATTTCAGCATTTTTGAGAAGCAGAAACTGCATTGGATCTGGTTATCTTAACCTTTTTCACTATTGAGCTAGCTTCCTTGATCCTCACCTGTTAAGGTGGATGGCCAGAGTGGTGTTGTCATTTAGCTTATTGGTGAAGATGTTGGGGGAGCTCTGAGGAAGGCCCTCACCATAGCAGAGGCAGGGACTTCCCTGGTGGCTCAGTGGTAAAGAATCCACCTGCCAATTCAGGAGATTCAGTTTCGATCCCTGGGTCGGGAAGATCCCCTGGAGAAGAAAATGACAACCCACTCCAGTATTCTTGCCTAGGAAATCTCATGGACAGAGGAGCCTGGTGGGTTGCAGTCCATGGAGCTGCAAAAGAGTAGGACACGACTTAGCAACCAAACAACAAAGAGCAGAGGCAAGAGAGATGGACCTACAGGTGGCCTTTGGCTGGACTATGATTCTCCCACATATGCAGTCTTAAAGAGATGTCTGGGGTTTTAATTCTTTAAAAAGGAAAATGTAGAGTGAAAATTGAAGGTAAATTGCTTTTCAAAAGAGGACAAAAAATCCATTATACACTGAGTCTTAGTGATATAGGTAAAATACTTGAGTTAACCTAGGGCTTACTCCATAACTAGAAATAGCAATTAAATAGAGCTGGGCTTTGTAAGAATTACAGTGAAATAAAAAGAAATTGTGCCCAATGGGCCCTGCTGACTTCTATTCTTTATCTGATAATTATCAAAGAATTGAGCAAGAAAAGTAAAACTATATTCTAACAATGGCTCATTAATTCATACGTGGCTTCTAATATTTTATCTATCCAGTTGTGTCCTTTGACATCCCACAAATCATCATGACCTTCTGATTGGCAAATAAAGTACATTAGTTGCATCTGCCAAAAAGTTCTGTAAAGTGTCTCCAATATACTTCAGTGTTGTACAAAATATCTTGTTAGTTTTTAAAGACCTACCTTACAAACTTGTACTTTCTTCACAGACAGGATATATTTCTAGATTTTGAGGTGTATACAAAGTAATGAATACCACTGAGAAAGGAAAATCCTGACCAACATCTTTGTAGTGTCTAAAAATATGCAAGTATTCTCTAAAACAAAGTTACTTCTTGGCTGTATTGCTATAAGTAAAACTGCTTCCCATCTGCATGACAGTTGAATTTTGGTGGCTCTCTTTTCCGACCCAGTCAGTACTTTTGACTTTTTTTTTTTTTCTGAAATGAGCCTCCAATTTAATATTAAACTTGGCAGGTAAAAATTTGTATTGGGGCTATCATGTAACTGTGAAATCTTGGGATGACTTTTAAGGCTGGCCTGAATTTCCTCATATTTCTCAAAGTAGGGATGGTATAATGATACTCCTGACATTCATATCTTTCTGTTTAACCAAAATGTGGACTAGCTTGAACATGAAGCTCTGTGGTGACTAATAGATAGATGCTTTATTATGGTTTCTATCTTTTCTATGTAAAAGATAGAAACAATATATTACTTTTATTTGTTCCTTCCTTTATATACCACAAATTTATTCAAGTGTCAGGTGCTTATAAAGTTCCAAATGATGCTTTTACAATTTGTGAAATACTTTCAAGTACATTATAACCTTTAACTTTCCAGATGTTCATGAAGTAACAGTGAACACCAAAGACATAGCTAATTAAATAATTATTTGACTTAATTTTCTATTTTTATTTGCTTGTTAATTGTTTATTGCATCATGGCTAATTTGCATATCTGAACACCTGCTGCTTTGCATAGTTGGACATGACTGTGGTAAATTTTAGAGCTGACAATTTAAAGATTGATATAAAAATGAATAGAATTTCCTCAAGAAGAGGATTAGGATTTTGCCTAAGGGAAATTGGTATTTTCTCAGTCTGTGATTGCACTGGTGAAGCTTAGAAAATAATTTGAAGCTTCTGAATGTATTTCTATATAATTCTTGCTCTAAGGAATGAGAAGACTTTTGTAGGTCCTGATGGATTGTACAGGAGATGCACTGATGTACACCGTCAAGGAGGTAGAAGCCTGACTATGAAAAGTGTCTTGTGGACTGTGAGAGAGACAGATACCCCAACCCAAGGCCAGAAACATGATGATGAGGCTGGTTGGGCAGACTCTGCAGTATTCCAGAGCAATGCTTTTTACTTCTCTAAAGAATTAGCATTTCTATATCTAAAGTATAGAATGGGAGAAAATGCTATGTTGAACTTTTTTTTCCCCCTAAAATTGTGAAAGGAGCATCTCTGAAATTTGAAAATCATAATAAGGTATATTCTTGCAACAGGTAAAAACCTAATAAAGAGAAGAGATTTGATTGCTGGTAACACTGACAGTTTGGCTTTACTATGCTAAATATTTAGATAGCGATATTTATTTCTTTGTAATAGCTAAAGCAATGCATTTGTATGTGTTATTTCCTTAAGTTCATCAACAAAACATATTAAATGTGACTGTAGAATACAAAGTGGATTTTTGAGGAATGTCAAGTTTATTTTTTACTCAAAGCTGGCAACGTTCCTATGACCACACTGAGTGCCAGTGGAAAAGAACAGTGCTATTTCAATGCCAGGAGGCCATCTCTGATGCTCTTAACTTATGAGATGCAGACTAACTTGGTGTATTTTTTTTTTCAATGGTAGGGAGGAAAAATGAGAGGCCTGCCTTTGCACAATGAGAGAGGCCTGCCTTTGTACCCCTTGGAGAGATTGATGGTTTGATGGGAATGGCTAAGGATCACATGATGCTACATGAATTAAAATCGAAGATTCTGAGGGAAGTTAAATGAATAAAAACAAATAATAAGATAATGTAGATGAATCAGATCTAGAGAAGCCATAGGAAGTATTCAGGATGGTTGTAGCCTATAGGTGACAAGAACATTAAAAATGGATACATGATGCCAGAAAGAGAACCTTTCTTATATGTGATCTCATCTATATTAAAAGTTTTCATGTAAAATGAAAATAATCTAGGAGGGGGTATATTTTGGAAGATGCAGTTTGTGGCAGTGTGGAATACAAGGGAAGTTTTGGGGCTTTTATATGTGTAAGAGATATAATCATAGGTGTCCATGTGAACAAAAGATAATTAAAGATAGAAAAGTCTGTTTTCCTTTTGCAAGCTGTATATCTTCTCCTTAGGTCTCTTGTAGACACTTTGAAGTTCCAAATCTCTGGGCCTGTAAAGCTTTAACTTTATTTCTGTTTATGATTTACTTTAAAAGGCTGGCTGACTTATTGGACCTGCAGAGAATAGCAAATTTAGTTTGGATATTACATTTCATTTCTTAAAAGTCCCATGTATCTCATTAGACTTACCTGTGGTTAAACTTGATGAAATATATGCTATGTTTATGCAACTTAAATAGGGAAAAATATTTGCGGTCTTGCTTTAAATTAAGCAGAGTAATGCAAAGCATGAACAGGATATTAATGAGATCATTAGCATTTCTGGGAATAATGCAGTTTCAGTCAATATAGGTTGATTATTTATGGTTGGATTTATCCATGAGGTTAAAGGAGCCAGGGTATCTATTCCAATGGAGGTTATAACTGGCCTTAATTAAAAAGTTAAAAAATATAGCAATGATCTATACTGAAGGTAAATTTATGGTAGACATGAAATTATTTGGAACATGTTGTGTGGGAGGGCAGTTTAACTTTTTCTTTCACATTTTCTTCTTAATTAAATATAAAATGTCAGGTGCTAGTGCTTAGATTTTAGATTTTAGACAATACATTGGACTTAAAACACTAGGGACTATTACTAGTGTTTTATTTGGTTTTGCAGCAAAAACAAACTTTAAAATGATAGTGTGTTTAGAAGTGTTTTTTGTAGCCCTAGGTTTTTAGGATTCAGTTCCTAGAGTTTTAGAGATGTAACTTTGATCTAGAGAGATGTTACTTTTTAAAAGAAAATCTTGTGTGTTAAATTTGACTGAAGAATGATAAAGCTTATAAAGAAAATGAGGTTTGCAAATGCATGATTTGTGTATAATGCCTCAAATTACACTTAATTTTGTAAGAAATATTGGGCTTTTTTCCCCTTAGAATATAACAAACTTAATTAAGGTTCTTGTTAAATCTTAGCCTTCTATGATAAAAAGAGAATGAGAAACTCCAGACACATAAAAAAATCATTCAAGTAAGTTTCATAGAAATGATTCTAACAGGATCGGCGATGGCTGTGGACTTGGTGGCTCCTCTCTGAAAGTCAGCCTGAATCACTAATATTTGTGATTTCCTTTTGTCTTGGAGTTCTTTGGGCAGATACCTTAAGGAGGAGTAATAATTAAAAGTTGGGGTGTGTGGTAGGAGAATAGAAGAAAGGAAGTTGAAGGAATTTGAATAAGGCCAAGTAAAGCTCCCAGACAGCAGGTTAACAAGGCACCAGCTAATGATGACCTAATTTCAACTTGTGCAGGTTTAGCTTGAAAGTTTGTGGCAAAAAGAAAGAAGTAAAAACAGCTAGTAGTGGTCTCTTGACTAGATGAAAGAGGGGGACAGCTACCATTGACTGTTCCCAGCAGTGCCTGCCCCAGAGTTGTGTTCAGTAAATGTTGAATGAAGGAGAGCAATACCAGATGAATGAAACACCAAGCATGGTTAACAAATCTACTCTGCTGAATGCATTCTGGGAAAAATAGTGCTAAAATTAGTAATTCGGGATTTGAGTCCTACTGGTAGCAAAATCAGGCTGATAAAATATTAATGAAAAGAAAATCCAAACCAACTCACTGCCATAACTTTTCTGAACCAGAGCCCAGTTAAGCCCTTTAGAGTTGCCCTACTTCAAGTGGGGTCTGCAGACCAGCTGTGGTGTGCCACGAGAGTGAATGTTGGAGATCTTTATAGCTGTTTGGACAATTTTATGTAGCTTGGATCTAATACTGAAAAAAGTTTAGGCTTGTATTTTATATATGAAAAAAAGGGAAGGTGAAAGTGTTAGCCACTCAGTCACATCTGACTCTTTGCAACCCCATGGACTGTAGCCCGCCAGACTCCTCTGCCTATATAATCCTGCAGACAAGAATATCGGAATGGTTAGCCATCTATTCTGCGGGGGATCCTCCCAACCCAGGGACTGAATCCAAGCCTCCTGTATTGCAGGCAGATTGTTTACCATCTGAGCCACCTGGGAAGCCCTATTTTAATATATATCTATTTTTAATTATTTTTTGAGTAATTAATTTTTATTTAAATTTATGTCAGTCCATGATGGAATGGGGAGAAAAAACAACAAAACTGCTCCTTCATCACTGATCATTAGAAAAACAAACTCTGAGAGCATTGTGCTATTTCTCCATGCAATTTGAAATTTTAAAAATTCTAAACTTTTTTTTTGAAATGATACAAAACAAATTCTTCCTAGGTATCCTGCTCTCTCTGTGTCTCTCTGGGCCCCAAGGACATGCTCTGTCTGCCTCTTGGTTAACCTAGCCCTACATATACAGGATGATCCCTGAATACACAGGAACAGAACTACTAGTGACTTTCCAGTTTCTGCCTGCCTGCAATATCTTGGTTAGCTGCTGGGGCAGTTCAAGAACAAGTAAATCCATGTGGGTGTCTGTTCTCTCTGTAACCAGGAGGTGTTTTCTCCTCCTGTAGGGGTCCTGCAATCAAGGCTTTATTAGGATTAGTTCTTGGTAATGGATCCCTATTCCTAACCAGGTTAAGACTAGGAACCAGGTTAAGAACTAGGAACATAACAAGGAGGGAGTGAAGTGCAGGAAAATATAATTTAACATGAAGTTATTGTCATTTTTGTAATTTTCAATTCAGAGCTGAATAGCCTGCACTGGAGAGAATCTTTGGATTGCTCTGTCAGATGGGATAAATCTTTTTGCTTGAAAAATTAGCAGGGGAATTAAATGAGCATCTGCAGTTTCAGAGCTGGTACACCCAATTCCACACTTCTGACTTTGTTAGAATTCCCACTGATTTTAATGATGATATCAAAGATTCAGCCTGTCACACCTAGGTGAGAACTGGCCTTATAATAAAATGCACCTGAAGCTAGTGGATTTTATTGGTAGATATGGTAATGCCAATCACCTTGGGGGAAAATACTTGTAATTGACTTAACCTTTGCTGTTTGTAATTAACCATCCCTTCTGAAACAAGATGATTCAGTATAGTCTGTCCAGTATGTCTGAAAACACATAGAAGGCTAGCTGGCTAGAGAACAAAGTAAGTTGAGTTCTTTATTCTACCTTTCCTTTCCAAAATCAGTAAGGTACATAGTTGTATTTAAGTATTCAAGGACGGTCTCTAACAATTGAATATGGCACTTCGGGTAATTTGCTTATACTAACACTAGAGATCAGATTTGGAGCACTTCCTTTATGAGGGTGTGGGAGATTCATGATGGCTCCATCTCCCATGAGAGTCACACTGTTTCCTCCATTGGCATCTCAGTGTCCTCACTTATAAGATAAGATTATTGTTGTTCAGTCACTCAGTTGTGTCTGACTCTTTGCAACCCCATGGACTGCAACATGCCAGGCTTCCCTGTCCTTCACCATCTCCTGGAGCTTGCTCAGACTCATATCCATTGAGTGGTGATGCCATCTAACCACCTCTTCCTCTGTCACCCACTTCTCCTGCCCTCAAATCTTTCCCAGCAACAGGGTCTTTTCCAATGAGTTGGCCCTTTGCATCAGGTGGCCAAAGTATTGGAGTTTCAGCTTCAGAATCAGTCCTTCCAATGAATATTCAGAGTTGATTTCTTTTAGGATGGAGTGGGTTGATCTCCTTGCTGTGCAAGGGACTCTCAAGAGTCTTCTCTAGCACCACAGTTTGAAAGCATCAGTTCTTTGGTGTTCAGTCTTCTTTATGGTCCAACTTGAACTTAAACCTCTCCAAGATCTCTTTTGATTTTCAGCTTATGAAAATCCCTTTTATTTATTTTTTCAAGCTTTAAACTTTTTATTTTGTATTGGGGTATAGCTGAATACCAGTGTTATGTTAGTTTTAGGTGAATAGTGAAGGGGTTCAGCCACATATATACATGTGTCCATTCTTTTAAATTATTATTGAGTATGTTGTGCTCATGCTCAGTCCTTCAGTTGTGTCCAACTCTTTTTGACCCTCTGGACTGTAGCACACCAGGCTCCTCTGTCCATGGGATTTTTTCAGGCAGGAATACTACAGTGGGTTGCCAGTTCCTCCTCCAGGGGATTTTCCTGACCAAAGCATTAAACCACATCTCCTGTGTCTCCTGCATTGCAAGCTGATACCTTACCATTGAGCCATCAGGGGAGCCCCATTGAGTACCTACTAGATAACAAACAATGTGCTAGATGCTATGGAGAATATGCAAGAGATGATATTTTGATGCATACATACTTATATCACATCCTAATAGGGATCTCAAGATAAATATGCAGTATTTATGCTTTGATTAATGAGCAAAGTCACAGATATCTCAGAGATTCTTTGTACTTCATGAAAGTGTTAGTCACTCAGTTGTCTCTGACTCTTTGTGACCCCATGGACTGTAGCCTGCCAGGCTCCTCTGTCCATGGAATTCTCCAGGCAAGAATACTGGAATAAGTCGCCATTTCCTTCTCCAGGGGATCTTCCTGACCCAGGGATTGAACCCAGGTCTCCTGCACTGCAGGCGGATTCTTTGCCATCTGAGCCACTAGGAATCTCTTTTCAAGTGCTACAGAATTTCCGAGTGTCTGGGATGAGGCAAGGGATGAGTTAATATAGAGCTGCTAAAAGTAAATGATTAAAAATCAAACACTTTCCTAGAAAACATAAATAGGCAATTCCCTCCCACCCCCAGTTAAAAAAGATATGATAGGATGTGTAAGATTATTAGTAACTAAAGGAATCAGAAGTTAAGAATTTCTCACCTTGTAGGTAGTTTGGATAGGTTAGGTTTGCTGAGAAGCAGACACCTAAATTTTACAGGCTTGGTACAACATGATTTTTCACTTGGGATGCAATCCTCTGTGGGTAGTCTGGAAGATTCTCTGGGGCATCTGTTCTCTAAGCTGTGACTTGGGGAACCCATCATCTTGTAGAAGCACTGTCTTGAAGATTTGACAATTTGACTCCTTAGACAATGTGGTGGAGGAAGAGAGAGCAGACAGAGTTTTAAATGGTTCTTGAATGGTTGTATCTAGAACTGACAGAAGTCATTTTGACTCATACTTATTGGCCAAAACAAGTTATCTGGCTCCAGCTAACTTCAAGAGGGTAGAGAATTAGAATCCTCTCCTGTATCTGGAAGGAGAGGAGAAATGGAAATATTGATGAGAAGTAGTAATATTTAAAATGAAGATCATGGCATCCAGTCCCATCACTTCATGGCAAATAGATGGAGAAACAATGGAAACAGTGACAGACTTTATTTTCTTGGGCTCTAAAATTACTGTGGATGGTGACTGCAGCCATGAGATTAAAAGACGTTTGCTCCTGGGAAGAAAAGCTATGACAAACCTAGACAGCATACTAAAAGCAGAGACATTACTTTGCCTACAAGGATCCTTATAGTCAAAGCTATGGTTTTTCCAGTAATCATGTATGGAGGTAAGAGAGCTGGACAATAAAAAGGGCTGAGCACTGAAGAAATGATGCTTTTGGACTGTGGTGCTAGAAAAGACTCTTGAGAGTCCCTTGGACTGCAAGAAGATCAAACCAGTCAATCCTAAATAAAATCAACTTCGAATATTCTTTGGAAGGACTGATGCTGAAACTGAAGCTCCAATACTTTGACCACCTGATGTGAAGAGCCAATTCATTGGAAAAGACCCTCATGCTGGGAAAAATTGAGGGCAGGAGGAGAAGGGGATAACAGAGGAAGAGATGGTTGGATGGCATCACTGACAATGGGCATAAATTTGAGCAACTTCTGGGAGATGATGAAGGACAGAGAAGCTTGGCGTGCTGCAGTTCATGCGGTTGCAGAGTCTGACATGACTGAGTGACTGAACAAGTAATATTTATGATAATTATCAAATATTTAAAAATTGGGCAGAGTTTTGAGGACATGGGCTCTTTTTGTACACTGATAGTGTATATGAATTCATTCAATTTTGATAGGTGGTCATGTAAAACAATAAAATATACTATTGCTTGAGGGCTTCCCCAGTGGCTCAATGATAAAGAATCTTCCTGCAGAGCAGGAGCTGCATGAGATGTGGTTTTGATCCCTTGGTGGGGAAGATCCTCTGGAGGAGGGCATGGGAACCCACTCCAGTATTCTTGCCTTGAAAATGCTATGGAGAGAGGAGCCTGGTGGGCTACGGTCCATAGAGTCGCAAAGAGTCGGACATAACTGAAGTGACTTAGCTGTATGCGCCATTGCTTGGACCCAGCAATTTCAGCAGTGATTCCAGGTAACATTTACTGAGCTCTTACTCTGCACCAAGTACTATACTGAGATGTCTACACACTTTATTGGGCTTCCCTGGTGGCTCAGATGGTAAAGAATCCACCTGCAATGCAGGAGACAGTAGACCTGGGTTTGATCCCTGGAGAAGGGAATGACTACCAACTCCAGTATTCTTGTCTAGAGAATTCCATGGGCAGAGGAGCCTGGCAGTTTACACAGTCCAGGAGATTGCAAAGAATCAGACACTACTGAGTGACTAACACTTTCGCTTTCATGGTTGCACACTTAATTACCTTTAGTGCTTACTTTTAAAAGTTTAATCCTAAGAAAATAAGTAGACATATGCATACAAATTTTAACAGGAACTCTCTTATTTTTAAGAAGAGACATGCTTTAATAAAAGGAAATGACCTACATATACACCAGAAAGGGACTATTTAAATAACATATGTACCCAGTGGAGTACTATAACATGAATCTCTGTTCTTGTCCATTACCTATTATTTTGTGAAACATAAATTACCAGGAAGCAAGTATAATAGTTACATAAAAATATACAGGAAAATGTTTGGAAAGATAAACACTTGATTTTTTAAAAATATAGTTCCCTCTGTGTTGTAAGTAACAGAATTCTAAATCTCTTACAATGCATATGTGTTTGCTTCAAGATGAATATAAAACAAATTTTATTTTAAAATGAATTGTAATCGTTTATTTTTTATTGCCTCAGTTTCCAAAAGACTGCATCAAAACATTATGTACTTATAGAAGACATATGTAAGAGGGACTTTGCCTTTAAAAATCTAATCATATTACAAGGAAAAGTTTTCAAGTTTTAATTAGAAAGGAATATAGGATAGTGTGGTGTATTGCTCAGTGTGTATAGTACAAAGGAAAATTGCTAGAGGGGTTCAGAAATGAGAATGAATACTACCTTGAGTTACTGAGAAAAACTTCATGGAAGAAAAACAGACTCTCTCTTCATGATAGCTGTGACTGAAAAGTTGAGGGGAAAGGGAAATCATGCTAAAAATGTGCTGTATATAATGGTAGGAATTGATGTGGTGTTTCAGGCCAAACCCCCGCTAATTTCAGAAAGTATTATCAGGAGTTAAGGAGAGAAGGGATTATCCCATTACCTGAAATATGCTAGACCTTCTCTCATTAGAGATATATACCATTGTATCTACAGGGGATCTGTTCTAGGACCTGCCTTGGACACAGAAGTCCGTGGATGCTCGAGTCCCATAGTTGGTTCTCTGTATCTATGGAAACCGCATCTGCCCGTTTACTCAACTTCAGATCATGTAGTACTTTATTTACTAAAAGAAGAAAAAATTCATGTAAGTGGACTGGTACAGCTTAAAGCTGTGTTGTTCAAGGGTCAAATGTAAATGAAAACTTTCCTTGAAAGAAAAATCTTTAAGACTGCTTCTGATTTGTTAAGAAACTTAATGTCAGGAAGATCTCTTTCTTTTTTCTCTTTTTTAATGCCATTCTCTCATTGAAAAAAGTAAGTTGAATACAGTTCAAGGCTTATATGAGTAAGAAAAACAATTATTGGCTTATTTATTTAAACTAGCTTTTTCTTCTCTTTCCCTCCAGTACATGTTCCAGGTAATCAAATCGAAAATTCTTTTCTCTATTCAGTTCAGTTCAGTTCAGTTGCTCAGTCGTGTCCGACTCTTTGCGACCCCACGAATTGCAGCATGCCAGGCCTCTCTGTCCATCATCAACTCCCGGAGTCTACCCAAACCCATGTCCATTGAGTCAGTGATGCCATCCAACCATCTCATCCTCTGTCGTCCCCTTCTCCTCCTGCCCTCAATCCTACCCAGCATTAGGGTCTTTTCCAGTGAGTCAACTCTTCGCATGAGGTGGCCAAAGCATTGGAATTTCAGCTTCAACATCAGTCCTTCCAATGAACACCCAGGATTGATCTCCTTTAGGATGGATTGATTGGATCTCCTTGCAGTCCAAGGGACTCTCAAGAGTCTTCTCCAACACCACAGTTCAAAAGCATCAATTCTTCGGCGCTCAGCGTTCTTCACCATCCAACTCTCACATCCATACATGACCACTGGAAAAACTATAACCTTGACTAGATGGACCTTTGTTGGCAAAGTAATGTCTCTGCTTTTAAACATGCTATCTAGGTTGGCCATAACCTTCCTGCCAAGGAGTAAGCGTCTTTTAATTTCATGGCTGCAATCACCATCAGCAGTGATTTTGGAGCCCCCCAAAATAAAGTCTGACACTGTTTCCACTGTTTCCCCATCTATTTCCCATGAAGTGATGGGACCAGATGCCATGATGTTAGTTTTCTGAACGTTGAGCTTTAAGCCAACTTTTCACTCTCCTCTTTCACTTTCATCAAGAGGCTCTTTAGTTCTTCTTCACTTTCTGCCATAAGGGTGGTGTCATCCGCATATCTGAGGTTATTGCTATTTCTCCCAGCAATCTTGATTCCAGCTTGTGTTTCTTCCAGCCCAGCGTTTCTCATGATATACTCTGCATATAAGTTAAATAAGCAGGGTGACAATATACAGCCTTGACGTACTCCTTTTCCTATTTGGAACCAGTCTGTTGTTCCATGTCCAGTTCTAACTGTTGCTTCCTGACCTGCATACAGGTTTTTCAAGAGACAGGTCAGATGGTCTGGTATTCCCATCTCTTTCAGAATTTTCCACAGTTTATTGGGATCCACACAGTCAAAGGCTTTGGCATAGTCAATAAAGGAGAAATAGATGTTTTTCTGAAACTCTCTTGCTTTTTTGGTGATCCAGCGGATATTGGCAATTTGATTTCTGATTCCTCTGCCTTTTCTAAAACCAGCTTGAACATCTGGAAGTTCACGGTTCACGTATTGCTGAAGCCTGGCTTGGAGAATTTTGAGCATTACTTTACTAGCATGTGAGATGAGTGCAATTGTGTGGTAGTTTGAGCATTCTTTGGCATTGCCTTTCTTTGGGATTGGAACAAAAACTGACCTTTTCCAGTCCTGTGGCCACTGCTGAGTTTTCCAAATTTGCTGGCATATCGAGTGCAGCACTTTCACAGCATCACCTTTGAGGATTTGAAATAGCTCAATTGGAATTCCATCACCTCCACTAGCTTTGTTCATAGTGATGCTTTCTAAGGCCCACTTGACTTCACATTCCAGGTTGTCTGGCTCTAGGTGAGTGATCACATCATCATGATTATCTGTGTCGTGAAGATCTTTTTTGTACAGTTCTTCTGTGTATTCTTGCCACCTCTTCTTAATATCTTCTGCTTCTGTTAAGTCCATACCATTTCTGTCCTTTATCGAGCCTACCTTTGCATGAAATGTTCCTTTAGTATCTCTAATTTTCTTGAAGAGATCTCTAGTTTTTCCCAATTTGTTGTTTTCCTCTATTTCTTTGCATTGATCGCTGAGGAAGGCTTTCTTATCTCTCCTTGCTATTCTTTGGAACTCTGCATTGAGATGGGAATATCTTTCCTTCTCTCCTTTGCTTTTCGCTTCTCTTCTCTTCCCAGCTATCTGTAAGGCCTCCTCAGAGAGCCATTTTGCTTTTTTGCATTTCTTTTCCATGGGATTGTGTTGATCCCTGTCTCCTGTACAGTGTCACAAACCTCTGTCCATAGTTCATCAGGCACTCTGTCTATCAGATCTAGTCCCTTAAATCTATTTGTCACTTCTGCTGTATACTCATAAAGGATTTGATCTAGGTCATACCTGAATGGACTAGTGGTTTTCTCTACTTTATTCAATTTAAATCTGAATTTGGCAATGAGCGGTTCATGATCTGAGCCACAGTCTGCTCCTGGTCTTGTTTTTGCTGATTGTATAGAGCTTCTCCATCTTTGGCTGCAAAAAATATAATCAATCTGATTTTGGTGTTGACCATCTGGTGATGTCCACGTGTAGAGCCTTCTCTTGTGTTGTTGGAAGAAGGTGTTTGCTATGACCAGTGCGTTCCCTTGGCAAAGCTCTATTAGCCTTTGCCCTGCTTCATTCTGTACTCCAAGGCCAAATTTGCCTGTTACGCCAGGTGTTTCTTGACTTCCTCCTTTTCTCTATTACAAACTTAATATATTATCTCCTGAAGAATAAAAGTCAATGTAATTAATAAGAGTAAATTTCTTTCACTTCTTGGGCAAACTTCTGGCACTCAGGTGGAAAGGATTTATGTTCCTTATTGGTTGCATAGAGAAACTACTTTTTATATTAAGCTGTATTGTATAGGGTCCTGGATTCAGCAACAAATTTTATTATTCATTTAGTTATGAACCTTTCAACTGTGAGTTGAAATCCTGTCCAGGTCCCAGGAGGAGGATTTTCTTGTGTCTTTTAATGCTGATTTGAAGAAGCTGGAACATCTCCACCATGGAATGAAAATTCCTAAAAATATTTGTACTACAGTGTTTGTTAAAATGCAGCAAGTCAGAGTATTCTTTGTGGAGGATTTCTTTAAATAGCAAGATAAACTTATTTTTAATTTTCAAAATTTCTTAAAAGTTTGTTTCGTTGAAGTATAGTTGATTTATAAAGTGCTAATTTCTGGTATACAGAAAAGTGATTCATTTATATATATAACTGAATAGTGTTATATATATATATATATATTCTGTTTTCTGTCTATGAGTCTGTTTCTGTTAAGATAAATGTAAATAGTATTCTGGTTGTAAACATTCTCTAGGCAAGTCTTGTGGTTGAAACTAAATATATTCTAAATAACTTCTCTACCTGTAGCAGTCATACAATAAACACTTCTATGTTTCTTCAGTATTTTTCTCATTTAGGGCTTAGTATTTGGCAGAACTGATTAGAAAAAATATATTCAAGTCCCATAGTTAATAGGAAAAAAAATGCCCTTTTATATCAAGAATGCTGCTTAGACCTGAAAAATTGAGTAGAACAATATACAGGTTGGTTTTGGTAATCCCACTTTTAAAGATATTGCTGCAATTATTTGAGTATATAACTTTGCTTTTTTTCTCTCCTAAAGGAAACATGAAAACAGTACAAGCAAATGGTGAAATATTAAGTTGGATGTGATTTTCCTATTACAATTTTAAATGTTCTCAAGGAAAATTAAATGATGCTGATTGTAGCCCCAAGTTCCTATTGTGCTGCAGTCCTAAATAATAAAAATGAAATATATTTTTATAACCCAGTAGTGCGACAGAGCTGCAGTTGGCTCAGCCACATACAAAGAAGCCTTGTTTGGGCTGTAGTTTGCTAGAGATGCTTTCTCTATTTATAGGCTCTCCAGTGAGGCCTTCTGGGGAATAACTACTTCGTGTAGCCATGCTTCTGTCAAAGGATCTGGGACAAAAAAGGAAAGAAATCTCTGGCCTTGAACACACTAATCAATATGTAATGATAGGACTGAATCAATTACTTCTAATTTCCTAGGTCTGTAAAATGTCAACTGTATGAGTGTATTGGCAGGTTAAAAAATTTCCAAGTAGAACAAACGTGTAAATTCAAGAGAATTTTTTAAAATCCGTTTTACTCATGAATATCACATTTTATTTCAGATAAAAATTTATGGTTAATGGCATCTTCAGTGTGCAAATATCACCCTGTCAATATTTCTCTTTTCTAACAATACAAGTCCTGATCTCTCTTTCTCACAGTGAAGAGTTTTCATTCGCAGTATGTAACATCAACATGGAGAAAGGATAAACATTTATGAGGTAGCAAGTGTTGCAACTTGTGAAGATGCAACGTCTTTTGTTTAATCATTGAAAAAAAAATCCTACACATTTTACATTGATAGAGATCTAACAGAAATATAACTTTTAAAATGTGAAGTACTAGGATATAGCTTATCTCTGAAACGCTATAATCTCCTATAATCTGGGTCCTGCGCTGGGTTCTCTGTGTGCAAGTTGGTGATTATCACATTCACTTTCACTTTTCCCTTTCATGCACTGGAGAAGGAAATGGCAACCCACTCCAGTATTCTTGCCTGGAGAATCCTAGGGACGGCGGAGCCTGGTGAGCTGCCGTCCATGGGGTCGCACAGAGTCGGACACGACTGCAGCGACTTAAGAGCAGCAGCAGCAGCAGCAGTGGGTGGATCTTCCCTTCCACCAGCCCTTCCTTCTTTCTCTGTCTCTTTCCTGTTTCACTCCTTCTTTTTTCTTTCCTTTATCCTTCTTTCAGCCTTCATTTTGAGAACTTTAAGAAATTATTATAAAATTAGTTCATGCTAATTTTTAAAAATTTAAGAAAAATGGAAACGCATAGGATGAAAATAACATTCCTCAAAATCAACCATCATTATCCTTTCATATATTTTCCTTCAATTTTTTAAAACAAATATTTTGTTTTACCAAGTTGACATAATAACCTATGTTTAATTTTATAACTTTCACTTTTTCACTTATGCCAAGAGCCTTATAGTTTTATTAAAATCTCTTTAAAGTATCACTTACCTGTCTCCACAAAAATATACCATTTATTAAAAGCTTGGAAAAGCCTACATCATTTCATCATTTACTGTGATTTCTCTTATAATTTTAATCTTTTCCTCTCAATCACTTCAATCTCTTCTATCATCTGAGAGTATCTGCAAGTCTCTCCCACTTTAAACATATCATTTTGTAATCATATATCCCACTCTTAATTACTGCCCTTCCTCTTTCTCTTGGGAGTCAACTTCTTATTCGGTTTTAAAGTCATTCTGTTCAAACTTCCGCCTCCATTGGTCGCTATACAGCTTGCTCTGGAAAATGGCACCAATGACAGCCGATACTCCCAGCTCACTGGTTTCTTTGTGACCTTAGCTGTGTCACGTTTGTTTTGGAGGGCTGCCCTTCCCCTCCCTACCCCTTGGTGTGTTAGTACCCCCTGGGCTCTGTCCTGGCTCTTCTTTTCAATCTTCACACTCATACTCTCCTGTGATTACTACTACACCCATATATCCATTACTCTCAAGTACAGATTTCAGATCCAACTTTCTTTTTATTGGCTATTGCCACTTAGATGCTCCTCAGACCATTCCACCTCTTCATGTCTAAATGCTAGTAATTCTCTTTCTCTCTGCTTTACTTTCTCTTGGATTCCCTTTCTTACCCTCCTTGTTCCAGAGTCAAAATATCAGCAATCAATCATCCTTGTTCCTTCATCTCACCCGTCTCATCCCCTCTGTTCAAATCATAAAGTTCTGAAACAGGACCATCATCACTTTACCCATGTCTGCTCCTCCTCCCCTCCTCCAAGCCACTGCTTCAGTTCAGTCCTGTGACGTCAGTCTGAGTAGTCCCAGGTCCTGCTGCTTTGTTCCCCCTTTTCAGTAATGCTAGTTATCTTCAATATGTTTGCCAAACACCTACTTGAATTTCAAGACAGAACAAAGTTAACCCTATAAAATTTTTCTTGACTTTGATCTCTCCAATGTATGGCTGAACACTTCCTTCTTTGATTTTTTGCTACATTGTGCATACAGTTTTCCAGGGTGCTTATAGTCATAATGTATTTACATTAGATTGTAATACCGTAAGGCAGGGATCATGTCTATAACAGCATGTCTTTTTTTGACTTTGTATTTCTTGTGCCTGGAACACAGGAGATATGCAATAAGTGGTAAATGAATGAACAAATGGCTAGGCTTATAATATTTAATCTTTTCATTTATTTTGAATATTTTCAATTTACTACTTATACGTACCTCTGTAAATCATATCAAAGATCTTTATTTGAAGTTTGCATTCTTTCCTACAGATAGATGTAATCCTTACAGGTTTAATTAATGAGACAGGGTAGGAAGATTTTGAAGATTCTTGGTACATATTGCCCAAATATGTGTCAGTTTGTTTTTCAGTTTAATCCAAATTTTAATAAATGTTTGTGTTTAAACAATAGCATAATGAAATCTTAGATTTTTTTTTTTTCTCTAGTATCTTGTTGGGGAGCTATTTTGGAGCTATATTCAGTTTCTATTGGGTTGGCCAAAAAAATTTTGAGTTTTTCCATCAGTTCAGTTCAGTTCAGTCATTCCGTCGTGTCCAACTCTTTGCGACCCCATGGACTGCAGCACGCCAGGCCTCCCTGTCAATCACCAACTCTCGGAGTTTACTCAAATTCATGTCCATTGAGCCAGTGATGCCATCCAACCATCTTCACATCAGGTGGCCAAAGTATTGGAGTTTCAGCTTCAACATCAGTCCTTCCAATGAACATTCAGGGCTGATTTCCTTTATGATGGACTGAGTTTTTCCATAAGATGTTAAAAAAAAAAAAAAAAAACCTCGCATGAAATTTTTGTCCAGCCCAATATTTGCAAACTGATAGCAACATGCTGAAGTTGGTAATATTAAATTGCTATCTCCCAATGCTATGGAAAGTATGGAAGGTAGCATTTAATAAAAGCCAAATAGGCAATGTACAAAAGCTTGTTATTTCCTTTCTTTTTCTTTTGTCATAGTCTAATAAATTCTTAGTGGACTTTGATTATTAAGACACAGTGCAAGGCCTACCTTTTCAACCTTCTTTTCTGAATAGACTATTGATTCAACTTAAACTGCTTTTTAAAAATTCAATATGCACATCTGGGGAGTTTGTTACCCCTGTGCTTTACAGAAAAGCTATGAGAATTAATACATTTATAGAGCATTATGTGCCTTTTAGATGAAAGTTTTGGTATAAAATACAACTCTAGCATTGTTATTTAAAAGCAAACTTCCTTGGGGAAAGAAAAAAGGACTCCACAGTAACTTTTGATTAAAAGTTATGTACTCCAGCATTTTTTTCCAAAGGTGATCTCCAAGGAAGCCTTGAAAATTGTACACCTTGCCATCTGCTGGTATGATGCAGCATAAAAGAGAAGTGATATGGATTTATTTTTGTCCACCTATTTTAGGTCAGTATGATTTTGTATTTGTTCTCAGCTCATCTTGGCAACTCTTAGTTTACTGTTGTATTTTACATAATTTTGAGTTATTTCTTGATTGATTTTATTGTTTAACTGGAACTGAATTCATGTGGCTAATTCCCTAGCAGACCTTTCTCTCTCACTCTCTCTCTTTTTTTTTTTTCTTACAGAGCAGATCCCATGTGATCTGGAATGCATGGGGTTTTGGTAGCTATGGTAACCACATCATAAACCTTGATGGATGGCAGGTGCTTTACGCACTTCAACTATTAGAACCTTATGGGCACTCGATGTGTTCAGCCAAGAATGACATTTGCCCACAGGGATCATAAAACAAAAAGAACCTTTACTCTTGATTTGGCAGTGAGGAGATAACAGACAAGTACTAACTAGGACATAATGAAACTGGATGAGGATTACTCTGATAAATACTGCTAAAAGGGAAAAACCTGCAGCTAAAGCAGAGGGTGTAGTTTAAATAGCAAAGCAGTGTAATCTCTTTCTACACTGTAAGTGCTTCTGGTAACAAATACTGTATTTATGTCTGTTATCTGTGAGTCTTGACACCTTGAGTTATGTGTGGGTGATAAATCAAATTTTAGGGATTATAAATCCAGAACTTTTGAAAGTTGTAACATGTTTACCTGAAAGATGGAAAAAAACACACTTATTAGGTTTTTGATGACTTGGGGAGTGGGAATGAGGAGATGGTAGGTAGCCTGATAGACGACAGAATTGGGATTCAAAATCACTCGGATGAACTGAAGGTGGTGTAACCCATGAAAATGTGGTTAGAATCAGGCAGAAAGATTTATGTTAGAAAAGCACAGGGGTCACACTCAAGGAGAAGCCCTTTAGGAAGATATCGTGTATGCAAAGGAGACTAAAAGTAAACAGGGACTCATAACAGAAAATACTGTATTTAGGAGAATAGATCACCCAGTGCTACTTAATAAATCAAGCATTTCAGAACCGGTGGGTTTGAGTAGAGAAACAAAATACTTGAGGTTGTCCCAGAGGCCTGCAACAGTGCAGGGTCAAAGGGAATATGATAAAAGGCAAAATCAACATTGGCCTTCAAGAGCCTGTTTTTTTGTCACTCAAAACGCCTGATTGGCTGTTCCCTAGGTTAAAAGAAACAAACTACAAATGGAGTAGGAGAGCTCTGGATGTCATCAGGACATTTCTAGGCAGTGAATTCTACTGATTATTAGAGAAGGTTTATTAGGAGAGATTTTGAAATCATTCTCTTTAAGCATCTTTAAAAGCAGGATGGTAATTTTGCTGTGAGAAGTAGAGAGATGACTCAGGCTGTAATGGGCTCCGTGCTTCTAAAATCCTCTTCAAAGTCTTGAAAACATGGTTCCATTTCTGATCAAGGAAACATGACATTCTCAATTTTCTCTGTAGTGTTGCCTGTAAAATTCCACAGAGGGCAGATCCACTTAGTCTAATCCATCATTTACTCTAATGTTCTAAGTCTCATGAGATTTCAGTGGACCCCAACATTGTGGTAAAATGTCCTCTTTGGACATCCTAATTAACTTGAGTAGATCATTTTTACTTTTACTTCTCTCCTTACAGCATTTTGCACATTTAGTTTAGGCATTTATATAAGAAGCCCATCAACTTTCCAAGCTCTGTCATAATATGAGGACTTAGAATAGTTTTTCTGGCAGTTTTAAAAGTTATAATAAACACTAAATTGGCTCAGAGCCAATATAATATCGGAGAAGGCAATGGCACCCCACTCCAGTACTCTTGCCTGGAAAATCCCATGGACGGAGGAGCCTGGTAGGCTACAGTCCATGGGGTCGCTAAGAGTCGGACACGACTGAGCGACTTCACTTTCACTTTTCCCTTTCATGCACTGGAGAAAGAAATGGCAACCCACTCCAGTATTCTTGCCTGGAGAATCCTAGGGACTGCAGAGCCTGGTGAGCTGCCGTCTATGGGGTCGCACAGAGTCGGACACGACTGAAGCGACTTAGCATAGCATAGCATAGCAATATAATATTTTTCTGGACTTACCTCAATTGTTTTCTCTATTGCATACAATTATTTGGAGCAATTTGGTTTTAATCAGGGTTATGTTGGCTTATCGGAAAAGGCGATGGCATTCCACTCCAGTACTCTTGCCTGGAAAATCCCATGGATGGAGGAGCCTGGTAGGCTGCAGTCCATGGGGTCGCGAAGAGTCGGACACGACTGAGCGACTTCACTTTCACTTTTCCGTTTCATGCATTGGAGAAGGAAATGGCAACCCACTCCAGTGTTCTTGCCTGGAGAATCCCAGGGACGGGGGAGCCTGGTGGGATGCAGTCCATGGGGTCGCACAGAGTCGGACACGACTGCAGCGACTTAGCAGCAGCAGCAGCAGCAGCATGTTGGCTTATGTAACATGAGACACTCAGAGTAGCCAAAGTGAAAAAAAACAATAATTTATCAGTTGTTGTTGCTGTGAGTTGTCTGACTTTTTGCTACCCCATGGACTGCAGCCCACCAGGCTCCTCTCTCCATGGGATTTCCCAGGCAAGAATACTGGAGTGGGTTGCCATTTCCTTCTCCAGGGGATCTTCCCGCCCCAAGGATCAAACATGCATTTCCTCCATTGGCAGGGAGATTGTTTACCACTGAGCCACCTGAGAAGTCCAGTTTTCAGTAGGCAATGAGAAAACCTCGTAGAACCGGAGGGTGACAGGTACTACTGAGCCTCATTGAAGGGCTGGATTCAGGAACTGGAAACAAGTGAGGTACAAAAGAATCCCACCACACCTCCCCTTTTCCCCTATACCTAGAGTCAGATGTAGATTTTTTATATGACCACAGTTATTGATGTAAGATATTGAGTTCCAATTTCAAATTCTTGTGATAGACTTTCTGGTAAGATCATTTGGATCAGCTGTGGCCAGGAGAGTCCAGGCATGTGGCAGCGTCTTCTCAAAGTGTGACCCTCGGACAAGCACCTGGGAATTTGTTAGATCTGCTTAATAAAAATTTGGGGGGGTGGGGCTCTGACATCTGAATTTTAACCATCCCTCCAAGTAATTATGAGGCACCCTAAAGTTTGGAAACCTCTGTAGGGTGACCAGCTTATTTTGTATTCCCTCTTGGTCTGAGCATTGACAATCTAGCATCCTGGAAACCCCTCAGTCCAGGACAAACTAGGACAGTTTCACCACTGTCTGAATTAACCACGTAACAGTGGTGAATAGACTGGAGCTGCAGCTTCTCTTGTTTTGAAAATACAAGGTCAAAGTGATACATGTATAAATTAATTTTAATTTGTGAGAATCCAAATTTTGTATTAGAGAACTCAACCAAGTCAGGGAAGTACTGTGTTGCCATGGATCATCAAATGTATTTCATGATTGATCTCACTCAGGGGAAGGGTGAGATTGTTTGTTTCATTGTTTGTTCTTTCCAGAAGTTTGCAACTCAAGGGAGTTATCATTCTACATTAAATCAAAAACCTCTAAACACCTTCATCGTAATGAAAAAATCTTTCACAATGGACAGTTTGAAAAATGTAAAAGTTATTCTCCGTCACTGAGATTTTATGGAGAAAGCTGGTTCTAAGCACTACCTTTCTAAGCTTCCTAATAAATCAACACTATTGAAAACATTTAAAAGTGTCACTGTGGCATAGAAATTATCCCCATAGAAAATTATGACTTTTTTTCACTTTTCTATTGCTTCAAGAACACTTTACAAAATTGCCAATGCCTGCCACTCCTCCAAACCCTATAGCAGATGTGAATAGAATCATATATCGGAAAACATTATAGCTGTGCATTCATAAGAAAGCCTTATCGAACAAAATACATTAATGCTTCCTAGCTGCATTGGGATTTATAGTAAATCATCAGGAATCATATTCTGGGGGATTTAAAAGAGACTTAGAATCTCTTGACTTAAAAGGCTTAAAGGAGAGCAGGTCTAGGGATTTATAGAGTTTACAAATTTGCTAATACTAAAAGCATTATTATCCTAGAAAGTCTTTATTAAGCAAAATAAATAACACCTTTTATCTTTCCAGAGGGAAGCTTTAACTTCTAGGAGGAAAGTTCTTTGGAAGGAATCTGTTGCTTTCACATTTCGTTCAATCAAAAAAAGCTGGCTGATGACATACTGAAGTTTAATTCTTTTAAGAGGCCCACTGGTGAGGGTTCATTTATCCTTGTCTGATTTATGGGTTAATCTTGGATCAAACAAAGATTGATAGGTAAACCTACATCAGTTTATGAAGTAAATATTCCACAAACACCTTGCAGTGAAATATTAACTTGTTTCAACATTTCTGAACCTTCAGATAAGTAAAATTTCTGGGAGGGAAGATGGTCCCCTATTTCTATCGTGCTTTAATTATATATTTGGTTCTAAACAAAGACCTGAGAAGAACTTTCTACTTTTTCATTAAATTACTGAGTTGGAAGAAAATTTAGACCATTAGGTTCAACTTCCTAAATTTACATGAGAAAACTGGAACCATGGCTTGGCCAAGGTTACAAGGTTCAAGGTGCTTATCTCACGGGGAAAACACTGATAGTTAAATTTGATCTATCCAAAAGTGACTTATGTGAATTTCCCTCAAATTTTAGCCTATTGTTTGGAAAATGAAAAGTTTAGTTTGGGAAAGAGAGGCTTTAGAATTTAAAGGTATAATATGTATAAATTTGATAGGATCATATCAGATATATATAAACTAGAACTCTATTCTTTTTCTAATAACTTATTTTCCTCGGGGTCTTCATTACTGTTTCTCACAGAAGATTGAAAAAAATTTTTTTAATTGAAGTATAGTTGATTTACAGTATTAGTGTTTGTTAGTTTCCAGTGTACAGCATGGTGAATCCAAATTTATAGATTATAGTCCATTTAAAGTTAAATCTTTAAAAAGAAGAATGAAATTTTTGTTTTTATTTATTTTTAAACATTAAACATTTTTTATTGGAGTATGGTTGATTTACTATGTTGTGTTACTCTCTGCTGTGGAGCAAAGTGAATCAGTTATATATATACATATAACATATATCCACCTTTTTTATATTCCCCCCCCCATAAAAGTACTGAGTAGAGTTTTCTGTGCTATGCATTAGTTATCTATTTTATTTATCTGCCCTCCAATTTTCCCCACCCTGCCCTCCGTGGACATAAGATTGTTTTCTACATCTGTGACTCTATTTCTGTTGAAAATTTTTATTTCTGCGTATTCCAGTCCCTTCCACCTTAAAATTGAATAGTTCTCAAGTCCAGCAGTTTCAAATATGCTTTTAGAGTCCAGTTTGAGTAAAATTGACTCAGTTACTGCTGGAATCCCAATACTCTTCCGTTGAGTGGTCTTTCTTTTTCTCTTTCTCTGAGCCCACATCCCTCCTTCCTCATCCTCCTCTGGCAGCGATGACATCTGCAGCCTGTAGTAAAACACCTGCCATGAGGAGAGGATTGGCCTGAATGTTCTTGTCCAAACCCTGGCTTGGTTTTTGGTACAGACCATATCTCACCACTAGTGCCCTCCCTACAAGGTGACTCTTTTGGTTACTCTGCTCATAAGGCTCTTTAACTAATTGTGAGATACCCAGGGCTTCTAAGATGTCCAATACTCCAGCCAATGCTTGTGTGATTCTTTCAGCTTCTTGAGGGGCTCAGTGCCTCCATTACTCATGCTCTCAGCCACCATTTAAAGAAGATTGTCTGGGCACAAAAAGCCCTAATGGATCCTTCCCACATCTGAAATGGAAAGAGAGAGCAGACCCAGGCAACACACAGGCCCTTTCTTTTCTTACCTCTTTCAGGTTAGTTGCCATTTCTCTTTGGCTCTCCTTTCTTACTGCCTAGCATAAAAGGGCCCATTTATGGGCTTTATTCCATAGCCAACTCCTATGGGAACAAGAAAGCCCCTGGAATTACCAAATCTTTAAACTTCAGATCTCCCAAATTTCATAGCTTGACTGATTGAATGCTACCTTCTATTGGACAAAGATAAACATCTTCCTTCTTCAAACTCTTCAGGCTCAAACATCCATTTATTTCTCTTTTTTAATTGAAATATAGTTAATTTTGTGTGATCTTGTGGTACAATGGTAGCATGTCTGCCTCCAGATCAGAAGGTTGTGTGTTCAAGTCACTTTGGGGTCAGATTGGTTTTTTGGGCTTCTCTGGTGGCTCAGACAGTAAAGAATCTGCCTGAAATGCAGGATACCTAGGTTCAATCCCTGGGTCAGAAAGATCCCCTGGAGAAGGGAATGGCTACCCATTCCACTATTCTGGCCTAGAAAATTCCATGAACAGAGGAGCCTGGCAGGCTACAGATGAAGGGTTTGCAAAGAGTTGGACACAACCGAGTGACTAACACACACATATAGTTAATTTATAATGTTGTGTTAGTTTCAAGTATATATCAAAGTGATGCAGTTATACACACATGTATATTCTTTTTCATATTCCTTTTCTTTATATGTTATTACAAGATATTGAATATATCTATAGCTCCGTGTGCTATACAGTAGGTCCTTGTTGTTTACCAATTTATGTGTATTAGTGTATACATGTTAATCCCAAACTCCTAGTTTATCTCCCCCAACTCCTCCCAGGCTCTCCCTTTTGGTAGCCATAAGTATGTTTCTATGTCTGTAACCCTGTTTCTGTTTTGTGGATAAGTTCATTTGTATCACTTTTTTAAGATTCCACATATAAGTGATATCATATGTATTTGTCTTTCTCTGACATGGCAATATTTCATTATTTTTTATGTCCATTTATCTCTTGAGTTGGTTAAGGCCAAAGGATTAGTACTGACTCATTTACATCTTTGATGGATTTAGAGCTTAATCCTCAGTGCTAAAATCATATTTGAATTTATGTATTTTAGGATAAGTGTTATCTTACTGTAATTTTTCTGTAGGCAACAGTTTCTGAAGTAATCTATATCCTTTTAGTTTAGCCACCAGAGGAGGGAAGAAATCAGCAGGAATCTTGGGAGAATAAAAGAAGATTTTATTGATATTTATCCCTAGTTTCCTGTGGCTTTGGATGATCCAGTATGTATTAGCAGAGAAACAGTAACCATCTGATATAATTGTAAAGATTTTGTGGCTGGCACACTTAATACCGGTCATTGATTAAGCAGTTTGGAAGACAGTGGGGAGAACCTAGAATTTTTTCATTTTATTTCATGGAACAGCTTTGAAAGATGAAAAAATAGGTAAGTTTAGACATTAAGAGAGCATTTTTCAAACACTAGCAAAACTCCACTAAAAAGTGGATCCTATCCGAATGAAAGGATGGTCGACTCACCAGAATGATGTTTTTGACATACCATGACCAACATTTGGTGAGCTCTTACTGTTGGTCAAGCACTGTTCTACTTTATGCATAATAAATAATTTAGTCCTCACGATTCTTTGAGGTAGCTTTGTTATGTTACCCCTTGTCAGTTTACAGATGAGGTGATTAAGGCCCAGTGGGGTTAAGTAGCTTGCTCAAGTATATCAGCAGGTAAGTGGCAGAGCTGGGATTATGAACCCAGGTGTCTGTGCTTCTAGCCACTCTCCCATGCTATTGGTTTCTCAAAGATATCATTACATCTAACCATTAGGATACTTATACCAACCTAAGAGTTAGATATTAAGAAGGCAGCATGTCATCCTAAAGTGTGGTTGTCTTTGCTGGGCTGGACTGAGGGGCCCCATGTTGCTCCCATCTTAAAAGAGTGGTGATGGTATCACTTGCCTTCTCTAGATTCATTCCAAAATATGATTCAGGGGCCCACACAGAGTTAATTCAGCATGGTGGGCTGGGGTTCTGCAATCTGCATACTTTCAGTGGTGCCCAGATGGTTCTAATGTAATGCCGGTTTCTGGTTTGCTTTCTTTGAGTGCTCTCAGTCTAGTTTTAATCCTTATGTAATACTTTCCCACACATTTCAGGCAAAGGGAACAGCAGTGCAAAGGCTCTGGAGTGGGGTGGGAATAAGATTTGCATGTTTAAAGATCAGAAAAAAGACCAGTGTGGCTGAGACTTAGTGAGAAGTGGGAGAGGAATAGAAAATGTGACCACAGGGGTCAGACCACATAGAGCCTATAGGCTATGGTATGGGTTTTGCTTTTAATACTACATAAAGTAGGACACTGTGGAGACTTAACTGCAGGGACTAGCATGGTCAAATTTAATGTCTTAACCATCAAATGAAATTCAAGCAAGTTTTTCAAAATAAAATATTTTCACTAGGCTCTCTATCTATGAGGAGATAGAAATCTGGGCTACCTTTCTGAAGATATATAAGTTTCTTTAGGTATTTCTTTCCACAAAGTTATTTTTAGCTTATGTTTTATATGCAATATCATAGGCCATTTTACTGAAAAGTTGAGACAGTTATTTCTTAGTTCTTTTTGCTTTTTTTCAACATAAAATTTGAAATTCTATGCATTAAAACCCATGTTCTTGAATATACTGTATTAGTTTTCTTTTCCTACTATAACACACTAACACAAATGTAGTCACTTAAAATACCACAGATTTTTGTCTTGCAGTTCTGTAGGTCAAAAGTCTGGCACAGATCTCACTGGGCTAAGATGAAGGTGTCATCAGCACTGTGTTCCTTTTGGGAGGCTTCAGGGGAAATTCGTTTCCTTGCCTTTTCTGGCTTCTGGAGACCACCTGTTCCTTGGCTTCTGGTCTCCTTCCTCCATCATCTGATCCAGCAATGTGAATCTCTCTGATTGTTCTTCTGTAGTCACGTCTCTCTTTGACCCTAGTTGGTAAAAGTTCTCTGCTTTTAAACACTCATGTGATTAGCAACACTCTGATAACCCAGAATAATATCCCCCATCTCAAGGTCCTCAACCACATCAGCAAAATCCCTTTTGCTGTGGAGGATGACATGTTCACTGGTTCTAGGGATTAGGATGTGAATATCGTGCGGTCTGGTGCTATTCTGTCTACCACCCTGCTGCTTCCTTTAGAAGAAAATTGCCTTCCGATTCAAGTTTTTATAAAGAAAAATTCAGTGTAACATAAAAGTTAGGAGCTGGTTTGAATCTGGTATTCTGAATGGTGATTTTTCAGTGAGGCTTTCTTCTTTCTCTCTATGAAAACAACAGAATATTTCATCATTTTCTGAAGCCTTTACCAGCCCTGTTATGCCTTAAATGTGTACAGAAGCTTCTATATTACACTTAAATTGTTTTTCTTTCAATTGTTTCCTCAACTCAAGTATTCTTTCCTCTTATTTGTGCATTATCTTGATGTCAAAGCATTTCTCAACTTGACATTTTCTTTCCAAGGTTTTAGGCTTCCATTGCACAGACTTTTTATTGCTTCACAGGACAAACTCCTCACAAAGTTTTTATTCACTACCCGATTACATCGCTTTTTGACACCAACATCATTTTAACCTCTAAAAAGTATAGATGTTTCATATGATGTACATCAAAAGGTCATAGATTAAAACAACTAAAATTTTGCTGGTTTTCTTGGTCAAGTGTCAGCTTTAAAAGGAATAGATTTGTGTTTATCTGATTTAAACCATATACACATACACATGTATATATTGTATGAACTTTCACTTGTAATCTTTACTCATTGTCTTTTCACTTGGCAGCTGACAACCTATGAACAAGACTGTCAGGTACTTAGAATTCTACTGAAAGTTTAAATATAGGTGGAAAGAATTTGAAATGTATAATCATCAACTAATATTGTATAATCATCAACCAATATTTTATAATCATCAAGGATTTTGTTATCTATTTCCAAAGACTGTGCAAGCTTCTTTTATCAAAGTTCCTATGAACTTGTTCACATAGGATTTGCATTTAGCATTATAGCTTTTTAAGCAAATCTGGTCCCTTGGACTGCAAGGAGATCCAACCAGTCTACCCTAAAGGAGATCAGTCCTGGGTGTTCATTGGAAGGACTGATGTTGAAGCTGAAACTCCAATACTTTGGCCACCTCATGCGAAGAGCTGACTCATTTGAAAAGACCCTGATGCTGGGAAAGATTGAGAGCAGGAGAAGAAGGGGACAACAGAGGATGAGATGGTTGAATGGCCTCACCGACTCAATGGATATGGGTTTGGGTTGACTCTGGGAGTTGGTGATGGACAAGGAGGCCTGGTGTGCTGCAGTTCATGGGGTTGCAAAGAGTTGGCCACGACTGAGCAACTGAACTGAACTGAACTGAAATTTGAGAAGTGCATGAGAAGTGCATGACAGTGCATGTGTATGTCTATTCTGCTTAGCAGGAAGGACCAAAAAAAAAAAACTTATTCACATGTTTTGTCATTTGATTTGCTCTGTCCCCATGTTTTTGTAAATGTTATGGCTGTTCCTTGACAAGTCTGTAATTCTTCAAACAGAATGACTATTCAAGAGAAGATTTTAATTTTCAGTGCTTGGCTTTTAAATCTTTTTTTCTCCATAAACATGCAGTTTAAATTGTGAAAATGCCAGTTTGAACTTCAGCTACTCAAATTCAGATATCAAACAAAGTCTCCTTAATGACCATGGTATTTCATCTTTGCTCAAGTCTCTACTTTTTCATGTTGTATTCAGGGAACTCTGACCTGCCTACTCTACAGCTTGAGGGATAGGAGAATCTAGTTTCTGTATCACTCCAGAGTCTACATTTTTTTTTTCTAAATCCCAGTTTTTCTGACTTTATTTTCCAAATTTTGAATGGTAGTTAAGTTCCCTTGCAGATTAGTGACATATTCTGAATCCCCTAGGAGGCAGGGTGTGTGAGAGACAGCTGATAAATGAATATAGATTGACATCATCATTGTTGGGGTCAATGGGGAAGCTGGATTATAGGAGTGGCTTTTAGAAAATCTGTTTTCTTAATCTTTTGATGAAAACATATGAATCTTTTGAAAAGTATATTTCAATATAAACTAACTCAATTTAGGAAAATATCTAGGGCTGTAAAATAGTTACTTGGTAAATTTGAAATGATGTTACTGCTCAGCTTGTGAAAATATTCAGGTCAACTTACACCAATTTGAAAATACTGTATTTGCCAACAAATGGCACAAATATATCAGAGGCCTAAAAATTGGTTTATAAAACAATCTAAACATTGCATGTGGAGTCAAGATATTTTAAGGATGTGCTTGAGGGAGTGCAAACCTTCATTTCATGGGAAAATAAAGAACTCAGTGCAAAGGAAATTGACGTTATGCCAGAAAGTTCCCTATCTGAAATATGTATACACACTGTGAAGGGGAAAAGACAGCTATCTGTCTAATGCATGACTTCTAAGTACTGAAAACAAGTCTAGACTATAGTGGGTATAACTCAATAATTAAATTCTTCTATTAACAATCTTAAGGTAATTAATTCTTATAAGTGAGAATTGATTGGGTGAAAGATGGTATAATTTGATATGGAGCATTGAAAGTTGAATAAAACATGGCCTGTGCTTTCAGGGCCATTTAATTGGAGAAAAAAGTATCCATGAAAGTAATGAGTGAACTTGATAGAGTGTTCACTGCCTTTAAAAAAGCAGAGTTCAAATATTGCGGGACTTTAGAGGGCTTCCCCGATGGCACAGACGGTAAAGCATCTGCCTGCAATATGGAAGACCTGGGTTCGATCCCTGGGTTGGGAAGATCCTTTGGAGAAGGAAATGGCAACCCACTCCAGTTCTTGCATGGAAAATCCTATGGATGGAGGAGCCTGGTCGGCTACAGTCCATGGGGTTGCAAAGAGTCGGACACGGCTGAGCGACTTCACTTTTCACTTTAGAGCATAAACAGTTACTTTTAACTGATTTTGGAAAAACTTAGTGAAATTGATATTTGAAATGGGCCTAGAAGGTTTTTTACAAATCTAGGCTTTCAGAAGGAACAGTACAGGGGAGGCTTGGAATGTTGACAGTAGAGGACGCAGTTCAGCTGCAAGTGTGAAAGGACAGAGTGAAAAACACGTGGACCAAACCGGCACTCCTGCTATGTTCCACCCGAAGACATATTTTCACTGGCTTGAAAAGTATCAAATTTTCCTTTGAACTAGTTTCCTAAATTTAAAAACCAGGAGGTTTTATATAAAAATATAGATTTCTGGGACTTCCCTGGTGGTCCAGTTGTTAGGACTCCATGCTTCCACGGTAGGGAGTGTGGGTTCAGTCCCTGACTGGGGAACTGCTCATGACTCACAGCATGGCCAAAAATTAAAAAAAAAATTTTTTTTAAATATACAGCTTCCTTCTCCCGAGACAAGAGACTCACCTTGTTCCCTGGCAGGTCAGTGGGAATTGAGGAGCAGCCGCTGCAGATGGCTTCCATCGGTTTTTCTGTCCCAATGCCTGCTCACCTCTGTTGGATTGGAGTTCCCACTACCAAGTTAAGACCAGATTGTGGAGGGTCTTGTATGAACAAATAGAAAATCTAACTTTTTGTTGTTGTTCAAAATGGATTTTGAGAGAAGGAGTGACATAACCAGAACACCGCTATGGCTATGTTATACACGCTATGCATGAGCTGTATTTCAGGTAGCTTGGAAAAGTGAGATATTAGAGGTGAGAACAATTAGAAGCTCCACAATAAGTCAGGTGAGATAAAATGAGGGTGAAACTAGGAGAGGGGCCAGCAAGAGAATTATGAAAGTGGAATTTGTAAGATTTTGTAACTGTTAATCTCTGTGAGGTTTACCAGAGGAAAGAATTCAAGGGTCTTATTTGTCTTCACCTCTCTCATCCACATAGTGCCTGCATAGTGTTGATTTGTACTTAAGGGACATTGGGGCAAACAACCCTATGAAACTTTGGGGTTTATTTATTCTAAGTATGCTAAGGATTTTGTTCACATATTATGTAGAATCTTTTCAGGATTATTCACAAAAGAATATTTTCTCTGGTCTTGGTACTGAATAGAAACATGAATGCAAGTATTGATCAGCTGTGTGGTTTTCTTTGTCTGGACACTGTGAACCGTGTAACTACTTGTACCCATCCTTTTGCTTTGGCTGATGAAGCTCAGAGCCAAATGTATGACTATTAATTTTACTGCAAGTACTTTGTGTGTTAACTTTATCCGTGGCTTATTGTGGAATTTTAAGTTACCTTATCCTTTTAGAGAGTGATCTAGGGTATAAAGGGTATATTATAATCATATTAATTGATCTCGTATATATAAATTAAATATGAATTTCCCCTTTTATGGCTTTATAAAGATTAAATAGAAAGGTCTCTGGATTTGATAAAAAGTAAAATAAGGGCAGTATTTTATGAGGATTCTCAAGGTTTGAAAATCTAGGACAAATTCATCGAGTCAAAGACAAACCAAAAAAAGTTACTTAGAAATGGGAAAATATTACAGATCTGTTATTAGGTTCATTCTTGGTTAGGGGGAAAAAAAACTTTTTCATTATAAAAGACTATCTAAAAATATGCACATCTAACATTAGCATGGTATTCATTCTGATTTGTATATAATTCTATCCTGGTGTGTGCGTGCTCAGTTGCTTTTGTCGTGTCTGACTCAATTCTATTCTGGAATTATGGTTAAAAGAAGTTTTCCAGACTTGGGAAAAAAAACAAACAAAACTGTCTTTGCCTGTAACTCAAAAGTATATTAAGGACTATAACCCACTGAAGCATCTTTCTAATAAGTAGATACTAATGTGGTAGTTGTAGTCCTTGAATATTTTTGCTTGGATTTTGAAACAATTATATATGTTCTTTCAGCATAGTTTTCACATTCTGAAACTACTGACATGATCAAAAGATGTTTCCTGTCCTTACAATGGAAAAGAGTTGAGACTATGATGAAAACATTCAAGGCAAAATATTTAAGTAGACTGAAACAATTTGATAAGTTGTTTTGGTTTATATAAAAAAACTAATTTCACCTTCAAGGACTGTAGAAACTGTTATTACTTATTTTATTTGAAATTAATACCTCTGATATCATTTCAGATTGGAGAGAAAAGCATTAAACTTGGAGTCAGGTTTATTTCAGATCAACTTCCAATGGGTCAATGACATCAGAAAACTTGGTTAATCTATCTGCAATTTACTTTCAATTTTACTTTCTAAAATGGCATGGTGTCTTTGAGGTAGGTGACTCTTCCAATTCTAACACTGTATAGTTTTTATCTCTATTATCCATATGTGGCTGAAAGATTCATGCTAGACAATTCCTCTCTATGCATAAAGAGGTCTTTTGGGTTTGAGCCTTTTGTCTTTCAAGAGCTTCCTTTTGGTTTTACATTTGTCTCTTTGCTTTGTGCCTGCCTATTTTAAATTCGACTCTATCATTGACAGCTTCATAAAGTGAGCGGAAATAGATCATGCTGAGGAGAAGGAAGATTGATTAAAGAGAAAGATGAATCAGGCTGAAGAAGAAGAAGAGGAATGTGTTGAAGCTGAGAAAATAGTTAATCAGGAGAGTAGTAAGAGAGGGTCAAGAATCATAGCCTCAAAACCTTTTTGATTTGGAAAATATTTCTTTATTTTATTGCTTTATTTAGAATTAAGTATTTGAACAAATTCCCTCAGACCATTTCTATGTGTCTAGGACCTTGGGTCAAATGTGTTTGTCTCATTTTATTCTCCTTTTGCTTATTTTATGTCTCTTACTGACTTCTGAAAACAAATTTGCCTACTCTCAATTCAAACAATCTGTTCATATTTGAATCTATTCTTGTTAAGTTATCAGAGCTGATTCCTTTGTAAGAGTCATGCTTAAAACCCCACTTAGTTTCTGGAACACACCCTCTCTTGTTTCTCATCTGACCTCCCTTACAATGCTTTTCCATTTTCATTGCTGGGTGTTTTTTTTTTTTTTTTTCTTTCATTTTTGGGATGGAATTTAAATGTTGAACTGCTCCAGGACTCCCCTCTCAGGCCTTGTATCATCTTCACCTGCTCTGATCTTTAGGTGGTCTTATCCAGTCTTCCTGTATTACATACCATCTATATGCTGAAAACTCTTAATTGTCAGAACTCCTGTAGAGACCCCAAGAGAAACCTGCTGACTATACAAAGCTGGCTTACTAAACTTGCTAAGCAAGGAGAGTCTCACCTTGACGAAACCTCAGGGGCTTCTCAAAAGGGAGACATAAGGATGGGCCCTTATAGGGTTCTAAGGGCTGGAGTTAGTCACCCAGTAGTTTGAATATGAAAGCAAGTGTATCTGGGCAGGAATTGGTCAGAATTCAGTGATTTGCTATTCAAATGCCTTCTTGTCAGCAAGACCTTCGTTGATTATCTTATGTAAAATAGAGCAACTCTATTCTGATTTTATAGTCACTCATACTGCTTTATGATTCAAAGCACTTCTCAGGGGTTCCCAGGTGGCACTAGTGATAAAGAACCTGCCTGCCAAAACAGGACACATAAGAGACTCGGGTTCTATCCCTGGGTTGGGAAGATCCCTTGGAGAAGGGGAATGGCTACCCACTCCAGTATTCTTGCCTGGAGAATCCCATCGACAGAGGAGCCTGGCAGGCTACAGTCCATAGGGTCACAAAGAGTCAGACATGACTGAGGGGACTTAGCAGACACGCTGGTGCTGCTGCTGCTCAGTCGCTTCAGTCATGTCCGACTCTGTGCGACCCCATAGATGGCAGCCCACCAGGCTCTGCCGTCCCTGGGATTCTCCAGGCAAGAATACTGGAGTGGGTTGCCATTTCCTTCTCCAGTGCATGAAAGGGAAAAGTGAAAGTGAAGTCGCTCAGTCGTGTCTGACTCTTATCGACCCCATGGACTGCAGCCTACCAGGCTCCTCCGTCCATGGGATTTTCCAGGCAAGAGCACCGGAGTGGGGTGCCATTGCCTTCTCCGAGCAGACATGCATGCAAGACCAAATAAGGTTTAGAGGAAGGGAACATAATTAGAAAAATGAGGGGAAATTTAATATTACTTGTTCATCAGTAAAATCCAATCCACAGCACTTCTCACCACTTGACCTATTTTGTATCAATTTCCTTATTATTATTGGACTCCTCCCATTGTTATGCAAAACTCCACTAGGGCAAGATTCTCACCTTTCTGGCTCATCGCTCATCGCTCACTTAGAACAAAGCCTAGTGCCTAATAAGCGTTCAGGATTCCTTTGTGGTATAAATGAATAAATGTTGCTCTTAATTAATGCTAGCTGTAATGACTAATTTTAAACATTTAATTACTTAGTAATTATTTCTCAGCTTCAATTTGGGATTAGAGTTGAAGCCATTTCAAAAGCTGCAAACACAAGTTATTCTGTTTGAGCTCGTCTTGATTTGTAGCTGGGGTCTCACTTTTCAGATGGTGAGAGTTCCAGGTGACTAGTCCAAGGCAGCAGTTTGTGGACATGAGGGATATGAACTCTTCCTTTACTTTCACAGTCTTTTTATTTTTCATGAAACTTGGTATAAAAAGGGAAGCAAATGACATTTCTTTTGTTCTTCTAATTGCCTTTCCTTTTCTCATTTCTATTTTCCTCATTCCCACAATCACCTTCCTTTCTCTTTTTAATTTTTTTTTAAAAAAAGGAAGATTAGCTCTTTAATTACCCCTTAAAAAACAATTTGATCTCATTTTAATGTGGTAGGAAAGGATGAATCACTGATTTTTATTTGTGTGAAATTCTCCAGGGCTTCCCTAGTAGCTCAGCTGGTAAAGAATCCACCTGCAAGGCGGGGACTCTGATTTGATTCCTGGATCAGGAAGATCCTCTGGAGAAGGGATAGGCTACCCACTCCAGGATTCTTGGGCTTCCCTGGTGGCTCAGCTGGTAAAGAATCTGCCTGAAATGCAGGAGACCTGGGTTTGATCCTTGGGTTGGGAAGATCCCCTGGAAAAGGGAACGGCTACCCACTCCAGTATTCTGGCCTGGAGAATTCCATGGACTTTTTCAAAGCCATGTTTCACAGTCACTATTTATTTACATAAATTTACAATGAGTTTTTAAATAGATAAGCAATGGGTTGTGTACAACTAGTGCTCTGATTTGAGAGTGAACAGCATGTGTGAAGATAAATTTCATTGTATGTGGTGTGACCACAAGATAATTTGTGTGGGTCTTCTGAAGCAGGATCCTAGGTCAGGAGATGAGATGACAGCTAGAATTGTACCTGATACTTTGAAGAAGCTTAGGATGTGCATCTTCCTTTTTTTTTTTTTTGGTATTTTTTATTTTAATTTTTATCACTTTATTAATAATACACACAGGTTAAAAAAGTTTGTTCAAAACGTTATAAGTCAAGAGGCTTATAATGCATAAAGTAACAACAACAGCTGATCTGCTGCATGTTCCACTCTTGTAGAAAGTCTTAATCCCCAGTTATAACTGTTTTGACAGTTTAGCAGAATTTTTGTCTTAATAATTAATTTCATTTGTAAAAATAATATGCTTATATTATTGTTTCTTGATATATCAACTCTAGATTCTATCTTTTGACTTTCTGTTATGTTAGGTAGGCATTTTGCTCTCCTATATCACTCTTCCAAATCCCTTCCCTTATACTTCCAGTAGAGTTGTGTTAGTCACTCAGTTGTGTCAGACTCTTTGCAACCCCATGAATTGTAGCCTTCCATGCAGAGTTACATCTTAATAAAACCATAATCACCTACAAGAACATAAGTCTGAAAATATACTCTGATAGTCAAGTAGTATGTTATGATTACAATTCCTTCTCAACTTTTTGCTTCTCCTATAGTTAATACTTACTTTATTCTTTTCCTGTAGTTAGCAATTATCTAATATATTTCTTGATAGTTATCTCTAACTTTTAAAATGATATATCAGATCTCTCATTAGAACCATGTGTGCATGCGTGCATGCTGAGTTGCTTCAGTCATGTCCAACTCTTTGAGACCCTATGGACTATAGCCCACTAGCCTCCTCTGTCCATGGGATTCTCCAGGCAAGAATACTGGAGTAGGTTTTGGTGCCCTCCTCCAGCAGATCTTCTTGACCCAGGGATGGAACCAAGTCTCCTGTATCTCCTGCAATGCAGGCAGATTCTTTTTACTACTGAGCCACCAGGGAAGCCCCGTTAGGACTAGTTCAGATGACCATTATATCTACTACTGCGGGCAAGAATCCCTTCAAAGAAATGGAGTAGCCCTCATTGTCAACAAAAGGGTCTGAAATGCAGTACTTTGGTGCAAACTCAAAAATCACACAATAATCACTGCTTGTTTCCAAGGCAAACAATTCAATATCACAGTAATCCAAGTTTATGCCCAATCACTAATGCTAAAGAAGCTGAAGTTGAATGGTTCTGTGAAGACTCACAAGACCTGCTAGAATTAGCACCAAAAAAGATGTTCTTTTCATCATATGGGGCTGGAATGCAAAACTAGGAAGTGAAGAGATACCAGGAGTAATAGGCAAGTTTGACCTTGGAGTACAAAATGAAGCATGGCAAAGGCTGGCAGAGTTTTCTAAGAGAATGCACTGGTCATAGCAAACACCCCTTTCCAACAACACGAGAGGACTCTACACGTGGACATCACCAGATGGTCAACACCAAAATCAGATTGATTATATTCGTTGCAGCCAAAGCTGGAGAAGCTCTATACAGTCAGCAAAAACAAGACCAGAGTCTGACTGTGGCTCAGATCATGAACTCCTTATTGCAAAATTCAGACTTAAATTGAAGAAAGTAGGGAAAACCACTAGACCATTCAGGTATGACCTAAATCAAATCCCTTATGATTATATGATGAAAGTGAGAAATAGATTCAAGGGATTAGATCTGATAGAGTGCCTGAAGAACGATGGAAGGAGGTTTGTAACATTGTACAGGAGGAGGTGATCAAGACCATCCCCAAGGAAAAAAAAATGCGAGAAGGCAAAGTGGTTGTCTGAGGAGTCCTTACAAATAACTAAGAAAAGAAGTGAAGCAAAAGTTAAAGGAGAAAGGAACGATATATCCGTTTGAATGCAGAGTTCCAAAGAATAGCAAGGAGAGATAAAACCTTCCTAAGTAAACAATGCACAGAAATAGAGGAAAACAATAGAATGGGAAGGACTAGAGATCTCTTCAAGTAAATTAGAGATACCAAGGGAACATTTCATGCAAAGATGGCCACAATAGAGGATAGAAATGGTATTGATGTAACAGAAGCAGAAGATATTAAAAGAGGTGGCAAGAATACACAGAAGAACTATGCAAAAAAGGTCTTAATGACCCAGATAACCACGATGGTATGATCACTGAACTGGAGCCAAACACCCTGGAGTGCGAAATCAAGTGGGCCTTAGGAAGCATCACTATGAACAAAGCTAGTGGAGATGATGGAATTCCAGCCCAGTTATTTCACATCCTAAAAGATGATGTTGTGAAAGGGCTGCATTCCATATGCCAGCAGATCTGGAAAACTCAGCAGTGGCCACAGAACTGGAAAGGGTCAGTTTTCATTCCAATCCCAAAGAAAGGCAATGCCAAAGAATGTTCAAACTCTGCACAATTGTAATCATTTCACACACTAACAAAGTAATGCTCAAAACTCTCCAAGCTAGGCTTCAACAGTACGTGAACTATGAAATTCAGATGTTCAAGCTGGATTTAGAAAAGGCAGGGGAAACAGGGATCAAATTGCCAATATCCACTGGGTCATAGAAAAAGCAAGAGAATTCCAGAAAGACATCTTCTGCTTCACTGACTATGCTAAAGCCTTTGACTGTGTGGATCACAACAAACTGTGTAAAATTCTTAAAAAGATGGGAATACCAGACCACCTGACCTGCCTCCTGAGAAATCTGTATGCAGGTGAAGAAGCAATAGTTAGAACCGGACATGAAACAAAGGACTGGTTCCAAATTGGGAAAGGAGTATGTCAAAGCTGTATATTGTCACCCTGCTTATTTAATGTATAAACAGAATATATTTCATGTGAAATGCAGGACTGGATGAAGCACAAGCTGGCATCAAGATTGCCGGGAGAAATATCAATAACTCCAGATGTGCAGATGACACCACCCTTAAGGCAGAAAGCAAAGAGGAACTAAAGAACCTCTTGATGAAAGTGAAAGAGAGTGAAAAAGCTGGCTTAAAACTCAATATTCAAAAAACAAAGATCTTGGCATCCAGACCCATCACTTCATGGCAAATAGATGGAGAAACAATGAGAGGCTTTATTTTCTTGGGCTCCAAAATCATGGCAGGTGGTGACTGCAGCCATGAAATTAAAAGATGTTTGCTCCTTGGAAGGAAAGCTATGACAAACTTTGAAAGCATATCATAAAGCGGTGGTATTACTTTATCGACAAAGATGCATCTAGCCAAAGCTATGGTTTTTCCAGTAGTCATGTATGGATGTGCGAGTTGAACCATAAGGAAGGCTGAGCACAAAAGAATTGATGCTTTTGAACTGTGGTGTTGGAGATGACTCTTGTGAGTCCCTTGGACTTCCAGGAGATCAAATCAGTCCATCCTAAAGGAAATCATTCCTGAATATTCATTGGAAGGACTGATCCTGAAGCTGAAGCTCCAATACTTTGACCATTATGTCTACTACAGTTGGCAAGATTTCCTTAGAAGAAAAGGAGTAGCCTTCATAGTCAATAGGACAACTGCTGCTGCTACTGCTGCTAAGTCACTTCAGTAGTGTCCGACTCTGTGCGACCCCATAGACGGCAGCCCACGAGCCTCCACCGTCCCTGGGATTCTCCAGGCAAGAACACTGGAGTGGGTTCAGAGCTGAATAATTCCAAGTACTATCATTCACTCTGGAATTGTGTAATATTGTGGTATTATAAGTATCAATAATTTATACTAGTCTCCTATTGCATTTCCATATGACTTTTAGAATCAACTTGTCGGTTTCTACAAGAAAAGAAACTAGCTAGAATTTTGTTTGGGATAGCTAAACCTATTGATCACTTTGAGAAATCCTGTCTTGCTGGCATCTTAATATTTAACTTTCAAATCTCATAACAAGGTTTATCTCTCCATTATTTATATCCTCTTTAATTTTTATCAGTATTGGTTTGTAGTTTTCAGTGTAGAGCTCTTACACATCGTTTGCCAGACATTTTTAATATTATCTAAATGATTTTTTTTTGGTAAAATTTTGATTTTAATTGTTTGAAATACCATATGGAAATACAATTGACTTTCTGGGCATCCTGAAACTTACTAAATTCACTTATTAGTTATAAAAGCAATTCTGTCGATTTTATTGCATTTTACACTTAGATGATCAATGCTATCTGTGAATAAAGGCTTTTAATTTTTTGTTTCCAATAGAAATGCCTTTTATTTCCCTTTCTAACCTTATTGCACTGTCTAGAACACCTAGTGTTGTTGACTAGAAATAGTGAGAGTGAACATCCTTGTGCTGTTTTTAATCTCCGGGGGTGAAGCATTCAGTCTTTCTTCATGAAGTATGTTGGTGATAAGTTATTGATAGACAGCCTTTATCAGATTGAGGTAATGCCCTTCTATTCCTAGTGTGCCAGAACTTTTATGAGGAATGGGTGTTGGATTTTATTGAATGCTTTCTCAGTGTTTACTGAAATGACAATACGTTTTTCCTTTTTGTCCTTTAGTATTATGAAATACATTGATTAGTTTTAAAATGTTTAAACAACCTTATGCTCTTGGGCTAAACACTGTTTGGTCATGATGAATTTATACTTTTGAATATATTGTTGATTTAATTTTCTAAAGTTTGCTTAAAATTTTTGCATATATTTTCATGGACAATATGGTCTGTAGGTTTTTATTCCCTTGTAATATCTCTTTCAGGTTTTAGGATCAGGGTAATGCTGGCCTCATAGAATGATTAGAAAATATTACCTTCTCTTCAATTTTGTAGAAAATTTTGTACAGAATTGGATTTTTCCTTAAATATATCTCCAAATTCATTATTTCCCCAGTGAAGCAATCTGGATCTGGAGTTGCCTTTGTGAGACAACTTTTAATTAGAAAATTAAATTTCCATAATAGGTTCAGTACTGACATTATTTATTCTTGGTGATTTTGGTACTTTGGGATAGCTAAGAAATGTTTCCATTTCATTTAAGTTTTTAAACTTACCTACATAAAGTTATTCGTAATATTAAATTGTTATTCTTTTACTGTCTGTAGTCACCTTTTTCATTTCTGATATTGACAATTTGTGTCTTATCTCCTTATTTTCTGATCAGTCTGACTGAACATTTATGAATTTTATCTTAAAGTATATTTCCTATAGGCAGCATAAATTGAGTCTTGCCTTACTTAATCAATATGATAATCTTTGACTTCTAACTGGTAATATTTATATTTAATGTGATTATCGATATTGTTAGATTTAAATTTATCATCTTATGATTTGTTTTCTATTGTTTTATTTGTTCTTTGTTCACCTTCTCATATTATTAGTTCTCTAGATTTAATTGAGTATTTTTCATGATTTTGTTTTACCCACTTTTCGGCTAATTAGTTATAACTTTTTTTTCCCCTAGGGTTGGATCTCTTTTTTAATTAACTTATTTTGTAATTGAAGGATAATTGCTTTATAGAATTTTTGTTTTCTGTCAAACCTCGGCATGAATCAGCCATAGGTATACATATGTCCCTTCCCTCTTGAACCTCCCTCCCATAACTAAAAAGTTTTTGTTATTTTAGCACTTGATTTAGGGTTTATAGTATATCACAGACTACTGTCAAGTGATAGCATACCACCTTGTGTGTATTGTGTACTGTAGAGTATGAGACTCTTAAAATGATGTACTTCCATTTCTCCCCTTCTGACCTTTGTGCTATTGTTGTCACATATTTTAGTGTTATGTTTATTATAAACTTTACCATGCATTATTATTCTTTTTGTTTAAATGTTTAATTATCTTTAAAAGAGATTTAGGTAATAAGATTAAGTCTTCATATTTTCCCAGGTAGTTAGCATTCCTGTATTCTTCAGTCCTTTGCTAGATCCACCTTTTCATTTAATATCATGTCTCTCCACCTGAAGGAATTCCCTTCATGTTTTTTATAAGTGAGTCTGCTGGCTCAGTGGTAAAGAATCTGTCTGCCAAGAGACAATCTGTCTGTCTGTCCAGGTGACACAGGAGATACAGGTTTGATCCCTGGGTCTGGAAGATCCCCTGGAGGAGGAGATGGCAACCCACTCCATTATTCTTGCCTGAAAAATTCCATGGATAGAGAAATCTGGTGGGCTACAGTCCATGGGGTCTCAAGGAGTTGGTCATGACTGAGCAACAGAGTATGCATGCTGGTAATGTATTGTTTCAGATTTCACATATTTAAAAATGTCATTTTGTTTTGCCTTCATTTTTGAGAGATTTTTGCTGGACATGGTCTTCGAGCATCTAGCACTGTCTATTAAGAAATCTGACTCTATTCTAATTCTTGTTAAATGTACCTCTGGAAGCTTTTCGGATCACATCTTTATCTCTGATTCCTGGAAAAATTATAGTGATGGACCTTGGTATCTACCTTCTTCTTGGCAGAATTTCCTGACCTTTCCACTTCAAGACTAGCAACTTTAGTTCTGGGAAATTTTGTATTTCCTTCACAATTGTCAGTCTTCTAATATTTCTTGTTTTCCCTCTCCTGCAAGTATTAATTCATTCTTGGCTTCCTTGATTGACTCTCTATGACTTATCATTTCCCCTCTTAAAAAAAACAAAAAACAAAACCTGAGTGTGTGTGTGTGTGTGTGTGTGTGTGTGTGTGTGTATTTGTGACTTATTTTTTTTTCTGGTCAGTTTCTGGGGAATTTAATTTCTGATCACTTTTATAAATTTTGTATTCATTTGTTTATTTATTTTTACTGCTATTATTTTAATGTTCAAAAGTTCTTTCTGATTTTAAAATTTTCTTTTAAACATTCTTTTCTCATTTTTATTTTTTGCACCATGCTTTACTTTTTTCTATTTTAATCTAGTCATTTTATTTATGTTTAGAACTTTTATTCTCTCATTGTCTATTTTGTCTGCATGGATGCTTTTTTACTGCTTGCTTATCCTATTCATTCTGTTATCTTTCCTCAGTTATTAGTGAGACTTGCTTGGCTGTTCTCTCATATTTAATAGTGAGACACTATGAATTGAAATGTTATCACTTGAGTGTCTGAGGGGCATGCCTTCAGGCAAGGTGCTTTTTTGAGGGCCGACTTACTTGGGGACACCTAATTGTCCTTGTGGAAATATTTATTCATACTTTTTACTTTAGGCAATTTCTTTTCTCCAGAAAATAATCTCTCAGTTTTCATCATGGGAGGAATAGCCTGGCTACAGATTTGGGAAAACCAAAGAGGGGTATGGGGGAGCCTCCCATGATTCATATGCAGACTTCTTTTCAGTCTCATTTTTCATTTTGCCCTTTACTGTACCTGATGTGCAAACTCCTTTTTAATTTTTTTCTGAGAACAAAGCCGCAGGCTCCTGTCTGAGATGGGCTGGTTTTGTATAAGTCAGCTGGTATGTAGGTGTTACCTAACCCCATGTGATGGAGAGGAACAAGGGAGGTTTGAGCTCCACATACCGTTGTTAACCGATCTTGTATTGTAACTCTTAGCCTCTTCCACTTCTCTGTGGTACCCATGGTCGTGGTAGTACTTTCTTAGAAGCAAATTGGCTTGCTTCTTGAGGTATCTCTGGCAGGTGCTTTTTTAAAATGCACTGAATCAATTTCTGCTCATCCATTCCAATGAAAACTCTTGTCTGCTATCTCTACACTTCTATTCTCATTATCCATGTGGGTTGATATATATATATATATATTTTAATTTTAAAGAGTCATGTTCCAGCCGTCACTGGCAGTTAAATTAGTTTGTTTTAAAAGACTGCACTAGAGTTGAGTTAGTTTAAATTGCCCTAAAGACTTCTGGCTATATTTAAAAGAAATCCAGTCCAAGAAGACACAGAGAAAGAGATTTTCTTCATCATCTACTGCATGTTATGTTTTGAACAATGCACTTAAATCTTTGTATGTTAGATAGCTTTATCTCCCTTTTAAAAGTGAGGAAACAAAGGCTTGTTAAGTTAGCAAACTTTCTCCAAGCTACAAAAGAGACAACCACCTTTATAAGTGATGCAGTTTCAGATCATTCTCTATATACTAGTGCTTCTCAACTCCTAGGGCAACAAGTTGGCCCTAGGAGCAAATTGACCATCCTGGTTTAGGCATACAAAATCCCATATGCCAGTCCAAGGCAAAATGTTATGTTTCTGGTTGCATGTTAACATCACAACAGAGAATTTTTCTAAAAAAAAAAAATGCTGATTCCTGGGTCTCACCTTTCCAAGAATCTGATTTAATGACTCTGGGGTGAGACCAGAACTACTTGATTCAAATATTCAAAACACTACCTTATATCATGCTGCCACTCAGGAAGTCAGTAGCCTGAATTCTACCATCTTTTGATGTTATGTAAACCATTAAGTTCAAGAGTTATCAGTATATGTAGCCTGACAAAAGAGTAGCCTCTAGATAGGTGTTGTTAGCCAAACTGGCCTGCTGCCAACTGTACAGAAAGTTTTATTGGATTACACCCACACCCATGACATCGTCTATGGCTACTTTCTTGCAGTTGCTGTGGCTGCAGAGTTGAGTAGTTCGAGACTATTGGGTCCATAAATCCTGAAGTATTTGCACACTGGTCTTTTACACAAAAAGAATTTCTGACTCCTGCTCAACCCTAACATCACTCAAAACCCAAACCAAACCAAACCAGACCCACCTTACTCTAAGTGCAACTGAACCCTCAGGAAAAGAATTCTTCCTTGACTCATGCTAAAGTTCTGAGGCCTGAGGTGGAAAGGGAGTTGTGAAATGCCATTCAGATTTGATGTCTGTATATACCCTGGGGATCCTGTTAAAATGCAGATTCTTTTTCAGCAGCATGGGGTGGGGCCGGAAACCCTGCACTTCCAACAAGCTTGAAGGTGGTGCTAAGGTTCCTGCTCCAGGGACACAGTTGGAGAAACAAGATTGTAGGCTACTGGCTGCTTATCATAGCAGGGAGTGAAGGCACCTAAAACCACAATGACAGCTGTTTGGCCATAGCAAAAACAGCTGCTGCCCACTGACCATATCTGTGGGCCAGGTAAGACAAACGAGGAAGAGCACCATAGTGTGGGAGAGAAGCAGGTCTTTAATGTCACTTTAGAACACTGGCTCTCACAGTGAGGAGAGCCAGCATCACCATCAGGGTGCAGCATCTTAGGTGGTCAGCTTTGTATCCAGTTCTGGGCTGGGAAATCCTGGAAAGGCACAAGTTGCTGTGCTAAAGTGGGATAAGTCAAGTAACGAAAACTTCCCTGTTTGCCAGGGGCAGTGTTCCTCTGATACTCTGAAGGAGGGTAGTAGGATTGGGAGTGTCATGCAGACCTGAGGTACCACAAGTTTCTGACTAAATCAAAGAAAGTGCAACCCTACCCAGAGTAAAACAACACTTAAAAAAAATACATATACATATATATATATATATTTTTTAGCTGTGCTAGGTCTTCATTGCTGCACACAGGCTTCCTCTAGTTGCAGAGAGAGGGGGCTACTCTTGGTTTCAATGTCTGAGCTTTTTATTGCAGTGGCTTCTCTTGTTGCAGAGCATGGGCTCTAGAGAAGGACAGCTTCAGTAGTTACTGCACAAGGGCTTGGTAGTTGCAGCTCTCGGGCTCCAGAATTCAGGCTCAGTAGTTGTGGCACATAGGTTTGTAACTCTTTGGCATGTGGGATCTTCCCAGACCAGGGATAGAAACAGTGTTCTCTGCATTGCAAGGTGAATTTGTAACCACTGGACCACCGGGGAAGCCCCAAACAGTATTTTTTTAACCAAAAGAAAAGAAAACTCTGGGTACGTAATTCACACACATACACACACATAATCATATGAAATGCCAAATAATGTATAAACATGTTGATTTCCCCAAGCCTTCACCCCACACTGATTATTACATATTTTGAAAACAAATTCAGTAAATGAAAAATAGTATCTTATTATTTTAATTGATATTGTTTCAACATGGGAACATTATATATAAAAGTAATGTGTATCCATTTAGAAATGATCAAACAATTTAAAAGTATATGCCATAAAAATTTAGTTGCTTTAAATCCTAACAATTTGGTATATAAAGTTTGATAGGTGTAGAAATATCTATTTATATAACTAGACTCATTTTATAGCCTGCTTTGTTCAAGATAATAACTTTTTGATCAGGTAGACCTGGATTTGGATAACTGTGTCATTCATTGGCTGGATAAACTTGGAAAATTATGTAAATTCTGTTAACCTCTGTAAAATGCACCAATCATATGTTGATAGATATGTATGTCTTATATATACCTGTGTGTGTATATATATACACCTATGCCCCCAACTTCTCTTTTGCATTTCTAGTGTTTTTTTTTTTTTACATATATTCATTCTAACTTTTATGTGGTCAAATCAATTCAACTATTTTCAAGTATTGTCTAAGATTTGGGGTTTTGTTTTCCATATCTTTTTAGTGTAGAATACACATTATTAGTGTTTATGTTGATGTTTTGATAAAGAGCCTTTTAGGTTTTGGAAGATTGAAACTTCCTGGAGTTTGACTAAGGAGACTTGATTTTCATCCTTTTGTTACCAGAAGGATATACAGCAATACAGCTGATACTTTTTCAAGTTATAGATCTGAAGTCCTTGAAGTCCTGCTAGAGCTCTGGGGTGGGTCCTTGACAGATATACCTTGGCAAATCTCAGAGAGGCTTAGAAGTAACTGGTGTATTTTTCAGAATTTAGGACATACGATGTCCTGATTCTAAGCACACTTAATCCAAAAGTATTTAGAAAAAATTTTACCGTAAGGAAATGTGGATTTGTTGACAGCCTCATGATCAAACTGTCTCCCAGTGAAATACAATGGTTATTTCCCAGTGAATTACAATGGGACTGTGATGCTGAAGGAGTGAAAACAGAAAGATGCCTTGATCTTCACCACCAATTTCAGGCCAAGATTAAAAGTGAAAGATGCCTCTGAGGGTCTGAGTCAGAGTGAAGCAGCATCTATCTGTACCACAGCTTTTGTCTGTCATCTTTTATTGGCCAAGTGAAGATGCTGAGAATGAATGTGGTTGGAGTCACTGTAATGATAGACCATCAACAGTATGGTTGAACTTGCTTTAACCTTGGTGGTTTCTTGCTATTACTTTGTCAGTCAAGGTGTTTGACACCATGTCCTTCAGTTACTTGAAGTGACCTCAACACCACCTTGTTAAACTTTTCCTTTCATTTCTAGTAAAACATTTTCTCTTTTTTTAAAGTTTGTGTTTGGTATAGAATTCTGGAGGACAACCTTACCTACAAAATTATTCTTTAAAAAATAGCATATATATTTTTAAATTTCTAATAAAGTTTAAACACCTGCTGCTTGCCATTTGACATTTTCACCAACATGAGCATTATTAAGTTTCTGTTAAGTTTTAAGTGTTTTCATGTGACCTACAGAAAGCCTTGAATGTTGATAACTTTGTTTAAATGCACACTGCAAACTTTCAAGGAAAGCAAATAAAAGTAAATACTATTTCTCTTGACAATTGAGATGCACAAAAAGCCTTGACAATGGTTTTAGTGTACAAGGAAACAAGAATCACTGAAGTTATGACTAAGCAGATCCTACTAAAGCAAGAACACTGAGTTTAGTGCTAATAAAAACATTCTCACTTGAGGTACTTGTAGCTTGCAAGTTATTAAAGCCAAACCATTACCTTTTATTATCTACTCAAAACCTTTTATTATCTGTTCAATGTACTGCATTAGGGTTTGTGGAAAGAGTAGACATATTTTATAGTTTCATAAATTCTTCTGATTTTATTTGTCAATATTTTCTATTTTGAGGTGCAATATTTTTATTAGCCTAGTGCAATTAGCTTTCAACAGCATTTTTAAATTATTATCTGTGCTGTAATAAAAAAAGTAAGAGTTTATTATTCCTGTCTACTCTATTAAATTTACTCAACATTTAAATACATGACATCAACATATTCCATAAAGAAGAAAATAAATCTTCACTCACACGATATCTAATGGATATGATTTTGTTATTCATAATGATCTTTTTGTGTTTGATATATATAATTTGCCTTTGAGAGTTATTTATTTATGCTTGTGAGTTCTTAACCAACGTTATCTCTCAGACCTTCCCTAACCAGGACTAACAGAGAAGGAAAAACAAATCATTCATAACAGTTAACACAGTGAATTAGCTGAGGGGGTCAGTCAGCTACGAGATGTGGACCTCATCTACCCTACTACCTTGTTCTATCAGGATGTGAGCGCAGTCACACTCGTTCACTCATTCATGAAAGTATTATCTGCAGCTGCTTTGGGGCTTGTGACAGAGAGCTACCATCCACAAATCCCAAAATATTTGCTATCTGAACCTACAGAAAAAGTTTGCCAGTCCCTTAGTTTAATTGCTTTTTTGGAGGTTAGTACACTTAGCCACCAAGATTATGCTTTGATTTCTTAAGTTCGGGGCTTCTCTGATAGCTCAGTTGATAAAGAATCTGCCTGCAATGCAGAAGACCCCAGTTTTATTCCTGGGTTGGGAAGATCCACTGGAAAAGGGAAAAAGCTACACACTCTAGTATTCTGGCCTGGAGAACTCCATGAACTGTATAGTCCATGGGGTCGCAAAGAGTCAGACAGGACTGAGTGACCTTCATTTTCACTTTACGGCTTCCCACATAGCTTGGCTGGTAAAGAATCCGCCTGCCATGCAGAAGACCCTGGTTCCATTCCTGGGTTAGGAAGATCTCCTGGAGAAGGGAGAGTTTTGCTTTAACGTTTAGAGTCTTAAGTTTTGTTTATTTTCAAAAAATGGTACTTATTTCTCTGTTTTTGAATGAGTGATACACGTATATGGTGTAAAATTCAATATCTACAAAGGGAGGGTGCAGTGAAAAGGAAGCCTCTCCTCCATTCTTTGATTTCTTGCTCCCTTACTGAAAGACCACCATTGTTACTTGTTTCTTGTTGTGTCTTTCCAGAAATATTTTTGTCTATATAAGCATATCATTGTAATCATACTTTGGAACAGATAACAATATATACCCTCTTTTCTGCTTTTTTCTTTTTTTTTACTTAATTTATTTATTTTAATTGAAGGCTAATTACTTTATAATATTGTGCTGGTTTTTGCCATATATTGACATGAATCAGCCATGGGTGTACATGTGTCTCCTGTTCTGAACCCCCCTCCCATCTCCCTCCCCATCCCATCCCTCTAGGTTGTCCCAGTGTACCAGTTTGAGTGCCCTGTTTCATACATCGAACTTGGACTGGTCATCTATTTCACATATGGTAATATACATGCTTCAATGCTATTCTCTCAAATCATCCCACCCTCGGCTTCTCCCACAGAGTCCAAAAGTCTGTTCTTTGCGTCTGTGTCTCTTTTGCTGTCTTATATATAGGGTCATTGTTACCATATTTCTAAATTCTATATATATGCATTAATATACTGTATTGGTGTTTTTCTTTCTGACTTACATCACTCTGTATAATAGGCTCTGGTTTCATCCACCTCATTAGAATTGACTCAAATGCATTCTTTTCTATAGCTGAGTAATGTTCCATTGTGTATATGTACCACAAATTTCTTACCACAACTACCATTCATCTGCCGATAGACATCTAGGTTGCTTCCATGTCATAGCTATTGAAAACAATGCTGCGATGAACATTGGGGTACACGTGTCTCTTTCAATTCTGGTTTCCTTGGTGTATGTGCCCAGCAGTGGGATTGCTGAGTCATATGGCAGTTGTATTTCCTGTTTTTTAAGGAGTCTCCATACTGTTCTCCCATAGTGGCTGTACTAGTTTGCATTCCCACCAACATTGTAAGAGGGTTCCCTTTTCTCCACACCCTCTCCAGCATTTATTATTTGTAGACTTTTTGATAGCAGCTATTCTGACTGGCGTGAGATGGTACCTCATTGTGGTTTTGATTTGCATTTCTCTGATAATGAGTGATGTTGAACATCTTTTCATGTGTTTGTTAGCCATCTGTATGTCTTCTCTGGAGAAATGTCTGTTTGGTTCTTTGGCCCATTTTTGATTGGGTTGTTTATTTTCCTGGAATTGAGCTGCAGCAACTGCTTGTATATTTTGGAGACTAATTCTTTGTCAGTTTTTTCATTTGCTATTATTTTCTCCTGCTCTAAAGGTTGCCTTTTCACCTTGTTTATAGTTTCCTTCGTTGTGCAAAAGCTTTTAAGTTTAATTAGGTCCCATTTGTTTGTTTTTGCTTTTATTTCCATTACTCTGGGAGGTGGGTCATAGAAGATCTTGCTGTGGTTTATGTCAGAAAGTGTTCTGCCTATGTTTTCCTCTAGGAGTTTTATAGTTTCTGGTCTTACATTTAGATCTTTAATCCATTATGAGTTTATTTTTGTGTATGGTGTTAGAAAGTGTTCTAGTTTCATTCTTTTACAGGTGGTTGGCCAGTTTTCCCAGCACCACTTGTTAAGGGGATTTTCTTTTCTCCATTGCATATTTTTGCCTCCTTTTTTAAAGAGAAGATGTTCATAGGTGTGTGGATACATCTCTGGGCTTTCTGTTTTTTTCCATTGATTTATATCTCTGTCTTTGTGCCAGAACCATACTCTCTTGATGACTGTAGCTTTGTAGTATAGTCTGAAGTCAGGCAGGTTGATTCCTCCAATGCATTTTTCTTTTTTTTTTTTAAACAAATCTTAATTGTCTTAGAGATTGTTCTGTAATCATATACAAAGAGCTACATTTTATTTTAAATAAATAATAATACTCCATTATATTGTTTAGTTATAATTTAGCACCTTATTAAGAGACATTTTGTTTATGGCAGTTTTTACAGTTATAAATTCTGTAAAACTTTTTTGACATATATATTTTTATATCATATAGATATAGATATATGCATTTATATATATTTATGACTGAATACTACTCAGCCATAAAAAATGAAATTTTGTCATTTGCAGTGACAGGAATGGACATGGAAGACATTATGCTAAATGAAATAAGTCAGAAGAAGATAAATACTGTCTGATATCATTTGTATATGAAATTATTATTAGAAGAGTTTTCTTTTCCTATAACCAGTCTCTCTGTATTCCCTTTGGCTTTAACAAAGAAATACACCCTTTCCTAGAAGTTGAGTGGGTTGATTACTCTCTTCTCTGTCACTTGAAGGGGACTGCTTCTGAGCTTCAGAACTAGAGAGTGTTATCTTTACTTCCTGTCACAGTTTTGTTACTGTATAAAACGCACAACCTTCCTTTTAGGGACCTATGATTTAACACATCTGTATCCACATTGTGAGTGGATATGAAAGGGGAATAGCATTCAATATACGGAGGTATATTGAAACACATTTTTATCATGAAAATATTTTTTAATAAAAAATCTTTTGTACATATCTAAATATATAAAACAGACATATTTGAAAAATGGACTTTAGAAGAAACCACTTAGGATCTTATGAAGTTGAATATTGTAAAGTTTTATCACTTCTAAAGAGCTCAAATAAATCCTTGTAGAAGAATGAGGACTTGGTTGCCAGAACTAGCAGTGAGGGGGTTTTCACATATAAGTACCATGACCAGATTCTGGTGAGTGACCTGATTGAACCCCCAGATCTAATTTGACACCCAGAGACCCCATTTATCTCAGCCTAATAATCAGGAAAAAGTAATGATGCTTTTTAGATTTGAAATAACTTACTGATTATGAATAGGTTATGCTGATTAATTTTACTTAAAGAAAAGTGTACTCAGATCATCCAGTACAAAACTAAAATAATCTTTTATGATGGTATCTTTTAAGGATTCATTTCTTTAAGTCTGATCATCTAACCGTATAGGTGTACATTTTGCAACTAATTCATATTGGAGGGTTTACCATGGATGTTTTTTGCTGAGAGTTAGTTACTATATTTACAGCTGGGTATAACGGAATAGGGTGGGGCTTCCCCAGTGGCTCAGATGGTTAAGTATCTGCCTGTGATGCAGGGGACATAGGAGACGTGGCTTCGATCCCTGAATTGGGAAGTTCCCCTGGAAAATGGCATGGAAACCCCCTCCAGTATTCTTGCCTTGAGAATCCCATGGACAGAGGAGCCTTGTGGGCTACAGTCCATAGGGTCACAAAGAGTCCTGCACGACTGAGCGACTAAGCATGCACTCATGCAGTAATGAAATAGGATAGGTTTCTAACTGGGCTAGGCTTGTCCCCAGACGCCTATGCTTCAAGGTGAATATGGTACTTATTTCCAGAGTGTCAATTTTTCTTGAAAAGTTTATTAATTATAAAATCACATAATTAATAAATTTAATTATTTAATATAAAAGTAAGTGTATGTGCATATGTGTGTGTGTGTATAAAGAAATAATAGAAAAAGCAATCTGGAAATATTAAACAAGTGTGATCTAGGTAATGCATTTTCAACTGAAGCAATATAGTGCCAAAGGGGTTGAGATTGTTTCTTGGGAGGTCAAAAATATACCTTTTAGCTATATAGGCATACATGTAGTACATAAACAGATACTTAATGTATCTGCAGTACTAAACCTTTGGATGTGGGTTGGCAATTAGGACAAAGTGTCTAAGTTTGTTTTAGGAGTGTGCTATTAAAAAAAGTTTGAGAAACACAGTTCTAGGTGAAAGGCATATTCTTGTGTCTTGTACTATTCTTGCAATTTTTCTTAAGGTTTGAAATGGGATGCCCTGATCATGATGAAACTTTGTTTTCATCCTGCTTCTTCAATGGTTGGTGCTTGATAGCACTGAATGAGGTAGATTTAATTTATAATTAAAGGTGGCTAAACATTTAAAAGGGCTTCCCTGGTAGCTCAGCTGGTAAAGAATCCACCTGCCATGCAGGAGACCTGGGTTCAATCCCTGGGTTAGGAAGATCCCCTGGAGGAGATCATGTCAACCCACTCCAGTATTCTTGCCTGGAGAGTTGGCAAGGAGAGAGGAGCCTGGCGGGCTGCAGTCTATGGAGAGTTGGATACGACTGAGTGACTAAGCACTGCACAGCACAAACATTTTAAGAAAATGTTTTTAATGGTTTTATCGCAAGCAGAAATAGCGCCTTATTGGTTGTTAGTTGCTTTGAGAGCCTAGAGAAAGAGAAAGTAACACAAGAGCACAGCTGGAAGATTGGGTGCCTGAGATGGGCCATCTGAGATGGTGCAGTTGAGCCCAAAGAGCCATACCATGTAATACCCACGTACTGGCAGTCGGTGTAAAGGAGCAGAATGTGAGTTCTCTGTTGTCTGCAGATGCTCTATGCCATTTTTTTTTCTGAAATAGTTTTGCTTCTTTTGAACCAAATATTTAAACTTTCGATTATACACTAAAAAATTTAGTTCTTACAGATCAGTTCAACTTGCTGCAATTGTACCCAAACATTTTGCCTTCATGTATAATTCTATGTAGAAGGTCCTCCTTTTTTAGCTGGTTCCTGATTGACATGTTTGTATCCCAAGCCTGAATCTGTGAGTGTGGGTACTGTGTTTTTAACGTCATTCTTTATCCATCTTCTTAAAGTATAACCATTTAAAATTAAGCCTTCAACTGTGCTAACACATTCAGTGAGGAAAAAGAAATACTTTGAAGTACAGGATAAAACCATTAAAAATAAAATAAATAATGAGAAAAATTCACAGCAACCGGAAATCACCAAATGTGAAACAAACTTGACATTGTTTCTAAAACTCCTCATAATAAGCTTGGGAATAACTAATATGTTAGCATCAGGCCAACTGTAACTACTGAATGAGGTGACAGGTAAAAATATATAATACATTAAAAAATTTAAATAAGGGGTTGTCATCACAGAAACGCAGGTGAACCTAAGCCTTGTTATCTCTTATTTATAAAAAAGAAAAAAAATTCTCTCTTCACTGGCAAATGTATGAGTTTGTTACTCTTGCAGTAATATTTACAAATCATGAAAACTTAGAAGAAAAATATTCAAGAAGAAACATCCTGGCCATAAAGACTATAAAACAAAGTCCAAATTGTAAAAGAAAGGTATTTTAAAAAATCTTATAGTCAGTTTCAGCTTCACCTTGAAAGGTGACACTCCTGTGATTGGAATCGCTGTGTGATGGAAGTGGCTGAATCTATTTTGGATCAAAACCAGGCAGCCAAGCTAACAAAAATAGTCCCTTATGAAGCATTGCCTATTCTAATGTGTTCAAAAGGCATGCTTTCAACACTGATTGAGAGAGTGAGGTTCACTTGTTTGGATAAAAGCATGGATAATAATAGTCTGACTTTTAAAATTTGGCTGTGTTTGCTATATTTATAACAAGATATATAAAGAGAGGTTATTTTGTAAAGTTCTTTGTGGATAAATAAATGTTCAGTAAGGAAATTTTAATAAAAACTGTCCAGACATGTGCATAGATGGGCCACATCTATAAAAGGAAGAGCTGCTTTAGAAATCCTCAATATATTGAAGGCCACCTCTTCATTTTCACCCTACATCAGTCTACTCCTGATGTTTTCCTTGTGAATCAGGGTTAAGAGGAAAGAGGTGGGAGGGACAAAAGTATACATTTTGGAAAAATAGTTATTTGAATGCTTAACTTTGTGGATAACTTTAGAATGAAAGGGATAATGTGGAAGGGTTGCTCTACCATAATGTGGAAGGGACTTGTCAAAATTTGTTTCATTTTTTTTTTTCCTCCAGTAAAAAGAGGTATTGAGATAGAGTGTAAAGGTTGGGTGGCTAAAATGAGTGAATCGACTACTTGTTTAATTTAGTATGGCTGAATCTACTCAACTAACAGTTGTGAAGAAAGGCTGTTTTGCTGCGATAAGAAAAGAGATTTGAGAGTTAGGTGCAGACAGTTAGTTATGGAAACTATGAGTTACTTGAGATCCTAGAGCTGTAGGAGAATTAATAGAGTTAACAGATATAAAATTAGATGCCTAGCACAAAGTAGTCTTTCCAAAAAGAAAGGTAGTTCATTTTATGCACATGAAAAATGAAGCATTAGTGAAGTAAAGGGCATATTGTTCAACTTCAATAAAAATATCATTGCATGAGTGTTTTTCTGAGATAAAAGAACATCTGTGGACCTGAGTGACCTGACTCCTTAGTAGATGCAGATAACAAAATTTTAACTACTGGTAGCTGAAAAATTGTGTGCCATACAATTGATGGTGTGCTGGAGCTAGTATCTCTGGCTTGTAAGAATCGACTGTAAAGCTTTCAGAAACTTTTGCAAGCTGGGTGACATCCCATTGGTAGCTTGAAATCATCCATGGTGGAAATATTTATACCATAAAGATAGGTAAAAGCTGTTAGGACATTTTTCTCTTTCCTTTTAGAGGGTGATTTTTAAACACTTATAGGTGTGGCACTGCATATAGTCTCAAATTCCGGACTTTCCTCTTTTGTAATTGACTTGGCATTTAGCAGTTTAAAAAGTCATTATTTTTATTCTCGTATTTTTAAATGTGAATTTTTAAAATGTAATGATACAAAGTAGGAAAAACGAAATTGAATGCTAAATTGATATGTGGTGCCCCTTGTATTAATTTAGCTCATTTTCTAAAATTCATAAATGTGACTGTGCATACATTAATAAGAAAGATGGTAAAATAGATAACCAACAAGGACCTACTGAAAAAAAATAAATGCAGAATATGGAGTTATTTCACCTGATGGAAATTTAAGATCTCATTTTCTTAAAGTTAAATAAACATGCATTTATTATAGGGTAAAAACTTTTTATATAAATTCTTAAGCTAAAATGAGATAATTCAAAAAATTTTTTGTATTATGAGTGAGTTCATTCTAGTTTTGTCTTTGGAATGATTGAGAAGTTTTGATTTTTCTTTTTTGGCTATTAGATAGTTTTCCAACAAAACACTCAATAAGAACAGATTAGAGAAATCACCTAAAACCCAAATTTGTAAGAATACAGTGTGAAAGTAAATTTTGTTGACATATACACACAGGCACACACATCAAATAGCCTTCTTTATGAGGGTCTGTATTAATTGCCTATTGCAGTTGTAACAAATTGTCATAAACTAGCTTAAAAACAAACTTAATTATCTTATAGTCTGAAGTTCAAGAGTCTAAAGTCAGTTATTTTGAGCAAAAATCAAGGTGTTGTCAGATCTGCATTCCTTCTGCAGGCTCTAGAGGAAGATCCATTTTCTTGCCTTTTCCAGCTTCTAGAAGTCACTACATTTATTGGTTAGTGGCTCCTTCCTCAAAAAACCCCCCAACCCCCCACCTCTGATCTCTGCTTGCATTGTTCCATTTCCTTCTCTAACTCTGTCTTCCTCCCTCTTTTCCCTTATGAAAGACAGTTGTGATTGCGTTGTAGTCACTTAGATAATCCAGGGTAATCCTGTCATCTCAAAATCCTTAATTTAATCTCATCATCAAAGTTCCTTTTGTCATAGAAGATAACATATTCACAGATTACGGAGAAAATTTGGATGGCCATTGCTCTATTTTAACATAGTCTGCCCTCTAGCCCCCAAAGATTCATGTTTGTCCCACTTGCAAAGTTTATTTATACCATTTCAAGTTCCCAAAAGTTAATCCATTATAGCCTCAAGAACAAAATCTCATCTAAACCTCATCAACTCAACGTCTAATTTTGTAAGTAAAATACTTGAAGATGTAAGTCATTGGAGTATGTTAAGTAGGGGAGTGACATGATCTTACCTGCACTTTGAAAAGATGTCTCTGGTTGTAGTACTACAGGAAAGAAATTGCATGTGTGTGTGTGCACACATGTGTGTATTTGCATGTGTGAAGGGCATGAGAGGAGGTGCTCAAAAGTGGATATTGGAAAGTCAGTTAGGTTCTTGTAGGAGTCCAAGTAAGACTTGAAGTTGGCTTGGATCAGGATGACATCAATGTAAAGGGAGAGAACAAGTAGATGGGGCTTATTTTTTGGAGCTAAAACTGCAGGGACTCCTGGGAAGACCACAAACCATGTGGGAGGGATAGGATGAGACCTTGATCTAGGACTCTGATGAGGCTTTTGGCACTAGGATTTGGGTGGAGCAACTTACTGAAATGAAAAAGGCTAAGGAAAGATTGGATGTAAGGTATGTGGATGGGGGCATGGAAATGTTTTCTTTTGAGCATGTTATATTTAAGGAATATATTAAGCATTTAAAGGGAAATAACAAGCATTGTGTTGAATATAATCTGTGACTCAGTGGCAAGGCCAGGACTAGAGATCTCTATTTTTACAAGTTGTATTGAAGTATACTTGATATACAACATTATTGTTAATATCTGTTGTACAGCAAAGTGACTCTGTTATATATATGTGTATTCTTTTTCATATTCTTTTCCATTATGGTTTATCATAGGATATTTTATTTAGTTCCTTGTACTATACAGTAGGACCTTGTTGTTTATCCATCCTATTGTAGCAGATACAATAGTTTGCATCTGCTAACACCAAACTCCCAGTCCTTCCCTCCTGTACTCTGTCCTCCTCCTTGGCTACCACAAATCTGTTCTCTATGTCTGTGAGTCTGTTTCTGTTTTGTAAATATGTTTATTTGTATTTTATTTTAGATTCTGCATAGAAGTGATATCATATGGTATTTGTCTGTCTGTTTATGACTTATTTCACTTAGTATGGTAATCTCTAGGTCCATCTATATTGCTGTAAATGGCATTATTTCATTCTTTCTTATGGCTAACATTCCATTGCATATGCTTGTGTGTGTGTGTATATATATACATATATATATATTTATATATATATATCACATCTTCTGTATCCATTCATCTGTTGATCATTTAGGTTGTTCTCATGTCTTGGCTGTTGTAAATAGTGCTGCTCTGAAAATAGGGGTACGTGTATCTTTTTGAATTATAGTTTTGTCTGGCTCTATGCTTAGGAGTGGGATTACTGGATCATGTGGCAATGATTTTTTAATTTTTCAAGGAAACTCCATTCTGTTTTCCATAGTGGCTGCACCTGGAGATCTATATTTAGGAATATTTGGCCTATGTAAGACCATGCAACTGGATAGAATTATTTCCCAAGAAGGTGTAGATAAAGTATGCTTAGGCATTCTGACAATTTTCTAATCGGAGAGAGGCAAAGTTATAGTTTAGGGTTTGAGTTGAGACAGTGATGAGAAGTCCATTAGGTGGTGAAAAGAATTTCTCAGGCAACACATTCTATCCCAGTTTAAAGAGTTTTAATGGAAAAATTATGCTTTGTTTATAATTGGGTAATTTCCCTCTTTGTACAGAAATCTGTGGCTACCTCTCTTCATGGGTAATGATTCTCAAACTTTTAAAGCCATGGCCATTTTGGGAAGATCAAAGGGACCTTTGGTCCCCTAATCTTATAACAATTACTTTCCAGTGGATAATAACTTCATGGAAACAAATGATAAGACAGAAACAAAATAGAGAAATTACAAGAAGCCTGTTGACAGCAACATATATAAAGCATTCATTAACTTTAGTATTATTTTATGGAACAGTATACCTAAAAAAAACCCTCATATCTCTAAATTAGTAAGTTGAAATCTAAAAATCTCTTGCAAGCAGCGAATTCTCTTTATAAGGTTCTAATAATTAATAGATTGTTAGTAAATAATCCAAATACCCTTTATGTAAAAGCATAAAAGTGCTTGTTATTCATCTGTAAGCACCTATGTAAAAGGGATTTAAGATTTTAAATTAGAGAATCACTAGTTGAGGGAAGGTGACTGGGCTGCCAGTCTGTTGGTCATTTCGTCTCTCCTCTGATGTTCCTTGCATTGTAGAGTCTGTGAGAAAACCTCTTATAACATCCATCCTCTAGGCAAATGCTACTTGTAATGAAAGTTTCTTCTTTTGCTTTTGTAATATTTTAACAATAGTTGAAGTTGGTAGGTTGCATGTAATAAGCATGCAGTTGCAAATTTGTTCTGTTTGAATAATACGACCTTGGTTGGTTGGTTTTGGTGGAGTACTTGAGGGATTTGTAGATTACAGATGCACTGCCTATGAAGCCTTGGTCTCTTTAAAGCTCTATCTTTGCTTTGACAGCTGGGTGTGAAAGACCCTTGTTCCTCCTGTTGATGTAGGACCCACTGGAGGAGTCACTGGTCCTCTCTGGAGGCTACAAGTGTGATGTTTCTGCTTCCTCTCTGGCATTGTGTGTGCCAGGCTCTGCCCAGGCCTTTCTGGGATTAGAATTTACATTTAGCTCCCATGTGGAAAGGGTTTAAGGGATTAAGTGCTTAAGGGTTTAGAGAAGGTGGCATTAAAACTTGTTTTTTAAATGTATCTGGTGAGCATGTGTTCTTTTTTCTTTTTCTTTTTTTTTAGTATGTGTTCTTTATATAGTTTCAACCTCATAGAAAGAAAAATAATTTGCTCTTAGTTCCAATTTTTTGACTAGGATGTTGCCTGCAAATAGGTGAAACCCCTTCCCAATCACAAAGCTGAAGTTCCACAACAAAATCGTGTATAGAGATTGGCATTTGCATTGCCAGAGGGGAAGGGAGGATAGTGAGGCCAAAGTTACAAGAAAAATGAAAACTCTTATGTTTGCTATATTTATCAAAATAAATTTGACAATGCAATAAATGGAAAGAAGATTGTAGGCAAATTAAGCATACAAAATTAGTGAGAACTGGAACTGTTTGATTTTCTATACCTTATTTTGGTTCCTAGAAATTGATAGGATTTCTTTCCTTCATGATCTCAATAAGATCTTATATGTGAATTCCTGTGTTGCAGAAAATATGTTTATTAAATGGCATTATAATGTGTATGATATATCGTGTAATTGTTGTTTCTGAATAACTTAGTTTTAATTTCAACTTTCTGGGTCCTTTCATGATCTCAGAGACCTATTATTTAAATGTTGGAGATGGAAAAAAAAAACCTGGAGACTTTGTTTAGCATAACTGTTTGGAGTTTTCTAAATCCTCTAAGGATAACTTGTTCTTAATTCTGTTCAGGTCATTTCAGGCTAAACTACGTGACCTTCTATCTCTTTTCTTCACAGGACTCAGATAGTCCACTCCAGAGTATGGGGACTTTGATGCTTCCAAGCCTTCAGTGACAAAACCCTCCAGCTCTTTCTTCTCCTTTACTTTCTTCCTTCCATCTTCCAGCTTCAGATTATTTCCAAAGTAAGAGTGCAAGTTTGGGTCCTGGAAAAGAATTCATACTCTTGAGGAAAATATAAATATACATAAATATATATATATATTTATATAAATTACATCTAAATTAATAATTCTTAGTTGATTGGAAAGATAAAGGGCTTTGGAGTTAAAAAAATGCTGAATCTGAGACATGGCTGTGCCACTCACTATGTGGCCTTGGGAGGTTATTTAATTTCTCTGTCCCCCAACATTTTAAAATAAAAAAATACTTTTTCCACACAGGAAGTATTAAATTTGTTTATATACAAAGAATACTTAATACATTGCCTGGCATATTAATGCTCAATAAGTTATTAATATTGGTTATTATAAATACTATATGTGTATATAACATTTAACAGAACATTTAGAGGACACAGTTTCTTTTGTAGTGAGTCATTTTTTTATATTGAAGACACCTCTGTTCAAATGAAATTCTAAGTACTATCATCTTATTATCAAATCAGAAATCAGTTATGAGCACATCAGTTATTAATTTAGTTACTGAAATGGCGAACCAAGGTGGGAGGGAAATGAGCCTCTCTTTGGGTTATGGTGTCCTCACAGAAGGAGCTGGTTAAAACAAACGTGTAAGGCCTGGTACAAAAATGGGTTTAGAAGTGGTCAATTATGGGGTTTAAGGATGTAAAAGAATCACACTCCTTCTCCACTCTGCGCTCTCAAACTCGGGGAGGGGATCAGCACTACTGGGGAGTTGAATTGCAGAACACTACATGCACTCAAGGCAAAACTGGGCTTCCCATTCTGATCCTTAAATTAAATATTTCACCCAGTCTCAGATCTTTCACAGACCACCAGCAGGTCTTCCCTGGCAATGGGCATGTCCTACATCTCTGTATCTCTACCTACTGTAAGATTGGTGGCAACTAAGAGGAGAGCAATGCTTGTTCAGTGGAAGAGGTGGATTGGGAGGAAGAGAGAGAAAGGGAGGGAGAGGGGATGAATTGTATAAGCAGCAATCAGGAAGCACCTAGTTTATGAATGGAGGCAGGAGCGAGGGAAGATGGAGTGAAGGTTTTGTTGCTTCTCTGATGGACAATATTAATTGGGAAGAACTTCTGCAGTTGTTATGTCTCATTTCTGGCTGGGACTGCTACCAACATTGGATAATGTTTGACAAAATTAATTTATGAGAATGCTTTCTTGCAGTGCATTCTCTAGGATCTGGGGATGAAGAAAACATGCTTCAGTACATTTGATGGGGTGAAATTTGACATGGTCGGAGTGTGAGGTACCATGTGGGGATGCAGTTTACTGAAGTACATTGAGTATGTTAGAGGAACACAGAAGAGTTGAATGCACCCCTAGAAAGGAGGAATAACAGGGTTCCTATAATGAATCACTCCTTTTGGAGGACCAATTGGACCTCCATATTTTAAATAATTCTCCTTTCTGAGGTTATTGAATTGTAAGTGGAGGAGTGAAACCTTCCTATTCTCTACAACACACTAGTGAAGGGTGTCAAGCTGTGTTAAAAGTTTATTGAGGACCTGGCAAATAATCACTTTGGAGCTTTGTCCGAATCTTTGTTCAGCAGAGGGAGGCCCAGAGCTGAGTTGGCTGTTGGCACTGGAAAAGGCAAGCTTAATTTCTCTGCATAAGAAAGTGGAAAACTATTTTTTCTCCCGAGAAGCTGTTGGCAGAAAACAGGATGGAGTCAGGTGGAACCAAGAAGATAGGTGTGTGACTGAGCAACATGGGAGAATGACCAAAGGATTTCAGGGCAGGGGTGTGCAATCGGTTTTGTTTGATTGGGCAAGGAGATGATCAGAACATGTTACACTCTAAGGGAAATACAGTTGTCTTGAGGATTGCACCCCTTTGTTTTTTGTTTTTTCTTTTTAATAAATTTATTTATTTAGTTGGGGGCTAATTACTTTACAATATTGTAGTGGTTTTTGCATACATTGACATGAATCAGCCATGGGTTTACATGTGTTCCCCATCCTGAACCCACCTCCCACCTCCCTCCCCATCCCATCCCTCTGGGTCATCCCATTGCCCCAGTCCTGAGCATTTGTCTCATGGATTGCACCCCTTTGTGAATGTCTCCTGTCTTCTTAATCTTTTGTAATGATTCTTACACAGCCACAATGTTGCAGTTTTCCTGAGCCCTATACTCCCAAAAAACAACAAAAGAAATCCCCTACCCCAGCTTTTGTGTTCCAGAAAAGAGCTAACCCCAAAAGAAAACTTTGCCCTTGCCTGTTCCAAAATAAGCCCTTCTGCATCCCACCTCAAGACTCCATTAAGATATGTGGATTACTCTTTGTTTATTCACCTCTGTAAAACCCCCAGACCCTCTTCCTTTCCTTTGAGATGCTTTGCACTAATGAGTATTCTCTCTATTGCAACAGCCTAAATTAAATCATAGCCTACATAAATACAACCTAGGGAAGGTTCAACACCTTTAAGGAAATGTAAACCTACAAAAGTTAACAACTGTAACTAATTGTCTTGTGCATTTTTGTCTTTCACAGTTTTGGTGCCAGGACGACTTGGATTGAATTGGCCCTCCGGGCAAATTCCCCTTTGTTTCACCCAGATAAAGAGTTTTCTCCAAGCCCTCTGTGCTTCTCTCCTGACTGACTGTCTGGGTCCATAACAGTGAGTCCAACTCCTGGTTCTGCGCTCTGGACCCTTGTCCACTGGTACAATGGTAAGGATTTAATATTGATTCTTTTTTAAGCAATTAATTATTAATTTATTTTTACTTTTGGCTGCATCTGGTCTTAGTTGCAGGATGTGGGATCTTCGTGGAGCATGCAGGATTCTCTATAGTTGCAGAGCTTGGGCTCCAGGCTGGGGAGCCGGCAGGCTCAGTTGTTGCAGTACTCTGGGCTGAGTTGCTCCACGGCACATGGGATCTTAGTTCCCTAACAGGGATCAACCCTGTCCCCTACCTTGGAAGGTGGATTCTTAACCACTGGACTACCAGGGAAGTCCTCATATTGATTGTGAGTACTTTTTTAATTTCTGGTGCTGGCTTTTGTTTTTATGGTTTGAAAATTTGGTGATCTTTGAAAACAGGTTAATGGTTTGACGAGATCCTGTTTCTATTGGGTAAAAGACAACAGAGAATCTGATTTGTTAGTCATTGCATTTCTCTCTCAGTCTACTTTGAGGTCAAATCAGTTAAGAATTTGTACCCACTGAAAAGAACACAGCTCTTTTGTCAGTCTGTATTTCTGTGTTTATGCTTGACCCATGGCCAGATTTTAGAATTTGAGTCATATACTTTCTCTCTCTTTGTATAGTTTTAGGTCTTTGATTTAAAAAAGCCTTTAACCTTTCATTGGGTGAGTGTATAATATTTTTCTATCTCTGGATACTGTTACTAAATTGAATTATAAAATATCTTAAAAGAGTTTCATTTGATGGCCTGGAGATAAAGTAGTACTTATATAAATTGAATATTCCTAGAATTCTCAGAAGTTAGGGAAATTGACCTTAAATATTTTCAGTGTGAAAAAAGAGGTGTGTTTATAGAAACTAACTCAGAAATATTTTAAGAATTACAGTTCATATAATTATGGTAAATCTTTGGCAGATAAGACTACTTTAATAATTTTGGTTTAGTTAAAAACAGATAGTCTTCTTGGAGTTACCACCATTAAGTATAACACAAATGTGTATTTTTATTTTTATAGAGTAGGTTCTTCCTAAACTTAAGTTCACTGATACAGTATACTACCATTCCTTGAAGCTGGTGTCTAAGATTATGAAACAGTAATATGCATCTAATCAAATTGAGTTATTATTCTGGCCAGCTTTAATTTTTGAATTTTAATTAATGAATAAATTAATTTATTGTGCTGGGTCTTTGCAGCTATGAGCGTGCTTTCTCTAGTTGAGGTGAGCAGAGGTTACTCTTCATTGTGGTGCATGGCCTTCTCATTGTGGTGGCTTCTCTTGTTGCAGAGCACAGGCTCTAGGGGACATGGACTCAGTAGTTGTGACTTGCGACTCTAGAATGCAGGCTTAGTAGGCATAGCACACACGTTTAGTTGATCTACATCATGTGGAATCTTCCCAGACCAGGGGGTCAAACCTATATCCTCTGCATTCTCAGGCAGATTCTTATCCACTATACCACCAGGTAAGTCCTATTCTGGCTAAATTTATGTGAATAAAAATTCCATTTTACAGTATGTAAGTTCCAAGTTGGCTTAATTAATGAATATGCATTGGATACCCACATCATTTTTAAGCAAAATAGAGTATTGAAGCATTAATTACCAGGCATAATTTTAAGTTTATACTATTATTTTCCTTTTGCATGTGACAGAGAGACTATATATGTATATTTAGGTCTATGAAATGTGTTCACGTTTGATGTATTGAGAAGTTATGCTTTAACAGCTGTAACAGGTTGTGAGATGTGTATTCATGAGCTTGTCTATTCTCCTGCAAAATGTTGGTGTGTAACAGTTAACATTATTTACCTCCTAGTTTTCTCTGTGAAATAGAAGCTACTGTGGTTGAAAGTGATAATTAATATACATGAATGAGACTCTATTAGGAGCAATAGTGACAAAGAGGAACAACTTTGTATGCAAGACATGCAAGATGTGTTTTTGTTAAAAGAGAGAGTAGTATTGTTTTAAAGTAATATAACTGGTTGTTCCAGAATAAGAAACGAAAGGTGTATGACAAAACTTAATGGATATAGGAAGTTGTAAAACTTTTCTAGAAAGGGAATTTTATTTGTTGAAATCAAAGCTGGCTAAGGTTTTTATGGATTTATTTATAAGATTTTCTAAAGGAGTTTTGGAATCAAATTATACTAATGCAAAACTAGAATTTGATTTTCTTTATTTCAAAATGGCAAAATTTTCTTGGATTATGGGTCTGCTCTTAGTAATAGATTGTAAATGGTTATTAGCTTCTGCATAGTTTATCTAGATAACAGAGATTCTGTTATAGAATAATCTGTGGTTTATGTTGACTTTATCCTTTCCTCGATTATTTAAAAAAACAACTTCTCACATTAAAGTTCTCTACAATCATGCTATTTTTTATGTTTATTTTTAAATGTTTTGTTGCTACTTTGAAATGAGTTGCGAAGTGTTATCTTTCAGGTACCCATGATCCAATTCTTATCTGAAGTGAATCTCCTAACAACTTTTGATTTTTTTTTTCCTTCCCCAACTTGAGTCATATCTTTTGTGACAGAAACTGCCTTTTGTATTTCTAAGAGAGGGCTATGGAAATCACAAAAGATTTATTCTTTCATCCTGTAAAAAAAATGCTGTTAGAAATTGTTAATTTGGGGGGATGTGTTACTACTGATGAGCTGCTTGGGAAGTACTGTCAAATCCAAAGGATGTTTAACCATCCCCAGGTCATTCTTACATGGTTAAGCATTATTAAAACAAATATTTCAGAAATTATACGCTGTATGGAAGGTCCTACAGATTTGTTAATGCTCTTAGTGCCCATGAGATGTTTTTATTTATCAGGGTCCTAGTGCTGCTTTGTCTGATATTAGACAACATTGTAAGGTTACCATATTTTCAAAGCATAATTTCAGTTATTTTAAAAATTATTTTACATCATGCTGTCAGTTATTTTTTAAAACATCAACTTGGTCTAGATTTACTTTTTAATTTGAATTTAACATCTCAGACACTACTAGTTTTCGATGGAGGATTAACATCACTTGTTAAAGGAATTTTATTAATGTATAGATGTTTAAGAACTAGTCTATAACTACTTCAGACTTAGACAATCTCTTCATTTGATATTCTTGCTATTTACTTTGTATATTCTAACTACATGTTTGGTATAGTCATGATAAATTATATCTCAGGATTAGTATGTTATACCTGAAGATTTTTTTCTTTGTAAATATGTTAATCTATTTTTATAAATTAGGTACAATATCTACTCTTCTTTGAAAATGGGATAATAATTATGTTTATGGACATGTCTAAAACTTTTAAGACTGATTTTTATCTAGTTTTATATGCTACAGAAACAACTAAATTTCATTTCCATTATTATTTTTTTTATGGATGTCAGTATGTTTATTTATCAACTCAGATTATGATAGTGCTAGAAATTTCTTCATCTCCAACAGAGGGAAATAATAATGCTATTTTACATGGCGGCTTTTTCTTTGTTGTCTTTTAAAGTTTTAAATTTATTTTAAAAGACAATGTATAGCCCTAGCAAAAAAAAAAAAAACCAGAATATGCAGTAATAAAAAGCATATTGTCTAAAACCCCGGAATATATAAAAAGTATACAGTAAAAAATTGTTAGAGTGGTTTTAATAAATATTTACTTTTTTGAGCATAGTTTTTGTGCTGCTGTCCTGCATTTTATTTTACTTCATTTTTAATTATTTTAATTGGAGGCTAATTACTTTACAATATTGTAGTGGTTTTGCCATACATTGACATGGATCTGCCACAGGTGTACATGTGTTCCCCATCATGAACCCTCCTCCCACCTCCCTCCCCATCCCATCCCTCTGGGTCATCCCAGTGGACCAGCCCCGAGCATCCTGTCTCATGCATAGAACCTGGACTGGCAATTCATTTCTCATATGATAATATACATGTTTCAATGCCATTCTCCGAATTCATCCCACCCTCACTCTCATTAGATCTTTCTCTTTTGAAAATTATCAATAATATATTAACCACAGCCATTTTATATCTTTTGTCACCAGATAGTCTGTTTATGTTTCTTTAATACTTTCCTAAAAGCAGCTGTGAAAAGAGATCCCACATCCAAGGTAAGAGAAACCCAAGTAAGATGGTAGGCACTGAAAGACGGCATCAGAGGGCAGACAGACTGAAACTACAATCACAGACAACTAGCCAATCTGATCACATGGACCACAGCCTTGTCTAACTCAATGAAACTAAGCCATGCTATATGGGGCCACCCAAGACGGACAGGTCATGGTGGAGAGGTCTGACAGAATGTGGTCCACTGGAGAAGGGAATGGCAAATCACTTCAGTATTCTTGCCTTGAGAACCCCATGAACAATATGAAAAGGCAAAAAGATAGGACACTGAAAGATGAACTCCCCAGGTTGGTAGGTGCCCAATATGCTACTGGAGATCAGTGGGAAAATAACTACAGAAAGAATGAAGGGATGGAGCCAAAGCAAATACAATACCCAGTTGTGGATGGGGCTGGTGATAGAAGCAAGGTTTGATGCTGTAAAGAGCAATATTGCATAGGAACCTGGAATGTTAGGTCAATGAATCAAGGCAAATTGGAAATGGTCAAACAGGAGATGACAAGAGTGAACATCGGCATTCTAGGAATCGAGAACTAAGATGGACTGGAATGGGTGAATTTAACTCAGATGACCATTATATCTACTACTGTGGGCAGGAATCCCTTAGAAGAAATGGAGTAGCCATCATGGTCAACAAAAGAGTCTGAAAGGCAGTACTGGGATGCAATCTCATAAACAACAGAAGGATCTCTGTTCGTTTCCAAGGCAAACCATTCAATATCATGGTAATCCAAGCCTATGCCCCGACCAGTAACACTGAAGAAGCTGAAGTTGAACTGTTCTTTGAAGACCTACAAGACCTTCTAGAACTAACACCCAAAAAAGATGTCCTTTTCATTATAGGGGACTGAAATGCAAAAGTAGGAAGTCAAGAAACACCGGGAGTAACAGGCAAATTTGGCCTTGGAGTACAGAATGAAGCAGGGCAAAGGCTAATAGAGTTTTGCCAAGAGAACGCACTGGTCATAGCAAACACCCTCTTCCAACAACACAAGAGAAGGCTCTACACATGGACATCACCAGATGGTCAACACCAAAATCAGATTGATTATATTCTTTGCAGCCAAAGATGGAGAAGCTCTATACAGTCAGAAAAAACAAGACTGGGAGCTGACTGTGGTTCAGATCATCAACTTCTTATTGCCAAATTCAGATTTAAATTGAAGAAAGTGGGGAAAACCACTAGACCATTCAGGTATGACCTAGATCAAATCCCTTATGAGTATACAATAGAAGTGAGAAATAGATTTAAGGGACTAGATCTGATAGACAGAGTGCCTGAAGAACTATGGACAGAAGTTCGTGACATTGTACAGGAGACAGAAATCAAGAGCATCCCCGAGAAAAAGAAATGCAAAAGAAAAAAAAAAAAGAACAAGAAATACACTAATGTACCCCTCACTAAGGGTAACCAATTCAATGTATTCCAAGAAGTCAGAACGAAATCTTTCAGGTTTGTATTACAGTCACTAAGTTTTGTCAAGCTTTTGAGCTAGAATGGTGATGCTCTTGGTGCTATGCACAGTCTCAGTTACCACTTATATTGGGTTGACCAAAAAGTTTGTTCAGATTTTTCCATAACACTTTACAGAAAAACACAAACAAACTTTTTGGCTGACCCAGTATAAGGGTGTGCATGCCCAAAGCATTTCTCCAGACTTCCAAAGTGGCTCAGGCGGTAACCTGTTCAGGGAGACTTTGGGACTATGCATGACCTGCTAAGGTGTCAAGGATTATATCAAGTTATCAGGCTTCAGAGTTCCTTCAGATCTTGGGGAAAAGGTCCAGTTGCCAAGCAACCTAGAATCCCATTAGGAATTTTAGCTTTCAGCGATGCTGAGCCAGGTAGAAGAAAGAAAAATTTGAAAACTTTGATGAATGGTAGCCAGATTTGAAGGGAATAAAAAAATTGATAACGATTGACAGTTTGGGCTTAGTAACAAGATTCAGCCCAATTTCTGATTAGGTACCAACACTGGTTTTTCTATGCTGCTGCTGCTGCTGCTAAGTCACTTCAGTCGTGTCCGACTCTGTGCGACCCCATAGACAGCAGCCCACCAGGCTCAGCCGTCCCTGGGATTCTCCAGGCAAGAATACTGGAGTGGGTTGCCATTTCTTTCTCCAGTGCATGAAAGGGAAAAGTTGAAAGTGAAGTCGTTCAGTCGTGTCCGACTCTTAGCGACCCCATGGACTGTGGCCTACCAGGCTCCTCCGTCCATGGGATTTTCCAGGCAAGAGTACTGGAGTGGGGTGCCATTGCCTTCTCTGGGCTTTTCTATAGGTGGAGACAAATTCAATTAAATCTCTATAGAAAAGACAGTTTGAATACCCATCATTTACCCACAATTTAAAAGAGGTACAGAATACCATAGTGTTCATAGCATCACTATTACAATAGCCAAGACATGGAAGCATCCTAAATATCAATTGATAGGTGAACAAATAAAGATGTGGTACATATATATATAATGGAATATTGCCCAAACATTAAAAATGATGAAATAATGCCATTTACAGCAACATGGCTAGACCTATCATACTCACACTAAGTGACCTAAGTCAGTCAGAGAAAGACAAATATGATACAATGTTGCTTATATGTGGAATCTAAAAGAAAAAAAAAGATAGAAGTGAACTTATTTACAAAACAGAAATAGACTCAAAAACATAGAAAACAGACTTGCGGTTACCAAAATGGAAAGGACAGTAAGGATAAATTAGGAATTTGGGATTAACAAATAACATCCTATTATATATAAAATAGATAAACAACAAGGACCTACTATATAGCATAGGAAACTATATTCAATATCTTATAGTAACACATAATGAAAAAGAATCTGAAAAAAATATATATAATAACTGAATCACTTTGCTGTACACCTGAAACATTGTAAACCAACTATACTTGAATAAAAAAATAATTATGCATACCTATGGCTGATTCATGTTGAGGTTTGGCAGAAAACAGCAAAAATCTGTAAAGCAACTATCCTTCAATAAAAAATTAATTAATTAAAAAAATTCTCATAATTCAGTAAATTATCAAAGTGAAGAAATGAACAGCAATGCACTATTTTTAGCTAATATAATTAACTTTATTCAAAGTTACTTTGCTGTATACCTGAAATGAACACACTATTATTAATCAACTGTATTCCAATATAAAATAAATTTTTTTAAAAATAAAACTAAATAAAAGAGGTGCAAAATAGGTCAAAGACAACAAATGAAAGTGTGCCATAGAGAATGCATAGTTTTCCACTGAAACAATAAATTTCTCTTTATGGTCATACTTACTTGGATCTAAAATGATCTCAAAGAAAGACTATTCTTAATTCAAAATAAGAATGGTCTTATTAGATTTAGTCTTATTATATATACATAGGTATACTAAGAATGGTAATTTATCTTACAGACCTTCTTAAATTTGTTTTGCTGGACATTTTCATTACATAATTTCAGTTTTGTATTTTTAAAAAACTTCTTAGGGCTAGGAAGCCAAGCCAAGAACTTTCCAGCAGACCTCCCCAGGAGTATGCATAAATTTGTTAGAATTCTCCTCTTGAGTTGTCTGAAAGATCCAGTTTTTGGGGTGCTGTTTGGGATCCCCAAGAATATTTTGGCTTAGTGATTCACTAAAAGGATTCACAGAACTCAGAAAACCCATTATATTCACAGTTATGGTTTATTACCAAAAAAGATATAGACTGAAAACTTCAAAAGAAGAAGTTCACAGGGAAGAGACCAGGAAACACTAGGTAGAAGCTTCCTGTTGTCTTTTCCCAATGGAGTCATATAGACAACACTTAATTCTCCCAGAAATGGTGGATGTTAACACATAGGAGTGTCGCCAACCAACGAAGTTTACCCAAACCTGGTGTCTGGGGTCTTTATCAAGGGTCAGTCACATAGGCAGGGTTGACTGCCTGTACAGCTGAGCTTAGCCTCCAGGCCTTCCAGAGATGAAGCTGATGGACCAAGGGATGGGCCATCATTCCACATGGCCCAAGGTCCCCACCATAAGTCATATTGTTAGCATAGAACATGTGATGTGGTTGTAGACCCTCAAGTAAACAAAGACTCTTATCAGCTAGGATATTCCAAGAGCCTAGAGGTTACTGCCCAAGAGTCAGGTCAAGGTCCAGATCTTTCTTTAGAGTGTGCAGGGTATAGACAAACTAGATACTGAACTTACCCTTTACTGCACTGGGCCAACCAGGAAACAACTTCCTTACACATCTATGAGGTTGGGAACCTCATAGGCAGGTACCAAGTTAGTTTTTCCAGGAAGGCTTTGTAAGAATTGACTCTACAGAGTCAAACTGTGCTCTTTAGGAGTAACTTATCATATCTGAAGTGGCTGCTGATATCTGATTAAATGAGTATCATTATCAAATATGACATAAAACCAATGATTTCAATTATGTCCTTGTAATAAGAAAAACAGATTCTTATTGAGACTGTATATTAATAAATAATTATTTTGACTTGAGCATAAGAATACTTGCAGAATTCTTCAAGGAGATAAAATTATCATTGACAAAATTTTCATTTCAGTTTACAAAAGCACATCATGTCCAACTCTTTCTGACTCCAGGGACTCTAGCCTAGCAGGCTTCTCTGTCCATGGGATTCTCCAGGCAAGAATACTGGAGTAGGTAGCCATTCCTTTCTCCAGGAGATCTTCCCTACTTAGTGATATCTTCCCTACCCAGGGATTGAACCTGAGTCTCCTGTATTGCAAGTATATTCTGTACCAGCTGAGCCACAATGGAAGCCCAAATAGTTATACATTACAGATAACTAGAGGAAACGGGAATGGGATTCTCTATATATCCAAATAATAGAAGATTAAAATCTCAACAATATTCCAAACAAAATCCATAATCATCCTTGATAAGTTCCTTTCATCCTGTATAACAAATTCTCATTCTTGATCTTGGGTCAGCAGTCTTATAAGTCTGTCAGCTTTTCAGCTAGAATTCTAGAAATCTTGACGCAACCACTGGTCTCAAAGTTGTTAAAAAACAAAGTTACCAGTGGGGACGTGAGGGAGGGATAAATAGGGAGACTAGGACTGACATACATATTATGATATATAAAATAGATAATTAATAAGGACCTAAATCAAACCCCTTATGATTATACAGTGGAAGTGACAAATAGGTTTAAGGGATTAGATCTGATAGACAGAGTGCCTGATGAACTATGGACAGAGGTTTGTGACATTGCACAGGAGACAGGGATCAAGACCATTCCCATGGAAAAGAAATGCAAAAAAGCAAAATGGCTGTCTGAGGAGACCTTCAAATAGCTGTGAAAAGAAGAGAAGTGAAAAGCAAAGGAGAAAAGGAAAGATATTCCCATCTGAATGCAGAGTTCCAAAGAATAGCAAGGAGAGATAAGAAAGCCTTCCTCAGCGATTAATGCAAAGAAATAGAGCAAAACAAGAGGATGGGAAGGACTAGAGATCTCTTCAAGAAAATCAGAGATATCAAGGGAACATTTCATGCAAAGATGGGCTCGATAAAGGACAGAAATGGTATGGACCTAACAGAAGCAGAAGATATTAAGAAGAGGTGGCAAGAATACACAGAAGATCTGTACAAAAAAGATCTTCATGACCCAGATAACCACGATGGTGTGATCACTCACCTAGAGCCAGACATCCTGGAATGTGAAGTCAAATGGGCCTTAGAAAGCATCACTACGAACAAAGCTAGTGGAGGTGATGGAATTCCAGTTGAGCTGTTTCAAATGCTGAAAGATGATGCTGTGAAAGTGCTGCACTCGATATGCCAGCAAATCTGGAAAACTCAGTAGTGGCCACAGGCCTGGAAAAGGTCAGTTTTCTTCCCAATCCCAAAGAAAGGCAATGCCAAAGAATGCTCAAACTACCACACAATTGCACTTATCTCACACGCTAGCAAAGTAATGCTTAAAATTCTCCAAGCCAGGCTTCAGCAATATGTGAACTGTGAACTTCCAAATGGTCAAGCTGGCTTTAGAAAAGACAGAGGAACCAGAGGTCAAACTGCCAAAATCTGATAGATCATCGAAAAAGCAAGAGAGTTCCAGAAAAACATCTATTTCTGCTTTATTGACTATGCCAAAGCCTTTGACTGTGTGGATCCCAATAAACTGTGGAAAATTCTGAAAGAGATGGGAATACCAGGCCACCTGACCTGCCTTTTGAGAAACCTGTATGCAGGTCAGGAAGAAACAATTGGAACTGGACATGCAACAACAGACTGGTTCCAAATAGGCAAAGGAGTACACCAATGCTGTATATTGTCACCCTGCTTATTTAACTTACATGCAGAGTACATCATGAAACATGCTGGGCTGGAGGAAGCACAAGCTGGAATCAAGATTGCCGGGAGAAATGTCAATAACCTCAGATATGCAGATGACATTGCCCTTATGGCAGAAAGTGAAGAAGAACTAAAGAGCCTCTTGATGAAAGTGAAAGAGGAGAGTGAAAAAGTTGGCTTAAAGCTCAACATTCAGAAAACTAAGATCATAACATCCGGTCCCATCACTTCATGACTAATAGATGGGGAAACAGTGGAAAGAGTGGCTGACTTCATTTTCTCAGGCTCCAAAATCACTGCAGATGGTGATTGCAGCCATGAAATTAAAAGGCACTTACTCCCTGGAAGGAAAGTTATGACCAAGCTCAACAGCATATTGAAAAGCAGAGACATTGCTTTGCCAACAAAGATCCATCTAGTCAAGGCTATGGTTTTTCCAGTGGTCATGTATGGATGTGAGAGTTGGACGGTGAAGAAAGCTAAGCGCCGAAGAATTGATGCTTTTGAACTGTGGTGTTGGAGAAGACTCTTGAGAGTCCCTTGGACTGCAAGGAGATCCAACCAGTCCATCCTAAAGGAGATCAGTCCTGAGTATTCATTGGAAGGACTGATATTGAAGCTGAAACTCCAATACTTTGGTCACCTGATGTGAAGACCTGACTCATTTGAAAAGACCTTGATGCTGGGAAAGATCGAGGGCAGGAGGAGAAGGGGACGACAGAGCATGAGATGGTTGGATGGCATCACCGACTCAACAGATTTGAGTTTGGGTAAACTCTGGGAGCTGGTGAAGGGCAGCGAAGCCTGGCATGCTGTGGTTCATGCAGTCGTAAAGAGTTGGACATGACTGAGTGACTGAACTGAACTGTTCATTTTAGGCATCCCTCTTTTAAGATGCCTGATGTCCAGAACCCTAAAACAATGGAGTTTTGCCATCACCTCCTGAGAAAGAGTTTTCTTCTTTTACAGTAAAGCTGCCAACAAGAGTCCTCCAGGGACTGTTCCTTAGACCCTGGTCTGTCCCACTCAGGAGGATATGATCCCCTCTGCATTGTTCAGTAACACTCTAACAAAGCTGAACTTTACCTGAGTCCTCTGTTCTTGGGAGACAGCAATGTTTAAGTAATCTCCACTTTTTTGCATTCCGGAAATGTCTGATGCAAAGGACTCCCTTTTCCTTGCATGTTTCAAGCTAAGATCCATTTTGTCTTTCCTCAATTATAGGGCTCTTGTATTAATCTTTTCTAGAGTTCAGGGATGGCCGCCCCAGCTGACACTGGTTTACATAATCCATGTAATGATGCCAGTTTGTGTTTGGCCACTCTGTACATTTTCAGAGAAGCATAGATCTATGGCATATAGACTACTCTCTGGCTAGGAGGAAGAAAGAGTAGCTGACTTGCAGCTTTGTACCAAGAGGTAAAATTAATAACCAGAACAAAAGGTGGTGACTCCTTTCAAGGCCATATCATACTAGGTAAAATCAGTCAGTAAGAGAGCTGAGATTTCCAAGCAATCAGCTTGATGTGGTGTATCACATAAATTTATATCTCATAAGCTATAGGTCATAAGTGTAGTTTTAACAGCTGCAGCCTTTACTGCATTCTTAAAAGCAAGATTATTAACACTTTGCAATATTTGAACAAAGGCAAGTGACTTTAGTCCTATTGCCTTAAAAACAAGATGAGGAATTGGTTTTCATAATTTGGAACCACACGCAACATTAATATTTAAACATTTCTCAGCACTTGCAAAATTGTCTTGCCTCTAAAGTACAGCATCATCTTGACTTTTTATATATGTGTGGCTATGTAAATGCAGATTTTTTTTTTTTTTTCAATTAGACTGTCCCATTCAATTACACAGCCCGGCAGCAGATACTGTACTCATCTCCAGGGTAAATTCCCATTAGAGAGCATGAGATTGAATTTACAGTACAGCTTGAGTATTTCCAGCACAGATTATACTTGCGAATTTATAGCACGCTGTTTCACATGAGATGACTGAATTGCAGATGCATTCCAATAAAGCTGCTTCCTTTTGTGTCCCCATTGCCTTTGTAGATCTGGAACATTCATAGCGACCTGTGCATTGGTATTAACCTTGGTTTAATGCAGCTCCCGATGTCTAGATTCTAAAGAGTTCAGCAAGAGTTATGTTCACAAACTTGGTTAACAGAAATTGGAGCTTTGGCACATAAATCCTCCATCAAAATTCTGAAATTATTCCCCCAGTGAATTCACCCACCACTTCCAAATTTAATAGAAAGTTATGACTACCATTGTCACACTTTTCACCAAGAGGGGATTGTATTGTTATGTGTTTCAAGGAGACAGAAATATAATAGACACACTTAAATAATTTTTAGTGGTCTAATTAGATGGAGAAGGGAGTGTGTTTAATTGTTTAGTGAGCAGTCACATCAGTACCCTTCATATGTAGAGATGAGAGGGAGTGTGTGTATACTTGTGCTTGTGTGTGTATATATATGGATGCATAAAGGTCAGTCAAGCTGTATCTGGGATAATAGGAGATAATTTTTTAAAATTATCTCTGACCCTCACAACAAAGAGTGAGGAACAATGAAAGATTCTATTTATACCCTTCCATTTACACATTTAAAAGGAGAAATGCTTTGTTTGATTAAAAAACAAATCTTCATTTACTTAGTCATGTAAATAGAATTTAAATAATGCATATTTACCTTTTCTATTCTTGGTCTACAAGTAACATTGTACAATTTCAGCAGTTAAATAATAGCATTATTCTATGCAAATTTTCTGTAGCTCATCTATATTGCAGATCAGGCAAAAATAAAAGAACAGGGAAAAAAGATAACCATAGGGCATTTTGCTTTCTTGTGATAATTTGGCAAAGTCACATAGATTGACAAAGCAGATCAATGATTCTGGCACTTGCTGTAGTTCTCTATCACTTCCACTTTCTTTCACCGCTTATTTGAAAATTTCTTTTGTTCCAAACACAATACATTTTTGTGCTCCACCAGTTTTTGAGTTCACTACAAATAGTCTAGTAATGAAAAAATGTTTGATGTCTCCATTATTGAATTTTTGGTGTATAAATTCATCTGGATTCCCCAAATTTGGTCAAAAAGCATTGACCTGTGTGGTTATTCCAGATTTCCACAAACTCTCAAGTCTCTACTCAACTCCCAGCTTCCTCTCACTTGGGAAATGCTCATCTAAGTCAGAGAGGAAATGGTCAATTGGGTGCCCAGTCTTAGCTTTCTACAGCCACATTCTTATTTCCTTCCCTACAGAATCAGCTAAAGAGATATTTTCTTTTCAAGGCTAATATTTCAACTTTTCTCTCTCTTTTTCTCCCATATTTGTAATTAGGCATTCATACCATCCTCAGATAATAGCAGTTTTATCTTCCTTTTCAATGTTTAAATCTCATATTTCTCCTGTCTGGTTTTGCAATGACTTAAAATCTCCAGGATAATGTTAAATGATAGTGTTTCTAAATTTAATGCAGCCTCTTTTAAAATTTCACCATTAGGTGTGATGTTTTCCTTAAGTTAATATTCTTTTGCTTTATTTATGCTTATTTGATTTTTCTTTTATCTGCCTTCTCTAATTGAATTCTACTTTGTGCATTTTTTTGTCTTCTTTTTATTCAATTCATTTTCATCTGCCTATTTTCTCTTGGATGTTATTTGAGCTACATCACATTGGTTTTGATATGTAGTGCTTTCATTGTCATTTGTTTTTTAAAAGTTTATAATTGTTTTAAAATGAAGTTTATAATTTCCTTGAAGGTAGGTATGTATGTGTGTGTAGGAAAGGGAGTCTTATATTTTGGTTAGAATCTATGTCCTGTGTAATTTTTATGTTTCAGAGTTTACATTTTTTTCTTGTTATATGTGTGTTCACAGATAGTTTAAAAGCTTATTATTGTTTAAGATCTATTAGTTAACTGACTCCTTCCACTGAGTTCATAATAATGCCCAAATCTCTTTGCTCTTAAAACTCTTCCAGGACTTTGGGATCCCCTTTTAACTTATGAAGTCTCTCGAAAGAATGAACACTTGCTGTGTCCACTTCTATATTTCCTATTCACTCATTCTTCAATGTATTACAGTCTGTCTTTCATTTCCAAAAGGCATACCAAGTTACCAGCAATTTCATAATTTGCTATATACAGTGAACCCTTTTCAGTCCTTCTCTCCCAGTTTGGTGTCAATTTGCAGTCATATTTTGGAGAGTAAAGCTTTATAATCGATTGTCCACTCTAAGAACATATATCCTCTTATATAAGTCTCATTTTAGAGAGAGATCATTTAATTTTTAAAGACTTAAAACAACACTGAAGTGACAGGAAATGGAGAAGAGACGGCTGATATATTTCAGATGGAGAAATAAAGGAGTCAAATGTTAAAACTTATGTATCATCCTAGATTTAACCTAAGTTACTGTAAAATTCTTGCTGCATGGTTTCACATCTTCATGAAATGAAGTGAAATGGCATTTGGGCTCTACACTGCCACACATCTCCCTGTTCTGTGTACATTTCATGTTATATTTATTAGAAGCAGAGGGCAAAGGCAGGGTTGGAACTTTGAGTCAATATGACAGACCCTCAGCTGTGCTTCATCCTTTAGCACAGGAGCTTTCTCTGCTCAGAGTACCTTTGTCTCAGCTTCCCTGATGGTTCTATTTGCATTGTCCCTGAAACTGACACTGGGAAACCACAGCTTGCAGGTGCTCTTTTAACATCAGTTTCCTTAGTGCCAGGATTGTTGTGGGTTGGTGCAGAACACAGAGAGGAACCAGAATTAGGTGTGTAAGACACTGCAGGGTCCACCCTCCAGGATGGAGTTGTTACTGAGCTCAGGTGAACTCATTGCTCAAAACCAATCATTTGAGAGGCAAGTATCAGCAGAAAGGAAAGGTGCTTTAATCAGAAAAGCTGGCTATCTGGGGAGAAGGCAGACTCATGTCCAGAGACAACTCTTAAGATTCTGCCCAGTCATGACAGTTTTTAAAGGGACAGATGGGGGAAGAATCTTGGTGAATGATTGAGGCAGGAGGTTGCGTTTTGCATCATTCTCCATTGAGTACAGACTGACGGACTCTCTCTTCAGATGTTATCTTGCCCACGTGATCTGCCCAGAAGATTGCTAAGGAGGCTCTTTTCGGTAGAGAGCCAGTCATTTTTTTTAACTGCTTAACTCTTCATTCTTGCTTTTATCTAGGAACAGAATCAAAAGGTTAGACTAGGAATGATGTGCATTCAGGAGAGGGTAATTCAGGAGTTAGGTTAACTTGCCCAGTAATTTCATTCCTATAATTAGGTTTAATCCTGAGTATTCACTGGAAGGACTGATGCTGCAGCCGAAGCTCCAGTACTTTGGTCATCTGTTGCAAACAGATGACTGATTGGAAAAGTCCCTGATGCTGGGAAAGATTGAGGACAGAAGGAGAAGACGGCATCAGAGGACAAGATAGCTGGACGGCATCACCGATGCAACGAACATGAACTTGAACAAACTCTGGGAGATGGTGAGGGCCAGGGAGGTCTGGTGGAGAAGGAAATGGCAACCCACTCCAGTACTCTTGCCTGGAAAATCCCATGGATGGAGGAGCCTGGTAGGCTGCGGTCTGTGGGGTCGCGAATAGCTGTACACGACTGAGTGACTTCACTTTCACTTTTCACTTTCAGGCATTGGAAAAGGAAATGGCAACCCACTCCAGTATTCTTGCCTGGTGAATTCCAGGGACAGAGAAGCCTGGTGGGCTGCTGTCTATGGGGTCACACAGAGCTGGACACGACTGAAGTGACTTAGCAGCAGCAGCAGGGAGGCCTGGTGTGCTGCAGTCCATGGGGTCACAAAGAATCAGACACGACTGGGTGGCTGAACAACAACAACAAGGTTAGAGGGGACCAGAAATGAGCAAACAGGAAAGGGGCAAAGAGCTGCTTTCAGATTGATGCCTTGGGATTAAGCAAAGAAGGACCAGGAGAACACAGAAGGGAGTTCAGAAGTCTGGGTACAAATTTAGAAAACAGAGTCACACAGCTGAAACATCTAGGGAGAGCAGGCAGAAGAATAGGTACCAGCAATGAAGAAATGATGGATTCCTCAGCAAATTTTGATCTAGTCAGAAGCTTTTTATGTGGCTTCCTGTTTAGGTAGAGAGGATATGTGTTCTACCCTCTTCTCTCCACAATGTGTGGGGTGTAGAAGAAGAGGAGTGAGCCAGCAGAAACTAAAGGCTGAGCTGAAATGTCACTATTTTTCTGAGTTTGCTTTGAAAGCAGCATCTCTCATTTCTTTCTTTTTTCTCATGACCCTTGAAGCAGCAGAGGTCATTTTTACATAAATTTCTCTCCCTATGAAGGCAGATATGTTGATAAAACTTTTGAAGATGTTAATTTTAAGTGTTCCACATATCCAAATAGCATAAACAACATATGAATTGGATTACCATATGGAAAATGACGGTTTTTTTTCTCCTTCTTACATTGAAGTCATCAGGATGCAGAAAAATCTACTGCTCTTTATTACTCCTGTTTTGCACATTAAAAACAATGGAGATAAGCAAAGATGGGGTCAAGTTGGGCTTCTATTCTTTAGTCCTTTCCTTTCTCAAGGTTACCGTGTTACTCTTTCAGGACAGGCTTGAAAAGTATCTGTTGACATTTGGAAAATATGAGTTTTTTTTGTTACAAATCATATAAACACTGTGCTTCTTTAATTTTTTTTTCTCTTAGAAAGTGAGAAAACAGGAATTTACCAGGTTAATATGAGATTTAACAGACTCTTTGATAGTTAATGTCTCAGTGTTTAGATCATAGCTCCTCGCTTCTTTTCTTTCTGGGGTGATAATCATCAACCTTGAAGTGGGAACGTGGTTCACAAGGTGAGGCCAAATTCACAGCCTTGGAGATGTCGGCTGTAGAGAAGGATGCTGCTGAAATGTATGTGTGGGCGTGTGTGTTTTTGTTATAATTTTTAGTGATATACGTTATTGCTTGTAGGTTCCTCCACCCTTTTCCACATTTTCTTATCCCAACTTTTCCCAGCTCAAGATGTTTTCCAGTGGCCATTATACCTTTGGGCTCAGTGTAATTATAACAGAGGGCAACATGGCAGTCATGATAGAAGTGGCTGTGGGAATAGAAACATTTTTATTTTAGCTTTGAGATGCTGCAACTTGGCATATGTAAGTCATCTCTCAAAGACTTCTTTTTCTGATTTTTCAGGATCATTTTATTCTCTTTTAAAACTGAAAAGTGTAATATTCAACAGCAAAATGAAAAATTATTGATTGTTTACTATGTGCTTGGCATATATATGAGTTAAAATGATCTAAAAGGCAATCATAATATCCTTTATTGGAGTTAAATTGTCAGTATCCAGTGACAGAATCATCTATATTATCCTGTCCTAAATGGCAGCTACTTGCTACATGTCGCAGTTGACTGAGCAAAACAAGGCAGAACATGAGAGCTGCGAGTTCAGTTTTATTTGGATAGGCCTTCCTGAGGACTGCAACCCAGGAGAAAAACTCTCAGATAGCTCTAAGGAACTTCTCTGCAGAGGCTGGTGGGGGGAAGCCAGGGGAGAAGGTCAGTATATCTATGATTTTGCAAAGGAGGTACATATAATTTCAGCATACATCTCGGCAGAAGGATGCTACTGGTCACAAGGAGGTTGCCACTAGTCATCAGGAGCGGGTCTCTGTTGATAATTTTAGTGCTTTTCTAGGTATAAGATGTAAGAAATTGTTTTCAAAAATTTTTCTCCTGGAAATATCTAACTATCAGAATGTCTGTTAAGTCAGATTTTCCCAGAGCACAGAGGGTCTCATTCCTGATCTCTCTCTAGAACTCCTTTCAAGGGGTGTTGAAGGTCAGCAACTGCAATGGCTAATGACCTAATCCTTGTAGAGGTGGATGGTAAGTAACATTCTTTAGTTCACAGGCCTGTGAGCACTTGAAACGTGGCTAGTCTGAACTAGATGTACTGCAAGCATCAAATACACACTGGACTTGAAGAATTAGTATAAAAATGTAAAATATCTGTTAATATTTATATTGATTACTTATTCAAATAATAATGTTTTTGACATATTGTGTTAGACATACAAGCAAAGTAAATTTCACCTACTTCTTTTTACCTTTTTAAATGTAACTAGTACAAAACTTACAATTATATAGGGGCTTTATATTTTATAGCATGATCTAGGGTGTTCATTAAAATAGCATGTTCTTATATTCCATTCTTAGAGATTCTGAGTCTGGTGTAGTTAGGAACCAGGAATCTGCGTTTTAAAATAAGTATCCTAGTTGTGATCTAAGGACTAAACTTTGAAAAATAAAACTGGAGTAAAGAATAGTCATGGGCTTCCCAGGTGGTGCTAATGGTAATGGTCCAACCTGCTTGCCAGTGCAGGAGATGCAGGAGACATGGTTCAATCCCTGGTGGGGAAGATCCCCTGGAGGAGGGTATGGCAACCCACTCCAATTATTCTTGCCTGGAAAATCCCATGGACAGAGTAGCCTGTTGTGTTACAGTCTATGGGGTCACAAAGAGTCAGACACAACTGAAGTGACAGCACATACAGAGATGTAAAACTGAGTAGTAAGTGAGGAGATTGCCTTAGTCAATTGGGACTGCTCTAACAAAATACCCGGGTAGCTTCTAAACAACAGACATTTATTTCTAACAGTTCTGGAGGATGGAAATTTGAGATCAGAGTGCCAGCACGGTTGGTGAGGGCCCTTTCCTAGGTCTCAGGCTTCTTGTGTCCTCTCAGGGCAGAAGGATGTAGGGAGCTCCCTGAAACCTTTATATAAAGACACTAATCCCATTCATTGGGGTCTCTATCCTCATAACCTAATCACCTCCCCAAAGTTCCAACTCCTAATACCATTAGCTTGGACATTAGATTTTCAACAGATGAATTTTGCAGGGACACAAACATTTAGATCACAGCAGTGATTAAATAAATAATGATAAAGATTACAAAAGGAAAAAGTCCAGTAAAAGTATTAACACAACCCTATATTGAGACATTTGACTAAGGGGAGGCAAGTCAAAGCAGGCTTTCCAGAGAAATAACTTCAATCCTAAATGCTGAGGAAGAGTCAGGTGGAGGTGGGGTCTTTATTCCAAACAGAGGGACCCGGGCAAAAGTCAGAGGTGAGATAGGAAGAGCTTGGAGACAAATTTTATAATATGGCTGAGAGAAAGAATGGAGGTTGGGAGGAATAATTGTTCTAGAAAAACAATAAAGACCTAGTCCTGAAGGACTTACAAACTGTGTTAATGTTCTGGATTGTTTCTTAAGATAATCAGGCCAAAGTAAAGAGATTTAGAAGAATAGAGTGGCATTTTAAAGTAAATGGTGAGAATGTCTGTGGGCAGTGATACATCAGCTGCAAGGTTGCTATAGAATTCAGGTGTGAGAATATTTACTGAAATTAGTGGAGACAGTGAAGAGAAGGAGAAATTAAAAGGATCTGAGGAATATTTAGGAAGAAAAATCAATAGGAGTTGAGATTGATAGGTGGTGGGAGGATGAGTTAGACGGTAGAGTCAAAGATTACTCCAAGATATGAAAATGCTAAAATATCTACACAGAGACTGAAAAATACACAGAAAATTAAGGTGATAATTTTTAAGATTAAGACACTCCCTTAGAAAATATTTTATGAGAATGAGGGAAATAATATACATGAATATATATATATATACACACACACACACATATATACAAGAAAATATATAAGTCCTTAATATATGTGTTAAGGATATATTGTAGACATTTCTCTGAGGCCTTAAAGTCAAACAGAGCTATGTCTCCTCATCAGCTTTTATTTTTCATTGAGGCTGAATCTTCTGATTTTTGTCTTCTCTTCACTGTGATGATTTGGAAATGTAAGCCTGCATTTGTGGCCCTTTTTAGGCCTGTAATGACAAAATAGTTCAAATTCTCTGCTCTAATTTTGCTAGTAGAATTATTATTTTTTTCCCCTTAAATTCCTTTGATTGCTATGCACTCAATTAACTTATTCTTGTATGTTTTATGCAGTGCTAAAGAAATCACATTTTGTGTGCATTGTGAACAAAGCAAGGTGTAAAGGAACATGGAATAATTTGACTGTGGGAAAATGATGCTGTACAAACTATAGGTATGATTTAAAAAGTGTTTTTTTTAAACTGTAGGAATTAAGGAGCACAATGGTAAAATTCCTTAGAAATTATACATTTTGCCTTACTTAATCTATGATTTTTATCACTAATTTAACAGTAAGAATTCCTATACCTCCTGCATGTAGAAGGTCTTGCTGGGTTATAAATGAAGGTTATCGTCCATGATTTCAATGGGATTTTCTGTTTTCTTTTGTATATCACTTGGCAGGCAAGAGTTCATTAATTTATTTACTTTTTCTATAATGTACATTCTCCAAAAATGCTTTCCATTATCTAACAATCATGTGGAATCTAACTTTCAATAAAATTCTATCAATCCCTTGTATTGATCTTTTTAAACTGAAAGATAAATTTAAGCATCATTTTTCATATCTTTGCAGTCACATGGGAAATTTATTTCATATAGAGTAATAGGACGTGAAATTTATATGATAATTTCTATTTATTGCACCTGTTATCTTCTACTCCAGTAAATTACAGATTTCTAGGGAAACTGCTTTGAGGATTTCTTTTTAAGATAGGAACGAGCATATATCCCAAAACAAATTGCAAGGTATTTCCTCAGCTTTTTCATTGCAAGCTTTTAAAATTGGTATGGAGCATTGTTATGGAGAAGTTAAAATTGGTTCTGTACTTTTAACTTTTATTTTATTGGAAAAGTATCAGTTCAATTCAGTCAATCAGTCGTGTCCGAATCTTTGCGACCCCATGGACTGCAGCACACCGGCTTCCCTGACCATCACCAACTCCTGGAACTTACTCAAATTCATGTCCATCGAGTCAGTGATGCCATCCAACCATTTCATCCTCTGTCATCCCCTTCTCCTGCCTTCAATCTTTCCCGGCATCAGGGTCGTTTCTAATGAGTCAGTTCTTCACATCAGGTGGCCAAAGTATAGGAGCTTCAGCTTCAGCATCAGTCCTTCCAATGAGTATTCAGGACTGATTTCCTTTAGGATGGACTGGCTTGATCTCCTTGCAGGCCAAGGGACTCTCAAGAGTCTTCTCCAATACCACAGTTCAAAAGCATCAGTTCTTTGGTGCTCAGCTCTCTTTATGGTCTAACTCTCACATCCAAACTTGACTACTGGGTAAACCATAGCTTTGACGGACCTTTGCTGGCAAAGTAATGTCTTTGCTTTTTAATATGCTGTCTGGTTGGTCATAGTTTTTCTTCCAAGGAGAAACTGTCTTTTAATTTCATGGCTGCCGTCACCATCTGAAGTGATTTTGGAGCTTCCCAAAATGAAGTCTGTCACTGTTTCCATTGTTTCCCCATCTATTTGCCATGAAGTGATGGAACTGGATGCCATGTTCTTAGCTTTTTGAATGCTGTGTTTTAAGCCAACTTTTTCCACTCTCTTCTTTCACTTTCATCAAGAGGCTCTTTAGTTCTTCACTTTCTGCCATAAGGGTGGTGTCATCTGCATATCTGAGCTTATTGTTATTTCTCCTGGCAATCTTGATTCCAGCTTGTGCTTCATTCAGTCCAGCATTTCTCATGATGTACTTTGCATATAAGTTAAATAAGCAAGGTGACAGTACACAGCTTTGACATACTCCTTTCCAAATTTGGAACCTATCTGTTGTTCCATGTCCAGTTCTAACTGTTGCTGCCTGACCTGCATAGAGATTTCTCAGGAGGCAGGTGAAGTGGTCTGGTATTCCCATCTCTTTAAGAATTTTCCACAGTTTGTTGTGATCCACACAAAGGTTTTAGCATATTCAATGAAGTAAAAGTAGATCTTTTTCTGGAATTCTCTTGCTTTTTCTATGGTCCATCAGATGTTGGCAGTTTGATCTCTGGTTCCTCTGCCTTTTCTAAATCCATCTTGAACATCTGGAAGCTGACTGTTCACATACTGTTAAAGCCTGGCTTGGAGAATTTTGAGCATTACTTTACTAGCGTGTGAGATGAGTGCAATTGTGTGGTAGTTGGAGCATTCTTTGGCTTTGCCTTTCTTTGGGATTAGAATGAAAACTGAGCTTTTTCAGTCCTTTGGTCACTGGTGAGTTTTCCAAATTTGCTGGCATATTGACTGCAGCATTTTCACAGCATCATCTTTTAGGATTTGCAATAGCTCAACTGGAATTCCATCACCTCCACTAGCTTTGTTCATTCTGATGCTTCCTAAGTCCCACTTGACTTTGCATTTCAGGATGTCTGGCTCTAGGTTGGTGGTCACACCATCGTGATTATCTGGGTCGTGAAGATCTTTTTTTGTATAGTTCTTCTGTTTATTCTTGCCACCTGTTCTTAATATCTTCTGCTTCTGTTGGGTACATAACATTTCTGTCCTTTATTGTGCCCATCTTTACATGAAATGTTCCCTTGGTATCTCTAATTTTCTTGAGGAGATCTCTGAGCATTCATTATAAAGTAATGGGTATCAGAAAATGCTAGGATCCTTAACTGGTTTCCCCAACACCCCACACTCCTTGTTTACTCCCATCTCTTTGGCTATTCATTTAAGCTTATTTGTTGACTCTTCTTTTTCAGTTCTAAATTTGACATTATTGAGGGCTCAGCCCTTGGCCTTTTCCCCTGCCCCCTTCTCCATAGGAGACCTAGTTCTCTGGTTTTCCTGTCTCCTAAATGTGTCTTCCCAGTCTTTGCTATATCAAAATCAGCCTGGTCTACCCAGTTACTCAGACCAGATTGAGAGGCCATTTAAAATTCCTTTTTTCCCCCATGTTTAAATCCTAAGGATAGTGATAACTCATATTTGTTGAGCACTTTAGTATGTGCCAGGCTCTCTCCTAAAGACTTCAGTTCTTTGAAATAGGCATGGAAATATCTTTGAAATATTGCTTTCATCTTAAAGATGAGAAAATTGATATAAAAGAGGTTGTGTAAACTTGCTCAGTAAATGGTGGAACTGAGGTCCCATCCAGGAGAAAGACCAAAGTCTATCCAGAATATGTCCACTTATCTCTATTTTCACTACTAATTATGTAGTCCAAGTCACAGTCCTCTCTGTCTGCTAGAATACCTCAATATTTCCAAGCAGCCTGTATTCATATTCCAATCTAAACCATTGTGCAATATTTTTTTCTTATGCAAGTCAAGTAGAAACACTGCTGTGACTTCCAGTGGAGTTCAACAACAACAACAGCAGACAACAACAAAATACCTAAGTTCCTCACAGGTTCTACAAGATCCTACAAGATTTACTCTCTAACTTCTTCAACTTCACTCAAGCCATTCTTTCCCTAATCCTGTCAATTCTGGTCACGCAGGTCCTTTTTGTTTCAGAGAAAACAAAAGTTGAAAACAAAAGTTGTTCAAACCTCAAAGCCATTCTACTTTCTATCCCCTCCACCTGAAATAATTTTTCCTCAGATTGTTTCATGTGTGGCTCTTTTCCATTATTTGTGTTTCATCTCAATTGTTATCTCCTTAGAGTCAATGTACCCACCATAACCCTTGTTGGGCAACCTCCCTTCCCCCTAGCCGCCCCCTCTGCAACCCCCCTCCCCCACCCCGACTCATGGACTAACCTATTATTCTCCTTTGCTTTCTTTAGAGCGCTTGCTAGTACCTGATAACACCTTATGGGATGTTGTCATTGTTTACTCCCTCACACTTGACTCTAACTAGGCTTAAACAGTGTGTTGGCAGGAACTCTGTTAATAGGCTCACTGCGATGTCATCAGTCCCAAAATATTGTCTGGCATAGTGAAAGTGAAAGTCACTCAATCATGTCTGACTCTGCCACCTCATGGAATATACAGTCCATGAAATTCTCCAGGCCAGAATATTGGAGTGGGTAGCCTTTCCCTTCTCCAGGGGATCTTCCCAACTCAGGGATCGAACCCAGGTCTCCTGCATTGTAGGACGATTCTTTACCAGCTGAGCCACCAGGGAAGCCCACCCAAGAATACTGGAGTGAGTAGCCTATTCCTTCTCCAGGGGCTCTTCCTGACCCAGGAATCCAACCGGGGTCTCCTGCATTGCAGGTGGATTCTTTACCAACTGAGCTATCAGGGAGTAGGCACCAATACATTTTTGTTGAATACCTTTTCTTTTTCTGAGAAGTTGTCCAGTCACAAGTCACTGACTGCTACTGCAGCTAATTTTGTAGTTTTGTGGCCTGGACAAACCAATATGTTTGACACATCATCCCCAAGGAATTTTCAGCTTTCAGTTGATAGTCATCTTGTCAACTCTGGGGGCTTCCCTAGTGGCTCAGATGGTAAAAGCGTCTGCCTGCAATGTGGGAACCTGGGTTCAATCCCTGGGTTGCGAAGATCCCCTGGAGAAGGAAATGGCAACCCACTCCAGTACCTTTGCCTGGAAAATCCCATGGCCAGAGGAGCCTGGTAGGCTACATACAGTTCATGGGGTCACTGAGTCGGACACGACTGAGTGACTTCACTTTCTTTTTCTTTCTTTTGTCAAGATATATCTCCCCAGGGCTGGGACTATGGTAAGCTGAATGAGGTACTTTCACTGGATGCCAAAAGTCTCAATGATCAAAATAGGTGATATTTCAATGTAATATAGATATTAAAAATGCACCGCTAAAAATCAAATTGGAAAGCAGTGGCCCAAACAAAAGTGCGTCTGCTTTTGTCGATAAAGTTTTAAGCTCACACTGGACTCTGAGATCTATGAAGGCAGAGACCTTGCTTTGTTTACCACTCCTTCCCCAATACTGGCTTAGAATAGTATTGGAGACATAGCAGACATGTGATAAAGGTTTCACTAATTACTCAATAAATTTTTATCTCAAAATTATTAGTATAAAATTAGATACTTTTATATTAACTTTTGTTTATATAAAATTATGAATATCTGCCATGGGTAAAATGCTGAGTTTTTCCTATGAACTGAAATAAAATTTGAGATGTGGCCCTTGCCCTCAGGATGAATCTCAAGATCACAAAGTGAGGTTAAGATGATAAGACAAACGTGATTGTTAGTTCTCTGTGCTACTTTGAAGGATTTGTTTCTCTCTCGATGTTCTATTAATATATTGATATCTTTTTTTTTGGTCTCCTAAAGTCCATCTTTCTTCTTCCTATCTTGTTTTTCTTTTAAATTTTCTACTGCCCAAGGCTAGTGTAATATAATTAAATGTGGGGAATGGTGAAAAGGGAACAGAAGCCAAAATGACTTTTCTTTCTGGAATTGGTCCTACACGGGTGAAAATACTCAGCCTTAGACCATCAGAGAGTGCTCATTCCTCTAAGTGGGTCATTTCCTAGTTCTCAATATCTGTTCTGACGCTCGTTGACCCAACTGAATTCTGCCTACTAACCATACAGGAAAACATAATAGCACTGGTGATTTGTGGCCTTTTACTCCCACATACAAAGACTGAATTTTAAAAAAATTATTATATTTGACTTTACATAGCAGATGTACTTGGAGACCTTTTTTCATCATCTGAAGCCTAAATGTCTCATACCCAAAAAGGTAAAATTGTTATAATTTCAGTTCAGTATTTTCTAGGCTGTTAGAATTCTTTGTTTTTTATCTTGATGTTTGACAGCAAGGCATCATGTATTATTATAAGCTGAAGGATAAATTAATCCTAACAGTTTTACCTGATGTGATCCCTTCTTCTGTCACTGCCTCTGAGAGGGAGAAGATATAATAAATAAATACCAAGTACCTGATATAACAAGTAGAGTTAAAAATCTGCTGGGTTTATAGGTGATGGGAGAATATACTGCTCTCGGGAAGGTAAATTAATGCAATGTTTACCAGAAAAAAAATATATATATATATAAAGAGTCTTAAAATGGTCTAAATTATGTCTTGCAATTACACATTGGGGATTGTATGCTATGAAAATAATACAAAATGTGGAGAGATATATCTGCACAAAGATAGTTGCCATTGTATTATTTGGAATGGTGAACCATGAGAAGCAATCTAGATGTCCAATAAGAAATAAAATTGGTGAGAAAAAATTATGTTAAAACCCGGTAACTGACTAGTAGGATATATATCAAAATAACACTTCACAGATTTTCTTAGTCACTTGAGAAAATGTTCCATAAAAGAGCCAGAGTATAACATTGTATATTCAGATAGATCTTGAGTAAGTAAAAAAAGAATTACATGGACAAATTTCACCTAAAGGGAGCTCTGCCAAAGAGGTAATAGTGATTGCTTCTGGATGATGAATTAATAGATAACAATTTTTATCTATTAATTCCCAGGTGGTGGGGCATCCCAGATGGTACTAGTGGTAAAGAACCCGCCTGCCAATGTGGGAGATGCAAGAGACAGGGGTTCAATCCCTGGGTCAGAAAGATCCCCTGGAGAAGGGCAAGGCAACCCACTCCAGTATTCTTGCCTGGAGAATCCCATGAACTGAGAAGTTTGGCAGGCTACAGTCCATGGGATTGCAAAGAGTCAGACACGACTGAAGCAACTTGGCACACACATTTTTATTTATAGTTTCATATATTTTTATATTTTCCTACAGTAAACTAGGCCATGTTGATAATTGAGAGAAACAATGTTTTTGTAAGTGCAGTGGCTCCCCTTTTGGTTTGGAATTCCCTAGAGTTCTGCTACAGTTGTGAACACATCCAGAACCTTAAGATTTCTCAGCTGCCTAGTAAACTAGAGAAATCATTCTGTTCTGGATGATTCATTCAGGATTTGGCTTGAGCCACTGTGTTCATCACACATTCTTCTTGTTCCTGAGCAACAATTGTGGGGTTTATGAGCCCTGGAAGGGATAGCACGTTAGAGCTGAAATTAGCTGCATTCTGATCTCTGTTACACAGATGTGGTTTTCATTGATTTTTATGGGAGATTTGTGCACATAATGAAGAGGAAAATGTCACTGATTTGTTTTAATTTAGCTTGAGCAGTAACCCTTTACTAATGTGACTCCTTCTGTAAGAAGTAAACCTGCTCTCCTTTTTGCTTTTTAGTTATGGAAAGCATTGGCTTAGATTCCTTTGACCAAGGAAGCCCCAGTGACTTCAGATCAACCTAGGCACTTATATCTGAGTCATGTTATTATGTGCTTTTCACTGGTTTAAACACTTAATCATCTCAGTTGTAAGTTAATGAAACCAAGAAATGTATATTCTTCCATCTCTCTCCCTTCCTACCAATTTGAGTTGGACAAAGGTTTCTCAGGCTTGACTTTATTGACATTTTGGGATATATGAATTCTGTTGTGAGGGACTGTCTTGTGCATTGTAGGATGTATGTGTGTGTATGCTCAGTTGCTCAGTTGTCCAGCTCTTTGCAACCTTATGAACTGTAGCCTGCTAGGCTTCTCTGTCCGATGGGATTTTTCAGGCAAGAATACTGGAGTGGGTTGAGTGAAAGAAGCTGTATATAAAGAAGTACCTATGTAATTAAATACATTTAAATTTTGAGAACAGGTAAGTGGTTACTATTTTGAGAACTAGTCTATGGTTAAGCAAACAAACGAATCCAGAAAAATAGAGGGATTAACTAAGATGGGGCATCAGTAAACTTTCTGGAGTAAGAGGAGATATTTTATGTCTTTAGGAATGGACACTACCACTCCATTTGTCAGAAAATTCATCAAATTTTACCCTTAACATCTGTGCATTACATTGAATCTAAATTTTACTACCCACCAAGGTAATGAATTCTAATAGTTGCTTGCCACAGAGGTATGAGTTAGAGGTTCTGAAATTCCTTTTAGTGTAGTGTAAGCTTGAGAAAATAAGTAAATACGTTGAGAATAATGGAAACCCAGTTTCTAAATGTTGGAGAAGAAAGTTACAAATAGGAATAGATGGAAGACTAGAATACACCCTATGGCATTGAATTAGATTTGGAGGTATTAAAATGAACTCATTGTGTACGTGTGTGTACACATTACATGTGCTTTCTCTTTTCTAGCTTTGTTCACTGAACAGTTATAAGCAATGCCATCCCATTACCAGTGAGCACACCTAGTGCCCATTTCTTGATTACTAAAAACTATTCTCTAAAAGAAACCAGGGCTCCTTGGAGAAATAGTTGAGATCAATGGCCACTGTGGGGAAAATATAAGATAACTCTGAGATACCTTGCTATGCTAGAAAGTAAGGAAGTACTTAGAGTGATGAGGACTTGTCAAAAAGATAAGGCACCAACTTGAAGGGGCTCCCTATTGGCTAAATCTGAGCAAGTTGAGCTTCTAAATTTAAAAAAAATGTTAGGAATAGGTTTTTCATTGAATAAAATCACAATCCATGAATCCCTAATGATAAGAAAGAATAGCAAATTTTTAGGGGGTGACAAGACAAAGGAAAAAGACCTTTGGTTTCTAGAGTATCAAACTGTGCAAAGATTAATAATTGGAGGAATAAATGGAATATAGTCATCCCTTGATATCCATGGATTTAGGACTCCACACAGATACCAAAATACTTAAAAAAGTGTAAGTGCTATGTAAATAGTTGCTGGTGTGTTGCAAATTTAGTTTCTTTTAAACTTTCTGGAATTTGGGGGAAAATATATTCAATTTGAAGTTGGTTGAATCTGTGAATGTGTAAACTGTGGATACAGATGAGACTATATAAGAGCTAGTTGAAGGTTTGTTATGTAGGTTCATCTGGTGATATCTCTGGACTGATAAGAGTCTAGAGTTATCTCTAACGGCTGGTTCAGTTCAGTTCAGTTCAGTCGCTCAGTCGTGTCCGACTCTTTGCGACCCCATGAATCACAGCACGCCAGGCCTCTCTGTCCATCACCAACTCCCGGAGTCCACCCAAACCCATGTCCATCGAGTCGGTGATGCCATCCAACCATCTCATCCTCTGTCATCCCCTTCTCCTCCCGCCCCCAATCCTACCCAGCATTAGGGTCTTTTCCAGTGAGTCAACTCTTCGCATGAGGTGCCCAAAGTATTGGAGTTTCAGCTTCAATATCAGACCTTCCAATGAACACCCAGGATTGATCTCTTTTAGGATGGATTGATTGGATCTCCTTGCAGTCCAAGGGACTCTCAAGAGTCTTCTGCAACACCACAGTTCAAAAGCATCAATTCTTCGGCGCTCAGCTTTCTTCACCGTCCAGCTCTCACATCCATACATGACCACTGGAAAAACCATAGCCTTGACTAGACAGACTTTTGTTGGCAAAGTAATGTCTCTGCTTTTAAATATGCTATCTAGGTTGGCCATAACCTTCCTTCCAAGGAGTAAGCGTCTTTTAATTTCATGGCTGCAATCACCATCAGCAGTGATTTTGGAGCCCAAAAAAATAAAGTCTGACACTGTTTCCACTGTTTCCCCATCTATTTCCCATGAAGTGATGGGACCAGATGCCATGATCTTAGTTTTCTGAACATTGAGCTTTAAGCCAACTTTTTCACTCTCCTCTTTCACCTTCCGGAGAAGGCAATGGCACCCCACTCCAGTACTCTTGCCTGGAAAATCCCATGGACGGAGGAGCCTGGTAGGCTACAGTCCATGGGATCTCTAAGAGTTGGACACGACTGAGCGACTTCACTTTCACTTTTCCCTTTCATGCACTGGAGAAAGAAATGGCAACCCACTCCAGTATTCTTGCCTGGAGAATCCTAGGGATGGCAGAGCCTGGTGAGCTGCCGTCTATGGGGTCGCACAGAGTCGGACACGACTGAAGAGACTTAGCATAGCATAGCATAGCATAGCTTTTACCTTCATCAAGAGGCTCTTTAGTTCTTCTTCACTTTCTGTCATAAGGGTGGCGTCATCTGCATATCTGAGGTTATTGATATTTCTCCCGGCAATCTTGATTCCAGCTTGTGTTTCTTCCAGCCCAGCGTTTCTCATGATGTACTCTGCATATAAGTTAAATAAGCAGGGTGACAATATACAGCCTTGACATACTCCTTTTCCTATGTGGAACCAGTCTGTTGTTCCATGTCCAGTTCTAACTGTTGCTTCCTGACCTGCATACAGGTTTCTCAAGAGACAGGTCAGATGGTCTGGTATTCCCATCTCTTTCAGAATTTCCCACAGTTTATTGTGATCCACACAGTCAAAGGCTTTGGCATAGTCAATAAAGCAGAAATAGATGTTTTTCCGGAACTCTCTTGCTTTTTCGATGATCCAGCGGATATTGGCAATTTGATCTCTGGTTCCTCTGCCTTTTCTAAAACCAGCTTGAACATCTGGAAGGTCACGGTTCACGTATTGCTGAAGCCTAGCTTGGAGAATTTTAAGCATTACTTTACTAGCATGTGAGATGAGTGCAATTGTGAGGTAGTTTGAGCCTTCTTTGGCATTGCCTTTCTTTGGGATTGGAACGAAGACTGACCTCTTCCAGTCCTGTGGCCACTGCTGAGTTTTCCAAATTTGCTGGCATATCGAGTGCAGCACTTTCACAGCATCACCTTTGAGGATTTGAAATAGCTCAACTAGAATTCCATCACCTCCACTAGCTTTGTTGGTAGTGATGCTTTCTAAGGCCCACTTGACTTCACATTCCAGGATGTCTGGCTCTAGGTGAGTGATCACGCCATCGTGATTATCTGGGTCATGAAGATCTTTTTGGTGCAGTTCTTCTGTGTATTCTTGCCACCTCTTCTTAATATCTTCTGCTTCTGTTAGGTCCATACCATTTCTGTCCTTTATCGAGCCCATCTTTGCATGAAATGTTCCTTTGGTATCTCTAATTTTCTTGACGAGATCTCTAGTCTTTCCCAATCTACTGTTTTCCTCTATTTCTTTGCACTGATCGCTGAGGAAGGCTTTCTTATCTCTCCTTGCTATTCTTTGGAACTCAGCATTCAGACGGTTGGTTAGGTTGGTTAACTTCTCTTTTCCTGGTAGAAAGGGGAAGAGAGACAACTTTACATTTTGCATCCTGCTTTTAGGCAAAACAGAGGAAGGGTAGGAACCATTTTTTAAAATCTGCATCTTTGAAATTGCTTTGAGCTTTATTATTTTGAATAATCCTTCCAGCAATGAAGCATATTTTAGGGTGGCATACCTACCCTTCATTATATTTAATGTACTACAATAATATATACCACAAAGCTACTCCTTTTGAGATACTATTTCAGAAATAAATATATATATGTTATTTATATGACATTCCATAATGGAAACTGTTTCCTTTTAACTCAAAGAGAAAACCAGAAACATAAATAAGCAAGAAAACATTTGTATCTCTTATAGTTTTTTTTTTTTTTTTTACAGCTTTTAACATTAACTCTAATTTACTTTTGTTACCCTTACCAGATGATTTTATCTCTTCCTGGAACACTGTTTCACTACTCAACAATGAAACAATGCCTTTATAATGTTAGTGCTAATTCTTGAATTTGACACGGATGCTTCAGTTTGAGAAAGTATGACAAGAACAGAATAAAAATTTGCATCTTTTAAATATATCTCCTCTTAGCTGTTTGCTTCATACTCCATGAATTTTATTTAGGGAAATTAAAAATTAGACTTTCTATAGCAATTGGAAAGTTTGTTTATACACAGCTGCAAATTATATTTGACAAATAGAAAATAACATTTCATCACAAGCTATGTTTTGGAAATAGCACGTGCTTTCCTGGAGTTTTAACTGAAACTTTAATTTTTTTTATCTATAAGCATGAAGATGCATTTAAGGGGTAATTAACAGGAAATCATTTACCTAAGTTAAACCTCTTGGATATATGTGATTTTGAATTCTTGGGAGCTGAATTTTTATAATCAGGATTAATTAATTTCTCAGGAAGGGAAGAATTTGCCTAAGAGGTATTAACTACTGAATGTGAAGTGTGGATTTGAGAGATAAACCTTCAATGTGAAACTCCATCTCCCTTTCCACATCATTAGACATGATTTATATGGGGGCTTCTAGCTGTAGTTATCTTTGGAAGCTGCATTCCAAAAAGGAGTTGGAAATAAAGCTGAAGATTTTCCCCCTAGGAACACTGTAGAGTGGGGAGGAGGGGTGATAAAAGTAAAAGAACACCTGAGCTGGGATCATGGGACCTGGCTCTATTAAATACCTTTCTTTTTCTTACCTGTAAAATGAATGAATTGGGTTATGTGATCTCCCAAGTTTCTCTGAGGTCTAAGTTCTGTGACTATGAGACAAATAAGGTAGAAATAATAAAAATAAAGGATACTTCTTTAAGCTAAATTGAAAAGGAAACTAAAAAAGAAAGTTGCACAGTGAAAAACTTTGTTTTGGATGCTTCTTCTTAGAAATTCTTTGATACTTGTACCACTGGTGTCGATTACATGAAAACAATTACCTTGGGTTTTGTTAATTAATTCCATAGCAAAAGAACAGAGAAGGCACTGGTGACCCACTCCAGTACTCTTGCCTGGAAAATCCCATGGACAAAGGAGCCTGGTAGGCTGCAATCCATGGGGTTGCTAACAGTTGGATATGACTGAGCAACTTCACTTTCACTTTTCACTTTTATGCATTCGAGAAGGAAATGGCAACCCACTCCATTGTTCCTGCCTGGAGAATCCCAGGGACAGGGGAGCCTGGTGGGCTGCCATCTCTGGGGTCGCACAGAGTTGGACACGACTGACATGACTTAGCAGCAGCAGCAAAAGAAAACAAAAAATACTCCCCTCAGATAAATGGAAAGGAATAAAGGAGATAGGGCCAAATGAATTCTCAATTCTAAGAGAATTCATTTTGTATCAACGAATCAATTTTGTAAATCAAGCTGATACTCTTTGACTTAATATTATATGAGGGAGCTAAGGTTGGAAAGGATCTGACTCATTGTCTGAAGTGAAAAGTAGAAAAATTAGGATTTTTTTGGGAAAAAACAAAACAAAACAACTTGTTTAGGAGTCTGGTCATGACTGTTTTCAGGTGGAATTTTGTGACCTGAGTAAAGAGTTGGTGGTTATTATACTCTGTGTAGTTATAAATGAAATGGATCGTTCTTATAGGTAACACAGGTAAGTCGTTAGAGTATGTGTCTTGACGTGTACAACTTGTTAATATCTCTGCAAAGGGAAAGCCTTAGTCTCACTGCAAATTTTTTAATGCTCTGCACTAACCTCTTATATTGTCTTTCCTCCTGTGTTATTCAACTGCTCCAGCTGTGGGGTCTCTAATCCTGGTACTTCTCTGCCACTCTGACATTACCTCTCCCTTAGGAATCATTTGATAGCCTTCATACAAAACTGTGCACCCGAATACATGTATACTTGGAACCTTTTAATATGGAAAGCACTCAAAATGAAATGATCCCAGTGAGGGTTCTGCCATGTCCCATTGCTGCAAGTGGAGGTCTTATTTTAAAGCTCTTTGAATGCAGTCTCTTTTATTAGGTTCCCTGGGTATAGTGGATGCTTAATAAATAATGATGAAGGTTTTAAATCTCATTTTACAAATGAGAAATCACAAGTGCTTTGGCTGATGTGGATTAACAAGTCATCTATTGAGTCAGCCCTTCTCCTCAGGATCTCTCTGGAGTATACACAGTTTGACCTGAGATGCAACATCAGGTGAGTAGATAAAGTGAACATGTTTATCTACTGCACAGGATGGAAGAAATAGACTTTCCAAAACAACAAAAATGTTCATAAATGAAGAGATTTTTATTGTTAGTGGCAAGGAATAGAAGAATGTGCCATATTATGATATGACTATGGAATGTGCATGATAGATATAACAGTAATTATTTGCCTTTCAAAATAAAATTGGGAATAAATGTTGTGATGTTATTTAAGGATAAGCCTGTCATATGAGAAGTGGAAATAGAAAAAAAAATTTTCTATACACTATTTTGCATGAGTAGAAAATCAAACGAAAATATCTGAACTTCCTATAAGTAAGGCACCCTGCTCTGTACTATAATATAAGAGCCTATGGACAGGGAGATGTACGTGATCTTCAGGGTGCTTATAGTATATGGGGTCAGGGATGGAGTGGACTAGGGAAAGGATGAGAACAAAATAAACAGATGTCTTTATTTCAACCTTGATTAAAATGATTATTATTAAGATAATGGAATGCAGTGAGAATTCTAAGGAGAAAGAGACTGTATACAATCCAGAGAATTAGAGAAGGCTCTGTAAAGGATTAGGGCTTCCCTGGTGGCTCAGATGGTAAAGCGCCTGTCTGCAATGCAGAAAACCTAGGTTCAGTCCCTGGGTTAGGAAGATCCCCTGGAGAAGGAAATGTCAGCCCACTCCAGTAGTCTTGCCTGGAAAATCCCATGGACGGAGGAGCTTGCTAAGCTGCAGTCCATGGGGTCGCAAAGAGTCGGACATGACTGAGTGACTCCACTTTCTTTCTGTCTTTATGTAAAGGATTTACAAGAAGGATACATTTTAAACAGACTAAAATAGAGGTGGAAATGGCTGCATTTTAGATCTAGGAATCAACTCTCCTTTTTCTATAATAAATTGTTAAGTATCTACTGCATTCCTGCCTAGGGTAGAAAATGGCACCCTGAAATGAATACACCTGACTTATAGTTCTAGAAACTTCCAACCTGGGCAGACTTGTCTTATTGGATCTGTGTTCCAAGAGGGATTCTTTTTGCCACTGGAGATCTATGCTATTATAGTGGTGCCCTTAGTAATCCCAGTGGGGGAAAATACTTCCAGTTATTACCCTCAAAGTCTTCAGAAGATGATTGGAGAAGTCTCAGCCTTTCTTTGCAATTTATATCCCAACTCACTAGTTTTCCTCAGATCCAGTTACTTTGCATAGATGGAGACATGTAACAAAAAGGTGATTTCTTGAAGGTAAACCTTTCACAAAAGTATGAGCCACATGCATCTTCTTTCAGTTCTGATTCCCTTCCCTTTTCATTTCTCTCCTTTCTCTCAAACCCTGATTTCAGACTCATGGAGTCTGGTACACTGCCGTCTCTTAGGAAGATTTTCACTTCTCACTGAAAGAGGAGGTTGTTTCTTTCTGAACATCTTGGTAGCTTGTGAATGCAAGAACTTATACTTCTTATATGATGAGGTATCTTAGTTCAGGCTGCTGTACCAAAATGCCTTAGACTGAGTGGCTTAAATAACAAACATTTATTTCTCAATTTCTGGAAGCAAAGACATCTAGGTACTGCCAGATGAGGTGTCTGGTGAGATCCTGCTTCCTGGATTGTATGTGAATGACTGAGAGTGGAAGCAAGCTCTCGTGTCTCTCCTTATAACAGCACTAATCTTATTCGTGAGGGCTTCAACCTTATGGTCTAAATATCTCCCAAAGTCTCCATCTTCTAATACCATCACCTTGGAGGTTTGTGTTTCAACATATGAATTTGGGGGGAGGGGGGACACATGCAGCCCATTTGATGACTCCAAAGGCAAAGTAGGGGTTTTTATAGGCTTCAGCCAATGTTTAAAGGTGATGGTGTGACCTAAATTATATTCACTTTTCCTCCCAGCTAACTAAGAAAAAAGACCTTTTTTCCCCTCAGTCTGAGCATCCTTTTTTTGTTCCCAAGAAAAATAAATCTAACTATATGGAAAGGAGATTTCCCTTGTTGGCTTGACATTAGCCCTGCCCTTTGTGAAATAACAACCCTGTAAATACTGTGATGGGAGCATTGGACTCCTAGGTCTTTTTTATATGACAAAAGTCACCATTCTAGCTCTAATTGGCTCTCTCTTTGGCCATTTGGGATGAGTGGTGCCAGCTCTGTATAAGTGTTCTCTGAATCCAAATCTCCCTTGATAGATGGAATTTGTACCTGTGTGTATATGTGTGTACATGTATGAGGAGGTCAGTTTCTTTCTGGAAAGCTTAATATGGGGGAAGTATTAAAAGAAATCTGAGGTGTCTTAGACAAGTGATCTTGATTATTAAAATACCAAAGTGAATTTGCCATCAGGTAGACATCTATTAAGAGATTGCACTACATAAACTGGAGTGTATGCATAGATTGCACAGAATAGAATCAGGTAACACCCAAGAGAATAGCTAGCCATCACTTTTGAAACAAGCTTCGGCTGCTACCCAGGTTCCAAATACATCTAATGCAAAGGAGGGTGGAGAGGAATTTTCCTGAAAGAGGAATTTTAAATGGTGTACTCTATATATAGTTCCATACCACTTTACTCCTCCGGAAAGATGACATTTGTTTTAGGGAGGTAGATTTGAATAAATTTGCCTCTTTGGGTTGTTAATCAGTATGCAGAGTTTCAGCCAAGAAAAGCCAATTTCTCTCCTGTAATTTTAACTCTCTTGGAAAGTGTTGGGGTTTATACTTCAGTTGCTCAGGTAGCCTCCTGTCCTTGTTTTGATTGATGGTGAATAAATACTAACAATTCTTTAGCAGAGGCATATCCATGCTCTTTGTATCAGTAAATTCCATAGCCATGGGGGCTGGCTTCCTCCTCAGGTGTAGATTATGAGGTCTGTGTAGCCCTAGTGAACCTCTTGGCTTCCAGGTTTATTATCTTTTTCAAGGGCCCTTCATTCTTTCACTGATTTTCTGTCCATGGCCCTCCTGGATCACCCATGCACTTGGTGGTTTGCTAGAAAGATTCACAGATTTCAACATCATACTCTCATGCCCAAAGTTCAGGTTTATTAGAGCAGCACAGTAAGGACACATAACCAGATCAGGAGAGGAAAATCATTCGGCAGAGTCTGGAAAAATCCATGTGCAGGCTTCCTATGCCCTCTTCCTCTTGGAAAGGGTAGCACACAGCACACTCTCCCTCTGCAAGAAAAAGTACATCTGCATATATACAATGTGTCTGCCTAAGGAAGGCTACTTGTGACTGACTTCAGGGTTTTCACTGGGGCAGAACACAGACACACCCATGCCCAATAAAATTATGAACTCTAAGAGAGAAAAAGAGTGGGTGCTCACCATAAGAAACATTGTACAGTTTAAACAATCTGGCCCAGCAGTCCAACTTCACCACTTAGTGAATGTTTTAAAAGCCACATTCCTAGATGCCAGACAGAGGCAAATCTCTAATGCAAGACCTTCCAGAGATAGCAGCCTTGGGTAAGTTTTGTTAGCTCTTTCCTGCAAACTTTCCTACTTCTGTTGCTTTGGAAGCAATGTTTTATTTTGAGTCCATATATGATATTTGCTTCTTAATGGCCCTCACCCTCAGTTTTTTCATCTGGAAAATAGGTTTGAAATCCAGTTACCAGTGATTTGGCACAAAACAATTTAATTCAAAGCATTTGGCTATAAAGTAGGTTGGCTGATATTGATGCCAAAAACTCAGCCTCTGTGCACTGATGCCAAATTTAATCTGAGAGACAGAGTTTTGGTTGAAGTAGTGAAGAATAGCTTTATTGTTTTGCCAGGCAAAGGGGGACACAGCAGGCTCATGCTTCTTAAAAACTGTGTGTCCCAACCCAGGGGGATTTGGTGAGAAGTTTTATAGCAATGATTCAAGGGTGAGGTTTCTGATGAGAATTAGGGTATGTACAGGGCCTGGATTTCTTTAATCTGGCTTTAGTTGGTCTCTTGATGTGCTTCTTTGCTTCTTAAGGCTATCAAAACTTGAACGTCTCTCTGAAATGAAAAATGCTAACATCTTCCGTTGTTGGGGGGTTTAGTTCTGTAAAGAGCTCAAAGATACTGTTACATGTATCCCTTGAGGTAGAAACAGGATCTTACCCCAAAGCTGCACTATGTTTTCCTAGCTGCTCCTCCCTTGTCTCTGCATCTCCTCCCTTCCCACTGTTTGAAAGACTTCCATGCCTAGGAGCCCTGTAGGGTCCTGCTCAATTTTATCTAAAATGAATACCTTCTTAAAATTAACTCAGGACTGTTATGCTAAAGTGTTCATAAATAAATTGAAATGCTCTCCAAAATGCTATTTATTATTCCTAGTTTTTTGGCTCCCAGCATGGTAGACCATTGCCCTCTGCAGACAGTCCTGAGCTCTGTGTGAGCTCTCAGGATTGGACACTTTGGGTGACAGAGGAGCTGCTTTGGGAATCCTGGAATGTGACCTTTGTGGAGAAATTGACATCACTTTGTGCCTCACCTGTTTCACTTTAAAAAGACACAGCGAAAGCATCTGATCTCACTTTATAGCATGAAAATTAGAAGCACAGATTCTAAATGCAGGTGGCCTCAGCCTGAATTTTAATTTTTCCACTGACTGGCTTTTTATCCTGGGCAAACGACTTAAATTCTCTGAGCCCTAGCTCGCTATCTTTGAGATGAGATAAAAACAATAATACATTGGGTTGTCCAGGGCTTTAAGTGAGCTGCTACACATAAAGTACCTATAATAAGTACCTGGCACTTGGTAAGTTCCATATATATATTTACAATTGTTAGTATAAACTTTATTGATGTCTTCAACATTGTGTTGTGTAATAGAAAATAGACTTTTGAATCGGGGAGATCTGCATTCCTTTCTAGCTCAGCCCCTTATTATCTGTATGACTTTGGGAAAGTTACACAACCACCCTGAATTCTTTTCTCCCGAGATAAGAAAATGGAAATGATCTTTATCAGGTAGAATTTTGTATGTTTAGGGTTAGAAATCTTATCAATAAAACAGCACATTGTAGATGTGCTTTTTTATAGAGCACCTATTATGTATCAGGCCTTATTCTAGAGTCTAGAGAGGTGTTATAGATTAAGACAAGTCCTACTGTTTGCTTGGACTTCTCTGGTGGCTCAGATGGTAAAGAATCTGCCTGCAGTGTAGGACACCTGGGTTTGATTGCTGTGTCGGGATGATCCCTGGAAAAGGCAATGGCTACCTACTCCAGTATTCTTGCCTGGAGAATTCCATGGAGAGAGAAGCCTGATGGGCAACAGTCCACGGGGTCACAAAAAGTCAGACACGACTGAGCAGTTAACACAATTAACACTACTTCTTGCTTAGTGTAAGGATAGGCACATGGTAAATAAACACATGCGTACATCATCACTTGTGGCTTCCCCACTGGCTTGTTGGTAAAGAATCTGCCTGCAGTGCAGGAGATACAGGAGACAGGGGTTTGATCCCTGGATTAGGAAGTTTCCCTGGAGGAGGAAATGGAAACCCACTCCAGTATTCTGACCTGGAACAAAAATACCATGGACAGAGGAGCCTGGTTGGGCTATGGGCCATGAGATCTCAAAGAGTCCGAGGACTGAGGGACTACGCAACATCATCAGTTATCAGCTAGTGGTAAGTGCAATGAGGTGAAAAGCCCCAGGGAGATGATAAAGCCAGGGTAGGCATGGAGAGTGATTCAAGGCTGAGATAGTGGTTTTCCATAGGGTGTGGATGGGCAGTCTTTATGACAGAGTGACATTTATACAGACACTACAGTATGGAGAATTAGGGAGAAGTGCGGAGACCTGGGAGGAAAAGGGTCTAGCAAGGGAATAGCAAAGGTAGAAGCCTGGAGATGGGAGACAGCTTGGCATGTGTCAAGAAAAGTAAACCAGCCGACGTGGGAGGAGAGTAGTGAAGGGGTTCAGAATGAGCCTTCCCAAAATGTGTGGCTTATTGATGTGTGGATTATTTTGAGCCGAAGGCAATCAAGACTCACAGGCTCAGGAAAAACTTTATCCCTCCCTTAAGTACCTGAAAGAATTTAGAGAGGGCACCTGGCCCAGATAAAGGGTTATTACTAGAGACAAATTTTTTAAAATTATTTTTTTAAATTGTGGTAAAAGTCACATAATATAAAGCATACTATTTTAACCATATTTAACTGTGTAGTTCAGTGGCACTAAGTACATTCACTTTGTTGTGCAACTGTTACTATCATCCATCTCCTGAATTTTTCACCTTCCTAAACTGAAACTCTGTCCTCATTATACACTAATTCCCCATCCCCCTCACCCCTCCCACCCCCCCACAACCCTTCCCCCACCCCCCACACCCCCCCATCTACCAATGTTATCTAAATGACCTCTCTGTTTCTCTGTATGGCAGGAGGAACCTTTATTGTTCTGTGAATTGCCCTCCTCCCCTTTGAAGCCCAGGCCCTCATCCCATTCCATAGTTCAGGACAGCCTAGAAGCCTCAACTGCCCAACTTGCCCTTAGGTCCCATATTTTTATGGGGCCTCCTGCTGCTGCTACTGCTAAGTCGCTTCAGTCGTGTCCGACTCTGTGCGACCCCATAGACGGCAGCCCACCAGGCTCCCCCGTCCCTGGGATTCTCCAGGCAAGAACACTGGAGTGGGTTGCCATTGCCTTCTCCAAAGCATGAAAGTGAAAAGTGAAAGTGAAGCCGCTCAGTCGTATCTGACTCTTCGAGACCCCATGGACTGTAGCCTACCAGGCTCCTCCATCCATGGGATTTTCCAGGCAAGAGTATTGGAGTGGGTTGCCATTGCCTTCTCCGATGGGGCCTCCACACATATGTAATTAAATTTGTTTTTTTCCCTACCAGTCTACCATATGTTAACTTGATTATTAGATCAGCCTGAGAACCAAAAAGGGAAGAGAGAAAAATTTTCCTCCCCCATGGTGGTAAGCAGTGGGAGAAGGATGGAGGTTAGAGAGACAGGCAGAGGAATGACAGTCAGCAGGACCTTAGGCTACTCAAGGGAGAAGTGTTGGGTTTTCTTCAAAGAGGAAGGAGGAACCATTGTCCAGTGTAGACAGAAGGCACGCACTAATTTTCATTTAAAGACTGAGTTGGTAGCAGGGCATTTTCTTTCAGAAAATGAGGCAAGTGCTGGTGGCCAGGACTAAGAGGGAGCAATGAAGATGCTGAGACTGCATGATTACAAATATTATTCCTAACAGCATTATTTATTTTAGCTTGCAATTGCCAATATTATTAGCCTTAAACAACTTTCTTTTCATTCAGAGCAACAGAAATGCAAGTTAACCTTTCCTCAAATAATTTTCTTGAAGAGATTCTTTGGTATTTTTGGAAGAGAAATATCCTAAAGGAGAAGTGTTATGAAGTGGCCTTATTTTATTCTCCTCACAGCTACATGGGAGAGAGGCTTATTACTTTTGTGATTTCCCATATTTCCTCATTATAAAACCCACAAACCACTTAGAAGAGAAAGGAGTGTAAACACCTTGGGTGTCATGTGTGCAATGATGATTCTGCAAACGTCTTATCAACTTGTCTTCAATGGTTATAGAGTTTTCCTTCAGGACGTCTGCTTCCTGCCCCTGTAATGGACTGTTGAATTTCCCCAGAGTAGGTGTGAAAACTTGGTTGTCAGAGTGGTTGTGGTACTTTTTGCAGGTTGCTGTCTACCTACCTTGTTCGGATGTTTTTCATTTGTCAGTATTTGATTGGATTCTTTCATCTGTGATTCAATGTCTAGATTAAACTCCATTGCTTCTCTGTTCCTCCTCAAGACTTTATTATGTGAAAAAAAGCCTGTGTTCTTTAGTGCTGATTTTCTTTTCTCTCTCTCTCTTTTGTTTTTTTGAGGGAGAAGCCATCTGTAGCAATGCTGCATAATAAAGAATGTTTAGATCTGGCTACCATGTGCCAGAACACTGCATAAAGGGCTGGGTAGGAAAATGGTTCACCATGCTTGCCATGTAGGAATAAAGTTCAAGGAAACCTTTAAGCACTCAAACAGATCACTTGGGTAAAAATAGAAAGCCACTCTTTAATGTCATATATTTACCTGTAGGCAGGAAACTGGAAGGAGATACACACATGTACTTCAGAAATCTTAGAGTGTGGCAGGCTGAAATAATTTTCCTTTGTGAGGCCACAGACTGCTTTCTAGTCTGAAGGAGAAAAAACAGAGCTTTTTTCCTTTTCTTTGAAAGGGATTGATGGAAGTTGAAACGTAGTGCTTGCTCTGCCAACTATTTGTGATATATTTGGCAAGTTACTTCTCCTCTAGGGTTCTCATTTATAAAATAATGGGTTAGATCAAAAGATTTTTAAGGTCTCTTCTTATCATAAATAGCCCTTGAGAGGGGCTGATGTCTTTTCTGTTACTCTTTATGTTAATATCTCTAGCTATTCTTGAACTTGATGATTATTTTATTAAATAACTCATTCAGAAAGTAATTATTTGATTCTTTGTCTTAAATATATGTTAGAAAATTTAAAATATTTTTTGAGTAAAACATGGTTTTAATGAACACCATAAAATTGTCTAGTTTGATATAACAAAACCATTTTCACATCTCCACAGGTGGACCAGGATAACAATATTTTACTAAAAATTTTCAAAACAGTCTTTAAAATGAATGTTTTCACCAGGCCATGTTCTTATGAATCAACTATTACAAGGCTTTTAGAAAAGTTTGTTCAAAACAACAACAGTGGCATCTGATGGAATCTGCTTATTGCCAGTATAAAATATCAATATTATATAAACATCTCATTTCATTTCCCCAATCACATGTATATAAGTATTGCTAATTTCTTTTTCAGAGGAGGCAACTGAAGCAGAAAGTGTAAGCCTTTTGCCTAAAATATTGTTTTCACTACAAACTCAAGTTCAACCTAGTATATATTCATTGTACACAATGGCAAACAGTGTTAGACTTAAGAGGCAAAGGGGAAGGAGATGGTCTCAGGCCACCAGGAAATTCCAGGATGGAAGAAGCAGTTGGTTCTCCTGCTTCTGCCCTGGACATTTTTTAACACCTGTTGTAATACTTATTTACTTTATTATCCATCTCTCCCTGTTAGAATGTGAGCTTCATGAAAGCAGAAAGCACATTTTTGTTGTTTCCTCTTTATTATCTAAAACATTGAACAATGCTGGCTATATAGTAGGCACTTGAAATACTATATTCATTGAATGAATGAATGACTGGATGAACTGTCTGTAATACAGAGGGTACTGAACATTGATACAATAGATATTTTTAAGGGTGATGCTGTGGAGACACAGTGCAAGGAGAGGTTAATTTTGACACATCATGAAGAAGACTTCACAAAAGAGGAGGTATTTGAATTGAATTTAAAACATAGGCAGAGAAAAAGCAGGTATAGAAAGTATAGGGTAGAATGAGAGTGAGGGTAATAATAGCTTAACTGGGCACTTGTTCCACACTAGGTATTGTTTTAAGCCTGTGAAACACACATCTCTTTTGTTCTTCACAAAAGTGAAGAGTAGGTGCTTGGAAAAGTAGGTGCTTCATTACTACCCTAATTGAGGAGTGGTAGACTATATAAGGTGGGGAGTAAATATAAATGAAAAGGTTTGTATTTTGGAACACCTTTCACGCTGGGATAAGGAATGTGGATTTATTCCTGAAGGACATGAAGAACCATTTGTGATGAGAAGGACTTCATCAAATCTATGACTGAGGGAGGTGACTTTGATTCTGAGGTGATAGATGGTTTATAAGTTAAAGAAATTGTTACCACATCGGTCAGCCAGGACATCATTTCACTAATTCAGGAAAGGTAATTAAGATGTGGCCTCTCCAAAGAAGAAGAAAAGGAGAGAAGTGGCCTTTGAGGGACACTGTGGTGTTAGGATTGACAGAAATTTAAATCAAGCATTACTCTGAGTTTTTAACACTGAGCTCTCCCTGGTTGGTGGGCTTCCCATGTGGCACTCCTGCCAATGCAGGAGACAGAAGAGATGCGGGTTTGATCCCTGTGTTGGGAAGATCCTCTGGAATACAGCATGGCAACCCACTGCAGTTTTCTTTCCAGGGAAATTCTATGACAGAGGAGCCTGGCAGCCTACAGTCCAGCAGGCTGCAAGGAGTTGAAGACAACTGATCTCACACACACACACACACACACACACACACATTTTATAGATATTACAGGGCACATAGCAGAGTTTGATTTAAAATACTTCCTGAAGTACTTAGGCAGGGAGAAGAGATAGGGTGGAGAAAAACCTCCCTTGTGTATTTTAGCAAAAATAAATAAGAAAAAACAATAATCCAGACTCTATAAAAGTATCCTTTTCTCTACATTAGCAGTTGTAATTCTCTGCTTAAGTGAAACTGTAATGCAATGAGGCAATTTTGATGTTCTGTATGGTTCATTAAAGCGTATGTCTATGAATTCTTGTACTATTGCCAAAAACAAGTTAAATATTTTTGTAGGAACACAAACCTCACTGGTATTTCTTAGGGGTGCTCTGTTTTACATAAGGTGAGACTTTTAACCAGTTGAATAAAACTCTTAAATACAATATAATTCTGGTTCAACACAGTTGTTTAACACGCTGCTGTTAGAATTCTATCTGACTATGCCGGTCAGGAAGCAACAGTTAGAACTGGACATGGAACAACAGACTGGTTCCAAATAGGAAAAGGAGTCCGTCAAGGCTGTATATTGTCACCCTGCTTATTTAACTTATATGCAGAGTACATCATGAGAAACGCTGGGCTGGAAGAAACACAAGCTGGAATCAAGATTGCCGGGAGAAATAGCAATAACCTCAGATATGTGGATGACACCACCCTTATGGCAGAAAGTGAAGAAGAACTAAAGAGCCTCTTGATGAAGGTGAAAGAGGAGAGTGAAAAAGTTGGCTTAAAGCTCAACATTCAGAAAACTAAGATCATGGCATCTGGTCCCATCACTTCATGGCAAATAGATGGGGAAACAGTGGAAACAGTGTCAGACTTTATTTTTTTAGGCTCCAGAATCACTGCTGATGGTGACTGCAGCCATGAAATTAAAAGATGCTTACTCCTTGGAAGGAAGGTTATGACCAACCTGGATAACATATTTAAAAGCAGAGACATTACTTTGCCAACAAAAGTACGTCTAGTCAAGGCTATGCTTTTTCCAGTGGTCACATATGGATGTGAGAGTTGGACGGTGAAGAAAGCTGAGTGCCGAAGAATTGATGCTTTTGAACTGTGGTGTTGGAGAAGACTCTTGAGAGTCCCTTGGACTGCAAGGAGATCCAATCAATCCATTCTAAAGGAGATCAATCCTGGGTGTTCATTGGAAGGTCTGATGTTGAAGTTGAAACTCCAGTACTTTGGCCACCTCATGCGAAGGGTTGACTCATTGGAAAAGACCCTAATGCTGGGTAGTATTGGGGGCAGGAGGAGAAGGGGACGACAGAGGATGAGATGGTTGGATGGCATCACTGACTCGATGGACATGAGTTTGGGTAGACTCCGGGAGTTGGTGATGGACAGAGAGGCCTGGCGTGCTGTAATTCATGGGGTCACAAAGAGTCGGACACGACTGAGTGACTGAACTGAACTGATGCTGTGCTATGAAAATTAAAGAATGGTCTATTTAATGTCCCTTGCCTTCATTAAACAAAGTCTCTCATTCCAAGTGTTGGATAATCTCCTAGAAAAAAATGATTCTTGGGGTAGTAACAACCAGTAAGCAGCCCTGAAAGTACTTGGGGGAGTAGCAGAGAAGGGGAAGAATGTTATCTACTCTTCTGCCCTTGGGCATCAATGGTAGGTCCACCAATCATGACTGTGGGAGGGGCCTGAGCTTTGCTATTTGGCCACCAGATCTGCTTAAAAGTGTCTAGCAAATTCTTGTAGTTATACACTTCTTTCCCTCATTTTGGTTTAGGGGATCACATTAACTATTATTATCATAGCAGGTACTGTGCTTAGGAAGGTGTCCCAGGTGGTGCTTGCCAATGCAGGAGACATAAGAGACACAGATTTGATCCCTGGATCAGGAAGATCCCCTGGAGTAAGAAATGGCAACCCACTCCAATATTTTTGCTTGGAGAATCCCATGAACAGAGGAGTCTGATGGGCTGTAGTCCACAGGGTTGCAAAGAGTCGGACATGACCGAAATGACTTAGCATGCATGCACTGTGCTTAGAAAGATGATTGAACATGCAAGATAGAGTGTACTTAGGGGTATATCGGGGCATTTTTGTCTCTGAGAGGAATCCTTCAGGTTTGGAAGGATTGTATTTCCAGTCTATAGATTAAAAACTCTATAACTGGAAATGTGAAATCATTGATAGACTATTAAAAGCTTTCTTGGTTAATAATTATATATTTCGAGTACGTGTTCTCACAATAAAAACAAAATCAATTGCTGGTAAGCTTAAAGGCAAAAAAGGCTAGTTGCCCTGAGGATTATATAAAAGAATGATTGTGAGAATTCAATTAGTCATTTAAGTCATTTAAATGTTTACATTGGTTGCAACACAGAAAATATTGCATCTTAGATTAATTCAGAAGAGATTGAAGTAATGAGTTGGTAATATTTCTGAAAGAAATGATTGCTAAAACCTGACATACTTAGCAAGTAGATGTAGACTTCCTAGAAGACTTAAAGAGAATGATATGATAGACAATTGTCTGGAATGATTTACATGTGCTTTTGTTTAAGGACATATAAGATGAATGCTGTCATTCTCTAGAACTATAGGGCTTCCCTGGTGGCTCAGACAGTAAAGAATTTGCCTGTAATACAGGAGCCCCGGGTTCGATCCATGGGTGGGGAAGATCCCCTGGAGAAGAGAATGGCTACCCACTCCAGTATTCTTGCCTGGAGAGTTCCATGGACAGAGGAGCCTGGCAGGCTACAGTCCATGGGGTTGCAAAGAGTCAGACACAGCTGAGCGACTAACACACACATTTCTAGTAAAAAACCAATATGAGAATCCCATAAATAACTTATAGGCAATTTTATTATGTTTTTATTGGAATTGAAATATTTCTGGACTTTTCATACATGAATGAATAAATAAATGAATAAATTGTGTAAAACCACACCCTGAAATATTGGTTAAACATATACCATATGTGTACCAAGGAATTATAGCACATTTTACCTAGGCTTTTAATATGATAGGTCATCCAGATAACTTTATCAATTACACTTTCGGAAAGAGTTTTATGATTTATAAACCAATTTTTGCTTATGTTATTTTTTCTGATACATAATAATATCATGATTTAGCCTGAAAAGCTAGTGACTGAATCAGTTATCTGTCACCACCATATTCCTATAAAACAAATAGCCACAAAATTGCAATGACAAATAATAATAACCATTTCTTGCTCATGGGGCCAGTTAGATAGCACTGCTGTTTGCAGCTGGGCTTGTTCATATGACTGGGAGTTAGGTGGCTGTTGGCTGAGTTAGGATGGACTGGGCTGGGACAAGTTGGCCAACTGGATTCTGCTCCACATGTTTCTCATCCTCCAGGAGGTCAGTCTGGGTGTGTTCTCAGAGTGATGACAGGGGTGCAAGAGAGCAAATGGAAGCACACAAGGCCTTTGAAGAGCTGGGTTTAGAACTGCTGCATTATTAATCCTGAATCATTATATTTTCCAAATGAAGTCCTATAGCCAAAACTCGAGAAGCTGAGTGGGAAGGCACCATCTGGGCAAAAGGCATGGATAAAGAGAGGGGAAAATTTTGGACCTTTTTTGCAGCCTACCACAGAGATCATAGCATCCTGGACTCTCTTTAGAGATGCAACTCGGAGAGAGTAAGCAACTTGCTCTTAGGATGAAGTTTTAAAGGATCTAAATCTTTTAAATTCTATTTCAAAGTTCTTTCCTTTTTCCCCAGTTGTACTTTCAGAGATCTAAGCATAGGAAGGACAAATCTGCCTAGTGTTTGTTATACATAACAAATATTGATTTAATACTTTTTCCACTTAAAAAGTATTTTCAACTGCACTACAATCACCTAAGACCATCCCTGGACCTCTCTGAGATAGTATTATGATTGACATCATTTTCTAAAGGAAAACATTGAGGATAATATGTGATGTTTGAGAGTTCTTGTTTAAATCATTTTCAAAAGGAGGTAAAATGTAAAAAATGTAAAATGAGTGAAATTTTTATTTGGAAAGGGTTAATGATGAATGGAAATACAAGGAGCGCTTTTAGCAAGCTAGCCTTAATGAACTTAGGTTGTATGATGTATACAACCCTTGATGATGTGTTGTATAACCTCAGTTGTACAATTTTGGTTAATTCCCTTTTTTCTGACTATCTGAAACTAACTCCAAGAAATAATTTTTTATCCCCCTGAATTTATTCATTTTCTTATTTTTATTTCCAAGTGCCTCATAATGTATCCCTTTCTTTAGAGTACAGATTCTGTTATGTTGTTTGAATGCTTGCTTATTAGACTGAGATGAACCCCTTTCTTTAGAGCAAAGATTCTATTATGGCGTTTGAATGCTTGCTTATTCAGGTTGAGATGATATGAAGGTACAGACAATGCAATCTGTTGGTCAGTCAGTCAGTCAGTTCAGTTGCTTAGTCATGTCTGACCCTTTGGAACCAACTGGACTCCAATGGACTGCAGCATGCCAGACCTCCCTGTCCATCACCAACCCCTGGAGCTTACTCAAACTCATGTCCATTGAGTTGGTGATGCCATCCAACCATCTCATCCTCTGTTGTCCCCTTCTCCTCCCACCTTCAATCTTTACCAGCACCTGAGATTAAAAAATAATCTTGAGATGTAAAGGGTCCTGGTACTGGTGAGAGCCATGTTCATCTGAGTGGAGACTTCTTTCTTAAACTCCTCTTGTATCATTGGCCACACAATTTCATATTTCAGGCAGTGCCTGTGGGTATGACAGTGAAGTGGAACAAGATGAAAATTTGAAGCAAATATGCCTAATAGACTGATTATTTTTCTCTCCTAGGCCTTGAGTTTAGGCATAATAACTTCTGTAAATTCCAGTGACAGTCATCAAAGAGTTAATGAGGTCATTTCCATAATTATTCATCTTTCTAAAGTGAAGATAAGCAGGAAGCCACTTCAGTTGTCAAAATTAACTGGGGCATCAATCAAAAGTTCATAGATTTTGAGATAATTCTGTATTTAAACTCAATTTAGTTTCCACAGGGGGACTCTAACCTGCCTAGGAGGCTTAATTAGGCTAACTGCCTGAAAAACAGCATAAAACATAGGAGTGGTTTCCTATTCAAAACTGGTTTTATGAGCATTCTCCTAGTTCTTACAGAAAATGAATGAACTTTTAGGGATCTTCATCTAAGCCTTCTGTTTAGTAATTCCATAAGGGGAATGGAAGCAGCTTGGAAAGAATTGATCTTTTTAAAGTCGTCTTTATGTTGTGCCTTGCTGTTTTTATATAATGATTTGAACTATATCATGGACTCTGAGAGCTCTTGGGGGACAGAATACATTCAAGCAGTGTTTTTAAAGTTTCAGATCAAAACTAAAACTCCCAGGTCACCAAGGGAATTCCACTCTGCCCTTGTACCTCCTAAAAATTTCAATAAATCAAATATTTATTAAGCATTCTGATGAAATCCTGGGGAATATAAAGAGAAATAAAATACCACTTTTATCCTCAAGAATATTAATCAGAGTAATAACAGATACATGCACAGTCAGTTATAATAAATATTTGACTGTAATGAGCACTAAAGATATAAACAGAAGTGAGAACGTAAGGTAAGGAGTGACTTATTCTGCCTGATAAGATCAGTGAGGGTTTGCTGAAAAGTGTCTTTAGTAGCTGGGTTTTGTGGGTACATGACCCCCACCCATAGCCTGAATCAGATGTCAGGACTGAGATACGCACAGAGGGTATGAAAAGCTTTACTACTTACATAATGAGACTTTTGGGGAAGAGCAGTACAGGCTTTCCAATCTGGTCAGAAAATGACTTGCGAGAACAAGAAAAAGAGTCCAGGGTGGGGTTTTCATTATGGTTGGGGGAGGGGGTGGGAGCTGGACACAGTGTGGGTGCTTACTTGGTTTGAATCTCCTGCTGGTGTAGAAGGCAAGGACACCCATGCTTTCTTATCCGCTTTCCCAGATGAAGGTCACAAGGGCAGGAGGAAAGTTAAAAGCTGTCAGCACACATCAAAAGTAGAGTCGGATTCTTCATTACAGTGAGGTTCCTCTGGATTCCATTCTATAGGGGCACCAAGAAAATTCTCCACCATTTCATTGTTTTCATTTGAAACTTAAAGAAAAATTTTTAAATAGGTCACCACGGTAAAACAAAACAACATAAAAAAAACTTTTAGTCTTACCAGCTCTTCATTTCTTTATACCACAGGCTGTGTATTTCTAGAAAATCCAGGCCAATCATCTTTTGCTGTTTTCAAATCTGTCCCAAGTGGCTGCATCCCAAAGCCTTGTGCCCCTGCCCTCCATCTCACCCCTCACTATCGCCATTTATTCCCCTGACATCCCTGGTTCACTCAGGAATGATGCTTATTTGTTGTCTGCTTCTGCATGCCACTTCCTGCCATTACCCCAGGAAATGTTCACTATGATGACCACGACACAACTGACACCTTAGCATAATGACCTTCTGGTTCTCTGGACTCCAAAGAGCTTCCCCTTCGTTGTACCTCAGGTCTCCACTCTCCAGGGGCCACTGTGGCTGTTGGCAACCCATACGCAGATGTGTTCTGCCAGTTTTATACCCATGCGCTAAGCTCTGACCACACCTCTTTTCTCATTGCTTTGAGTCTCTTGGAAGTCTGCTCTTTGGTCTCTCTATTCTTTCCTTTCCTCCTCATCTGACTTCCCTGTGGTTTTACTCTCTTCCAATTTAGCTTGTACTAAAACATTCTTTTTTTATTAATTCATCTGTTTAATCACTATTTATTTGAGCACCTATCAAGTGTCAGCCACTGTTTGTTGTTGTTGTTTGGTTGCCCAGTCATTTCTCACTCTTTGAGACCCCATGGACTACAGCATGCAGGCCTCCCCGTCCCTCACCATCTCCCAGAGTTTGCCCGAGTTCATGTCATTGCATTGGTGATGCCATCCAGACATCTCATCCTCTGATGCCGTCTTCTCCTTCTGCCCTCAATCTTTCCTGGCATGAGAGACTTCCAGTGAGTCAGCTCTTCGTATCAGATGATCAAAATACTGGAGCTTCAGCATCAGCATCAGTCCTTCCAACAAGTATTCAGGATTCATTTCCCTTGGGATTGACTGGTTTGATCTCCTTGCTGTCCAAAGGACTTTCAGAAATCTTCTCTAGCACCACAGTTTGAAAGCATCAATTCTTTGGCATTCTGCTTTATTTATGGTACAGCTCTCACAACCATACGTGACCACTGGGAAGACCGTAGCCTTGACTATACAGACCTCTGTTGGTAGAGTAATATCTCTGCTTTTTAACACACTGTCTAGGTTTGTCATAGCTTTCCTACTAAGAAGCAATCATCTTCTTATTTCATGGCTGCAGTCACCATCTGCACTGTTTAGATACTGGAAATATGGTATTACAAATAAATAGTTTTAATTTTCATTATGAGAAAGAAGGCAGACAATCAGCAGATAAATGGGCAGATATACAATATGTTTGAATGTGATAAGAACTATCAAAACCATGTAGTAGGTTAGGAGGGCTAGAGAGTGGGGAGACAGCAGAGTCGTGGCTACTTGATTTAACAGAGTAGTCATGGAAGGCTTCATTGATGAGGTGATATCTGCTCAGACTTGAAGGAAATTAGGAAAGGAGTCCAGCAGATCTTGAAAGAATCACTTTCTAGGAGCAGTAGAGAGAAAATACACAAGCTCTGAGGCTGGAGTGTGCTTGGTTTGTTTTAGGACCGTGAAGAGACCAACGTATCTGAAGTGCAGTGAACACGAGGTGGTGGAGGAGGAGCATCGATGGGGAAGTAGCTTGGGACTGAGTAATGTGGGGGCCTTGTAGACTGTGGAAGGTTTAGGATAGAGAGTTGGCTGAATCTAGCTTGGTCTGATCCTGTTGACATCATCTTCACGCAGTATTCTTGGCCTGTTTTCTCTGACTCATCTTTTACTTTATGTAATGGATCTTCATCTAAGTGTATAAACATGCCCACGTAGCTGCCCCATATTAACTAAGCAAACCACAAAAACAAAGACTTCAGGCACTACCTGGTCTTTCTCTTCCCCTTCATCACTAAGCCTCTCAAAAGAGTAACAGTAATTTACAGTCCTGTCCACACTTGCACACCTTGTATTCATTATTCAATTCATATAATCATATTCCACAAACTGAATCTGCTGTTGTCAAGGTTGTTGCTAAAATCAAAGGACAGATTTTAGTACTAACTTACTTTTCTCTCTCTCTGGGTATGAATTATTGACCACTCTCTTTTTGAAATTCTGCTCTATTGGTTTTCGTGGCAGGATGTGTTCCCCAGGGTTCCATTTTTGTACCTTTTTCTCTCCTCTACTTTCTCTTCTCATAATGACATTTACTTTCAGGGCTCCAGTTGTAATCTATATGCTGATAACTCCTTAATATATATTTGTCGGACAAGCCACTTAAGAAAATTAGTTCCAGCCCATATATCAAAGTTCTTACTATCTATATTTGAATTTCTCAAAGGTACTTGAAACTCATGTATCCATATTTTATCTTCTTTTCTCCCACTTAGTGATAAAGCCCAGAGCTAACCCAAATTTTGAGAATAGAGTTTACTTCTTTAGCCCCCCTGTTTAATTTGTCTATAAGTCCTAATGGTTCAACAAATAGCTGATCCAGTTACTTCTCTGAGTGCAATCTCCCTGGCCAAATTCTGTTTGTCCTTTCAGACTCCCAGTTGTCGTCCCATTTGGCAACTGTTCTTTAGCACCTGGATCTTCAGTCTAGGCTAGAGTAAATAGCCTTCTTGCCTGCTTTTATTATTCCATTTCCACAGCTCCTCCAGGCACTTAATATCTTCTTTGGTAATGGTCTTGACACATGTATTTCTGTGAAGATTAGGCAACTTGAAGGAAAGCGTTATGTTTTGGTCATCTTTGTATCTGTACTGTTTATCACAGTGCCTGACATTTTGTAGATACTAAATCAATATTGCTGAATGAATAGGGTTGATAATTGACATTTTATAAAGGGTAAGATTTCATAAGATGGAAAAAAATGTGTTAATCAGAAATCTAGTAACTATAATAACTAATAACTCTAACTAAATTCCAGCTAATATGTTAACATGACACTAGGTCATTTCACAGAGGGGATATATATCCACACTTCAGGAACACAGTAACCAGTGCAACAATGGGACCTGAGAAATTGAAATCAGAGGTTTGAGAACAATCAGGTTATTTTTATTTTCTCTTATCCCTGTTTTTCTCTCTGTGTTGGTTTCATCCTCTCTGGCAGCTTTTCCCCATGAGCCTACTATCATGAGTATCTGGAGGTCTTTGATGAGTATCTGGAATATCTGATTCAGTTACTGTACTAATGAATGTAACCAGTATAAAGGAGCACGATGCTTAACTCAACTTGGTACTAATTTCTCCTCCTGGACCAAGAGCGTGACCTGTGAATTTGGATCTTTTTAGAAGACAGTTCCCATCAGATAATGTGATGGAACCTGGAAAGCGGGGGGCCATTTTCCTAAAATAAGGAGACTGATGGTACTAGAGGAAGGGAAGGGTCTAGGCAGACATTATAATACATATACTTACTAAAAATAGTAATATTAGTTAAAGTTTTCTAGTACTCATTTTTTAAAAACACTATGCTAGGCACTTTACCTGAATTTTCTCATGAATTCTCACAACAATACTATTTGATGAATGTTTCAGTTAGAATTCTTTGATCAATAAAATAACATTCAACTAAATGTGACTTAAATTTAGGACTTTATTTTGCTCAGCTTTCCATAAATACAGAATAAGGCAAGTGATTCTAGTATGGGTTAAAATGCTCAAAAATGTCAGGGATGTTGATTGGTTTTTCTCTAGTTCTGTTGGATTTCTATTCATGATTACAAAATGGCTGTCATAGCTTCAAAGTCACATCTTCACACAGCATGTTAAAACATAAAAAGGAAACAAAAGCTTCTTAGTAGGTATCTCATTTAGGAAGGAGAAAATCTTAACAAGAACACTTTCATACACTACTTCCCCCTGCAATGACAGGCCAAGGTAGCATTACATATTTATGATGAGCAAGTGAAGATGGGAAAACAAACCCTGGCATTTTCAGTCCCATAGTGGACTGCCACTTTTCTGGCAAAGAAAACGATGGGAGAATGGCTGTCAGTAGCCAACAAATAGTTTTTGCCTTAGTGTATGATATTGTATTGGAATATTTGGGTAAAAGAAATAGAATATCTGACTAACAGTGAGTTAAACCAGATTGACATTTCTTATTACCCTAATGGGAAGTTCACAGTGAGGCAGTCTCCATATTAGTTCAGTGGCTGGCTTAGTTCTGTTACCAAGGACACACACTCTTTCTTTCCTACCATCCACACTGATGGTGATATCTAGTATCTGATCACATGGCTGCGAATCCTCCAAACATCATCTCTACACATGACATCGTCACAATCAGCAAGGAAGGAGTAGAGTGGATAAGGACTGTCCCTCTGCCACTCTGTCTTATGAGGAAGTAAAATAGTTCTCAAAAGTCCCAAGCATTTTCCTTTGTATTTTGTTTGCCTGAATTGCGTGACATGCCCTCTCTTAGACTTATTTCTTGCAATTGGGAGTTGGTCAAAGTGATTGATATGTAAATAGTGAACAAAAGCAAGAATGCATGCAAATGAAAGTCTTGCACCTCCACGTGGTTGAAGCCTAGGATAAACAGAGGTTGGAAGTGGAATGAGGAATGCTATTTTTCTCCTCAATGGAATTCTTTCTATGATACTGCCTGGCTGTTGGTTACTCAGATCCTATAGTTTCTAGGTGTTACTTCTTAATGGCCAGTGCTTAGCATAAAAAAATATCTTCAGTTTTGCATTAGTGGTTATGCTGAGCCGTATAGATACGATGACCAGTCCTTGATCTTAAGAAGCTTGTATTCAGATATTAAAGGGAAAGTGTGTATTCCGTATGTATTTGAGTTCATAGTCTTTCTGTATTTTGTATTTTCTTCTTAGAAATGGTGTATGAAAGTTTATGTGTTTAGAGATGTGTGATTTTCTTAATTATTATAAATTAAAGAGTGTTTGATCAAACAAGAATGGTATTCCAGAATGTATCAGCTTTTCCATGCTGTCTAAAGCTGTGTGAAAATTCTGTTACTGGCTGGTGACACTAATTGGCACTTTCTTCAACAGTATCTAAGCAAGACGGTATTAATTAGACATGAAAAAAAGAGAACATTCTCTGATTTTCTAATCCAGCAGGTGGTCGTTGCAGTTGAGGGCAGGGAAGAAGTTGGTGATAAAAGTTGCACCTTGTTAAATCACTTTATTTCTGGTTAGAAACTTACAGATCTTACTTGATAGATGTAGAGCATTTCCTCAAAGGTTCTCCAGGGACTCAATCCACAATTTTGCAAACTTCCTTTTCCTGTTGTGTGATAAATGTATACATACAATAACAATTTTATCAACTTTTTCTTTTAACACTTCCAACCCATAATGAAACTAAGGACCATAAAATAAGGACTAAATTGTTTCCAGTTGCACATATAGTCATTGATCCACACTTATTTTATGTACAGAACTGTAGCCTTCTCTTGGTTTCTCCTCTTATCTCTCCCACCTTTCCTTTTGATTGTTTTTTTCTAGTCCTTTTCCACTGCCCATCCACTCAAATTAGAGGCAGGACTATGGCCTTCTTCCTTTGCTCTGAGTAATCTTACCTACTCTCACGATTTTAACTACCCTTAATAGCTGAAATCAGGCAGGTAATTAAATATATGAATTGAATCAGGGCAAACAATAGGAAATGATGGAGCCTGTGGCATTCTGGAAATGACTGAAGATTTTTAAAGTTACAGCTAGAGGGAAAAAACCCACCACGCTCGGCCAAATAAAAGGGTCTGCCAGATTAGTTCTGCCCTTAGCATTTGACTTGCTATTCCTAACTTCTAAATTCATGATCTCTTGTTAGTGAGTGAATGAAAGTTGTTTAGTCGTGTCCGACTCTTTGCGACCCCATGGACTACACAATCCATGGAATTCTCTAGGCCAGAATACTGGAGTGGGTAGCCTATCCCTTTTCCAGTGGATCTTCCTGACCCAGGAATCGAACCAGGGTCTCCTGCATTGTAGATGGATTCTTTACCAGCTGAGCTACCAGGGAAGCTATTTACATAAGCATTTAAAAATATAAAGTGACACCGTGAAGCAGTGTGACAGGTTTCCTCTGTCACTTTTAAACTGGATTAGAAGGCAGTCCCCAGGATTCCAGTAATGCTGTGGAAATATTACCATTTTAATTTACAACCAGGATAAACTGCGTTCAGCGAGGAGCCAAGGGATCTAAGTTCTAGTTGCCATCTTGCACCAAGTGATCCTGAATACTCTCAACTTCTGAAATCAGAAGCCTCATCACAAAATGAAAGGGGCTGAATCAGGCCATCCTAAATATCCTTTCCAGCTCTGTACTTTGTAATTCTGTGAAAACAGAGTAACATGTCCCAAGCTGTTTGGGATCAGGGATTTGAGAAACTAAGTTCCACGTCTAGTACTTTTAATCTTTATACTTCTTTTTTGAGTCCTGGTCTTATTAAATATATTTCCACATTCTGTATGTTTAAGTATATTTCAACAGTCTCTCCATCGTTAGCAATAACAAAAGTTTCTCAAGGACGTACTTTTCGTTTCTTGCTTTTATTTTTTTTCGACTTGCTATTTCAATTTCTTGTTGGCTTCTCCCAAAAGCATCAGCCCCATAGGGCAGATTGCCTGCTGGCTTCTGCATAGGCTGTACTTCTCAAAACCCACTGCGCTTTAGGATCACCTGGAAAAGCTTTTAAAGTATTGCCGCTCAGGGGCTGAGTCCCGAGATTTAAGTTTTTATTTTTAAAGTTCCTCAGGTATTTAGAATCATTACCAAAATAGGTTTTTCTGTTTCAGAGTGTAAGCATTTCCTGAAATGTTAAGAATGTAAATGGTAGATGATCAAAGCCAAGAAGTGTTTTAAAATTTACAAACGCTGTATATTTTGGTCAATCCTTTTGTTTTTAGATTCTAGTTTTATTTGGTAAATATTACAGTTTTCTATGATTTGTACTTTTGAAACTTTAAGTGTTTTGTGAGCAATCTTTCAATGTCCTATTCCTGGATAAAAATGTGCATTCTCTGATGAGTAAAAAATTCTTTATTTTACCTTATATTGTGCCTATAAGTTGCCTTATTTGAATCCTCTTTCTCATAATTCTTGTGTATTTTATATAATAATTTTTGTGTGGTTATTTGCCTCTATGACTATTAATTTATAAACTTTTTCTTAGAGTTCTAGAATTTTGTGTTATATTTGATGCTAGCTTTTTGTTGCATAATGGTATTTGTAAAATTTTTTTTGTGCTTGTTTCCCCTGCAATTTTGAATAGTTTCTAGACATTGAATTCTGTTTTATCACAGCTGCTATTTTTTTTTTCCTTTCCTTTTTGAGGGGAGATGAGAGCACTCATCTGGAGGGTATATTTAAATTAGACATATATTTCCATCTCACTATTTTCAATCTATCTGTGTCATTTGTTTTAATTATCATCTCATTATTAATCTACAGCTGGATTAATAGTTTTGAATCTGATGTGACAGTATGTATTTTTATGACAGAATATTACCTATTCACATATTTTATGTTTACTTATAATTTTGAATTTATTACTACCATGCTTTTCTCTTCTCTATTTGTTATGCTTACTTTTCTTCTCTTCCCTTTATACCTCCTTCAGTCACATTTTTTTTCTTCCCAAGAGGTTTATCTTAAAACTGTTATGAATCTATTTGTAACATAAAGTTTTACAGTTCACGTGCTTTAAACAAAAGATGTTTGGAACTATATTACTAATATTTTTGAGTCTCTCTGCATTCTTAAATAATGTCTTCCTTTTTCTTGTATTTAGTTATTTTGGTGAAGTACAATATTGAGTAAATTCTTAAGGAATTATTTCAGAAGAACTAATATACTATAAACTTTCAAAATGTCTTTAAATTTTTCTCATTTGAGTTTTGAGAACACACTTCTATTTTATTTTTAGTATCCTTTAAAAATACAATGTCAATTTTTAGAGGAAAGTGTTTTGTCTTTATCGATTGTTTTAGAATTTTCTCTTTATCCTTGGAATCCAGAAATTTCCCCAGGATATGTGTAGGAGAGGGAAAATTATTTTTCCTCTACTCTTCTGTTTTCTTATCTGTTGTTGTCGTTCCATTGCTCAGTCGTGTCTGACTCTTTGTGACCCCATGGACTACAGCACTCCAGGCTTCCCTGTCCTTCACCATCTCCCGGAGTTTGCTTAAACTCACATCCATTGAATTGGTGATGCCATCCGACCATCTCATCCTCTGTCGTTCCCTTCTCCTCCTCCTCCTTTCTTGTCTGAGACCCCTGTAAAAAAAAAAAATAATGAAAGAAAAACAGAAGTTTATTAACATATATACTTTGTGTATACATAAGTGATACCCAGGGGAAAAATGAGTAACTCTTCAGGCTTAGAACTTGAGAAAATCCGAGTTGGCTTAGAACCACCTTCAGCTAAAGAAGAAAGAAAGAAAGGTGTGAGGGCGGCCAATTATGGGAAAGTTACCAGGAAAAATATGGCAAAAAGATAAGGTTTGCTATGCAGATATAAATTAGTACCTTCTACATTGATGAGATTCTGTGATTTGGAGTCATCCTTCTCTTTTTGGTATAGTGAGAGAGACACATTTACAATGTTACAAAGGGACATTTCCCTTAAAAAGCATAACTTCTCTATTTTCAGAGCTTCTTCTGCATCTGTGTTTCTCAGAATAATCAGTTCAAAATATACATTCTGCTATCCTTCATTTGTCTCGGTAAATTTCTCTCATTTAATCACTTACAGGGCTCTTTCCATCTGAAATCTTTAATCATTTCTGGGTCAGAGAAACTTTCTTCCATGGTCTGTTTCTTTCCATGCCTCTCTCTGTCTTCTTCCTCTGGAGCCCCTATCAGTTTACTGTGGACTTCCCAGACGTAATTATGTGACTTTAAAAATTTCCAACCTTTTGTCCTTTTGTATAGTTTGAAGATTATTCCTGTGTTTGCTTCTTCAGCTGAAATAATTAATTTTCAGCTTAGACTTTTATACTATTTAGTCTATTGATCTCTTGATTTTGGAAATGAGATATGTAATTTCTAAGAGTTCTCATTACTCCTTTTATTTATTGATTTTTTTATTGATGTATAGCTGATTTAAAATGTTTTAGGTATACAACAAACTGGTTATATATATATATATATATGTATATTCTTTTCCATTATAGATATTACAAGATATTGACTATAGTTCCCTATACTATCAAGTGGGTCCTAGTCATTTAATTTTATTGATAGGTATAGTAGTGTGAGGCTTCCCTGGTAGCTCAGATGGTAAAGAATCTGCCTGCAATGCAGGAGACCAGGGTATGATCCCTGGATTGGGAAGATCCCCTGGAGAAGGGAAGGGCAACCCACACCAGTATTCTTTTTTTTTTTTTTTTTCACATGATAAAAAGGCATTTTAATAGATACTGAAATGCATCTTAGAAATGCTGGCAAAGCATATAAGGTTACATCTGGGTCAATTAACTATAATTACCTGGATAATTTAGGAAAAAGCCATTTATTTTTTTTTATTTTTTATTTTTTTTTATAAATTTATTTATTTTAGTTGGGGGCTAATTACTTTACAATATTGTAATAGTTTTTGCCATACATTGACATGAATCAGCCATGGGTTTACATGTGTTCCCCTTCCTGGACCCCCCACCCACCTCCCTCCCCATCCCATCCTTCTGGATCATCCCATTGCCCCGGCCCTGAGCCCTTGTCACATGCATCGAACATGGAATGGTGTTCTGTTTCACATATGATAATATACATGTTTCAATGCTATTCTCCCAGAACGTCCCACCCTCACCTTCTCCCTCAGAGTCCATAAAATTGTTCCATGCATCTGTGTCTCTTATTCTGTCTCGCATATAGGGTTATCGTTACCATCTTTCAAATTCCATATATATGCATTAGTATACTGTATTGTTGTTTTTCTTTCTGGCTTACTTCACTCTGTATAATGGGCTCCAGTTTCATCCATCTCAGTAGAACCGATTCGAATGTATTTTTTTTAATGGCTGAGTAATATTCCATTGTGTATATGTACCACAGCTTCCTTATCCATTCGTCTGCTGATGGACATCTAGGTTGCTTCCATGTCCTGGCTATTGTAAACAGTGCTGCGATGAACATTGGGGTACACGCGTCTCTTTCAATTCTGGTTTCCTCGGTGTATATGCCCAGCAGTGGGATTGCTGGGTCATATGGCAGTCCACACCAGTATTCTTGCCTGAAAAGTTCCATGGACAGAAGAGTCTGGTGGGGTACAGTCCATGGAGTCGCAAAGAGTCAGACATGACTGAGCAGCTAACATTTTCATAGCACTGTGAATCTGCTAATCCCATTGCCAATTTATCCCTTGCCCACTTTTCCCTATGGTAACCATAAATTTGTTTTCTATGTATGTAAGTCTATTCTGTTTCATACATAAGTTCATTTATATTATTTTTTGCTTCCCGGAGTGGCTCAAACAGTGAAGAATCTGCCTGCAAGGTGGGAGATCTGGGTTTGATCCCTGGGTGGGGAAGATCCCCTGGAGAAGGAAATGGCAACCCACTCCAGTATTCTTGCCTTAAGCAATCTGTTTTGCTTGATGTGTATGTAAATCTATTTCTGTTTTGTAAGTTCATTTATATTATCTTTTAGATTCCATATATAAGTGATATCATAAAATATTTGTCTTTCTCTGACTTAGTGTGCTAATCTCAAGGTTCATATTGCTGAAGAGGCCTTATTTCATTCTTTTTTAGAAAAATCTTTGCTTCTTTATCATAGCAGCCTCTTATCCTTTTCCGTCTTTTTCTTCTTCTCCTTATTTTCTTCCTCCTTTTCCTCTTCCACTTACTCCTCATTTTCCTTTGAAAGACTCTCAAATCTCAGAATGTAGTCATTATAATTATCGGATGTTTTATTTTTATTAAATCTTAAAGTTTCCTCAGAAATTATCTTTGCTCTTTGTGGGATTTGGTACCACCTGTTTGTTTCCTTCAGATGTTTAATGATTCCTGGTGGGTTGTTTACATAGATAAAGATTTTGTTTATTGCTAGTAGTTGGTGTATATTTCTACGGGCCCAATGAGTATTCTTCTGAAAGTGAAAGCAAATTTTGTTGAGTGTAAAGGATAGGTAAATTCTTGCAGCTATAGGGAAGGAGAAAACTTTCCTTGATCCTCTAAGAGTCCCTAGCTGGGTCTAAAAATAGAATTGAGAAAGACGGATAAACAAGAGAAAAGCATACAAATCATTTAATAAAAGTTTTACATGGTGTAGGAGCCTTTATAAGGAAATAAAGACTTAAAGAAATGGTTAAACCTGAGTGTTTTCATGCTAGGTTTGATGAGGAGTGGAACATTGTGATGAATTATAATAGGACAAAGAGTAGTAGGAGAAGTATAGCTAAGTGGGGGAAACTTAGTATGACCTGTTCATTTGGATATTTCTTGGCATTCCCCTCATCTTAGAGATAAGGTTGTTTCTTCCAGGTATAGAGAGGGCATCTCTCATGTGAAAGTCTTAGGATCTGCTTCAGGGGAGAAGAGTGGGAGAAATTCAAAGAGACATTGCTGCCTTTTCTGTTTTCTCAAATTCCTTCACGTTAAAACATCCGGTATGCCAAGATGGTGTATGGTGGAGTTCTACGTTGTGAACCCTATCACAATGTAGTCAGTTTTCCTTTAGAGCAAAGGTCACAAACTACCCATTGTCACAACCACTAGGAAATTTCATGTGAATTTAATGATTTCAACTTTTTTCTTAGAAAATATGAAGCTCTAGAAAATCTAGGCCAGTTTGCTGAATGTAAATGACTGGCTTGAACTAAGCTGAGTCTGTCCTTGAGATGTGGCCCATGCTCCTGTTGGTCACAGTCCCACTGCTCCCTAGTCTGCTTCTTTTCTAGGCTCCTACTCCTTTGGGGACAAGTCTAGTGTTCTTTTGGGAATGTCTATTCTTTGGAAGAGTTTTTTTTCCCCCAAATTATAGTAACAAAATACTAATAGATTATAATATTATCAGCTGTCACTGTATAAAGACTTATTATTTGGGAGGCATTATAAAAAGTATTTACTATTATAGTTAATCCTAACAGCTTCCTAGCTGAAGAGTTGATCAGTGTTTTAGTGATACCATTTTACAGATGGGAAATAGGAGACTAAAAGTGGGGACTCTAAGATGAGGGGAATGCCAAGAAATATCCAAATGAACAGGTCATACTAAGTTTCCCCCACTTAGCTATACTTCTCCTACTACTCTTTGTCCTATTATAATTCATCACAATATTCCACTCCTCATCAAACCTAGCATGAAAACACTCAGGTTTAACCATTTCTTTAAGTCTTTATTTCCTTATAAAGGCTCCTACATCATGTAAAACTTTCATTAAATAATTTGTATGCTTTTCTCTTGTTTATCCGTCTTTCTCAATTGTATGATAACACTATTGGCTCAGATGGTAAAGAATATGCCTGAAATGCAGGAGACCCAGGTTCAGTCCCTGGGTTGGGAAGTTCCCCTGGAGAAGGGAATGGCTAACCACTCCAGTAGTCTTGCCTGAGAAATCCCATGGATAGAGGAACCTGGCGGGCTACAGTCCATGGGATTGCAAAGATTCAGACATGACTGAGTGGCTAACACTTTCACTTTCACTTTCACTTTCAACATTGTTGAGTAGTAGAAGAGGGAGCATTTTAATGCAGATCATTTGATACCAGCACTTGGACCCTTAACCACTACGTGAAGTTTTCTTTCTATTCAGGATTATTGCTTCCTTTCTCTTTTTCTATATTTGCAATGTAGGTTTTTAGAAATTGCACTCTGCTTTATGTGTGGTTGACAGCTTTCCTAATTTTCCCAAGCTGAAGTTTGTCTTTGTGGGAGCACCCACTGGAAGTGAAGCTTGATCAGATATACAAATTGATGTCTCTGTTTCTAATTAAACAATACTTCTTGATGGTAGGGAGTTTGTCTCTTGTGTCTTTAGATCCTTGACACTCATCACCATGCCGGGCTCATAATGAGACATTCCACACATGTCTAATTTGAAAACAGCTACCTTTGTTTCTTTCATCTTTCTGAATGACAAAGAAATGTTTTATAAGATAGATATGTTATAGACAGACTTTCCTGGTGACACTAGTGGTAAAGACTCTACCTTCCAATGCAGGAGACTTAGATTTGATCCCTGGTTCGTAAAGATCCCCTGGAGCAGGAAATGGCACCTTACTCCACTATTTTTGCCTGGAAAATTCCATGGACAGAGGAGTCTGGCTGGCTACAGTCCATGGGGCTGCAGAGTTGGACATGACTGAGCAACTAAAAAACATGTTATATACTGTTAAAACAAATCTTTTCAGATCATTTAAATCAAACCATGTTTCTTGAAATTTGTTATAATTTTTCCCTTGGGATATGCATTTTTTTGAACTTTAATACTCTCATTTAGGCTATTTACTCAATTATATATCCACTTGAGTATCCAGTTACATATAGTACATACATATATTTCAAATATATGTATTTCTCCTTTCATTTAATAAAAATATATTGATCAGGTGATCTATGTAAAGCAATTACTATTGTTGGCCCTGGAAGAAAGGAGCTCACAATCTAATAATGGAGAGAAAACCTTTACAGAAATAATTATGATGGACATTAAAATGCACAAGGAGAGAACAAATAAAGAGCTCTGGAAATTCTAGAGAGGGGTATTGGAAAGGCACTGAAAACCTAATATTTATTGGATGGATCTTGAAGAATAGGAAGAAGTTGAATATGTGGTGGTTATCAAGGTTCATTGATTTTCTGTAAAGTAATCCTATTAATATATTTATATATATATGTATAAATATGTGTCATAAACATATAATATATACATATTTGTTATATTTGTATATATCTGGGTGATATCCAAATACCTACATGAATTTCCTTTTTAACACTGACCCTCTATTCAAAAAATTTCCTTTAGAGGTATAAAATGCTATGCGCATCCTCAAAAAGACAGCTTAATGACTCCTCTCAGGCATTGACTAATTCAGGACTACAGTTGTTTTTTTAAGTTTAATGCAGTTAATATTTCAGTATGTTTTCTAAATGTCAAGTATGTGTGTGTGTGTATAAAAAGTGTATAATATTACTTTCAAATCTATCACTTTCTCCCATAGCAAAATAGTGATACTGTTTTATTAATTTAAGTCTTAAATTATTGCTTTCTTCATGGTGTTAAATCATAATTTTCCTTGACACATTTTTTTTTTGTTTCACTTCCAATATCAGATATGTTGTAGTGGAAGAATTTTTATAGAGAGGGGCCTTAAATCACTTCTGAAGTGTACAATTAGAAGCACTGTTAATATAATTAGGTTGAGGTTTTCCCTCTTGACAGTAGTATGTGAAAGTGAAAGTGAAAGTCGCTCAGTCGTGTCTGACTCTTTGCTACCCCATGGACTATGGTCTTCAAATATGTTTATTCAGAAGAGGCATCCACCAGGGTTGTAGTTCATCTCTCTCTTTTTTAAAGCAAGCCCTGTGGCTACATCATCCCAGTAGTCCATTAATCTCTTATTTCATTACCCTGAAATTGTGTTGGTTATAAGTAATCATAAACTGTCAGGTTTGAAAAGCTAACATTTGTTAGCTTCACAGGCATGAAAAAACTAGTGATAAGTGAGGTTGTTAAAAAGTCAAATTAAATGTTAATTGATGCAGGGGCACAGAGTAGTAGGCATTTAAGAGTTTAGATGTGGGCACTACATTTATCAGACTTGACAAATTATCCTGAAGAGTTTCCAAAGATATCTGCCTTTATATTTTCCTCCATCACCATTTTCCATGTAAGCAAGTGGCAGTTCAAAAACAGTTAAAATAGCCGCTCCTGACAAGTGTTTACATAGACTCACATGAAGCCATAGGCAAGATTCCGATTTTATTGTGTATATTTACAATGCTTTATTTTAAGCAGTATGATGATCTAAGAAAAGAATCAAAGAAGAGACTATCCTAGAAATTTGCATAAGGAGAAAAGAACATACAGACTCTTGGGGAATTAAAGGGATTATTCTTTCTTAATCATCTCATACATTTAAATTACCCAAATTTGCATAAATGCTGAAGTGTGAATTGTTGCCTTAAAAAAAACAAAATCGATTCCTTTCAGACCGTTGCTAATTATTCTTGGCTAATGTGGTAAAGTTAAAGAGACAGAAAATCTTTGATATTCTTTGGTTGTCTTCTATGGTTTGCTTTGATTCCCCGGTTGATACTCAAAGAGAAGTAGGATGAAATATTATGATTAATATAGTTTTGTTTTCTTGAATCTTGGGTTGCTGTATGTGAGTGTGTTTATTGCTTCAGTCGTGTTTGACTCTTTGTGATCTGACGGAATGTAGCCTGCCAGGCTCCTCTGTCCATGGGATCCTGCAGGCAAGAATGTCAGAGTGGGTTGCCATGCTCTCCTCCAGGGGATCTACCACGATCCAGGAGACTGAACTCAATCCTGGGTTCAAAGTGTCTCCTGCACTGCAGGCAGATTCTTTAATGCTGAGCCACCTGGGAAGCTCCTGGGTTGCTAGCAGACTACAAAAAAAGGAAAATTGTTCTGTCTGGCTTTAGAAGCATTATAGTTTTATAGAATTGGCTAGTGATTACTGGGAAAATAATATACAACCTGAGATCTGTCAGTTCAGTTTTATTTGGGGCTTCCTGATGACGAAAGCCTAGGAGTTCAGTCCAGTTCAGTTGCTCAGTCGTGTCCAACTCTTTGCGACCCCATGAATCACAGCACGCCAGGCCTCCCTGTCCATCACCAACTCCCGGAGCTTACTCAAACTCAAGCCTAGGAGACAGACTCTTAACTCTGAGGAACAGCTCTGACGAGGTCTGGTGGATGGGGGATCCGTATACATATGATTTTGGTGAAGGGGTCACATGCAATCAAGCACACATCTCAACAGAAGATTACCAGGAGCTGGTCTCCCAAGAAGATGCAAAAAATTCCGTTCAGTTCAGTTGCTCAGTCCTGTCTGATTCTTTGCAACCCCATGGACTGCAGCAGGCCAGGCATCCCTGTCCATCACCAACTTCCGGAGTTTACTCAAACTCATGTCCATCGAGTCGGTGATGCCATCCAACCATCTCATCCTCTGTCGTCCCCTTCTCCTCCTGCCTTCAATCTTTCCCAGCATCAGGATCTTTTCTAATGAGTCAACTTTTTGCATCAGGTGGCCAAAGTATTGGAGTTTCAGCTTCAGCATCAGTCCTTCCCATGAACATTCAGGACTGATTTCCTTTAGGATGGACTGGTTGGATCTCCTTGCAGTCCAAGTGACTCTCAAGAGTCTTCTCCAACACCACAGTTCAAAAGCATCAATTCTTCAGCGCTCAGCTTTCTTTATAGTCCAACTCTCACATCCATACATGACTACTGGAAAAACCATAGCCTTGACTAGATGGACCTTTGTTGGCAAAGTAATGTCTCTGCTTTTTAATATGCTGTCTAGGTTGGTCATAACTTTTCTTCCAAGGAGTAAGCGTCTTTTTGTTTCATGGCTACAGTCACCATCTGCAGTGATTTTGGAGCCCCCCAAAATAAAGTCTGCTACTGTTTCTGCTGATTTTCCATCTATTGCCGTGAAGTGATGGGACCGGATGCCGTGATCTTTGTTTTCTGAATGTTGAGCTTTAAGCCAACTTTTTCACTCTCCTCTTTCACTTTCATCAAGAGGCTCTTTAGTTCTTCACTTTCTGCCATAAGAGTGGTGTCATCTGCATATCTGAGGTTATTGATATTTCTCCCAGGAATCTTGATTTCAGCTTGTGCTTCCTCTAGCCCAGCGTTTCTCATGATGTACTCTGCATATAAGTTAAATAAGCAGGGTGACAATATACAGCCTTGACATACTCCTTTTCCTATTTGGAACCAGTCTATTGTTCCATGTCCAGTTCTAACTATTGCTTCCTGACCTTACAGATGTTTCAAGAGTCAGATCAGGTGGTCTGGTATAAGAAAGCCTTCCTCAGTGATCAGTGCAAAGAAATAGAGGAAAACAATAGAATGGGAAAGACTAGAGATCTCTTCAAGAAAATTAGAGATACCAAGGGAACATTTCATGCAAAATGCGCTCAATAAAGGACAGAAATGGTATGGACCTAACAGAAGCAGAAGATATTAAGAGGAGGTAGCAAGAATACACAGAAAAGCTGTACTGTTGAAGCCTGACATGGAGAATTTTACACAGAAAAACTATACAAAAAAATCTTCACAACCCAGATAATCATGATGGTGTGATCACTCACCTAGAGTCAGACATCCTGGAATACGAAGTCAAATGGGCCATAGGAAGCATCACTTGTTAATTACAGATGTGCTTTTGCTAGATTTTCATATTATTAGTTCAGAACCTGGTATAGACTTTGGATTCTGCTTGGTACCTTTTAATGTGCCAATTTTCCACAAACTACTCAGGAGGTAATGGCACATACTATGTTAAAGATAAAGGATCCAGAGTTTTTGCAGTACATTTTGGTGACTCTATCTATTGATTTTTGACTAATTTTGTATATAGGATTTCCTATGGTCATAAACATAGAAATTGTTGCACATCCACTTCTATGGCAGCATGAACAGAATACTTTGACCTGAGACTGACACCTATTTACAGGACTTAGGGGAATTAAAGATTTTTCTTAACTGCTTGAAAGATTTTGACAGCTTAACATTGACCTGTTAACTTGAAAATCTTATTTTCCTGGTAGGTTTTTCTTTCTTCACTAAAAATTTATTGGAATTCACTCTTTCCCCTAAAGTATTATAGAAGAACTTTAGTAAGGCATAGTCTTTGCCAGAAAAACATTTGAGAAGTCTCAAGCTACTAAGGAGAAGCAGTTTCTGCTGGAATGTAACAGTTGAGAAATTCAATTGAATTCAATGGATATTGTTGAGTGCCCACCTCCCGCTTTACTGAGCAGACACAAAAAGAAATCTAACACACATTTTCTGCCCTGTAGGCTACAAGAGTCTATTTGAAAAAGAATGGTGAATAAAGAGAGTAGAGAACCTCTCTGCATAGTTGTTCATATAGGGGATGTGGCGGAGGGGAGTATAGTTGGGGAGAATCATGCTTTTGTTCTGTTTACCAAGCCAGGTGTGTGTTTGAGTCTAAATCTGCTCTAAATGGCAGTTAACTAATATATTAATTAGGGTGGTGTTGGCTGTTGTAACAAGCAGTTTGCAAAGTTTCAGTGACTTAAAAGAATAAAGGTTTATTTCTGGCTTATAAAACCACCCAATTGATATTTCTGGTCTGCAGGTGGCTTTCCTTCTTATAGTGGTTCTGGGACGAGTCTCCTTGCATCTTGTGATTCTACCATTCTTACCACATAATTTCCAAGGCCACTGTGGTTGTCCACCTCAAGCCACGTAGGAGAAGAGAGCATGGAGGATCATTTGTAGGAAGTGTATAAGGGCGCAGCCACACATCAGTTCTGCTTATGTTCTGTTGGGTAGGATTGAGGGAAACACTACATCAACTTCAGGTGAGGAAATATAACCTGACTATGAGCTCAGGAAGAACAGCTTTTGGTGAATAGTTGACTAGGCTCTGCCACATTCTGCTCTTCTGATTACTTATTAGCTATATCTGTGTCTGTAACTCTATTTGTTGTTGTTCAGTTGCTCGGCTGTGTCAAACTCTTTGTGACCCCATGGACTGCAGCACACCAGGCTTCCCTGTCCTTCACCATCTCCCTGAGATTGAGCAAACTTATGTCTATTGAGTTGGTGATGCCATACAACCATCTCATCCTCTGTCGTCTCCTTCTCCTGCCTTCAATCTTTCCTGGCATCAGGGTCTTTTGTAATGAGTCAGCTCTTTGCAGCAGGTGGCCAAATTATTTGAGCCTCAGCTTCAGCATCAGTCCTTCCAATGAATATTCAAGATTGATTTCCTTTAGGATTGACTGGTTGGATCTTCTTGCAGTCCAAGGGACTCTCAAGAGTCTTCTCTAGTACCACAGTTCAGAAGATCAATTCTTCAGCACTCAGCCTTCTTTATGGTCTAACTTTCACATCCATACATGACTACTGAAAAAACCATTGCTTTGACTATATGAATCTTTGTCAGCAAAGTGATGTCTCTGCTTTTTCATACGCTGTCTAGGTTTGCCATAGCTTTTCTTCTAAGGAGCAAGTGCCTTTTAATTTCATGGCTGTAGTCACCATCTGCAGTGATTTTGGAGCCCAAGAAAATAAAGTTTCTCACTGTTTCCATTGTTTCCCCATCTATTTGCCATGAAGTGATGGGACCAGATATCTTGACCTTAGTTTTCTGAATGTTGAGTTTTAAGCCAGCTTTTTCATTCTCTTTCACTTTCATCAAGAGACTCTTTAGTTCCTCTTCACTTTCTTCCATAAGAGTGGTGTCATCTGCATATATGAGGTTATTGTTATTTCTCCTGGAAATCTTGATTCCAGCTTGTGCTTCATCCAGCCTGCATTTCTCATTATGTAGTCTCTTTATGTACTTTGCATATAAGTTAAATAAGCATGGTGACAATATATAGCCTTGATGTACTCCTTGCACAATTTGGAACCAGTCCATTGTCCCATGTCTTGTTCTAATTGTTGCTTCTTGACCTGCATACAGGTTTCTCAGGAGGCAGGTAAGGTGGCCCGATATTCCCATCTCTTCAAGAATTAAGTTTGTTGTGACCCACACAGTCAAAGGCTTTAGTGTAGACAATGAAGCAGAAGTAGATGTTTTTCTGGAATTCTCTCACTTTTCCTTTGATCCAATGGATATTGGCAATTTGATCTCTGGTTTCTCAGGCTTTTCTAAATCCATCTTGAACATCTCGGAGTTCTTGGTTCATATACTGTTGAAGCCTAGCTTGGAGAATTTTGAGCATTACTTTTCTAGCATGTGAAATGGAGTGCAATTGTGTGGTAGTTTGAACATTCTTTGGCTTTGCCCTTCTTGGGATTGGGATGAAAACTGACCTTTTCCAGTCCTGTGGCCACTGCTAAGTTTTCCAAATTTGCTGGCATATTGAGTGCAGCACTTTAACAGTATCATCTTTTAGGATTTGAGATAGGTTAGCTGGAATCACATCATCTACACTAGCTTTATTCGTAGTGATACTTCCTAAGGCCCACTTGACTTCACAGTCCAAGATGTCTGACTCTAGATGAGTGATCACACCATCATCATTCTCTGGGTCATTAACACTTATTTTTTACAGTTCTTCTGTATATTCTTGCCACCTCTTCTTAATATCTTCTGCTTCTTTTAGGTCCATACCATTTCTGTCCTTTATTGTGCCCTGATCCACACATTAATGCTTTCTATTGGAAAGCACAGTGAAGACCCTCCATCTGGCCTTTGGAGGATGCTTGTTAGATTTTGATTCTGTTTTTTTTTTTTTTTTTTTTTTGAAGGAATTCTCTTGTCTAGAATTATCTATCACTTTTGGTTCCACTGGACAAAAGAGTCTTCCTTGTCCATTATCTTCTGTGGTAGCAACAGAAGCAGGAATTGGGGAGGGGAGTATGCCATCCTTAGAGCTATGCGATTTTCATAGTCAGTATGCGCTGATGGAATTTCTTCATTTTTTAAAGAAATAAAAAGATTCTTAAATCCAATCCAGAGTTTCTCTTGGCAATGTATTTATCTTAGAGATTTAATAGATCTATTTGTTTCTAGCAGGTTCTAATGCCAGGAATCATACCCAAAATTCTTTTGCAGACATAAATCTCTGATTTGTTTTATTTTATTTTGCACTTGAAAATGGAAACCAACATAATTTCTTCTCCCTGTAGTATGTATTACCACTTTCCTGTCTCAATATTAAACAATATTGAAACCAAGCCAGAAAAAGTTAGGTGCTTGCTCCAGGATGCTCTTGCTCCTGAGAGATATACTGTAAAACAACTGCATCAGCTATATTTCACAGCTTACTCATCAAGGCCCTTACCTTGCTGTGCCCAGCAATCCAAAGCTCTGAAAATCTCAAAATGCCTTTTATTTAACAAACAGCTAGAATGAGTTTTATTTTTTTATGTGTTTAATTGAAATATAGTTGCTTTACAATTCTGTGTATGTGTGTGCTAAGTTGCCCAGTTTTGTCTGACTCTTAGCAAGCCCATGGTCTGTAGCCCACCAAGCTCCTCTGTCCATAGAATTTTCCAGGCAAGAATATTGGAATAGGTTGCCATTTCCCTCTCCAGGGGATTTCTCCAACCCAGGGATCAAACCCAAGTCTCTTGTGTTTCCTGAATTGGCAGGTGGATTCTTTAGCAATGTACCACCTGGGAAGCCCTGTGTTAATTTCTGCTGTAAAGCAAAGTGATTCATTTTTAATATTCTTTCTTTTAAATATTATTTTCCATATGGTTTTTCACAGGATATTGAGTCTATCATAGTATAGTTGAGTACAGTTTCTTGTGCTATAAAGTAGGACCTTGTTGTCTGTCCATAGAATGAATTTTAAATATCTTGGTCATTGTTTATTCTGAAGATTAATTGTAGGTTTTCCAGTCAAAGAGCTGAGCTACAGTGGTGGTGAAATGGCTGCTTGATTTTCATTTGCTCTCTTTCCAGTGATAGAGCACCCATTTGGCTAGAGATCTCATTTAAGAGATTTTCAAGGCCTTGTTGTTGTTGGTTGTGGTTTTGTCGCTAGGTTGTGTCTGACTCTGGCAACCCCAGGACTGTGGCTTGCCAGTTTTGCTCTGTCCGTGGGATTTCCAGGCAAGAATACTGCAGTGGTTTGCTATTTCCTTTTCCATTGAATCTTCCAGTCCCAGGCATCTAATCTGGGTCTCCTGCATTGCAGGCATATTCTTTACTGACTGAACCACCAGGTAAGCCCCAAGGCCTTGTTACTTCAAAGTCTCAAAAGCAAAACCCTCAATCTTTGAGAAAGAAAAAAAGCACAAATGAAATTCTAAAATGAAACATTTCAGAATTCTAAGTCCTTTGAGCTTCCATGGTCTGAAGTATTTCTATTGATCTTAATGATAATGACATGCATTCCTTTTTATATTCATCAACCTTATTGTTAGGGATTAGAAACAAGCTGATTCATAAATTTAGGAATATTACCTTTAGTCCTAGACACTACCCTGTTGTAAGCAGACATAACCAAATACTACATGGGATTTATGCAGTGTATTCAGCCTTATCATCACCAGGTACAGCACTTTTTCCTCAACATCATCCCAAGTAAACTCTGGATAACTTAAAATGTGACAATTTGGTTTTCTGGAAAAGATATCAAAGATGGATAGTCCTGGAATTCTTATGGAATCAACATTAGCACTCACCTGTTATCCATTAGCACCATAGTAAATATTTGAGGGGTTGATTCTTGATTTATGTCTACCAATTTAAGAGGTATAAACCATCTGCAGCTCACAGGAGACTCCTAGCCAAGAGCTTTAAGGCAATGATTCTTGGGTATCCTCCAGAAACAGATACTTTTCAAGAAGAGTGATATTTGGATCAAGGTTTCCCAGGTGGTGCTAGTGGTAAAGAGCCCACCTGCCAATGTAGGAGACAAGAGATTCAGGTTCAATTCCTGAATCAGGAAGATCCCCTGGAGAAGGAAATGGCAACCCACTCCACTATTCTTGCCTGGAGAATGCCAGGGACTGAGGAGTCTGGCAGGCCACAGTCCACGGGGTCTCAAAGTGTTGGACAGAACTGAAGCGACTTAGCACGCTTGCACACACGCACACTTGACAGCTATATGAAGTAGACAACTTCTACCCAAGACCCACAGAATAAGATCTAGCTGACTAAACCACAGGTTATCATGATTTAATCTGAGTGCTTTTGTTCTTTATCTTCTCCAGGTGTTTTTTACACTTTTATGCTGCTTTCAGTTTCTGGATCTGCTAACATTCACTTGTTATTCTTTAACTGATATGTGTTCAGTGCCTGGCTATAATTTGTTTGTGATTTGGTCAAGAGATGAATCAGACAAATTTAGTCCCATTAATACCAGTTCTTTCTAATAAATTAGCCAGTTTATCAATTGACTGGGTGCACCCATAAACAACTTCTTAGACTGTAAACAATGCAATAGGCCAGACTGTCAAAATTAAAAGCTCTTAGACATCACATCTAGTATAGGAGGGTCGGGTTCTATCTGTGTTAAAACAACATGTAGCAGTTTCTCATAGTTCAAAACTTTCACAGAAATAGAGTTTGGAATATGACCAAGAAAAATACAATATACAAGTGAAAGCCACCTTACTATAGATGGAGTTATTTCCCACCCCAAATTCATATGGTAAAGTCTTCACTCCCAATGTGATGGTACTTGGAGATGGCGGTCTTTGGGAACCAGTTAGGTTTAGATTAAGTCATGAGAAGGAAGCTATCATGGTGGAATTAATGCCCTGTGCCAAAGAGATACAAGAGTGTTTCTCTCTTTCTGTCTCTCTGCCTCTCCATTTCTGTTTCTCTCTGTTATTTCTGCCATGAGAGGATAAAACAGTTATCCATCTATCCAAAAGCTAGGAAGACAGCTTTCATCAGAACCCCACCATGGGGGGGGGTGGTCCTAAGATGGCGAAGGAATAGGACGAGATCACTTTCTCCCCCCCAAACTCATCAAAAGATCATTTGAACGCTGAACAGATTCCACAAAACAACTTCTGAACGTTGACGGAGGACATCAAGCACCCAGAAAGGCAGCCCATTCTCTTCAAAAGGAGGTAGGACAAAATATAAAAGATAAAAACAGAGACAAAAGAGTTAGGGATGGAGACCTGTTCCAGGGAGGGAGTCGTGAAGGAGGAGAAGTTTCCAAACACCAGGAAACCCTTTCACCAGCAGGTCTGTGGGGGAGTTTTGGAATCTCAGAGGGCAACATAACTGGGAGGGGGCGAAAAAAAAACGACCCACAGATTACGTGCCTAACTGTAACTCCCAGTGGAAAAGTAGCCCAGACGCTCGCATCTGCCAACAGTGAATGGGGGCTGAACAGGGAGGCACGGGCTGCATTACTTAGGGTAAGGATCGGGACTGAATGCCCTGAGGACGAGATGAGGGAGCTAATATGAAATAGCAACCCAAACTGTGGGATAGCCAGAGAGAGAGAGAGAAAGAGAGAGAGAGAGAGAGAGAGAGAAAATTTCCCATGAAAAGCTCTAAACCTGGTCTGCTCACATAACAAAGGACTGAGCAAATACTAGAGGAGAGCTAGCCAGCTGTGGACAGGCCACTCCCCCCACCGGAGGCAGGGAGGCAGGTGGGCGACAGCCAGAGCCAGAAGGTGAGGGGCAATCTTGGCCCCAGAGCAGGCATCCTTCATCAAACTGTGAGCAGGCTCCCAGTTGCTAACCAAGTCTTCCTGGGATCCTGGACACTTGACATCTGCCAGGAGGGTCACAGTCAGAGATCAGCTCCCCAGAGGCAACACATGGCACACCTGAGACGGCATTCTCATGGTGCATCTGGGAAACTGAGCGGCTGGGACCCGGGAGGTTATAAGATGCACTGCACACCTGGAGAGAGTGTGCTCACCAAGCATCTGGTCACCTGAGCGGCTCGGACCTGGGAAGGGCACAAAACGCAGGCCCAACCGAATCTGTGCCTTTGTGGAGTACCCAAGAACCTGAACCTGAGCAGCTTAGACCAGGGAAGTGCACGCAACCCAGCGACCACTTTAGACAGTTCCCCTGCAGAGCAACCTGGAGCCTGAGCAGTGTAGACCAGGAAAGCAACACGCGTGAGTGGGGGCAAACCCAGTGTGGCCCAGACACTGTGAGCACTCCCTACATATGCCAGTGATATTTGTTTGCAGTGTTCCTCCCTCCCCACAGCACAATTGAACAAGTGAGCCTAAATAAATGACCACCTTCGCCCCCTTGTGTCAGGATGGAAATTAGAAACTGAAGAGACTTGCAAACAGAGGAAGCCAAGATAAACAAAGAGGGAACTGCTTTGAAAGTGACAAGTGCAACAGATTAAAACCCTGTCATTAACATTGACTAATCGTTGGAGGGGGCCTATAGACCTTGAGAAAAAGTATAAGCTGGAACAAGGAACTATCTGAAACTGAACTGACCCCTCACTGCCCTCAACAGCTCCAGAGAAATTCCTAGATATATTTTATTAACATCATTTTTTAATTTTTAAAAAATTTTAAAGTTCTTTATTACTCTTTTAATTTTCATTTTTAAAACCTATTACCTTGCAAAAAAGATCTTATTTTTAAAGCAAATTTCTTATATATATATTTTTATAATTTTTGTGATTTTTTTTTAATATCGTATTTTTGATAGTCTAATCTCTATCTAGATTTTTAATCTTTGCTTTTTGGTATTTGTTTTCAGTTTTGTGCCTATAAGAATCCAATCTTCAGTACCCATTTTTACTTAGGAGTGTGATTACTGGCTTGATTGCTTTCTCCCCTTTTGACTTTCCTTTTTCTCCCCCAGGTCAGCTCTATCTCCTCCCTCCACCTTCTCTTCCCTACTTAACTCTGTGAATCTCTTTGGGTGTTCCGGGGTGTGGAGAACACTTAGGGAACTGATTACTGGCTAGGTTGGTCTCTCTCCTTTTGACTCCCCCTCTTCTCCTCCTGGTCACCTCTAACTCCCTCCTTCCTCTTCTCTTTTCCATGTAACTCTGTGAACCTGTCTGAACCTCTCTGGGTGTCTCTCACTGTGGGGAATCTTTTCACCATTAACCTAGATGTTTTATCATTGGTGCTGTATGGATGGAGAAGTCTTGAGGCTACTGTAAGAATAAGACTGAAAGCCATAGGCAGGAGGCTTAAATCTAAAACTTGGGAACACCAGAGAACTCCTGACTCCAGGGAACATTAATCAACAAGAGCTCGTTCAAAAGCCTCCATACCTACACTGAAACCAAGCTCCACCCAAGAGCCAACAAGTTTCAGAACAAGACATACCAAGCTAATTCTCCAACAATGCAGGAACATAACCCTGAGTATTAAAATACAGGCTGCCAAAAGTCACACCAAACCCACAGACACCCAAAACTCACTACTGACACTTCATTGCACTCAGAGAGAAGAGATCCAGCTCCACCAACCAAACACTGATGCAAGCTTCCCTAACCAGGAAACCTTGACAAGCCACCTGTCCAACCCCACTCAAAGGGAGCAACCTCCACAATAAAGAGGAACCATGAACTTTCAGCATACAGAAAGGCCACCCTGAACACAGCAATCTAAACAGCATGAAAAGGCAGAGAAATATTCAGCAGATAAAGGAACATGATAAACGCCCACCAAACCAAACAAAAGAGGAGGAGATAGGGAGTCTACCTGAAAAAGAATTCAGAATAATGATAGTAAAAATGATCCAAAATCTTGAAAACAAAATGGAGTTACAGATAAATAGTCTGTAGAAAAGGATTAAGAAGATGTAAGAAAAGGTTAACAAGGACCTAGAAGAAATAAAAGAGTCAATCAATAATGAATAATGCAATAACTGAGATCAAAAGCACTCTGGAGGGAACCAACAGTAGAATCACTGAGGCAGAAGATAGGATAAGTGAGGTGGAAGATAGAATGGTGGAAATAAATGAGGCAGAGAGGAAAAAAAGAAAAAAGTATTAAAAGAAATGAGGACAACCTCAGAGACCTCTGGGACAATGTTAAATGCCCAACATTCGAATCATAGGCGTCCCAGAAGAAGAAGACAAAAAGAAAGGCCATGAGAAAATACTTGAGGAGATAATAGTTGAAAACTTCCCTAAAATAGGGAAGGAAATAGCCACCCAAGTCCAAGAAGCCCAGAGAGTCCCAAATAGGATAAATCCAAGGCAAAACACCCCAAGACACATATTAATCAAATTAACAAAGATCAAACACAACAAATATTAAAAGCAGTAAGGGAAAAACAACAAATAACACACAAGGGGATTCCCATAAGGATAACAGCGCTAACCTTTCAATAGAAACTCTTCAGGCCAGAAAGGAATTGCAGGACATACTTAAAGTGATGAAAGAGAAAAGCCTACAACCCAGATTTCTGTACTCAGCAAGGATCTCATTCAAATATGAATGAGAAATCAAAAGCTTTACAGACAAGCAAAAGCTGAGAGAATTCAGCACCACTAAACCACCTCTTCAACAAATGCTAAAGGATCTTCTCTAGACAGGAAACACAGAAAAGGTTTATAAACTTGAACCCAAAACAACAAAGTAAATGGCAACAGGATCATACTTATCAATAATTACCTTAAATGTAAATAGACTGAATGCCACAACTAAAAGACAAAGACTGGCTGAATAGATACAAAAACAAGACCCCTATATATGCTGTCTACAAGAGACCCACCTCAAAACAAGGGACACATACAGACTGAAAATGAAGGGCTGGAAAAAGATATTTCATACAAATGGAGACCAAAAGAAAGCAGGAGTAGCAATACTCATAACAGATAAAATAGACTTTGAAATAAAGGCCATGAAAAAAGACAAAGAAGGACACTACATAATGATCAAAGGATCAATCCAAGAATAAGATAAAACAATTATAACTATATATGCACCCAACAGAGGAGCACTAAAATATGTAAGGCAAATGGTTACAAGTGTGAAAGGGGAAATTAACAGTAACACAATAATAGTGGGAGACTTTAATACCCCACTCACACCTATAGATAGATCAACTAAACAGACAATTAGCAAGGAAACACAAACTTTAAAGGATACAACAGATCAGTTAGACCTAATTGATATCTATGGGACATTTCACCCCAAAACAATGAATTTCACCTTTTTCCCAAGTGCACACAGAACTTTCTCCAGGATAGATCACATCCTGGGCCATAAATCTAGCATTGGTAAATTCAAAAAAATTGAAATCATCTCAGGTATCTTTTCTGATCACAATATGGTAAGATTAGATGTCAACTACAGGAAAAAAACTATTAAAAATTCCAACATATGGAGGCTAAACAACATGCTTCTGAATAACCAACAAATCACAGAAGAAATCAAAAAAGAAATCAAAATATGCATAGAAACAAATGAAAATGAAAACACAACAACCCAAAACCTATGAGATTCAGTAAAAGCAGTGCTAAGGGGAAGGCTCATAGCAATACAAGCTTACCTCAAGAAACAGGAGAAAAATAAAATAAATAACCTAACTCTACACCTAAAAACAACTTGAAAAAGAAGACATGAAGAACACCAGGGTTAGTAGAGGGAAAGAAATCGTAAAAACTAGGGCAGAAATAAATGAAAAAGAAACAAAGGAGACCATAGCCAAAATCAACAAAGCTAAAAGCTGGTTCTTTGAGAAGATGGATAAAATAGACAAACAATTAGCCAGACTCATCAAGAAAAAAAACGAGAAGAATCAAATCAACAAAATTAGAAATGAAAATGGAGAAATCACAACCGACAACACAGAAATACAAAGGATCATAATAGACTACTATCAGCAACTATATGCCAATAAAATGGACAACTTGGCAGAAATGGACAAATTCTTATAAAAGTATAACTTTCCAAAACTGAACCAGGAAGAAATAGAAAATCTTAACAGACCCATCACAAGGACAGAAATTGAAACTAATCAGAAATCTTGCAACAAACAAAAGCTCAGGACCAGATGGCTTTACAGTGAATTATACCAAAAATTTAGAGAAGAGCTAACACCTATCCTACTCAAACTCTTCTAGAAATTTCCAGAGGAAGGTAAACTTCCAAACTCATTCTATGAGGCCACCATCACCCTAATACCAAAACCAGACAAAGATGCCACAACAAAAGAAAACTACAGGCCAATATCACTGATGAACATAGATGCAAAAAATCCTTAACAAAATTCTAGCAGACAGAATCCAACAACATATTAAAAGATCATACATCATGACCAAGTGGGCTTTATCCCAGGGATGCAAGGATTCTTCAATATTCACAAATCAATCAATGTGATACACCACATTAACAAAGATAAAAAACATGATTATCTCAATAGATGCAGAAAAAGCCTTTGACCAACTTTAACATTCTTTTATGATAAAAACCCTCCAGAAAGCAGGAATAGAAGGAACATACCTCAACATAATAAAAGCCATGTATGATAAACCCACAGCAAACATTATCCTCAATGGTGAAAAATTGAAAGGATTTCCCCTAAAGTCAGGAACAGCACAAGGGTGCCCACTCTCACCACTACTATTCAACATATTTTGGAAGTTTTATCCACAGCAATCAGAGAAGAAATATAAATAAAAGGAATCCAGATTGCAAAAGAAGAAGGAAAACTCTTACTGTTTGCAGATGACATGATCCTCTACATAGAAAACCCTAAAGACTCCACCAGAAAATTACTAGAACTAATCAATGAATCTAGTAAAGTTGTAGGATATAAAATTAACACACAGAAATCCCTTGCATTCCTATATACTAACAATGAGAAAACAGAAAGAGAAAGCAAGGAAACAATTCCATTCACCATTGTGGTGAAAAGAATAAAATACTTAGGAATAAATCTACCTAAAGAAACAAAAGATCTATATATATAAAACTATAAAACACTGATGAAAGAAATCAAAGATGACACAAATAGATGGAGAAATATACCATTTTCATGGATTGGAAGAATCAATATAGTGAAAATGAGTATACTACCCAAAGCAATCTATAGATTCAATGCAATCCCTATCAAGATACAAATGGTATTTTTCAGAGAACTAGAACAAATAACTTCACAATTTGTTTGGTATACAAAAAACCTCGAATGGCCAAAGAAATCTTGAGAAAGAAGAATGGAACTGGAGGAATCAACCTGCCTGACTTCGGACTATACTACAGAGCTACAGTCATCAAGACAGTATGGTACTTCCACAAAGACAGAAATATAGATCAATGGAACAAAATAAAAGCCCAGAGATAAATCCATGCACCTATAGACACCTTATCTTCGACAAAGGAGGCAAGAATATACAATGGAGAAAAGACAATCTCTTTAACAAGTGGTGCTGGGAAAACTGGTCAACCACTTGTAAAAGCATGAAACTAGAACATTTCCTAACACCACCCACAAAAATAAACTCAAAATGGATTAAAGATCTAAACGTAAGACCAGAAACTATGAAACTGCTAGAGGAAAGCATAGCCAAAACACTCTCTGACATAAATCACAGCCGGATCCTCTATGACCCATCTCCCAGAGTAATGGAAATAAAAGCAAAAATAAACAAGTGGGACCTAATTAAACTTAAAAGCTTTTGTACAAAGCTGCTTTTGCTGGTATAAGCAAAAACTGCTTATAGTTTTGAAGGAAACTATAAGTAAGATGAAAAGACAGCCTGCAGAATGGGAGAAAATAATAGCAAATGAAGCAACAGACAAAGAATTAATCTCAAAAATATACAAGCAGCTCCTGCAGCTCAATTCCAGAAAAATAAACAACCCAATCAAAAAATGGGCCAAAGAACCAAACAGACATTTCTCCAAAGAAGACATGCAGATGGCTAACAAACACATGAAAAGATGCTCAACATCACTCATTATCAGAGAAATGCAAATCAAAACCACAATGAGGTACCATCTCACGCTGGTCAGAATGGCTGCTATCAAGTGAAAGTGAAGTTGCTCAGTTGTGTCCGACTCTTTGCGACCCTATGGACTGTATCCTACCAGGCTTCTCCTTCCATGGGATTTTCCAGGCAAGAATACTGGAGTGGGTTGCCATTTCCTTCTCCAGGGGATCTTCCCAACCCAGTGATCAAACCCAGGTCTCCCTCATTGTATGCAGAGGCTTTACCCTCTGAGCCACAAGGGAAGCAGGGTTATCTCTAATTTGTTAACATGTATGACCTTAAATTCATGGGAATCTCAGGTTACACCTTCGTATCCATCCCTGTAGATGTCAGTTCAGTTCAGTTCAGTCGCTCAGTCACGTCCGACTCTCTGCGAGCCCATGAATTGCAGCACGCCAGGCCTCTCTGTCCATCACCAACTCCCGGAGTCTACCCAAACCCATGTCCATCGAGTCGGTGATGCCATCCAACCATCTCATCCTCTGTCGTCCCCTTCTCCTCCCGCCCCCAATCCTATCCAGCATTAGGGTCTTTTCCAATGAGTCAACCCTTCGCATGAGGTGGCCAAAGTATTGGAGTTTCAGCTTCAACATCAGACCTTCCAATGAACACCCAGGATTGATCTCTTTTAGGATGGATTGATTGGATCTCCTTGCAGTCCAAGGGACTCTCAAGAGTCTTCTCCAACACCACAGTTCAAAAGCATCAATTCTTCGGCGCTCAGCTTTCTTCACCGTCCAGCTCTCACATCCATACATGACCACTGGAAAAACCATAGCCTTGACTAGACGGACTTTTGTTGGCAAAGTAATGTCTCTGCTTTTAAACATGCTGTCCAGGTTGGCCATAACCTTCCTTCCAAGGAGCAAGTGTCTTTTAATTTCATGGCTGCAGTCACCATCAGCAGTGATTCTGGAGCCCAAAAAAGTAAAGTCTGACACTGTTTCCACTGTTTCCCCATCTATTTCCCATGGAGTGATGGGACCAGATGCCATGATCTTAGTTTTCTGAACGTTGAGCTTTAAGCCAACTTTTTCACTCTCCTCCTTCACCTTCATCAAGAGGCTCTTTAGTTGCTCTTCACTTTCTGCCATAAGGGTGGTGTCACCCGCACATCTGAGGTTATTGATATTTCTCCCGGCAATCTTGATTCCAGCTTGTGTTTCTTCCAGCCCAGCGTTTCTCATGATGTACTCTGCATATAAGTTAAATAAGCAGGGTGACAATATACAGCCTTGACATACTCCTTTTCCTATGTGGAACCAGTCTGTTGTTCCATGTCCAGTTCTAACTGTTGCTTCCTGACCTGCATACAGGTTTCTCAAGAGACAGGTCAGATGGTCTGGTATTCCCATCTCTTTCAGAATTTTCCACAGTTTATTGTGATCCACATAGTCAAAGGCTTTGGCATAGTCAATAAAGCAGAAATAGATGTTTTTCTGGAACTCTCTTGCTTTTTCGATGATCCAGCGGATATTGGCAATTTGATCTCTGGTTCCTCTGCCTTTTCTAAAACCAGCTTGAACATCTGGAAGTTCATCTGGGGTTCTCAAGGCAAGAATACTGAAGTGGTTTGCCATGCCCTTCTCCAGTGGACCACAATCTGTCAGACCTCTCCACCATGACCCATCCGTCTTGGGTGGTCCCACACGGCATGGTTTAGTTTCATTGAGATAGACAAGGCTGTGGTCCGTGTCCCTGTAGATGTGAAGACCGTGAATTAGTGCCACAAATCCACTGAGATCCATACCAATCACTCTCTCTAAGGGTAATGATGGGCATAGTTCATAAAGCACCCAGCCTTGTCTCATAATTACCAGGTTGATCATTTTAGTATGATTTAACTGTTCCCAACAAAAAGTCTACAAACAATAAATGCTGGAGAGGGTGTGGAGAAAAAGAAATCCTCTTACACTGTTTGTGGGAATGCGAAGTAGTACAGCCACTATGGAGAACAGTGTGGAGATTCCTTAAAAAACTGGAAATAGAACTGCCATACAACTCAGCAATCCCACTGCTGGGCATATGCACTGAGGAAATCAGGATTGAAAGAGACACTTGTACCCCAATGTTCATTGCAGCGCTGTTTACAATAGCCAGCACACGGAAGCAATCTAGATGTCCATCAGCAGATGAATGGATAAGAAAGTTGTGGTACATATACACAATGGAATATTACTCAGCTATTAAAAAGAATGCATTTGAATCAGTTCTAATGAGGTGGATGAAACTGGAGCCTATTATACAGAGTGAAGTAAGTCAGAATGAAAAACACCAATACAGTATATTAACACATATATATGAAATTTAGAAAGATGGTAACTATGACCCTATAATGCGAGACAGCAAAAGGGACACAGATGTAAAGAACAGACATTTGGACTCATTGGGAGAAGGCGAGGGTGGGATGATTTGAGAGAATAACATTGAAACATGTATATTATCATATGTGAAATAGATCGCCAGTCCAGGTTCGACGTATGAGACAGGGTGCTCAGGGCTGGTGCACTGGGATGACCCTGAGGGATGGGATGGGGAGTGAGGTGGGAGGGGGGTTCAGGATGGGGAACGCATGTAAACCCATGGCTGATTCATGTGAATGTATGGAAAAACCCACCACAATATTTTAAAGTAATTAGCCTCCAATTAAAATAAATAAATTAAAAAAAAAAAAGAACCCCACCATACTGGCACCTGTTATCAGACTTTCAATCTCCAGAACTGTGAGAAAATAAATTTCTGTTGGTTAAGCCACCTAGTCTGTGGTATTTTGTTATGGCAGCCCAAGCTGATTAAGACACCACTTCATTTTAACACAACCGCAAGAAAGCTTACTTCTTAAGGTTAACCTCATGCTGTTTTACTGCAGCTCTAATAGATGATCTACCTAATTTAAATCTCACTGTCTGACTCCAATTCACTCTTACTGAGTAGCACTAAAAGTTTACAGAATAATTAGGCAACCTCTAGAGGTATTCTGGCTCAAAAAGAGCACTGGGTTACTTTCAACAAATGGTACTGAATTTGTGCATGAAAAGTTTATTGACTACTATCTGCAAAACAGGATAAGGGTCTGATTATCTTAGTAGCTGTTGCCTATATTCAGAATAGCACCTGATGTCACTATGGACCCAATTTGATATGCCATTTTTTCTCTCTCAAAATAAAAATTCAAAAGAAAAAAATCGAAGTCTTTAGAAGGTATCTGTGTGTGTCCTAAATGTGATAGTTCACAGATTGATAAGACAGAATGACAGTGCCATTAAAGCTATAGATATCCTTGTGAAACCAGGTTGGTTATTCTAAACAGAGCTGTCCTGGATATCATATTATTTCCTCTAACCCTACAGGTTTTTCTGCAATTTTTACTATGTCTGGTAACAATAATTCAATTATGTACTATAGCCTCCTCACATTGGCCATTGGATCTATTCTCTTGCTTTAATTTACGTATTATTCACTCTTGGCTTAGAAGTAGATTATAAACTTTGACCATAATCCTTCCCTTAGCATTTGCCTGTGTTATAGTGTTCAAACGTTTTATCTTCAGAGTTCTAAATGATAATATGTAGCCATTTTTCTGTCAAATGACCCAATAGATCATCATCCATCAAGGACATTTATTACCTAATCATGACCCATCAAATAGCAATGCACATTTGGGTTGATCATGATTCCAGACGACAATCTATCCTATAGAACCAACTGGATGGAGAATGACTGAAAGTTTGTTTATAGACTAAAAGTTTATTATGACAACATAATTTCTTGTCTCTATGCTAAACAATTACTTAAACCATTCTCTCCTCTGCTTTTGAATATATGACCTTGTCCTTATTTAAATAGTACTGAGATGAATTACAGGTTAGTTACTTGGTCCAGAAAATGCCTTTTCCTGGAATATAAGAGCAACTAGCATGCTCATTAAGAACAATAGTTTGTTTATCAAGCTTCAAGGCCATTGCCCCACTGTGCACACAAATGCAAAACTAGTATATCATAATTTGCCCATTATGAACCAGATCCCTGCCTTGCAACATCTACCTCACAATCACTCAACCTAGGCCCTAAAATTTTTCTATAATTTTCTAATTCCCAGATTTTGAGATACTACTAAGACTGTCAAGGTGGTGTTCTTCCATACTGCAATAAATTTAACAAACTCATCTTTGCTTAATCAATATGTTTTCCTGGTGGTGTCTGAGAGAGGGCTTCAATATATCTTGCCTCTATTTCTCACTTTAATGGGACTATTTTTATGACATCTGAAACACAATGGGCTTCTTTGGGAAGGAAACACTTGCAATCTAATTTGCTTAAGGGTGAGACACTTAGCTTAACTGAGCAATCAATGAGCTTCTGTCCTTCAATGTCATTTTCAGTCTTTTGTTCTTATAGTTGAGGTCTAAAGGCAGTTGAGTTCTCTAATTTTCTAATCCAAGACTTTGCATTTCTAGGTTATCTATTCCTTTCATTTTTCCTTTAAACCAATTAATTCTTTTCCTTAGTACATCTCTTTAATACTGTGTATCTTAGCCTGTTCAGGTGGCTATAACAAAAATATAGATTGGGTGGCATAAACAACAAACTTTTATTTCTCATAGTCCTGGAGGCTGGGCAATCCAAGGTCAGCATGCCATCATGGTTGGGTTCCGGTGATGACTCTCTTCCTGGCTTGCAGATGGCCATCTTCTTGCTGCATTCTCACAAAGCAGACAGAGAGATTTCTCATCTGTTATTTCTCTTACAGAGGTACTAGTCCGATTTTGAGGGTTCTACCTTCATGACCTCATCTAACTTAACCACCTCCTAGAGGCCCCACTTCCTAATACCACCACATTGGGGTGTAGAGCTTCAACATCTGAAGTATAGGGAGATACACACATGCAGCCCATAAAATTTTGTAAGGAATAGAAAGGAAAAGTAATGCACACTAATTTTTTGCAACTACTTTCCTTGGATATGGGCTTCTCTTGTGGCTCAGCTGGTAAAGAATCTGCCTGCAATGTGGGAGACCTGGGCTCAATCCCTTGGTTGGGAAGATCCCCTGGAGAAGGTAAAGGCTACCCACTCCAGTATTCTGGCCTGGAGAATTCCATGGACTGTATAGTCCATGGGGTCGCAAAGAGTCAGACACACATGAGCGAATGTCACTTTCACTTCCTTGGATATATAGGTTCAATAGGCATATTGTTTGCACCCTAGATTATCTCTGCTTTTTTTGCCATTGTGTAACGTAAATCTTTCTCTTTTCAGCCTCTAATATAAATTTCTTTACTAAGGAATTTAGTAATTTACTAGTGCCTGACCACTAGTAACCCCACTTGATTTTGATTTCTGTATTAATTTGGGTAATGCCAAACATGGACACAGAATAACCAAATACCCATGAATTAACACAATGTAAATTTCCAGGTGGTTTGTGGTAAAGAACCTGCTTGCCAATGCAGGAGACATAAGAGACTTGCATTCGATCCCTGATTCAGGAAGATCCCCTGGAGGAGGGCATGATAACCCACTCCAGTATTCTTGCCTGGAGAATCCCATGGACAGAGGAGCCTGGTGGGCTACCATCCATAGGGTTGCAAAGAGTCAGGCATGACTGAACAGATTTTGCATGCATGCATGATCATGCAGGTATCTAACTGTCCAAAGAAGGTATTCCTGGTTAGGGAGCATCTTTGTCTATAAGGTGAATCCATATTGTGGCTCCACTAACTTCAGTTTCTGCTTCTGAAGATTGATATAATTGTGTGACTCAAATTTGGGGGTGTGGAAAGATCATTGCACATGGGAGATTTTTTACGGGTTAGGCCAGGCTGGCACACATCACTTCCACTCACAATTGACTGTAACTCAATAACATAGACAAACTTGACTGTAAGGAAGTCTGGAAAGTGGGTCAGAACTGTAAGTCTTGCAAGAAAAGGAAATGAGTGTGATGAAAAGCTGGACATTCTCCGCCACAGCTGTGTATTTTTAAGCATGCAGGTTGACACTTAGGTAAACAGACTCCTGGAGACAGTGTCAGGCAGTAGGTAATGGTGCTGGAAATAGAGATGCAAGAGCTCAACCTCCGATGTGGCTGGGGAAATGGCTGGCAAGAGACATCCTTATAAAATTATGATATGGATCAGGAAAGACATCAAATATCGGAATGAGTAGAATGTGCAGAAATTGTAGATTGATGTATTCCTGTTAGAGGCAACATTGAATGTACGTGTTTAGGGGCAAAAATGATTATGTTGTGTTTGAGGGGCTGTGAAAGGATTTGCCTGATATGCAGATTTCTTTTGGAGATGAAGAAAAATTAATCTCTGACTGGAGATGTTGGAATGGAACTGAGGTCAGCTCACATTAAAAAGTTATAATCTAGAGTCATTTAAATAGTATTGACCATTTAGAATCATTGTCTACTTATATACAATTTTGTTCTCTTTAGGCCTGCTGCTTGTAGTTCAGCATTTGATACTTTCCTTTAGGTAGGAGGTCTGTGTGAAGAAGAGATACACAGACTCTCAAAGTCTGTGGGATGGACTGGGAATGGCCTACTATGCATTCATTATGTTCTTCAATGTCAGCAGGAGTTTTCTGGGTCGCTGGTAGTTGTGTGGATAATGGCTGGAAGATAGAGTCCTAATTACTAAGACTGGCTTTGCAGAGGCACCACTGAGTACAGCTTTGTTGGAACATATCTTTGTCTGAGATGATTAGATACTACAGATAGATCATTGAAAGAGGCACAGGTAAAACTCTAATTTCCTCTGGCCAATCAGTGTGATTTTATAGTTAATGTGCCTGATTTATAAAAATGGGAAACTGATAATAAAATCTTTCAAAATATATGGTCTATTCAATATGAGAAAAGAGTCCATTTATAATGTCCTAGTGTTCCCCAAGGGCTTTCTTATAATAAAAAGTTAATTTTATATTTTTGTATCTCAGGAACCTGAAATATGCTTCAAAGAAATACAGAGAGCTGTTTAGGGAGGGTAAGGAGTATAGAAATAAGGGGATCCAATCCTGTATCTCCCTTGAGATTTTTTCTTATTTAGGGTGACCTGTGTTCTTTGTGGGGAAAAATAATCATGACTGCTCAATTGAACTCTTTCTAAAGGTGCGGACAGTAAACTTAAATCCAAAATAATATATTTGTGTTGTTATAATACTCTAGTAATAATATCCTCGTCTTTGATTACTCAAACATGGTACAGAGTTGAACCCTTCAATGACTGTATGATTTATATGTGAAATATATTTTGTGTATAATGGACAATCTTCATTCTCCATAATCTTAGCTAAGAAATGTGCAGAGAGATGAGATGTGCCTTATGAACTTGAGAAGAATATCTGAATTCTCTCTCTTTCTTATATTAGGTTTGTTATTAATAATAAATTAAATAATATAAATTATTATTATGTTATTGATAATAAATAATAAATTAAACAGATTGGGAAATTTTTGAGAGGGAAGGTTTGGTACCATTAGTAATTACTCTGGAAACATATAAATTAACTTGGACATATATCTATTGAAAATCTACATGAATAAATGAAACTGGCAAGAAAGATGAAAAATCAGGCCTTAGTTTATCATTTACCAAATACTTCTATGTGGCAGGGTCTCTACTAAGCATCATATATGCATTATTTCATTTAATTCACACCGATGAGGCTGTTACTGTTATAGCCATATTCTAGATGAGGAAAATAGAGGTTAACTAATTCTTACAGAGGTTTGTTGTTTTTGATTTTAGTTCCTAAGCTGTGTTCAACTCTTTGCAGCCCCATGGACTGTAGCCTGCCAGGTTCCTCTGTCCATGGGATTTCCCAGGCAAGAATACTGGATAGGTTGCCATTTCCTTCTCCAGGGAATCTTCCTGACCCAGGGATTGAACCTGCATCTCCTGCATTGGCAGTGAATTCTTTACCACTGAGCCATCAGGTTACCACTGTAATCTTACAGAGGTTACTAATACCTTTAAGATTCCATATTTGGTTGGTGGTAAAGGCTTATTTTAAGTTTTACATATTTGTATAAATTATGGAAAATAACACTAAAGGGAGTTTGACAGTAAAGGCATAAATAACCACAGTTTTATTATAACTCTAATATCATTATTATAATCTTTAAGATTTTATTTCTGACTTGTTTTAATGTGTGCTATTTTTCACAAGGAAATTAAGAAATTATTACCAGAGTGATAACACATACGATAGAAAAAAGAATTTAAACCATACAGAAAACATAAAATGAAAAGCAAAAGGCACTGTTCCTACCCACATTTCATACTTCAAGCCTCATATTTCATAGTAATAATTTTTAATAATTTTAGTTTTTGCTTCTTCTAGATATTATCACAATAACTCTAAAATAATATGTTCATTCCCCATTTTGTGATTAATCATCTTTATGCCGTGTCTTATGACTACCTGCTATGAAAAGAAATGTGTTAGTTTCTTATTGTCTTCTCATTCTCCTCTCAATTTATAATAACCACCTGATTATAATTATTCTATCGAGCATTTGACTTTTTATATAAATATAATTTTTCTGATTATAAAAATGATATATTCTCATGGCAAAATTGAAAAAGCAAGTTAAAATGTAGGGAGGAGGAAAAGGTGACTTGCAATCTCACCCTCACTGTCAGACCCAACGCTAATATTTTGGAGACCATATTTCATGTCATTCTTTGTCAGGATATTAACATATATACACTCACATTAGAAACATCTATATGCTTATTCTCACATAATTAAGGTCACATGGAACCCTAGGTTGGGCTTCCTAGGAAAGAGACTCTGAAAAAAGGGCTTGTGTTCACGAAATTAATTGGACACAGTATGAAGGAGCAAGGAAAGTGAGAGGGTACAGTGGGAGAAACTGGGCTAGGATGCAGTCGCTACAAAAATCTCAACCAATTCAATGGGCAGCTTAGAAGCCCACCTATCTCTTGTCTCAGGAAATGTTAACAATTTTAAGTATCCAGCCTGAAGCCCACTTCTTCGTGCCCCATGGAATGTAAACAGAAGGCCAGTTGTAAATGTCTAGCCTGGAGCCCATCTATCTCCTCCCTCATCACAATGTACAAGTAATTTTAAAGGTCATGTGCAACTTTCAAAATTATATACTATTATATATTAGTATTGTCCATTTCTTGTTTATTTCCCCCTCCATTCTCTCCTAGATTCTCCTCATAGTGACTAAAGTTATCTATCTCATACATATTCTTTCTTATCTTTCTGCTTGCTCACATATTTACATATGAACACCCATGCTTACACCTTTTTTTTTCAGGGATGTGGAAAGGTTCATAATTCATTTTATATAGTGCATGTGTATGTGCTAAGTCCCTTCAGTCATGTCTGGCTCTTTGCTACCCAATGGACCATAGCCCACCAGGCTCTTCTGTCCATGAGATTCTCCAGGTAAGAATACTGGAGTGAGTTACCACGCCCTCCTCCAGGGGATCTTCTTGACCCAGGGATCAAATCTATGACTCTCTGTCTCCTATATTGGCAGGTGGGTTCTTTACCACTAGCACCACCTGGGAAACCCTTTATATAAGTAGGATAATATTAATTCAACTTTTCTGCATGTTGCTTTTTGCTTTTAAGCACAGTTCCTGGAAATCCCTCCAAAGTAAATTATACAGTGCCAAGTCATTCTTTCAATGGCTATCTTTCCATAATGTGTTGCTAATTTAACTCTTGTCTCTCTCCTCTCCAAGTTTACCTTTCTGTATTTAGATCTGTGATTCTGATGGCTCTGTAAGTCACATCTTCCAGAATGTTGGAGTGCTGGAGTGCTCCATCCTTATATCTTTTGTTCACAATTATTATATAAGTGATTGCATGCACTGATATTTGACTCCTGAGCGCTCTCTTTTGTTTTTCTGAACTATTTGGCTATTACTATGCCAATATTATACTGCTTTGATTAGAATGGCCTAAATGTTAAATATCATTTCCCCTAGTCCACTTCCCACCCACACTAACCTTCTTTTTTTAGTTTCTTGTCTATATTCTGACATTTAGTCTTCTAATATCATTGACTCTAATTCCAATAATAGCCTACAGGATTACATTTGGAAGGATACATTCTATTTACTTATTAATTTAGAAGAATTAATATTTTAATGTCAGATCTACCATTTGAAAATATTATGTTTTTTGATTTCTTGACATTTTGTTTGAATCTTTGAATTAAGTATCTCGTTTTCTTTATATAAGTTCTTTTCCTTTAATTATTAAATATATCCCTAGGTATTGTGTGAGTATAAAGAATATTTTTTTCTATTTGCACATTTAAGTATTAATGCAGTGGAAGCAGAAACCTAAGTATTTACATATCTTTAAATTGAAGCATATATAGTTATGAATGGAAAGAATTCTACTTTTCCTAAGATTGATATCAATTATTTAATTTTTTTACTGCATTTGCTTTTGAGAATCTCAAAAGTAGTGCTGAATTATTATGGTGATAGAGGGCATTCCTGTCTGTTTGTCAGAATAATGAAACTCTTTTACCACTTACAGTGAAGCTTGCAGTTGTATTTTGGTAGATACTCTCTAAGTAATTTCTATTACTATTTGGCGTACATTTAATTAGTTGATTAATTTCCTCAAATGCCATTTTAGCATTTGGTAATAAAATAATTGTGCTTTCCAGGTGGCTCAGGTTCCATGGACAGAGAAGCTTGGTGGGCTACAGTCCATGGGGTTGCAACAGAGTTGGACACAACTTAGCAACTAAACAACAATAAATAGCAATAGAATAATTTGATTTTTTTTCTTCTTTAATTTATAGATAATAAATTATGTTGATAGACTTCCTCATTCTGACCATTCATTCATTTCTAGAGCAAACCATAACTTGACTGTGTTTGTAGTTCTATATACTTCCTTGGGAGAAGATGATTCTTGCCTCCAAGGCTCTGTGTTGCATCTTTCTCTGCTCTCTTTTCTCCAACAACTGGCACCCTCCCTACCTTATTCTTTGAGTATTTCCAAAGCGTGCTTCTGGATTCTTGTTTTCTAAGCACTATGCTAAAAAAGTCTTTTTAAATCTCTTTTTTTTTCCTCTATCATTTCTTATTAGGGCTGTATTTCTTATTAGACTCATGCATGTAGGGGAGGTAGACTTAGGGATATAAGAGGAGTACATACATATGCTCTTTCTGCCATTTTTTTGCTTGAAGCCTATTTTTTTATTTATTATTGAAGTATAGTTGATTTTCAGTGTTTGAGCTATAGGTACAACATTCATACATGTAGTCTTTTTCAGATCTTTTCCATTATAAGTCATTAAAAGTGAAAATGGTCTTGTGAAATTGTCTGGTATTGGTATAATAAAAAATTAGAAAGCTGAGTGTCGCAGAATTGATGCTTTTGAACTGTGGTGTTGGAGAAGACTCTTGAGAGTCCCTTGGACTGCAAGGAGATCCAGTCAATCCATCCTAAAGGAGATCAATCCTGGGTGTTCATTGGAAGGACTGATGTTGAGGCTGGAACTCCAATACTTTGGCCACCTCATGTGAAGAGTTGACTCATTGGAAAAGACCCTGTTGCTGGGTAGGATTGGGGGCAGGAAGAGAAGGGGACGACAGAGGATGAGATGGTTGGATGGCATCACCGACTTGATGGACATGGGTTTGGGTAGACTCTGGGAGTTGGTGATGGACAGAGAGGCCTGGCGTGCTGCAATTCATGGGGTCGCAAAGAGTCGGACACGACTGAGCGACTGAACTGAACTGATACAATATGTAAAGATAAAATTAAGATCTTTCAAAGTAATCTTTTTGTTTTTTTTTTAGCTTCTATACATCTATAAAGAGAAGAACAGAAGTGAGACTTACAGAACAGTTATCATGGCATATGTACATAGTCATTCATGCTGCTGAGTTTTGACTAGCAGTTTAGGGTGTCAACAGCTAAGATATTGTTGTATATGCCCCTTGAAACATTAACTGTGATGTTTACTGGAAAGGATTGAGGAAAATTAATTAGTAAAAATTGATAAAAATAAAACTGGATAAAATTTAAATGTAAATGAGGACTGGAGTTCAGAATAATGCTTGAGGTTGAGATTAGTGCATTAAATATTAAATTTCATACTAATTGGAATGAATACTTCTTCTCCTGTCTAGAAGCAACCCAGTTAATTTTCCCAGTTAATTTTATTAATATTTTGTTAGAATATATTGACAACACCTAAAACATTTTTATAATTTATGTGAGATTTTGCACCTATGAATCATTGCTGTCTAGAACTATATATATTTTCAACCTTTTGTTATAGGATAGTGCCTCATAAAAATCTCTGTTACACTAGTTTTTAACTCTTGTCTTTACTTGACCTTTTTCACGTGGGTTAATCTTGTAAGTTATTTCATTTCACACAGGCCTGAGTCAGTGGCTCTCCACAGAGCTGTGAGTCTTACTCCTTTGTATGTGTATCTTGACCTTTGATATAAATTAATATCTCATACAAGTCCACAGGTTTAACTTAAGTATTTAAGTGTTAGAATATTGTATCTTTGTCTTGGCTTGTAGGGCTGCCATAACAAAGTATCACCAACTGGGTGACTTAAGCAACAGAAATTTATTTTCTCACAGTTATGCAGGCTGGAAGTCAGAGATCAAAGTGTCAACAGTTTTGGTTTCTTTGGAGGCCCCTATTCTTGGGTTATAAATGTCCACCTTCTCCCTGTGTCTTCACATGACCTTCCATCTGTTCATGTCTGTCTCAATTGCCTGTTTGTATAAGGACACCAGTCATATTGAATTAGTGTGTTAAGTTGCTTCAGTCATGTCCAACTCTTTGCAACCCTATGGACTGTAACCCGCCAGGCTCTTCTGTCCATGGGATTCTCCAGGCAAGAATACTGGAGTGGGTTGCCATGCCCTCCTTCAGGGGATCTTCACAACCCAGGGATTGAACCCACGTCTCCTGTGTCTCCTGAATTGGCTGGTGTGTTTTTTACTGCTAAGGATACCAGTCATATTGGATTAGGGCTCACCATAATAACCTCACTTTTACCCTAATTACCGCTTTAAAAGCCCTATCGCCAAATTCTGACGTACCTGGGCTTAGGATTTCAACATTCAAATTTTTCGGGGCACAATTCATCTCATAACAATCTTAATAATGATAGCATATTATCAGTTACATGGAATTAAAAGCAAATCACCTGATTATTATCATAAAATTTTTAGTAAAAAAATCATTAACAAAACCTCCTCTACTTAGGTAAAAGTACAGTATATTTAATGTGGGAAAGTAGGATATTTGTGGTACCTTTTAGTTCTGCATGATTTCAGTATCTCTGTGTGTTTTCTCATCATCATCTGCCTTGATAATGTTGACAAGATTTTAATTTATAATATCTGGGAATGTATTTCTACAAATATTTTAAAAAAATATTATCAGAAGACTTGAGATTGTCTAAGTTTTTAAAAATTATAACAACCTTTATTTATGAATAAGTAGAAGGAGGTATTTAACAAATGATTTGCTTGCAAGGTTGGGTAAATATTTATTTACTTCAATTTGTCAAATATTTTGTTTTACTAAAAATCACCTAATACGTTTTATCAGGAATTTTAGTTGTAAAGAAAAATAAAGTAAGAGAAAAATTATTTAAAGTACATTTAAAATTTGAAAGTAATTTTATTATTTTTTAAATAATCTGAAAGACACTTCAAGGTCTTGCTTTGCCTCAATGGCAACATTAGGAATAATAGTTATTTTTGAATTTTTAATAAAATAAACAATGGCATCTATTACTTAGTGAATCTCTTGTTAATATATAAAAGAAATATGTGAAGTGGGCATTACTTCCTCCTTTTTACACATGAGAAAATTAGAGCTCGTTTAAAAATTTAAGAAGACAAAGCTAAGTAAATTATAAAGCTAAGAAGTGACAGAATTTAGATTCCAAATAAAGACTTTTTGTCTTCAAAGTCTGTTCCTTTAACCATTCTGCAGAAATAGAAGTATATTTATTAGAACTTGTCATGTGTTGTCAGATAATATAGAATCCTACTGGAGCAGTATGATAAAGTAAGGTCTTAGAATGTAACAATATTGCTCGATTTAGCAAGGATGAATCATAGCCCACATAAGATTCCTGGTAAGGACACATATTACCTTAGGATCTTCGAGGAAGGATGAAGGTTAAGAGAACAAGCATGTTTCTGTTCCTAATTAATGTTCTGATGTGTTGAAGAATTGTGAAAGTATTATTATACAATCAAATGATTGAAGTGGTATTTCTGACCCATAGCCATTGTAAGAAAATTGTCTTAATTTTCTTCCTTTTTCTTTTTTTATTTTACAATATTGTACTGATTTTGCCATACACTGACATGAATCCACCATGGGTGTACATGTGTTCCCCTTCCAGAACCCGCTCCCACCTCCCTCCCCATCCCATCCCTCTGGGTCATCCCGGTGCACCAGCCCCGAGCACCCTGCATCATGCATCGAACCTGGACATTTGGAGTGAAAATATGAGAAGAATGGGAATATAGTACCTAGAGTCACACAATCACTGTCAACTCCCAGCAATTGGGAAACCCTCACTGAGAAAAATGAGTGATGGGATTTCACTTGCATTCAGTCAGAGTTTAACATGTTACGATTGCTGTGGGTAATCACAACTACCCATGGAAGGTATTACCTATGTGTATGTATTCTGCAGTCTCACTAAAGTGGTTGAGATAAGAACAACATTGAAATTTAAATGTAACTGAGGACTGGAGTTCAGAATAATGCTTCAAGTTGAGATTAGTGCATTAAATATTAAATTTCATACTAATTGGAATGAATACTTTTGTCTCCTGTCTAGAAGCAACCTTTTAAATCCCAGTTAATTTTGATTACTATTTTGTTAGAATATAAATATATTGACAACACCAAAGCAATTTTACAATTTACATGAAGAACAAAGTAATAGCATTATATACAAATGAGCCAAAGGTCCTGGGGACCCTTCTGTGATATCCAATGGCAAGTGTGGAGTGGAATTCAGCTTGAAAGATGGAGCTACCAAAAGCACCAACATAATTACTTTGTTGAAGAGAACTTCAGATGGAAGTATTTCCTGAGGTTGCTGGTGAGGATCAGGAAGGAAGGGTGCCCCATCAGCAGTCAGATATCTCTTGAGAAAAGTACCTCTTATCAACCACAAAGACGCCTTGCACTGGATGTGAGAAAACTCAATAGGGACTGCACACTGATACTTCTATTTTCATACACTCTAGCATCTTTTGTTTTATGTATGATGATTTTATTTAGACTACAAAATATCCATCGTGTATATATGGAGTAAACATTACTGTGATTTTGGAATTTGAGGGGACTTATCTGCATGACTTTGACTTTCCCGTCCTTCCTTCCTTTCTTTCATGCATTCTTCCTTTTTCTTGTAACTTCCCACTTGAGTTTCTTTCTTATATTTTCAAAATACAGCATTTTATAAAATATGCTCTATTTCTTTTTCTTTGGTTCTTACCATTCTTATTTTCTGAAATGTTTTTAGGCCTTCAAATTTCTTTATATTTTAATACACTATTGCATCTTTACATCACCTATTATTTTTTAACTGTAACATGCTTTGTCAGTATTTTCTCTCATAAAGGAAGACTAACTTTCTCCCCATTTTGTCCTTTCCTTAGAATAACTTCCCACACACAGAAAATGTGTATCACAGTTCTCTCATTTTCTATGGACATTCTGTAGCTATGGTTGATGTGGTAATTATCAAGCCCTGGCTCCTTAGGGCAAGAGGATTATCCTTTTGTTGATAACGCTTTCTTTATTAAACAATATATCAAGCAAAAAAGGAACAAAAGAAACATCAAAAAGTAATTAAAAGTTGTTTCTTGGCCTGTTTATTATTAAATGTATAATGTATCAAACAACAGTCAGGAAATTTTAATCTTACAAATCTATATACATATTTGATGTTGTAGTTTATTTGCTAAGTTGTGTCTGATCTTTTGTGACCCCATGAGCTATAGCCTACCAGACTCCTCCGTCCAGTACACGGGATTTCCCAGACAAGAACACTGGAGTTGCCACTTCCTTTTCTACAATATACATATATATGCAAATTAAGCAACACTCAAGAGATTATACAATGTTTCTTTAAGATGTTGTCTAAACTATAGTATTACAACTTACTATAAGCAATATTTGGTTTCACCAATATTTTATATGAAATCACATGGTTTCTATCTTTAGCACTGCTACTAATATGTAGTTCCATTGTTGGAAAGGTTGAGTCATTGACTAGTATAATGAATTTATTATGTGACATCCAAGTAGTTTTTTCCCCAAATTCCACAGCTTGTATTCCTTTCTCATCAAACTTATTTTTTTTCTTGGTATTTAAAAAATGTTTGTATCTATTGTCTATTTTCAGATTTCTGTTAGAAAGTTCATATAAGATAATGTTTGGGATGAAATAGCAATGTGTATCAAAACATAGATGCTGTCATATAGATGCTACGTTTATACATTTTTCTTTTTTTAAAATTTTTTAAGGATTTTTTTTTATGTGACCCTTTAAAGTCTTCATTGAATTTATTACAACACAGCTTCTGTTTTATATTTTTTTTTGTGGTTGCGAGGCATATAGGATTGCGGCTTCCCAACCAGGGATTGAACCCACACCCTCTGCACTGGAAGGTGAACCACCAGAGAAGGCATTTTTTGCTTTTATTGTGGTAAAAACAAAACAAAACACATAACATAAAATTTGCCATCTTAACTATTTCTAAGTGCACATCAGTAATCTTAAATACATTCACATTATTATGTAACAGATCTCCGCAAGTTTTTCATCTTGAAAAACAGAAAACCTATACCCATTAAAAACAACTCCTATAAAAAAACAAAACAAACCCCAAATCAAAAAAACAAAAACAAAAACCTTCCATTTCCTCCTCATGCAAGCCTCTGGTAATCACAATTCTACTTTACTCTTCTGTGAATTTGACTACTTTAGATACCTCATTAAGTAGAATCATATAATATTTTTATTTTATTTTTATTCCATTGTATTTTTATACCATACTTGGTTTATCCGTTCATTCACTGATGGACATTTGGGTTGCTTCTACCTCTTGGATACTTTGAATAATGTTGTTATGAACAGGGATGTGTAAATATCTGTCCAAGAAACTGCTTTGAATTTTTTTGGATATATACCCAGAAATGAGATTGCTGGAATAAATGGTATTTCTATTTTTAATTTTTTGAGAAACCAGCATACTGTTGTTCATAGGTACTGCACCATTTACATTCCCACCAATAGTATACAAAGATTCTCTTTTCTCTAAAGTCTAGCCAATAACTGTTACTTTCTACTACATATATTCTAAAATGGGGATTTACAACATAGAATACTCTCTGTGAAAGTTAAAGTGTTAGTCACTCAGTCACGTCTGACAATTTGTGACCCCATGGACAATTTGTGACCCCATGAACTATAGCCTGCCAGGTTCCTCTGTTCATGGAATTTTCCAGGCAAGAAAACTGGAGTGTTGCCATTCCCTTCTCCAGGTGATCTTCCCAACCCAGGGATTGAACCCAGGTCTTCTGCATTGCAGGCAGATTCTTTATCGGATACTCTCTCTAGGGGTTATTAAAAAGGTAACATGCAAAGCAATCTGTTTGAAATACTCTGAGTATCAGGAATTTAATTCCTTTCCTTTTCTTACCAGTGAAAGAATAGTGCTATCTTGTATATACAGAAGGCATAAAAAATGTGTTATGATTTTAGGAGATTCCATGGGTATGTAGTTTAAAATCTGGTCCATAAGAAATTAACATCGTGTGTTTGTTATTTTTGTGTGAATTCCAATTTCTGTGTCCCCAAACATCATGAGAACAGAGGGGTGAGTTAAAAGCTTTATTTAGAAACAATTTTTTTTTTTTTTTTGCTAGACTGAATGCTGAAAATCTTACTTAGTAACTAAGATTTTTTGGGGGAAATGTTTTAGAAAACTCTTGCCCAAACCTAGGACAGTTAATGATGCTGGGAATGATAAATCTGACACATCTTTCCTGTTCTAAGGCAGGTCTTTAAAGTGAAATAAATAGTCATGGCAGCTTATCCTGACCTGTTTCCTTTATGTTTCCAAGATTTCTTTGTTCAATGCCAAAAGAAAGAAAGGGAAAGAAAAGTTTAATGCTTGTGATTAATGGCTATGCTGTATGAAGTTACACAGCATAATTTATGGGGTACCTTCCCATGCAAGCACCTCAGGCTTTGTGTAATAAAATAAAAAAGCACATAAACACAGAACTCATCCATAAATTAAAAATCCAATATTCAGTGTTATATTAGGTGAACTAATAATACAAAATTTTCTTTATCATCCAGCTATGTCTTTATTTAACCAAAAATTCCCATCCCTAATATATATCTTATATATTATCTTAAATTATCATTTTTATCTTGAGTTTTTCTTGAATTTACCTCATGTAAACTTTTCACATATTTTTACCATTTGAAGTATGTCAAAAATTTACAATAGGACAAATGTATTTAACCCACAGGCATATAAATTTGATGTTAAAGAATTTTATTCATTTTACATTGCTCTAATTGGAAGAATTTGTAAGTACAGAGGGAGGAATTTATAGATTGTAATGATTTTATATTTTTTTTGTCTTTAGATTTAATGCCTTTGGATCTAATTTTCTTATTATGCACTTTGGATTTGTGTAGCAGTGCATGCTTTTATATGATCTTCCACATTAATTTTATTTTTGCATCCTCACAATTATTCTATGGATTATTACAGATCCATAGAGAAGGAAATGAAGTCAGAGTACAATTTCATGACCTGCCCAATGTCATTCAATAATTTAGTGATAAAGGCAAAGCTGGAGTTTTTGGCTCTTGTATGTGATATAGAGCGTGTCTCATTGTACAGTGCGGCACCACCAAATGTGACTGATTGGGGTAATTTCCAATCATATTGATAGAGAAGTACATTATTTGTTACATTCTGATGTAAGCTTACTTAGCTGAATTCTCTCTTGTCATCCTGCTACAATAATTCAAAGCACTTTTTTGGTGTTCAGTTTTATGGTCTGGATGGTGACAGAAGCAGAGCACCTACCTTCTTTGGTGCTATGGCCTTTACACATTGGGTCTTCCAGCCTGTGAAGTTGACAGAGAGGCTGTGCAACACAGAACTACTCATGTTGCATTTCACTTAAGCGTGGGGTTTTCTCTTATGCACAAATTTCACATTGTATGTCAAGAACGTTGCCAGGAGTTGGCAACAGAAAAAGAGCAAAGCACGAGTCACGGTCTTCGCTCATTTGGAGATGAGCCCATTTAGGTGAGAACTTGTGATACAAGTGTGTGCAGCACAGAGTGGGGAGGAGGACAACTCATTCCAAGTTCATGCGTACAGGCAATTTATTAGAGCTGAGCACTGTCTTTTTCATTCAATATCAGGCATATCACACATTAGAAAGGAGAAGTTGGGAATGGATGGGACTATTTCACTGCTCCTTGTGTGTCCAGGTCATACAAAAGTCATGGCTTCTCTTCCCTTATGTAAATTGTACTTAATAAGGTCATCGGTGATACCATATTGCCAAATCTAATGGCCAATTCTCAGTCCTCCTTTTACTCAACTTTAGTTCAATCTCTCAGTCATGTCTGACTCTTTGTGACTCCATGAACTGCAGCGCTCCAGGCTTCCCTGTCCATCACCAACTCCTGGAGCTTGCTGAAACTCATGCCCATTGAGTCGGTGATGCCATCCTTTTACTCAGCTTAGCAGCAGCATTTTACAGATCTGATCATTCCAGCATTCTTGACATTTTTCTCTTTCATTTGGTCTCCAGGATGTTGTTATCTTTTGGTTAGCCTTCTAACTTAATCTCCTTTGTTTGAGTCTGCTCACTTTTCTGATCTCTAGTCATTATAGTGTCTTAGAGATGAGACTTTTAAACCCTCTTTTTCTCTTTCAACACTATTTTCTTAGATTACACCTTCTAGTTCTGTGGAAAAGATAACTTTCATTTTCTGGAGATTTCTAAACTTATATCTCTAGACATATACCATCCTTGGAAAATATAAAGTGCTCAATATACATTTGTTAAATAAATTGTGAGATTTAGAAAAATGGTAAATTTGACATAAAATAGGTCAATATGGTCAACTAATATCAAATTTTAGAAACCAGTAGGCTTTAGCATCTGGATAAAAACAGGCTCTCCTGAAAAACAGATCAAGAAGTACAAAGACGTGAAAAATTAGTTAGGTCAATTTAATACCAATTGGAGACTATAAGACACAAAAGTAAACAGCTGATATTTTGCCAAACTTTGGGTCACAAAGTTATATTATGTAAGTCATAACATAGGAAAAAATAAAGTAGCGTTATGACTGTCATCAACAAAAGATTACAACAAAGGTGCTAGCCTCAGTTGCCTAGGATACCAAACTGCTTTCCATCATGTAGGAATGGTAAAACAAGAATCTGATATACAGATTTACTTGTGCTGTGTAGCAGGAGCACTGTAGTATCACCCAGCTGACCCCATGGGATGCTGTGGGTGAAAAAAGGAACCAAAGAAGAGGTTTTGAGTCTCTGAAATATATGAAAGTGAACATGTTTGAGAATTTGGGAGTACTCTCAGAGGCCCAGATCAGCCCTCACTCCCTCACTTCTCTAGCGTCAGTATCATCACATGGACTGGTTGTCTGATCAGTAACTGGGGCAGAGCATGCCCTTAGCCATGCTTCCACCAGTGATATGTGAGACCACCTGGAGGAGCAGAGACAGAAGCTGTCAACAGAAACATGAAGGAAAGAGTAGATATGAAGGGTGCAGGGTCCTGTTTCCCGTTTCTTCTCTGGGGCCTGAGAGGTAGAAAGCTCTACCACAGGGCATTTCATTGGGTGTAGGCAGACAGTCCTGAGGAAACTGCATGGGGCCTCTTTAACCCAAAGGATCCTTGTTGTTGTTGCTCAATAACGCAGTTGTGCTCGACTCCTTGTGACCCCATGGAGTACAGTACACCAGGCTTCCCTGTCCTTCATTATCTCCCAGAGCTTCCTCAAACTCATGTAGCTTGAGTTGATGGCACCATCCAACCATCTCATTCTCTGTTGCCCCCTTCTCCTCCTGCCCTCAATCTTTCCCAGCATCAGGGTCTTTTCTAATGATTCGGCTCTTTGCATTAGGTGGCCAAAGTACTGAAGCTTCAGCTTCAGCATCAATCTTTCCAATGAATATTCAGGGTTTTTTTCTTTTAGGATTGACTGGTTTGATCTCCTTGCTGTCCAAGGGACTCTCAAGAATTGTCTCCAACACCACCATTCAAAAGCATTGATTCTTCAGTTCTCAGCCTTCTTCATCGTTCAACTCTCATATCCATACATGACTACTGGAAAAACTATAGCTTTTCCTATGTGGACCTTTGTTGGCAAAGTGATGTCTCTGCTCTTTAATATGTTGTCTAGGTTGGTCACAGCTTTTCTTCCAAGGAGCAAGCGCCTTTTACCTTCAAGGCTGCAGTCACCGTTGGCAGTGATTTTTGGAGCCCAAGAAAATAAAGACTGTCACTGTTTCCATTTTTTCCCTTCTATTTGCCATGAAGTGAGGAGACCAGATGCCATGATCTTAGTTTTCTGAATGTTGAGTTTTAAGCCAGCTTTTTAACTCTCCTCTTTCAACTCCATCAAGAGGTTCTTTGGTTTTTTCTTTGCTTTCTGCCATTGGAGTGATGTCATCTGCATATTTGAGATTATTGATATTTCTCCTGGCAATCTTGATTCAGCTTGTAATTCACCCAGCCTGGCATTTTGCATGGTGTATTCTGAATATAAGTTAAATAATCAAGGTGATAATATATAGCCTTGATGTACTCCATTCCTAATTTTGAACCAGTCCCCTGTCTCCTGTTTTGTTCTAACTGCTGCTTCTTGACCTGCATACAGGTTTTTCAGGAGGCAGTTAAGGTGGTCTGGTATTCCCATCTCTTTCAGAATTTTCAAAACAAATTTTCAGTTTGTTGTGATCCACACAGTCAAAGGCTTTAGTGTAGTCAATAAAGCAGAAGTAGATGTTTTTCTGGAACTCTTGCTTTTTTGATGATCCAACGGATATTGGCAATTTGATCTCTGGTTCCTCTGCCTTTTCTAGATCCAGCTTATATATCCGGAAGTTCTTGGATTACATACTGGTGAAGCCTAGATTGAAGGATTTGAGCATTACATTGTTAGTATTTGAAATGAGCACAATTGTGTGTGTGGTAGTTTGAACATTTTTGGCACTTCTCTTCTTTGGGATTGGAATGAAAACTGACCTTTTCCAGTCCTGTGGCCACTGCTGAGTTTTCCAATTTGCTGGCATATTGAGTGGAGCACTTTAACAGCATTATCTTTTAGGATTTGAAATAGCTCAGCTGAAATCCCATCACCTCCACTTGCTTTGTTGTTAGTGATGCTTCCTAAGGCCCAGTTGATTTCGCACTCCAGGATGTCTGGCTATACTACTGAATGATCACACCATTGTGATTATCCAAGTCATTAACACCTATTTTGTACAGTTCTTCTGTGTATTCTTGCCACCTCTTTTTAATATCTTCTGTTTCTGTTAGGTCCATACCTTTTCTGTTCTTTATTGTCCATCTTTGCATGAAATGTTCCCTTGGTAGCTCTAATTTTCTTGAAGAGATCTCTAGTCTTTCCCATTTTATTGTTTTCCTCTATTTCATTGTTCACATAGGAGGGCTTTCTTGTCTCTCCTTGCTATTCTTTGGAACTCTGCATTCAGATGAGTATATCTTTCCTATTCTCCTTTACCTTTTGCTTCTCTTCTTTTCTCAGCTTGTAAGGCCTCCTCAGATAATCTTTTTGCATTTCTTTTTCTTGGGGATGGTTTTGGTCATTGCCTCCTGTACAATATTACGAACCTGTGTCCATAGTTCTTCAGGCACTCTATCAGATCCAATCCTTGGAGTCTCTTTGTCACTTCCACTGTATAATCATAGTGTATTTTATTTAGGTCATACCTGCACAGCCTAGTGGTTTTCCCAGGGTGAGAAGGGTTGTTCATGTGGTCTGAAAGGCACCCAAAGTGGAGGGGCCTCCAGACTTGGCACAGGAGCGTTGTTGTCTGTGTGATGGGAGGCTGGGAAGGAAAGTGAATGTGTCGGAGTGTGCTAATACGAGGGCACAGTCAGAGCTTGTTATCTCAGTGCAGGCCAACATTTGCTAAGTAGATCACTAATCCTGAAGACTTTATACACCAGTTTGCAATATTAGATTGGTAACCTACAGTGTGAGATCTTGCATGGGATTTTCATTTTGGCTTTATTCTTTTCCATGACTATTGTTTGTCTGATTTGCCTTTCTGCTGCACCCTCAAATCACATGGCAGATTAGTCTGTTAAGTTTACTTGGTGGTCATGTACACTGAGTTTGCTGCCATTTCTTATAGAGAAGCAAGATGGTTTCCAGGATAGTACATAAAGAGGGCCAGAACGTTTTTCTGGATGTAATTCCTCTTTCTGTTTTCTCCCCAGTATTTTCTGAAACCTAGCATCACCTCTGGTTATATTTGGAAATCAGTCTAATTGATGGCAGCCATGCTCTTGTCCAAGGTCTCCACGTTTTCTTCGAAGAGAGAGCTGAAGAGGTGTGAACAATATTAGTTGTTCTTAATGGCTGCTGTGACTTTTTGAACAAAATACTTAAAGTGTGCAAGGTCATTTATTCTAGGTCATTCATTTATTGATTTACCAATCAATCCCTTTTACATCCCTTGTAGCATTTTGACACACTATTAAATGTGGTGCCCAAGCACTGTGTATTTATGGTCAACTCCTGTAGAATTATAAATGGGTGTTTAGCTCTCAATGGACATACATGCGAGCTTCATATTCTTAATGTGTGTTCACGCACCATTTCAAAAGGAAACATATCCAAATACTTGGGCCTAAGGGTTCTTCCTTAACCCTTGTCTCCGTTTCTGCTGTTAATTTCCTTTAGCATTCTGCTTCCTTGGTTTCTAAAGTTTGCTGTCCATTGGAATCACCTGGAGATTAAAAAAAAAATCCTGACTTGTCTTGTTCTGGCTTGTCTCCCTGTCCTAGGCATGCTGGCTTATTTGGTAGGGGGTGCAATCTGAGCACTGGGAGTTTTAAAGGCTTCCCAGGTGATTCTAATTGCTGCAGATATTAAGAGCAACCATTCTACTATCTGTGGTAGGTAGCACGAGTTATGAATAACAGGTTATAAACAGCCAAGTGTTTCTTAACTTCACTTAGGAAACATTATTTGCTATAGAATTACCGTGGCTCCATGAAAGAGCAGCTGAAATTCAGGTGGTTGATGTAAGTAATGATTGAGTCATGCACGGACTAGGCTGAAACTGATAGAACCCTGGGCGGAGCCCTATAAATAGCCTGGGTAGCACCTGGGAAACTCAGTGTTCCCCAAGGGCGAGGATAAGTGAGTCTTGGGTGAAGCAGGAACCTCCAAGTCTCCGGTTTAGTCTTCTTGGAGTCCTCAAGGTAATACAAGATGAATCCCCACTCATGTACCATACCCCAAAGTTGTTTTTTTAAGGTAGTCTGAAATAACTTTGCACAGAAATGATTAGTTTGACAAAATTTGAACCCTGTCAGGAGCCTCCGGAAGACCAAAGCTTCTTGGGAGCTCTGTGTTTCTGAGGCATTGTTTGAGAATTAGATGCTATCTTGAGAATTTGCTGAGGTCTTTTAGATAATATTCATCCCAATTTTTCTTGCTTCATTTTATTTCTTTCTTTATGTTTGCTCTCCAATCTTAATTTTTTCGTTTCTGCGGGCCATATGTATTAAAAACAAAACAAAAGAAAATGGAAAAAATAAACTCTAGGAATTGATTGCCTTAATGAGACTGGGCTGGTCTTAGGAGAGCCTGAAGGACTTCTGTTAAGTTCCACTATTGATTTTATCAAAACAGGTTTTTAATTGTAATTTAAGTTTTGGTTGGATGAAAATTCAAATTAAAATAGATGTTTTGAGAAAGTTATTAAATCAAATATAGAAATTCCTCTGAGAAGTAATGCTCCCTAGCTTTCTCTGCCAATGGTGCCTGAAAAATGTGCCCCCTTCTTTTAAGCACTGAACAAAAGCAGTCATTGTTTGGAAGAACCAAGATGAAAGGTATGTGAATAAGAAAAAGGATTTTTTTCTTCTCACACTAATTAATTCACACATTGCCCTGAACTGAAATGCAGTCTTTTGTGGTCAGAATTAATTTTCTCTTGGGTGGGAAAAGCAATGCTACTGTTTTATTTTAAGACCAGAAAAATGATTCCTCCATTTGGCCAAGAAAGTTCAAAACAATTAGAGTGGATGTCTAAATGAGTAAGAAGTTAATTCTTTGTCTTGGGAAAATAACATATGCTAAAGTGAGGAGAAATAAGTGGCTGATGTTACTTCAGAGAAGTTAAGTACAACTGTCTTTCAATAAGGCATCTTCTAGAATGCCTAATCTGAAACTAGGGTTTGGTAAGAGGCAAGATGCACCTGGGCTATCCAGAACCCTATTAAACCTCACTTGGCTCCCTTCCTCATATTTAGAAGGTGTTCACTCTCTTAGCAGGGAATGCTTGAATAAAAGTGAAAAAAATCATTTCAACTCTGTTGCTCTTAGAAATAAAACAAGGAATTGCTGATTTTATTACTATCAATTATGTTTCTCTTAATATGGACCATGTAACTCTAGAGGCCCAGGGAAAATTTAAATCTCTAAGCCATAAACTTCAAGAATTGCTTCTTAAACATAGGGTTAGAAGCGTTTGATGATATTGCATCAAGATGGCAATCAAATTTTAATATCTGATACTCCCGTTTTAAATTATAACTTATCTTGAAATTGAAGTGAAAACTTTGACTTAAAAAGTGATGAATGAGAAAATAAATTCCTCCTGAATTGTTTATTCTTTCTTTACAATTAAAAGTATTGCATGAGACAATTTGAAAAATTGTGGTAAAAATGAAATAGTCCTAGGCTATGTAGAAAAATAAATGCTCAAATAATTGAAAGTAGTTTGTTTCATTTTATATACATAATCTATAATATGTATAAATATGCAAACTAGTGTGTATACACATATACAGCAAAATATATAGTTTGCTGGGGTTACCATCACAAAGTATCACAAACCAAATGGCTTAAAACAATGGAAACCTTCTGTCTCACAGCTTCAGAGCCTGGAAGCCTGAGATGAAGGTACTGGCAGGGTTGCTCTCTTCTGAGGACAGTGAGGGGGGAAATCTGTTTGGGGCACCTCCCCCAGTTTCTGGTACTTTGGCAGTCTGGTGTTCTCTGGCTTGTGGAAGCATCATTCCTTCTCTGCTTTCATCCTTACATGGTGCTCTGTGTGTGTGTGTGTGTGTGTGTGTGTGTGTCTAGGTCTAAATTTGTCCTTTTCTTATTAGGACACCTGTCCTCCTGGATTAGGGCCCAACCGAATGACCTCATTCTGACTTCCTGGGCAAAAGACAGGCTCAGAAACCATGGCTAGAAATCTCTGGGTGAGGGGAGGAGGGTAAGCTCCAGGGAGAGCAGTTTGCCCCTGCAGACTTCCGCCGAAGCTGGCCCAAATTGCAGAAGAGGTTAACTGTAAGTGAAGGTTGGAATTTTGACCATTACACAGGACTAATACATTTTTTAGTACTGATATGGGAGTAGCATTTTGTAACTAAATGTAACCAGAGGACTTAAGAACTTATCTAAGATTGACTGGAAAATTTTAAGATAGGCCAAGACCTTACCAAAAAGAACAATAAAGTATGAGTCCAAATAAAGAGTTTAAAGGTAGAGTGAGAGAGGATAATAGTTTGTTTTTTCTTGGTGAATCCTGTAGAATTTCATTTTCCACTTCATATTTATGTCTTAATTGTTTTATTTTAAAAACCATTCTTTACTAACTACTAAGACACATACTGTGTCAGGCTCAAAGCTAAACATAAGAATCATTTTTTTTTAACTCATTAAAAACCTGTGGATGTTGTTATTACCTTAATTTTATCTAGATAATTGCATTAGAAAGGTTAAAGAACTTGACAAAATTGCTCAATTTTGTCTGGTTCAATTTTTTTCTCTAAGTCAAATACTATGTATATTCATTTTTCATACCTTCTTACTCTTCCAACCCCACCCCAGATGAAGAAAATAGCTCAGTTCTTTTCCTGTAGTGAATAATCAACAGATACTGAAGTGTAATTTTCTAGAATCAGGGTTAGAAGCTTAAAATAGTGATGTAAATTTGTGATAATAGTTGTTGCTTTGTATTGTTTACATATCATTTAAACAGCAGATCCAACCTTCCTGTTAGTTTTCAGATGTGTCAGAGTTTTTCCAAACTATGAAATTGTCAAGACCAGACTTTTATACTTACCAATGCACTGGTCACATAAAACATACTTAGTGATTGAAATATCTTGGAATAGAAAAATAAATTCAACAGAATTTTTCTAAAGAAAAACTTATGTGTTTGACAAAATAAGCTCCATCTTTCAAGAGAAAGCAGAAGGAGTGAAAGGGGAAAAACTTGCTTTGTTTTAAAGTTCCGAAAATATGGTTACTTTTATATTATCTTTTATTCTGAGCTGGAGATTTGAATCCAGAAATGGGGATTGTGGAAAGTCAGTTGAAGGAATATTAACATTTATAATTTAGGCTGGAATTGACTACCAGACTTCATTGAGATTCCAGTGGTTGAGTGACTCCATTTGTCCATAGTAATTCAACTCACCCGTGTATAAACTCACAGACACTGTGTATAGAATACCGAGAATGAAAAAGACACTTTTTCCTACTGACCATGCAAAATGGCTGTGATGTTTAAACAGTGTATGTAATCATCAGTAAATGATAAAGCAGTACAGTTGCTGTTATTTGAGATTTATTGGTTGATGTACATGGGTAGCCCTATATGTCTGGTTTAATTTTGCTGAATACTCAGTACAAAGAATCTGTTTAAATGTGTAATCTTACTGGAAAGACAAGATTTACTGTCAAAGGTCTCCCGGGACCCTGTGAGTGAGCACACTTTGGTAATATAGAGGAGCAGTTCCAGTCTCCATGTCTGAGTTCTTCCTCCTGCTGTGGAAGTGTCTCATTACTAATGCTCTGAAAAGCACAAATTCAGGATTAAGGATCCTATGCATTCTTCCCCGGGGCTTCCCTCTGCCTGATAGTCGGGGATAGTGCTAACAGCCCATATCATCTACGTATGAATTCTTTTCCCAGTGCTACCTCTGTATTCTGGCTTCTCTTAACTCCTCCAATTATGAGCAGAGATTGTTGACCACCTGCCAAATTTTGCTTCCCTGTACCTTCCCTGCTTGGTTTTTGTGCTCCTCTGAAGTGTTCTAAGATTCTATGTCTGATATTATTCCTGACTGCTCTCCAGCCTGGGTCCTCTTGATTACGCTAAACTAAGAAATGGGCATCTTAGTTTGTGTTCTTCTAGAAGTAAGCTCTGAAAGAAGGATTTGGGTGCAAGTCGTTTGCTGGGAGATGATCTCAGAGATCTTTGGTAAAGAAAGCAAGCTATTGACAGTGATTGATCAAGCAGTTGATCATGGTGGGCAAGTGGAGCCCCAGCCTGTGGGGGAGCTCTGGAAATAGTGTGGAACATTCCTTTGAGTACTTCATTTGTGGGTAACTCATCAGTATTTCTGGTCTGTTCAGTGTTGGGCAGAGTGTACAAGTGTCCAGAAAAAGCCCTCAGGCAACGTTCTTGCACTTGGGTGGAAGGAGGGTTTTCCCAGAAATGGTAACAGCCAGGGGGTCTGACTAGGGCACCAGCAGCATTTTTTTTTTGTGGGGATACACATTTTCTAGTGGTGGTTGTTGTTCAGCCACTAAGTTGTGTCCAACTCTTTGCAACTGCATGGACTGCAGCATGCCAGGCTTCCTTGCTCTTCACCATTTCCTGGAGTTTACTCAAACTCAGGTCTATTGAGTCCGTGATGCCATCCCCAACCATCTCATCCTTTGTTGTTCTCTTCTCCTCCTGCCTTCAATCTTTCCCAGCATCAGGGTCCTTTCCAATGAATCAGTTCTTCACATCAGGTGGCCAAAGTATTATAGCTTCAGCATCAGTCCTTCCAATGAATATAGAAGGTTGATTTCTAGTGGTTAGGGTTTAGCAAAATATATTTTTGCCCTTCAAGGCTATTCTTCCTGTGAAATTTCTGATATGCAGAAATTTCGGAGAGGAGATGGATTATCCTGCAACAGGATCTGTGCTTTGTGGAAAGGAGGAAATTGCTTCCCAGGATATGAAGCTAGGTGGTGGTGGTTAATCACTAAGTCATATCCAAAGCTTTGCAACTCCATGGACTGCAGAACGCCAGGCTTCTCTGTCCTGCACTGTCTGGAGTTTGCTCAAATTCATGAAAATAGTTCAAATCCTGTGTGGATGAAGCTAGGAAGAACTGTAAAGGCTGAACTAGTTTCTCTGAACAAGGATCAGGTGCAAAGGACAGTGAGGCTCCTGAAATAAAACTGCTGATAGTGAAATTACCTTGCGGCCCATTCTATGTGATGTCTTTGGACTCCAAACAAAAGCTCTGTAGTGAATGAAGCTTTGGCAGAAAAGGTGGCTATTGTGGAAAGCCCCCTTAGACTTTGTCACAGACTTGAGCTTTGAGGTGAATGTCTGGGCATAATGGTGTCAACTCTAGAGAGCCTAAGCCTGAGAGGGGTTGATCATCCCCAAGGAACAATGTTGATAGAGTGAACTGGACAAGCAAAAACATAGTTGCAGGTTGCTCTATGGTGTGATGCTTGGTGTCAGTGGGATGATGGGGACCCTGTGCTCTTCTCTATTGCTTGCTTCCTACCATCTCCTAGACTGCTCTAACCTCTTTCTATTCCTTTGAATAACTCAGGAGGAGTGAGAAACATCATATGAAAGACACTAGACTTAGAGCTACTTAGTATATGATGGATTGAGTAATGGACTAGAAGAGAGTAATGAAATACAGCCATAATTGAACTTGGAGTTTGTGAAGCAGGCTGTGATGGTTAAAGGAGGAAGATAATTGAGTTTTAATTCCGTGAGTTTGATTATTTTGTCAGGCTTGTGGTAAAATGAAATGAGTGTGATAGTGTGTTGTAATCCTGTGATGGTGTTTTATGAGACATAAAGGCTTTCCTATGACCTTCTTGCATGTGCCAACAGTCTGTAGGCATAATTAATTATAATGTGGACTCTAAAATTTTGATGTGGGGTGGAGGGTTTTATGAAGTACAAGGAAAATACTCAGAGTATCCTTTGTGCTAGTTCCATTTAAGAGTTTTGAGGAGAGTTTTAACATCTGATTCCATAAAATTTTTCAGGTTGAACCATCATTAACTGTAATATTCCTGACAACTCTGCACGCAATAGCCCATTTCATTTTCTGTAAAGAGACAGGCGCCTCCAACTTTATTTCCTTGTTTTATTCCCCATAGTGTCAGGTTTATAAAAACACAGACTTTTCATCTTGTCTTAGATGACATCCTGGCTCTACAAGCCTTTGTAAGATGCTAGTTTTAACTTAATTTGTGCTGGTAAAAATCATATTTCTGTGTTTTAGAGAAGTACAGAATAGAGCTGAACTTGATCGTTAGCTACAAGCATGTCTAAACTCTTGATCAGTTTTATTTATATTCTGTGTGTTATTCTAGATGTTTTCCTGTGACATTTATTATTCAGGTCAACTTTACCCCAGATGTAATTTACTCACTGTAAACTATCCATTGGAATTATATAATTTGGTAGGTTTTGACAGTTGTATACTATGAAACTGTGCCACAACAAAGAGACAGACCATTTCCATCACCCTAAAATTTTCTTGTGGTCCTTTGTGGTTCTCTCCTCAAGCCTCATCCCCCCTCACTCCTGCCCCAGCCCTAGGCAAGCACTGACTTGCTTTTTATTTTTGTAAATTAGTTGGCATTTTCTAGAATTTTATGGAATCATACACCATACACTTACTTGTGTCTGACCTTTTTCACTCATCTATGACTTTTAAGTAAAATAGAAAATAAAACTTTAATTGTTAAGGCCTATAAGTAAGCATTGACAGATTCAGCTGAGAGCAACAATAGAAAATCTATTAATAGCTGCTCTAGTGTGTACTACTGACTGAAAGGATAATCATTTATAAGCTTAAATGAGAGGTATCTTGTGTATAGTATTCATGATATGGAAATATTAAGTGGGCTTATGGTTTCTCTACAAGATAAAACGTTCTGCTGAAAACTTGAAGTTTTAAATACTTATAGATATTCAACTTTGCTTTTAGTTCCTGCTAGAAATTAAATGACTTCCATGAAGGGACAGTTTAATTCTATTTCTTGGTGACAAGAATGCTAGGTCACAGTATGTGGATCAGGGATTTTATCTCTTGTTCTCTGTTATACATAGTTATTTCTACCAGCTGCCTAGTTGGTACATTGAATTGGTTTACATTAACTGCAGCCTTGATGCCAGTGGCATGGCTACCATGTTGGTTAAAAATTCAGATGCCTTGGACATGTATACACTATCTATATGTAAAATAGATAGGTAATGGGAAGCTGCTAGAAGGTTGGGGTGGGAGCAGGGAGGGAGGCTCAAGAGAGAAGGGCTGTATATATAATTATGGCTGATTCAATTTGTTGTACAGCAGAAACCACAACATTGTAAAGCAATTATCCTCCAATTAAAAAAAATTTACATGTTTATTGGATAATTGACAATGCCTGGGATTTTTCCAGTGCTTCAACAGCAAAGATGGCCTAAAGTGCACTTTTAAATGCTTATTTTAGTCAAGTTAACAAATACTTAAATTATTTAAAAAGTGTACCTATACATAAAATTATAACATGACTATTTCAGATCTAGTAAACAGTTACAGATACTTAACTCATGTGATTGTTAAACTCAATAATTTATGTACCATAAGGAGCCTCCCTTTACAGATGAGGAAAATGAGGCTGAAAGTCTAACTCCTCCAGTGTCAAACAACTGGTAAGTGGCTGATGCAGAAGTCAGACCCAGAAGTCTGATTCCAGGGTCCTGCTCTTAGCCAGATTAGTTTTTCCTCTCTTTATTGGCAGATCCTTTCTAGTTTACACTGTATATGCTCAGCCTTGGCCTCTGCATGTTAGGTTGCAACTCTTGGTCTTTTTGGCATTATTTCTCTCTACCTTTTGGCATTATTGGCTCTCTTACCAACCCAGAATTTTTATACCTATATAAGCAGGAATAAAGAAGGTGTGGTGGGGTGGGTGGGTGGTAGGAGGAAGGTGGTGAGTGGTGCCTTAGCACCTCAGGTATGTGATTTGGAGTTCGGTTGTTTGCAAATCTTTATTTCAGTTTTAGCTTACATATTTATTTCAGACAGGATTCAGAGAGTTCATAAGACCTTTCCAGGCATCACCTCACTTTTTGATGAGTTCACTTTACATGTGCAGAATTCATGAGAATGTCATCTTATTAGACTTGGCATTGGCCAAGCCTTTACTAATGAGTCTAATTTTGGGCTCCTAACTGTAGAGAGAGAAGAAGGGTGGTGTATAGAGAGTCTAGAAAAGAATAATGAGAGTGATTAATGAGTTTGAGCCTGGGAACTTCTGAAGAAAGGATGTGGGAAATTTACCAATGTGTACAGAACAGACACAAAGACCTTTCTAGGTTATTTCACAAAGGATAGCCATTTCCACTAAGGTCAAAACAAGAGATTTCATAGCTGAGGCATTCAGATGAAAAGTCAGAAAAGGTAGAGACTGTAAAGGTCTAATGTAGTTTCTGATAAGTTAGCTACTTTCTGTGCCACTGTAATGGGTAGTCCTATAAGATTGCCTGTTAACTGTTGTTAAGGCAGTGTTCTGTAAAGGCTGCTGTTTATGGAAACTTTCCTCCTCTGTCATTGAAATTTTGAAAGAATCAGGTAGTATCTGCCCAGTCCACATAACTTTAAAAAACAACAATGGGAGGAATTTAACTCTGGAGTTTATACAAAGGTTTTGTTGAGACGGATTGAATGTATACTCTGTAACAAGAACTATACAGGCTGCACCAGGCATATTTAGTATACACTTAATGAAGACAGTAGTTGCCAAAACCAATTTCCAAGGTTTACTCACTCTGAGATGAGCAATGATAACCCTTCCATGCAGGGTCCCTGTGGGAAACCACAGTTGTCCCACCTGGGCTCTGGGGACCTAGCAAGCATCTCTTCAGTGTGTCCCATATAAGCTCATCTTATGCTAATCTGTGCACAGTTACCACATTGTCATTTCAAGATAAAAATCACAAACGGTTCTCAGTGTCTGCTTATATACTTGATCAAAGCTTCATCTTTGACAACTGAGTTCTTATTAACTTATTTCTTTGGGTGGTTCTTCTTTTCTCTTAATACCAGATCTTATTCAAATCTCAGTCGCCTCTATTTTTGTTAAACTTCAAAACTGTTTGACAAACTTTTTGGTTCTGAGGTGGTTCATTTTTTGGAGTTGTCTTTCTCAGGCCCACCTTGTGATAACCATTAGTCCCTGGGATGTCAGAGTCCCTGCCCTACTAGGGACATGCTACTCCCTTTATCCAAACAGAGCTGAGATTTGTGGCTTGTATTCCCAAGCAAAATGTATATAGATAAATGGATACAATCATAAAATTGAATATATTTAAAAAATTGTATTTCACCCCAGAGATGCTGGTATTCCTGTGCTCCTGCTCTTTTCTCATTCCCCTTTTTAGTCTTTAATGAAGTACGTACCTGATGAACTGTACTTCACCCCCCTAACTTTGTTGTGTTTTATTTCAGTGAATGGAACCATATTCTATTTGGTAATTTTAACCAGAAGCCAGAGAAATATTCTAATCTATCACCCGTGGATGCCTATTCCAGAATAGACCTTGAATGAATCCATTTCTCTCCACATCTCTTACCTGAAACACTACCATGCCTCACTTAGACCATGGCAGCTCCCTACTAGCTTGTAGTTACTCATGCCATTGTATGCTGTTATGCTCTATGCAGAACTATGCCAGGTTATTTTTTCTGAAATGTGAATCTAATGATTTCACACTTTGCTTAAAACCATTCAATGGCACTGCACTTAGGATACATTACTTTTTTTTTTTTTTTTACATGGCCAATCTGATCTTGTCACTGTGTATCTTCTCTTCCCTTGATGCTATCACACAACCCTCACTGGCCTTCTTTTGGCCCTCCAGCTATTCCAACTTTTCTTCTGCCTCAGTGCCCTTGACTCAAAATGTTTATTCTCCTTCTCTTCATTCAGTTCAGTTGCTCAGTTGTGTCCAACTCTTTGTGACCCCATGGACTGCAGCACACCTGGCTTCCCTGTCCAACACCAGCTCCCAGAGCTTACTCAAACTCATGTCCATTGAATCGGTGATGCCATCCAACCATCTCACCCTCTGTTGTCCCCTTCTCCTCCTGCCTTCAACCTTTCCCAGCATCAGGGTCTTTTCAAATGAGTCAGTTCTTCACATCAGGTGGCCAAAATATTGGAGTTTCAGTTCCAATGAATATTCAGGACTGATTTCCTTTAGGATTGACTGGTTTAATCTCCTTGCAGTTCAAGGGACTCTCATAAGTCTTCTCCAATACCACAGTTCAAAAGCATTAATTCTTCAGTACTCAGCTTTCTTTACAGTCCAACTCTCACATCCATACATGACTACTGGAAAAAACCATAGCTTTGATTAGATGAACCTTTGTTGGAAAAGTAATGTCTCTGCTTTTTAATATGCTGTCTAAGTTGGTCATAACTTTTCTTCAAAGGAGCAAGCGCCTTTTAACTTCATGGCTGCAGTCACCATCTGCAGTGATTTTGGAGCCCAAGAAAATAAAGTCAGTCACTGTTTCCATTGTTTCCCCATCTATTTGCCATGAAGTGATGGGACCAGATGCCATGATCTTTGTTTTTTGAATGTTGAGTTTTAAGCCAACTTTTTCACTCTCCTCTTTCACTTTTATCAAGAGGCTCTTTAGCTCTTCTTTGCTTTCTGCCTTAAGACACTGCATATCTGAGGTTATTGATATTTCTCCCAGCAATCTTGATTCCAGCTTGTGCTTCATCCAGTCCAGCATTTTCCATGATGTACTCTGCATATAAGTTAAATACACAAGGTGACAGTATATAGCCTTCATTTACTCCTTTCCTGATTTGGAACCAGTCTGTTGTTCCATGTCCAGTTCTAACTGTTGCTTCTTGACCTGCATACAGATTTCTCAATAGGCAGGTCAGGTGGTCTGGTATTTTATTTAACTGTTAGCCAGTCTTTGAGGTTAGAGCTTAAATTCCATTGCTCCTCCAGTCTAAATCAGATCCCTTCTTAGGGTCTTTCCTCATGCTCTTGATGGCACAAGCTGTATGTCTTGTTTTAATATCCATTTTCCTCACTGGATTTTAAGTTCCTGAAGTCTGGCATTATGTACTTTTTCCCTCCTCTGTTACCTTGGTTCAGTAGGTATTTCATAAGTATTTGTTATATCAGTGATTAAAATCCTTTCTAAGAAACTTTCATAGTTACTAAGAGTGTACTATTACATACCTATTTGGATGAAATTTCAAGTATAAATGTACAGCCTACATTTAATAGAGGCTGTAGATACATCTCTACTACAGTTTAATTAGGGATAGTCCTAGGGATATGGTTCATTTTGAATTTTACCTTTTGGTTAGTTGTATTTACAATCTGTATTTAGAACCTTTTAGGAGTGCGTGTCTGTATTTTGAGTTTGATTTTTCATTTTTCTTTAAAAAGTGCCACCTGTCATTTTTTAGGTTGTCCATGCCTAATATGGATCATAGTGACTTTTGCATCACGGACAACTCATTTTAAATACAACTGTTGTACACATATTAATGCATCTAGTCCTAATGAAGTAAGGTTGGAGTTTATTTTCTCCTGGCTTCTTCAAGCCCCATCTTATTAAAGAATCATAAAGACAGCCATTAGCTGTGCTCAGTTCTGGTGGCTACTTTACCATTTCATGCTTGAGACTCGCTTCTGACTTTCTTGAGTTTTGCCTCTTAAATAATTGGCAGTTGCAACAAGAGAGATGTCGTTCTCATTTCACTGGTCTAACTAAAAAAAATGGGACTGCCTTACATGGTGCTGAAAATGGCTTTTATGCTCCTGCGACAGTTTTCTGTCTAATCGGAGAGCTTTCTTCAGCAAAGAAGAGACCCTCTAGGCTAACAAAGGCCCCTTGCTCTCTGGACATCTCTAATACATCTCTCCCTGCCTCCTAACAACCTCTCCCCCCCTGCCTAGTCAGAAGAAAGATTTTTGCACAATAATTGTTAATTAAGATACTGTCCCTAGAAGCTGTCAGCTGCTTTGCTTTAGAATTGCAGAAATCTCTTGAGAAAAACAGCTGTACATAACCCAAACAATTAACGTTATTTACATAGTCATAATAATCCACTAAGAAGTATTGTTATCTTCTTAGAGTCTTTTGAGAGAGAAGTCAGGGTAGATAAGTGGGATTTAACGATGGTACACAGAACAAGAAAGATGAATAGATGCCTTTTAAAAGTTCCTTTCAGGCTTTTGAGTCTATGATAAAACATGTCTTCTTGCTTTTTGCACAAAGATAACAATGGTTACAATGACAATCACTGTTTTTTGAGTGAACACTGTGTACCAGATTCTGAACCCAATATTTTTATAATCATAATCCAATTAATCTTTTCAATCAGTCTAGAAGGTAGACATTTCTTTCCATATTTTACAGGTGAGAAAACTGAAGTGTAGAGAAGCTGAGAATACTGTTGTCACCTTACTGTTCCCAGATTTACTTTGTGATTGGTATAACTTTATTGCCAGAAGACCTCAAGTATTTTAAGCAGACTGTCCCAAATTTACTTGATAAACTGTAGGAATTTGAGTCTGTAAAAAATCAAAGAGACACCTATCATATTTTTGCTCTAAAATTACGAGCTGGAGAAAGTAATGGTGTATGACTCATGACTACTGACTTCCATAGCCAGCCTTTGCCCCATGATGGGAGTGTTGTATTACAATGGGTGGCTTCCATTTCTTCATTTGAACATTTTGAAACTGAACAGGTTTAAAGTCCTACAACTCTAAGAACCCAAGACAGTTGAAGATATTAAAATTTACATCTTGAGATTAGAGTGAATCTTATATACTGGCCCTCATAGGCATAAAGCTCTATGAAACCTTTGATCATTTGATGAGTGGCAAAATGATACTTGCTTTTAAATTTCTGCTGGCTGTTTCCAATCACAAGCCACTTCTTGAGTAATGCCTCATGCAGTTTCATAACCGCTTGAGGATGCCAGTTAGAGCAACAATATTGCCCTGCCAGATGATCATCAGTGTCAGGAGATGAGGCAGATTCCTATTGCTTGATCAAGATGTTTAAAATCCCATTCTGCACAAACGGAAATGCTTGGAAGGATATAATGAGAGGTAATAGTAATTTTTAGATTGCCTGTCAACCCTAAGCCCATTTCTATCCATCACGGAAATGATAGAACTCTCTCTTCTTGGGCTTTTCCTATTTGCATAACAGCATCAATACCTTTCAGGTTTTTTCCCCCAGTTTCCCACTAAAACAGAACCTTGATTTGCAGTGTCTTAATGCATTCTGGCATAGACGATTCACTCCTTCTTGAAAAATGTATAAGTCAGCTACCAATTAAGCACAGAAATCAGTAATAAAATAGAATACCAAATAAAAGATTTATATATTGACTCCAACAATATACCTGGTAGCAGACTATCTCTCTATGCTCTGGCATGGAACCCTGGAAGTGATTTTCTGGTCATATTCTCTGCCATTTGGTTTTAATTGGCTAATCTCTATGCTTAGAGAATTCCCCACCCAACACGTATGGGTAGAGAAAGCAGCTGCTTTCATGCTAGATGGTTCAATATATCAATTAAAAATGATGTATGACAATTTGCTAAAGTTACACTTATTTTAAAAACTATGTGTGAATTGAGATCTATAGAGGATGAACTGAACTCACTTAGAGGGAAGTCATGTCATCAAGGGGCTGTCGGCTGGACTCCCAGATAGGTCCCCACAAGGTGGTCTTTCTCTCAGTGGATTTGCCACAGTTAGATAGGATGCTGACAGCCTTAAAGACTTAGAAGTGCAGTCTTGTCAGTGTCGTGAAGTACTCAGGTTCAGGATGCTGTTTTCTGCTAACAAAACTGAAGAGACTGTTACAAAAACAGAATGTCAATCCTTTAGTTAATGGGAAATATGACTTTCACTTTGAACTGTCCTTGCTTTGATCCAAGGCCAAAGCCTTCACTTACACTTGAATCTTGTTCCTTCTCACTGACTTTTTAACTGCTTAGCCTCTGCAGTTTTCCTGCTTTTGCCTCTACCAACAAATTTCCCCTCATCATTCTGTCATCAGTGAGCATACTAACATATCTCCCATCTTAACAAAAACCCTCCTAAGATCTTATTTTCCTCCAGGTACCATCCGATTTCTCTTTCTTTTCTTAGCAAAACTCCTCAAAGTTAAGTGACATGCATATTTCATACATCTATCTCCCTACCTCCTGGTCGCTCTTCAACTGACTGTAGATAGAACCACTTCTTCATCACTCCACTAGAACAATGTAGAACAGAAAAGCATGAAAAGAAGACCTAACATTGTTAAAAGCATGACTTCTTCCTCAAAGTTGTTGTTGTTTAGTTGCTAAGTCATGTCTGACTCTTCTTGAAACATGGACTGTAGCCCAACAGGCTCCTCTATCCGTGAGGTTTCCCAGGTAAGAATACTAGAATGGGTTGCCATTTCCTTCTTCAGGGGGTCTTCCCAACCCAGGGATCCAACCTGTGTCTCCTGTATTGGCAGGCGGATTCTTTATCACTGTGCCACCAGGGAAGCCCCTTCCCCAAAGTACCTGTACTTATTAAACAAAAATCAGTTATCAAATTGTTTTTGGAGGAAAAATGTTCATTAGTTTTTCAGTAAACAGCCTGGCTGAAATATAGAGAAGTTCAGTCAAGGTCTTTACCTAGGCTCCCTCTGTTTGTTGAATGCTACTTCCAGAGATTCAGCTTGCTAGCCCTTGAGTTGGGAAACTGATGTGCAGTACAGATACTTGTACTATTTCCACGGCCTCTGGTGCATGCAGGTCTTTAAGATCCAATGGCATGAGCTAATGCCCACATATTGGTTTCATTCACTCACTTTAGAGTCTGCTGCATTTCCACCTTAGATAAAGTTTCTCCTATAGAATGCTGCAGTAATAAAATCTTTGCACAGTGACTGACGTATAAAACCCAAGCTGCTTAGCACAAGGCCTTAGAAGATCTGGCCTCAAATCTCTGAGGCCTAGTCCTACCACCTCTTGCTCAATTTGTGCAAAGCAGATTTTCTTTTCCAGGAACACATCCAGCTTTTTCTCCCTTACAGTCTTAACACTTCTTAGTCTTCCTGCCTAGATTGGAATACTTTTCTCCTTATCTTTCAGGTTTCTGCTGAAAATAAATTCTCTGAGAGGATATCTTTGACTACCCTATATAAGTTGACATTTCATTCCCATATTTTGTTGATTTTCTATGAACACAGATTATCTGAGGGACTGAATAATGGTCAGGGACTTGTGAATGTTCGTTTACATGGGAAAAGGAATTTTGACATGGGAACATTATCTCGGATTATCTGAGTGGGTCCAATGTAATCTCAAGGGTCCTCATAAGTGGGAGGCAGGAGGGTCAGTCAGAAAAAGGAGAGGTGATGATGGAAGCAAAAGTGGGAGGGAATGATGCATTTTGCATGTGGAGAAAGGGGCACAGACCAAGGAATGCAGTTGGTCTTCTGAAGCTAGACAAGGCGTTCTGTCATAGATCCTTGGGGAGAAACCTGTCTTAATTTTAGCCAAGATTCATTTTGGACTTCTGAATTCCAGAAATGTAAGATGATAAGTTTTAATTGTTTGCAGCAACTAAGTTTGTTGGAACAGCAATAGTAAATTAATACATCATCTGAATTTTATGCTTGCTTATTTACATGCTCACTTATTTCCATCTTCCTAGTTAGTATGCAGACAACATGAGGGGAGAAATGTCTCTCCTGTTACTTGTTACCAGTGTGTGTCCAGTGGTTAAAATAGTACTTGGCACCGAGTATGTGCTAAATAACTCTTGGCTAGATGATTAGGTGGGATACTTATGTTCATTGACTCGAACGGTATATATCAGTCAGGGTTAAAAGGGAGAAGCAGATATACACAGACACATAGGACTTAGATATTTTGAAATTCTGGAATTTACTGAGTCTCTGCACTGCTCATTGTCTTCCCAACTGATCTGATCTTGGAGCTTAAAGTCCCCAAGCAGTTGTGAAGGGCAGATAGACACAAATTGGGAGAGAATAAGAGCAAGTTGGGATACACAAGCTAGAGTTATTGAGGACTGATTGAAGTGTCACTTCTTGTGACTTTTGACTTTGATGAAATGAATGTCCTGCAGAAATTCATGAGCTTGTTGTCTTGTTGTGAAACATACACACCTGGCCCAGGAGTTATTTATACTGAATGAGATGCAGGGGAAGTTGGGGGAGTTGCAGGCCTGTTTGCAGTCTCATGCCAGCACCGTGAGTCAGAAGATGAGTAATATGTATGAGTAACAAAATACTGTTTCAAATCTACTCTCCAAATACCCCATGAGAGTCTCTGTGGTGGCCTGTCTACTCTAACTGGAGACATACAGATGTAAATGTACAATTAAGGATAACTTGCCAGGTGGCACTAGTGGTAAAGAACCTGCCTGCCAGTAAGGGAGACTCAGGTTCCATCTCTCCGTCAGGAAGGTCTGGAGGAGAAAATGGCAACCCACTCCAGTATTCTTACCTGGACAATCCCATGGACGGAGGAGTCTGCCAGGCTACAGTCCAAAGAGTTGGACATGACTGAAGTGACTTAGCACAAGTATAACTCATAATCAGGATATTTAATGGCATCAGGTTTTGATTGTCCTAGTTTTGGTGATCTTCACAGTGGACACACATGCCCACCCACACATAAGCACGCATCTTTACAGGCATTCTAGAGTGTTCTTGAAATAGCACTTGGATGGTCAATACTCTTGCCTGGAAAATCCCATGGACGGAGGAGCCTGGTAGGCTACAGTCCATGGGGTCCCTAAGAGTCAGACATGACTGAGCGACTTCACTTTCACTTTTCCCTTTCATGCACTGAAGAAGGAAATGGCAACCCACTCCAGTATTCCTGCCTGGAGAATCCCAGGGACGGGGGAGCCTGGTGGGCTGCCGTCTATGGGGTCTCACGGAGTCGGACATGACTGAAGCGACTTAGCAGCAGTGGGTCAATGAAAAACATGCTTCTTAAAAATTTCTTCCAAAACAGACATTTTACACTTTTTTCAACTTTCACATTCTTTAAGATAATATCTTCAATCAGTATCCAATCTGGTCTTAATGTTTTGGAATCTATTTTTATCTTAAGAGGTTTTGTTGTTTTGAGGAGATTTGTTACATTGATTTACAAAACTTCTTTGCTAAGTTCTTGACATTTGAGGAACAATTAATATCCATTACCAGAAATAAAATATTTCATATTCAGTGAAGAAGCAGAAATTAAATTGAGGGCATGGGGAAGACCTAGTACTTTTCCCACTCAGGTTGCCCCGTGGCTCACTGAGTCCTCTTGGGTACCAGGACACATCTCAGACATTTCTCCCCCTTTCCCCTCTCTTCATTCTGTTTTTCACCCCACTCTTTGAGCCTTTGTTGAGTAGAATTAGAATAATTGGTGTGTGTGTGTTCATTCATGTCTGACTCTTTGCAACCCCATGGACGCTAGCCCACTGGACTCTCCTGTCCGTGGGCTTTCCCAGGCAAGAATACCGGAGTGGGTTGCTGTTTACTTCTCCAGGGGATCTTACCCCTCTGCCAGGGATCAAACCCGGTCTTCTTATTGGCAGGTGGATTCTTTACCACTGAGCCACTTGGGAAGCTGTAGAATAATCAATAGAGCCTCTGAATTGAAAGAAGGCCAGATTTGAAATTTAATAGATGTAGAAGATGAGAGAGGGTGGAGAATGAAGAATATGAAGCAAAATTTGGAGTTGAGAGGGAGTTTTAGAAAGTTAGCAGAGAAAAATTTTGGTGGTAGCTACAGCGCCAGTGAGATACTGAGTGAAAGAGTGTACTATGTCCACAAGTCCACAGTGTGGAAGGAAGTGAGTGGAATGAATGGAGAAGGCAGCATCAACATATATACACTATTGTGTGTAAAATGGATAGTTGCTGAGAAGTTGCTATATAACACAGGGAACCCAGTCTGGTGCTCTGTGATGACCTAGAGGAGTGGGACTGGGGGGAGGAGGGAGGATCAAGACAGAGGGGATATATGTATATTTATAACTGATTCGTATTGTTATATGGCAGAAACCAACACAACTTTGCAAAAATTTAAAAGCAAAAACTGGTAGAACAACAAAAAATTTACGGTGGATTGAGTAGATACTTTACTGTTGTTTTGAGTGACTCAGGAAAGATAAGTATTTTCAATTTTTTTTTCTGTCCACTGTCTTAAAATGTGCCCACTACCTTGTGGGAAGAGCGGGGGCAAAGAGGAGTCACTTTTGTTTCCCTCATGAAGCCTTTTACTCAGTAAATAGAAAATCTAAAATTGGAAGGTGTACGATGAAAGAAGAGGATGGTTTATGGTGAACCTACAACTTAGGGGCCTAGAGTAAATCAGGGGGCTGAAGAATACTTCTCAGAGAAAGCGACATTTATGTAGAAACTTGTCAGATGGCATTTGTGGGAATAAAGGGCATGATTCATGCAAAGTGTTTAGCACAGTGTATGACAAATGGGTATTAGCAATATTATAATTATTTTAAATCATTTAGTGTTCTTGTATCTTCTTTAAAACTAGATGGTAAAAGCATTCATGGCAGAGCAGATTTTTCTGTTCATTTTAAATCCGTTTAAGTTTCCAGCTCTCTTCCTTGTAGTGAAGTATAGTTAAGAGAACTCGAGTCCTCTAGACAAGGATTAAAATCACAAACTATGAGTTGTGTAAGTCTAGGGAACATATTTAACTGGGCTACAGTTTTCTTACTTGTAAAATGAGAACGATACTGATTCAGGGGATTTATGTGATGATTAAAAATGAACATGTCTAGTACAACATATGAGTGAAGTCTCTGTCATGTCCGACTCTTTGCAACCCCATGGACTGTAGGCTGCCAGGTTCCTCCACCCATGGGATTTTCCAAGCAAGAATACTGGAGTGGGTTGCCATTTCCTTCTCCAGGAGATCTTTCCAACCCAAGGATCGAACCCGGGTCTCCTGCATTGCAGGCAGACTCCTTACTGGCTGAGCCACCAGGGAAGCCCATAGAAGTACAACATAGATGCACAGTAAACTTTTTAATAATATTAAGTAATATTTCCTTATATCGAGGGAGAAAATTGGTAACATTTTTAGTTTTATATTAATCATTTGAAATTTATGATAATTTGGTTGTAGGTGAGAGAAATTTGTGTCTTCCGTAGATGAATCTGATCAAGAAAGAAATAATATAAATAATGTTCATATAATGTTTATCTTAAAAGATGACAGTTTTTAGAAAAACTTCTATCCAGAATCCCAAAAAATAAAAGAAGGAAAAACACAAGTCACCCATAGTCCCCTTCTCTACTTAGTCCCTCTTAATAGAAGAATGTTTGTGAAAAGTGAAGATGTTACTTAGTCATGTCTGACTCTTTGTGACCCCATGGACTGTAGCCCGCCAGGCTCCTCTGTCCATGGGATTCTCCAGGCAAGAATACTAGAGTGGGTTGCCATTTCCTTCTTGGGGGGTGTTCCTGACCCGGGGATCCAAGCTCTGTCTCCTACATTGCAGGCAGATTCTTTACCACTTGAGAAAGCCCAGAAGAATGTTTAGAGTATCCAAGAAGTATTTATACATGATGAGCTATTAACTCTAATTCGTTATCTATTAATTGAAGAAATGCCTTTAAAATCTATACTCAAAACCTCTGTGGTGTTAATAGATCATTCCTTTGTGGTTAAAAGAAAATTCACTGAATCATTTAACAAATATCTACAGATACATTTTCTATATATTTTGGAATAGTTTTTTGCGTATTAGTAAGGTTATAATTCTTATGTAAAGATTTTATAGTTAGATGATGGATATGCTATTTGTTTTAATCTTCCTTATTGTTGTACAGATCAGTATTTTAAAAGAAAGTACATGTCCTGTGAAAGGAAGGGTTAAATACGATGTGCTAGAGAGGCATGCTCCTGGCTCTCTGGGAAAGGTATTACTTTGGATGATGATTTTTATCTATAATTACCTTTCCTTTTTGTTCTCAGAGAGCCTGATCTTCATTATAATATGTATTGCTTCATATTCACTAAACTATATATGAAAAAGAATCTTTATTTGTAATTTGAGGGGAGTTTTGAAATTACTGCATGAAGATACTTGAAACTTTTGCCTCATTGTAAAGCACTGGATGTTTTGAGAAAAATCAATAAAACATATTCCTACCATTACCCAAAGGGAACAAAGTTATTGAGGTCTGAAATAGCTTACCCCCAAATCATAATTTCTCTAGCATGGGGATTTGTGGAGTACCCTTTGCAGCAAACAGCTAATCATGCTGTACTTGGTGAAATACTTTCATTATATAAAACAAACTTAGTCATTGCACATTGTAAGGAATGTTCAGATTGTTTCATTAAAAACACAACGTTATGCATGCTATTAATTTTTAAGACACATTACCAAATGGGTCATGAATATTAAGTGAACACATTTATTCTACCCTTTAAAAAACATACACATTAATTTGTAGTTGATACAAGCTTCATCTTCAGAGTATAAAACAGAAGACAGAATATGCACAGTTCCCTTCACTTAGCTGCAAAATCTAAATTTTCTAAATTTTCACCTGAAAATCTAAAATCATTCAAAAAGTTTAGCGCAACTGTGATTATTCTCACAGACTTCCATTGTTTACTGTTCACAGGCACAAATATGCAATTCTCAACTGTGTTTCAACCTCAGAGGCTGCAATTCTATTGGTTTCTAGTAGATGGCAGAGTGATATTCTGTGGGTCATGTGTACAATTCTGTCGACACAGATATAGCTCCAGGTAAAATTCACATTAGGTTTGTGAGACTCAAAAGGTAATTTTTATGAGAACACATTTTCAAAGTTGCATTTTCTGATGGAAAAGTTCCATTTTCAAATATGCATTCTTTGAGATGGAAGGTTTATAATGATTCTTTCCTAGTAATAAATGGTTATTCATACACCAAGACTTTATGCTCTAAGTGAGATTCATTTGTGATATGTTTATTATTAAAATATAAAAGCAATGGTTGTCTCTCCTCCACTGTTTCCAAGGTTTGTCTATTCATAAGTCTAGGCTCGAAAAGATGAAAAAATACATCTTCAGCAATGGCAATATAACGATAAGAACTATACAGTGTTAAGCAGAGTGCTTTGAGGCCAGTTAGTGGGAATGGAAGCTTTGCTATTAAGTGGTGGGGACAATAGGGGGATGGCATATGAGTCCATCTAGTTTGGACTTCTACTAATTCCATTTCTACTCCATCTTTTATTTGGTTTTGAAAATGCCTATTTTGGCAATTAATAAGCGAGAATTCCCACCTGTCAGTTTTATGACTATTAGGCATGCTCTATAATATTCTATTTACCTTGTTTATTGTCTGATAGCTGCCCCTCACCCCCTAACACACACTAGAATGTGAACTTCTGGAAGGTATGTGTTGTTATCAGGTTTTGTTTCTTGCTGCTGTATACTCGGTGCTTCCTAGCAGTGACTGGCAGAGTACGGCCGGTCAATAGATATTTATTGAATGAATAATTGAATGCATGAAAGATAAATTACTTTTTGCAAAGTATTTGCAAACCTCATCAAAGAGGAAGGAAGAGGAAAAAAGCATCAGTAGTTCTATCAACACCGTTGGTATCATTTTTGTAGGTACCCTTAAGGGTCATTTTCTTGCATTATTTATATTATTGTGCTCATATAATATAAACAAATTTGCAAATTCCAATTAGGTCTATTTTCCTTCTGAGTATTGCTTACCATAGACATTTTGAGAACAAGGGTCAAAAGAAGTTGCCTAGACTACTACTATGCAGAATAACTGCATTAACATCTTTTTCCCCCGGTTGCTGTGTACTTCCTAGGCAATTTGTATCAATTATGCCTGCTAAATGGTGTTCAGATCCATTCATATTTTCTCTCTCCACCCATACCCCTAATCTAAGCCACAGTCAATCTCTAACCTTTTGTTTGGATTATCACAATTGCTTCTAAATGACTTTGCCTGCATTCAGCCTTGCCTGTCCTCAATGCCCAGTTTCTATTTTTACCACCATTTGCTTTCTTCTCATGAGATACAAGATGATTTCTTCCAGAAAACATTGATTTCAGTCCTCTGACTGATATTCTGCTGTGGTTTTCAATTGACCTTGGAGTAAAATCCCCAAAGCCCCCACATGATACAGTTGGTGACTATATCTCCAGCTTCGGGGCTTGCCCATCTCTTATTTTCTGAGACCTGCACAGAGTGTATTGAATGTGCCACTCTCTTTCCCTTAGACCTTTGATGGGATCCACTCAAGACAATATTTCCTTTATTACTTACATTTTCTTGGTTAAATCCTCTTTATTCAAATACTTTGGGATTTGGATGTGGTTATTCCCTCATCAGCAAAGTGATTACAGTGTCTGTCACATGGTGAGTGCTGTTAGTATTTGTTGCATTGAATCTGTGTTTTCATCACACCTACTACACAGAGGGATTTTTAAGGATATTTATCACAGGAATAGTTAGAGATGCAAGAAGAAAGATGAGATAATGAGGACTTCTATTTGTAATTGAATCATATAATGATCATTTGCAATTTAAAAATGACATAATTCAGGCTGTTTAATTTGAATTTTACAGATGGAGAAAATCATCACTCAAGTTCTTTGGCAATGAAATGGTCATTATGTTGTTTTATGAAGCTTTTGTGTGGGAAGAAAAACACTTCTTCTGTAATAAATCACCTCACATCCCATCTCTGTAGTCTAGGTGTACTTATCATAGTTTCAATGGAATAGCAATCTTTGAAATGCATTGCCTTAGCCATTGCCTTGAGTCAGCAATTCTCAATACCTGGTTGGAGTGGAGAGTTAAGGGGAATTGACTGATATTTTAATGTTAATCAGAAGAGATGTAGAATAAAAAAAAAAGCTGAAGAAATTTGTCTATGGCTATAAGGAGAGATTCTGAAAATTTATATATATCCATTGGAGAGTCTGACACATGTGCAACATATATTGCTGAGGGAAAAATACTGAGAGATTAAAGCTCCCAAACTTATTGTGTAATTTATGTACACATGAGTATGTTACACATTTGGATGTGGAAAAAAAATCAATGAAAACTTCCTCCCCTGCCTCCCACCCCTCTATGCTCTGTCATAGAGCATATGGACAAGGACATACATACCTCTGTCATGACATGCACCCCTGCCCCCCACCTCCACTCCGCTGCCCCCACCAAAGGGAGTCTGGGTCTTTATACCTGAGCAGAGGAGTCTTGTTAACTCAGACCTTTTTGAGAGGAAAAATAACTTAGCTTGTTGAAAATACTCTAATTTTGAGCTGCTCTGTTTCATCTGTTGAACTGATATACTAATTAAAGTGGTCACCAAAAATAGCAACTTTGATATGATACTAGGAAAAGGGCAGCAGAAGATGATAACCAGCTGAGAGGAGCTACAACCAGTTTTCCAATCTCATGGTTTAATGAAAAAATATAAATCTGTTTAATAATCTTTCAGTGTCATTTTTTTATTTTTGCCTTTTAGAAGCACTTAACACACTTAGTCAATAATAATTCTTCTCTTTATCTAGATGGTTACTACTACTTTTTTATTTTTGGGATCAATTCTGCCTTTAAATGTTTTCTGAATTTTGGTGATTCGTATAGTTGAAAAATCAGAAATGATCAAGAATGAAAAATTAAATTCTTAAACATGTCTTAGAAGGAAATATGTTCCATTTTTAATAGAATCAGAATTTCTTTTCTGTAGAAGAGTGCAAAAGGTATGAATATCAAGTAAGTGCTAGCAGGAATGAACTTCTTTGCTCATCTCATCAAGCTCAGACTATTAGGCTTAAGAACACTCTTAGATTCAGAGATGTGGTGAGAGATGCTCCCTGTGTTTGATTAATTTGGGTGAGAGTGTTTTCATTATCTATGGCTCCACAATAAATCACAACAAAATGTAATGGTTTAAACAGTAAGCGCTGATAGTATATGCTGGTCAAAATTTGGACAGTTCATCAGTTCATACTTAGGATATCTCATGCAGTTAGATATATGCTGGGCTACAGTCATCTGAAGGCTTGACTGGGGCTGGAGATTCCATTTCCAAGGAGGCCCACTCTCATGGCTGGCAAGTGGTATTTTCTGTTGTTCAGGACCCTTACTTCTCTCTACATGGACTTCTCCATGTAGCGATGAGTTCCCTGGGGAAAACAACTGGCCTCTTCCAGAGCATATTGAAGCTGGGTGGAAGCTTTGATACTTCTTATGACCTAGCCTCAGAAGTCACATACTAATGTTTTTCCTGTGCTGTTGGTCACACCTGTAAGTCCACACTGTAGTGGGGGAGTGGAGTATACAAAGAGGTGACTTGGCTATTGGCATCTACAAAGAATGATCTAAAGGTAATCAAGAATCAGAGGAAAAAATAGAACAAAGTAGCTGAGACGGAATCCCAGAACTGAGTCCATCCTAACCTCTGATGTGTATTAGGTGGTGGGAGAAGGGGATTCTTTTAGCTAATAAAACATCAAGTTATATCATAAAAGATAACAACAGTAAGATTCTTTGATTCTGAAGAACCTATAATCAGGACCATAAGAAGGTATGATTGCTCTCCCAGATGGAGCTAGAATGAAGATGTTCTGAAGGCTAGACCACCACCCAGATGGGCTGCAGGGCAATCTGACAGGAAGGTGTAAAGAATTAGATGGTAAGATTGCCACTACTAAAGGGATTTTTTTTTTTCTTTTTGGGAATGGAGTCTGACTTTACCCACTGACTTTTTGGAACAAATTTGTGTATACTCATTTTGTAACAGCTATATTTTGTTTCTTAGATTCTACTGTGGAAAATTTCCCATGTTAATAATATTCACATATGTAATGAGATTTACCAAAGATTCAAAAGTCATAGTTCTTAGTGCTATAAGGGAGGAGGTCGATTTGCTTATCCTACTCATGCCATCTCAAACAGAGGGACTCTGCTTGTGTATGCTTTTTTTTTTTCCTTTTACTACAGCTATGTGTAGGAGATTTTTTGATAAAACGGCTTTACTGCTAAAATGGTTTCAAAAGTGCTGATCTAAGACATCATTTTAAGTAGCTTCATCCTGTGTGTGAATATAACATAAATTATTAAAACAATTCTATTGTGAATGTTTAGGTGGTTTCTTGCTTTTATCTATTATAAACATTGCTGTGATAAACAATATCACATGAGTAATATGAGTACCATGTGTACTCATCCATAATTACTCATTTAGCTCCTAGAAGTAGACTTCCTAGGTTGAATGATATACTCCTTTGTGAGATTTTAAAATAAGTACTGCCAAATCACTGTCTAGAAAGGAGGCACTAATGCACACTCCCACGAGCCAGGAGTGTGCGAGTCCTGGGTTCTCTGTGCTTTATTCAACACCAAGTATTATCATTAGCAAAATGTTTTCATTTTCAGTTTTGTGTAATTTTTAAGTTATTACTCAAGTTGAATATTCTTCATGTGTTTTTACTTATTTGTATGTGTATTAATGATATCTCCTTTTGCATTTTCTTTGCATGGGTGTCAGGAAAAGAATCTCTGATAAACAGACTTCTTCTTCAGTATTCATAGTCTTCTAAGTTGTTTAGTAGCCAAGTTGTGTCTGACTCTTTGTGACTCTATGGACTGTAGCATGCCAGGCTCCTCTGTCAATGGATTTTTCAAGGCAAGAATACTACAGTGGGTTGGCATGTCCTTCTCCAGGGGATCTTTCTGACCCAGGGATCCAACCTGTATCTCTTGCCTCCTGCATTGCAGAGGATTCTTTACCGCTGCATCATCATTGTATTATGAAGAAAACTCTTTGCTAAGGTAATGCTGAATATAAGGATATAAATGGGAGAAATTAATAAAGGGCTCATTGCTTTACACCTAATAGAGAGACAGTGAAATAGCTGGTGGAGGAAGAGAAGGTGGTTAGGAAAGGAAGATGATATGGGAGGGAAGGTTGATAGAGACTTGGGCAGAGTATCATGGGAAAACTGGGAAACAGAGGAGACAGGTAATCTGTGCACAGGAGAAAGTTTAAGGGAGAATAGAGTTTAAAGGCAGAGGGTGACCAAACATCCTGGTTTCCCTGGACCGTGCCAGTCTGTGCGTAACGGTTCAGGGATATTATTCATGTGCCCTTGTTCAGATAGCAAATTATATGGTGATACTACTTAGAGGCATTTTTAAAGAATATTTACAAATTAGTTGGTGATATATTTAATCATCTGTTTTCCCATGTAATCTTCAGTAAAACACTCTTTATTAACACATTGATGAGGTGGATCTGATTTTGGGATGCATGAAACAACCACTCCCTGCTTCAGGAAAAGCATGGACAGTTGATGGAGAATCTCTCTGAGGATGGCCTTCCATTACCTGCTTCTGCTCACTATCAAGCTGTATCCACAGCCACATTTGTGTCTATGCCACAACTCCTCAGCCATTTGGAGCTGCATATATTTTCTGAGAATTTACATTATTTGAGTTTTTTAAAAATATAATCTTTTCTCTTAAAAATTGTTCCTCTCTTGTCTGCCTAGTGAACTTTTAAGATCCTGATCAGAGCTTCATTTCCTGCCATTCTTCCCTGTGATCTCAGTGCTTTTCTTTATTGTAGCATTTATTACATCGTTCCCTTGGTTTGCTAGAGTTTGGCCTCCCAGATGATACAATTATGTCTTGTTTGTCTTTGTCTATCTCCTATGAATACCACGCGTAGCAAGGAATCAATATATTCACTGAGTGCTTAGTACTGTAGCAGGCACTGGTAATAGATGAATCAAGTATAAGCATATTCATGGCAGTCTAGAATCCAGTGAAATAAAAATTATATAAATTCATTAATTACCAAGTGCTGAGTTTATAGAAGTTTCTATAATACAAGATGTAGAGGTATCACAGATGGAAGTGATTAGTTATCAGGTGATCAGGAAGCACACATAGAAAAATTACTCTTGGGTGGTTTTGAAACATTTATAAACACTCAGAAAGTGAGGGAGACAGTTACAGAAGGCATATGCATAGACACTGAGGATTAAAGGGTAGGTTGGGAGATTAAAAGTACTTGAGGGTATCAAAGATGTGTGCTCAATAGTTGACTTGCACGCAGTTAGGAATACTGTTATATCACTTAAATAATAAATTCTGATTAGAGGAAACATGAGCAGAGGCTTTGAGAAGTGAAACACTAGGTATATTGACATTGGTGATTCACTTAACTATAATTTCATTTTTTCCCTCTTTTCTCCCTGCAGGTTTTTTGTTTCCCTGCTTCAGGGTTTACTCCTATTTTTTTTTTCTCCTGTGACTTCTCCATTCCTTTAATAGTTTTGGCTAGGAAGGAAGAGATAGACAGCTGGACAAGTAGACATGAAGGACAAGGGGGTGTGTAGTGAGGCTGCTGTGTCTGTCTTCTTGAGAGAGGTGGTCATTGCTTTTCATACAGTTTCCTTGGGTTTAAAAATTTCATTCTTCTACAGAAATGCAGGAATACAAAGACTAGTTAATAACTATATTAGACAAGAAGAAGACACAAACGATTTCTCTGTACTCACCATGAGAGGCGGTGTTCTGTAGTCATTAAGAATTGAGCCAACATTCCTGAGTTTGAATCCTGTCTCTTCTAACTAGTAGCTGTGTGACCTTGAGCAGTTGACTTCCCAGGTGGCGCTAGTGGTAAAGAACCCACCTGCCAATACAGGAGACATAAGAGACATGGGTTTGATTCCTGGGTTGGGAAGATCCTCTGGAGGAGGAAATGGCAAACCACTCCATTATTCTTGCCTGGAGAATACCTGTGGACAGAGGAGCCTGACAGGCTACAGTCCATAGAGTCGCAAAGAGTCAGACACGACTGAAGTGACTAGCATGTACACATCAGTATTTACATCACAAGTTTGTTAGCAAAAGAAAATGAGGCAATTCATATAAAGTACCTAGAACAGTGCCTGAAATTGTAAAAAAGACTCAAATGTTTGCTATTATCATCATTATCATTGACTGGAATTTTATCTCCAAATCTAGTATCTTTATCTCTTTGTTTTTATATTTGACTCCACAGACTCAAAATTGATTTTTCCCTGTAATTCTTCTAGATGGCCTGTAACTTTCTGTTAATGTGTTCTATAGCCAATTTCTGTAAATATGATACTGAAGGGCATATGAAGATTCAACCTATATGTGTGTAAAGCCACACAGAGCAGACAGCTGGCTTGACTTTCCAAGTGTTTCATAATCTGAAACTTTCATAACAGGTTATCTTTATCCCTACCCTATTGTTTACTCTTTCTTCTTAAACATCCTTTATAGCAATAATAATGTTTCAGGATCACTTTCCTCCCTTAGCAACTTTTGAGAACATTACCCACCCTATGTACATTTATTTTAAAATATTTTAAAATGCATATACACCTGCATTAATATAGTATATGCATTATAACCTTAAAATATAAATTTAAATGAATGAGATAAAAATAAACAGTAATTTTCCTTGTTCAATGAGTCATATGTACAAAACTCATTTTGGAAGAGTCACTGGTACAGGCTATATATTACCACCCAGTGATGCAGGGTGCATCCCTCAGTGAGTTGGTTCCTTCTGTTGGACAGTTCTAAGTTGTTTGGATGTTTTTCCTCTTCAGTTCAGTTCAGTCACTCAGTTGTGTCTGACTCTTTGTGACCCCATGGGCTGCAGCACGCCAGGCTTCCCTGTTCTTCATCAACTCCCAGAGCTTGCTCAAACTCATGTCCATTGAGGTAGTCATGACGCAAGCCAACCATTTCATCCTCTGTTGTCCCCTTCTCTTCCTGCCTTCAATCTTTCCCAGAATCAGGGTCTTTTCCAGTGAGTCAGTTGTTCGCATCGGGTGGCCAAAGTATTGGAGCTTCAGCTTCAGCATCATTAAATATTCAGGACTGATTTCCTTTAGGATGGACTGGTTTGATCTCCTTGCAGTCCAAGGGACTCTCAAGAGTCTTCTCCAACACCACAGGTCAAAAACATCAGTTCTTCAGCGCTCAGCTTTCTTTATGGTCCAACTCTCACATCTATACATGACTACTGGAAAAACCATAGCTTTGACTAGACGGATCTTTGTTCATAAAGTAATGTCTCCGCTTTTTAATATGCTTTCTAGGTTTGTCATAGCTTTTCTTCCAAGGAGCAAGCGTCTTTTAATTTTATGGCTGCAGTCACCATCTACAGTGATTTTAGAGCCCAAGAAAATAAAGCCTCTCACTGTTTCCATTGTTTGCCCATCTATTTGCCATGAAGTGATGGAACTGGATGCCATGATCTCAGTTTTTTGAATGTTAAATTTTAAGCTAGCTTTTTCACTCTCCTCTTTCACTTCCCTCAAGAGGCTCTTCAGTTCCTCTTCACTTTCTGTCATAAGGGTGGTGTCATCTGTGTATCTGAGGTTATTGATATTTCTCCTGGCAGTCTTGATTCCAGCTTGTACTTCATCCAGCTTGGCATTTCACGTGATGTGAAATGCATATAAGTTGAATAAGCAGAGTGACAATATCCAGCCTTGACATGCTCGTTTCTCAATTTGGAACCAGTCTGTTGTTGTTCCATGTCCAGTTCTAACTGTTGCTTCTTGACCTGCATACAGATTTCTCAGGAGGCAGGTCAGGTGGTCTGGTATTCCTCTCTTGAATTTTCCACAGTTTGTTGTGATCCACACAGTCAAAGACTTTTCCTCTTACAGATCTTAAAAAAAAAAAATTCTAAAGTTAATAGCCACTTACCATAAGTATGCCTTGAGCTTTGTGCTTTTTAGGCACACTATTTCTATTTTCATAATATCTGAAAGCTAGATGCTATTTTCCCCCAGTTACAGATATAGATATTAAAGTAAAGAGAAACAGTTTCCCCAGTAGGTGATCAACCTTTTTAGTTGCAGTTCCATTATCTGGATATGATATGAAATGAAATGGAAACCTTACCTCTCTCCTTGGACTCTAGTTTCCGTGTGACCTTTATAAGCCCCTGCACAATGTCATATACATTCAGCTTTAGCTTTCGTCCAGACTGTCCCAGTTCCTGAGATGTCTTCTTTCCTTTCTTCTTCCTCCACTGTCTCTTACCATCTCTTTGGTATGGGTCAATCCCTGCCTTTCTCTGTTACGTTCTCGTGCATCTCTTCCACATGGTGCTTTGCTGCTTGGGTGCAGTTGAAACATGTGATATCTATAGCACATCATTCTGATTTTGATATTAAATTTATGGTCATTGCTTGCTTACATGGCTTAAAATTAGTTTACAAGTTGCTTTCTGGTGTGGCTCCTACTGTATAATTCTGTATTCCCCATACACTAGGCAGAGTTTGGGGCACACCATAGACTGTCACTCATATGTTTAGATACTATTTTCTCTTTTCTGTTTTGCAGGCATGAAAGTTAATCAAAATATGGGAAAGTAAATGATGAAGAATCACAGAAGGAAAAAGTTCTATTCATTTCCAACTCTTCTCTTAGTTGATATCTATGTATATTCCTTCCCCCTTGTGATCAGTCTTAATCATTCTTGGTTTCCATATCTAGTGCTATGGATCCCTTCTTCAGGTGACCTTCTAGTTCTTTAACTTCTTGTGCAGCATTTCTTATTACCTGTCGGACCTTTATCATGTATGCATTTTCTTGGCAACCGTTTATTCAGTTCCCATATCAGTTATAAATTACTCATTACAGAGGTGGGGGGGGTCCCTGAGACTTAGGGTAATCTCTTATTAAAGCACTAAGAAAGAAATATGTCTTGATCTGAGCCCTATCAGTAAGTGGAAGAGAAGGATAGGAATATTTGTTATGAAGTTCTAAATTAGAATGGATTTCTCAAGGAAGGGCTTTTGTTCAAGGCTTCAAGTATTCAGAAGATAAGACAATAGTGAATAGGTATGGGTTAGATTGTGGGGCTTCCCTGGTGGCTCAGATGGTAAAGAATCAGACCTGTTTTGGTATTTTTGTAGTTTTTTTGTCATGCAAAATATTATTAAAAGTAAAGTGGTATAGTAAAATAGTTAAGTAAATTAAAGTGACCTAGTAGCAAAGATGGATTGGGTAAGGCTGACTGCAAATCCATAAAGTCTGCTGGCATATCATTTGGTTCTTCAGCAAAATCCATTCCCTCTTTTGAAGTTGTTGATTTTGATAGTTTTGTATTGGGCATGGGTGATCATTTTCCAAGATTGACTTAAACAGTTTCAATTTGAAAACGGAAATGAAATTTATTTCAACCTATAGTTAAATAATTGTTCTTGTTTCTTGTTAAAAATTGTATATTTTTTAAAAAAGTCCTTAGAGCAGATATAAGGGGAGATGGAGCCATAGCATGACCAGATTACTTTTACAGAATTAAATTGCTGGAGATGCAGACAGTTAGAATCCAGTTCTCCTGCCTCCCAGTTGAGGAATTTAAAGTGTTTTTTAAGTTTTCAAGGAGAGTCAGTTTAAACTCAGCCAGAGGTGGCATGAAGGAGGTTCTACAACACACAAAGAGATAGTTTTTAGGGGCATTAAAGTAGTTTCTGTATCTATCTGTTCTGTGTGCAATGGATGAGTCTCTTTATTTGAGTAAACTGGAAAAAAAATGTGGTTGGTTCCCATTCTGGGGCTTGCATGACAATAATGGAGGATTGCTACTAACAAAGAAATGGCTTTCATCCATCACCAGAGGAGAAAGGCCACCTTTCTCCTCCATCTCACTAATGGTGGGTACCATAGTGTTTCAGCAGATGCAGTGAGATTGCTAGATTATCAGGGATAGCTTTGTCCCTTCACCTTTCTGAAATTTTGAAAGGTCAAATGAGGAGACTGATAATTCATGGTGATAGGATATATACTTGGTGATGAATATTTAGCTTCTGAAAGCAGAGATTAGTTATCCGTCATGCTCATTAGTCTCTGCGTTGCCTAAGACTCTTAAATCATGCTTTTACAGAAATGTTTGTTTCAAGATAAGAGGTCTCTGTAATGAAGGTCATCTGCTACCAGACTCCAATATCTGCTAAATCTCTCTGATGATAGCCAGAGTGGATTCCTTTGATTTGCTTCAATTTGTCTAACATATAGCAGCAATATTTCTGGTGTAGTGATTAGATATAAACACACCTTGTAAAGGTTTCTGATGGAATTAGACTGAGAGACATCAAATTTGGAGCGTTATAATCACGGTATTAAGGTGAGAATTGCTGCACTCTAGGGTAGTATGGTCTTTCATGTCAACTTGTGTTCCCCTTGAGCTATGGTCCTTGACCATTGCATAGCATGATCATATTATGGGGTCAATTACCATCACATATTAACCAAGACTGTTAGCAGTCATGTCAGACTGATTCTGTTTGTGAAAGTTCATTATTTACGTACTCCAAATTTCTTTTTTTAAAAAAGTACATTCAGTAACTATTCATTGAATAATTATCACATACTAGGCACTGTATCAGACATTCTGGGACATGGAACAATGTATAATAGCCTTAAAGATTAGGCTTATACATTGCCCCCTGGTTGGAACATTCCTTAATATTCAAATTCACATACATTGATTAGTTCCCATAGCATACAACTTACAACTTTATTGCAGACAAGCTTCATATTTTTTTTTTCTCATGTTGTTCTTAGTAATTTTTACCCCCATTTTTTTCCCCTGGATGGTTTGAGGAAAGCATCTGCATTAGGGCTTTCTATGCTTTGACTGAGCATGTGAACATAATGATTGAAATTAACATGATTCTTCTCTAGTAAGAGAGATCAACATCTACCATCTGTGAATGGTAGAGTTGTATTATAGATAGATTTAGTTTACATCGTCAGAGGAACTCTAATTCTGAATATACGTGAATGTTTGAGTCACAAAGCAGTATGGATTTGGAGTAAGAAAGTGAACTTATGATGGCCACCTCTTTGAATATAATCCTTTTTATTAACAGAAGGTCTGTGTCTTCCCCAATGGCTCACTGGTAAAAAGTCTGCCTGCGGTGCAGGAGACGCGAGTTCAATGCCTGGGTCAGGAAGATCCCCTGGAGGAGGAAAGGGCAACCCACTCTGGTATGTTTGCCTGGAAAATCCCATGGACAGAGGAGCCTGGTGGGCCATACTCCAGTATGCTTACCTGGAAAATCGCAAGGACAGAGGAGCCTGGTGGGCCATAGATAATGGGGTCGCAAAGACTTGAACATGACTGAGAATGCACGCTAGCAATAGACTATAGCTGAGTTGTGACTTATACATTGTATCAAGAAAGTATAGTTGTTTAGGATATATCTAATAATTTTATATGTGTTATGTTTTTTCTTTTTTACTCTTAATACATAAAATTAGGATATATTTTATTCTTACATAATTTAACAACTCTTATGTGGCATTGGTAGTAAAGAACCTGGCTACCAGTGCAGGCTATGTAAGAGATGTGGGTTTGATCTCTAGGTCAGGAAGATCCCCTGGAGGAGGACATGGCTACACACTCTAGTATTTTTGCCTGGAGAATCCCATGGACAGAGAAACCTCTCAGGCTACAGTCCATGGGGTCAGAAAGAGTCGGACGCAACTGTAGTGACTTAGCACACACACATGCATGTGGCTTTTTTTTTTTTTGTGACTTGTGTATCAGAGCTCCAGTAACCTGGAGTTTTATGAACCATTTTAAAAATGGATGTTTTATCCTCATGACAAATATTTTAATATGTATTTCCATTTTTGGTAAGAACTGACTTTATTCATAGGCTGTTATTTTTATTGCATGAAATCAGTAGATTTCTGAAGAGGTGATGTAAATTTCATGCAGTGTTCAGTTTTACTTTTTCTTGTCTTCTTTTTTCTCTCTGGTAGCCAGGTGGGAAATCAAAAATCTCATCTCATGAGATCAGATTCCATTTAAAAAAAAAAAAAAAGAGTAAGCTCATATCTGCTTGAGATTCCCACAGTTTCACTATAATAGGAATTGGATTACAAATGTCTGCAACAAAAAGAAAAAGATAGCCTTGTTTGCTTCACGGGTTCAAATACTTAAAAATAAAACCCAGGAACAAGGTGTAGAGACTTCTCTGTAGTTCTAAGGAGTGAAGGCACATGTAAGTTACTGTCTATAAGAATAGCAATAAAACCATTTTTTAAAGAATAGCATTTCATTCAGTTTCAAAGAAATTCTGTCATTGTATTTTTCCTTGTTGTAGCTAACTTATTTTGATTCAGATGGAAAGATGTCTTGGCTAGGAATAGTAAATATTTATCAGATATAGTTTATTTCCACAGAATAACTGTGGGCTGACATAGTCCATTGCTTACAGAACTATAATTTTTGGTTAGTGTTAGAGACTGTTGTAGAGATGATTAAAAATAATCACTTCAAAAAAAGGAATAAGACAGAAACTTAATATTTTAATGTACTACATATATACAAACTGAAAGTTATATACAAACTGAACTTATGGAATATACCGAAAATTCACTGAACATGTTTATATTTAACAATTATTATACAAATATTTATTGAAAACCTACTATAGAGTAGATATGTTATGATTGGCAAATGGAATAATCCTACTGTTACATAAATTTTGTTTAAATTATTATATGTCTGAGTTTAATAGAGATTATATTTAAATAACTTAAACATATTGTAATCATGTTTTTGAGAACAAATTTTCCTAATCAAAGATCATGAAATTAGATGCAATAATCTCAATATATACATATTAAAGCTTAGGAGTATATTTATTTAAATAGACATTGTTTCAATCAGATTCTTCGATTAAATAAACAGTCTCCATTTCTTTCACTTGGATCACAGTTCTTACCTTCTGGCTAAGAGGGTGCCATCAAATAGCTGGTGATATATTATAGGATAGCATTGTCTCACACAAAGTATTTCAATTGACATAGCTACTCAGTCTTCAAAAAAAATTCCAGTATTCCATAAGGCCAGTTGTTCTGGGGGCACAAGATTAGTGAATCCTGTGTCCACCAACTGCCTTATTTATTTCATTGTAAATTGAGTTTTTGTTAGAAGTAGTATTGTTTGATTTAACCTGATGATGGCCAGACATTCAGTAAGTTGACAGATGGCATTCTTGGCAAAGCACGGCAAGCAGACAAGTTATATCCAGATCTAGAATAAGTAAGGAAAAATCCGCTGTGGAAAAGGGGTCCAAAATAATCAACTTGCTGCCAAGTGGCTCTCTGCCTTCTCAGGATATGGGAAGCCATAAGGGGCTAAGAAATGGCTGCTGATGCTGCAAAAGTAGGTGCTCAGTAGTGATGACAGTCAAGTCAGTATTGGGGAGGGGAATTGTCCATATGTTGATGCTCTTCAAAGTCTCCTTATGCCACCATGGCTGCTTTTTAAATGCGACTCTTGACTCTACTGGGACTGGGGAGAAAAGAATGATTAGCATCTACATGTTAGAACAACTTGTCCCCTGAATTATTGAGACCTCCTCCTCACTGTTGCTGGACATTTGTATAGGACAAAAATACTCTCAAATTCTCAGTTAAATCTGAGAGGTTTATCCAAATCTCTTTGTCCCAGACCATTTGGTCAAACCACTGTTTAGTGTACTTGTTCTTAAGCACTCTCTCCTCCTAGAACAAGTGGACAACAATATATACCCTGGTAGTTTTGCCCACTAGGAGGGTTATCATACTCTATGTCTACAAGGGCCACCTCAAGTGGGGCTATAAAGCCACATAGTTTATTTTAAGCTAATGCCATCATATTGAGCAGAGCTCTCTGTGAATCAAAAAATGTTTCCTCTGTGATCAAATAGTCACAGCCTCCGCCTGCTGCCTTTTCCATGTGGACATAGGAGTGGCTTGAAGAAGTGATGACAGAGTAGGAATGGGCACCCTGGCCAAGCAAACTTCTCATGAGCTTAGGAACTGCAGTTGCTGATGGAACATTGAGTATGCCTGACTTAATTACCTGAATGTTCAGTGTGTACTGGGCAGCTCAGGGTGAAACATGCCCTGATGTGTTATGGCTAGGTGTTCAGTCTCTACTGGAGATCAACATAAAGCTAAGAGACAAGTCTATAGTCAGAGAGCATAATTTCTCCTTAACACCTGAGCTGTAGATTTCTTAGAGGGACTTAATTTCCACAAAGCCATCTGAGCTGTCTTAGATACTCTAAGCACCATGGTCATAGGGGCTAAGAGAAAGATCTGCTTGAACTATAGTCTGGGCTAACAGGAGAACCACCCTCATAAAACAGGCTTCATGAGGATGTTTTCCTTAAAATTTAGTACCAGACAAGTGTCATCTTTCTTGCAGGAGTTAGAATTGCAAGGTGTGGCAACTTTAACTGCCCTCAGGCTACTATAGGAGAAGGCAATGGTACCCCACGCCAGTACTCTTGCCTGGAAAATCCCATGGATGGAGGAGCCTGGTAGGCTGCAGTCTGTGGGGTCGCTAAGAGTCGGACATGACTGGGCAACTTCACTTTCACTTTTCCCTTTCATGCACTGGAGAAGGAAATGGCAACCCACTCCAGTGTTCTTGCCTGGAAAATCCCAGGGACGGCGGAGCCTGGTGGGCTGCCATCTATGGGGTCTCACAGAGGTGGACATGACTGAAGCGACTTAGCAGCAGTAGCAGCTACTATATTATGAAAATTCATGGGGGTAGCAAATTTCTGAAATTTTCTGAGATTGTTCTCACAGCTACTAGTACCCACCTATTACCATGGCATGTAAAATACTGACCTCTTTCTGTGTATCAGGACCTTGATCTATGATGACATCAGTACAGTAAGTCCCCTACATATGAATGAGATCCATTCCGAGAGCACATTCTAACTCCAGTTTGTAAGTCCAACAAAGTTAGCCTAGGTACCCAACTAACTCAGTTGTCTGTATAGTACTGTACTTAATAGATTTATAATGCATTTTGCACAAATACATAACAAGCAAGTAAAAATAAAGAAAAAAATTTAAACTTACAGTATACTAACTTGAAAAGTACAGTACAACAGCTGGTTTACAGGGGCTGGCATTGAGTGAATAGGAAAAAAGATTTGCTGTTCAGTGGACAGCATGACATTCTGTGAGATGGTGAAATCAAAGTCTTCTCCATTAAATTACTGTAACATTAGCCCGGTTACAAGACACTGAAGGTATACTGTTTCTCTACCTTAGAGAAACAGAGTTCTTCTCATATTCTCTACTGACTGGGATAGCAAAAATAAATGTCAGATCAGTATTTATGAACCAGCAGGCAAGCAGAAGCAGGGTTTATTTGCTCTCCAAATGAAACCAAATTTTTGGGAACTGCTACAATGGGAGAAATTGCCTGATTAAATATGTATGATTTTTGCCATTTATAAGGTTCATTCATTTGGGAGCCAGTGTGGAGATGTTTTCTAGTTACCAAGTATATATCTGTTCCAACTATATACACTGGAACCAGATAAAGAATGTAAAAATGAGGTGAAAGATTATGTATTTCTAGAATGGCTGAAATGATTTTTCTGATTCTGCAGGTTCTTCCAGAACCTTTTTACTCCCCTATCGAGAGGTAAAGTCAGTACTTCTGCCCCTTGAATATAGTGAAATGTTTGTGACTGCTTTGACTAATAGAGGGCTTCCTTGGTAGCTCAGCTGGTAAAGAATCTGCCTGCACTGCGGAAAACCTGGATTTGATCCCTGGGTTGGGATAGGCTACCCACTCCAGTATTCTGGAGTATTCAGTATTCAGTATTCTCCAGTATTCTGGCCTGGAGAACTCCATGGACTACAGTCCATGGGGTCGCAAAAAGTCAGACAGGACCGAGAGACTTTTGCTTCACTTCACTTAACTAATAGACTATGGGGAAAATGATACTGCCTATTTCCCAGGCTATGTTAGAAATGGAGATGAAACTTCCTCCTGGCTTGCTCTCTTTTTTGAGATGCTTATGGTGATTGGAACACAACCACCATGAGTGAGGAAGTCCAGGCTATATCCAGTGGCTACTTGTTTGTGCTCTGACGGACAGCACCAGCTAAGACTTAAAAGTACTCTAGCCAACAGCCAAGGTCAACTACCAGATGTGAGCGAATGAGTCTACAGACGACTCTACCTCCAAGTTGACGCTAAATAGAGCAGAGATGAGCCTTCACTGCCAAATCTAAGTAGCAAATTTATGAGCACAATGTAATCATTGTTGTAAGCCACTGAAGAGATTAGTTCTGTCAGTTCAGGTGGTCTCTGATTACAATTCTGTTTTTTTCTAGAAATACCATTCTTAGCAGTAGAAGATAATATCCTGTCACTTTCAGGGACTGTGAGATTAAAGCTAGTATCTAATCATTTTTGAAATATCTTGTGATATTCCTCTCCTCTGTGCATACTTAGCTTTGTGGCTAGCTGTGGGAACTCTGGGGCAAGCCATAAAGGAAGATTTACAATGGACACTTTTGAGGTCCTTATAATATACTGAAGTTATACACACTTTCTCCTTATGAAAAACATGCCAGGTGTGTGAACCGATTCAAGTGAACTGTCCAACTACTTAGGTCCTAAGAAACCAGTGCTCAGACATCCATCATGAAAGATCCCTGTGGGCCAGATCATCCTGATCACCTTGCTAATGCAGCTGTTTAACGTAACTGTTTATATCCCCTCTTCTGTTTCTAAGCCATTGCTTTTTGCCACCCAAGGGGTTCAGCATCATCTTTGAAATAAAGAGCCCATTTCAAAAGTACCACATCCACACATATTTCTGGCCAACAGAGAACAGCTATCTTCGTGCTTTTAAGATATATTGGTGCTCTGAGAGGCAATGCTACTCTCAGTGATTTTGTGAAGGGCTTTTCTAATGGACTCTCTTAAGGGACTTGCTTTGGAGTCCTTGGCAGTATCAGGGGAATGGATTTCAGGCTACCCATTAAAAACCACTTTGATTTTTGTAGCTTTTCAGGATGTTGGGTTCCTTAGTATGCATTACTAAGGAATGGGTTCCTTAGTCTGCATTATTAGTCTTAGTCTTCTTTGGTGCATTACACCTAGAATTTCTTACCCTCTAACTTTATTTACTACCACAAATTCAGGTCAGCCAGCTTGGCAGATGTTTAGACCAATTTTCAGCTGTTTATGTAGATGAAATCTCTTCAAAATTTACCTGTAATGAGAAATTAGATTATTTTCAAGTAATTTCTGTTCCTTCTTGGCGTAATATCTGAATCTATATTCATATATATGTGTATATATATATACTCGAGGATTCTACTAATATAAATGAGGAAATTTTACATTTTTTGATGGGATAAAGTTTCACCACCTGAAGTTGAATATGTAAGATGCTCCCCCCCCACCTCTACCTCAGTAGAGGAAACAGAATTTAACTCTTGTCTTGGGTCTGTGGATATGAGGACCCAGGAGAATGGCTGCCTTTCACAAGGCAAGGATCTAGTCTAGGGCATTGACAGGTGTTTATATAGGGAAGGACTGCCCAGCAAAGGGGAGAGAAACCTGCTTCCACTTGTGAAGGAGGCTTAGTTTGGGGCATTCAGAGTGCTCAGAGGCATTTGAATCCTCGTGTGTCTCTGTTTCAATTTTCAGGGTTCTACTCTTTCCCTATTAGTGGTCTGAATTTTACTACAGAGATCTGGCAAGGACATCCATTCTGATGCTGTCATTTGACAGAATTTAATTATTTGCTTATCTCAGCCCTGTGACTGAATAGTGTACACTTAGTGATAAAGTGTAGTCACACTACTAGATGTGATCACACTTCTAAGAGACTAGATTTCTCTTAGTCTAGTCATAGAAAATTCCTGCTTCTCTCACTGTACTTTGATCTGTGAATTTGGGATTTTGAGTATATGATACCCTTTTTGGCAATTCTTGAGTCTAATTGGGAGACAGTTGACTCTATAGGGTTTGTATTCTTTAGGTCCTTCACACTGTTCTGTGGCAGTGGCTTCTCTGCTCTGCAGCTAGCCTGCAATTAGCTCTTTATTCCCGGAAACCATAGGTGATAATCTAATTAAATGCTCAATCACTGTGTTTCATGAGCTGGACCTTTACTACCTCCAAATTCAACCTGCCCATATAACCAATCTCAGATTTCTGTTTTCTTAAGTACATGGTTTCTTCAGCCATGCCTGCAACTAATGCCATATCTGTCAGCATTTTGGTTGGAAATAAAGAAAGCTGCTTAGCTTGTTTAAACAGAAAAGGAATTTGTTAAAATACATTAGGTAGATTATATAATCTTTGAGAATGTTATAGATGTAGGTTTTGAAGCTACACAGCCTGAGAAAATGTACAAACAGTGCCCTGAGTTCTGCCTCAGCAAATAGACCACTGCTGTGGCCATTGGGAGACAGAGCTGCAGATTGCATTGTGGACATTAGGCATGAACAGCAGAAACCTGTTCATGCTGCTTCCTAAAGCCTGAATTTTCTCTCACTATTCTGAGCAGAAGACAGATTCCTCATCATGGCTATATCCTCATGTGGCTCATTTCCAAACTGAAGTTTCTGGTGGCTGTTCCTGATTGTCCTATCTATAAAGGTGGCAGGGAAATGAGTTCTGGCTTCTAACTTTGAGAGTGAGAGGAAGGGGTTAATTATCTAAGACTGATTTCCTGGGGGCTGGCACCCCAGAAAGGGAGTTGACCTCATTCCTGGCAAATGATTTAGGAACTGAACATTGTTCCTCAAAACTGGCAACAGCCCATTGCTTGAGGTAATCATCTTAGGGAGAGTGCTGAGGTAGTGAGTCAGGTCTGCAAGCCTGGATAATTCTGTGGGCCCTAGGCTTGATCTTGATTACGCCAGGGGATGGGTTGATGCCCCTGCTGGTGCAAGCTTATATGCCTATGGTCCAAGTAACAAGAACCTTCTTTGAAAGTTTGGTTTGTCCTTACTAAATCCTAGTAATATAAAGAACAATTGAAAACAGATTTCCTACTGTCTTTGTGAGTCTTACAAAAAATGCTGTCCTAGAAGGTGTAATGTCTTTGATTTCTGATCGTTTGCCTCTGGTTTCTGTACAGGTTGACAAGGTTCATTACTGCTATAGAGAGATGTTGAGCAGCCCCAGGCTTAATAATTTTCCACTGCAGATAAATAAACCAATCTATAATTCAACTTTCTTTATATTGAGACAAATGCTAATTTTAATTATAAATAGTTTTCTAGGGTTACAAAATTTTTATAAGTGGCTATTAAGTTGAGATTCTTGATACCTTGCAACCTTTACTTCAAAATTTAAAAGATAAAAGGACAGAGGAAAAAAATACACTAAAGATAGAAAAAAATAAAGGTTCTCTGGTTCACATTCAGTGTTGTTCAGCCTCGTTTTTGCAGGACATGGATCAATCTGTCATCAATCATTGTACAGAAATTTGTTATAAGAACCTTGACTATGGATGCTCAGCCTGAGAGAGACAGGGGCGATGTTGCACTGTCCCCTTTACAAAATGGGATGACCCTGGCTATAACACTATAGTCTCTGTTATTTTAACACTCCATGTGTGTGTCTGTTCGTATTTAGACGTATTTGCCAGTCCAATTTGGTGTTTAAGCTTTTGTGATTTGCTGAGGTGGAAACAAAGAAGAAATAGAGACAGAAGCAGAAATGTTTGTGAGTGGTTCAAATGATGGATTTCTCAGTGAAGCAATTTGAATTGGCGATGATGGGTTGTATGTTAGTGTTCAAATGTCCTCAATATTACCAGCTTGTGACTTAACACTTTTAATTACTTAACACTTAGATATAGTTCATATTCATATGACTGTAGTCTGAATGTTGATTGCCTAAAATCTGGGCTTGTATTTTATTCACATTCCCAAATACTTATGGGGATTTCTGGAGTAAATACTACATTTGATACTTACTAATAACATTCTTATGCTTTTAAAAATACTTTTATTGAGATTGAATTTAATCCTAAAAATACATGTAGCCTATTATTATATATAAAATTTTTTAAATAGCATTATATTATGCACATAATTTTAGGCTTTTATGGTCAGCATTATTTTTAAAATGTGTTTATAATTTTATATATAAAATTCATTTTTTACAGATTTGTAGTATTTCATGGGATACTACATGTTTGGGATGTACAGATGTATATCCATTCTTCAGTTGATGTAAATTTAGATTGTTTCTGACTTTTACTGTAAAAACAAAACAAAACTGCTCTTAAAAATGTGTGTCTTAGGCAAGTTTCTTGAATATATAGTTAAGAATGGAATTGCTGGGTCTTCAGCGTAGCAATTGTCATTTTTTTTCTAAGATGTTTGCACCAAAGTATGCTCATACCAGGGTATGAGATTACCTCTCATCTCCTGTTTCACATTTTTCAAGATTAGATTTAAAATTTTTTGCTCACCTGACTACCACTGAAGCTCAGCATTTTCCATATGTCTATTTGGTAATTTGAATTTCTTTTATAAATTGCTTTGCATAAAAACTTTTTGTTGGGCTGTTGTCTTTGTGTTATGATTTGCATAAATTCTTTATCGTCTATATTTTAATTTTGTTTCTGCTTATATGACTTAGAGCTATCTTTTCATAGTCTGTAGTATGTCTTTGCACTATTTAAAAAATAGTAATGTCTAGTTTTAGAATTTTTACTGGATGGATTGCTTAAGAAATCCACTTGCAAGACTTCTGGTTTAATGGTAAGGGTCTAAAGTCAGCTTTTACTCATTCTCCTGAAAAACATGCAGAATATTGAGAAATAAATGATTTCTCTACTTCATTCAGTGAAACTAAAACAAAACTGAAACACAGACCAAAATATAGATCAAAATGGAACCAAATAATGGTGACTATCAAGCAGGAGGTGCAAGAAGAGGAAGAGAGCATATACTTGTGGTTACAAGCAGAAGATGCAAAGAAAATATTTCAAAATGAGGAGATTATCACAAAATGGAATATCTAAAGCTCTCTTTGTAGTGGTGAGAATTGTATGCAGAGATTAGGTTGAGGGTTTCTCTGTGACTAATTGTGACTGAAAAAGGAACAACAAAGACTGACTATAGTTTTAGGACAGAGATTGTCAATGGGGATGGATAGAGAAGGTACACTGTAGTCTGGGAAGAGTTAAAGACTGAAAGAACATGCACAAAACTGGGTCATAATGGAAATTCCAATCAAAATGAAAGTGGGATCTGCCCTTTACCATTAATCATATGCAGATAGCTTGAGAGGAAAAACTTGCCTCCTAAAACGGTGAGTTAAAAAAAAAAGGTTTGTCACAGGATATAGTCAAAGATATAAGAAAAATGAGTAAAGAAACAGTAGCAACATTTGATGAATGACAAGTATCACTCCACAGAGTGATACTACACTACCAAGCTAATGGAAATTTTGGCCAAACACTTCTTAATTAAACAATTGCATATATGAAATAGCTGAGTCTATGAAATGAGAGATTTAAGTACATATGAAAGAAAGTGATGATGAGACAAAAGAAAGGATAAAATTTTAGTTGGCACAAATCAAGTGAAAGGAAAGAAATAAAATAATTACAGAAATAGAAAAATTGAAAGCAGTATGTTTGGAAGAGAACATAGAGGATAGGAATAAAAGGGTAAGAACAATAGAAAACTAGGATAGAATTGAGATAGAAAATGATGGATATTGAAGGTAAGAAAGGGAATTGGAAACACATGTTCCTCAAAGAAGAGAAATAAGGCAAAACAACTGTTTACTAAAACTTTCTAGAAATAAATGATGATCTTAACTTACAACTTAGAAGGACATGCTATGTCTCAGGAAAAACTGATAAAAACGATATTACAATAACAATTTAATAAACAGCTGAGCACATAACTTTTATATAAAATTTATTTTTATATAGGCAAATAATTATTTAAAAAACAAATTGAAAAAAAGACTGATTTAATGTCAACAAAAACAAAAATAAAATAGTTAGGAATATATTTAATAAGTGTGTAGGATCTAGATGAAGACAATTTTTAAATTCTCTGGGAGGAGCCATAATGACAAAATTAACATAAAATAGGAACATCCAAAATCATAAGGACTAGTTCTCCAGAGGTATTCTATATACTTTATGCAATCTATAGTTAAAGAAAATGAAGACAACAAAACTGTAACCAGCTAATGATAATGTTAGTGTAAAAATATTCAAGATTTATAAGAAAGTACTAGAGATGAATAATGAGAGGGAAATAGGTCTGCTAGATGTTTATATAAAATTGGCATATGAGTAGAGACAGATCAATGAAATCAAATTAAATATATCAGAAGTAGAATCAAATACATACCACTATTTATTTCATAATTAAAGTAACATTTCAAAACACCAGGGATAAAAGAGTGATGTCAGTACAAGTTTGGGAACAATTTATAGTCATCTGAAAAAAGTGCAAGTTGGATTCATACCTTATTACAAATTAAATCAATATGAATCAAAGATCAATGGTTAAAAATTTTTTTGGTTAACTTGACCAAGCTATGGGAATGTTAAGGAGTAATAGATGAAGAAAATGTTTCTAAGTACCTCATTAAACTCAGAAAATACAAAAGTGATAAATTAGACTACATAAAACATAAAAATTCAGCATAAGGAAGCCCCCATAAATCAAAACCAAAGAATAAACAGGAAAAATACTTGAAATTCATTTAGCAAAATGCTGAGTGTGCCAACTTTCTCAATAAATACGCATCCCTGTGCATTGATAAGAAAATGACACCATAGCAAAATGAAGAATAAACACAGAATTCCTAAAAAAGAAAATATGAAATGTTCTTAAATTAAAAAAATGCTCAACCTAATTAATAAGAGAAGCCATTGACATACAGCAAAGTGTTTAATAGTATTCAGTTGGTGAGAATGTGAGAAAACAAACTCATATGATGCTTAAAGAAGTGTGAATTCCATCCCTACAGACTCTGTCTAAAGGGATAGTTAAAATATTTATCAAAACTATCATAATTATATATCTATATTCACCTGCATACAAAAAGATTGGCAACAGACTGAATCCCGTCAGTAGTGGAGTGGTTAAATACATGTAAACATAGCTATGTAATAAAGTAGTGTGTAAGAACTTTTTCATCTTTGAGGTAGAATTGACAAATAAAATGTTAAGATTTAGAATGTACATCACATTGATTTTATATGCATATACATTGTGAAAGGATTCCTCCAACTAATTAGCACAGCCCTCTTTCTTATAAATTTGTTGAGAATATTTAAGTTCTACTCTTAGCCAATTTCAATTATATAGTGTTATCAGTGTTATCAACTTAGTCACCATGCTTTCCATTATATCGTCAAATTTATTCATTTTACAGCTGAAAGTTTGTACCATTTTACCAACCTCAACTTATTTCCCAACTCCCAGCCTCTGACAACCACTTTCCTATTTTGCTTATGAGTTTGACTGTTTTTTAAGGTTCCACATATAAGTGATACCATGCAATATTAGACTTTCTCTGACTTATTTCACTTAACAGAACACCCTCAAGTATCTCCATGTTGTTGAAAAAGGCAGAGTTTCCTTCTTTCTCATGACTGAATAAGATTTCATTGTATATATATTCTATATCTTTATTCACTGACGGACACTTAGGTTGTTTTTCGTATCTTCACTGCCATTTTGAGTACTGTGTAGCTTTTAAAAACTGAGGAATAGATACAAAATAAGTAAAGTAATTCCTCATTTTTTAAAAAGGCTATCTATAATTTAAAATAGCAGCAATAATCTAACACAAAATAAGTAAGTCTTAAAGAAGAAAATAGCAAAGATACTGATATTAAACTTTTACCCAGTTTGGTAATCACCTACCTACCACATCCCACACCCAGCCTCTGTCAACCACAAATCTGTTCAGTGTATTTATGAGTCAATGAATTTTTTTTTCTTAATTTCACATGTATTTGTCTTCTAGCTTCTTTCACTTAAGCATAATGCCCTCAAAGTCCATCCATGATGTTGCAAATGGCATGATTTCCTTCTTTTTTATGGTAGAATAATATTCTGCTCTATGTATGTATGTACACCATATTTTCCCTATATATTCACCCATCAATGGATGTTTATTTCCATGTTGTGGCTATTGTAAATAATGCTGCACTGAGCTTGAGGTGCTTAAATCTTTTTCAAATTAGTGTTTTCATTTTCTTTGGATAAATACTGAGAAGTGGAATTTCTCAATCATATGATATTTCTGATTTTAATTTTGTGAGGAACTTTCATACTCTTTTTCCATAGTAGATGCATCAATTCACATCCCCACCAACAATGCGCAAGGTTTCCCTTTTCACCACATCTTTGCCAAGGTTTGTTGTTTGCTGTCTTTTTGATAACAACCATTTTGACAGGTGGGAGGTGGCATCTCATTGTCATTTTGATTTGCATTTCTCTCATTAGTGTTGTTGAACAACCTTCTCATGTACCTGTGTTTTCTCAGAAAACATTTTAATGATAACTTCTCAGCTTCCATCTTCTAGGACAAGGCAAGTCATAAAAATCTGAGTCCTCAAACTTCAACTGTGGTTACTAATTCTCTTTGGGGTCTCTCTCTCTTCTCTCCCTTTCCCTCTGTCCTTTCTTCCATTTTCTTTTTTTTACTCTTTTTTCCTTTCTATTCTTCTTTTGTCCTTTCCCCCTCCACCTTCATTATTTCCTTTTCACTTGGAGCACCAACATAGAAACTGACCCCCCCCAACATAGAAACTTCTTTCTCATCCTTTGCTTGATGATAAATTTATTCTTCCCTAACCTTTCACTGAGTACATAGCCCTTTGCTTTCCTCACGTAAAGTAAGCATTTTGATTTCCCACTTCCTTCTTTCCAAAGGCCATAGATTTGGTCATCTTCTTTCTCTGCAGTAGTTACACCCAAACCTTTCAATACTGTTTGAGGTCTAACATCACTCTCATCTACAGCTTCTACTTAAATTTGGTGACTCTGGGACTTTCCTTTCTCTTTTTGAGCTTCGCTTTTCAAAGCATATTTATTACACCTTAGCCAGTGTTTCCAGGTTTTTGATAGAGCGAGGTCGTAGGCTACCTAGTTTGCCATACAGTGAAAAATAGTTGTCAACATGGTATCTTTGTAGTGAGCTAATGATGTTAGCTTTTTAGAGCTAACACTCTAAAACTTTTGGCGTTGTCTTTTTAAAATAGTTGTACTGCTGCTGCTGCTAAGTCGCTTCAGTCGTGTCCGACTCTGTGCGACCCCATAGACGGCAGCCATCAGGCTCCGCCGTCCCTGGGATTCTCCTGGCAAGAATACTGGAGTGGGTTGCCATTTCCTTCTCCAGTGCATGAAAGGGAAAAGTGAAAGTGAAGTCGCTCAGTCGTGTCCGACTCTTCTCGACCCCATGGACTGCAGCCTACCAGGCTCCTCCATCCATGGGATTTTCCAGGCAAGAGTACTGGCGTGGGGTACCATTGACTTCTCCGATAGTTGTACTAACTTACCCTTAATGTATTTTATTCAGCTCTATTTTAACTTCATATTCCTTGGTATTGTGTTTATTTACTCACATTGTTTTGATCTCATATTTAAAGAATCTTGATTTTTAGTTATTTTTTTTAGTCTTTTAATAATTTGATAAAACCATATAAAATTCAAGCTATACAAATATCGTGATTCTTCTCTGGAAGTGTTGCTACACTGTATTAAACTTTAAGTTCAAGTTGCTGCCTTTTTCTCTTCTTGGAACTATTCATATTCATAACTTTGCTTTATGCCAAAGTATAAGTTTTAATAAGAGAATCTTAATCTGAATTAGCCTAATGTTATTAATGTACTCAACTAGAGAGATTTACATAGGGTCAGTTAAAAAGAATAAAACTGTTATATCATGGCAGATAATTTGTAGCTTTTGATAGCACTGGAAAATAATATTAAATCAGTTCCTTAAATATTTCTAAATTTATAACTGTGTTGTATAGTAAAGCTATTTGAATAAGGAAAAATTACTTTTAATATAAATTCAATGTGTAACAATAGCAAACTTATATTACACACTTACACGAACTGTATGTGGGCATTGTTTGAAATATTTTATGTACATTCACTTATTTAGCACACATAACAGCTGCCCCATGAAGCAGATATTATTAATCTTCCAAATTTACAGTTGTGAACACTAAGAATGAAGTAAAGTAGCTTGGTCAAGGTCACCTCACTGGTTAAAGTAGAACTGAGAGACTTATGCTGTCTGTATTCACCGCCTAGCACCTTAACCACATTACATTCTTTCCTTTTCTCCTGTTGCAAAACATATTATTTATGATTTATATAATTTAGACTTTACTGGATATAATGTATTGAATAGGTATAGCCAATTTGAATTCTCAGCCTATTTTTGGGGAAAACTTACATTTTTCCTATAGCAAGTTCATGTTCAAACTGTTATAAAATATCAACTTGCTTAATTCTTTAATGACATCCATATTTTCATTTTAATAAGAGCTTCATAAAACTGTTTCAAAATATGAATTTTAGCTTGGCTTATTTTTCTTGCTAAGTTTCTGCAAATTTCTTGGTTTATTTGGATTTTATAAATCCTGTTACTTAGAAAATGTAGATCTAAGAATATATTTTAGATTTATGGACTTAGTATTATAGACTTAGAATGAATAGTAGAGATTATCTTGTACAGCCATTTATTTTTAATTACTAGGTGAGGAAACTGAGGCCCAGAGAAATGGACTCTGTGCATAACAGAGCTGGAAACCACTGTCTTCTGGCTTTTAGCACAGTGGAGTCATCTTAAGCAGGTGTTACATTCTAAATTTGGTTAGTAAGGAAAAAAAAGAAAAAGCTATCTTTTAAAATCCCCATAGGAAGGAATGTACTATTGATTTCTGTTCTTTTAACATGGAAACACTTGGTTGTTTCTTTCAGGGAGTTCCAGTTTATTTAGTTGGCCAATGTTTTCCTTAGAATATGCTATCTATTCTTTTGTTAGAGTGGACTATAACAAAGGGCCTGAAAATCTCTGTGGCTTAATGCAGTTGGTTTGATTTTGCTTACATTATAGTCCAATGTTGGGTTGGTGGCTCTATACCAAGTGATCTCTCAGGTAACCTAGATTGCTTCCATCTTGAGGTCATATCATCTCATCATTTTGTGACTTCTAGGTCACTCTGGCATCATTTTGGCATAATGAGAAGAAAGAGCACAGATCATTAATGAGCTGTTGGGGAGTTGGGCCCAGAGTTGGCCTTTATCCCTTCCACTCATGTTGCATTGTCCAGAGATCAGGTGCATGGTTCTGCTTGCATGGAGTAGGATTTAGGTACTGTGGTCTTATCATCTTTCCAGGAAGATATTTAAATGCTTTGGTAAATTTGTAATGTTATTTAAGCTAATGCTTACATTTACAGACCATACTGTACAAAAACTAATTGTATTTTGTGCTTAGATCCTGAATTGTGTCTGACTCTTGTGACCTCATGGACTATATCCCACCAGTCCTCCTTCCATCAGATTTCCCACGCAAGAATACTGGAATGGGTTGCAATTTCCTTCTCCAGGGGATCTTCCAGACCCAGGGATTGAACCCATGTCTTCTGTTTGGCAGGCGAATTCTTTACTACGAGGGTTACTTGGGATATGCAGTGCTTCACGAATTTGCCTGTCATCCTTGTACAGGGGCCATGCTAATCTCTGTATCACTCCAGTTTTATAATATGTCCTTTTAGCACTTGAATAATCCTCTGCACTGTGAGATGCTCAGGCTCTTAAAGGTATGCAGAGATGACAGTCATTTTTTCCATCTTACACTCACTACAAGGGGAATATTTATTATTACTCTTTGGATTCTTTCTGTTATACCGAAAAAATTCAGTAACTATTAAGGGAAGCATTGGCAACAAAAAGATCTTTTAATGGTATAAATCTGGTTTTTAAGAGGTTAACAAAGATAGAAATATAGATCAATGGAACAAAATAGAAAGCCCAGAGATAAACCCACACACATATGGACACCTTATCTTCGACAGCAGACGAATGGATAAGGAAGCTGTGGTACATATACACAATGGAATATTACTCAGCCATTAAAAAAAATACATTTGAATCGGTTCTACTGAGATGGATGAAACTGGAGCCCATTATACAGAGTGAAGTAAGCCAGAAAGAAAAACAACAATACAGTATACTAATGCATATATATGGAATTTGAAAGATGGTAACGATAACCCTATATGCGAGACAGAATAAGAGACACAGATGCATAGAACAATTTTATGGACTCTGAGGGAGAAGGTGAGGGTGGGACGTTCTGGGAGAACAGCATTGAAACATGTATATTATCATATGTGAAACAGAACACCATTCCATGCTCGATGCATGAGACAAGGGCTCAGGGCCGGGGCAATGGGATGACCCAGAGGGATGGGATGGGGAGGGAGGTGGGTGGGGGGTCCAGGAAGGGGAACACATGTAAACCCATGGCTGATTCATGTCAATGTATGGCAAAAACTATTACAATATTGTAAAGTAATTAGCCCCCAACTAAAATAAATAAATTTATAAAAAAAAAAAAAGGTTAACAGAACACAGTAGCAGAAGAGACACAAAATAAGCTAAAATACAATGTGATATGCCAAGGGAGTAGTGTTTTCTAAAGAGACTGATTAATGATTAGACCTAGTGGCATTGCTTGCTTATTCATTCATGCTTTTACGTGTGAAATTCTCTCTCACTGAAAGGAAGATATTTATAAATTTAATTCATAATTACCCAGTGCTATTAGAAGTTAGAAGGAAAAAATTAAATAGGACATAATCCATGCAGAATCAATATAGAAAGAAAACCCTTATGGGGTGAAAGTAAAATCATTTGATGATAATTGTACCTTCCAAAAGTACAACTTTAATGATGAAATTGAAATGGATTAGACATAGAGAACTTTTAAAAGCAGAGATGATTAAAAACAGAGATTAGTAGCTATTACATGTTTCTCCCCAACCCCAACTGGCCATAGAGAACTGAGGGTAGATCTACATACTTTAAATCTTGGTGCTTTGATCATGTCTAAAAAGATTCTGAGTCGAATTTTAAACTTAGGTCTAATGTAATAATTTAAGCGTTCCTTTAGCAATCTTATGTTACTATGTGCGAAGTGTAGCTGAAGTTAGATTTTAATTAGCCAGGTAAAATAAATTACTACATTTCTGTACATATATATTTTGGATTTTACTTCTCTTTATACTTACAACTATTGTTACTTTTATTGTATAAATGAAAAGGCTATGGTTCAGAGTTCACATGATTCATGGTTAGTCACAGAATCAAAAAGGAGAAAACTGGGATCAGATATTACACCTCTTAATTGTTAATCTAGTTCTCAATCTTCTATCTACAAGTCTAAAATATGAGGAATTTCTATGCTTTATTGCTGACTGCTCTCATTGGACTGGAGAAGTCAATGGCAACCCACTCCAGTACTCTTGCCTGGAAAATCCCATGGACAGAGGAGCCTGATAGGCTGCAGTCTATGGGGTCGCTGAGTCGGACACAACTGAGTGATTTCACTTTCATTTTTCACTTTCATGCATTGGAGAAGAAAATGGCAACCCACTCCGGTGTTCTTGCCTGGAGAATTCCAGGGACGGGAGAGCCTGGTGGGCTGCTGTCTATGGGGTCGCACAGAGTTGGACACGACTGAAGTGACTTAGAAGCAGCAGCTCTCATTGGACAGTGAATTTATATGAGGGTACCTTTCTTATCATGACTATGCATTGTAATGATGGACTCAGCTTCATATCAGATGGACCTTATCCAATAATATTAATAATATATTACATGAGTCATATAATGAATACCACTGTATATTATATATGAAAGTTGTTAAGAGTAAATCCTAAGAATTCTCATCACAAGTAAAAACTATTTTAAAAAATTTCTATCTATGTGAGGTAATGGATAGTCACCCAACTTACTGTGGTAATCATTTCACAATGTATGTAAGTCAAATCATTAAGCTGTACACTTTAAACTTAAACAATCAGCCTTGTTTCAAAAGCTGAACAAACCAAAGAAGAGCTTAAAAACAATCATATAATAACATAATAATTTTTTTTTTTGCTCAACTAATTGGCCTAATATGCTTTAAAAGAAGTACTCTCATTTTAATTTTACAGCAATATATCAGATATTAGATCATTTGATATTAGATTCACATAGTTCAGTACAGCATCTGAAACACACCAGAAAACAGTAAAACCACAGGGCAAATTATTTGTGATGGGACTCTCCTACATAATAGGGATAATAATAAACTATAACCTGTATAAAAATGTTTTCTTAAAACCAACTAATGGTATTACCTAGCCTTAAATGTCGTGCAATATATGTCTAGATACTCCCTACCATAGTAAATAATTTATTTGCTTTCACTAAAATTTGTTTGAGGTTGATTTCCAAATAAGTGAGAAAATAAAAAAACATCTACAGTTCATTAAAAGGAATGAGCTTCAAAAACATGCTGCATTGAATAGGGATTGACCCAAAAGAGGCATGGAAAGGAAATTAGTCTTTTCAAGAAATTGAATGAACAAAGCAATTCATTAGAAAAACTGCAGTCATGAAAAAGGTATTTTTGAATGTATTCTTTTCTTGGTTGCTCAATTGTTGTGTATTAAAGTTGTTTTTTTTTTTTTTTAATGGACTGATTACTGACAATGACCATGTCTGCCATTTAAAAATCAGATCAGATGTTTTACTGTTATATGCAAATCCCGTACTGGGTGATCTAATATCTGATCTGCTGCTGTAAAAATTAAGATGAGAGAGTACCTCTTTTAAAGCATGCCAAGCAAATCAGTTGAGCCAAAGAAGATGATCATATTTTCTGAAACCAAGCCAAACATTTCTTGGACATATTTGTAGATGAGCTGTGCTTCTGTTTTCATTTAAGCTGAATGGTCATCCATGTGTGAGGAAATAAATTTGAAAGTTAACTGAATGTTCTGGCTCATCTTTCGAAGTATCTCCTGCATCATCTGGACTTTTAAATTTATTCCATCACACATGGATGGCTGGACTCTCCAAATAAAGTTGGCAAGAGGCAATTCTTTTATGTTTGTGTTAATCTCAACTCACTGAGAAGGCCACTGCTTTTGCCAGAATGTTATTGCACCACATACTTTTGATTTCAGCAATTGCTTCTTCACTCTCAAGTTCTTGTCCAGATACTTTCTTCTTAACAGATAACGATTACTTGTTCTTAAAAAAGCAGAATAGGCAAGTGTATTATATTATACTAGTGTGAAAAGTAAAGTTTTGACATGTTCATAAACAAAATAACCTCAGAAATATTATATCTAAAGGATTGCATTTCTTTCTGCCCCATAACGTACACACACACGGAATACTAATATTGGGTGACTTAAATCTGAATTTCTTTTTTTTACCCTCTAAGCAGGATAATAATATGGACTATCAAATTAGTTCACACTAATTAGCAAGTTATGTTTGGAAAAATACCTATAGAATTAGCCCAATGTTCACTGTTAATCCTCTGATTTAAAAATATTGTGGTAAGAATGATTAACATGATATTTACTCTCAAAAATGTTGAAGTATATATACAGTACATTATTATTGACTGAAGGTACAGGGCTGTACAGTGCAACTCTAGGACTTACTCATCTTGCTTAACTGAAACTTTATGCCTGTTGATAGAAACTCTCTACTTCCCTTTACCCCCAGCCCCTGGCAACCCCCATTCCATATTTTGATTCTGTGAGTTTGACTGTTTTAGATACCTCACATAAATGAAATTATACAGTATTGGTCTTTCTGTGACTGGCTTATGTCACCTAGCATAATATCCTTCAGGCTCATCCAAAATGGGATATAAACATAAAATGGAATACTATTCTAAGACTGAATACCTACACATTGTATTTTAATTTGTATGGTGTGTCTTCTATTATAATTGAAAGACACACCAAAAGGATGTGGGCAGAGCATGTTATTTCCATCCCACATATTTAACTTCAGTGTATGTAGTGTTTTCACCTTGTAATTGTGTTGAGTGATGGAAATGCATTTAGTATTTGTGTTATTTTTAAACATGGAGAAAATGTACATTTCTTGTAATAAAATTTGAGTTTGGGTGTATCATAGAATTTTTCTCTAAAGTAAAAGCATTTAAAAAAATGCAGTCCAGTGTACAAAAAAGAAGTTCTTAATTTTACTAGGTAAAACCTGCATCTTAAAAAATATATAGTGGTTTTCAATTACTGAATGTTAGAAATGGATATATTGATGCAAAAACAGGATATAAAATACAGTGTATAAAAGTCAACTTTCTAGTGAGAAATAATACAGCATAAGTTGGCTGATATAATAGCTTGTCTAACTGACTTTATGTTAACTTTATTTTAAGAGAATCTTGATGCAACTTTTGAAGTGCATAAAATTATAATTACCCTTGACTGTTAAACAAAAAATCCAGTTTATCATTATAAATCTGTTTTCACAAATGAGTCAAGCCCTTCCTTTCAACATTTTGCCCTAAGAATTACCTTGATTCCATAGAAATTAGTGACTGTGCTCAAAACAGTTTGCTCCTAGCATAGTATTTCTTTCTACAGGTGGGTTTGTCAAAATATTGCAGGATAGTCAATTATAATGAATTTCTATTTGTAGTACCAATAAAAACATACTACTCCATTGGTATATATTTTTTTTACCATGAAACTCTGTACTGTAATATATTTGGTTTCAGTGATTTCTATTTTTTAAAAACATTTTTCTGAGAGCTTCAAGAGACCATGTTAAAATAACATTATGGTTTATAACACAAAAAAATGACAAAGTAAAGGAAATTGACTTGAAGCCTTAAATTTTACTTATATTTAGGTAATTAAAACCTGTTTTCTATCATTATAGTGTTATAATTTTGGTGATAGAATAGAGTAGGGAGAGTATTTAAAGAAGGGGAGGGAAAGTAAGAGTAATTGCTCTATTTTGAAAAATATTAAAGAGTGATGTTTATATTTTAAAAATGTTCTCTGATGGTAAAGAATCTGCCTGCAATGTAAGAGACCTGGGTTCAATCCCTGGATCAGGAAGATCCCCTGGAGAAAGCAACGGCAACCCACTCCAGTATTCTTGCCTAGAAAATCCCACGGGCAGAGGAGCCTGGCAGGCTACAGTCCATGGAAAGTGACTGAGCGACTAACACACACATATCTGAAAGTGAAATTAATCTCAAACTTTCAGAAAAGTTGCAAAGTACAGTACAAAAGACTTCTTTCTCTCAATCATTTGAGACTAAGTTGCCGACATGATATCCCATCCTTCCCCAAAACTGTATTTGCTACAAAGACATTGTCCCATACGTTGCAATAAAACCATCAAAATGAGTGTAATAGTGTTGATACATTATGCCACCTAACTGTCAGACCCTGATCATGTTTCACTAATCATACCAACTATATCTTCTCTACCAAGATGAAGCAGACCATAATCACACTGCACATATACTTGTCTCTTCTCTCTGGAACAGTTTCTTAACGTTTCTTTGATTTTCACAACCTCAATACTTTTGAAGTATACATTCAGTTATTTTGGAGAACATCCTGAAAATCTGTGTTTTTCTACCTTCCTTGTGATTAGAGTTAGGTTATACATTTTGACAGGAACATTTTATTGATAGAGGTGATACTGTATTCTTCTCATTGCATCCATCAGGGGCGCACAGTTTCCATTGGTCCCACCATTGATGTTTATTTTGATCATTTGATTGCAGTGGTGTCTGCCAGGCTTCTCCTCTGTAAAATTATACTTCCCACCTTTGTAATTAATATATATTTCATTAAGAGATACTTTGAAACTATATAAATATCCTATTTGTTGTCAAACTCTGAATTTATTCACTTATTTGACTAGGAAGAGCTTCTTCACATTGGATTTTTTTGTCCTATTGACATGTCCCTTTAATTTTTGGAGCACTTTCTCCTACTTTTTGGCACAACACACGTCTTTTTCAGAATCAGTCTTTCTTATGAGGAGGCCTGTTTCCTTTTAGTGGAAAATGGCATTCAAATACGAAGCTGTTCTCTGCTTTTGGGGTACATTGCTCTCAAAGCTAAATAGGGAAAAATAAAGACATACACATATATATACACATATGCATAAATATATATCAGTTCAGTCACTCAGTAATGTATGACTCTTTGTGACTCCATGAACAGCAGCGTGCCAGGCTTCGCTGTCCATCACCAGCTCCTGGAACTTGCTCAAACTGATGTCCTTCTAGTCAGTGATGCCATCCAACCATCTCACCCTCTTTCGTCCCCTTCTTCTCCTGCCTTCACTCTTTCTCAGCATCAGGGTCTTTTCTAATGAGTCAGTTGTTCGCATCAGGTGGCCAAAGTATTGGAGCTTCAGTATCATTCCTTCCAATGAATATTCAGGACTGATTTCCTTTAGAATTGACTGGTTTGATCTCTTTGCAGTCCAAGGAACTCTCGACAGTCTTCTCCAACACCACAGTTCAAAAACATCAATTCTTTGGTGGTTAGTTTTCTTTATGGTCCAACTCTCACATCCACACATGGGTGGTGGAAAAACCATAGCTTTGACTTTACAGACCTTTGTTGATAAAGTAATGTCTCTGCTTTTTAATATGCTCTCTAGGTTTGTCATAGCCTTTCTTCCAAGGAGCAAGCATCTTTTAATTTCATGGCTGCCGTCACCATCTACAGTGATTTTGGAGCCCAACAAAGTAAAGTCTCTCACTGTTTCTATTGTTTCCCCTTCTATTTGCCATGAAATGATGGGACCAGATGCCATGATGTTAGTTTTTTGAATGTTGAATTTTAAGCCAGCCTTTTCACTCTCTTCTTTCACTTTGATCAAGAGGTTCTTCAGTTCCTCTTCGCTTTCTGCCATAAAGGTGATGTCATCTGCATATCTGAGGTTATTGATATTTCTCCCAGCAGTCTCGATTCCATCTTGTGTTTCATCCAGTCCAGCATTTCACATGATGTACTCTGCATATAAGTTAAATAAGCAGGGTGACAATATATAATCTTGACATACTCCTTTTCCAGTTTTGAATGTCTGGTTCTAACTGTTGCTTCTTGAGCTGCATATACATTTCTCAGGAGGCAGGTGAGGTGGTCTGGTATTTCCATCTCTTTGAGAATTTCCCACATATTTAAGCATATATCTATACTTGTCTCTCTCTATACATATATATGTTACTATATATTAAAAAACATGAGTTTCTACCAATAAATCCAATTGCATTTAACACTCCTGGGTTCATTCTGAATTTCTCCTCTTCCATATTTGTAATGGTGTTTTTGAGTAATGAGAAACTTGCTTCCATTGTGTTTAATACAGAAGCTTACTCAGTCAGCCGTGGATAGGGTCCATCTCCTGCAGCACTCATGGACAGAACACCTCCCCACCACTCTCACTCCAGGAATGCTCTTTGGTGAGGCCATCTCCAGCCCACATGGACTATGGCACTCACTACCAGGTCACCCCTCCTACTTTAATTGAATGCCTTTCTCACTCTGGTTTGGCTCTGACAGCTCAAGTCACTGACTTGTGTGGATGCCCTCCTCCACCTGCTCATGCTCTGAAATACTGTCCTGGGCTACCCTCCTGTGCAGAAGCCTTTCTTTGCCCTCTCTGGCCTCCCACAGTCCCCTCACTAAGCTTACTCTAGGTAGATTCCCTGCTTCCATCTTGGGTTGTCAACCCTGCACCAAGTCACTCGCCTGCCTCCCTCTTTCTTGATCCTGTGTGGATGTATACCTTGTTTGGTCCCATCTGTTGAGTTGGCCTTAAATTGTTTTTAAAGGGAAGAAAGAGGAGCAGGAGGAAAAGATTTGCATTTTTTTTCTTTCTTACATATGTTTAGTATGTTTCATTCCCAAGTGGAAGTCTCAGAATATTTCTAAGAAATCGAGCAGCAGAACCTATTGCTATACAGCTGCAAATTGATGACTTTAATATAGTCATATACTATTTAGAAAGAAACAAAACCAAAATACTTATATAGTTTCAGGCACCACCTTTTGCCATGGTGTTACAAGTCAAGTGCAAACTTGATGTCAAGTACAAACTTGATGTTTGGCTTTAATTTTGCTTTTGATATTGAACAATGTCTAAACTGTCTTCTAATGCCAAGTCACACATCTCAACAAATGTACTAAATAGGGAAATTTGAGGGAAATAAATTTTGATAGTCAAAATGAATAATATTACACTTAGTCCTTTTACATTTGACAAGGCCTATAAGAGAATTTATAGCTTAGTCTAGTTTTTATTTACATAACAGTGCATTTGTTTGTCCATTCAACCTAATATTAAAAGCAAATCAAAGTAGTTTTAAGAGTTAAAGATACTGAAAAAATAACTAAAACAACTCTGACAATAAAAGCAACCCCCACGTCACACAGGTAAATTTTAACAAGTTGTTAAATCTCAATTGAAAATATCTTTACTACTTATTAGTTTGTTTACAGTTCTGCTGTAATATTTGTATACTCAATGAACATGTGTGTGCATGCTAAGTCGCTTCAGGTTTGTCTGATTCTTTGTGACCCTATTGACTAAAGTATGCCAGGCTCCTCTGTCCGTGAGATTTTCTAGGCAAAAATACTGGAGCGCGTTGCCATGCCCCACTTCAGGGTATCTTCCCGACCCTGGGATCAAACTCGTACATCTCCTGCCTTGACAGGTGGGCTCTTTACCAATAGAGCCACCTGGGAAGTCTATTCATGAACATATTCCCAATAATTTGATCCTGGCTATTGTGTTTCACGGATCTAAAGTTTAAAGTAAAATGAATCAGCCAGGTTCAACTTCAGTTTGGAGTTACCATAGCAACTTTTTCCAGGTGATAAATGTGGCTGATCTTAAAAAAGTATTTGTGTTTTCCTTCTGGGGTCCCCTAAGTTTTCATAGTCATTTCCTCTGTGTCTAGAGGTGTGTTGTTTAAAAAAAATTGTTTTCATTTTCATGAGGATAAAATTAACAGGAACAGATGATCACTTTAAGATATTACTGTACTCATCAGTAAATTATAAAAATGTCATTTTTTTCATTTCTTTAAATATAATTTCTAAGATCAGTTCATTGCCAGCGTATTTCTGGTTGTATTCTTATCATAGGAGATGATCTGCTTTATATAATTGTAGATTCTGGTTGCTTTGGTAACAAAATCCTTGATTTAAATATAGAAACTCGTTTATTTTCTGTCACTTCATCTTTACCGTTAAGAAGACAAGCTGTTTTCTGTTAAATAAAAAAATAGAGTACTATTATAATAGGTGAATTGTCAAGATTTGCTCTTTGTTTCAGTTTAAGCTAAGGGGAGAAGGAAGAGCCAATTCTCTTAGAAATGAGAAGTCTTTTATATATAGGTAAACTCGATGCTAGAGAGGTGAAGAGAGTGAGAACCAAAATTGGTGATTATGGAACATATGAAAATATGATCAGCACCATCTATTAAACTTGTTTTATAACACAATGAAGCTTTAAAAAATGTAGGGAGCTGGATTAGAGGGGACTTTTTTGGTGTTTTTTTTAAGGAAAGAAGCTATTCTTTCTAGGAAAATCCCACTTCTGAAAGCACAGTTTACAAACTACTTGCAACATAATCTCATACAAAACAGATAACCAGGTGTGGGTTAAAGTGTTCTTTGACTGAATGATGAGGTAACAGGTAGAATGACAGTGAAGTGAAATGAAGTGAAAGTCACTGAGTCATGTCTGACTCTTTGTGATCCCATGGTCTATACAGTCTATGGAATTCTCCAGGCCAGAATGCTAGAGTCGGTAGCCTTTCCCTTGTCCAGGGGATCTTTCCAACCCAGGGATCAAACCCAGGTCTCCAGCATTGCAGGCAGATTCTTTACTAACTGAGCTATCAGGGAAGCCAGGAAGCAATCTAAAGAGACCATAAGGAACTAGGATTTATAATCAGTGGCAAAAAGAATGATGAAATAAGGTTTATATCCTATAGGACATGCCTCCATGAACTTTGGGGTTATTTTCTTCACCAGGTAAGGGGAGAAGATCACCCTTCATCAGTTTGATGTATACGAATCCCTGATTTTATAGGGTTATAAAATGTTTAGGCTTGAATCACTTATGGGTAATCTGTCATAGAAAGTTATGTCTCCTCAGTAGACTAAAAATAATACAGTGGAATTATTAGAAAGTGTTTTATCATAATGTTAAAAAATTATCCTTATCATTTTACCTTATTTCCAACTTTTGGATAATTTTTCCTGTTACATTCTTTATACCCTTTAATACTTTCAAATACAAAATACTGTTGAATGTTTTACTTGGGAAAATTGTTATTAGAAAAATAAGAGTAATTCTGAGGTCCTCAGATTTGTTGGATCATTCGGAATTTGGAGAGCAGTCATTATTTTTATATTATAATATGGACAGGTTCCTCCTTATCCTTACTTTCTAAGGCTTCTTCAGAGCCTCTTAGAGTAGATTAGTTTTCTTTGGTTACTGTAAAATCAAAGAATTTGAGTAAAACGTCTGGGAGAGATGTTAGCAAACATATATTCACTTTCACTACAATTGAGAAAACTGAGTTCCAGGAAATTGCAAATTGTGTAAGATCTCATTGCAAATTAGTGACTAAATGGTTATTTATTACTAACTAACAATATATGTTTCTTCTATTAACTCATAAGTTTGAGTGTCATAAATAAATGCACTAGGGCACGTAATTATTGCCTAGGAAAGAGAAAGATGCATCTCTTAGGGAACTAACAAAGTAGTTGAGCATGATGGTGAACTCAGAGCAAAATAAGCTCAGTGTGCAGTGTTGATTTCCTTATTTGAATTGGTGGCTTCCAGTACTTTCTGCAGAGAATTCTGGATTTCTTAGCAGACATCCATGATCATTTAAATAAAATTTTTTTCCACTGTAAGTGCCTTCAAAAGAGAAACTTTTCTGGGCATATGAAAATAATAAGTACTCATTCTAAGAATGGCTAAAGATGAGAATTGCTACTTTCTGTGCATCCATCTGTTGAAAGTAAGGATGGGTGTTAGAAACACAAAAATATGATTAAGTACATTCTGGTGGAGAAAATTGCAAAGTAAAAGTCATTTTCAGGAAGAAAGGGATTTTTCTTCTATTTTAATACTCTGGTTCTTAAATGTTAGATTAGAGATAAAAGCCAAGGTAAATACTCTTTCAGAATCCTACAAATTTCAAATTCTACAAATCTTTCAGAGTTCTACAACTCTTGATTATAATGAGAGAAATAACATTGCAGCACTATTTACAGTAGCCAGGACATGGAAGCAACCTAAATGTCCATTGACAAATGAATGGATCAAGAAGATGTGGTAGAAATATGCAATGGGATATTACTTAGTCATAAAAAGGAACAAATGAGAATCAGTTGAACTGAAGTGGAGGAAACTAGAGCCTGTTACACAGAGTGAAGTAAGTCAAAAAGAGAAAAACAAACATCAGATATTAACACACATATATGGAATCTAAAAAAAATACTAGTGCTGAACCAATTTTCAGGGCAGCAGTAGAGATGCAGACAGAGAGCAGACTGTGGACACAGCAGGGGAAGGAGAGGGTGAGATGCTTTGAGAAAGTAGCATTGAAACCTATATATTACCATGTGTATGTGTACGTGTATGCTAAGTTGCTTCAGTCATTTCTGACTTCTTGCAACCCCGTAGACTGTAGCCCACCTGGCTGCTTTATCCATGGGATTCTCCAGGCAAGAATAATGGAGTAGCTTCCCATTTCCTTCTCCAGGGAATCTTCCTGAACCAGGGATAGAACCTGGGTCTCCCACATTGCAGGTAGATTTTTTACCATATGAGCCACCAGGGAAGACCATGTGTATAATAGATGGCTAATGGGAAGTTCCTGTCTGATGCAGGGAGTTCAGCCCCATGCTCTGTGACAACCTAAAGGGGTGGGATGGAGTTGGGGGTGGGAGGGAGACTCAAGAGGGAAGGGATATATATATACCTATGGAAGAGAACTGAAATAGTGAGAAATAAGACAGCACGTTTGTGCTACATGATTCACCTGCTCAATAGCAGGTACATATTGTATAAAAAAATGTCAATATAACTTTAAGTTCTCATTAAAGATCTCATTGAATTGATGGTAATTTCAGTCTCAGTCATTTCTACACTTCTCTGTTGCATCTCCACTTCCCCAATTCGTTCTTGCAAAGTTTGGAACTATCTAATTCAGAGTGAGGTATTTCAGTTCCCATGTATTTGGTGGTCATACTAACTAGGCCCACAGGATCTCTTGTTGGAAATCTTTCCTGAGGCTGAGGGCCTTGATACCTAGCATCCAGCTTCCCTAGATTTCATGAGCAAGTACTTCCTTTCAAAATATGGTCAGTTCTCATTTCTGGGAAAGCACAAATATTTGGTAGTGATGCTTTCAAATCTGTCTGCTCTCTCTAATCTAGGGACTAATACCTAATATTTCTCCTCACCTCAGGAGCTTTTCTGTCTTTCTTCCCTCTCTGTGGAGAAGGAAATGGCAACCCACTCCAGTGTTCTTGCCTAGAGAATCCTGTGGGCAGTGGAGCCTGGTGGGCTGCCATTTATGGGTTTGCACAGAGTCGGACACGACTGAAGCGACTTAGCATGCATACACGCATTGGAGAAAGAAATGGCAACCCAGTCCAGTATCCTTGCCTGGAGAATCCCGGGGACAGAAGAGCCTGGTGGGCTGCTGTCTATGGGGTCGCACAGAGTCGGACACAACTGAAGCGACTTAGGAGAAACAGCAGCCCCTCTCTGTGATTATCTGGCATACTTCCCTTAAAACATCCAGGTTTTCAGAAAAAAAGGAGATTCTTCTTCTGGCAACTATAGAGTTTAAACCCAGCCAATTTTTTTTTTAATGGAAGAGAAAGAAAGATACAGGGAGAATTAAACACAAATAATAGTGCAATAGATTATCCTTCCATAATAACTTCAAAAAATTACCCTTCAGGGAATCTTTTATAACACAGAATATAAATGTAACATACTGATATTGTTGTCACAGATTAGTTTTGGAAAATAAGATAAATTAGTAATATCCAAATAACTCAAATTAGGTTATACTACTATAAAAATAACATTCTACATAAAGGAAAACTTAAGTATTTAACTTCATTCTGACTGCTATATTGCTCTATGGTTTTATTACATTTGTCTTATTCATTGGGCACAATTTTATCTTGACCCTAATAAAATGGTGAAGGATGACTGTGACTTTATATTATAGACTTATGCCTTTTGGAACTCATCATTGTCTCAGAAAATGAGAGGAATTTCAAATGCTTGAAATGTGGGAAGAAAACCCACATCACTTGAAAAGTTATGGAAAAACTGTATTCTATTTATCCTGATTAGACAAACTTTCCAGATTTAACCAAGAGAATCTCTCAAAGGTTATTCCTACAACACAAAGTTGTTTGAATTTTTTAGTTCTGTTTTTCCTGTTGTTCAGTTGCTAAGTCCTGTCTGACTCTTTGCAACCCCACGGACTGCAGTGCACCAGGCCTCCCTGTCCTTCACTATCTCCTGGGTTTTGCCTAAGTTTTTCCTAATTTCGTGAAACTGTGGCAGAATGGAGTCCTCTGGCTTTATTATTATCTCTTCTCACATCTTTTACCAGATGCTGGGATCCAGGATATTAAGTGTTCTTTTTCCCAAGGTTGTCTGCAAACCATTTTGTTTTCCTGCTGTATCTACTTACTTTTTTGTTGTTTGGTAATCAAACTTTACATAAATTTCTTTGTAAAACCAGTTGATAAAGACTTTTAAATTTCTCGCAACATAAATATTTGGTGACAAAGAATTTAATGCCAAATGCTCACATCCTTAAATTTCTGTGTGTGAATATCAGAGAAATGAATCAGTTGTAAACCTCTGTGTTACAAATCAGATTAGTAGCACCTCTCTATTTTGATAAATATATTTTTGGGAAACATTTTAGCAATATTATCACTGGAGAATTGGAAGAAATTATATGTGAAATCATTTTGTGCCAGCAGTGTGGTGAAAAAAACTTAGTTTCTCTAAATATCTGAAGTAATGTCCATGCCATGGTTTGTGTTTAATAAACTCCACAGACATGTTCTAATTATAGTGGAATTAGGGAATTGATCTGCACCAATTCACATTTAGACCTATGCTAAGCTCTTCACTGTTTTAATCAGAAACAGACCTTTTATTTTAATTGAGTTTGTTAGGTACCTTGATTTTCAGCCTCACCTTCCAGTTTCTCCTTTAAGGAGGTTTGCTTACTCTGTACTAATGAAAAAAACCCAATTCTTGGGGTTTTTTTTGACTTTTCTTCCTTTGCAAACTCTTTTATTCTTCTTCATTTCTATTGAAATTGTACTCATCCATTATGGTTTAGCTTGAGTTCTGTCTCTATTAGGCATCCTAGTATCTCAGCTGGGATGTGCTCTCTGTCACTTTTGAATTCTTACAGCATTGTGGTTTCTTATTTTTGCTCACTTTGAAATTATTTGAGAGAGTAATACCTCCCTCAAAAGATTCTAACCATCTCCATAGGTGAGACACTCTTGTGTATTTTGGTACACATCCTCTTGCAATCCTATGAATAAATGTATTTGTTGAATGAATTGTAAAGTGTATGTATAGCTATTGCCTTCAAGGATATCTGTAGTATAACAGCAGACTCAAACACATAATCAAAGATGAAAAGAAGCATGTTGAAGACAAACCATTAAAAATAGATTTCTCTTCCTTCTTGCTGCAGTGTTTTTCTTCTTGTTGACTTCAACATCTTTTTTTATATGCTTCCCACATGTAGGTAAGAAGTGCCTAAGTTAAGGGCTAGGAGTCAAAGACTTAGTATCAGGATCAGTTAGGACTTTTCTACTTGTTTCCTGTATCAAGCTACTTATTGCATATCTGCATTCCTCACTCTTGCTTTTCTTGCAGTTGCAGTTACTCCTTCCTTCCATGATGGACGTGATTAGTCTTCATCTCCCTCTTGGCAATAGAAAGTTGTTGACTATCAGCCTCTGTATTGAATTTCTTCAGCCTTTTCCCATGACTTCCTTCAGAACGTGATATGCACCCCACCTTTTACTACCTACTCTTCCCTTACCTGGCAAGCCATGTATTGCTACCCCAGCTTTAAATTTACCAGTGGGTGAGGGTAAGAAGCTGAGAAGAGTGAGGAAATGTGCCTCAGTCAGAAAAAATGGCAATTATACCCTGAAGCAGATTTTATGGGTGATGTCATAAGTCTCAGAGATGAATAACTTACCATATGGTACTTAAGTGGCAGACTTCCTCTGTACCCTTATTAAGGAGAGAAAAAAATTAATTTCCTTTAACATACACACACTACTGTGTATGAAATAATCAACCAGTACCTACTGTATTGCAAAGGGAACTCTACTCAATATTCTGTAATAATCTATATGGGAAAAAATCTGAAAAACAGAATGGATATGTGTATATGTATAACCAAATCACTTTGCTGTACACTTGAAATACAACTTTGTAAACCAACTATACTCCAATATAAAATAAAAATTAAAAAATTAGTAAAGTCCTGTTCAGTTCAGTCACTCAGTTGTGTCTGACTCTTTGCAACCCCATGGACTGCAGCACGCCAGGCTTCCCTGTCCTTTACCAACTCCTGGAGCTTGCTCAAGCTCATGTCCATTGAGTCGGTGATGGCATCCAACCATCTCATCCTCTGTCGTCCCCTTCTACTCCTGCCTTCAGTCTTTTCCAGCATCAGGTTCTGTTCCAGTGAGTCAGTTCTTTGCATCAGGTGGTCAAAGTATTGGAGTTTAAGCTTCAGCATCAGTCCTTCCAATGAGTATTCAGGACTGATTTCCTTTAGGATGGACTAGCTTGATCTCTTTGCAGTCCAAGGGACTCTCAAGAGTCTTCTCCAACAGCACAGTTCAAAAGCATCAATTCTTTGGCACTCAGCTTTCTTTATAGTCCAACTCTCACATCCATACACGACCACTGGAAAAACCATAGCCTTGACTAGACAGACCTTTGTTGGCAAAGTAATGTCTCTGATTTTTAATATGCTGTTGGTCATAACTTTTCTTCCAGGGAGTAAGTGTATTTTAACTTCATGGCTGCAGTCACCATCTGCAGTGATTTTGGAGCCCCCCAAAACAGTCTCTCACTGTTTCCATTGTTTCCCCATCTATTTGCCATGAAGTTATGGGACCAGATGCCATGATCTTCATTTTCTGAATGTTGAGTTTTATGCCAACTTTTTCCACTCTCCTCTTTCACTTTCATCAAGAGGCTCTTTAGTTCTTCTTTGCTTTCTGCCATAAGGGTGATGTCATCTGCATAACTGAGGTTATTGATAATTCTCGTGGCAGTCTTGATTCCAGCTTGTGCTTCATCCAGTCCAGCATTTCTCATGATGTATGCTGCAGATAAGTTAAATAAGCAGGGTGACAATATACAGGCTTGATGTACTCCTTTCCCAATTTGGAACCTGTCCATTGTTCCATGTCCAGTTCTAACTGTTGCTTCTTGACCTGCATACAGATTTCTCAAGAGGCAGGTCGGTGGTCTGGTATTCCCATCTCTTGAAGAATTTTCCAGAGTTTGTTGTGGTCCACACAGTCAAAGGCTTTGGTGTAGTCAATAAAGCAGAAATGGGTGTTTTTCTGGAACTCTCTTGCTTTTTTGATGATCCAATGTATATTGGCAGTTTGATCTCTGGTTCCCCTGCCTTTTCTAAATCCAGCTTGAACATCTGGAAGTTCACGATTCATGTACTGTTGAAACCTGACTTGGAGAATTTTGAGCATTACTTTGCTAGCGTGTGAGATGAGTGCAATTGTGAGGTAGTTTGAGCATAGTGAAGTCCTGTAGCCTTCAACAGTTAGAAATGACTTTTACTCAAAAGCATTAAGTTTCTGAGTTTTTCAAGTTCCTGTATGAGTAGATGAGATGATGATATTACTTTTAGCTGAGCTGATTGAAAGAAGCACTAGATCTGCTTATATGTTTTACAGTAAGAGTGTCTGCATGCTTTCCTACAAATGTTCCAGGAAGGGAAGCTCCCTATATTAGAGAGCTTCAGCAGTGAAGTTTAGACAATCTAAAAAAAATAAATTGCATGATGTGTACAGTGTGAAATTAAAATTTCAAAACTGCCATATATGTATATATATATATTTTTTGCAAGAGATGGAGTTTATCCTGAAGGTAATGGTTCTTTAGTCTTTAGATGGTAAATCTTCCAGGAAGTTGATGTGTCTAATCATAGAAGTGTGCCATTTTAATAGTCTTTTCTATGTGCTTTGGCACAGCTACCACATTTCAAGCCAAATGGAGTATATTTTTAGGAGGTTTGAGGATAAACCTTCATGTAGTCACACACACACACACACACACATATATATAGCAAAGTGAGCAGATGGCTTATTATATGGATGTCATGATGGATATTTTTTGCTTTGATATGTTACAGCAATGGTTTTGAAGATGAACTGCCATCAGCCAAAAGCCAGAAAAGCTTGCTTTTCACATTTATTCTCTGGTTTTCTGAGTGTTGGCAGTGAGTTTACAGTGCTGAACTCACCTTTGCTAGTGTATAATTTTCTTGTTCAATACTAAATTCAACTGGATGAAGAATAGCCAAGTGGAAAAAAAAGATTCATTTCTATTTGTAAAATGTTTTACAATTAAAAATTTATTTCAAAACACTTTCTTTTGATATTTTAAAAAACCTGGCAAGCTTGAAAAGACAGGGAGAGCTGCTTCTTTTACATATCAAATAACTGAAGCCCAGATAATTGTGATGTGCTTAAGATAAAATATAGCATGTGGGGAAAAAAAAAAAAAAGCCAGGAAAGGAACAATTACCCATGAAGGCATTCTTGACTTCTTCCTGCATCTGCTGGACCATAAACTCCTCTAGGACAGAAATCTTATCTAACATTTTTGTTTTAACGTTCTATTTTGTATTAGGGTATAGCCTACTAACAATGTCATGATAGTTTTGGGTGAACAACGAAGGACTCAGCCATACGTATACAGGTATCCATTCTTCCTCAAAATCTACCCCCTATCCAGGCTGCCACCTAACATTGAGACAATACCTCCAGCCCTGATTTTTTAATAATTATTGTTGAATAAAAAAATAAATTAATCTTTTCTCCACCATTAAAAAAAGACATGGATAGAACTGACTGTTCATTCATATTTGTTTCATATTGAATGTTTTCTTCTTTCTCTCTCTCCCCCTTTCCCTGTTTTCTTCTTTCCTCCCTACGTCTCTTCTCTTTTCCCTCCTTCATTTCTCTCTCCCCACCCCCTTCATTTTTTAAAACTTTTTAAAAAAAAGATTGTCTCAATTGTTTTTGAATGTCCAGATCTTAGCAGTGTCTCACATAAAAGACAACACTTATTAAATGAGAGAACAAAGAAATCTAGTACCCTGTCCACAGCTCTTCACACTGGAAGATAATTTCTCTTGAGCAAATGTAATTCCTAACTATCTACGTTTGTTCATTAACTGTTGCTCATTCTTGGAAATATGCTGTCACAAATTCCAGACCTCTCTATTATAAAATACAACACAGGTCACATTGGGATGGATGGTAAACGAATAGCAACAAGTGAAAAATCACTGAGGAGCATTTCAATTTGTTCATCAACTCTGCTTCCTCTCTTTTGGGTTTATGCAGCTTGAATTATCTCTCCTGCAAATCAGTCTCAAACGGCCTGAAAAGAGTTGAATAATCTGTTCGTTCTTTGACTATATTACTTGCTCGAGAACCACGCTGAGGACAACATGAGCTATGCCAAACAGTTGGAATCTTATTTAGGAAAGTAATTATGACTCATCTTATTAGTGCTTGTTAAGTATTGAAACAATCTTCCTTTTGACATTTATTCTTCCTCTGAGTTCCTAGGGTAACTTATTGTCTGTATCACTCATTTGGCACTTATTTGCTGTATTAAAAGTCATTTAGCTTTTCCTTTTTTATTCCTGCCAGCTGTAATTTAGTTAGAAGCAGAAACAGTATGCCAGCCAGTGAAGGAAGGGAAAGAAAGTGGAAAAATAAAGCTTTGGGGGTCAGAGATGGCCTTTAAACCTGTCTTTTCCAATTAATAGCTGCTTGAATTTAGGCATGTTATTCTTTTCAAAGTGAAACTAGTCATTAAAATCCTATGAGGTTGTTGTGGAATTAAGCTGTCAATTTTATATTTAAAGATAACCTCAAAACAAAGATGGAAGTAGCATCTCTAAATATCTAGCTCTTGTGTGTGAGTGAATTTCCATAGGAGTGGCAGTTACTTTGATGAAGGAAAAGGCAACCTTCATATAGATGGAATCATAAAAACATAGTAGACATGTGTCTAGTTTTCTGGTCCATACAGAAAAGGAAAGAAGTGATAAGTGGTCCAGTTTCAGGAGAGCTGAAGATATGCTTTTGAACATGTCTAGTCTGTATGTGAAAGGCTTCCTGGCTGGCTCAGTGGTAAAGAATCTGCCTGCCAATGCAGGAGACACAGGTTCGATTCCTGGGTTGGGAAGACCCCCTGGAGGAGGAAATGGCAACCCACTCCAGTATTCTTGCCTTGGAAATCCCATAAACAGAGGAGCCTGGCAAGCTACAGTCTGTGGGATCACAAGAGTTGGACACGACTTAGCGACTAAAACAACAACAGACAGTGTGTGAGTAATAACCACCTTGGTGAAAAGTCTGGTTTTTGAAGCCAGAACAAACTGTCAGTCCATGGCAACTCTGATGGTGGTCAATGCAGTGGGGGCAGCAATGGGGAGGCAGAAGAAGCTTGAAGATAGCTTGGCAAAGGGGCGGTAACATGGAGAAGCAGTCTCTGGAACAGAGTACAATGATCTTAGTAGATCCTGGGGTTAACATCATAGCCAGAAGTACTTTAGAAACCACATGTTCATTTAATAAAGTATTAAACTGTAAGCAGCAAAAAAGATGACCAACAAAAAAGATGACTTGAATACTTTTTTCAAGTAATAAGAATTCCAAAATAGTCAAAGTTAGGCTCAGTTAGTCAAAATTCCTTTAGGGAACCTAGTTATTGTCTATCCTTCCTTCTAGATAGTCTAAGTGGGTGACTTTTTCCTCATGGTTTCAAAATGTCTGCTGAACCTATTGTTTTTGTTCAGTAGCTAAGCCGTTTCTGACTCTTTGCAGCCCCATGGACTGCAGCACGCCAGGCGTCCCTGTTCTTCACTATCTTCTGGAGTTTACTTAGACTCACGTCCGTTGAGTTGGTGATACCATCCAGCCATCTTGTTCTCTGTTATCCTTTCTTCTCCTGGCCTCAGATCTTTCCCATTATCAAGGTCTTTTCCAATGAGTCGGCTCGTCACACCAGGTAGCTGAAGTATTGGAACTTCAGCTTCAGCATTATTTTTTCCAATGAATATTCAGGGTTGATTTCCTGTAAAATTGACTGATTTGATCGCCTTCCTGTCCAAGGGACTCTCAAGGGTCTTCTCCAACACCAAAATTTGAAAGCATTATTTCTTCACCGCTCAGCCTTCTTTATGTTCCAACTCAAATCTGCACATGACTACTGGAAAACCCACAACTTTGACTATATGGACCTTTGTTGGCAAAGTGATGTCTCTGCTTTTTAATACACTGTCTAGGTTTGTCATAGCTTTTCTTCCAAGGAACAAGTATCTTTTAATTTCATGGCTTTAGTACCTGTGTGTCATGCATTAAGGATCTAGAAAGGTAGAATGCAGATGAACCGAACTTATTATTTTCCAATGGACTTTATTTTTCAGCCAAGAAGAGAAGCCCTTCCCAAAGATGTTCATTTATAGGACTATCTGGGACTGTCATGTGACTTCCCTTGGGTAAAACCAAAATTAACCATTTAGGTTTCCAGGCTCATTGAGAGAGGACAAGAGCAAGAGGGATTGGTTGGGAACAAGTGTTGAGTGAAAAAATCACTTTTGCTACACAGCCCAGATATTATCGATCTGGATGGGACAAAATGGTTGTTAGGGATTGATGTGGGTCAGGTGGGTTTCTCCTCATTATGCTGGCTGGAAACCGAACATATAGAAATCGATTTCCTTGCCATTGAAAATAGGTCACCTGCCTACATCTGTTACTTTGCTGATTAATGACTCAGTAGGTGCAACCTACTTAAACCTTTCTATAAGGTTTAAGGCATAATATAGTGACACAGTATCAGATACAAAACAATTGTTCAAAACATTAGCTCTCTTTCTCCCTATTTTTGTGTTTCTGGAGGCCTATTCTTCTCAGTGTCCTTTTGGTGGTGAGAACAGAAGCACACTAAATTAGCTCAAGGAAAAGTGAGGTTAACCCCTGTTTTATCTCTGCCTCTTTTATTTCCTACTGTTTCGTTATGGACCAGATTTCTCTGCATATGGATTTCCAGCCAGGTTTCCAACCAGGTCCCCACTGTACAATTTTTCCTTTAGCTTGGTTTAGATTCTATGAATAAAATGAAAGTAATGTATGTTCTTCTTTCTTCATGTGTGATCAAGTATAAAGTTTTATACAAATGTCTGTTGGATGTTCTAGCTACTTCCTGTTATCCATTTTTCTTTTCCTCCTTAGAAATAACCTCTATTTTCAGTTGAGCATATTGTCCATGAGGTAAAAGTCTACCCATCCCATTTTGCCCTGCAATCAGGGCTCCGTCATGTGACAAAGTTTTAGCCATCGAGTTTTGTTTTTATTTTGTTATTTTTTTAAGCTTTTTTTTCAATGTGGAACATTTTATAGTCTTTATTGAATTTGTTACTGTATTCCTTCTGTTTTGTTAATGTGTTGGATTTGGGGCCATGAGGATGGTGGGATCTTAGCTCCCCCATCAGGGATCGAACCAGCACCCCCTGCATTGGAAAGTAAAGTCTTCGCCACTGGCCCACTGGGGAAGTCCTGCCAGTGATTTTTAGATGAAAGTATTGTGGGTGACATTAAGAAAATCTTAAAGAGGCAGGCCATCTGTCACCTGGGTTAGGATATGGTACGTGGAATTCGGGCAGTCATCTTAGACTAACAGAATGGGGGCTTTGGCTAAGGGATGGGGGAGAGTAGCTGAGGAACTCATGGAGCTATCATCCCAGCTCTTACTTATGAAATAAAAGGATATCATTATTTAAAACCCCACTGTAAATTCTCATTACTAACCACACTGACAGCCTAATAATTAGTACAGAAATGATAGGATGGTCAGCATCTAAACCTGGAAGCTAGAGAATTTTTCTCTGAGGCAGGAGCAGCTGGTGCTGTAACAGCTGCTGTTGATGGTGATGAGTGGTGTATAATGACAGTTTAAGACAAGATATTCCAGCACAGTGAAAAGAAATTCTCCAAATGTGAATCCCTTGGCACAAAAATAAGAACTTATAAACTCAACCTTTGTGGCTGAGTGAAAAGAAGGTAAAAATCCTGGCCTGTCATTAATCCTAGAGATGAACCATAAACTTAGGATTCATTAAGTACTGGATACTTTAATTTTAGAAATGTTTGTCTAGTGTCGTCACCATAATTTTTGAAGGAACATATAATTTAGCAAAGATTAGATTCATGTCTCTCGTATTCATTAAAGCCTGTGTAATTTAAATATGCATAAAACATTGGCCTAAGAAATATTTTTATGTTTTAGAACCTCTAAAGCTTTATAGCTTGAATAAAAAAGATATTGAGATTTTTTTTTTCCAGGGGGAAAATGCATTAAAAATATTTTGGAACATGATATTTAACTGAATTTTAAACGTGGCAAAATATTATTTTATCTATAGTTGAACTGACATATCCTTCAACTGCTGACTTAAGTTTTTGCATCTCCACATCTCAAAGGGCTTCTTTATATTTACACATACAGTTTTAACAGGTAGTTATTAAATGCATATTTAAAGATGTAAGAAAAGGCTCTACTTGGGAAACTACTTATTTTTTCATAAGCTTTTTCACTCCTGAGCATCTTAACCAGACTATTTAGGAACATTTTATTGCTTTGTTATTTTAAAAAAAAAAATGCTTTAGGATGGAGGAGTCTATGACTAGTATTGTTTCTGGAGTCCCCCTTTGGGATTTTGGACTTCCCTGGTGGCTCATATGGTAAAGAAACCACCCACAGTGCGGGAGAGCTGGATTTGATCCCTGGGTTGGGAAGATCCCCTGGAGAAGGGAATGGCTACCCACTTCAGTATTCTGGCCTGGAGAATTCCATGGACTGTATAGTCCATGGGGTCGCAAAGAGTCAGACGTAACAGAGTGTGTTTCACTTCACTTGGGATTTTAGACCAGTGCTGGTAATAATAACTGAAGACTTGCTACTTATTAAGAAGGACTATAAACCGAAGTTCTAGAGAACTATGGAATATTATATTTTGCTTTTTATTGAGGGGTCGTAGTTTTCTTTTTTTTTTTTTTATGTGACACAGTTGCTCTGTTCTTTCAGTCACTACATGGCTCTTATTTTGTCTAACCAAACCCACTTAAGAATCCTCTTCCTCCTTGTTCCTTAAGCTTCATTATATAGAAAGAGTTCAAGAATGAACACTTGATTCATTCAGTTATTCAACACTAAATTCTATTATTGTATCTCAAAGACTGAGGAATAGGCTGAAATCACTTTCCATGGTATAAATTGGATTTGTGACTGTTGTCACAAAAATCAGGCTTTTCTGTAAGTTCCATTCAATAACAGCAGTCAGTCTATTTTGTGTACCACTCTCTCCTCAGCGCTGAGAGCACTGTCTATTCCATTGTAAGTGCTCAATAGGTATTTATTCAATGAACCAATTAGATATTTTGGTTGGAGATAAGAGAAATCCAATTGAAGATAAAAGGCAAAAGAAGTTTAGTAAAGGAATCTTCCTAAGTGAGCAGAGGGACTGTAAGTTGGGCCCAAGTAGGGTTAATGGTAAAAATAATTAATAAGCTGAGTTTGCACAGATACAGACCAATCAGTGTGAATACTGATTTTAGCTGGCAGCTCTTGGTTAAGGCTATGCTGACTGTTAATTTGCCCTGGATTCAGGAATGGCTGGAAATAGGGCCTTAGATACTGATAGTACTGTTTCTGTCTCGTGATTTGTTTGTTTGTTTGTTTGTTTTATCTTTGTCCCCTTATTTCCCTCCCGCTAGAGTGGCTCAGTCCTCATGGCTTCTGACAGCTGAAGAAGTTCACACATATAAACTGTGACTGGGCAGAAACAGATTTTCTTACAGGTTGTGTGAAAATTTCCAGGGAGGGAAGGGAGCAGATGAAATAATAGGTGTCCATTTTAGTAGGTTTGCCATGAAAACTTTGACAGTGTGTTTCTCCAAAATAGAAAACTGTCAAAAGAAGACACCTAAGAATCCACAAACTTACTTTAAGCAGTAGTTTATTTTGGTAGAGACAAAGCTCATAAAATATCCATTTGCTTCCCTGCCTTTTCCAGTCTCCCTTGCAGTCAAGCTCTGGCCATGTGATTAGTTTGGACTAGTGGATTTGACACGGTTGCTTTGGTGTGACTGGGCCAAGTCATTGGTAACTATGCACGTTCTCCAGCTCCTTCGTACCTTGCCATGGAGATCCTGAGTCCATGGTTTTCCATATGGTGAAGCTTCAGACTTGGGGAGGGCCACCTGTTCTATGTCAGATCTGTATTAGGTTGTACAAAGGCAACAGACTTCTACTCAAGTCCCTAAAATTGTGGTGGTTTTCTATTGTGGCATCTACCATTCATTGCCTTGACAATTCGGTTTGTTTTAATATGGTTTACTAGAAGAAATGGAAACGTTGGACTGCAGAGAATTTAGATTAAAATACAAGCTCTACCATTTACTGTGATGTGATAAACTCTGGGAGTTGGTGATGGACAGGGAGGCCTGGCGTGCTGCAGTCCATGGGGTCACAAAGAGTTGGATACGACTTAGCAGCTGAACTGAACTGATCTTGAGCTAGTTCTTTGCTTTCTTTGAGCTTTGGTTTTCTCATCAGTAAGATGGGGATGATAATACTGCTCATTTCATACAGTTGCTGTAAATATTAGATATAATAATGTATATAAAACATCTAGCTCAGTGGATGGCATAATAATAGCTAGCATTTATATGTATCAGGCACAGGGAGGTAAATTCTTACAGTAACATATTTAACTCTCAAAATAGCCGTACATTGGAGGCATTATCATCATTATCCACATTTTAATTGAGACAGAGTGAGTTTGGGTGACTTAGTTAGGTCATGAAGCTGAGATTTGCTCCCATGTAGCCTGGTATTACAGTTAGCTTTCTAAACTAGTGCCTCTTGTGGAGTATTTTTATAATGAAGTAATTTTGATTCCTTAAATGTGGATAATGGCAGAGGTATAGAAAGGAAAGGGCTTTTGGAATACAGTCTGCATTTGAATCTTTTCTCTAGCATGGACTAACAAAGTGGCAATGTAAGTTAATCTAACATTTTAGTTTCAGCTTTTTCATTTGTAAAATGTCTAATATCAAAGTGAGACTTATCTTTGACTGTTTTGAGGCTTCAGTGAGGTTATGTTTGTTACATATGTAAAGCACAAGGAACATTAAATGGTGAGAGTGGAGTTCCCTTCTCTGGTTATTCTCTGAGTGCAGTAAAAAGCACAGAATGTGTTGACTTCTCCCTGGAAGAATCAGTCACATGAAGGGAAAAAAAAATGTATGAACTTTTATTCATTAAATGTGCTCATATTAAAATGTAATGTGATTACCTATTTCTAGTAGAATTCTCACTCTATCCATATTGTTGCATGTCTAAACAGCCCTTTAATTACCTTAACTAGTCAACAGAGACACAGAAAATGCTCCTTGAGCAAATATGAAGCAATGCAAGGGAAGCAGCTTGCCTTGATGGACAGGTAGCTCTTAAAGAGACCCTCATGTCTCTTTTCTCTGTGTTCTTTTTCTTTTATATAGAATTTTCCTTTTAATTTGTGATACTGTTGCTTTAGTACAAAGGAATTTGATAGAAGCAAGGATTAGAACTTGAGGGAATGTTCTAGATTATCTGGCCTAATGTTGCTATTAAGGCCAGTCAACTTGTGAGTTGCTTAAGGAGAGAGGACTGATGGGCCGTGCAGCAAACACCCAGGTTTTCACTACTCGTGTTCTCTCCAGAACCACATTTCCTCTCAATTGTTAGCTATTATAAATCTTCTGGGTAAATATCCATTGAGGTAATGGTCCTTAAATGTATTTTGGAGCTCCGAAATTTGTCTACTGTTCTTTGGCTCAAAGGGACCCATAGGGATTCATCTTAGAGATTAGTTCCAAATATCATTAAAATGTATTAAATACTGAAACTGCTACTGCTACTGCTAAGTCACCTCAGTGGTGTCCAACTCTGTGAGACCCCATAGACAGCAGCCCACCAGGCTCCACCGTCCCTGGGATTCTCCAGGCAAGAACACTGGAGTGGGTTGCCATTTCCTTCTCCAGTGCATGAAAGTGAAAAGTGAAAGTGAAGTCGCTCAGTCATGTCCGACTCTTCTCGACTCCATGGGCTGCAGCCTACCAGGCTCCTCCATCCATGGGATTTTCCAGGCAAGAGTACTGGAGTGGGGTGCCATTGCCTTATCCTAAATGCTGAAAAGCATGCATTTATTTCATACATACACAGAATTCAAGGCCAAAAATGATTGCCTGTATCTTCCACGAAACCTGGAAAGATTTCTGTTATAATCTCCAGCTTGATATCACTAGCTTCTTGGGAGATGCTTTTTTACAAAAGACGATTTTTAAAAATGGCTTTATTGAGGTGCTTTAATAGCACCCCAGAGTCAGTAAGTCTAAATTAGAATTCTCTTTTCTTTCCCAAACAACCTTCCTTTGATCTGAACTGACTTCCTTATATCTGTCAGTAATGTCTCCACTGTTCTGGTTGCCCAGCTGGAAACCTCAGCACTGGCTTTCATGTTTCTCCTTCGGTCATATTTAATCAATCAATAGATTCTACAAGTGTTCACAACCATTCGTAATTCCTATATTATGTTAATCATATCCTCACTGGATTCACTGCCCTCAGGAATAGCTCCTCTCTTGTAAGCCATCTTAAAACCTTACAAATTGTTCTTTTCCCTCTTTAATAAATACAAAACTTGCAGTCACTCCCTGCTGCTTTTAAAAGAGATTCTGGACTTCAGCATTAAAAAAAATGGCAATCTTTATGTATAACTGATTCACTTCACTGGACATCTGAAACTAGCAACATTGTACATCAACTGTACTTCAATAAAAATTAAAAAAAAATAATCTGCTAGGACATAGACCCAACTTGTTCATTTTGCCTTTTTAATTTTCCTTCTTGGACATTGATCTTTTACCTCCACAAATTATTCTACTTATTAGTCCTTTTAGCTTATGATGCATTCTCAGTTCCCTACCCTTGCTTACATTTGTTATTTCAGGAAGATACTCCCTGTGCTTCTTTTCTGTCTTACCCTTATTTAGTTTAAATTCTGCCTTTGTTAAAAAACATTCCTGAATGACTCCCACACATGCTGATCTCTTTCCTGTGAACCATTTTGATGCCTTTAATATAATCTATACATTTGGCACTTATTTTGGATGTTTTTTAATTACCTTGATTATTCAACAGACAATTAACATGTCAGTTCCTCAAGGGTAAGTGTTTTGTAAAAACTGCAACCCACTCCAGTACTCTTGCCTGGAAAATCCTATGGACAGGGAGCCTAGTAGGCTGCAGCCCATGGGTTCGCTAAGGGTCGGACACGACTGAGCGACTTCACTTTCATGCATTGGAGAAGGAAATGGCAACCCACTCCAGTGTTCTTGCCTGGAGAATCCCAGGGACAGGGGAGCCTGGTGGGCTGCCGTCTGTGGGGTCGCACAGAGTCGAACACGACTGAAGTGACTTAGCAGCAGCAGCAGCTCCAAACTTAGGGTCTTGTCTATAGCAGATGCTACAAAATATCTACTGACCATTTAAAGGTGAAAGTGAAGTGAAGTGAAAGTAGCTCAGTCATGTCCAAAAGGTGAAAAAGTCCCCCCAAATACAAATTAATGAATTGAGTTGAAACATATAAGGTTCTGCATCAAAACATAAGAGATTTTAGAAAGCAGGGCAATTGTTGATGGAAAGTACCATTTTATTTGAACATATAATGAGAACCTGCAATTTACTGACCACTTTGCTGTGTATAGAGGGAGAAATTAGACATTGTCTTTGATTTTTTTTTATTGTCTTTGATTTTAAGTGAAAATATAAAGAAAAAAAAGAGAAGGAGAATGTGGAGCTTGTGAACGTCCAGCTAAGTAGGGTGGAGGCGGATGACAAAGCAAGGTCACACAGGGTATTGGCATAGGGGAAGGATTTTTTTTTTCCCCAAAAGTTATCCAACCCAAGTTTGAGTTGTTTTCAACATGGAGTAAAATGATGCTATGTGAAGGTGTTATGTGCATCTTTGTCAAGCCCTGAGCTCTGCCTGCTGTTGATGGCAGTGAGCCTGTTTTCCATTGTTTAGAACAACAAATGATTTTAAATGAATAAAAATCCTGTAAGTTCTGTTGTAAGATGATAATTAGAAGAAGAATAATGCACAAACAAAATTATCATTAGGCTCAAGGTATTTGTCCATCTGCAACTGTGGCCATGTTTCAGCATTTTTATTGCTTAATTTAGAAATAGGTAACCTCAGTTGCCAAAAACAATTAAGAACGACAAGTACAGAGGAACCAACATAGAGTGTGGGCTGTGGTGATGCATCCTTGAGAATGACCTTAGTTGCTGGGCTCTTTTTACTGCCTGAGAGTTAAAGGTCTCTAGCAACTTAGGGCAGTAAGTAATTTATCTGCAGTAAAAGAACATTTATTTCATATATTTGGCTTAAGAAAATAATGAAAATTGTCCCAGTGGAAAATTCTAACAGCATATTTATTACATTGGTAGAATCTAATCCTTAAAATCATAGTGATTAAGCAAATAATGATAATGAGAATAACAACACTCCAACATAGCATTCATTCTGTTTTATGATAGAACGTTCTTTTTTTCTTTTTCTTTTTTATGATAGAACTTTCATAATACAGACAAACAGATTTACATCACTCTAGGACTCTTTGTGCTGCTGTTCATGGGGTCACAAAGAGTCAGACATGACTAGCGACTAAACTGAACTGAGGGCTCTTGTGGTTTCTATGAGAGAATTAAGATGTTTTTAAACCTTAATTTCCTTTTTCCGTGTGGAGATTTGTTCTCAGTTTCCTGGGCTGATTTTCTTGTATAGTAGTCCTTGATATTGTTCTATCCAGAATTTTGTTCAGTTTTCTGCTCCTCTTGCTAGGTAATTGCATTTAGTTCAGTTCAGTTGCTCAGTCATGTCCGACTCTTTGCGACCCCATGAATTGTAGCACGCCAGGCCTCTCTGTCCATCACCAACTCCTGGAGTTTACCCAAACCCATGTCCATTGAGTCAGTGGTGCCATCCAACCATCTCATCCTCTGTCGTCCCCTTCTCCTCCTGCCCCCAATCCTTCCCAGCATTAGGGTCTTTTCCAATGAGTCAGCTCTTTGCATGAGGTGGCCAAAGTATTGGAGTTTCAGCTTCAACATCAGTCCTTCCAATGAACACCCAGGACTGATCTCCTTTAGGATGGATTGATTGGATCTCCTTGCAGTCCAAGGGACTCTCAAGAGTCTTCTCCAACACCACAGTTCAAAAGCATCAATTCTTCGGTGCTCAGCTTTCTTCACTGTCCAACTCTCACATCCATACCTGACCACTGGAAAAACCATAGCCTTGACTAGATGGGCTTTTGTTGGCAAAGTAATGTCTCTGCTTTTAAATATGCTATCTAGGTTGGCCATAACCTTCCTTCCAAGGAGTAAACGTCTTTTAATTTCACGGCTGCAATCACCAACAGCAGTGATTTTGGAGCCCCCAAAAATAAAGTCTGACATTGTTTCCACTGTTCCCCATGTATTTTCCATGAAGTGATGGGACACCAAGGCTTTAATTAAATATCTCCTATATGTCAGTGATGCCCACATTTGTATTTGCAGTTCTGACTTGACTGTTGTTTGGTTACTAAGTCATGTCAGACTCTTTTGGGACCCCATGGACTATGGCCCACCAGCCTCCTCTGTCCCTGGAATTTTCCATGCAAGAATACTGGAGCAGGTTGCCATTTCCTCCTCCAGGGGATCTTCCTGACCCAGGGATTGAACCCACATCTCCTGCATTGGCAGGCAGATTCTTTACCACTGAGCCACCAGGGACACCCACTCTGGCTTGATTACTAAACTCTATAGTCATATCTCAAACTGCATTCTAGCCATATCCAGCAGAATTTAGGGTTTTGTTCATTCAGAACTATTATTCCCCCAAAGTACCACTCTCAAACGGTTCAAGACACCTAGAAGGCATCCTTAATTCCGTTATTTTGCTTTCCCTTCACAAGTGCTGTTATCATCCTAAATCCACTGAGATCACTTCATTACCAGTGTTTAAGTCCTAGTCATGCCACCACCATATCTCATCTAGATCTTGCTAGAGCTGATTACCAGCTCTCTGCTTTTCTTCCTGGCCTGGCTATAATTCTTCACATAGCTGCCAAATGGAGCTTTTATAAAAGTTAATCAGAAGAATTCCCTGGTAGTCCAGTGGTTAAGACTCTATGCTTTCACTGCCAAGGGTGTGGGTTCAGTTCCTGTTCAGGGAACTAAGATCTTGCAAACCATGCACCATGGCCATATATATATGTGTGTGTGTGTGTGTATATATATATATATATACACACACACACACACATATACATATAATAAAAATTATTATATATATAATTATATATATGACCTGATAAACTGATATTATATATAATGACTCTTATAAATGTATATAGTTATATAATATATATAAATATATATATACAAGTTTATCAGGTCATATCATTGCCTGCCTAGAGTTCTGAAATGGCTTCTGTTTGTTCTTAAAATACAAACTTCTTACCATGGCCTCATAGTTTTTCTATGATCTAGCCCCTGCTTTCTGCCCTTAACTTCTCCCCACTCCCCTACCCACATCCCTAAGCTATGCTTCAGCTATGCTTATTGGAATATGTCAAGACTAGGCTTTCTTCAAGGTTATGTTTACTATCTCTATCTAAACTCCTCTGCCTATTTTCACCATCTCTTTATTGCTAGCTTCTTCTAGATGTCCAGGGATCAGCACAAATATTACCTCATCCAAGAGACTTTTCTGACCATCTATTTTTTTTTCAAATATTTATTTATTTGGCTGCATCGGGTCTTAGCTGCAGCATGCGTGATCTTCATTGCTTCACGTGAGAACTTTCATTGTGAAGCACAGACTCTCTAGTTGTGGGACATGGGTCAGTTGCTCTGTGGCAGAAAGGACCTTGGATCTCTGACCAGTGATGGAATCCACATCTCTTGCATTGCAAGGTGATTCTTAACCACTGGCCACAGGGCAGTCCCTGACCATCTAATCTTAAGTGGTCCTCTTCCTCCCAGTCACCTTCTTTCTGTTTACTTTGTTTTATTTTCTTCATGAGATTTAATATTTGCAATCACTGTTTGATACTGCTTTTTTTCTCTTGTATTCTTTCATCTCGAAGAATACATCACAAGCTTTTTTTGCGTGATCACACATTTAAGAAATAAGTTGATTCTTATTAATCATGGTAGTTATGTCATATAAAGTCACTGTGGACACTAAATTAGTGAATGCAGACTCATTGCTCCTACAGAAAATACAGTGTTAATACAGTGTTAGGTTCCTATGAGACTCTGGTCAAAACACTGTCATCAACTCATTAATACATTATCTTGTTTAATGTGTATTTCTGTTTAAAGATCCTTTATTTAATACATGTTGTTGATTCACAACGTTGAGTTCACCACCAGCAGCACTATAAAACTCATGCCCATGTGAAGCTTTTCTAATACGCTTTTTTCCTTCTGTAAAGCATATTGCAGTTAGGAATATTAGGATTTTGGTGCCATGCTGGGGGACCACATTGAGAAATTACTAACAAAGGCACAGAAATGTGAAAGATGTGACACTTAAATAGACCACAGAAAGGACACCTGGTTGCACTATGAGCTGAAATAAGAAAACAGACTATTACTTTGTTCAACCTCAATCTGAAATGTTTGTGTTGTGTTTTTGCCACTCTCTGTATGTCTGTAAGACCATGAAAAGCTGGGAGTATTGGTTCTGGTGTTAGAAATTTTAGTGAGTAGGTACATGTATAGAATTTACAATTACAGAATTAGTGAACAGTGAGGATAGACTATATTTGAATGGCATATGGGGTAACTGGACTAGAGGTTTGCATGCCTATTAAACTCCCAGTAGAAATATCTACACAACTGGATATGTGACTTGGGAGTTAGATGCTCCAGCATCCCCAGACCACACCCTGAACACCCACAAGATTAAGAGGATCAATCTTTGGTATAACCCTAGCTTATTGGTGTATCCCAACTGGAAAGGAAGGATCTGATGCAGGGTATCATTCTCAGGAGATCTGTTCTGCCCTCTTTGCTATTGTAAACCAGCTGCCCACTGTAAAGTCTTGCACATAGTATTTATTAAACAGAGGAAATCAGAGTGGATTCTCATTTTGTGATGTTGAAATGAAAATTAAAACTAGAGAGATTTTTTTAAATACATTTATGTATCTATATTCCTTCTTTCAAAAGGATTGAGACAATTTACGATAAAATTATTGACACTGTAATTCAAGTCCTTGACAAAAGTCACATAGCAAAAGAGGATGTAGGAAGTGGGAACTCTTTCCATCCATTCAGCTATATGGTGGACTGGTTAGGGTTCAATTTCTCTTATGTTAACACCATAATGGTTTCCCCCCACTCAGAGCTCAAGGATAAGAAATGCGTTTTTCCCTAATGAATTGTGTTTATTTTGTATAGATTCCTTTATTCTAGTAAAAATGCTTCTATCATGTGCTGTTTCATATTACTTTGAAAAAAGGGGTTGGTATACTTAAATAAATAGAAAATGAAACAATCTTTATCTGACTCAAGGAAGAGTAATTTAGCATAAATAACAGAGTCCTGGTAGCCAAGATAAAGAGGAAGTACTATGAATTGTACAGCTTCCATTGTTCAATAGAAGTGAATATCAGGGTCACAAAAAGAGGGAGTTTTTACTGAAATATTTTCCCTGAATGAAATGTGTTCTTAAGTTCTTTAAGTGAGAGAGTTTCGGTAAGTTATAAAAAATTGAAGGAATAATGCTAATATGTATTGAAGTTCAATAAGTACAACATAATTTACTGAGTCACTCTTAATGTTTCTCATTCCTTGTTTTAATCTTTAAATAAATATGAAGTATATACTAGTACTCTCCCTGATGTATAGATGAAAGGATAAAAGATTCTTGGTAGATTTTAACTGGGCTTTACAGAATATTGAAAAAATAATTGTAAGTCTTAGATCTGCAAAGACAGCTCTGTTGAGAAGGCAGAGTGAGATAGTCAGGGTATATAGTTTACTGGGCTTCTTTAAATGGGGAAGGTGGTGGGGTGGGTGGGTGGGTAAAGCTTTAAAATGACTTCTAGTATTTTCTAAGGAAATTACTCTTCTATATGTCCATGCCAGGCAGCAGCAGAAATAGTTTCACTAGTACTGAGCCTGTATTAAAGAGACTAAGGACGTTGGAACTTATCTTCATAAGAAGGGTGAGACCTTGCCATTCAGAATTGGTGTCAACTTGAGTGGGCGATTCTAAAATATCACTCCATTGAAAGCAGAAGATTCATGGATGCACTGAAAAGTGTTTAGGAATCCTTTTCATCCAGGTCTATTCTGAACGCTGGTAAATTTTTCCATCATTGATAGCTGCTGACTGACCATGCTGAGGTGTAGGGGTCCGAGGGTAAAATTGAAATTGAAGTGGATGTGACATGAGAAGTTTGAGACTGATGTACCAAGGGGTCTGCAAGAGAAAGAAATTGTTTTCTGTTATCAGAGTGTCAGAGACACAGAACCTGTGGATTGCATGGCTGTTCTGAGTAAAACAGAATTCTGGGTGTGTGTAGAACTCCTTCAATTCTTCATTTCCCTTCCTAGAAATTTCCAGGGGCCAGATAAGAAACCTGATCACAGGGATCTCTTAAGAGGCTTGAAATGAGATGGAATTTGCGGTGGTGATGGGTGTTCATCTCCACCTAGCAGAGCAGTTGAAGAATCACATTGGGCAGCACAGAAGAGCGGGATCCTGATACGCTGTGTGTCTGGGGTAGAATCTCAGTCTATCAGCTTTGGGTGAGTTATGGAGCCTCAGCTTTTCCATCTACAAAATGGGGACCTAATACCTACCTCAAGGACTTAAGTAGGACCCAAGGAAACAGTGTATCTTCAGATTCTTTCACTTCACAGGCATTCTACCAGTGCTAATGAAACTCCTTCTTCCTTACTAAATGGTCTAGACTAATTAACCATAGGCACAGCCTTCCTTTCCAAAGGCTTGAGAATTTTATGTCATATCATTGCTTTACTGTACCTAAAAACAATGGTTCTCAAATGTAGCTATGCATTGTAACTACTTTGGGTAATTTTAGAAACTACTGATGACCAAATCTAACCAATAGAAAAATCTGATTTAATTTGTCTGAGGTATGTCCTAAACACCAGAATTTTAGAAATCTCACCAGATAATACTAATATGTAGCTCAATTGATTAACAGAGGTCTGAGATATTATAATAGGTGATAGCCTGATTTTAATCTATTTTATATTTATTCCTCTTTTATCCCAAAGTTGGGCACCCAAAAGGTCATGTTATTTTCCTTTCCCTTCTAGTCATAACTTCTACCAAAATGCCTACTCTAGCCAAGGATTAAACAACCAGTTCTTCTGTAGATAAGGATTAAACAACCAGTCCAATCTTTGTTGGGGGCAATGGATATGAACCTAGGAGATATATTCTCCTTTGTGCTTAGGGCAGGCAGTTTATCATAGTGAAGGCAAAGAAATGACACACAGTCCTGTTTAGTAGCAAATAGATAAAACAAGAGGAAATACCAAAGCAAGACTGAAGATTTGGAGACTAAAGAAAATTAACTGAAAGCTAAACAAATGAATAGTAATGTTTAAGAGATTACTGAAAATAATTTAAATCTGGTATTTGCTTACAGAAATCATCAGGTATTTGGGAAAAGATGTACATACCTTGCAGCATGGATTTTATATATAAATAATATTAGAAATAAAGTGACCAAAACTGATAAACCACTGATTATCCAGAGGCTTAATTAAAAGTTATCACTTTTCTCAAAAGAATTTAGATGTAGTGAATTTATGAAAGAAAAGTTACTATGACTCCATTGAGTTACCTACAAATTGGAAGGTAGCTCAAATTTGGAATTCAGAGTCAATTCATATTGACCTGCCTCTTGAGAAACATGTATGCAGGTCAGGGGGCAACAGTTAAACTGGACATGGAATAACAGACTGGTTCCAAATAGGAAAAGGAGTATGTCAAGGCTGTATATTGTCACCCTGCTTATTTAACTTATATGCAGAGTACATCATGAGAAATGCTGGGCTGGAAGAAACACAAGCTGGAATCAAGATTGCTGGGAGAAATATCAATAACCTCAGATATGCAGATGACACCACCCTTATGGCAGAAAGTGAAGAACTAAAGACCCTCTTGATGAAAATGAAAGAGGAGACTGAAAAAGTTGGTTTAAAGCCCAACATTCAGAAAACTAAGCTCATGACATCTGGTCCCATCACTTCATGGCAAATAGAGTAGAAACAGTGGCTGACTTTATTTTTTGGGCTCCAAAATCACTGCAGATGGTGATTGCAGCCATGAAATTAAAAGACTCTTACTCCTTGGAAGGAAAGTTATGACCAACCTAGACAGCATATTAAAAAAGCAGAGACATTACTTTGCCAAAAAGGTCCATCTAGTCAAGGCTATGGTTTTTCCAGTAGTCATGTATGGATGTGAGAGTTGGACTATAAAGAAAGCTGAGTGCAGAAGAATCGATGCTTTTGAACTGTGGTGTTGGAGAAGACTCTTGAGAGTCCCTTGGACTGCAAGGAGATCCAACCAGTTCATCTTAAAGGAGATAAGTCCTGGGTGTTCATTGGAAGGACTGATGTTGAAGCTGAACCTCCAATACTTTGGTCACCTGATGCGAAGAGCTGACTCATTTGAAAAGACCCTGATGCTGGGAAAGATTGAAGGCAGGAGGAGAAGGGGATGACAGAAGATGAGATGGTTAGATGGCATCACCAACTCAATGGACACGGGTTTGGGTAGACTCTGGCAGTTGGTGATGGACAGGGAGGCCTGGTGTGCTGCGGTTCATGGGGTTGCAAAGAGTCGGACATTACTGAGAGACTGAACTGAACTGACTGCACAGGATGCTTACTATAATGCAGTGGTGCTTATTGCCTTTGATTAATAGGTGGAGAGTTCACAGGAGAAAGAAGTGCCTTCTGTCAGTAAATTTGATTAATGGGGAGGAATTTGAAGATGGGGATGGGCACAAACTGAGTGTCATAAGATGCCTCTGAAGATCACAAAGGGGTAACAAGAGAAAAAGGGAGGACCTTTTAAGATGAAAGTATTTGAATTAAAGACAGTGACCAGTGAATTTCCCCCAGCATCCCCTTATAATATTTCTCTTATATCCATCACAAAGCTTTGGTTAAAAGCTCGCTTGTAAATTGAAGGGATATTGTGCAACTGAAGAAAGTTATTTTCTGATATTTATGTAAATGTACATTTTGAGGCTAACTTGGGTATATCCATGCTCTCATTTCCATGATGTTGTGAACACTTCATCTCCAAAGACTCTGTGAGTCTATTTTTTTTGTCTTTTAAGCTTTTCCAGCACCAGAGGGACATACATAAGGTTTGGGGACAAAAAATATGCAATACAATCATGATTAAAAATACTCCACAGATGTATTTGAAGTGTGTATATAAGAGACAAACACAGTGAGTGAGAAATAAGAAAAGAGAGAAGCTTTGTGAAACATTCATATATATCAGTTCAGTTCAGTCACTCAGTCATTGTCCCACTCTTTGCAACCTCATGGACTTCAGCACGCCAGGTCTCCCTGTCCATCACCAACTCCCAGAGTTTACCCAAACTCATGTCCATTGAGTCGGTGATGCCATCAAACCATCTCATCCTCTGTCATCCCCTTCTCCTCCTGCCTTCAATCTTTCCCAGCATCAGGGGCTTTTCAAGTAAGTCGGTTCTTTGCATCAGGTGGCCAAAGTATTGGAGTTGCAGCTTCAACATCAGTCCTTCCAATAAACACTCAGGACTGATCTCCTTTATGATGGACTGGCTTGGATCTCCTTGCAGTCCAAGGGACTCTCAAGAGTCTTCTCCAACACCACAGTTCAAAAACATCAGTTCTTCTGCACTCAGATTTCTTTATAGTCCAACTCTCACATGCATACATGACTACTGGAAAAACCATAGCCTTGACTAGATGGACCTTTGTTGGCAAAGTAATGTCTTTGCTTTTTAATATGCTGTCTAGGTTGGTCATAACTTTCCTTCCAAGGAGTAAGAGTCTTTTAATTTCATGGCTGCAATCACCATCTGCAGTGATTTTGGAGCCCAAAAAATAAAGTCAGCCACTGTTTCCACTCTATTTGCCATGAAGCGATGGGACCAGATGCCATGATCTTAGTTTTCTGAATGTTGGGCTTTAAGCCAACTTTTTCACTCTCCTTTTTCACTCTCATCAAGAGGCTCTTTAGTTCTTTTTCACTTTCTGCCATAAGGTTGGTGTCATTTGCATATCTGATGTTATTGTTATTTCTCCCAGCAATCTTGATTCCAGCTTGCAATTCATCCAGCCCAGCCTTTCTCATGATGTGCCCTGCATATAAGTTAAATAAGCAGGGTGACAATATATAGCCTTAATGTACTCCTTTTCCTATTTGGAACCAGTCTGTTGCTCCAAGTCCAGTTCTAACTGTTGCTTCCTGACCTGCATACAGATTTCTCAGGAGGCAGTTCAGGTGGTCTGGTAGTTCCATCTCTTGAAGAATTTTCCAGAATTTGTTGTGATCCACACAGTCAAAGGTTTTGGCATAGTCAATAAAGCAGAAACAGATGTTTTTCTGGTACTCTCTTGCTTTTTTGATGATCCAATGGATGCTGGCAATTTGATCTCTGCCTTTTCTAAGTCCAGCTTGAATATCTGGAAGTTCATGGTTCACATACTGTTGAAGCCTGGCTTGGAGAATTTTGAGTATTATTTTGCTAACGTGTAAGATGAGTGCAATTGTGCAGTAGTTTGAACATTCTTTGGTGTTGCCTTTCTTTGGAATTGGAGTGAAAACTGACCTTTTCCAGTCCTGTGGCCCCTGCTTATATGCCTCTAATAGCCCTGACATTTCCTAGCTTATAGATGTAACTATGATGAGACCCACAAAGTGGGGATAAATGAACATTTGGGAGTAATTTCCATGGACTGATCTTGATGCTAAGAAGGGGGCTGATTTCAACAATCATGGATCTAGAATCCATTGTGGCCCTTCTCACTTGTAGAAAGGTGAGTAATTTCCTCAATTTCTGAAAGAAATTCATTCTACTTTTAAGTAATGCTATCAGGCGGTCAATCTTTTATTTATTGGAGCATTGTTGTAGTAGCTAAAAAAGGGAGGCAAACAAAATTACCATCAGTAAGACAATATTTGGGCTTCCCTGGTGGCTGAGATGATAAAGTATCTGCAATGCGTGAGACCTGGGTTCGATTCCTGGATTGGGAAGATCCCCTGGAGGAGGGCATGGCATCCCACTCTAGTATTCTTGCCTGGAGAATCCACATGGACAGAGGAGCCTGATGGGCTGCAGTCCATGGGGTCGCAAAGCATCGGACATTGACTTAGTGATTAAGCAGCGGCAGCTAGAGAATATTTAAATAAAATATGGCATATCCATTCAGTGGGAAAGTATGCATTTGTCAAACAGAATGAAGCAGGTCACTCTTCACATGAGAATATGAGAATCTGTCCAAAATACATTGTTAACAAAAGTAGCAAGGGGCAGAACAGTGAGTACAGTATCATTCACAAGATAGACTTTGGGAGAGATCCACAAAATGTCTGATTATTGCTTATCTCTGAGGATTGAGAATTCGGAGCTGAGAGGGGTGCTTTTTGTTTCTTTTTAACATCTTTTTGATAGCCTGATTTTTTTAAAAAAATCACCCACAAAACATTTTTAAGTAAAAAAGTTTAAAAAGGGGGAAGTTTTTTTCTTTCTTTTTAATGTTGAAACAAATATTTAGTCTATGGGTTCAAATTTTAACAAGTAAGTCTCTGAAGAGGTTTAATATATAAATATAATACCTAAATTTGCTTACAAATGTATGAAGAGCAGAAGTTATATTTTTGGTCCTCTGGGAATCAAATAGGGGCTTCCCAAGTGGCACGATGGTAAAGAATCTTCCTGCCAATTCAGGAGAGGCAGGTTCAATCCCTGGGTAATAAAGATCCCCTAGAGAAGGAAATGGTAACCCACTCTAGTATTCTTACCTGGGAAATCCCATGGGCAGAGGAGCATGGTGGGCTACATACAGTCCATGGGGTTGCAAAGAGCTGGGCAGGACTGAGCACAAGAAGTCAAGTACAGGGTTTTGATAGATTTTAATAACTATTTTAGTTCATTGAAATTACTTTTGGTCTATCAAGTACTGTATCATTTCTTTAAATATTTTCCCAGAGGTACAGGATTAAAGAAGTTTGTTCAGTCTGATCCACGGTGATAATCTAACACAGAGTATCTTCCCTGGGAAGTACAGTGGGTTTCAACTATTCATTTATTTGTGTTGAAGTTATTGTGTGTTTTGGCAAGACTGATACAAGTGTTCGTATAATTCAAACTGTCATGGATGTAAAAGGCGATGCCGAATGACCTGTGTTCTGACAAGCTACCTGCAGTCCTCCAAGCTTGAAGTCAGACTCAATTGCATAATTATTATAAAAATAAGTCTGCCTTTAAGATGATTTAATCAATCAATAAAATGAAAACTACCTCTAATATTCATACTGCACAAAGTAAAAAGCTTATTAAGTGACTAATGTATACCCCCAAGGTAGAAGGCAGAGCATCTGTTTCAGAACATTTGACCCTTTTTTCATACAGGTAACAAGGACAACATCTGTTTGTCATGGCACAATGCCATTGGCAAGTGATCTTTCTGGTTAATTATTGAATGCTATGCAGCCCTTCAGTCATTTGACAGCACTGCTTTAGGAGATGCTCAAGTAGGCAGATGTTTCTCTGAAGAAGTCAGGAAAGTGCAGTGACAACTTCATTGAAAACTGACAAGAACTCGGATCTCTCCTTCTGACGGAATTGCTAGATGAGCTGAAATGTCAGTTATTCAGTTTCCTGAGTGTAATATTGGCAATTGATCATGTAATGGACATGCAAAAGAATAACAGAATGTCACTGAGCTTTCTATTAATTAGAACATCAAAACATCCTCACCTTAAATTTTTTTCTCAGGAGCATTCAAGAGGTAAAACATTGGAAGGAAAAGAGAGAGATGGAAAGTAAAATACACCTCATTATTTTAAGTATACCTTTGAGAAACCTTCCCTGGTGGCTCAGATGGTAAAGAATCCATCTGCAATGCGGGAGACCTGCGTTCAATCCCTGGGTGGGGAAGATCCCCTGGGAGAAGGCATGTCTACCCACTCCAGTATTCTTGCCTAGAGAATCCCCATGGACAGAGAAGCCTGGTGGGGTACAGTCCATGGGGTCTCAAAGAGTTAGACATGACTGAGCGACTAAGCACACAGCAATAATAGATTTTAACTGTATTTCCACTCACTAATATCATTATTACCATTAGCTGTTTGCCAGTAGTTGCAGGCACAGTTTTGTTTTTTGTTTTTTTATTGCTCACTGGACCCAAGTCTACTCAGTTTAGTGTGGTTGGCTGTGGCATCTCTCCCTTTCTTAAAGCACAGGGCTTTCCAGTTTCCAAGAATGTTTATTGTATCAGTAATTTGAAACAGGTGTTTAAAGCTCACACCTAGGCTGTGCAACAGAAGGTTTGTATATTTTTCATTATATACTGAAACAGACCACAATACTTGGAATGACCATCTGTCACCAAACACATGCTGTGTACTGAATATGAGACAGGATATTTCATTGCAGACTCCTTTGCAAGTAATGTGGATGCCTTCTCCTGCCTTCTGAATCCTCACTCATTCTTTTGGACCAAATCACAAGAAGTATTTTTGTTTCTTTTCTCACAGAATGATACCACTAAGAGATCATTAGAATAGTGTATAGCATTTCTGTTTGGTCTAAAAAATTGTAAGCCCCAAACAATGAATTTCTCCCAGAGGAGTAATTTTTTAGCCTGTGTATTTCCTTCTTTCTTTGTTTCACACCACTAAGAGTCTGGATCTTAAGGATTAGTACTCTTTACAAAAATCTGTGCTTTCAAGTCTTAGTTGCCAGCTCAAGTGCCCACAGAGAGTAGGAAGGTAATACGAATGAGTGAGTCTGGCAGGATAGCAATGATGGCAACTTGGAAAGAGCCTCCCCAGTCAGGAGGGAGCTGTTGATAGATCTACTGACCACTTTTGTGAAGAAATGCAGGCTCAGCACTGTCAGATCTATTTACCACTCAGAGTAAACTGGAAAACAGGATTTTTACATGAAATCTGGGATTTAAATATTGACATTGCATTAAAAAAATTAAGATAGTGTGGGCTAGACAAATGGGTATGCAGACTGAGGTCTGCCAGACTTGAACCTCCTGATTCAGATAGGACTTTTCTCAGTTAATAAGATATTCTGCTCTTGAGTCCTTACACATATGATTTGTTGTGGCAAAATGTTTCCAACTAAATATTATCTCACCAATACCTTGATGATGGTGGTGGTGATGCTGATCATGTTTGGTAAGACTGATAATCATTTGATGAGCGTGGAAAGGGATCACAGTAGAGTGTTTACTTGCACCTGGCAGGTAGACTCTGAGGTTGTATGAACTCACGTTCAATCTCACAGACTTCAGTACTGTAGCCTATTAAGAGCCTGCTGTGTGTTAGGAACTGTTCCATGTATTCAACAAATATTTACTGAGTGCCTGCTATGCACTGAGCATTATTCTGCAAACTGAGGATAGAGCAATGAAGAAAACAAAATCAGACAATGATCTTTGTCTTTCTGATGGGGCTGTTAGGTGACAAACAGTTGGAAAAATAAGTAAGTAAAGTATTCAGTATATTATATAGTGATCAGGACCATGGAGATGATAAAGTAGATAAGGATTTGGGGAGTAAAGGAGGGGAGGAAGTTAGACATAAAAAGATGATGCCATGTGTGAATTTGAGTAACTGAGGTGGGGACTTGGCATTGCAGAGGCAGGAGAAGATGGAAGGAGAAGTATATTTGAAGAGGAAGATCAGGAACTAAGTTTTGGATGTGTTACATGTGGAATTCCTGTTACATACTCAGTAGAGACATGAAGTAGGTCATTGGACTTCAAGGGAAATGGCCAAACTGGATGTGTAAACTGCAGAATGACCAGATGGTATTTAAAACCCAGAGAGGGCAATGAAATGAATGTAGACAGAAAGGAGAGGAATTTCAAGGACTGAGTCCTTTGGTACTTGCAATGAGGAGCTGAAACAGAGCCAGGAGACCAGACTGAGAAGGAACACAGTGGAGGCAGGAGGAAAATCAGGAGAATCTAGACTTCTGTAAAGTGTGAAAATCACCTTGAGGGCACTTGATAAATTTCAGACTCTGACATACCTTTCTCTCTCTGATTCTGTTTCTCTCTCTCTCACACACATACACTCTGTCTCTCTGTTAACCTGTCTGTCCCTGTGTCTGTCTTTCTGAATCAGCTGGTCCAGGCAGGGCCCAGCATGCAAGCGATTCTGATGCAGGTGTCAATGCACCACACTTTACCAAGCATCAAGTTTGGTGACTGACTCTGTGGCTCTGATGGCCTGATGGGTGGTTGAGTGATAGAAAGCACAGAATAGGGAGTTGAAGAAGAGGTGAAGGAGCTGCAGGTTAGGAAACAGGACTTCCCAGACTATGATGTCAAAACCAGACAGAGTCAGTGGCGTGACTGATTGAGGGAACTGATTTAGTGGGGCCTTATTTTATCCTAGGACTCCTCAGTCTGTGGGTCGGGGTTGAGTCACTGCACAGGCCAAGATAGAGCAAATGGGACTGGGAGTCATGTGGACCATGCTAGAGAATTAGTCTGCCAAATCAATATAAAACCAATTCCATATCAATGGAACAGCAATCAAACTGTGTGCTCTACTAGTTCGACAATCTGCTTAAACTGGTTTACACATCAGCTGAGTTGTACGAAGGAGATGCTGAACCTTTTTCATCCACATTGCCTAGCAATCAGAACAGTGGCAGACACTTCGGAGGCTCAGAATCTGCATTGGCCAAGTGTATGAAGGTGGGCTCAACCAAACACAAGTAGACCTATGGAGTGTAATGAGGATAGCAAACCCTCAAATACTTCAGGGCTGTATCAGGTATATTTCATAAAATCTTTTCTCGTGTGTGTTTGTGAAGAGTAGGTATGGTTAAACTTTCTATCCTGGAAGAACACTGTGACTTGGTTTTTTAGCTCTGAGTTTTAAAGTTATCAATAACACTTCACAAAGAGGGTTAGTTGTTGAGGCAATGTCAACTCCAACAGCAAATCCTTGACAGCTCTTTGATTATAACTGGCTTCTCCATCCACACCATGTCACCTTGGGCAAGGAGCCTGCTTAGCCTGAGGCAGGGAAACTTTTGTAGAAGAAAAAAACTTTGTTAATGAGCTTGATGTTCATCTGGACACCAGGGAACTGTGTTCCCAGTTGCCCCTCCCACACAATCTGCCAGATTGGATGTTTTATACTTCGAACACAAACAATTTTTTCTCAGCTTCAGGCCTTATACATAATTTGCATTTCTGAGCCTTTTCTGTGCATCTTATGAGATAATGACACAGTTTTGACTTTACTGCTTAGAGGATCTAGTTCAGTGCATAGAAAAACTCTTGCTCTACTTCTGCTTTTCCATCAGAGCTACTTACTGTTCCTATAGGGGTAAAGGGTATTCTCCCTGCCTCTCTTCTCTTTGGAGGCTTCCTTCGGAATATTTTTGTCTATTAGGTTTGACAGATTATTTTCCTAATTGCTAAATGAAGAATTTTGTAGAATACACTAGGTGCTCTATCTTGGGTTCCTAAGATTGTCTATGTATTGCCTTGACTATAATTTTAATTTCACCTTTTACCTAACAAGGTCCTCCATAACCACATTTTGGTTTTGTATATCCCTGAAATTACATTTTGTAGAGAAGCAAGTTACTGTAATCAGAAATCATTTTCTATGAACTGATGTGTGAAAATTAGTCCTCACTCAAACGTCCTCCTTTGTTCAATGTTAGTATCTCTGGCCCTTTGTTCAAACATCTTTGAGCATCAATCCCTTGTTACAATTTCAGATGATAAATCTATGAATATAAACTGCTGCTGCTGCTTAGTCGCTTCAGTCGTGTCCAACTCTTAGCGACCCCATGGACTGTAAACTACATGATGATAAAGTAAAACAGCAATTTTTAATAAGAGTTTCAGGATAAAGCTAGTGAAAGTGGGACTGGCAAGTTACTTAAAACAAAGCTATTGACAAGCAAGGATGTGTTAACAGATAACAGTAAGATAGACAACTGACAAGGATGGTGTATTAGTCGGTCATGTCTGACTCTCATGTCAGATCCCATGGACTGGGGCCCACCCGGCTTCTCTGTCCATGAAATTTTCCAGGCAAGAATACTGCAGTGGGTTGCTAGTCCCTTTTCCAGGAGATTTTCCTGACCCAGGGATTGAACCCGGGTCTCCTTCATTGCAGACAGATTCTTTACCATCTGAGCCACCAGGGGACAGGGATGAGATCAAGATAATTACTTTAAAAGAGATTGATATGACTTTGAAAAGATTATAAAGAGGCATTGGTAAAATTAATGGAACCCTTGAATACCTGTGTTTAACATCTTTATTTATGCTCCTGCTATGAAAGTTAAATGTGAAGGGAAGTTCTGTGATGCTACCAATTGAACAAAAGTCAGCTCCACCTCACTGGTACAGTCTTGGTTCATTTTAAGAATCCAGGATATTTTAATTATACATCTTTGAAAACACAAGATAAAAATGAACAGTGTTTTTGACTTCATTTGTTTAATATAAAATCTTAAAAAAAATGCATATATGTAATCCCTTGTTCAGAAAGATCCCCTGGAGGAGGGTGTGGCAACCCACTTTAGTATTCTTGCCTGGAGATTCTCATGGACAGAGGAGCCTGGCGGGCTACAATCCATAGGGCAGCACAGAGTTGGACACAACTAAAGCAATTTAGCATACACAAAAATAGCTGTTGTGAAGTTTTGGCTTTTCATTTTCTACGTGCTCACTTCAAGTGGCCTTTCTCAGGTCCAGTCATCCCTGGGGTGCACACTTCCTGGGTCTGTTAATTTCTGTCACTCTTTGGCTGCCCTTCAGGAAATGTGACCCTTCCTCTCTTCCATCTTGCCTGACCATCCTCCTCACACAGGCAGAATTCATTTTAATAATATATTTTCTTTAATCCAGTATATCTAACCTAAAATATCTTTAACCCAATATATCTAAAATATTAAGCTTTTCAAATTTGCGTTTTTTTTTTTTTTTAAATAAGGAATGGAGAACCAGAGATCTGTCCTGTCTTCCTCAGACACATGAACTGCTTGTTGGGAAACAGGATCGAATGGGACCCCCTGCTGTTGGAAGGGAGGACAAGCTGAGTTAGTAAGAGCCCATGTAAAAGGGGGCTCAGAAGAGGCCAAGGTGTCTGACGCAAGTGCTCCCCTGGATGCGTTCACTATGGACCCAGAAAGACTCCTGAGAGGTCAGAGGAAGTGGTGGAATGCTGCAAAATATGTACTGGGTGTGCATGCTAGTTCTGTGTTGAAGACCCAGAGTAGCCAAGTCAAGGAAACTCTTGAATGCAGCCATATGTTAATTCTCTTAGTGTATCTCATTTTTAACATGGGTTTAGAGGTAGAAGCTCTTCTAAATTACAGACTCTGTGTCTTTGTGATCTCTTCCTGGAGTTTCTCTTTGACCTCCTTCATCCTCTTGGCTAAAGTTTAGCATATTCTGCCTCTTTCTTATTTTTCTTTGTGCCCTATTTCTTCAGAGCCCTATGCCGATGTTTTGTGTTCTTGGATATCTGTATTAATGAGACACTGAATCTTAGGCACCCAGTTTCCTCACCTTCTTTGTCCAGGGGCTTTCTTGTTAGCAGAGTGGCCAATGTCATCTTTAGAGAGACTTGAGAAGTTTGCAGATTCTGCTCGGGGCTCAGGCGAGGAAGCACAGGGAGAATTGTTAAAGATATCCTACTTTCCTTTTTTTCTGGATTAAGTCTTTGAAATCTGGTATGTGTGTTACACTGGAAGCATATCTCGATTTGGACTAGACTCATTTTAAGTGTCCAGTAGCTCACATGTCCAGTGCCACACACTGGCATCAGAGTGGACAAAAAGAATGTTCTGGAGTGGGGAGAGGGTGGAGGCAGGGAAAATGCTTTAGAGATGTTGTTCAGTCTCTAAGTTGTGTCCAAATCTTTGCAACCCCATGGACTGCAGCATACCAGGCTTCCTTGTCCTTCACTATCTCCTGAAGTTTTCTTAAACTCATGTCCCTTGAGTCAGTGATGCCATCCAAACATTTTATCCTCTGTTGCCCTCTCCTCTTTCTGCCCTCAATTTTCCCCAGCATCAGGGTCTTTTCCAATGAGTCAGCTCTTCGCATCAGGTGGCCAAAGTACCTTGCAAGAGTCCAATCAAGAGAAGATGAGCCCTTGAACTAAAGCCAAGGCAGTGGGAATATTAAGGAGGAGCCAGAATTGATGAGATAGTGAAATGTAGTAAAGAAAACATGGCTTCTGGAATCAGATACATTGCTTTGAATCATGGCTTTATCCTTTTATAGCTGTGTTTCCTTGCAGGTTACTCAATCTGTATATCCCTCACTGGATCAGACATAATATGATGATGATAATAGTAATGTTCCTACAAGGTAGGGAGGTTAAAGGGATTAACTGGGGTAATAAATATAAAACTTTTTCATGACTAACTGGCACCTTTTTGCATTCAAATGATTTAAATTAACAGAACTTGGTGACCAATTGGATAGGGCCAGTGGGATTGAGATAGAAGTCAAGAACTACTCCAAAGCTTACATAGCTTTTCTGGTTATAATATCCAGAGCATGGTTTCACAACAATCCTTTACAGAAGTTTGAAGCCAATCTTCCATGTTTCTTGATTAGTAAATGTATCCTGATGACCAACAAAATGATTCCTCTCTCCTCCCCGGACCTTTGTCTTTGCTTGTCTTCTATCTGCTGGTAATGTGCATTGTTGGCAAATGGCCTGTTCTTGGGTCTCAGCTCAAAGCCTCAAGACTTCTAAAAAGCCTTTCTTGATCAACCTGCTTTATCTCCGCTAACTCTGTACCTCTTGTCATACTCCATAACTATCTTGCCTTGTTATTCATTAGCTGTCGCCCCTACTAGCCGTAAGATCTATGATATTTATGATTGCCTGTCTGTATTGTTTATCACTGTATGTCTGCTGCCTAGGAACAGTCCTTGGCACAAAATTAATCTAAAGTGATGCATTTGGTGAATGAGTAAATGTTTAATTGTCTGTGCTTTTGAAGAGTAAGAAATACAATGAATACTAGAACATCAGAGATAACTGGTAGAGGTGAGCCACCTTACTTTCAGTTATTATTTGAACATCATCTTTTTTTTTTTTTTAACTCAAGTACTGGTTTTGAGGAGAATAAATTTAACACTCTTATGGTTAAAGTATATATTATCTCAGTTCTACAAACCCTCATCATAGAAGGTCATGAACGCATAGACTAGTAATACTAGAAGCCCATATAGTCAAAAATTCATGTGGTCCAAGCATCTCTTTTCTACTTCTGAAACTCTGAAGAGGTACAGTTGACCACAAGGCATAGAGTGAGTTAGAGTGAGAGAAGGTGAATTTAAAATTGAGTTCTCTGGACTCCCAAGCATGTGTTATTTGTTTGTATCACACTAATATTTGTGTGTGTGTGTGTATTTGTGTGTAATAATGAAGTTTGTTAATATGGTACTATTACGTTTGATGATAATTTTGTAATATTCATGTCAGTTGATTTGATAAAATAGATATTATCCCATTGCAGTGAATGTAGAAGGTTTTTGTTCAAATTCTTGCTCATACTGGAATTTTGCAGTTTGTTGCTTAAAATAAGGTGGACGTTTATTTAGGTTGCTTAAGCAAATTTTCTTAGGTGGGTAATTTTTCAATACTGGTTTGTTAAAATATATCCATATTTTTATTTGATTAAATTGAAGAGTTCAGGTAAATTTACTACATTTGCTCTAGAAACAATCTAAGTTTTCACTGGAAGCTTTTCCCAGCCTAAATTCTACCTCAGCAGATGTGATAAAAGAGTGTAAATCATTTGTGGCTCAAGTTCTGGGCTTCTTTTTCTCTTTTATCTAACTTAAGTCTTTGTTTTATATTGGAGTTCTTTTGAGAATCAATTGCCTCATTCCTCTAAATAGTTTTTATCTCAGTAGAGGTAGAATTAGGCTCACCAGGCTTATTCCAGGTTAAATGGCTTTGAAATGAGTTAGTGACCTGATGACTGGTTAAGCAATTTACTGTTTTGGCCAAAACCTACTTTTCTACCTGTAGCCACTGTAGGTTTTGAATCATTTCTGAAGTTCTCTTTACTAAAACTCTTTCCTCTTTTGAAAGTGTTGATTAGCTTTTGTTATGTTGTTTTTCAAGATCAGAGAAACTAGAAATGTAAAGGAGCTAGGCATAATTATTGAAGCCCATTAGACTGACTAATCTCATTATTAAAAGATATCCATTTTTATTTCCTTCTTAATGTAGAATTTTTTATGAAATTCTTTCTCATTCACTCTATTCTGTCAAACCAACTCTTTAATTTGTGCTGATTCTAGGTGCCACATTTTACCAGTTTTCACATGTAAGTTTCAAGTGCAAGGTATAATATTAATTCATTAGTTAAATCAACAGAAAATTCTCGAGTGAAAAACACTTTTAGGAATTAAGTAGATGTGACATAGGGATAAGACATCAGCAAATGGTGAGCACCTTTCAGTTCAGTTCAGTTTAGTTGCTGTCGTGTCCAACTCTTTGCAACCCCATGAACTGCAGCACGCCAGGCCTCTCTGTCCATCACCAACTCCTGGAGTCCACCCAAACTCATGTCCATTGAGTCAGTGATGCCATCCATCCATCTCATCCTCTGTCATCCCCTTCTCCTTCCACCCTCAATCTTTCCTAACATCAGGGTCTTTTCCAATGAGTCAGCTCTTCGCATGAGGTGGCCAAAGTATTGGAGTTTCAGCTTCAACATCAGTCCTTCCAATGAATACCCAGGACGGATCTCCTTTAAGTTGGACTGGTTGGATCTCCTTGCAGTCCAAGGGACTCTCAAGAGTCTTCTCCAACACCACAGTTCAAAAGTATCAATTCTTCAGAGCTCAGCTTTCTTTATAGTCCAACTCTCACATTCATACATGACCACTGGAAAAACCATAGCCTTGATTAGATGGACCTTTGTTGGCAAAGTAATGTCTCTGCTTTTTAATATGCTCTCTAGGTTGGTCATAACTTTTCTTCCAAGGAGTAAGCATCTTTTAATTTCATGGCTGTAATCACCATCTGCAGTGATTTTGGAGCCCCAAAACATAAAGTCTGTCACTGTTTCCACTGTTTCCCCATCTATTTGCCATGAAGTGATGGGACCAGATGCCATGATCTTAGTTTTCTGAATGTTGAGCTTTAAGCCAACTTTTCCACTCTCCACTTTCACTTTCTTCAAGAGGCTCTTTAGTTCCTCTTCACTTTTTGCCATAAGGGTGGTATCATCTGCATATCTTAGGTTATTGATATTTCTCCTGGCAATCTTGATTCCAGGTTGTGCTTCCTCCAGCCCAGCATTTCTCATGATGTACTCTGCATATAAGTTAAATAAGCGGGGTGACAATTTACAGCCTTGACATACTCCTTTTCCTATTTGGAACCAGTCTGTTTTTCCATATCCAGTTTAACTGTTGCTTCCTGACCTACACACAGGTTCTCAATAGGCAGGTCAGGTGGTCTGGTATTCCCATCTTTTTCAGAATTTTCCACAGTTTATTGTGATCCACACAGTCAAAGGCTTTGGCATAGTCAATAAAGCAGAAATAGATGTTTTTCTGGAACTCTCTTGCTTTTTCAATGATCCAACGAATGTTGGCAATTTGATCTCTGGTTCCTCTGCCTTTTCCAAAACCAGCTTGAACATCTGGAAGTTCACCTTTAGATTGGTATATTCATATATTACCATGAGAATTCAGTAGAAGGAGAGATTTGCTTCCAAACAAGATGGACAGTGAAGGAGATAATGATGGCAGCCTTTATGGAGGAGATGATTGTATGGGACTTTGAAAGATTAGTAGAATCTCACCAGACAAAGTAGAATCTCATGAGTAGGTAGGTGAAAAAAGTGAAACTAAGACTTGAGAAAGGAAATCTTGTTAAATTTAATTAATGGATAATGTCCTGTTGGCTTGTAGTATAGAGTATAGCATAGAGGATGAGGACCAAGGTAAGGTAAGTCTGAAAAGAGGCTGGAAGCTAGCAGTGAAGTACTTGTGTACCACATCCTTGGACATTGTTTAGTGGCCTGTTGAAAGCCAGTATACTCTGGGATGATCCACCCAGTTATTTATGGTGCTGCTCCATTTACTTGACAGGTCTTTCTGATTCCATCTTGTTCAGAAGATTTCAGAAGTATAAATATCTCTTAATAATGACTGGGAATGAGATTAGAAGGAAAGATAGAGAAAAGATAGAGAAAGATAGGAAAGATATCAAGCTTGTACAGGAATTTACATCTATCCTTGTCACTGATTGATGATTTAGTTTATACAAAATGAACATTTGGGTTGGACCAGAAAGATAAATTTGACAGGAATACATGTGCACTCTAGTTTATAAAAGTCACTTGCATAGTGCAGGATAAGTTTGACAGTAGACTATGGAAAAAGAGAATTTATTTGACCATAAGCTAGATAAGAAAAAATGTGACTGCTAAGAAAATAACAGCAGCAAAAAACATATAATTCAACGTGCAGAGAATATGGGATATTAACTGAAATGAGTACTATATTTGTAAGTTATTAGATGGAAAACAACATCAAAGTTAAAAACTGTTTACACTTATTCACATATAATTAGAGATGTGTGTAGATAAGAGTGTAGAACTCCTTAGTACCCAATTTATAGTGAACTGGTCTGTTGATTCAGTCACAGCTGATGAAAAAGCGAAGTGTGTGGCTCATGAAGAAGAATGTTTTGCATGTGTGACAAGACCTAAGCTTTGAGTTCTGACAGATTTTGGGGTGTAAGTAAGGCAACCTGAGTCTGTTTCCTCTAGGGGAGCCCTGTAGTTGAAAGAGTTGCTTAGCTTTTGTTGTGTTATTCATGATCACAGAAACTAGAAATACAAATCCTATTGATATAGAAATTGTTATGGAAGCTTATTCAGAAAATGCTTGTGCTGTTTCCCTTAGAGGATTTTTGGGAGGATGCAGAGCTCATGAAAACATTTTATATACTGTGATGCCTGAAAAGGTTCATGGATTTCTGATAAGAGGCCATCAGTGGCTCTCCCTCAGACTCTTAGCTCTGGACAAGCAGAAATATTGCTGAGGTCAAATTGTTGAATCCACTGTTGGCCTTTTAGGAACGTCTCTCCCCTCCCTATCAATATTATCCTCAAATAAATAAATAGTGTTTTAGGGTCCAAAATAGGGTTCAGGATTACTAACAGAAAAATCTTAGGTGATCATAAAATCTTCAGATCCCTTTGGACTTGCTGAATCAGAATTTCTGGGGGTGGGACCCTGCTGTCACGATTTTCAACAAACTAGCCAATGATTCTCAACTGGAGGTAATTTTGTCCCCACACCTAGGGGGGCATTTGACAATATTTGGAGACGTTTTTTGGTTGCCACAACTGGGTCAAGGGGTAGGTGCTACTGAACATTTTGTAGGCAGCAGGGGACTGGGCTCCATGAGAATTATCCAGCCCCAAATGTCAAAAATGCTGAGGGTGAGAAATCTTGTCATACACAGAACAATTAATATCTTTTTTTTTAGCAGTTATTACTTATCTTTGACATTTGCTCACATTTATTTATTCATCACTCATCACTTGTTATTCATACGTTTATTTTCAAAACTCTTAAAATTTGTTTTTATTGGAAAGACAGAAAGATGTAGAACTTGAAATATAATTTTGGGACTGGAATTAGTTACTTTGAACTGATTTTTGGATTATTTTTTAGGTGCTCAAATTAAAATGAATTCTTGCAGTGAAAGAATAGTCATGAAGATGAGATTTCCAGCTAGTTAGTTCTTATTTTCACACAATGAAAAAACTTTAACTTGTACTCACTGAGAAGGTAATTGGATTTAAAACAAACCAAATTTATAGAATTAAGAAAAAAAAATTGGTTTTGTTAGGTTCAAGGGATTCAGGAAGGAAGAGATGGATTATATATATTATTTATGTGTCATATATATATATATTTATATGTCTTGGAGAACTTGCTTTTACACATACAGATAACAGTGACTTGTAATTAGCAGTTCATTGTTTGAATGCAAACACTGCTGTGAAAGTGGTGATTGAACAGAAACGTTTTCTTCCTTTGCACTGTTGATTTGCTAACAAACCTGTTTTATATTATGATGGTATAAAGGTAAAATCTGCTCAGCACTTCTAAAATATCAAACAGTCTTTACAAATGAAACACAAAACACTTATTCATTTTGCTTTCATTAAGCAAAAGAATTAGTTTATTGTAACAATTACCCTTATTACATATTTAAACCTGAATTCAAATTTAACTTCACAATATGTCTCCAACAGATGTTCCCTCTTGTGATAATTTCTGTGGTGACTTTCAGCTCAGAAAAGCCTTGAATCTCTAATGAACATTTTTCAAAGTAGTAAGATGGAAGAGAAGCACTAAAATATCCTTGGAGATAGAAATTGAAATCATTTTGCCTAAATGTATCAGGTTAGAAGTTGCCCTAGTTACTGATTGCTGCTATTAGACATTCCCTTTGTGCAAAGAAAGCCAGTTATTGATTTTTGAATTTGAATTTCTTTTGAAACAATTGATTGCCTCTACTGCAGATCCTTAACTCAGCTTATGAAAATCCAGTGTAATAGGACTCACCGGCTGTACTAATGCCTGCCTAATACTTGGCTTAATTTACTTGCCTCCATTAACCTAGAAGCTATTAGAATAGACTGTTTGTGGAACACAAAAAGTTTATAAATGTCCCATTGTATATTGAGGTATGGACAGTATATTTCAACTATTGTTAATGATGTCTTAATTCACTGTAAGCAAACCACTTCAAAGTTATAGTTCCTGGCATCTTAATTCTATTTTTATATCTATAAATCTTTACTCATAGTACTACACAGAGAAACAAACATATGCCTATCACTCAGGAAATTCTAAGAGGTCTTGAAATTCTTTTCCAGAAACCTAAGGCAAAGACAGACAAATTCTTAAAACTATACTGCACATGGTGCAATAAATAAATAAATTTAAGTCACTAAAAAACTTTGAGTGCCTACTATGTATGAGGTACTGCTTTAGTAATCAACATAAAGCCAAACAAACCTACCTGTGTAAAACTGAAGCTCCTAGATGATAAGACAGGAGAAAACCTAGGTGACCTTAGGTATGGCAGTGAGTTTTTGGATAAAATGTCAAAGGAGCCCTTTATAATAGGAAAAAAATCGATAAGCTAGAATTTATTAAAATGAAAAACTTCTGCTCTGTGGAAGACAATGTCAGGAGAATGAGAAGACAAGCCACAAACAGAGAAACTACTTACAAGAGATATATCTGTTAATGGAAATGTTCCAAACGTATATGAAGAACCCTTAAAACTCAACAGTAAGAAAGCAGATTACCTATTTAAAATGTATGTCAAAGACCTTCACAGAGAACTCACCAGAGAAGATAAACGGCTGGCAAGTAATCATATGAAAAGATGTTTCATATCATATAAGTTCAGTTCAGTCGCTCAGTCGTGTCCGACTCTTTGCGACCCCGTGAATTGCAGCACGCCAGGCCTCCCTGTCCATCACTAACTCCCGGAGTTTACCCAAACCCATGTCCATCGAGTCAGTGATGCCATCCAACCATCTCATCCTCTGTTGTCCCCTTCTCCTCCTGCCCCAATCATTCCCAGCATTAGGGGCTTTTCCAATGAGTCAACTGTTCGCATGAGGTGGCCAAAGTATTTGAGTTTCAGCTTCAACATCAGTCCTTCCAATGAACACCCAGGACTTATCTCCTTTAGGATGGATGGATTGGATCTCCTTGCAGTCCAAGGGACTCTCAAGAGTCTTCTCCAACACCACAGTTCAAAAGCATCAATTCTGCGGCACTCAGCTTTTTCACTGCCCAATTCTCACATCCATACATGACCACTGGAAAAACCATAGCCTTGACTAGATGGACTTTTGTTGGCAAAGTAATGTCTCTGCTTTTAAATATGCTACCTAGGTTGGCCATAACCTTCCTTCCAAGGAGTAAGAGTCTTTTAATTTTGTGACTGCAATCACCATCAGCAGTGATATTGGAGCCCCAAAAAATAAAGTCTGACACTGTTTCCACTGTTTCCCCATCTATTTCCCATGAAATAATGGTACCAGATGCCATGATCTTAGTTTTCTGAACGTTGAGCTTTAAGCCAACTTTTCACTCTCCTCTTTCACTGTCATCAAGAGGCTCTTTAGTTCTTCATTTTCTACCATAAGGGTGGTGTCATCTACATATCTGAGGTTATTGATATTTCTCCCGGTAATCTTGATTCCAGCTTGTGTTTCCTCCAGCCCAGCGTTTCTCATGATGTACTCTGCATTTAAGTTAAATAAGCAGGGTGACAATATACAGCCTTGATGTACTCCTTTTCCTATTTGGATCCAGTCTGTTGTTCCATGTCCAGTTCTAACTGTTGCTTCCTGACTTGCATACAGGTTTCTCAAGAGACAGGTCAGATGGTCTGGTATTCCCATCTCTTTCAGAATTTTCCACAGTTTATTGTGATCCACACAGTCAAAGGCTTTGGCATAGTCAATAAAGCAGAAATAGATGTTTTTCTGGAACTCTCTTGCTTTTTCGATGATCCAGCGGATATTGGCAATTTGATCTCTGATTCCTCTGCCTTTTCTAAAACCAGCTTGAACATCTGGAAGTTCACGGTTCCCGTATTGCTGAAGCCTGGCTTGGAGAATTTTGAGCATTACTTTACTAGCGTGTGAGATGAGTGCAATTGTGCGGTAGTTTGAGCATTCTTCAGCATTGCCTTTCCTTGGGATTGGGATGAAAACTGACCTTTTCCAGTCTTCTGGCCACTGCTGAGTTTTCCAAATTTGCTGGCATATCGAGTGCAGCACTTTCACAGCATCATCTTTCAGGATTTGAAATAGCTCAAGTGGAATTCCATCACCTCCACTAGCTTTGTTTGTAGTGATGCTTTCTAAGGCCCACTTGACTTCACATTCCAGGATGTCTGGCTCTAGGTGAGTGATCACACCATCGTGATTATCTGGGTTGTGAAGATCTTTTTTGTACAGTTCTTCTGTGTATTCTTGCCACCTCTTCTTAATATCTTCTGCTTCTGTTAGGTCCATACCATTTTTGTCCTTTATTGAGCCTATCTTTGCATGAAATGTTCCTTTGGTATCTCTAATTTTCTTGAAGAGATCTCTAGTCTTTCCCAATCTGTTGTTTTCCTCTATTTCTTTGCATTGATCACTGAGAAAGGCTTTCTTATCTCTCCTTGCTATTCTTTGGAACTCTGCATTCAGATGGGAATATCTTTCCCTTTCTCCTTTGCTTTTCATTTCTCTTCTCTTCCCAGCTATCTGTAAGGCCTCCTCAGACAGCCATTTTGCTTTTTTGCATTTTTTGCATTTCTTTTCCATGGGGATGGTCTTGATCCCTGTCTGTTGTACAGTGTCATGAACCTCTGCCCATAGTTCATCAGGCACTCTATCAGGTCTAGTCCCCTAAATCTATTTGTCACTTCTACTGTATACTCATAAGGGATTTGATCTAGGTCATACCTGAATGGTCTAGTGGTTTTCCCTACTTTCTTCAATTTAAGTCTGAATTTGGCAATAAGCAGTTCATGATCTGAGCCACAGTCTGATCCCGGTCTTGTTTTTGCTGACTGTATAGAGCTTCTCCATGTTTGTCTGCAAAGAATATAATCAGTCTGATTTTGGTGTTGACCACCTGGTGATGTCCATGTGTAGAGTCTTCTCTTGTGTTGTTGGAAGAGGGTGTTTGCTATGGCCAGTGCGTTCTCTTGGCAAAACTCTTTTAGCCTTTGCCCTGCTTCATTCTGTATTCCAAGGCCAAATTTTCCTGTTACTGCAGGTGTTTCCTGACTTCCTACTTTTGCATTCCAGTCCCCTATAATGAAAAGGACATCTTTTTTGGGTGTTAGTTCTAAAAGGTCTTGTAGGTCTTCATAGATCCGTTCAACTTCAGCTTCTTTGGCGTTACTGGTCGGGGCATAGGCTTGGATTACTGTGATATTTAATGGTTAGCCTTGGAAACGAAGAGAGATCATTCTGTCGTTTTTGAGACTGCATCCAAGTACTGCATTTCGGACTCTTTTGTTGACCATGATGGCTACTCCATTTCTCCTAAGGGATTCTTGCCCACAGTAGTAGATATAATGGTCATCTGAGTTAAATTCACCCATTCCAGCCCATCTTAGTTCGCTGATTCCTAGAATGTCGACGTTCACTCTTGCCATCTCCTGTTTGACCCCTTCCAATTTGCCTTGATTCATGGACCTAACATTCCAGGTTTCTATGCAATATTGCTCTTTACAGCATCAGACTTTGCTTCTATCACCAGCCATATCCACAGCTGGGTATTGTTTTTGCTTTCGCTCCATCCCATTATTCTTTCTGGAGTTATTTCTCCACTGATCTCCAGTAGCATATTGGATATCAGGGAAATGCAAATTAAAATGGGAAGATACCGCTACATACATATTAGAATAGTCAAAATCCAAAGCACTGATATCTACAAATGTTAAGGATGTGGAGCAATAGGAACTTTCATTAATTTTTGGTGGGAGTTCAAAATCATGCATCCACTTTGGAGGACAGTTTGGCAGTTTCTTACAGAACTGATCATAGTCTTGTCATCTAATCCAGCAATTCTGCTTCTTGCTGAAAAATCTGTGTCCACAAGAGAATCTACACACAGATGTCCATAGTAGCTTTATTCTTTGTTACTAAAACCTGGAAGCAACCCAGAAGGTGTCCTCCAGTATTTGAATGAGTAAACTAACTGTGATAATCCAGACAGTGGTATATTGTTCAATGATAAGAAGAAATCAGCTAGCAAGCCATGAAATGATGTGGATGAACCTTAAGTACATATTGATGAGTGAAAGAAGCCAATCTGAAAGGCTATATGAACTCAGCCTTAGGGATTCTGGAATCCATTCTGGAAAAGCCAAACTATAAAGACAGTAAAAATATCAGTCGTCCACAGGGGTTAGGATAAAGGAGATGAACAGGCAGATTACAGAGGACTTTTAGGGCAGTGAAAATATTCCATACAATACTATAATGATACATGTCATACATTTGTCTATACACATAAAATGTACACTAACACAAGTAAGGCCTGATTTAAACTATGAATTTTGCAAGATGATGTGTGCCTGTAGGCTTATCAGTAGTAACAAGCGTACCCTCTGGTGGGAGATGGTAATAATGGGGGAGGCGATACATAAGTGGGGACAGGGGCTATAAGAGAAATCTTTGTATCTTTCTCTCAATTTTGCTGTGAACCTAAAACTCTTAAAAATAGTCTTAATTAGGAAAGTCTACCTGTAACAATTTATTACCTAATGGAGGGTAGGGGTAGGGAGGGCACAAAAATGAAATGAATTGTTAGTCGCTTAGTCATGTCTCACTCTTTGCAATCACATGGACTGTAGTCTGCCAGGCTTCTCTGTCCATGGGATTTTCCAGGCAGGAATACTGGAGCGAGTTGCCATTTCCTTCTCCAGGGGATCTTCCCCACTCAGGGATTAAACCCATGTTTCCCTCATGCAGGCAGGTTCTTTACTGTTTGAGTCACCAGGGAAGCCCTAGGGAGGGCACAGGCAATAAGTAAATAATAAAATATTTTAGAGCATAGTAAAATATGTGAAGAATTAACAAGAGGGGAAACTAGGGAGTGGCAGGGTGAGCCTCTTGGAGAAGCCTCCTTTTGTGATCTGAAGGCAGCAGGTGAATGAGTGATGGTGGTACCTGAAAGCAGACTGTTCCAAGCAGAGGGAATGGACTGTGTGAAGATTCTGAAACAGGAACACATATAAATGCTGGCGTAAGAGCAAGTTATTAGATATACCAGTAGCTTTTTAAAATGTTGACTGAGCTTGTATAAGGGTTATATACAGTAAAAACTTAGAATAAAATCTGTATGATACAAAATACTATGAAGATGACAACATTAACAGCAGAAGGAAGAAAGACTTATTACAGTATGTGAAACCACCTGGACTGAAAATCTGTGACAACAGAGGAGTAGCAAATTTCAAAGTTTACCTTGGAAGCTTTTGGCTTTAGAAGTTGTGCAGGCTTTGTGTTATTCTTGCTTTACCATATTAGTGACTCTTGAATATAGTTTTATATGTTGAATTGTCAAGATTTAAAAGCTTGGAGAAGAAAGTCTATAAAATATCCTATAATTGCCACAAGTCTGGTCAAATTTGTGAATCAATTTCTAAATATCCTTTCTAGAGAGAAAGAAAACCAAGGTCAGACAGAAATGTTTAACATGTTTTCATTGTATTAAAGTATGTCATTCTTGTTTCCTAAGGAATAAACACCCTCTAATTTTATTGGCTATTTCTTTGACTTTTTTCTATTTGGTGGAAGTAAACTGATATTCCTCATATATGTAAATAAGTATTTACAGGTTTTATCTAGCCTTGTATGTCATATGTGAACTTAAAATATATAGAGTTGAATTATTGGTGGAAATCACTAGATAGGGAATTTTTCCCTCTCATTTTTCAGTTCAGTTCCGTTCAGTTCAGTCACTCAGTCGTGTCCGACTCTTTGCGACCCCATGAATTGCAGCACGCCAGGCTTCTCTGTCCATCACCAACTCCCGGAGTCTACCCAAACCCATGTCCATCGAGTCGGTGATGCCATCCAACCATCTCATCCTCTGTCGTCCCCTTCTCCTCCTGCCCCCAATCCTACCCAGCATTAGGGTCTTTAACAAAGAGTCACCCCTTCACATGAGGTGCCCAAAGTATTGGAGTTTCAGCTTCAACATCAGACCTTCCAATGAACACCCAGGATTGATCTCTTTTAGGATGGATTGATTGGATCTCCTTGCAGTCCAAGGGACTCTCAAGAGTCTTCTCCAACACCACAGTTCAAAAGCATCAATTCTTCGGCGCTCAGCTTCCTTCACCGTCCAACTGTCACATCCATACATGATTACTGGAAAAACCATAGCCTTGACTAGACGGACTTTTGTTGGCAAAGTAATGTCTCTGCTTTTAAATATGCTATCTAGGTTGGCCATAACCTTCCTTCCAAGGAGTAAGCGTCTTTTAATTTCATGGCTGCAATCACCATCAGCAGTGATTTTGGAGCCCCCCAAAATAAAGTCTGACATTGTTTCCACTGTTTCCCCATCTATTTCCCATGAAGTGATGGGACCAGATGCCATGATCTTAGTTTTCTGAACGTTGAGCTTTAAGCCAACTTTTTCACTTTCCTCTTTCATCTTCATCAAGAGGCTCTTTAGTTCTTCTTCACTTTCTGCCATAAGGGTGGTGTCATCCGCATATCTGAGGTTATTGATATTTCTCCCGGCAATCTTGATTCCAGCTTGTGTTTCTTCCAGCCCAGCGTTTCTCATGATGTACTCTGCATATAAGTTAAATAAGCAGGGTGACAATATACAGCCTTGATGTACTCCTTTTCCTATTTGGATCCAGTCTGTTGTTCCATGTCCAGTTCTAACTGTTGCTTCCTGACTTGCATACAGGTTTCTCAAGAGACAGGTCAGATGGTCTGGTATTCCCATCTCTTTCAGAATTTTCCACAGTTTATTGTGATCCACACAGTCAAAGGCTTTGGCATAGTCAATAAAGCAGAAATAGATGTTTTTCTGGAACTCTCTTGCTTTTTCGATGATCCAGTGGATATTGGCAATTTGAACTCTGGTTCCTCTGCCTTTTCTAAAACCAGCTTGAACATCTGGAAGTTCATGGTTCACGTATTGCTGAAGCCTGGCTTGGAGAATTTTGAGCATTACTTTACTAGCGTGTGAGATGAGTGCAACTGTGCGGTAGTTTGAGCATTCTTTGGCATTGCCTTTCTTTGGGATTGGAACGAAGACTGACCTCTTCCAGTCCTGTGGCCACTGCTGAGTTTTCCAGATTTGCTGGCATATCAAGTGCAGCACTTTCACAGCATCACCTTTGAGTATTTGAAATAGCTCAACTGGAATTCCATCAACTCTGCTAGCTTTGTTTGTAGTGATGCTTTCTAAGGCCCACTTGACTTCACATTCCAGGATGTCTGGCTCTAGGTGAGTGATCACACCATCGTGATTATCTGGGTTGTGAAGATCTTTTTTGTACAGTTCTTCTGTGTATTCTTGCCACCTCTTCTTAATATCTTCTGCTTCTGTTAGGTCCATACCATTTCTGTCCTTTATTGAGCCTATGTTTGCATGAAATGTTCCTTTGGTATCTCTAATTTTCTTGAAGACATCTCTAGTCTTTCCCAATCTGTTGTTTTCCTCTATTTCTTTGCACTGATCACTGAGGAAGGCTTTCTTATCTCTCCTTGCTATTCTTTGGAACTCTGCATTCAGATGGGAATATCTTTCCTTTTCTCCTTTGCTTTTTGCTTCTCTTCTCTTCCCAGCTATCTGTAAGGCCTCCTCAGACAGCCATTTTGCTTTTTTGCATTTCTTTTCCATGGGGATTTTCTTGATCCCTGTCTCCTGTACAATGTCACAAACCTCTCTCATTTTTACTCTTTGTATAAAATTGAAATCCACCCATTTATTCTATCCCCAATTTTTGTGCAATTTACTGTTTTTCCATGTTTCAAAAAAGCATATCAATACAACATCCTCCTACAACATACACATGACTTCGCTGTGGCTCATATTCACTTTTATTACTAACATTTCAACATGATGAACAAAGTTTATGCACTAGGTATATGTTTAGAGCAGTAGCCTTTGGAGCCTGCTCTTGCCAACAAGTAGAATCAGAAAGTTCATGCACCTTGGCTTTCAAGTGGACTTTTAAGACTCTCACACAAGCACATTCTTTAAAAGCACGTCAGAGGGACATGTGTTCATTCTTAGAGGATAAATTTGAGTTTTGAAACTCATCAAGGGAAATAATCAGAGTCAAAAGCTCTTTCCAAAGGGGTGTAGAGTGGTCTAATAAATACTATTTTGGTAAAGTAAATATATGTGATTGATCCTGTTATTTGACTTCTAGGTTGACTCAGAATTGGTTTCCAAAATAATTTGATGTTGGCCTTCTATTGTGAAGAGTTTAGAATCCCCTAAAGTCAGTGTCCCAAAAAATATTGAGCCTTTAAAAATGAATGTTCTAGTGTTTTAAATTGCCTTATAGTCATAGTTAGTTTTTCAACATGACATTAGAGGTATTTACAACTATCAAATCTATTTTTTGGTAAATATATTTGAAAAATAGTTACTTCTTCTATGGGACAATAGATTAATCAGAAGAATTCTAGTAATGACTGAATTTTTGGGCAACTCAAATTCTTAAATAGCTCATATATAATTATGTACTTAACAGAAGTGCATTTTATTGTAGAAGTGTTGAACTTCCTTCAGTTGGTGCTGGTGATCATGTTTGAAGAGTGCTAATTTTTACTTCATTTTCCTTAAGGAGGAGTGTGTGTGTGCGTGTGCATATGCTTGTGTGTGAGTGTATTCAAACACGTATTTGATTTATCAGACCTCAGGATTAACAGAGTTTTGTTTGAAGAATTTTTTTGTTGTTGTTTACTTCCATATTCTTTGTGATTAGATAGAACTTGGTTTTGTGCCTGCTCTGTCGCATAGTGTACTAGGCAATGCATTGGAGAGAAAATGATCACGGTGCATTTGGGTACACTGCAGAAACCTCCATTAAATTTGGAAAATAAAGACATGCTTAATTATACTGTGGTGCCAGTATGATTCCCAAAATATACTCCTATGGGTACTGGAGAAAGGAGAGAGAACATCTGATCAGGAATACTGGGAAAGGCTTGAGATAGGCCTTGATAGACGGACTATGTTTTGATGAGCTTTATGGGTCAAGGAAGCATTAAAAGTGAATAGGTGGAATTGAGAAACAATAAATATATTTGGAGGAGCTATGATGAGGTTAATAAGGTGACAATTTAAGACACTGTGGATACCATAGAGGTTATGACTGATAGGATTGTTTGGGCCAGATGTGTAGGACCCTGTAGCACAGAATTATCAAACATTTTGGAAAACTAAATTTCTGATAGCATTTGGGTTGTGCTTTGGGAAGATAAACCTGATAACAGGCCACACTGGAACAAGGAGAGACTGGTGGCAAAGAGAGAGCTATGAAAAGGAGTTAGAATGAATGTACTTCTGGACAAAGATGGTGGTTATCACAATTAAGTTTCAAGGCTGGATTGTTGCTGTTGTTGTTCAGTCATCAAGTTGTGTATGACTCTTTGTGACTGCGTGGACTACAGCACACCAGGCTCCTCAGTCCTCCACTGTCTTCCAGAGTTTGCTCAAATTAATGTCCATTGAATTGGTAATGCCATTTATCCATCTCATCCTCTGCCATCCCCTTCACCTTTTGCCTTCAATCTTTCCCAGCATCAGGATCTTTTCCAGTGAGTCAGCTCTTTGCATCAGGTGGCCAAAGTATTGGAGCTTCAGCATCAGTTCTTCCAATGAATATTCAGGGTTGATTTCCTTTAGGATTGACTGGTTTGATCTCTTTGCAGTCCAAGAGACTCTCAAGAGTCTTTTCCAGCACACAATTAGAAACATCAATTCTTTGGTACTCAGCTTTCTTTATGATCCAGCTCTCACATCTGTACATGACTAATAAAAAAATATAGCTTTGATATATGGACTGGAGCTTTGTTGGAAAAATGATGTCTCTGCTCTTTAATATACTGTCCTAGGTTTGTCATAGCGTTTCTCCCAAGGAGCAGGTGTCTGTTAATTTTACGGCTGCAGTCACTGTTCACTGTGATTTTGGAACCTAAGAAAAGAAAATATGTCATTGCTTCTACTTTCTCCCCTTCAATTTGCCATGAAATAATGGGACCAGATACCATGATCTTAGTTTTTTTAATATTGAGTTTTAAGCCAGCTTTTTCACTCTCTTCTTTCACTTTCATCAAGTTGGTCTTCAGTTCCTCTTCGCTCTCTGCCATAAGAGTGGTGTCATCTGCACATCCGAGGTTATTGATATTTCTCTCTGCAATCTTGATTCCAGCTTGTGCTACATCAAGTCCAGCATTTCACATGATGTACTCTGCATATAAGTTAAATAAGCAGAGTGACAATATACAGTCTTGACATGCTCCTTTCTCATTTTGGAACCAGTCCTTTGTTCCATATCTGGTTCTAACTGTTGCTTCTTGACCTGCATACAGATTTCTTAGGAGATAGGTAAGGTGGTCTGGAATTCCCATCTCTTTAAGGATTTTCCCGTTTGTTGTGATCCACACAGTCAAAGGCTTTAGTGTAGAAAATAAAGCAAAAGTAGATATATATATATATTTTAATTCTCTCGCTCTTTCTATGATGCAATAAATGTTGGCAATTTGATCTCTGGTTCCTCTGGCTTTTCTAAATCCAGCTTGAACATCTGGAAGTTCACAGTTCACATATTGTTGAAGCCTCGCTTGGAGAATTTTGAACATTACTTTACTATCATGTGAAATGAGTGCAATTGTGCGGTAGTCTGAACGTTCTTTGGTATTGCCTTTCTTTGGGATTGGAATGAAAACTGACATTTTCCAGTCCTGTGGCCACTGCTGAGTTTTTCAAATTTGCTGACATATTGAGTACAGCACTTTCACAGCACTGTCTTTTAGGATCTGAAATAGCTCAACTAGAATTCCATCACCTCCACTAGCTTTGTTTGTAGTGATGCTTCCTAAGGCCCACTTGACTTCGCATTCCAGGATGTCTGGTTCTAGTTGAGTGATCACACCATCATGATTATCTGGGTCACTAAAACCCTTTTTGTATAGTTCTTCTGTGTATTCTTGCTATGTATTTTTAATATCTATTGCTTCTGTTAGGTCCATACTATTTTCTTTCCTTTATTGTGCCCATCTTTGCATGAAATGTTCCTTTGGTATCTCTAATTTTCTTGAAGAGCTCTCTAGTCCTTCCAATTCTATTGTTTTCCTCTGTTTCTTTGCATTGACCACCTAGGAAAGCTTTATCTCTCCTTGCTATTCTTTGGAACTCTGCATTCAGATGGATATATCTTTCCTTTCCTCCTTTGCCTTTTACTTCTCTTCTTTTCTCAGTTATTTGTAAGACCTCCTCAGACAACCATTTTGCCTTTTTGCATTTCTTTTTCTTGGGGATAGTCTTGATCACTGCCTCTTGTACAGTGTCACGAACCTCTGTCCATAGTTCTTCAGGTACTCTGTCTATCAGATCTAATCCCTTGAATCTATTTGTTACTTCCACTGTATAAGTGTAAGCGGTTTGATTTAGGTCATACCTGAATGATATAGTGGTTTCCCCTACTTTCTTCAATTTAAGTCTGAATTTTGCAATAGGGAGATTTTGATCTGAGCCACAGTCAGATCCTGGTCTTGTTTTTGCTGACTGTATAGAACTTCTCCATCTTTGGATGCAAAGAATATAGTTAACCGGATTTTGGTATTGACCATCTGCTGATGTCCATGTGTAGAGTTTTCTCTTGTGTTGTTGAAAGAGGGTGTTTGCTATGACCAGTGCGTTCTCTTGGCAAAACTCTGTTAGCCTTTGCCCCGCTTCATTTTGGACTCCAAGGCTAAACTTTCCTGTTACTCCAGGTATCTCTTGACTTCCTACTTTTGCATTCCAGTCCCCTATGATGAAAAGGACATGTTTTTTTTTGGTCTTAGTTTTAGAAGGTCTTGTAGGTCTTCACCGGAGAAGGCAATGGCACCCCACTCCAGTACTCTTGCCTGGAAAATCCCATGGATGGAGGAGCCTGGTAGGCTACAGTCCATGGGGTCGCTAAGAGTCAGACATGACTGAGCGACTTCACTTTTACTTTTCCCTTTCATGCACTGGAGAAGGAAATGGCAACCCACTCCAGTATTCTTGCCTGGAGAATCCTAGGGACGGTGGAGCCTGGTGGGCTGCCGTCTATAGGGTCGCAAAGAGTCGGACACGACTGAAGCGACTTAGCAGCAGTAGGTCTTCACAGAACTGTTCAACTTCAGCTTCTTCTACATTAGTGGTTGGAGCACAGAGTTGGATTACAGTAATATTAAATGGTTTTCCTTGGAAATGAATAGAGATCATTCTGTGATTTTTGAGATTATATCCAAGTACTGCATTTCAGATTATTCTGTTCACTATGAGGGCTACTCCATTTCTTCTAAGGGATTCTTGCCCACAGTAGTAGATATAATGATCATCTGAATTAAACCCCATGAACATTATGAAAAGGCAAGAATATTGGAGTAGGCAGCCATTTCCTTCTTTAGGAGATCTTCCCTATGCAGCGATCTAATCCATGGCTCTTGCATCTTCTGCCTTGTCAGACAGATTCTTTACCACTAGTGCCACCTGGCAGCAAGAGTGAATGGTAATGCAAACTATGGACTTAGGTTGATAGCAATTTGCCTTCAGTGCCTGCATGCTCAGTTGCTTCAGTCATGCTGGACTCTTTGTGACCCTATGGACTGTAGCCCGCCAGGCTCCTCTGTCCATGGGATTCTCAGGCAAGAATAATGGAGTGGGTTGCCATGCCCTCCTCCAGGGGATCTTCATGACCCAGGGATTGAATATATGTCTCCTGAATTGCAGGCAGATTCTTTATCACTCAGCACAGTGATGTGTCATTGTACCTTAATCAATTGTAGCAAATGTACCCCTGTGGTAGGAGGTATTGCTGGGGCGGGACATTGTGTGTGTGTAAGATAGGGGGCATGTGGAAACTCTACATACTTTCCACTCAATTTTGCCATCAATGTAAAATTTCTCTAAAAAATAGAACTTATTTAAAAAAGCACTGGAAATGTGGGCTTTCTTGAGTGGCTATGTAGCTTTGCAGGTTTGATGTTTACTTCTTTCTGAGATAACTGGGACAGATGCCTTGCATTCCTGAGACTTCTCTAAAAGTGATCACAGACAGAAGGTGGGCTGAGCCCCGAGATCAGTAAGGCAGTGTATCCACAGTTACTTGAAGTAAGTTTTGTCTTCTTTTAAGAGGTCTGAGTCTCAGTGATACTGTTAGTTGAGTTCTCACTGTGCAGAGAATCAAACTTAGAGCCTGGGCTTCTCACTTGTCTTTTATTTTTGATAGATTTGGGAGGAGGGAAAAGCTGATGGAAATTTTTTGGCAGCTTATTCTGTAAATGGTGAATAAACATTTTATTTGCAGAGAAACAAAACAAAAAAGTACAGATGGTGCTGGCCTTCAAAACCTTACAAAAGTTTTCTCTTCTCAAATAGCTTTCCTGGTAGCTCAGCTGGTAAACAGTCTGCCGCAATGCAGGAGACACTGGTTCAATTCCTGGGTCAGGAAGATCCCCTGGAGGAGGGTGTGGAAACCCACTCCAGTATTCTTGCCTGGAGAATTCCATGGACAGAGGAGCCTGGTGGGCTGAAGTCCATGGGATTGCAAAGAGTTGGACACGACTGACCAACTTAGCACACAGCACATGCACTGTTTTAAATTAACTATGCAGTGAGCTGTTTTATGAGACTTTTCCTACTAACTCAGAAGTTTAGCCAAAGCTCAAATTCAAGAAAAATGTCTCCTGTATTCTGAATTCTAAAGGCAAGTACCAATGATATACAGTATTTTGGCCCAAGAAAGAAATCAGTTTATTTTCTGGATGGAGGAATATTGAGTGTGTGTGTGTATGTGTGTGTGTATATGTATATTCATATACACATATGTACACACATACACACACACACTATATATATATATTTAGGTTTCCCAGGTGGTGCTAATGATAAATAACCCACCTGACAATGCAGGTGACTTGAGGTGCAGATTTGATCCCTGGTTTGGGAAGATCCCCTGGAGGGAGAGCATGGCAACCCACTCCAGTATTCTTGCCTGGAGAATCCCATGGACAGAGGAGCCTGGTGAGCTACAGACCATAGGGTTACAAACAGTCAGACACAGCTAAAGTGATTTAACACACATATGTATATGTGCATATGTGTGTGTGTGTGTGTATGCATGTGTATATATATATATATATATATATACATTCATATATATATATGTTTATATATATGTATGTATATATATACACATACATATATATATAAATATATATATATGTATGTGTGTGTGTATATGTGTGTGTGTATATATATATATATATATATATATAAAACAGTACTGCTTCCTAATTTTGTGAGAGCCTGATATGAGGCTTATATATTTGGAGGGCATTTGTGAGCTTAGACTTGTTCAGTTGTTCAGTTGTGTCTGATTTTGCCCCCCATGGACTGCAGCACGCCAGGCCTCCCTTCCTTAACCATCTCCTGGATCTTGCTCAAACTCATGTCCATTGAGTCAGTGATGCCATCCAGGCACTCATCTTCTGTCATCCCCTTCTCCTCCCGCCTTCAATCTTTCCCAGTATCAGGGTCTTTTCTAATGATTCGGCTCTTCACATCAGGTGGCCAAAGTACTGAAGTTTTAGCTTCAGCATCAGTCCTTCCAATGAATATTCAGGACTGATTTCCTTTAGGATGGACTGGTTTGATCTCCTTGCAGTCCAAAAGACTCTCAAGAGTCTTCTCCAACACCAGAATTCAAAAGCATCAATTCTTTGGTGCTCAGTCTTCTTTATTGTCCAGCTCTCGCATCCAGACATGACTACTGGAAAAACCATAGCTTTGACTCAATGGACCTTTGTCAGCAAAGTAATGTCTTTGCTTTTTAATATGCTTTCTAGGTTTGTCATAGCTTTTCTTCTACGGAGCAAGCATCTTTTAATTCATGGCTGCAGTTACCCTCCACAGATATTTTGGAGCCCAAGAAAATAAAGTCTGTCATTGTTTCCATTGTTTCCCGATCTATTTGCCATGAAGCGATGGGACTGGATGCCATGATCTTAGTTTCAAATGTTGAGTTGTAAGCCAGCTTTTTCACTCTTGTCTTTCACCTTCATCAAGAAACACTTTAGTTCCTCTTTGCTTTCTGCCATAAGGTTGTTGGGAACTTAGACTAGTTCCCACATTTATATATATGAGGGAACTAGTCTGTTCTCTGTGTGTGTATGTGTATGTGTACGTACGTATATGTATATGTGTGTGTATATATATATATATATTTCTTAAGATGGGAGAATTAAAGGGACTTTCCAGCAGAGCTTGAAGATATTAGAGCAAAACATGCCTGAAGTTAGGACAGCCCCATCCCTTCCCAGTTCTCCACAACCTTCAGAATCCATAGGAGAGAACCTCTAAATACCCAGGGCTCCCCACTGGGGGAGATTGAAGATTGCAGGAGGAAGAGAATCCTCTTGCACTTTCCAGACAGACAAGGTGACAAAGAGTTGATCTCATGCTGGAGAAGGGATTGTGGGAAGGTCCACTGGCAGAAGACCCAGGGAGGTCCCGCTGCTCCTGTCTGGGGAATTCTCAGCAATGGGGTGGTGGAGGGGGGCGTGAATTCTAGAGTGAAACTAAACACACTTGAGAAAGGCCTGCACACCATTTATGGAGACTGAATAAACCAGATCAAACAGATCAACCCCCCACCACATACATAAATGTCTGTGAGTCTCCTTTTCCTCCTTACAATACCCAGAATAGAAATCTAGACCCTGAAAAGAACTGGGAAAGACAGGGCTTTACCTATGCTACTCTCAGCAGACAAGGGCCATGGCTATAAATTATCTTAGGTGAGAGGAGGGTCTTTAAATGGATATGAGAATAAAACTATAAGCTGGATAAGACTAAGTTTTAATAACTGAAACTGATGAGAATATTATAGAAACTCAAAGATGTATAAAGATGAAAAGGGGAAACGTGTGAATCAGAGTAGGTCTTGAGGCAATAGAGAATGTGTTGAGTATATTATTTTTCTGTTGCTGAGTTACAGATCTTCACAAATTTAGTGACTGAAAATGATATGTTTAGTATCTCACAGTTTCCAGGGGATCAGGCTCTGGTAATGACTTAGCTGGCTTATTTGCTTGGAGTCTCATAAGAGTGCAGTCAAAGTGTCAGACAGGCTGTGGTCTCATCTGGAGATCAAGTTTAGTCAGCTTGTTGTCAGAGTGTGGTTCCATACAGTTGTGGAACTTGGGGCCCTCAGCTGCCCGTCTCCATTGGCAGTTCACAGCATCACTGTTTGTTTCTTCAAGGCCAGCTGGAAAGCATGTGTGCTGCTTCAGGAACTGCCAAGGTACTCTTTGAAAGAGCACATCTGTTGAGGCTGGCCCACCCAGAATAATGTCCTTTAGAATAACTTAAAATCAACTAAAAGGGAATTTGAATTTAATCTGAAGAGAACCATCTCTTTTGCAAAATACTGTAAGTCAGTCATGGGAATGCCATCACTCATAGCATCAAGCAATTGCCACATGTAAGAGAAAGTGTTATACAAGGATATATCCCAATGGGTGAGAATTTGGGGGCATCTTAGAATTCTTACCACAGGAAGTCTGGAAGTCTGGTGCATCACTTCAGTTCAATCGCTCAGTGGAGTCCGACTCTTTTGGACCCCAAGGACTGCAGCACACCAGGCCTCCCTGTCTACTGCCAACTCCTGGAGTTTACTGAAACTCGTGTCCATTGAGTCAGTGATGCCATCAAACCATCTCATCCTCTGTCGTCCCCTTCTCCTCCTGCCTTCAATCCTTCCCAGCATCAGGGTCTTTTCAAATCAGTCAGTTCTTCATATCAGATGGCCAGACTATTGGAGTTTCAGCTTCAGCATCAGTCCTTCCAATGAATATTAAGCATTGATTTCCTTTAGGATGGACTTGTAGGATCTCCTTGCAGTCAAAGAGATTCTCAAGAGTCTTCTCCAACACCACAGTTCAAAAGCATCAATTCTTCTGCACTCAGCTTTCTTTACAGTCCAACTCTCATATCCATACATGACTGCTGGAAGAACCATAGCTTTGACTGGATGGACCTTTGTTGGCAAAGGAATGTCTTCGCTTTTTTAATATGCTGTCTAGGTTGGTCATAGCTTTTCTTCCAAGGAGCAAGCGTCTTTTAATTTCATGGCTACAGTCACCATCTGCAGTGATTTTGGAGCTCAAAAACAAAGTCTGTCACTGTTTCCACTGTTTTCCCCTCTATTTGCCATGAAGTGATGGGACCAGATGCCATGATCTTAGTTTTCTGAATGTTGAGTTTTAAGCCAACTTTTTCCCTCTCCTCTTTCACTTATCAAGAGGCTCTTTAGTTCTTCTTCACTTTCTGCCATAAGGGTGGTGTCATCTGCATATCTGAGGTTATTGATATTTCTCCCAGCAATCTTGATTCCAGCTTGTGCTTCCTCCAGCCCAGTGTTTCTCATAATGTACTCTGCATATAAGTTAAATAAGCAGGGTGACAACATACTGCCTTGACGTACTCCTTATTTGGAACCAGTCAGTTGTTTCATGACAAGTTATAACTGTTGCTTTCTGACATGCATACAGGTTTCTCAAGGGGCAAGTCAGGTGGTCTGATACTCCCATCTCTTTAAGGATTTTACAGAGTTTGTTGTGGTCCACACAGTCAAAGGCTTTGGCATCGTCAATAAAGCAGAAGTAGATATTTTGGTGGAATTCTCTTGCTTTTTTGATGATCCAGCGGATGTTGGCAATTTGATTGATGGTTCCTCTCCCTTTTCTAAATCCAGCCTGAACATCTGGAAGTTCACTGTTGACATATTGTTGATGCCTGGCTTGGAGAATTTTGAGCATTACTTTACTAGCATATGAGATGAGTGCAAGTGTGCGGTAGTCTGAACGTTCTTTGACATTGCCTTTCTTTGGGATTGGGATGAAAACTGACCTTTTCTAGTCCTGTGGCCACTGCTGAGTTTTCCAGCTTTGCTGGCATATTGAATGCAGCACTTTCACAGCATCATCTTTGAGGATTTGAAATAGCTCAACTGGAATTCCATCACCTCCACTAGTTTTGCTTGTAGTGATGCTTCCTAAGTACTACTTGACTTCGCACTCCAGGATGTCTGGCTCTAGGTTGGTGATCACACCATCCTGATTATCTGGGTCATGAAGATCTTTTTTGTATAGTTCTTCTGTGTATTCTTGCCACCTCTTCTTAATATCTTCTGCTTCTGTTAGGTCCATACCATTTCTGTCCTTTATTGTGCCCATCTTTGCATTAAATGTTCCCTTGGTATCTCTAATTTTCTTGAAGCGATCTCTGTTACTGCTGCTGCTGCTAAGTCGCTTCAGTCGTGTCAGACTCTGTGCAACCCCATAGATGGCAGCCCACCAGGCTCCCCCATCCCTGGGATTCTCCAGGCAAGAACACTGGAGTGGGTTGCCATTTCCTTCTCCAATGCATGAAAGTGAAAAGTGAAAGTGAAGTCGCTCAGTTGTGTCTGACTCTTAGTGACCCCATGGACTGCAGCCTACCAGACTCCTCCAACCATGGGATTTTTCAGGCAAGAGTACTGGGGTGGGGTGCCATTGCCTTCTCCAGAAGAGATCTATAGACTTTCCCATTCTATTGTTTTCCTCCATTTCTTTGCACTGATTGCTGAGGAAGGCTTTTATATCTCTCCTTGCTGTTCTTTGGAACTCGGCATTCAAATGGATATATCTTTCCTTTTCTCCTTTGCCTTTTACTTCTCTTTTATTCATAGCTATTTGTAAGGCCTCCTCAGACAACCATTTTGCCTTTTTGCATTTTCCTTGGGGATGGTATTGATCCATGCTTCACTTAAATTCAAATTCAGTTTTATTTTAAATAATACATGCAAAACAAAATATTCCTGAAGTTTATATAGACTTCTAGTTGGTAACTCCTAGAGCAGATATGGAAAAAATTAAATCATTTCATGTATATAATCCATTGAATTGTGACCACTGAATAAGCTTGTTAAAAATAAGAGATATGGTTGATGGATTTTTGGTCAAAATGGAAAAGGCATTTGTTCATATTGAAATAATTCATGTGCCAGTAAAAGTGGTCTTAATAAAATTTGTCACGTTGAGACTCTTTCAAAATCCAGAAGTTACCAGATTTTTTGTTTGTTTTTACTAGTTATTGAAGGATTAGGTCTTGTTAAGTATCCACATATATACTTTGCTGAGATAGTGTCTTTCAAATATCTTAGCTGTATGCCTGAATAGTAATGAAGAGGACTTATTAATTACAGTACTTAAAGTATTAACAGGTTCCATATTATAATATTTTTCAACAGGTATTGATTATTTTGAAAAGACATATTTTTAGTATGTGAAAGAAGAGTTGAAAGTTTATTTCAGAAGCAACAAAATAAAACCTGAGTCTTGGAATGATAATTATGTGTTCAGTGTTCTTATTCTCTTTTGAAATACAAATTGCAATATACCATTGCAATTTTTTTTCAAAAAAGAAAATGGCTAGCCAAAGTTACATTTCATTACTGATTTCTGCTAAGCTTTTTCTTAATTATTAATAGTTTTTATGACTATCAACAATTAATAAAAACATATAAATATATTTATTGTTCCTCTTTGCTATTTAGAAACAGTACCAGATTATTACTACAAAATTTATTCTTAGATAATTCTCTTAATAAGTGAATAAACTTCAGGAAGTGCTTTTAAAAGACATTATGGCTGAAAAGTGTTAGTGAGGAGAAGCTAGAGACCTAAACAGCTTTTCCATTTCTTTGGATTTTATGTTTTTAATAATAGTTTGAATAGTTAGTTGCCTGCTTGACAAGTTTATTGTCCTTATCCAGTTGCCAACCAAGAAACATTTCCAAGCTGACCGCAGGTTTTAAAAAAACATACAAGTGATTCACACCATTAAGAAATCATAAAGCTTGAAATGGGTGTTCCTGGGCTTTGCTCCGGTGGCCATTTTTTTCCTCGGAGCTCTGGCCCCCCTAGCTGCTTCGAGTTGAGATGGCAGACAATCTCAAGGTGAAAGCGTCAGTTTTTAACTGAAACTCTCAGACCAAATAGGATATTTGCTTCCTATCTCAATATTTGAAGCCATTTCATCAACTAATCTGGATTAAGAACAAAGAGAATCACAGATTGTTCAGTATTTCTCTGAAAACAATCAAAGTACTAATAAAAAACAGCTCTGTTGTGACTTCCTGAACCCATTTTCCTTTTATATTTTGTTAGTCTGTGAAAGGAAGGTATCATTTCAGATTTCTTTGTAATGCAGATGCCTAGCAATTTTTCTATCATTGTTGAGGGTTGGGTTCATTTAAAAGGCTCTGGATTCAGTTTTTTGAGAGTGCCATACAGGGGTTTTAAGCCCAGATTACCTTTGAGATCCAGGAACATGACGTGAATTTGTAAATTCAGAAGGAAGTTGAGGCAGTGGGGACGTTGGGATCTGTTGTGAACAGGACAGTGCCTGCCTCACCTAAATGTGTGTTTAATTTCATTTTAAGCACACAAGCCCAACAAAATACTGCTTAGGTATATAAATTACCGGTTTCAAATTCGTGGTTGAAAAGACACCCTGATATCCCCATGGTACAAAATGAGATGGGTTTAGACAAGGGAATAACCTTTTTTCCCCCAAGATTTATTTATTTATTTACATAGTTTTACTTGTGCTGGGTCTTCTGTAGTTAAGGCCAGTGGGGGCTACTTTGTATTGCCCTGTGTGGGCTTCTTACTGTGGTGCTTTCTCTCGTTGTGGAGCAGGAGCTCTAGGTGCCCTGGCTCAGGAGTTGTGATCCATGGGCTTAGCTTCTCCAAGGCATGTAGCATCTTCCTGCACTGAGGGTCCAACCAGTGTTCCCTGCATTGGCATGCAGATTCTTATCCACTGTACCACCGGGGAAGTCCAGCAAAGAAATTCTTATCAGAGATTTCAGTATTTATCTACTGAGGCAAATTACTTCTCTACTTTAAAACAGATATGTGCCTGACTTTGAAACATCCCTTGGTCCTAGCCAAGGGCTTCAGACTTTTTGGAGTTAGAACATATTATTCTTATTAATAGATTTACTTCAGAATACAGCCTTATCTTTGCATCTAATAGTCCTATTATGGAAAAATTTACATTAAAAAGGAAAGACGTTTCTTTTTTATACTATTCTTTAATTCATAAAGTAAGTGACTTTTGGTCAGAAATGGTGAAGAGACATATATCTGTTCCCTTGTAAGTACCTCAGAAATAACTAATAACATTTTTTAAAGTGTACGTTAGTAAGAGTAAATGGAATGGGGTAGGGGCAGGTAATGGTGGGTGAATGTTGGAGGAATCTCAACGTAGTTTTTGAAGATAAGGGGAGAGTTGGGTGGGAAGGGACTGGGCATACAGAAGACTGCTGACAAATGATTATTAATTCACATGTCATAACTATGGAAAAACTCATAGTCATAGAACCAGATCACTAGGAAAATTGAGGTGAAGGTGGTGACGAAAACTGAGGATCTATTTGGAAGAGTTTAAAGGATCAGTTAGAGTTTCTGGGTACGTTTTCCTATTCCACACCATGAAGTTATTTAGCCTTGCCTTACCCTCAAGAAAACGGGCTACTTATTTCCTGAAGTATTTGCTCTCTAGACTCTGGGGCACCAAAAAGACAGAAGGGAGAGGTTGAGGTGCTGAAAACAGGTGTTTGGCTTCAAAGATGCTGGCAGTGAGAGAAACATCCCAGGCAGGGGCTGGAGATTTGAAGAAATGAAACCCTCTCAAAGACACAGTTGTATTTGGGAATCCCTGACAAATGTGTAACAGTGAAGCTCGACAGTTCCAAGAAATTAAGATACTGCTAAAGTAGCACCCTTTTGGCTTCCCAGGTGGCTTGCTAGTAAAGAATCCTTCTGCCAAGGAGGAGATGCTAGAGATGTGAGTTTGATCCCTGAGTTGGGAAGATACCCAAGAGGAGGAAATGGAAACTCACTCCAGTATTCTTACCTGGGAAATTCCATGGACAGCGGAGCCTGGCTGGCTACAGTCCATGGAGTCACGACTTAGTGACTAAATAACAACAACAAAGTAGCATCCCAATCCCTTCATTCTCAAATCCTCTGTTACAACCTAAGGGTACCAGTTTCCTGAAATTGTCTTATATCATTCCCATGGAAGTTTGTCTATTTTTACTATACATTCCCATACATGTATATAATTATTGTCTTGTGTGTTTATAAGTATTTCTAAACTATATTATTGTATTACTGGGATTAATCCAAATTAGTCATAATTTAATATATATTAAATTATGAATGCTTGCATGCTCAGTCACTTCAGTTGTGTCTGACTCTTTTTGACCCCATGGATTGTAGCTCACCAGGCTTTTCTGTCTATGGGATTTTCAGGCAAGAATACTGGAGTGGGTAGCCATGTCCTTCTCCAAGGGATCTTCCTGACCCAAGGATTGAACCCATGTCTCTTATGTCTCCTGCATTGGCAGGTGTGTTCTTTACCACTACTGCCATCTGGAAATCCCAAATTATGAATATGACTGTGCATATATTATGAGTGTATATTAATACATTAAACACTCAAAAATAATATCTAGTGTTTATGGAGACACATATATACATATAAGGGCTTCCCTAGTAGATCAACTAGTAAAGGATCCACCTGCCATGCTGGAGACCCTGGTTCAGTTCCTGAGTTGGGAAGATTGGCTGGAAAAGGGATAAGCTATCCACTCTAATATTCTTGGGCTTTCCTGATGGCTCAACTGGTAAAGAATCCACCTGCAGTGTGGGAGACCTGGGTTCAATCCCTGGGTTGGAAAGATCTCCTGAAGAAGGGAACGGCCACCCACACAAGTATTCTGGCCTGGACAAATCCGTGGACTGTATGTATAGTCCATGGGTCGCAAAGAGTCAGACACAACTGAGCACCTTTCACTTATATATCCATATATACTTTGCTGGATTGGGCTCTGTGCTCATGAGTGAAATTGCCTTATGATTTGTCTTTTCATGCCATCCTTATCAGTTTTTTGCACTATGTTTGTATTAGCTTCACACGAGGTGGAAGTCCACCAGTCTTTGGAATGATGATCCTTCATCATGAGTTTTAAAATATTAATAATTAGACCTCCACATTCTGGAGTAAAATGATCCTTAATCTTATAACAATAAGTGGTGAGCCATGGTCAATCAGACCATCTGAATTTTCTCCCATTGGCAATAAAAGATTTTATATTAATAAATTTAGATTAAGAGTTAACTTGTATAGAAATTCTGTATGGGCTTCTAGATTCTTGCATTCCACAACTTCCTTCTAGGTTCATGTCCTTTTATTATGAAGTCTATTATTTAGTAATTCTTCCAAATAGGATCTAGATTAGTAACATTCTTTGATCTCATATGTTTGAAAAATATAATTATTTTTGATTTTTTTATATTTTGGCTGAGTATAGAATTTGAATTTCTTATTTTCCCACAAAACTTTTGCTAATATTATCCCATTGTTTTCCACACATGTTGCTGATAATTTGAAATATGCCGTCAGTCAGATTTTCATTCCTTTGTAGGCAATCTGTCTTTGTAACTCAGGATTTTCTCTTTATCCTCAATGCTGTTTAGTTTCTCTCTCTTTTTAAAAATGTCTGTGTGTCTTTTATATCATCTTTATTATCTTATTCAGTACTTGGCAGGGAGGGGGAGCTTTTTTAATTCAAGGACTCATGCCTCTTGTTCAATTCTGAAAAATTCTTTGCATCATCTCTGTCTACTCACCATTCTCTTTATCCACTCCTCTTGAAATTGTATTCTGTGTAAGTTGTACTTTTTCAGTCTATTCCTGTAGTACCTGAATTAAAAAAAATTGTTTATTGTTTTCATTCTGAATTCTCTTCTTTGAGATTCCATTTGTTTTAGTTTCCTATTCATTAGTTCACTCTTTGGTTTTATCAGTTCTCATATTTAGTTCATCTATTATTTCTTTTGAAATGTTAATAAGCATTTTTTCTTTCTAAGGTTTCTAATTTGCTCTTTTAAATATTTATCTCTACTTATTTAATAATTGCCTCTTCATATCCTACAACTTGCCATTTTATTTTGTGGTGTCACTTGTATCTTTGTTTCTGAAAATTTTCAAAGATACATGCTTTCAAAGCTCTTTAAAGATTTCTTTTATCTCTATTTTCTTAGATAGGAAATCTCTTATTTATAGATCTTGAGTATCAAGTTTCATGGTGCAGGTGGTTCTCATAAACTTTATTATTATATTTTATGAGCTCAATTTCCAGAAAAGATTTCTCTTTTGAGTTCCTTAGGTTGGGACAATTTCTGTGTGAAATAGTCATATGATTTGCTTCTCTTTTTTTTCCCTCTCAGTTTTTTACTCCCTCCATTAGTCCTTTCTCCCTCTCTCTTCTTTCCTCCCTGTCTCTTTTTTAAAGGGGAGATGGATACTGCTCTCTTAACTACAGATATTTACTTTTTTTCTTTTTGAGCACAGCTAGGTATTTAAAAATATCTAAAGACATTTTTATTATTTATTGTGTCTGGGTTTATATAGAGAAAGGGAGCTTTCCAAATGGTACCATCGTGATCCAGAAACCAATCCGCTTAACTTTTATATGAAAACTAGCTGCAGTAATACAGATGACAAAGAAATAAGATGCAGGTATTTGGAAAGTCTTATTCTGTGGAAAGTTCTTCACCTACAGATTACTGTTGAAATCTTACAGAGTTAAGGATGCATCTGAAAACCTATAACTTTTATATTTTAGCCTAAGAAATACACATGGGCAGTTTTTGATTTAAGTGATGAAGTGTACAGAGATAGTAGTATGAGTAAAACAAGTCAAATCGTTTTCTATTTTCTCCTCAGTCAGAGACAAGCTGCTGGATTTCGCTCCTGAAAAGCTCTTTAAAAGGATGAATGAATATTTTAGGTAGGATTTTGGGGCAGACCACGTAATGCTTGATTCCAAGCAGGGGAAAAATGTGTTATGTGTAACAGTATGTGAGGAATGAGGGGATTAGTGGAGAGACTTTTTCAAAGAAAAAAAATCCTCTTGAAATGGACACATCAGCATATGATGTATGGAAATAGAATAAATGTTCTTAGTAAGTGTAATTATTGGAAAAGACCCAGAAAGTTTTATTCTAAACTTTGACATATGATGTGGATTATTGAAATTCAGTAAGAATTAGCATAAAATATTAGCATTATTGAAATACTAAGGATGAAACAGGACAAAAATAGCAAATATTTTTGAAACTGCACATGAAACCAGAATTCAGTCTCAAAAAATTCATGCAGTCCTTTTGAAATAACTGTAAAGATGTTAAGAAAATATTTTTCTGTCTAAACAAAGTTTTCTAGCTGTTGTACAGCACTAAGTTCAATTTAAAAATATTAACCACGAATACTTAGATAAATGCTTGGCTTTACCTTTCACTTTGACTTTGAAACATCATTCACAGGTAGGTGTGAAGTTTAACTCTCCTAAGTGCACCCATCCTTAGAAGTCTCCAGGGAGTGGGAGTCAGAACAGTCAAGCTTTTCAATAATGTTTTGCTATTTCAGGAGTCCTACAGCTTTAATATGTATCACTCTAGAGACTTCAAACTCTTTTTCTTGGTTAGATATCTTGTTTTACTGAGCATATTTCAGGATTGTCTATGGAAGCTTATATAAGCAGAGATTTAACTTCTGTTGCAGAAGTTAAGAGTTCCTGCAGTAAACAATTTCTACCTGGAATTTCAACTTGGTTTCTTTTGCGAAAGAATATAGTCAGTCAAAACATGCTGCTGTGATATTATTCCTGACTTAAGATTGTTTCATTTCTACTGCCAATTGAATCAATTAAGATGACTAAGAATTTGAATATGACAGGAAAAGTATTTTCTAAGATGCTTGCAATGGTCATTTTTTGGAGAGACTGCAATTATAATACACACTTAGTGCACTCTCACATGTTGAGTCTTCTTCAGTCAGTCAGTTCAGTCGCTCAGTCGTGTCCGACTCTTTGCGACCCCATGGACTGCAGCACACCAGGCCTCCCTGACCATCACCAACTCCCGGAGTTTACTCAAACTCATATCCATTGAGTTGGCGATGCCATCCAACCATCTCATCCTCTGTCGTCCCCTTCTCCTCCTGCCTTCAATCTTTCCCAGCATTGCTGCTGCTGCTGCTAAGTCGCTTCAGTCGTGTCCGACTCTGTGCGACCCCATAGATGGCAGCCCACCAGGCTCCGCCATCTCTGGGATTCTCCAGGCAAGAATACTGGAGTGGGTTGCCATTCCCAGCATTAGGGTCTTTTCAAATGAGTCAGCTCTTCTCATCAGGTGGCCAAAGTATTAGAGTTTCAGCTTCAGCATCAGTCCTTCCAATGTTGTCTTATTTACTAATTTACTGTCAGAAATATAACTACATTCATGACCTGGCATGTTTTCTTTCTATTAACCAGTCTTCCTAGAAAGCAAAATAATTAAAAATAAAAGTTGACTGGCAAGCATAGGATCAAACAAAGGCAATAATTCAAATCTGTTTAACAACTGGTACAATCCTCTGAGTTGATCTGATACACACATCTCTGCCTGCTAGAGGGCAAACTTGACATAAGGACCAGATACTCATGTTCATGATTCATGATGACTTCTTCCCTAAAGATGCACTCTGTGTGTTTATTTATTTTATATTCAAAAGTCCATGTATCCCTTAAAACTCAATATAGACATCACATTATATCTTGCAACTTTGTTCCTTAGCAAAGTGATTTTCATAACCAAATTCAAATCGTAGTGCATAACTACTAAAATAAGCATCTCCTACTTTGTATGTTACATATTTAGAGAAAAAGCTTACACAGTGCCCTATCAGGTAGTTTGTGACATTGCACCATTTTCGTTAAACTTAATATATTCTTAGGTACAACTTCCAAAAGGATGTTAAAACTGTCGATGTCCAATTAGTTTGAACAAGGTTAGAATAACCTCAACTAGGTCAGTATAATAGGGTACTCCACATTTCTAACACAGCCCTTATTTATTTGAATTGAGCCTATGAACTTCAGATATTATGAAGGTCATTAAATTATTTTTTTTCTGAATAAATTTAAGACTGGTTCTAAGTCCCCACATAAGTGTTGGTAAGACAGCCTGTATTATTTAATATTGGCTCCTTCCGTATCTCCATTATCTTGTAAGAGCATCTCAGGACTTATTTTTTCCCTTATAGCACTAACCACTAACCACAGTATTACTGCTTTGTCACCTTTGCCACAATTGAACATCAGCCTTTTGAAACTTGTGGGACATTGACATGTTCAGATCTGGCCATAGACATACAGCAGACATGGGTAGTGGGGATGAACAACAGGCTTGGTTAGATAGGAACAATTGATATTTGGCTTGACACATTATGTTCAAGCTCCAAGGCATGCAGCAACTCCTCTCCTCCAACCCCATCTTGGCTGCTGCATGCATTTAAAATGTGAATTCATGACTTTTGTAGAATCTGTCTCTTTTTCCTAGGTCTTCAGGAATCTTGATCTCTATCTGGGTCATATTACTCCCTCCTGGCAATCCAGGTACTAAATACTTCCAGGTCTCTTTGTGGAGACATCTGGTTTGCATTTTTCATATGCCTAACCTTCAGATCAAGTGACTCAGTGGAGTTTTTCTTACATAGTGCCTGTGATTCTCAAGGCAGCTAAAAACTTTCCTCAAAGGGATAAATACCAGCAAGACCAAGATAGAAATTAATATCTCATATCCTTCCACAGACCTTCTGACTCACATGTGTAAATTTTAAAAACTCACACTTTTGAGCACTTACTCTGTACAGGAATATTTTTAGCACTTACATCTATTAATGTTATATGTATTTGTTACACATGTCAATTCATTTAATCTTTACAAGGATTCAGTGAAGTAGATACTGTTTTTAACATTTTATGAATTAAAAAAATGAGGCATAGAGAGGTTGACTTATGTAGCCAGGTCCCAGGCTGGTAAATGGCAAAGTTGGGATTTGAACCTTGGCCGTCTGTTGCCAGTGTCATGGTTTTCAGCCATCATATTAGATTATCTCCACAACGATCTCTAGCAAAGTCTGATAGAGATATAAAAAGTCAAAGGTATTCTTCATTATTTTTCCTGTTTGCCGATGGAGTAATCTTTGGTCATTTGAATTTGACATTTCAAGGCATGAATATTTATTGAATAGTTTCTGTTAGCCCTGTCCTAACTGTTCAGTTTTACCAATATCATTTGTTTCGACCCTTCTAGCTCTGTCTTGTAGGTGATATTACTTCTGATTTACAGATAAGAAGCTGAGATAGGCTCGTCATTATCTGCCATTTAGTCCTAAACCCTCAATATCTGTCTCCTTTAATTATATAAAAGCAGAATTCTGCTTCCTGATTTACAGCACCTAACTCTAGTAGTATTTTTCTGTTTTCCTTGCATTATTATATTTTCATAGATTTCACTATGCTCATCCTCAAAGGATGATTTTGAAAATGATTAACCACCCATGGACAAATAGTTGAAATGTTTGCATAACACAATTTTAATTTTTTAAACATTATTTTTAGCTTTGATAGATCAGGTACAAAAATTGAAAGGAAAAATTTAAAAAAAATAATTTTTTTTTCAGAAGTATCCTTTTAGTATATTTGATTAAATGTCTATATTACATTTGATCTAGTAAAATTTATTTTTTTTAATAATAAAGAAACTGGTTCTGTATTTCTATAATGATGCTAATGACTGATGCTCTCTGCCTACTTCAACTTCCCTGGGTTATACTATCACATAGGCTTTGAGGAAACAAAGTGATATGAACTACCTTGTAAGAAGGCCCTTAGGCTTAATTTCTCTCCAGGGTGAATATTTTCATAAGTATTTATTCATCCATATTTCCACTCAGTCTTAAATAGCTGATGTAAAAATTAGAAACATCATTTGAAAAATAGCCAGTGTATGTCACACAGTAGTATCATCCATTCCTGTGTTTCTATTATGGTCCTGAACCTTCTTTTATAATCCTCTTTGCTGAATTCTCCTCTACCCAAAATCTGAGTGTTGGATTTCCCAGGTTTATTTGTAGCCTTTTCTTTCCTTCTCTTTTGTTTACCTGGATTCTCTCATCTGCTTACATGAGTTCAATTTCTGTATATATGAGGATCATTTCCAGGTTCCTGTCTCTAGTTTACTTCCCTTGGAATTCAAGATCTTGTTTATCCACATTACATCTGTACTTGGATGTCTTAAGTACTGCAAATCCAACATCCTCAAAATTCAACTAACAATCTTCTCTCAGTATTTTCTTCCTCAATGTACTGTAGGACTGCCTACCCAGTTACTAACACCAGAAGCCTGAAATCCATTCTTAGGCAACTCTCTTACTCCACACATCCATGAAACCACTAAATTTAGTGAATTCCAACTTCTAATTTTTTTGTTGTTGTTGTTCTTAATTTCTCTCCATCTCCACTGGCAATTTCTAGTCTAGTTCAAAAGCTAATGTCACCTCTCTCTAGCACTCCTTGATTGTCCCTTAAATGCTTCCCACAAAACCACACTCTTACCTCTTTTCAATATATTATTCCTAAAAAAAGCCAGAATGATCTTTTTAAAAATGCAAACTTAATATTATTACACTTTGGCTTAAAACTCTGCGGTGTGTTTCTATGTTCTTACAATAAAGCCACAAAATCCTTTCAGTCACCCTCAGGACCCTGCATAACATGAACCCTCAGCAATAATGTCATTTTCCTTTTATTGCTTGTGATTCAGCCATGGTGCCCTTTTTTTTCTTATTATTTAAAAATGCATACTGCTCTTCCTATTTCAGGGAGAAAATTTGTATAAGTGACTTAAGAAATTACTGATCATTCTAATGTAGATTTATATGTATGTATGTATGTGTATATATGTGTGTGTGTATATATATATATATATATATATATATGTATATAAAGCAAATACCATGAATCTAATTTGTATATTTACTTGTGTTGTTTACAGGGATGACAAATTGGGTTACAAGTAAATTTAATAAAGTGTGACCTTTACTTTTTCCCCTTAATGAGTATATTTGTAAGTCCCACTAATGCATAGAATTATGTCACATTTACCCCAGGTTGCATTACATTATGAAAATTGAATGCTCCTTCTACCTTATCCTTGGGCTCCCCTGGTAGCTCAGCTGGTAAAGAATCTGCTTGCAATGCAGGAGACTCCTTTTCGATTCCTGGGTTAGAAAGATTTGCTGGAGAAGGGATAAGCTACCCACTCCAGTATTGTTGGGCTTCCCTGGTGGCTCACCTGGTAAAGAATCTGCCTGCAATACAGGAGACCTGGGTTCAATCCCTGGGTTGGGAAGAGCCTCTGGAGAAGGGAACGGCTACCCACTCCGCGTATTCTGGCCTGCCGAATCTCATTGACTGTATAGTCCATGGGGTTGCAAAGAGTTGAACATGACTGAGCCACTTTCAATTTCTACCTTATCCTTATCCTCCTAACCTTTGATTTGTGATCACCAGTGAGGTTTTCATCTTCTGGAACTCCTCATTAGCACAATCATCCCTCACACGGTGGTTCAGTGTGACTTCTATGTTTCCTTTCTCCTTGAGCTTTTCTTCCTTGTTTCAATGCATTGGCAACTCTGTGGATGAGCATTACTTGCCAGTGTGTTCTGCCAGCTCAGGGTGTGGAGGTTTAAGCTGGGGAGAAGCACATAGAGGACCTTTGTATAATAACTGTAAATAGGAACTAACCTTTAAAAACTGTATAAAATTTATAAAAAAGTAAAAGATACACTTCTAATGTTATGCGACTTGTCCTCTTTGCTTAAGCGATGGTTTGAAGTTCTAGTTTGAAAGTTATCCAAACTTTTTTTTTCCTCTTACTGTTGCCTTCTTTGGACCACTTTATTACCCATTTGGAGGATGTCCAATTAGTGGGCAAAGAAAGAGAGAGAAAGATGGACTCATGTCCCAGTAGATACTTGGTAAATTATTTAAGGTGGGATGGGGAGGATGGTGGGAGGGAGGTTCAATAGGGAGGGGACATATGTATACCTATGGTTGATTCATGTTGATATTGGGGAGAAACGAACACGTCTGTAAAGCAATTATCCTTCAATTAAAAATAAATTTAAAAAAAGAATTAGGAAGAGGATGGTTAAAATTCCTCTTCTAGGTTAACAGTGATTCAAACACCCATGATTGGAAGAATACTTAGATCTAGGATAGGGATTCAAAAAATAAAGTTTGGAGACAAAAACTGGAAATGACTTCCCATCTCCAAAATAAAATATTTCCTTCCATCTATTGATTGCCATCTCTTCATCTGCTACTTGAGGCTTTTAGTGAGAGAAATTGCTTGAAGGTAAGACAGATATACTCAGGCTGTTGACACGTTCTTACAAGTGGAGGCCAGTGAACTAAAGATTCAGAGGAAGAGTGACTGCTGCTCCCCTGGCTTTGCTTATTTCATGCTTTGGTTTTCATGAGAAGTTAACCAGCCTGAGAAAACTTGGAATCACATGATGTAGTGATAGACGTGTCTATTTCTTCCTCTCTATTATGGGACTACTGAAACTGACTTCCTGGAAGTGTGATACCAGTCAAATGGAATCAAAAATAAGAAGAGTTTGGCAGGAGGTATACACTCAATAGGTGAGCCTTCTTCCCCTTTCCTCCCAACTTTTAGTTAGAAATGCCCTTTCAGAAGCTCTTCTTTGCCCCCAACTTTGGAGAGCGTATTTGGTTTTTTGGGGGGACTTCATTTTTCTTAAGAGCTCAGTAATAGTTGATTGAGATTTTTCCTTGTCCTGTGAAATCTGTTCTAGAGAAATTGTCTTTCTTTAAGCGAGATCTGTCTTGCGAGGCATACATTATATGTGCCTGGGGTTAGTATGGGGATGAAAAAGTACCACTCATCATGTAGCAGAGCTATCTAAAATGCTTATTAGACATCTCTTTCCAGGTCAAACTTGTCATGGCAGTGACTGACAGATCTTGAACCTACTGCCACTCTCCCTTGCTCTCATGCTGTCTCATATTCTCTCTCACCTCCTTCAGGTTTCTCTGGGCCTCTGCCTTTTTCTTCTTTTTTCTTTTCTCTTTCTTTCACTCTTTGTTTGTTTGTTTATTTTGTCAATAATGCTTCTCATGGCTTCACATCTGCCCCATATCAACTGTGTGTGCATTTTCATCCTCTTCTTCATGTAAATTCAAAACTTGGCCATTTTCCCAATCTTCCCCTTCACTCATTCACCCCTTATCTGCACTTAAAAAGAGCTATGTGGTCCTTAGAAAGACTCATCTTCAGCAGGTAGGGAGAGAGAATCTGAGACTTCTTTCTATTACAGTATTCACATTATTTGGCTCCTTTAATGGCTGTCACTCATATGATCATATAGGTTAAAGTTCCTAAACGTCCACTTCAGAATATGTCTTGCTTTCTTCTCACATCAAATGTATTTTTTACCTTTACTCTGGCTCCTGCCCTTTCCTTCATATTATGTATGAGATACTCTACACTTTTAAATACATCATTTTCCCCATTCTACTTTCAAAACTCTCCTTAACATTCCTTTCCTGTATTAACCATTGTCAGTGAATTTTATCTGTCTCTTTTTTCTTTCATATACTGATTCTGTATAGCAGGACTTTTCAAACATTATTTTATGCACTTTATATAATTTCAGTAATATGTGTGAAACTGATTTAATCAGATTCTATTTTTAAAGCACAATGACATTTACTACTAAATATAATTCCACTTTGATTTTTTTGCAAATGTGCATTTATTATGAAAATTAGAACTTCCCTGCTTAATTTACTGATTGGGCTGGCCACAGTTTTCATATTGCACATCTGTTTGTTGATTATATCGAACTATAATTTTTAACTGTGCAATCATTCTGGAACAACATGGGGGTTCAGGATGCCAAACTCACCCCCCCCATACATACACACACATCAGAATTAAGGTATACTTCTGTATCTGAGGACTTCCTTGATGGCTCAGATGATAAAGAATCTGCCTGCAATGCAGGAGACCCGGGTTTGATCTGTGGGTTGGGAAAATCCCCTGGAGATGGAAATGGCTACCCACTCCAGTATTTTTGGCTGTGGAATTCCATGGACAAGAGGATCTTGGCAGGTTACAGTCCATAGGGTTGTAAAGAGTTGGACACGATTGAAGTGACTGACACTTTCAGTAACTAGCAGGACAATGAAACTCAAGTTGTCTCTCCTCAATGCGGTGTACAGTCTATTTAACTGGATTTTACTATCCCATAGCCTTCATTAGCATAACCTATTTTAGGAGACTTTTGATAAGGGAAACTTTCAGAAAAAACCTGTCAATTCTTCAGTGAGAAGTATTAGTAATTTAAGCCCTTAAAAGTCCCCCAAAACTTCACCTCAAAATCCTCATCCCGCTGTTTGCAACAGCCTTAAACTGTGATATTCCAGTCTTTACACAATCAATCCTAATCAATTCTGCTTCATTGAAAGACCCAACTGAACCAAACTTTAAATTCTCAATAAATTCTGACCTTGCCTTTTTATTTCTGAGATACTAAGAAATCAAAAACAGAATTGTCTTATCAACAGAGCTTGTGTTGGTGATGTATTTGTGGAGTCAGTATTCCAATGCATTTTAAATGTAGCTAATGCTCCAAAAGTTTAATTACAAGAAGAAACAAACCAATAACTCAGTATTTGCTAAAGGAGAAATCTTTACAGGTTGTAATTACAAAATGTTAGTGTATTTGATTTCTGGAAGTTGGAGCATAGACACTGTGGTTGAAGCTTCAGTCATATCTGACTCTTTGTGACCCTGTGGACTGCAGCCCACCTAGCCCACCAGGCTACTCTGTCAATGGCATTCTTGAGGCAAGAATACTGGAGTGGCTTGCCATGCCCTCCTCCACAAGATCTTCTGACCCAGAAACTGAACCTGGATTTTTTATGTCTTCTGCATAGGCAAGGGGATTCTTTACCACTAGCGCCACCTGGGAAGCCTGGTTGAAGCTGATACAAGCCTATTAATGTTAGTGTTTAAATACTAAACAACAGTGACAGAACAGCTCATATTTCACTTGGTGATTGGAGTGCACTTTGATACTTGTTTCCTGAAAGCTTTTATCAGTTACTGGCAGAAGTTAACAGTAATCGCAATTTTCCCCTCTGGTTTTAATAAATGCCTTTAGGGCATTTCATTCTGTTAAAGCAAGCAGCAGACAAAAATGTAATGCACTGCTAACCTCTAAAGTGTGTGAAAAACTTAGTTCATAAAAAATATATGAAGAACACAGTGTTGCAATGATAATGATACTTCCTCTCTGGGTTATTCCACCCAAGGAGTTGGTGCATTAGTACCTGCAGTTCTTGATTTCTTTTGATTGGAGTGGTCTTACCTTCAATTATATTTAATTATTCAAAAAATGTTCTATTACCATACATAGATATATGATGGTTGTTTTGTTTTGTTTTGTTTTGTTTTGAAGTGCAGTTGCCGCAACTTTAGATGGGCTGTTTTAGGAACTCTTGTATATAGCATTCTTCTCTAAAGAAAGAATATTTTGAAAAGGATTTAGTATGTATTGAAACATCAAATTTGTGTGTGTAACATATGAACAACATTAAGTCATTTTCCCCCCAATATTTTAGTCTGGTAAAACAGATAAAATATAAAATTTATTCAGCCCTAAAAAGGAAGGGAATTCTGACATAGGTACAACATCCACGAATCTTCAGGACATTATGCTAAGTGAAATAAGCTAATCACAAAAAGACACTGTATGGCTCCACTTACATGAGGTACTTAGAGTAGTCAAGATCAGAGAGACAGAAAAATGTCACTGTTTTGAGCTAATGTTATCATGGTGATACAGATTCAAATGAGATAGTTTCTTACATACATTAAGAGCCACTAGTGTCTTTTAAGCGAATTAGTGCTATTAATTTGCCACAATGTATCCTTCCTTATTTGGTGAAAAATATAAAACCACAGATTTTTCTTCATTACTCAGTCATTATATTATTGCCATGTTAGCAAAATTCACTGTCTGATATCTTGGGAATTGTAAATTTGCTGACCCTGTTTTAAAACACAGCAAAACTTTATTGAAGTGTGTGTTACTAATTTAGAACATATGTAAATAACAGAAATATGGATGATATTTTGATAAATTTATTTATACTAGGTATGTGTAACTGAAGGATGCCTTTAAAATAGTAAACAGCAACTGAAGGATGCTTTTAAAATAGTAAACAGCAATTTAACAATTCATACAAACTGAAATTTTGAAAGCAGGATTAACACCTGGATCAGAAAAATTATTCCTGGCTGTGTAATCAAGAATGAACCTTACTTAAGGAGAATGAACCTTACTTAAAGAAAAGGGCTTCCCTGATAACTCAGTTGGTAAAGAATCTGCCTGCAATGCAGGAGATCCTGGTTCAATTCCTGGGTTGGGAAGATCCACTAGAGAAGGGATAGGCTACCCACTCCAGTATTCTTGGGCTTCCCTTGTGGCTCATTGGTAAAGAATTCACCCGCAATGTGGAAAACCTGGGTTTGATCCCTGGGTTGGGAAGATCCCCTGAAGAAGGGAAAGGCTACCCACTCCAGTATTCTGGCCTGGAGAATTCCATGGACTGTATAGTCCATGGGGTCGCAAAGAGTCGGACACAACTGAGCGACTTTCACTACTTAAAGATTGAGGCCCTGACCTTTGCCCTCAGCTTCTGGAAAGTGATCTCTAAGTTGTTTGAACGTCCTACCTAATATGAATGACTTTGTTTACCTGGGATCCTGGGTCCATATTGGATAGTTTACAATGTGATTTGTAGTGAGGGCTTTGGGCCATGCCGAATCATTTCCACCAGGAATTGAAGGGTCAGCCACCTGGCAATCCAGCACGTCCACAGGCTGAAGCCCAAATAAAAACCCTGCACACCCAAGCTCAGGTGAGCTTCTCGGGTTGGCAGTGCTCCATACATTCTGTCCCACATCATTCCTGGGAGAAACTAGTATTGGCCCCAATTCCACAGAAAGAGGAGATCTGAAAGCTCTGCATATGGCTTTCTGGGGCTCTGTCTCATGTGTCTCTTCTGTTGTACTGATTTTAATATGTATTCTTTTACTGTTATAAACCATAGCTGTGAGCAGAGCAGATTTTAGTGATTTATTTGAATCCTTCTAGGTGGCCCTAGTGGTGAAGAACCTGCCTGGCAATGCAGGAGACTTAAGAGATAGGGGTTTGATCCCTGGGTTGGGAAGATCACTTGCAGGAGGGTATGGCAACCCCCTCAGGTAGCCTTACCTGAAGAAGCCCATGGACAGAGGATCCTGCAGGGCTCCAGTCCATAGAGTCACAGAGGGTTGGGTAAGACTGAATGACTTAGCACGCATGAAGCAAAATATTAAACCTGAGGGTTGTCTTGAGGAACCCTAGATTGTTATTGGGATCAGAAGTGGGAGTGGACTTGGGACTGCCCCCTTACTTTTTGTTGGTAATTTATTAGAAAAGGCCCTCTAGGGACCCAAATGAGATGGTATTTCCTCCTCCCAATAGTTATTATAACTTTCTAGCTTTAAAATGATAGTCCATAATCTCAATCTTTTCCTAAAAAGAATGACCTGTAATTCAGTTCAAATTCCTAAAGTTTTTCAGTATTATAAGTTTTCATATATGTATGAAATGCTTATATTGTTTCGTATATGTATGAAATGTATGTGATGGTTTATATAGTAGTAAAGGTAAAATGTTTACCACCACTAAGTGCAAACAAGTATAGTGTTTTGAGGTGTATATTCAATGTACTTGAACTGAAAATTTCAAACACTTTGTGTGAGAGTTCCCTTTTAGCCCTTCAGAGTCAGTCACATAGGGCTCTCACTCATACAGTTGGGCCATGGATTATATTAGAGGAGTTGGCTATTATTTCCAGCATATAAAAAGAGAACTGAAAAAACAAATACCATTTCAGATTCTTACAACATGTGCCTATTCCTTCCCCTTGATTACTACCTAAAATTCTTTTTAAATTGAGGCTTAAAGGAAAGAATAAACTGGTATTTGGGCTTGATATCTGCCATCATGGGTTTGCAGCAACTGCTAATTTCTTAAACTTTCTTGTCCTTAGATTCTCCAAGAGCTGGCCTGTGTCTCTGTGGGTGCTGTCTGGCCTCATGCATACCTTACAGTCTACCTCCTGATTCATGTTCTTGCTGTTTTCATAATGGTTTGTGTCCATAAATTTCAAGACAGACTCAGTTGTCTGAGATGGACAAGAGGTTTGCACATAAGAGCCACTGAGTCAGAGTAATTTGGTGAAGAATGTTCTGCAGCTGAAATGTTTAGAGAAGAATTTTATAAAGCTGTTAGCTATCCTTGAAAGGCCACTTCCCTGGGAATCAGGGCAGCCCAGGGAATGCCAATAATGTGCAAGTCAGTCATCAAGAATCCTTGGTAGGTAACAGTGTTCTTGTCCAGAATTCTGTTTTATTACATTTCAAAACCCAATATTTGGGGTATTAAAGGAGAAGACAGCGATTTTTTTAAAGTTTTGCTGTAGGGCCCTGATAGTAAATGTGGGGGGTTTGCTACATTGGTAGCTTATAACATTCATTTTGAGTTCTGCTTCCATCCCCAGCCCCCTCCTCCCCTCCCCCACATTCAACTGTGGTAGAAAGTATAGGGTTTAGAAAACTGACAAGGGCATGTGGGTGCACAGGAGTGTGTGTGCATGAACACACACATAGAGTCAGTGAGAAAGAGTTTGAAAGATGACAAGTTAAGGATTTTCTGTAGGAAGAAAAATTCAGTAAGAATTATATTAGGGGAACAAAATAAGGAGAAATTTGTATGATGAATTGGTTAGCCATTATTTGTAAATCATATTAAAAGTTATGTTTACTTATAATATAGACAATGACATTATAGTTGGAATTATTGTTAGTTTTGGTCACTGTTGATAGAGAAAAAGCATTGTATTCTTTTTATTATTAATTAACTTACTTGAAAGCATTGTATTCTTATATTGAACAGTCAATGAGAATTTTGAATACTATCGTCATCATCCCATTTTTAGGCAATGTAAATAATACATCGATAATGTCCTAAATAAGATCTGGAAATGCTTACACTTGCTTTCTTAGACAGAACTTAGCTTCAGTTAGCTTTACAATGAAGACTGAGTTTACTGAGTAAATTAAATCACAGGAGCATGGAAGAGGGATTTCCAAGCAAATACGGAATGTCTCTTTTTCAGTAGAGGAATGGGAATATCAAGAATTATGAGTTAAAGAAAGTTGTACTTTCCTTTCCATGACTTAGGTCAGGCTGACAACTTATTTTTATTATAAATGGCCAGTGCTCACAATCACAGTTATCAGCATACCTTATCACAAAAAGACTATAATTCAGGTTGAGTTATTCATTCCATTTTCTTGGGGACGCAGGAAAGAGAAAAAGATAAAGCTACATGAATTACACAGCCTGACATGGCACATGGTAATAGAAGAAATACTCCAGTAAAACAATTTTTTAGATGGATGATCTTTACAAGTTTAAATCTTCGTGAATGGGAATAATAATTAAGCTGCTAATATTTTCCCCTTCAATTTGTGATTTACCCAGTAAGGTAGTTTTGGCACTAACTGCTTAGTGCAAAGGGAATGCTGAGGTCACCAACTTCCACTAAGCTCCCCTCATGTCAGATACCAGCCACACGCTTCAGGGTTCCCAGGCTACAAAGTCAGGGGTTCCTATTATCCCCTAAGATCTGATAGCTTGCTAGAATGATTCATTGAACTCAAGAAAGTGCTCTACTTGTAACTACAATTTTTTACTGAAGAATAAAATCAGGACAGCCAAATGAAGAGACACATAGATTTAGGTCTCAAGAGAGTCTCAAATGTGAAACTTCTATATAAAGTTCAGGAACTCAGGTTAAAACTGGACAAATTCTTTATTATATAAAATTTTGTAACATTTTTTCCCCTGATACATTGTTTTATTTTTTTTTAATAAGAAATGGTGCATTACTAATAAAAGAAAGCTTGTTTTCCTAGACACACATATGCTATGCATATCTTTACCTGTTTTCTTTAAAACTTTCATCTAAGTAATAAATAACATAAACAATAATAGTCAGAAGTAGAAAATCTTGCCTCAAATAGTTTTGATTTCTGCTCCAGGCCTTGATTGCTTTTGCTCCTTTCTATTTTTCGGTTACTTTGCATCTCATGTGAATTTGTTTTCTGTGAAGGAGCTGAGGCTCATGAGCCTAGGAAGTTGTGGGCTGGGTTTCCATTTGCTCTGCTTGTCCTCCTGGGATGTTGTGATGAGGGTCAGTTCTTATGGGAGGAGTCAAGATATAGGCAGCTCAAACATCTATTACCTGACAATGATATTTTGGTAGTTACTAGCTGGATGTTGATGTTTTCAGGAACTTTGAATGGTGATTGGATTCTTGGGGCAAGAAAATAATGGAGCCTCTTTTATTGTCGTGATTTTCTGAAAATATTTGAAAAAGAAATTGCATCTGTGGGTCTATGGAAGGAAACATCTTTTGCAAAGTGTAATTGATACCAAAAATCATTACACAAGGTCTAGAGGTAACCTTCTACTTACTAAACCCCATCTAAACTTCCAATGCATACATTCTAAGTTGCTTCAGTTGTGTCTAATTCTTTGCAACCCTGTGGACTGTAGCCCACCAGGCTCCTCTGTCCATGGGATTCTCTAGGCAAGAATAAGGGAGTGTGCCATGTCCTTCTCCAGGGGATCTTCCTGACCCAGGGATTAAGCCCACATCTCCTATTTCTCCTACATTGGGAGGTGGGTTTTTGTTTTATTTTAAATAACTAGCACCACCAGAGTAGCCCTGTAATCTCATATTGAGAGCCTATATAGATGTTTTGCTATTACCATTTCTGGATTGCTGTTGTTGTTCAGTCACTAAGTCATGTCCGACTCTGCAATCCTATGAACTGCTGCACACTAGGCTTCCCAGTCCTTCATTATCTCCTGGCATTTGCTCAGACTCATGTCCACTGAGGTGGTGATGCTATCTAACTGTCTCATCCTCTGCTGCCCTCTTCTCCATTTGCCTTCAATCTTTCCCAGTATCAGGGCTTTTTCCAATGAGTTGATTCTTTGCATTAAGTGGCCAAAGCATTGGAGCTTCAGCATCAGTCCTTCCAATGAATCTTCAGGGTTAATTTCCTTTAGGATTGACTTGTTTGATTTCCTTGCAGTCCAGGAAACTCTCAACAGTCTTCTCCAGCACAATTCGAAGGCATTAGTTCTTCAGTGCTCACCTTCTTCATGGTCCAACTCTTATATCCACATATGACTACTGCAAAAATCATTTGTTGTTCAGTCCCTAAGTCCTATTCAACTCTTTGAAACCTCATGAACTGCAGCATGCCAGGCTTCTCTGTCCTTTACTACCTCAGAATTTGCTCAAACATACCTCCATCGGGGGCAGGAGGAGAAGGGGATGACAGAGGATGAGATGGCTGGATGGCATCACTGACTCGATAGACATGAGTTTGAGTAAACTCCAGGAATTGGTGATGGACAGGGAGGCCTGGCGTGCTGCGGTATGGGGTCGCAAAGAGTCGGACATGACTGAGCAACTGAACTGAACTGAACCTCCATTGAATTTTGATACCATCCAACCATCTCATCCTCTGTCATCCCCTTCTCCTTTAGCCTTCGATCTTTCCCAGCATCAGGGTCCTCACCAATGAGTCAATTCTTCTCATCAGGTGGCCGCAGTATTGGATCTTCAGCTTCAGTATCAGTGCTTCCAATGAATATTCAGGGTTGATTTCCTTTTGGATTAACTGGTTTGATATCATTAGTGTCCAAGGGAATCTCAAGAGTCTTCTCCAGCACCAGTTTGAAAGCTTCAATTCTTCAGCGCTCAGCATTCTTTATGGTCTAAATTTCACATCCATACATGACTATTGGGGAGAAAAAAAAAGAACATAGCTTTGACTATATGGACCTTTGTCAGCAAAGTGATGTCTCTGCTTTTAATATACTGTCTAGGTTTGTCATAACTTTCCTTCCAAAGAGCAAGCGTCTTTCAATTTCATGGCTGCAGTCACCATCCCCAGTGATTTTGGAGTCCAAGAAAATAAAATCTGTCACTGTTTCTACTTTTCCCCTTCTATGTACCATGAAGTGTTGGGACCAGAAGCTATGATCTTAGTTTTTTGAATGTTAAGTTTTAAACCAGTTTTTTCTCTTTCCTCTTTCACTCTCATCAAGAGGCTCTTAGTTCCTCCTCATTTTCTGCTATTAGAGTGATACTATCTGCATAGCTGAGGTTGCTAATATTTCTCCCAGCAATCTTGATTCCAGCTTCTGATTCATCCAGCCTGGCATTTTGCATGACATACTCTGCATATAAGTTGAATAAGCATGGTGACAATATACAGCCTTGTCATACTCCTTTCCCCACTTTGAACTAGTCTGTTGTTCTATGTAAGGTTCTAACTTTTGTTTCATGACCCACATCCCACATACAGGTTTCTCAGGAGACAGGTAAAGTAGTCTGTAATTTCCATTTCTTTAAGAATTTTCCACAGTTTGTTGTGATCCACACAATCAAAGGCTTTTGGATAGTCAATGAAACAGAAATAGGTGTTTTTCTGGAATTTCCTTGATTTTTCCATGATCCAATGAATGTTGGCAATTTGATCTCTGTTTTCTCTGCCTTTTCTAAACCCAACTTTTACATCTTAATGTTTCCTCAGGCCTATTTGACTTCACACTCCAGGATGTTAGGCTCTAGGTGAGTGACCATATCATTGTGGTTATCCGGGTCATTGAGACCTTTTTTGTACAGTTCTTCTGTGTATTTTTGCCACCTCTTCTTAATTTCTTTTTCTGTTAGGTCCTTAGCATTTCTGTCCTTTATATTGTCCATTCTTGGAAATGTTCCCTTGATATCTCCAGTTTTCTTGAGATCACTAGTCTTTTCCATGCTATTGTTTTCCTCTATTTCTTTGCATTGTTCATTTAGGAAGCCCGTCTTATCTCTCCTTGCTATTCTCTGGAACTCTGAATTCTGTTGGGTATATCTTTCCCTTTTTCCCTTATCTTTTGCCTATCTTCTTTCCTCAGCTATTTGTAAAGCCTCCTAAGACAACCACTTTGCTTTCTTGCATTTCTTTTTCTTTTGGATGGTTTTGGTCATTGACTCCTATACCAACTCCTGTGTTACAAACCCCTGTCCATATTTCTTCAGGAACTCTGTCCACCAGGTCTAACCCCTTGAATATATTTGTCACCTCTACTGTGTAATCATAAGAGATTTGATTTAGGTCATGCCTAAATTGCCTAGTGGTTTTCCCTATATTCTTCAGGTTAAGCCTGAATTTTGCAATAAGGAGCTGATGATCTGAACCACAGTCAGCTCCAGGTCTTGTTTTTGCTGACTGTATAGATGAAATGACCTTCAATTTCAACTTAAGTGGACCCTGGCACACATACAACAAGATAAACAATGGATGATTTATTAATAACTTACTATGAAAACACATTGTGCCAAGTACTATGGGGAGAAAAGAAGGTAAAATAATTAACAGATACACACTGCTATACATAAAATAGATCAACAATGAGAACCTACTCTATAGCACAAGGAACTGTATTCAGTGTGTTGTAGCAACCTATAATGGAGAAGAATCTGAAAACTATTTATATATATTATATGTGTGTATATATCTGAATCACTTTGCTGTACACCTGAAACTAACAGAACATTGTAAATCAACTATGCTTCAATAAAGAAAGATATTAACAAGAAGGATGTTGGTATATATTGGGAGAAGAGAACTAATATTATACATGGGAATGAATAAAGACAAGTGATCTTATGGTTCCAAATAAAAACACTGAAGTTTCAGTGTATACTATTTACCACTTCCATCCTACTAGTATGGTCAATGACAGCAAATTTGCCTGAAGTCAGGAGTCTGTAGAGTCTTCTGGATGAAGAAAGAATGACATAGTTGATAATAGAAATCTTGACCATATACAGCTTTCTTTGTGTTAGTGTACATATGTGGTGGCCTACAACATAAATATTTATTTTTATTTTCAGTAGGCCTTGGATAGCATGCTAAATTTCAGTTAAAGTGTGCAAAATTTATTCAACTCAAAACCTATATCTTTTTTAAAAAGTACCTTTTCTCTTTAAGAGTATAATATTAAAAAATTAAAATATTTACTTTTACAAAAAATTGCTATTGTCAATGTTTCTTTGAAGGAAAGTAGAGTCAATCAGATTTCTGGCCCTGGTATAGCTTTATCTCACCTCTTGGCTCTAATAGCAGCCTTGAGTAGAAGTATAAATTTTCTAGTGAAATATTTAAATCAAAACCTCAACTGAAGGGAAGTGGGAATTTAATTTTACTTAAAAGTATTGAGTGTTGATATTTTATGGTAAATGAGCAATTGAGAAATGACATGAAATGAGGCAGTTGTGTTTACTTTTGAATCTGAGGAAATATCATTTTATTAGTATATTATACTATAAAATTAATGTTTCCTCAAAATTAATCTTTTTCTTTGATTTATTCCCTGACATTCTCACAAATGGTTAAAGGAACAGCACTCATCTTCTTAACTAGAAATAAATGTGTTGTACCATTTCTTTCAATCACCCCCAGAGTCCTTTATATAATATAGAAAAGAAACACACTTGAATTAAATGATGAGTTGTCTTCTCCAACCCCATTTAAAAATCCTTTGTCAAATTAGACTCTTTTTGACCTTTCTTTTTTTGCTGTTTTTTCTTTCTTTATTAAGTTTCTGCTTTGTGGGTGATACCATTTTATTGGTCATGAGATTAAGAATACAAAATTCTGGGTCTCTGTCGACACTGATTTTCTTCTCATTCCCTTGAAATATCCCGTAACCGAATGTATCTCTATATTTACCCATTTAAAGTTTTATCCTTTTTTTCCTAAAAGATGTTCTCCTCCACTGATCACTGATAGGTAGCTATACCCTGATTATTTTGCGTAGATCCTTTTTGGGGATTATCTTCTTTCAGCATTCTCAAAAATTTCAATTCCTCTTTATTCTTATCCAGGGCTTCAATTCACCTGTATGCCAACAATTCCTGACTTCTAATATCTAAATCAATCTTCTCCTTTGAACTGTAAAACTGCATTGTAAATTACCTACTTGTTACATCCTCATAGCTCTCAATGTGTGTGTGTGTTTAGTCACTAAGTCATATGTGACTTTTTGTGGCCCCATAGACTATAGCCGGCCAGCCTTCTCTGTCCATGGAATTTTCCAGGCAAGAATACTGGAGTGGGCTGCCACTTCCTACCTCAGGGGATCTCCCTGTCCCAGGAATCGAACTCTCAGAGACACCCCAAATCCAACATGTCTATTATTGAGCCCCCAACAATCCTGATTGAGCAAATGTGTTTCAGTAAATAGCATCAAGACATAGAACTTTTACCTCCCAAATATGTCCCCAATCTTTCCATTTATCTTTTTTACAAGCACTGCCCTATTCTAAACTATAATTATCAAGTGAATTATTTTGTGAATGTGTCGTATCTGCTAAGAATTTTGCCCATATTAATTTTCTGTACTGTCTGATTTGTTCTTCCTTGTGTAGTCTGTGTGATCATTTTTGTATTCAAACAGCCTAAAGACTTCCATTTCTTCCAATTGCTCTTGATTTTTACCAAAATTCTTAACATGTCTATCTGGAAGGCCTCTATGGTTAGGTTGTTGCCTACTTCTCCCAGCTTGTGCGATGTCAAACTCTTCGTTGATCCCTTGAGTACTGCCATTCTGACCTTCTTTCTGTTACTAAAATAGCCCAGATTTTCCTCCTGTTCAGAATCTTTTCAAGATCTGTCAAGGCAGTGCTTTCTGAACTTTCTTTACCTCTTTAAACTACTCACCCTTCAGATCACAGCTGAAATATTTCTTTTTCATCTTCCTGGGCCCAGTAGACCGGGTCATGATCCCCTTCCATATGCTCTTGAGTGAGTGAGTGAGAATCGTTCTGTCATGACTTTTTGCGACCCCATGGGTTATAGCCCACCAGGCTCTCTGTCCATGGGATTCTCCAGGCAAGAATGCTGGAGTGGGTTGCCATTTCCTTCTTAATCCATATACTCTTGGGCCCCTTGTAATCTCCCTTCAGACTACTTAGCAGCTTACTGTTGCGTATTGTCTATGTGATGTGTGTGTGCGCTTTATTTCTCTCTCTGGTACTAGGTACGAGACTCTCTGAAAGCAAAGAGTATTGATTAACTCATTATTTTTATTCTTAGTTATTCATGAAAATTTGTTAAATGTAGAAAAAAAATACCTGTTCTGACTCAGTTTATCTTTTTTGTTCCGTCACCAATTTTTTTTCCCTAGTGGTTCAGAATACACTGGCCTTTTGGGCAGTTGCTTTTCTTCCTTTTTCCTTACATTTTAATGAGATATTCATGAAGCACATTATTTAGATAAGATTCAGAGACCACATAGCATGGAATTTTTTGGTTTTTTAAATTGATAAAAAATATCACACCGTGGATTTGATGTACCATAATGCAACCATTTTAGCATTCATGCCACCTGTGAAGGATCTCAAAGTCACCAGAGAGCAATATTATACTGATGATAGGATCTTTACCATTTATCAATCAGAATTCTGTGCCCCTTTGAAAGAAAGGAGCATCTTTGATACAAAGGGATATCTTATAGATGGGCATCAGTGTTCCTTGATAACCTTGTTCTATGTTTTGGCAGAGGAACCAAAACCAACATAGGTGAGGTAAATGATAAGGGACTAGCTAATAAACAGAAGATGGAGGTACACGTGTTTATGTCTGCGATCCATGCTGTGAATGATGTGGATGCTATGAGGAGGTATTGAAGAAATAGGATATAGGCTCTGGTACCATTTACCACTCTAGAATAGTTCTAGGCAAATCAAACCAAAAGAGTAGAGGACTGCTTATGTAGCGATATCTAGAGTGAATAGAAAGACATCCTTCTTCTAAGAATCATTAAAAAGTACAGATAAGGCAGAATCAAAGACATCATTGGAAAAGACCTTGACGCTGGGTCTTTGGGGTCGCAAAGAGTCAGGCATGACTTAGCAACTGAAGAACAACAACAGAATTCACCATTAATGATTTACATAGTTTAAACACTGATAATACCTTTGGGAGAGACAAGTACATTATACACTTAACCTCATTATGTGTATTTGGTCATAATTTTCCCCATATACAAGGGGGGATTGATGAAATTTTGGAGAGATAAGAAACTGTGGTGGAGTGGGAAAGAGCTCACAGGGAGAGGGAGGAGGAAAGGATGTTGGAAAAGCCTAGATAGACAAGCGGAAAGTCCTGAGAAAGGCTTTCTGAATTGCACAAGAACAGATTTTGCCTCAAGGCAGTTTTCTTCTTTTCTCCTCTCCACACCCAGCGTTTATGTTGCCTAAGAAATAGGAACAGACTGCATACAAAAAATACAGCAAGACCCTCCTAGTGTGGGGGCTGTTACTGACCTGTTACTTAAGTACAGTTTGAAGCCACAAACGTACAGAGTTACACACCCAAAGACAAAGTGAAAGCAAACAAACGCAATTGGATGTCTGTAAGAAGGAATATAACCAAGGAAACTCATTTAAAAAAAGAGGGGGGAAGGAGCTGGAGGAGAAGGAAACACCTACCTTGGCATAAGAATCCATCCATTTGTAAGCACTTTAAATAATTCTACCACTGAGTTTAAAGTATTCCACCCCCTCATTATTGCTTTTGGGGACCAGAAGAAAGATCTAGGAGCAATTCAATCCAATTAGAAGGGAAAAGAGTAATTTTCTCTGGCAATTGCAATGCAAATGTGTGTGTCAGGAAACAGAAAAGGTGACACCAAGAAGCACAATTGGTTGTTGACAACGGAATTCCTCTTCTTTTCACAGGTTCCAAAGCATTTAAAAAGAAACCTTAGCCTAATAGAAAGGTGTCCTGGGCAGTCCTGCCAAGGTCAGTGCCAGCTTACATCCTGCCCTGCAAATGTGTAAGCTGGGCCATATGTATTATAAAACTGCCTGGGGCAGCTTTCCCCCTCTGGTTATATTCAGTTGTCATATTTCTGTTTTCACTAATAGGAATTGCTGGTGTGTGACACTTTTTGAAATTCTTGGTATTGTGGGCTTTTAAAACATTTCAATGGGTAATAGTGTCAGGCAGCCATAATTAATCTTGGAGGAGAAACCTGATTTTGAATTGCTGCATCGCTTAAAGGTATGACAATTTGGTGTGAATTCATTAAAATTTGTACGTAGGCTTCTACCTCTTACCTATAGTTAAAACAGTAATCATGTTGGAAAGGCCTTTGCAACTGGATTTTGAATCTTGTGAAGCATGTTCTCTGAGAGGGCCCTGGGAAACTTTTTCTCAGTTGTGTGCATGACAACACAGGGATGGGAGGGCTGGGGAGGAAGCCCCCGAAGCAAAGCGTGTGCTCAGCAGGTTAAAGAGCTTGGGGGTCGGGGTGGGGCTTGGGGATCATAGTTATTTGTTTGGTCAGTTGAATCTAGAGCAAACCCCTCTCTTAACTGAGAACATGAAGCTCAGAGAGGTTAGGAGCCTTTTTCACAGTCTTTCAGCTAGTTATCAGCAGACAGGAATCCAAGGCATTCTATTTTAATTCCACTTAGCCCTAGGGCAACTTTATCGTTTCACTTCTAATCACCACCTTTAAAACTAGTCTCTCAGAAGCAAGCAAGAGAATTCTTAGCCATCCATTGATAAAATGGAACAGTAAGCAAAGCAGAGCAACTGTATTTCTGTGAGCACAAGAAATGGAGAGAGGTTCACCTAGGAAAGTCCCAGCGATGATGTGGGGCTCATAGTCAAATAGGAGACAAGCATACAGACCTGAGAAAGATAGAAAAAATTAGAGTGCTGTGAGATATACAAGGCCTTTCAGACTTGGATTATTGAAAAATAGCTGCTAGAGGTGGGTTTTGAAGGTAGTCATAAAGTAAAATAAAAAACACTTTCAATGCACAATTGGTTTGATGGGATTTTTACAAAGTCATAATCATTCAGATATTTTCAATATCAGTGTGAAACCAAAGGTGTAGTTACTTTAATATCCTTTTCCTCTGTTCTTTATATAAAATGTGATGATGAAATCAGAATGGCAGTGATGCTGTTACATATTTGATGGAGATTACATGCATAAGTTACTTCCTCAGCCTTGTTCCACTTGAGCCTTGCATGCATGTTTGTAAAATGTATTTATAGAGTATGCTGTACATAGCTTTTTGGTTTATCAAATAGATTCATTTTCTGTTCTATAGATACGTTCAGCATCTGGGTATGAAAATGATTGATTCAGTCACTGCTTTCTGATTCTCTTAGTTCTCCTGTGAAATTTTTGTTAGTGTAAAACTTTTGGCAACTAAGACTTCAAATCTTTGAGTTAAATAAATGTAGAAGAAAGAATGTTTTAAAGAACTCTGTAGCTGACAATCCTGATGCAGTGAAATCAATCCTGGGATTTGAGCCCAAAATTTCTTTACAGCAGAGCCAGGATACATAAGCGGTTCAATTGAGCAGTGAGCAGAAATGGAAAATGCTAGTGGTGGGAACTTGTTTTTACTGAATGCAGGTGATTTCGGTCTGTTCTTTTTAGTCAGCATCTAGGATTTAAAAACCAGCCAAAAAAAAAAGGCAGCCCTCTCCAGTATTCTTGCTTGGAAAATTTCATGGACAGAGGAGCATGGCAGGCTGTAGTCCATGGCGCTGTAAAAAGTTGGACATGACTGAGCTACTGAGCATGCATGCGTGTATATACAAGAATTTATTTTGATAGAATTATTGCACTGCTTACATTTGAACATTGGATAAAATTAAAATCTAGAGCCAGTAAGAACAGTTTTATAAAATTTTTGAAAATTGATTATATCTATAAATCTGTATCTGCTCATTATTGTAGCTTTTTAAATATTAAGCTACAGCTTTTATTAGAGCTGTTTTGGCATTGTTTTTGCTTTGGCTCAGTCTCTTCATTCTTGAGTTATTTCTCCACACTTCTCCAGTAGCATATTGGGCATCTACTGGCCTGAGGAGTACATCTTTTAGTGTCATATCCTTTTGCCTTTTCATACTGTTCATGGGGTTCCCAAGGCAAGAATACACCTTACTGTTTGGAAGAAAAGTTATAACAAACCTAGAAAGCATATTAAAAAGCAGAGATATTATTTTACCAACAAAGGTCCATCTTGTCAAAACTATGGTTTTTCCAGTAGTCAGTATTGATGTGAGAGTTGGACTATAAAGAAAGCTGAGCGCTGAAGAATTGATGCTTTTGAACTGTGGTGTTGGAGAAGACTCTTGAGAGTCCCTTGGACTGCAAGGAGATCAAACCAGTCAATTCTAAATGAAATCAGTCCTGAATATTCATTGGAAAGACTGATGCTGAAACTGAACCTCCAATACTTTGGCCACCTGATGGGAAGAACTGACTCATTGGAAAAGACCCTGACGCTGGGAAAGATAGAAGGCAGAAGAGGACGACAGAGGATGAGATGGTTGGATGGCATCACTGATTCGATGGACATGAGTTTGAGCAAGCTCTGGGAGTTGGTGATGGACAGGGAGGCCTGCGTGCTGCAGTCCATGGGGTCACAAAGAGTTGCACACGACTGAGTAACTGAACTGAACTGACAGCTTTTATACAGGATGGCCCACAGGTTAAAACTTACACATTTGTAATTATTTTGAAGTTATTTTTGATCCTGAAAGGAAGAGCAAACTCACTTACTATTACTAGTTTTTTACTCTTTTGTACCTATGCTAAAAGGAAATTTAAAAAAAAAGGCCCTTAACCTTTTTTAAAGTTTATGTTAATTTTTTTATATCACGTTTATTTAGAGTAATTTTTGAAACATTGAGAATGCAATACATGCATATTAAAATACATGCAATACATGCATGATTAAAATAGCTTCAGTTAATTTTATATCTGAGAACAACTTAAATGGGGTTATTTTTTCTGTAGAATAGTGATTCTCGTACTCAGATGTGTCCATGAATCACCTAGAATCTTGTCAATAACATGCTGTTTCAGATTCAGTAGGTCTGGGGTGAGGCCTGAGCTGCATTTCTAACAATCTTTCAAAAGTGAGCTGCTGAAGCTGGTGGGCACATGCTTGTGATCTTAGGTAACAAGATGTCAAGAGGTTCTGGCTTTGATTTACTGTTTCCATAATGTAGAAAGTGAAAGTGAAAGTCGTTCAGTTGTGTCCAATTCTTGGTGACCCCACAGACTATCCAGTCCATGAAATTCTCCAGGCCAGAAAACTGGAGTGGGTAGCCTTTCTCTTCTCTAGGGGATCTTCCCAACCCAAGGATTGAACCCAGGTCTCCCGCATTGCTGGTGGATTCTTTTTTGTTTGTTTGTTTCCTAATGCTCTTTTAAAAAATAAAAATTATTTTTTAATTGAAAGATAATTGCTATACAGAATTTTGTTTTCTGTCAAACCTGAACATGAATCAGCCATAGGTATACATATATCCCCTCCCTTTTGAATGTCCCTTCCATCTCCCTCCCATCACACCCCTCTAGGTTGACACAGAGCACCTGTTTGAGTTTCCTGAGACATACAGCAAATTCCTGTTGCCTATATATTTTACATATGGTAATATAAATTTCCATATTACTCTCTCCATACATCTCACCCTCTCCTCCCTTCACCCCATGTCCATAAGTCCGTTCTCTATGTTTGTTTCTCCATTGCTGCCCTGCAAATAAATTCTTCAGTACCATCTTTCTGGATTACATATATACATGTTAGTATACAACATTTATCTTTCTCTTTCTGACTTACTTCACTCTGTGTAATAGGCTCTAGTTTCATCCACCTCGTTAGAACTGATTCAAATGCATTCCTTTTTATGGCTGAGTAATATTCCATTATGTGTATGTACCACAGCTTCTTTATCTGTTCTTCTGTCAATGGACATGTAGGTTGCTTCCAATGTTGTAGCTATTGTAAATAGTGCTGCAATGAGCAATAGGATACATGTGTCCTTTTCAATTTTGGTTTCCTCAGGGTATATGCCTAGGAGGGGGATTGCTGGGGCATATGGTGGTTTTATTCCTAGTTTCTAAAGGAATCTCCATATCATCTTCCATAGTGGCTGTATGTAGAGATTGCATTGAATCTGTAGATTGTGTTTGGTAGTATAGTCATTTTCACAATATTGATTCTTCCTACCCAGGAACATGGAATATCTCTCCATCTGTTTATATCATCTTTGATTTCTTTCATTAGTGTCTTATAATTATCTGTGTATAGTTCTTTTGTCTCCTTAGGTAAGTTTATTTCTAGATATTTAATTCTTTTTGTTGCAATGGTGAATGGGGTTGATTCCTTAAGTTTTCTTTCTGATTTTTCATTGTTAGAATATAGAAATGAAAGTGATTTCTGTGTATTGATTTTGTATCCTGCAAGTTTGCTAAATTCACTAATTAGGTCTAGTAATTTTCTGATATTATCTCTAGGGTCTTCTATGTACAGTATCATGTCATCTGCAAACAGTGAGAGCTTTACTTCCTTTCCAATCTGGATTCCTTTTATTTCTTTTTCTTCTCTGATTGCTGTAGCTAGGACTTCCAAAACTATGTTGAATAATAGTGGTGGAAGTGGACATCCTTGTCTTGTTCCTTATCTTAGGGGGAATGCTTTCAGTTTTTCACCACTGAGAATGATGTTTGCTGGAGGCTTATCATATATAGCCTTTACTATATATGATAGTAAAGGTTTGAGTAGGTTCCTTCTATGCCCATTTTTTGAAGAGTTTTAATCATAAATCGGTGTTGAATTTTGTCAAAGGCTTTTTCTGTATCTATTGAGATTATAATATGGTTTTTATCTTTCAATTTGTTAATATGATGTATCACATTGATTGATTTGCTTATATTGAAGAATCCTTGTATCCCTGGAATAAACCCAATTTGATCATGGAGTATGAGCTATTTAATGTATTGTTGAATTCTGTTTGTTAAACTTTTGTTGAGGATTTTTGCATCTATGTTCATTAGTGATACTGGCCTATAGTTTTCTTTTTTGTGTGTTGTCTTTGTCTGGTTTTGGTATCAGGGTGATGGTGGCCTTGTAGAATGAGTTTGGAAGTGTCCTTCTGCTGCAATTTTTTGAAAGAGTTTTAGAAGAAAAGTGTTAGCCCTTCTCTAAATGTGTGATAGAAATATCCTGTGAAGCCATCTCGTCCTGGGCTTTTGTTTTTTGGGGAGCGTTTTGATCACAGCTTCTATTTCAGTGCTTGTAATTGGGTTGTTCATAATTCTTATTTCTTCCTGGTTCAGTCTTGGAAGATTGAACTTTTCTAAGAATCTGTCCATTTCTTCCAGATTATCCATTTTACTGCCATATAGTTGTTCATAATGGTCTCTTATAATCCTTTGTATTTCTGCCTTGTCTGTTGTAACCTCTCCTTATTCATTGCTGATTTTTTTTTTTGTTTTGATTCTTCTTTTTTTCTTGATGAGTCTGGGTAAAGTTTTGTCAATTTTGTTTATCTTCTCAAAGAGCCAGCTTTTGGTTTTATTTATCTTTACTATTGTTTCTTTCATTTCTTTTTCATTTATTTCTGCTCTGATCTTTATGATTTCTTTTCTTCTGTTATTTTTGTTGTGTTTTATTTTTATTTTTCCAACTGCTTTAGGTGTAAAGTTAGGTTGTCTATTCCATGTTTTTCTTGTTTCTTGGGGTAGGATTGTATTGCTATAAACTTCCATCTTAGAACTGCTTTCGCTGCATCCCATCGGTTTTGAGTTGTTATGCTTTCATTGTCACTTGTTTCTAGAAATTTTTTGATTTCCCTTTTGATTTCTTCAGTAACCTGTTGGTTATTTAGAAACATATTGTTTAATCTCCATGTGTTTTGGTTTTTAACAGTTTTTTTTTTCTTGTAACTGATATCTAGTCTCATAGCATTGTGGTTAGAGAAGATGCTTGATATGATTTCAATTATCTTAAATTTACTGAGGTTTGATTTGTGACCCAAGATGTGGTCTATCCTGGAGAATGTTCCATGTGCACTTGAGAAGAAGGTGTATTCGTCTGCATTTGGATGAAATGTCCGGAAGATATCAATGAGATCCAGCTCATCCAATGTATCATTTAAGACTTGTGTTTCCTTATTAATTTTTTGTTTTGATGATCTGTCCATTGATGTGAGTGGGGTGTTAAAGTCTCCTACTATTATTGTATTACTGTCAGTTTCTCCTTTTATGTCTGTTACTGTTTGTCTTATGTATTGAGGTGCTCTTATGTTGGATGCACAGGTATTTACTATTGTTTTATCTTCCTCTTGGATTGATCCCTTGATCATTATGTAGTGTCCTTCCTTATCTCTTGCAATCTTATTTTAAGGTCTATTTTGTCTGATATGAGGATTGCTTCTCCAGCTTTCTTTTGCTTTCCATTTGCATGGAATGTGCTTTTCCATCCTCTCACTTTCTGTTTATGTGTGTCTTGAGGTCTGAAGTGGGTTTCTTGTAGACAGCATATATATGGGTCTTGTTTTTGTATCCACTCAGCCAGTCTGTGTCTTTTGGTTGGAGCATTTAATCCATTTACATTTAAAGTAATTATTGATATATATGCTCCTATTGCCATTATCTTAATTGTTTGGGGTTTGATTTTGTAGATCGTTTTCTTCTCTTGTATTTCTTGACTATATAAGTCCCTTTAACATTTGTTGTAAAGCTGGTTTGGTGGTACTGAATTCTCTTAACTTTTGCTTGCCTGAAAAGCTTTTGATTTCTCCATCAATTTTGAATAAGATCCTTGCTGGGTACAGTAATCTTGGTTGTAGATTTTTCCCTTTCAGTACTTTAAATATATCCTGCCATTCCTTTCTGTTTGGATTCTGTCCCTTCTGCAGCAGAAACTGCAGAGTTTCTGCTGAAAGATCAGCTATTGAATGTATGGGATTTCCCTTGTATGTTACTTGTTGTTTTTCCCTTGCTGCTTTTAATATTCTTTCTTTGTGTTTAGTCTTTGTCAGTTTGGTCAGTATGTGTCTTAGTGTATCTCTCCTTGTGTTTTTCCTGTATGGGACGCTGAGCCCCTTGAAGTTGATCGACTGTTTCCTTTTCCATGTTGCGGGCATTTTCAACTATAATCTTTTCAAAAATTTTCTCCTACCCTTTCTCTTTCTCTTATTTTTCTGGGACCCCTATATTTTGAATGTTGGTGTGTTTGATACTGTCCCAGAGATCTCTGAGACTATCCTCTGTTCTTGTCATTCTTTTTACTTTATTCTGCTCTTCAGAAGTTATTTCCACCATTTTATCTTCCAGCTCACTGATTTGTTCTTCTGCTTCAGATATTCTGCTATTGAATCCTTCTAGAGTATTTTTAATTTCATTAATTGTGCTGTTTGTATGTTTACTCTTTAATTCTTCTAGGTCTTTGTTAATTGATTCTTGCATTTTCTCCATTCTGTTTTCAAGGTTTTTGGTCATATTTACTATCAGTATTATGAATTCTTTTTCAGGTAGTTTGCCTATTTCATCTTCATTTATTTGGTCTTCTGTGTTTATTTCTTTGTTCCTTCATTTGTGCAACATTTCTCTGCCTTTTCTTTCTTTCTTTCTTTTTTTTTGCACTTACTGTGTTTGAGGTCTCCTTTTCTCAGGCTTCAAGGTTGAATTTTTCCTTCCTTTTCGTTTCTGCCCTCCTAAGGTTTGTCCAGTGGTTTGTGTAAGCTTTGTATAGGGTGAGATTTGTGCTGTGATTTTTTTTGTTTGCTTGTTTGTTTTTCCTCTGTTGGGCAAGGCTGAATGAGGTGGTAATCCTGTCTGTTGATGATTGTGTTTGTATTTTTGTTTTGTTTGTTGTTTGGATTCAGTGTCCTGCACAGGATGCTACTGGTGATTGGGTGATGCTGGGTCTTGTATTGAAGTGGTTTCCTTTGTGTGAGTTCTCACTATTTGATACTCCCTAGGGTTAGTTCTCTGGTAGTCTAGGGTCCTGGAGTCAGTGCTCTCAGTCCAAAGGCTCAGGGCTTGATCTCTCTGGTCAGGAATGAAGATTCCACAAGTGGTTTTTTATGACATTACGTGAGATTAAAACACATACAGCAAAACGAGAAACCAAAGATGAACCCCAGACAAATGGTGGTTACAAAATCGGCAAAGAATAATTAACATAATGAAATATATACATATACATCCATAAGCAAAATCAAAACAGTTCAACAAAAATAAAATACAATAGATTGATCCAGCAAACAAAGGAAACCAAAAATTATATCTACCAGTTAGGAACAAAACTAATTAAAGCATAAAATAAAAAAACAATACTAAAGCAAGGTGCCAAGTGAGAAATAAAGCAAAAAACAAAAAAACAAAAAACTAACAAATATGTTGAGAGGAAATGAAAGAAAGAAAATAGAGAAAGAATATATATGCAAAGTTAAATAGAGGTAGATAAAGTAAATTTATATACATTAAAGATTAACTACAGGGGGAAAAGAACAGTAAGGAAAACAAATAAAGGAATAAATGTAGAAAAAATAATAGATTTAAAAAGTTAAAAATTAAAATTAAGAATTAGAAAAAGAGAAAAGAAAAAAAGGGGGGTAGGGAGAGGAAAGAAAATTAAAAAAAAAAAAAACAAAACTCCACAGAACTGCAGAAGGACAATGTAGAGTCAGAAGTTTATAACAACAATAAAATGTGTGATTGGAAAAAAAAACCTTAAAAGCTTAACTATATTGCATAGTGCCAATAAAATAGACAAGTATAACAGAGTGGGGAACAAAAAAGGATAAAAGAAAAAATCCAAAAGACACTACAGAATAAGTCAAAACATAAGAAGAACGTTGTCCTTGAGTCACTGCTGTCAGGGTCATTTCTTTCTCTGAGAGTCACCACAGTCCACCTCACCTCCCTAGGATGCCCTCCGACACTGTGCTGGTCTCTGGACCTGCTGTGAGTGCAGCTCAGATTCTAATCTAGTACTAGTCCTGTGTGTTCTTGCCTCCAATGCCCACAGCTATCAGAACTAGTGCATTTTCTTTTGTCGAAGTTCTCAATGTCCTTTTATATATTCTGTAGACACAGAGTCTGCCTAGTTGATTGTGTGGATTTAATCTGCAGCTTGTACAGCTGGTGGGAAGGCTTTGAGTCTTATTCCTAAGCTTCATTGCCCCTGGGTTTCAATTGTGGTTTTATATCCACCTCTGCATGTGGATCATCCACTGGGGTTTGCTTCTGAGGCTGCCGTGGAGGACTTGGGTCTGCCCCAGTGAGGGCCAGGTGCAGAGGTGTTGCAGCTGCTTGGGTCGCAGGGGTTCACCAGGTACTCAGGGGAGTTGGTAGCTAGGGCACCAGGAAATATAGTGCTCTAGAAGGGTATGGCAACAAGTGTTGGCCAATACACTCCAGTATTCTTGCCTGGAGAACCCCCTGACAGAGAAGCCTGGCAGTTCACAGTCCACAGGGTTGCAAAGAGTTGGACACAACTGAAGTGACTGCACATGCAGATGCAGGACTTTTTTTTGGCCTGTGGCAGCTCTTCCCCAGTGAGAGCTGAGCGTGAAGGTGGCACAACTGCTTAGGTCACGGGGACCCTGGAGACACCAAGTGTGCAGTGACATGCAGTGCCTCAGCTGTAGGAGTTATGGCCCTATCAGTCTTTTTTCAAGCCTCTGGCAGCTGGCGATCAGAAGGCCTCTTTGGCCAGTCTTTCTCCATAGCTCCGCCCATTCATACACTTAGAGGGCTCCCTTCCCTGGGGTCCTTCTCTGTTGTCCAGTGCGTCAGGCACTTAGAGGGGTCCCCCTGGTTGGGGTGCTATTCTGTAGATCAGAACATCACGCACTTAAATGGGCACCCTGGCTGAGGTCCCACAGATCAGCTGTTTCACTCTCAGCCTTTAATGTTTCTCCTCTGACTCAGACAATTGCCCTAATTGGACCCCTGCTTCATTTCCCACACTGGCTGAGGGCAGGTCCAGTCCTAGTAACACTCCTGTTTTTCCCCCTAGTTCCTTCATCCTACTGAGTTTTGTGTGGTTCTAAATATTCTCTTCTGCCGGTCAGGTACTCCTATACACTCTCAGCTGGTGTTCTGTATGCACTTCTGTGTCTTAAGGTGTATCCCAGATGTATCTGTGGAGAGAGATGTATTCCATATCCATCCACTTCTCCACCATCTTGTTCTCCCTCCACAGGTGGATTCTTTACCAGCTGAGCCACAAGGGAAGCCCAAAAACACTGCAGTGCGTAGTGGATCTTCCTGACCCAGGAATCGAACTGGGGTCTCCTACACTTCAGGCAGATTCTTTACTGTCAGAGCCATTGGGGATGCCCTTACGCTTGCAATGTAGGAGACCCGGGTTTGATCTCTGGGTCAAGAGGATCCCCTGGAGAAGGAAACGGCAACCCACTCCAGTGTTCTTGCCAGGAGAATACCATGGACAGAGGAGCCTGACAGGCTACAGTTCATGGGGTCACAAAGAATTGGACATGACTAAGCGACTAACGCTTTCATTCACAATGTAAGGATCAGAGTGTCTGTGATTCTTTTGTCCTTTCCCAGTACTGTAGTATGTGTGCTCCTTCTCCAGCCAGCAGTTTGGCCTTTATAACAAGAAGAGAGGCGAAAGGGAAAAGGTGGTACAAACCATCTGCTTATACGTTGCATGCTCTCCCTCTTTTTAGGGGATTTGGAAATCAGGGAACATAATTATCATGACTCATTGTTATGTATATAGTCATGACATAATTGTTATGACTAATGTACATTTGAAATCTATCATTCAGAACTGGACACACTGTTTCCTGAACAAAATAAAAGTTCTTTTGGCAGAAGGCCACAATGCCACATAGTAAGGAAAGAAAAAGGCTCAGACAGTATATAATATACATAGAGAAAATCTTCTGCATCCTCAATGCTGGTCTTATTCACTAAACATGGCCACTTACCATTTTCTAGTGTGTATCTCTAAAATTTGTCTGCGCAGATGCCTGCCTCTTCAAGACAGTTGCTTACAACACCTTTTTCTGGAATCTGGTGTTCACTTCTACTTTCAAGTACTTACTACTGTGATCACACCATCTCTCTAGGTTGCTCTGTAGAACAGCACCCAAGGTTGGATGATATTGGCCCTCTTCCTTATAGTTCCTGCTTACCCTAGGAAACACCCACATCACTTGCTTGAGAAACTTGAGAGTCAGGACAAGCTATGCTGACTGTGTTTTGCAGCATTCAGTTCAGTTCAGTCGGTCAGTCGTGTCTGACTCTTTGTGACCCCATGAATTGCAGGACACCAGGCCTCTCTGTCCATCACCAACTCCCGGAGTCTACCCAAAACCATGTCCATCGAGTCAGAGATGCCATCCAACCATCTCATCCTCTGTCATCCCCTTCTCCTCCTGCCCCCAATCCTACCCAGCATTAGGGTCTTTTCCAATGAGTCAACACTTCGCATGATGTGGCCAAAGTATTGGAGTTTCAGCTTCAACATCAGTCCTTCCAATGAACACCCAGGATTGATCTCCTTTAGGATGGATGGATTGGATCTCCTTGCAGTCCAAGGGACTCTCAAGAGTCTTCTCCAACACCACAGTTCAAAAGCATCAATTCTTCGGCACTCAGCTTTCTTCACCGTCCAACTCTCACATCCATATGTGACCACTGGAAAAAGCATAGCCTTGACTAGACGTACTTTTGTTGGCAAAGTAATGTCTCTGCTTTTAAATATGTTATCCAGGTTGGTCATAACCTTCCTTCCAAGGAGTAAGCATCTTTTAATTTCATGGCTGCAGTCACCATCAGCAATGATTTTGGAGTCCAAAAAATAAAGTCTGACACTGTTTGCACTGTTTTCCCATCTATTTCCCATGAAGTGATGGGACCAGATGCCATGATCTTAGATTTCTGAATGTTGAGCTTTAAACCAACTTTTTCACTCTCCTCTTTCACTTTCATCAAGAGGCTCTTTAGTTCTTCTTCTTCACTTTCTGCCATGAGGGTGGTGTCATCTGCATATCTGAGGTTATTGATATTTCTCCCGGCAATCTTGATTCCAGCTTGTGTTTCTTGCAGCCCAGTGTTTCTCATGATGTACTCTGCATATAAGTTAAATAAGCAGGGTGACAATATACAGTCTTGAAGTACTCCTTTTCCTATTTGGAACCAGTCTGTTGTTCCATGTCCAGTTCTAACTGTTGTTTCCTGACCTGCATACAGGTTTCTCAAGAGACAGGTCAGATGGTCTGGTATTCCCATCTCTTTCAGAATTTTCCACAGTTTATTGGGATCCACACAGTCAAAGGCTTTGGCATAGTCAATAAAGCAGAAATAGATGTTGTTCTCCTTTTCCTATTTGGAACCAGTCTGTTGTTCCATGTCCAGTTCTAACTGTTGCTTCCTGACCTGCATACAAGTTTCTCAAGAGACAGGTCAGATGGTCTGGTATTCTCATCTATTTCAGAATTTTCCACAGTTTATTGTGATCCACACAGTCAAAGGCTTTGGCATAGTCAATAAAGCAGAAATAGATGTTTTTCTGGAACTCTCTTGCTTTTTCGATGATCCAGCGGATATTGGCAATTTGATCTCTGGTTCCTCTGCCTTTTCTAAAACCAGCTTGAACATCTGGAAGTTCACGGTTCACGTATTGCTGAAGCCTGGCTTGGAGAATTTTGAGCATTACTTTACTAGCATGTGAGATGAGTGCAATTGTGCGGTAGTTTGAGCATTCTTTGGCATTGCCTTTCTTTGGGATTGGAACAAAAACTGACCTTTTCCAGTCCTGTGGCCACTGCTGAGTTTTCCAAATTTGCTGGCATATCAAGTGCAGCACTTTCACAGCATCATCTTTCAGGATTTGAAATAGCTCAACTGGAATTCCATCACCTCCACTAGCTTTGTTCATAGTGATGCTTTCTAAGGCCCACTTGATTTCACATTCCAGGATGTCTGGCTCTAGTTGAGTGATCACACCATCATGATTATCTGGGTCGTGAAGATCTTTTTTGTACAGTTCTTCTGTGTATTCTTGCCACCTCTTCTTAATATCTTCTGCTTCTTTTAGGTCCATACAATCTCTGTCCTTTATTGAGCCTATGTTTGCATGAAATGTTTCTTTGGTATCTCTGATTTTCTTGAAGAGATCTCTAGTCTTTCCCAATCTTTTGTTTTCCTCTATTTCTTTGCATTGATCACTGAGGAGGGCTTTCTTATCTCTCCTTGCTATTCTTTGGAACTCTGCATTTAGATGGGAATATCTTTCTTTTTCTCTTTGCTTTTCGCTTCTCTTCTCTTCCCAGCTATCTGTAAGGCCTCCTCAGACAGCCATTTTGCCTTTTTGCATTTCTTTTCCATGGGGATTGTCTTGATCCCTGTCTCTTATACAATGTCACGAACCTCTGTCCATAGTTCATCAGGCACTCTGTCTATCAGATCTAGTCCCTTAAATCTATTTGTCACTTCTACTGTATACTCATAAGGGATTTGATCTAGGTCATACCTGAATGGACTAGTGGTTTTCCCTACTTTCTTCAATTTAAGTCTGAATTTGGCAATAAGGAGTTCATGATCTGAGCCACAGACTGCTCCCGGTCTTGTTTTTGCTGACTGTATAGAGCTTCTCCATCTTTGGCTGCAAAGACTATAATCAATCTGATTTCAGTGTTGGCCATCTGGTGATGTCCACGTGTAGAGTCCTCTCTTGTGTTGTTGGAAGAGGGTGTTTGCTATGACCAGTGAGTTCTCTTTGCAAAACTCTATTAGCCTTTGCCCTGCTTCATTCTGTACTCCAAGGCCAAATTTGCCTGTTACGCCAATGTTTGCAGCATTAGGTGACATTTATCAAATGTGAGCTTGCACAAGTCCTCCATGACTCCAAATATGAACTCTCCAAGTGTTTCCAGACACCACCGTTCCCCAGGCTTGATCAGCAATGGAAAGTACCCCATGTTCCCTACCAAAAGATTGTGCAGCAAATTCAGTCTTCTAATTCTCTGACCACTCTTTCTGTCCACCTGGCCAAGGCTGCAATGGTCACAAAAGTGGTCCTTGACCATTTCCATTGTAAATGTTGCATATGGTAACCTTGGAGAAGGAAATGGCCACCCACTCCAGTATTCTTGCCTGGAAAATTCCATGGACGGAGGAGCCTAGCAGGCTACCATCCATGGGGTCTCAAACAGTCAGACATGACTGAGCATATTCACTTTCTTTCTTTTGTGGTAACCTAATGCTTTAGTATGTGTGGTGCATGCTAAGTCACTTCAGTTGTGTCCAACTCTTTGCGACCTATGGACAGTAGCCTGACAGGCTCCTCTGTCCATGGGATTCTCTAGGCAAGAATACTGGAATGGGTTGCCATGCCCTCATCCAGGGGATCTTCTCATCCCAGGGATCAAACCCAAGTCTCCTGCTGCTCCTGCATTGTGGGTGGATTCTTTACTGCTGAGCCACTGAGAAAGCCCAATATCTGTTGTGTTAGTGTCTCAATTTTTAGTGTCCTTTTACACCGTTCAAAAGGTTCATCTTAAAGTATTTTTCATTTCTTTGCATGGATCTGTATTTTGGTGGTTTGTTTCAGTCTGAAGGACTTCCGTTATATCATTATTTGCACTACAGATCTGCTGGTGATGATTTCTTTCAACAGTTTGATGTCTGAAACATGCATTATTTCTCATTCATGTTTGAAAAATAATTTGACTGTATATAGAATTCTAGGATGATAGATTATTTTCTTCCCACTTTATAGATACTGCTCCACTATATTTGAGATTGCATTGCTTCAAATGAAAAACATGCTATCATTCTTTGTTTTTCTAAATTGTGTGCTTTTAAGATTTTCTCACTGTCACTTCCTAAGGAACTTATGTGACCCTTGGATAGTTTTCTTCATGTTTCTATTACTAGAGGTTTGTTGAAATTTTTGGAGCAGTGAGTTTATAGTTATAAAAATTAGGAATATTTTGGCTATTATTTCTTCAAGTATTTTTTTCTTTTCTACTTTTCTCTGTTCTCCTTTGGAGACTCCAGTTGCATGGATACTGATGGCCTGAGCTGTCACACAACTTACTGATGCTCTATTCCTTTTTAAAAATACTCCTTTTTCCCCCTTAATTTGTATTTCAATTTGAATAGTATCTATTGCTGTGTCTTTAGATGAAATAATCTTTTCTTATGCTTTGTTTAATTGCTGCTAATAACACTCTATGTGTTTTTCCTTTCAGATTCTATAGTTTTTCTTACCCGAAGTTAGATTTGGGCTAGTGGTCTTCAGTTGTTAAGTTATGTCTGATTCTTTGTGACCCCATGGACTGCAGAGTACCAGGCTACTCTGTCCTTCACTATTTCCCAGAGATTGCTTAAACTCATGTTCATTGAATCGGTGATACCATCTAACCATCTCATCTCCTGTCACCCCCTTCTCCTCCCACCCTCAGTCTTTCCCAGCATCACGGTCTTTTCCAAAGAGTCAGCTCTTCGCATTACGTGGCCAAAGTATTGGAGCTTCACCATCAGTCCTTCCAGTGAATATTCAGGACTGATTTCCTTTAGGATTGACTGATTTGATCTCCATGCAGTCCAAGGGACACTCAAGAGTCTTCAACACCACAGTTTGAAAACATCAATTCTTTGGTGCTCAGCCTTCTCTGTGATCCAACTCTCATATTCATACATGACTACTGGAAAAATCTTAGTTTTGGCTATATGGACATTTTTTGGCAAAGTAATGCCTCTGCTTTTTAGTACTCTGTCTAGGTTTGTCATGACTTTTCTTTCGAGGAGCAAGGGTCTTTTAATTTCATGACTGCAGTCACCATTCACAGTGATTTTGTAGCCCAAACAAATCTGTCACTATTTCCATTTTTTCCCCATCTATTTGCCATGAAGTGATGGGACTAGATGTCGTGATCTTAGCTTTTTGAATGTTGAGTTTTAAGCCAGCTTTTTCACTCTTCTCTTTCATATCAAGAAGCTCTTTAGTTCCTCTTCACTTTCTGCCATTAGAGTGGTTTCTTCTGCATATCTGAGGTTGTTGATATTTCTCCCAGTGGTCTTGATTCCAGCTTGTAATTCATCCATCCTGGCATTTCACATGATGTACTCTGAGTGCATTTTAATTAACATGCTCAGTCTTCTTTCTGCCCTCTAGAATGTATGTAACATAGCTCAAGTGGCTGTTTAATAACTGGTTGAATGTCCTTGTCTGAAGATTCTATCATGTGTAATTTCTGTTTCTGTTTCTATCAACTTATTTTTCTCTTTGTTCTGTATTTTCTAACTTATTTGCATGTCTAGTAATTTTTTGATTGGATACTTTTGGGCATCACCAAAATTGAAATTTTCCTTTTTAGGTGCTGGATATTTTTGTATTTTTCTGAATATTCTTGGGTGTTGACCTGGGACTTGATTAAATTTATTGGTCCTTTTGTGTCTTTACAGACTTGTTAGGTGGGACCAGGACAAGATCTTTTCAGATTAGTTAGGTGTTTAGTCTAGATTTAGCCCCACTAATGAGCACTCTGGCTAGTCTACCCAATATCTCGTAAATTATAAGAATTTTTGTCACTCAGGCTGATGATAGTATAAATTATTTCCAGCGTGTAAACTCTGAGGATTATTTCTCCTAATCCTGGCCTGGAGTTGTTTCCTCACATTCATGATTTAATCAGTACTAAGACTGCTTTGATGTTCTGCCTTCTTTGCGGTCCAGCTCTCACAACCATATTTTGGTCATCTGATGCGAACCGCCAACTCATTGGAAAAGTCCCTGATGCTGGGAAAGACTGAGGGCAGAAGGAGAAGAGGGCATCAGAGGGTGAGATGGCTGGATGTCATCACCGAAGCAATGGACATGAGCTTGAGCAAACTTTGGGAGATAGTGAAGGACAGGGAGGCCTGGCATGCTGTAGTTCATGGGGTCGCAAATAGTTGGACACGACTGGGTGACTGAACAACAATAACAAGACTGCTTTGGGGGCAGTGTAGATCTTTGGAGTTTACTGTTTGTGTAGCTCCATTCCTTGAGTCCTCAGTTCTCCAAAACCACCTTGTTCCCCCTGGACTCCGGCTCTGTCTCCTCATTTAAGTGAGACAATTTCACTTTATCGGTTTCCCTTCCAGGTGCTTTAGCAAACTTTTTCAAGGAGGTAAGCTAGGATAATCTTAGAGATCACCTTCTTTGTTTTGTTTCCTCAGGAATCACACTTCTGCACTGTTTAATGTCCAATGGCTAAGAACTATTCTTCTCTCTAGCACAGATTTTTAGTTGTTTTAGTCATTAAGGTACATGTGGTTCCTCTTAATCCCTATTGGCCAGAGAAGAAGTCTATGTCATGGATTTTCAAAATATAGCAGAACTTAGCTCATCAGCCAAGATCGTCTGACAGATGAAATTTTATTTTATGTTGGATCTGTTGGCAAATGTATTGTCTATTCTCCAGGTTGTGACCTTACATATTTTTATCTTTACTTCTTAGAAAAAGATAAGACACACAATGTGTGTGACGTCCCTAAAATGTGCAGTAGATGACACAAATAGGTTTTCAACCTCAAAGTGTATGAGATTTAGAATTTCTTATTTCACCCTTTGGTTATAATCCCATTCTACATTATTGGTGACACATGGTGGTAAAGGTAAGTGCTCACTTTAAATTGAAAAACTAACCATATCTATTTTGAAAGTGCAATGGAATTGACCCTGTTGATAGATTCAGCTTAATAAGTTCAAAGGCCACCTGACAAAGAAAAGTTCCCTCTTGACTTAAGAAATCTCTTTCTCAGCCTGGGATTTTCTATGTAAGAATTGAGTTTATCTTAAGAGCTTTAGTTCCAGAAAGAAAAAAACAAACAAAAATCAATCTTGTCTTTGGTTAAAATATATACATAGATTTCCCTGTTAATTTTCCTCTGCTCGCTGCTTTCTTTTGTTATAATACAATAATCCTTTATAATTATCTCTTCTGAATAGTCAGGTGATTTTGATCATTACTGCTATAATTCATCACCATGTGAAAGGCTTTTTTAAACTTTTTATTTTATATTGGAGTATAGCTGATTAACAATGTTGGGATAGTTTCAGGTGAACAGCTAAGGGACCCAACGACACATATCAGTCCAGTTCATTCGCTCAGTTGTGTCTGACTCTTTGCAACCCCATGGATTGCAGCACGCCTGACTTCCCTGTCCATCACCAACTCCTGGAGCTTGTTCAAACTCATGTCCATTGAATCAGTGATGCCATCCAACCATCTCATCCTCTGTCGTCCCCTTCTATACCTGCCTTTAATGTTTCCCAGCATCAGGGTCTTTTCCAGTGAGTCAGTTCTTCACATCAGGTAGCCAAAGTATTGGAGTATCAGCTTCAGCATCAGTCCTTCCAATGAATACTCAGGACTGATTTCCTTTAGGAATGACTGGTTTGATCTCCTTGCAGTCCAACGGACTCTCAAGAGTCTTCTTCAACACCACAGTTCAAAAGCATCAATTCTTTGGCACTCAGCTTTCTTTACAGTCCAACTCTTACATCCATACTACTTGGAAAAACCATAGCATTAACTAGGCGGACCTTTCCATTCTCCCCCAACTCCCCTCCTATCCAGGCTGCCAAGTACCACTGAGCGGAGTTCCCTGTGCTATATAGTAGGTCCTTTTTGGTTATCCATTTTAAATGTAATAGTATATACATGTCAATCCCAAATTCCCTAACTATCCATCCCCTGCCCCCATCTTTCAGGTCTTTTAATTTTAAGCTCTTTGAAGTGTGTGGGGAGAGTTGAGGTTGGACACAAAAGAAATTGCCTTGAAGCTTCAGAAAGTAAAACATGGAAAAATGATTTTGAGCATAAATTTCAGTAGCATTTATTTACCCCTGTGCCTCTCTGTGGCTAATTAATCAGAAGCCATTAAAAACCAACAATTAACAAAAACCTGAACTCTCTGGTCTGGGCACACCCTATGGTTATGATGGCTCTTAACTGTTTGCATGCTGGTGAAATATTTTGGTTGATGGAAATGAATCAGTGTAACAGCAAATTTAAGACTGTGCTGTGAATTTGTGTTTTCTGCTGAGGTCCTACAGAAATGTGTCCTTCTAGACTCTTTCCAGGGTTTACAGAAGGTGGAGTGATGGATTGCGGTACTTGTTAGTTACATTTTCCTTTTTGTTTGTTCATTCTTACTCCCTACTGAGCATTTCCTGTGTATCAGTGTCTTCCCTTCATTGCCCCTGTCCTCGCTGTGCACAGTAGGGTGGTAGGTACTTGATAAATATTGGTAAATAGTTGTTAAATGAAATAATTGAATATACTTCACTCACTAGATTGTTTAATCTGGTTAATTTTGATGTGAAATATGTAGTTCTAAAATTCATTCCTTTATACTTTTGTGTATCTATGAATATATTTCAGGACAAGCTTGCTCTTAATGTATGTAAGCTATTTTTACTTTTTTTCTGGGCACTAAGTTTGTTTATGACTGTACTAAACTTAGTGGCTCTTTTACCCCAAATGTTAAGGAATTAGTTTAAATAACCTGAAGCGTGACATTTTGTTAGTAGTCCAAAATTTTTATTGTCCAAATTTCAGTATTGTCCTGTATCTTTGCTTCAAGATATCTGATAGTAATTACATGAAAAGATCATCTCAAGATATATTTTCATAGAAGAAAACTCTAGGTTGTCTTTCTTCAACATCAATAATTGCTGTCCTCCTATGGTGACACATTTTCCTGAAAATAAAAGTGAAAATTTGTGTCTGTGTTATTGTTGATCCACTGGGAATGTATTAGAAACACCCCTTAAAAATCAGTAATAGATTTTTGTCAAGTTAGAAAAGTTTTATCCACTTCAAAGAATTCAGGCTCAGGCAGCAGTGGGAGTAATATTTGGATCTATAATAGCATCTCATGGGGCTGTTTTTCTGAATCATCCTAGCGTTTGCACAGATATTCAGTCCATATCGATAAGAATCAGATTAGGGACTGGCAGCACCTGAACTTGTACTGGTGACTAATAAGGTGAAAAATATAGCTTTCCCCATCACTTTAATAGAAACCATCTCTGCTAGTTTTGAGCAGAAAGTCTAGAGTTTGGGGAATTTATCCAATTTGGGGAATAACACATTTGCAGCAGGTTGTTGTGATTGCTTATCTGGCTGAGGAAGGTAATGCCATTGAAATAAGCTTTAAATACCTTGCAGAATGAACAAATCCATAACCCGTGCAGGTATTTCTAGCATGGGGTGAGTTGTCAGAAACAGAAAAATAAAGTGGATAGAAGGATACGATAGAACTGTGTTCCAAAGAGCAGATGCTATAGATAGCTACATATGAGAACAACAACAGTGGAATCCCAAATATAGATAGATAGATAGAGAGATAGATAGATAGATAGATAAATATACACACACACACATCGTTTTCTGATGAGGAAGTGCACAGAATTTTTTTTTTTTTTTCAGTGAAAACTTTGCTAAAGAAAGAGGCTTACAAGCAGAGACCTAAGAAATGAGTCAGAATTATCCAAGAAACCTTGGAAAGGACTGGGTATAGGAAAGCAAGTGAAGAAAAGCTAACCGTAGCAAAGATTAGAGTGCAGGGAGAAGTGAGGTGATGAGATGGGCAAACTGAATTCTGGTGATGTGGTGACATGAGTAAAGTGAATTCTGGGATGGAACATCAGACTACCATTTTTATAGCCTAAAAGTTTCATTATTGGCAATTTTGTGCAGCTCCACACAACAGATTAGTGATTGTGTAGCAGAAATAATGTGGAGAAGGAAATGGCAACTCACTCCAGTATTCTTGCCTGGAGAATCCCAGGGATGAAGGAGCCTGGTGGGCTGCCGTCTATGGGGTCGTACAGAGTCGGACAGGACTGAAGCAACTTAGCAGCAGCAGCAGCAGCAGCAGAAATAATGAGGGCAAGTGGCAAGAGTTGAGACAGAAGAGGTTAGAAGGCACTGAAAACACAGCCCGGAAGCCACGTGGGATGGATGAATTTCACAGCTGTTCTTCTGAATGACTCAAAGTGTCAAATATGAATCAGTTCAGTTCAGTCGCTCAGTCATGTCCGAATCTTTGCGACCCCATGAATCACATCACGCCAGGCCTCCCTGTCCATCACCAACTCCCAGAGTCTACCCAAACCCATGTCCATCGAGTCGGTGATGCCATCCAACCATCTCATCCTCTGTCGTCCCCTTCTCCTCCCGCCCCCAATCCTACCCAGCATTAGGGTCTTTTCCAATGAGTCAACCCTTCGCATGAGGTGGCCGAAGTATTGGAGTTTCAGCTTCAACATTAGACCTTCCAATGAACACCCAGGATTGATCTCTTTTAGGATGGATTAATTGGATCTCCTTGCAGCCCAAGGGACTCTCTAGAGTCTTTTCCAATACCACAGTTCAAAAGCATCAATTCTTCGGCACTCAGCTTTCTTCACCGTCTAACTCTCACATCCATACATGATCACTGAAAAAACCATAGCCTTGACTAGACGGACTTTTGTTGGCAAAGTAATGTCTCTGCTTTTAAATATGCTATCTAGGTTGTCCATAACCTTCCTTCCAAGGAGTAAGCATCTTTTAATTTCATGGCTGCAGTCACCATCAGCAGTGATTCTGGAGCCCAAAAAAATAAAGTCTGACACTGTTTCCACTGTTTCCCCATCTATTTCCCATGAAGTGATGGGACCAGATGCCATGATCTTAGTTTTCTGAACGTTGAATACTCCCTATTATAAATACTCCCTATTAATATAGAAAAGTAACATTTAAGGTATTGTTAAAAGGAATGCTTTATTTTTCCACCTTGTTAACAACTTACTCATCTTTTCCTTAATATACCATGCCCACTCTGCATGAAGAAATTTGCCAAATGAGAAGATTGTGACAACATTTTATCTCTGCTGCTCTATGGGATGTGAGTCCAGATAATAGTATGTATGTGCATCTGTGTGTGTTAGGATAGAGCAGTGTGACGTGATGATTCTTTATTTTTATACTTTATGTACCTTCACAGTGAAGTGGAGATGGTACTTAGTTCTCTTGATCTGTAATCTATCTAGAGTTTTTTTCCCAGATCATGGGTCACCAGGCTATGGCAAGCCTTGCCACTTACTTTATGACACATCATTCTACTGATTTAACTCAGTAATACTGTTTTACCCATACATGCAGAAAAGGTGTCTGTATATATGTATGTATATGTCTTATTACAGAAATATGTGAATAAATGCTGTGCTATTGGATAAAAATGACTTTCTTCCTGTTCTCATTTCCTTTGGCTCATAATAATTTCCAGAGTACAGGCAATATTTAAAAGATGAGAAAAACTGATCCTTAGTAAACAAAGGGATCTCCAGAGAGCTCAGAGAAAATCAGCACCACAATTAAATGAGAATCTGAGGGGACTGAAATCCAAGACTGTAGAATATCAAGGAGAGAGTTGAAAGGATATTGGCAGCCAACCTTTCAATGATATTTTAATAAATGTTGTTAACTCTGTGCATTTAAAGTCAGCTGGAGACTCTCTGAGTTTTGTTTATCAGCTTTTCTGGGCCTGAATGAGAAATATCTTTGTTCTCTTTATATTACTATCATAAATGTTGATTTTGGGGGCAATTTTCTGAGTACATCAAACTAAACAGAGAGGCATTTAAAATGTATTATTCTTTGAAAATTTTGTCTGGTTATGTATTACTTCAGCATGTAGCAGCATCTGTGACACATGTCAACCCTATATGACAAGCAGCATGAAAAATAAATTTGAAATCTGGAAAAAATAAATGCAGGAATCAGTGACTTCTGGTGGCTGCAATGAACTGTGTACTCCACGCTTGACAATTTCATGTTTTATGCAGAAGAAAAATACTTGGAGAAGGCATTGGGAAGTCTAGACCAAAGCCACTTGCAATCAATGAAACAAAAGAAGTATAAGCATCTGAGAAACGTGATCACATATTATTTCCTAGGGATTTTGGGAGCTGTATATGTCAGTATCCCCAAAAGGGAGGGACTCCATTTTTCCCTTAGGAATTTTATAGGTTTATATAGCTCTTGAATGTATCTGTTTCTGGTAAATTCACTGTAAGAAAATATCAAGGAAGAAAAATTACAGACCATGCTGTTCCTTGGTAAGAGTGGAAATAGGAGAACTGCAAATTTTATTTACCCTAAGCCCTTGATCTGTCCTTCAGCTATGATGCCATTCCTGGCATTTATTCTCACCTACAGATGACATTGGATTCTTCCTGAAGCACTAACTGAAAATAAAGACATCCACTCCTTGATAGGAAAATGGGATATTGTCCACTTAAGGGTGCCTACTTTAGTGGATTCCTGAAAATAGGAGTATTTTCATAACTCTAAAAAGCAAAGAAGAGTGGAATGGAGTAGAGTTCAGATTAAACTGGATTTCATTTCCAGTTCTACCACTATAAAATTGCACGTCAATGGTAAAGTGTGTTTATTCTCTTTGAGACACAGCTTCTTCATTTGTAAATATCGGATGACTTTCCTTTCTTGTTTAATATAAGGCTTAAATGAGATCGCTTGTAAAAATAATTTCTAGTATGGTGCCCAACATATAGTCAGCATTCAAAATGTGACTTCCTCTTCATTCTTTAATTTTAGGTGAGATATATGTGGCAGTATTAATCACTAGACAAGACAAAACTCTGCCCAGTATCTATTAAAATTAGACAGTGTGGTCCAGTGGTTTCTAATTGCAGCATTATTTCAGCAGTACCTGGAAAGTAGCAGACCCTCAATAAGTGCTTGTATACTGAGTGGTGTGTAGGTGAGCATGTGCTAACGGTAATGCCTTGGTAAAGCTATAGTCACATGATTACTGATGTGAGCTCATCCCCTCAGAATCATGTTTACCAAAGTGAGAAATGCTCTTCCTTTGCACAAAGAACACACAAATACACTAGCACTCTATTAGCATGAGAAGAAATGGGACACTTAATTCATCTGTGACCAATTCACTTTTTTATTTTATCAAGAAAAATAGATGAAATTAATGATACATTATAATGAACATCTGTTGCTGTTGTTCGGTTTCTAAGTTATGTCTGACCCTTTGTGACTCCACAAACTCAAGCACTCCAAGCTACTCTGTCCTCTACTATTTCCTGGAATTTGATCAAATCCATGTCCATTGAGTAAGTGATGCTATCTAATCATCTCATCCTCTGCCACCCTGTTTTCCTTTTGCCTTCAATCTTTCCCAGCATCAGGGTCTTTTCCAATGAGGCAGTTCTTAGCATCAGGTAACCAAAGTATTGGAGCTGTAGCTTCAGTATCAGTCCTTCCAATAAATATTCAGAGTTGATTTCCTTTAGGGTTGACTGCTTTGATCTCCTGAACATCCTAGAACCTGTTAAAATAGAATACTGCTAAAATGAGGATAAAAATATACACAGTATACAGCTCTTGAGATTAGGATAGTTAGGGTTAAGAAAAGGATGATGAAAAACTGACTTTAAGATATAACTTAGGACTCTTTTCTGTCACATACGGACTGGAATGATTGATGATGCTACCACCATTGTCAATGCAAGTTTTAGAAGATGTGAATCACTTTCAATGCAATATGTTCAGGTTCAGATCATCTGCAAATGAACTTGTGTTACTGTTTCTTAATTTTATATATTAAAAATTCAGTTCTAGAAATACAAATTATTTGTACCAGAATTGAATTTCAACTTACATTCTGTTAGCAGAGGCATGATAAATCTTTGTTTCATGGTTATATTGATGATCTGAATCCTTAAACTACAAGGGAAAGTACATACCAGCCATTTTCAGCATGTCTTAAAAAATACTAGCTTTCTAAAAATCAATATATGGTACTTTTTCAAAACAGTTGTTCTTTTAAAGAAAAAAACCAAGCTAGTGACTTATAATGATATAACTTTGTTCCCATTATTGTCAACGGTGACGGGTTAACATGAATGTGTTCTCTGACAATTTCCATCTTGCTCTCACATGCATTTCAGCCTATACGAACCCTCAGGGAAGGAGAGATGTTCATTATTTTAATCTTCACTCCACTTTCCCAGTGTGATCTGTCCAGGAGACCAGGAATAGTGTGGGAAGATACATGTGGAAGCAAATACAAGCCAGCATTTCCATTTCCTATGTAAGCAGAAAGAGCTACAAACGTCTGGCTTATCCACAATCCCCAAGAAGCTGAGAATAGTCTTGGAAGGGAGTGATTATAATGCATTTGCTTTTTGTACCTATAGCCTGACAAAGTTAGTGTGATGTTAAATTGTTTGCTGAATAAAGGAATGAAAGTCACTTAGAACTAACATGACATAAACAATTTGGAATCAGCCTTTTTGTTCTGGCTTTGGCTTCTTGGGCCCTTGCAAATCAACACCTTCATCAGTCTTTGCTGGAGCCTGTCTTCTCTTTGTCTTCTTTTCTTAAAATTGGAGTATAGTTAATTTACGATGTTTTGTTAGTTTCAGGCATACAGTGTAGTGATTCAGTATTTTCTTAACTGAGGTATAGTTGATTTACGGTATTGTGTTTAGTTTCAGGTGTACAACAAATTGGTCTAGTTATATACATATTTATGTCTATTCTTTTTTAATTCTTTCCCCTTATAGATTTTTACAAATACTGAGTATAGTTCTCTGTGCTATGCAGTAGGTATTTGCTGGTTATTTTATATATAGTAGTGTGCATATGTTAATTTAAAACTCCTAGTTTATCCTCTCCCCTCTTTCCCTTTTGGTAAGCACAAGTTTGTTCTTTATGTACATGGGTTTGTTTTTGTTGTGTAAATAAGTTCATTTGTATCATTTTTTAATTCCACATAAAAGTGATACATTTTATTTTCCCCAATTTACTTCTCTGGGTCCATTCATGGAGCTGCAAATGGCATTATTTCATTTATTTTTATGGCTGAGTAATATTCCATTGTTTATATGTACCGCGTCTTTATCCATTCCTCTTTTGATGGACATTTAGGTTGTTTCCATTTCTTGGTTATTGTAAATAGTGCTACAGTGAACATTGAAGTGCATGTAACTTTTCAAATTAGGGTTTTCTTCAGATATATGCCAAGAGTAGGGTCACAGGATAATAAGATAACTCTGTTTTTAGTTTCTCAAGGAACCTCCATACTGCTCTCCATAGTGGCTGCACTAATTTGCATTCCTACCAACAGTGTATGAGGGTTCCCTTTTCTCTACACCCTCTCAAGCATTTATTATTTATAAACTTTTTGGCTTTGGCCATTCTGACCATTGTGAGGTGATATGTCTTTGTAGTTTTCATTTGCATTTCTCTAATAATTAGTGATGTTGACAATTTTTATATGCCATTAAAAGTTATTACAAGGTAATGGCTATAATTTCCTATGCTATACAGTATATCCTTGTTGCTTATCTATTTTGTACATAGTAGTTTGTACCCCTTAATCTCGTACCCTCTATACCTTGGCAATTATAAATAGTACTGCTATGTGTACTGGGGCAAGTGTGTCTTCTTAAAAGAACATTTTCTTTCTTTTCTGATTGTATATCTAGGAGCAGAATTGGTGGATCATATGGTGATTCTACCTTCAGTTTTATGAGGAAGCTCCATGCTGTTTTCCCTAGTGACTGCACTAATTTGTATTCCCACCAACAGTGTGCAAGGATTCTCTTTACTTTATATCCTTTCCAGCATTTATTTATAGAATTTTTGATGATAGTCATTCTCATAAGTGTGAGATGATGTCTTATTGTTGTTTTGATTTGCATTTCTATAATAATTAGTGATGTTAAGCATCTTTTCACATGCCTGTTCTATTCATTTTCTGAGATCTATGATTGTACAAAAATTAGAGCAGGACATCTACACACCTTTGAATATTAAGGACAAATAAGTTCCAGGATTTCTATCTAATCTAAAGAATTATATCTAAGAAAATCAGAGCTTGATTTTTAATTTTTCCCAAGTACAGTTAGTCCTCATTATTAGCCAATTCTGTTCATTCATCTGCTTGCTAAAATTTATTTGGAACCCCAAAGTTAATATTCTCAGCACTTTGAAGGCCATTCGCAGACATGCACAAAGTGGGAAAAATTTTTGTTGCCCCCAGGTAACATTCCCAGCTGAGATGGATCAAAACTACACCCTCCCTTCTTGTTTCAGCTTCCAGGCTGAAACACGTCCCTTTTGATGTTTGTTTAGTTTTGCATTGTGTGTTTCACATCTTTGTGCTTTTTGTTGGTGATTTTGCTGTTTAATGTGGCCAGCAAGAACAATGCTGTCTACTATTCCTAACCACAAGAAGCTTGTGAAGAAAAACACGTGTTAGAAAAGCTTTGCTTAGTCATTAGAGTGCTGTCGTCTATGAGTTCAAAGTTGATGAGTCATCAGTATATATTAAATCAGATGTCTTTTAACAGAAACAGATATAAAGAAAATTAATATTCATTGGTTGATGACAATGTGACCAGGGACTCCCAGGAACCTAACCTTGTATTTGCTTGAGGAGCATTGGTACAGTATTTGCTCATTTAGTGTTTATGGCAACTTTGTGGAAGATATCTACCTCAAATGACAGTCAAACTGGTTTTAGATAGGAGGAAAAAGTCAAATCAGAAAAAATGTGGCTGGTAGGACATCATACCACAGATACTTCTCAACTTCATATTACAACTAGGACTTCCAAAATATTGCTCTTCTAATTAAATTGACACCTACATGTGTGAGTGTATGTGTGTGGCTATGCACAAACATAGCATTTTTTTTAAGTTATTTCTTAAAAGTGAAGAATATGAGATACCAAATCTTATAAAAATATTGGATAGATACCTTAAGAAGTTAATATTATTGATAAACTAGAGTCAATGTTTGTTGAAGCTTTTATACTGTTTTGCTGTTGTTGTTGTTATTTAGTCACTAGTCATGTCCAGCTCTTTTGTGACCCCGTGGACTATAACTCACTGGGCTCTTCTGTCCATGGGATTTTTCAGGCAAGAACACTGCCATTTTCTTCTCCAGGGGATTTTCCTGTCCCTGGGATTGAACCTGTGTCTCCTGCATTGAGAGGCAGATTCTTTTTATTGCTGAACCACCTGGGAAGCCTGAATATTAATTACTGTTTGGCACTCAGATATTCCTTAGAAGCCAGATCTCCCTTGGATGTATAGATAGCTAGGGAATTAAGCCCTACAAATATATCACTGTGGCATTTTCCATGGCTTTTCACATGAGATTTCTTTGGAAATAAGAAGTGGGCTACAAATGCGCCCAAGTGCGTTTTTTTTTTTTTTTTTTAATCTATTTCTTTTAGCAAACTTGTCACCATAGATTCATTTTCTTTCACATATAAGGTGATGGATAAATATGTCTGCCTATGGGTGAAAGAAGTTTTCAGAGATGAGTGCTTCAAGGTCATAAGGTTTTAAGAAGACATATTTTCCTGCCAGCTTGCTTGGTTGGGTCATGCCTTTTCTTGGTGCTATAAAAACTTAGAAGACAATTAAGCTATGAACTGTTTGACTTCAATTGCTTTCCTGTAATCGCAAGTCTGCATTGTTAGAGAATACACCTCATGGAAGGTGGTATGTAATGAGTTCCTTGGTGACAGTAAGTTGCACTGTCCCTGTCCCTCCTTCCCATTGCATTCTTTATTATTTCAAAAAGGCAAGGCTCCTTGAAAGGTTAAAACAAGTTATATGAGCAGTTGAAGAGTGGATTTTAATTTAATAATGCTTTATTTAGAATCTGTGCTATGGTAAGCCCTATATTGTCTTAGACATGCCTATGTTTTCTGGATTGAGAGGGTTTTCTCATGTACCTAGAAGGCTAGAATACAAACAGAAATCTTTCTTATAGAATGTTGGTTCAGTTCAGTTCAGTTGCTCAGTCATGTCCGACTCTTTGCGACCACATGAATTGCAGCATCCCAGGCCTCCCTGTCCATCACCAACTCCCGGAGTTTACCCAAACCCATGTCCATCGAGTCAGTGATGCCATCCAACCATCTCATCCTCTGTCATCCTCTTATCCTCCTGCCCCCAATCCTACCCAGCATTAGAGTCTTTTCCAATGAGTCAACTCTTCGCATGAGGTAGCCAAAGTATTGGAGTTTCAGCTTCAACATCAGTCCTTCTAATGAACACCCAGGATTGATCTCCTTTAGGATGGATTGATTGGATCTCCTTGCAGTCCAAGGGACTCTCAAGAGTCTTCTCCAACACCACAGTTCAAAAGCATCAATTCTTCGGCACTCAGCTTTCTTCACCGTCCAACTCTCACATCCATACATGACCACTTGAAAAACCATAGCCTTGATTAAACGGACTTTTGTTGATAAAGTAATGTCTCTGTTTTTTAATATGCTATCTAGGTTGGCCATAACCTTCCTTCCAAGGAGTAAGCGTCTTGAAAAACCATAGCCTTGATTAAACGGACTTTTGTTGATAAAGTAATGTCTCTGTTTTTTAATATGCTATCTAGGTTGGCCATAACCTTCCTTCCAAGGAGTAAGCGTCTTTTAATTTCGTGACTGCAATCACCATCAGCAGTGATTTTGGAGCTCCCAAAAATAAAGTCTGACACTGTTTCCACTGTTTCCCCATCTATTTCCCATGAAGTGATGGGACCAGATGCCATGATCTTAGTTTTCTGAACGTTGAGCTTTAAGCCAACTTTTTCCCTCTCCTCTTTCACTTTCATCAAGAGGCTCTTTAGTTCTTCTTCACTTTCTGCCCTAAGGGTGGTGTCATCTGCATATCTGAGGTTATTGATATTTCTCCCAGCAATCTTGATTCCAGCTTGTGTTTCTTCCAGTCCAGCATTTCTCATGATGTACTCTGCATATAAGTTAAATAAGCAGCATGGCAATATACAGCCTTGACGTACTCCTTTTCCTATTTGGAACCAGTCTATCGTTCCATGTCCAGTTCTAACTGTTGCTTCCTGACCTGCATACAGGTTTCTCAAGAGACAGGTCAGATGGTCTGGTATTCCCATCTCTTTCAGAATTTTCCACAGTTTATTGTGATCCACACAGTCAAAGGCTTTGGCATAGTCAATAAAGCAGAAATAGATGTTTTTCTGGAACTCTCTTGCTTTTTCGATGATCCAGCGGATATTGGCAATTTGATTTCTGATTCCTCTGCCTTTTCTAAAACCAGCTTGAACATCTGGAAGTTCATGATTCCTGTATTGCTGAAGCCTGGCTTGGAGAATTTTGAGCATTACTTTACTAGCGTGTGAGATGAGTGCAATTGTGCGGTAGTTTGAGCATTCTTTGGCATTGCCTTTCTTTGGGATTGGAACAAAAACCGACCTTTTCCAGTCTTGTGGCCACTGCTGAGTTTTCCAAATTTGCTGGCATATCGAGTGCAGCACTTTCACAGCATCACCTTTGAGGATTTGAAATAGCTCAACTGGAATTCCATCACCTCCACTAGCTTTGTTCGTAGTGATGCTTTCTAAGGCCCACTTGACTTCACATTCCAGGATGTCTGGCTCTAGGTGAGTGATCACACCATTGTGTTTATATTGTTCGTAGGAATGACTTAAGATGTTTTTTCATAGATAAGTTATTTGATATCCTTAACCCTCAGTTTTCTTGTCTACAAAATGGGATAATGTTTTATACCTTACAAAGTTACTGTGAGGAATACATTGAGACACATAAAGTAATTAGCACAGGACCTGACACAGTAGAGTTGATCCATAAAGGTTTGTTACTATGTTGCTGATGATGGTGTTATTATCAGAGAAGTAGATTCAAACAGTTTAGAAGATCAGCAGTTCAATTTCCCATTACCTTGGAGAATGCTTAGCACTTACTGGACCTTAGGAAAATGAGGAAAAAGAGCCTTTCTTGTGCTTGGCATTAAGACATCACAATGGACAGCCATACTTACTAATTGAATTTCTAACTTATTGCCACTCTAGATTTACTTGCTACAGAACATGACTGAATAATAAAATACTTTTATTTAAAATACATACAGCAGAGTGGCAGTGACATTGGAAATTATCACAGTATCAACTCGAAGGTGCCATTTAAAATGCTTTCTTGCTATGTCTTGTACTCTTGCCAGCTGGAGTTTTGTTGAATCCTGATGGATTGGTCAGTCTTTGAGCTAGGTCCACCCAGGGGAAAATTCCTGACTCCTAGGATCTATAGGTGGAAAACTCAGTTATCTGCTGAAGCCCCTATCACGCCTGGATATCAAGCATCTCTTAGATATACTGGAAGAAGACATTGGAAATAAGAAAATTAAGTGCACTTTTCTGTATTCATTTCCAATATTTTACTGAATGATTGGCAGGTTAAGGATTATTTTACTGAAAGGGTATAAGTAATACCACAGGAAGCTATCTTTATAAAGTAACCCTGACCATTACATTATTATTGAAGGAGGAGTAAAAAAATAACTAAGAACTCAAATTGTGAGCTCAGATAAGCTGAATTACATACCCTGATTCTCTATGTGGATTTTCACAGAAAATTTCAAAAGGATATCAGAATTTTCCTTGTAAAAGGTGCCTTTTAGCTTATCCAGTTACATCTAATCTCTCTTGTTAAATCATTTCACTTCAGCATTTCTCGATTACCCTTATTTCCTTCATTTCTCTGATTTCTTTTCAAATTATTATTTTGCCTTACCCAAAAAATAGTTTTATAAAATCAAAGTCATGGACATGTATGCAATGTTTTACAAATCTCCACAGATTGACATGAGAATTGTGATTGTTACCTGGTTTCCATCTCTGTTTATCTTTCTTCCTCTTGTGTGTAAAGCCAAGATAATTTTTTTCTAGCTTTTTTAAGTTAGAGGTGGTCTCATGATCTAGGTCTAGTCAATGAGATAGGAACAAAATTCTCCTAGAAAGATCCTGGTATAGATTCTTATTTCCTGATAAGAGATAGATACCTGATAGTTGCTAGTATTACCACTTCCCATTTCCATTTTTGAACAAGGATTTGATGCCTAATCAAAGCAGCCCTCTTACCACCATGATGTAATAAGAAGTGTCATTTTGAAAATGGATGCAGTCCAGGAGCCTGGGGATGCTGTGATATCATTATGTTACTGAATCAATCCAGAGATATCGCCTATCTCTATCACACCCCTGGTAGTTGGATGTCCTATTACTTATGACCAGTTGTTGTTGTTTAGCCACCAACTCATGTCTGACTCTTTGTGACCCCATGGACTGCCATGCTGTCCATGGGATTTCCCAGGTAAGAATACTGGAGTGGGTTGCAAATACCTACTCCAAGGGAGCTTCCCAACTGAGGGTTGGAACCCCCATCTCCTGCATTGGCAGGCAGATTCTTTATCACTGAGACACCAGAGAAAAGCATCCAAGAGGAGCTACCACAGGGCAGAGGTCAGGGGCAGTGGCTGATTGGTGCTACCCCAGGCCCGAGGTAAGGGGTGGCGGCTGAGAGGAGCTACCATAAGTCCGAGGTAAGGGGCAGTGGCTGTGCTTTGTTGGAGCAGCTGTGAAGAGAGAACTCGCATCCAAGGTTAAGAGTAACCCAGGTAAGACGGTGGGCACTGAGAGAGGGCATCAGGGGGCAGACAGGCTGAAACTACAGTCACGGACAACTAGCCAATCTGATCACATGGACCACAGGCTTGTCTAAGTCAATGAAACTAAGCCATGCCGTGTGGGGCCACCCAAGACAGACAGGTCATGTTGGAGAGGTCTGACACACTGTGGTCCACTGGAGAAGGGAATGGCAAACCACTTCAGTATTCTTGCCTTGAGAACCTCATGAACAGTATGAAAAGGCAAAAAGATAGGACACTGAAAGATGAACTCCCCAGGTCAGTAGGTGCCCAATATGCTACTGGAGATCAGTGGAGAAATAACTCCAGAAAGAATGATGGGATGGAGCCAAAGCAAAAACAACACCCAGTTGTGAATGGGACTGGTGAAAGAAGCAAGATTCGATGCTGTAAAGATCAATATTGCATAGAAACCTGGAATGTTAGGTCCATGAATCAGGGCAAATTGGAAGTGGTCAAACAGGAGATGACAAGAGTGAACATCGACATTCTAGGAATCAGTGAACTAAGATGGACTGGAATGGGAGAATTTAACTCAGATGACCGTTATATCTATTACTGTGGGCAGGAATCCCTTAGAAGAAATGGAGTAGCCATCATAGTCAACAAAAGAGTCTGAAATGTAGTACTTGGATACAATCTCAAAAATGACAGAATGATCTCTGTTCGTTTCCAAGGCAAACCATACAATGTCATGGTAATTCAAGTCTGTGCCCTGACCAGTAACACCGAAGAAGCTGAAGCTGAAGAGTTCTATGAAGACCTACAAGACCTTTTAGAACACCCAAAAAAGATGTCCTTTTCATTATAGCGGACTGGAATGCAAAAGTAGCAAGTCAAGAAACACCTGGAGTAACAGGCAAATTTGGCTTTGGAGTACAGAATAAAGCAGGGCAAAGGATAAAAGAGTTTTGCCAAGAGAATGCACTGGTCATAGCAAACACCCTCTTCCAACAACACAAAAGAAGACTCTACACATGGACATCACCAGATGGTCAATACTGAAATCAGATTGATTATATTCTCTGCAGCCAAAGACGGAGAAGCTCTATACAGTCAGCAAAAACAAGACTGGGAGCTGACTGTGGCTCAGATCATGAACTCCTTATTGCCAAATTCAGAATGAAACTGAAGAAAGTGGAGAAAACCACTAGACCATTCGGGTATGACCTAAATCAAATCCCTTATGACTATACAGTAGAAGTGAGAAATAGATTTAAAGGACTAGATCTGATAGAATACCTGATGAACTATGGATGGAGGTTCATGACATTGTACAGGAGACAGGAATCAAGACCATCCCCAAGAAAAAGAAATGCATAAAAGCAAAATGGGTGTCTGAGGAGGCTTTGCAAATAGCTGTGAAAAGAAGAGAAGCGAAAAGCAAAGGAGAAAAGGAAAGCTGCAGCCATTTGAATGTAGAGTTTCAAAGAATAACAAGGAGAGATAAGAAAGCCTTCCTCAGTGATCAATGCAAAGAAATAGAGGAAAACAATAGAGTGGGAAAGACTAGAGATCTTTTCAAGCAAATTAGAGATACCAAGGGAACATTTCATGCAAAGATGGGCTCGATAAAGGACAGAAATGGTAGGGACCTAACAGAAGCCAAAGATATTAAGAGGTGACAAGAATACACAGAAGAATTGTACAAAAAAGTTCTTCACGACCCAGACAATCACGATGGTGTGATCACTCACCTAGAGCCAGACATCCTGGAATGTGAAGTCAAGTGGGCCTTAGAAAGCATCACTACGAACAAAGCTAGCGGAGTTGATGGAATTCCAGTTGAGCTATTTCAAATCCTGAAAGATGATGCTGTGAAAGTGCTGCACTCAATATGCCAGCAAATATGGAAAACTCAGCAGTGACCACAGGACTGGAAAAGGTCAGTTTTTGTTCCAATCCCAAAGAAAGGCAATGCCAAAGAATGCTCAAACTACCACACAATTGCACTCATCTCACATGCTAGTAAAGCAATGCTTAAAATTCTCCAATCCAGGCTTCAGCAATACATGAACCGTGAACTTCCAGATGTTCAAGCTGGTTTTAGAAAAGGCAGAGGAACCAGAGATCAAATTGCCAATATCTGATGGATCATCGCAAAAACAAGAGAGTTCCAGAAAAACATCTATTTCTGCTTTATTGACTATGCCAAAGCCTTTGACTGTGTGGATCCCAATAAACTGTGGAAAACCCTGAAAGAGATGGGAATACAAGACCACCTGTCCTGCCTCTTGAGAAACATGTATGCAGATCAGGAAGCAACAGTTAGAACTGGACATGGAACAGACTGGTTCCAAATAGGAAAAGGAGTACGTCAAGGCTGTATGTTGTCACCCTGCTTATTTAACTTATATGCAGTGTACATCATGAGAAATGCTTGGTTGGAGGACGCACAAGCTGGAATCAAGATTGCCAGGAGGAGTATCAATAACCTCAGATATGCAGATGACACCACCCTTATGGCAGAAAATGAAAAATAAATAAAGAGCCTCTTGATGAAAGTGAAAGTGGAGAGTGGAAAAGTTGGCTTAAAGCTCAACATTAATAAAACTAAGATCATGGGATCTGGTTCCATCACCTCATGGCAGATAGATGGGGAAACAGTGGAAACAGTGGCTGACTTTATTTTGGGGGGCTCCAGAATTACTGCAGATGGCGACTGCAGCCATGAAATTTAAAGACGCTTACTCCTTGGAAGGAAAGTTATGACCAACCTAGATAGCATATTAAAAAGCAGAGACATTACTTTGCCAACAAAGGTCCGTCTAGTCAAGGCTATGGTTTTTCCAGTGGTCATGTATGGATGTGAGAGTTGGACTTTAAAGAAACCTGAGTGCCGAAGAATTGATGCTGTTGAACTGTGGTGTTGGAGAAGACTCTTGAGAGTCCCTTGGACTGCAAGGAGATCCAACCAGTCCATCCTAAAGGAGATCAGTCCTGGGTGCTCATTGGAAGGACTGATGTTGAAGCTGAAACTCCAATACTTTGGCCACCTGATGCGAGGAGTTGACTCATTGGAAAAGACCCTGATGCTGGGAAAGATTGAGGGCAGGATGAGAAGGGGATGACAGAGGATGAGATGGCTGGATGGCATCATCGACTCGATGGACATGGGTTTGTATGGACTTAAGGAGTTGGTGATGGATAGGGAGGCCTGGCTTGCTGCGGTTCATGGGGTTGCAAATAGTCGGACACGACTGAGCAACTGACCTGAACTGAATACAAATACCAAATTCATTAAATAATACATCTACAGCTTACAACATTTTTTTTTTTTTAATTGTGAGAGCACAAGGTAAGACAAAGTATATTATGTGATTCTGAGAAGCAAATTGTCCCATTGTGTAGAATCTTAAACTGCCTAAACTTCAGCTTTGGTGAAGAGCTGAATAAAATAAATAAAAACTGAAAAGACTAATTTGGTGCCTCAGACAGTAAAGAATCTGCCTGCAGTGCAGGAGACCTGAGTTTGATCCGTGAGTTGGGAAGATCCGCTGGGGAAGGGAATGGCTACCCACTCCAATATTCTTGCCTGGAGAATTCTACAAACAGAGGAACCTGGCAGGCTACAGTTCACGGAGTAGCAAAGAGTTGGTTACGGCTGAGTGGCTAACACTTTCACTTTTTTTTTACTTAGGTTATAGGAGAAGTTTATAAATAATTTAAATATATGAAGAAAAGAGAGGTGAGAGTACAACCTAACGATCTTCCTTTTAGAGAGCTTGATTCTCATCTGTGATAGTTATCATACTGGTTATATTTATCCGTACCTAGAATGTGGGTATCATAATAATACTTGCTGCCTTTGACACAGTTCACAAGGAATGTACTCGCAGTGACGCAGCCTGTGCTAATGTGTCAGAGAAACAGTAAAGATGACTATTCTTGGCTCTAAAATTAACTTGCTGCATGGCCTCAGGCAAGACACTCAATCTCCCTGCTCAGTTTTCCCAATCTGTAAGGACAGAATGATAATTCTTGTATAAAATTTTCCTTCAGAGGGCTATTGAAAGGATTATTAAAAGCACATTTTGAATCCATTGAAGAAAAAATAAATGCTTTATAAAAGTAGAAAATTTAAGTTATTTTCCCAGGAATGGAGAAGAGGAGACATATTTCATGGCTGCCTATGGCCTTACACAGCCTGTAATAATAGCTCAGGAAAGAGCCTGTGGGGATGGAGTCAGTTACAGGCCTGCTCTCTGATCTCCATTTCCTCTGCACTGCAAAAAGGAGAGGGTACCATGCCCTGCTCCTAGTGTTGCATTTAAGGGACAAGTTAAGACAGAGTGACCTTCTTAGGCTTTTCCATCAATATATGTGGAATAGAATGTGATAAGGAGTTGATATCCATGAAAGGAAGATATGGCCCAGTTATTTATTATGAACTTGCTGCTGCTGCTGCTAAGTCGCTTCAGTCGTGTCCGACTCTGTGCAACCCCATAGACGGCAGCCCACCAGGCTCCGCGGTATCCACCCCTAAATGAACAAAGTTTTATAATAGGTATTTTACCAGGAGTGTAGTACCACATTGGGCTTCCCAGGTGGCGCTAGTAGTAAAGAATCCTCTTATCAATGTTGGAGGCCCAAGTTCCATCACTTGGGAGCTTTAGGTTCAAGCTTTTATTAGTCATTTCTTGAAGTAGGATTCTATTGACATCTTATATTTCATCAGTCTCCATTATGATATTACTTTCACATTGGTACTAGATTTCTTTTGAAAGCGAAAATATTTTCTATTTCTGTTCAAACACTTCCAGTGTTTAACGTTGCCTACAATTTCAGAACCAAATTTTATTTAAGCAGTTAAGATCCTCTACAGTATGACACAAAGGATATGAATTTTAGTAAGCTCCAGGAGATGGCAGAGAACAGAGGAGGCTGGTGTGCTGCAGTCTATGGGGTCACAACGAGTCAAACACAACTTAGTCACTCAACAACAGCAATATGATTTACATCTACTATTGTCAATACAAAAGTTTCATCTGCCTGAATTGTCTTTCCTGTTTGTGCCTATTTTACCCCCAAAACCCATCCCACTTTTTCTAATTTAAAAAGAGCTTAAGCATACATCAAGACTTGTGCCAAATGCCATCTCATAGAAGCTGTTTCTAGTTCCCGTAGTGTATAATAATTCTGTAGGATTTTTATTTTTCTTAAATGCTATCTCATTTAATAGTTGAAATCTTCTATTTCAGTTATTTGGGCATCATTTTACTTCACCCTTCTGCACTGAACTCTCCTAGAAGGAAGAGACTATGTTCTAATGATCTATTCCAGGGCCTAACATATAATGCACTGGTCATCAAGGTAATCAATAAAGGAAAAATAAAAAAAGTGTTAGGTTAAATTATACTCTAAAGCCACTAATGTGTATTGTATTGGGATAACCGAAATGAAATACTGAACTAGGAAATGAGTGGACAGTATTGTGTTTGAATTCTGATCGATTCACAACTTGGGGGAAGTGAAGGGTAGTGAAGGAAAGGTGAGACTTATGTCCACATGTCCATGTGAGCCAATGTCACATGCTCACCCAAAGACTCACAGTTATGACTTGGAAGGTGTTCACAGCTGAGTAGGCACTTAATGTAATTGATCAACATTAAAAGAGAAGACGGGAGATAGTAATCCTAGAAAACATTGCTGTAAGTAGGTGGAATAGCTGAGATTTTTATGCTATGACTATAAAACTCATAACATTTTAGCAAATGAAAATATTCAATAGATAAATTAAAAAAAATATTTGCAGTCAAATAATAATAACCTCTAACACCCACTGAATTTTTCTAATGTACCGTGCTGTGTTCTAATTCCCTGCTGTGAATTTCATACTTTATAGTTCTTACTCCTCCCAACAACCCTATACAATAGGCATTGTTTTTCCTCATTTTACATAAGGGGAAACTGAGATGGGGAAACTGAGATTAGGTAACTTGCCCAAGGCCACCCAACTGCTTAAATAGTAGAGCCCTTATTCATACCAGGTCAGTCTCACATCAAAGCTTATGTTCTTCCTTGTTTGTTTTCTTCTCTCAAATGATCTAAGCTTTCTTGTAAGTTTTCTGCAGTTTGACAATTTAAAAAAATTCCAGGTTGGAAATCTGAGTGGTTTGCTCAGGCATCTGCCTGGTTAAGGCAGGAGAATGACTCCTTCCACCTCATTACAAAGTTCTTATTCTCTCTGCACCATACACAGACAGACCAATGTATTTATCTGTTGTACATTTTAGCTCTATCATTTCTTTTTGGTCAGCTTAGATCTTACAGGTGTTTACCATAAACATTAATGATTTAGGTCAGTGAGGCTAGAGTTTATAGTTTAAATTTGGGCAGGAAGAAATAACAGTTCTTTTTTGGCCCAGTGTACATGATAGATGCATAAGCAGGAAGAGGGACACTTCACCGTCACTGTCAGTGTATTGGATTTCAAAATGTCACCTCATCAGTCTGTTGTGGAGATGCCTGATGTGTTCCAGGACTTACCTGTAAAGTCTGCGATATAAATGTCACAGAGAAACAAAAGTGCATGTTTAAAAAGTGACTGGAAAATTAAAAATAGTTGCAAAAAAATCAACCCACATCAGCCAGGATGACATCATTTTATAATCACTGAAAGCAATTTATTTTCTAGAATCAGAACAAACCCCCCTCAAATTGATTTCTTCTTCCCTTTGTAGAAGAGATAAATGGGGGCCAGGAGTTGCTATGCTAATATTCAGCCAGATAAGAAGTGTGTGTGCTTCACGACAGACTCCTTGAAATGGGGTTTGTGAAAATGAATGCACTGCATTCACAGGAACAGCGGCGCTGCTAGGTCCTGCCGGCAGTAAATCCACCAATTCGGTTTTGACTTGGGTGTTTATCATCTCTCCACTTCTGTGCAGTGCGATGCAAAGGAGGAGGGGAACCAGCTGCAGTTCAGCTTGCGGGCGGCGGGTGTCATCCCATTACCGCAGAACGGAGGGGGTGCCCGGCGTGTTCTAGTCATGCGTTTAATACATTAGTCTGTAATTTTTGTCTTGGAGGTAATGAGGCCTGACAGCTTTGGCTGGTGCAGGATAACAGCCCCACGCTGATATCTTTGAAATTCTTCAGTGCCAAATTCCTAAAGGAAGAAATGACTTTTGCGAAATGACAGTAAACATGCTTCATTTTATAAGACATTGCGGTTAACAACCTGAAACAATGAAGTGTTTTTTTGAGCTGGAGCTAAACGAAAAGTGCTGATGTGGGTGCTCAGCCACTGCTTTGGGTTGCTTTGTTTTTGTGGGGTGTTGTTAAGGGATGTAATCTCAGGAAAACACATAGGGATTAATGTTCAGAGATTGATAATAGCAATCATGAAAATGATAATGCTAATAATTATCTCATCCAATATTTTTCCTTCACAGTACCTCCTTGAAAAATAAAAAGACATCAAGCAGGACTGTTCTTAGAAAGGATGGGATTTCTATGTCACGTCACTTCAGTACATGGATCAGTTGCCACGGAAGACAGGAGACACACATCGATGCTGAGCGCCTCCCTGGAGTGAGTACCACGGGGTTTCAGTGACAGAGAAGTGCAAAGGGGCTTTAATGCAACAAGAAACCTTTGGGAAAAAGTTCTTTTAAAACCCATGGTGACAATGAACTGGTTCTTAAGCATAATTAATGGAAGAAACCCACTGTAGGAATCATTTGTAGCTGAAATTAGCTGAAATCCAAAGCTCCCTGGGAGCTGCCGGCATTTGAAAGTGTGGACTGTTGCCAAGTTCAAGGAGTAGTTCATTTGCTAGGTAAACTCCTGAAGTACTCTTGTACCCTGTCAACCAGGGCATTAAAGAGAGGAGCCCATTTTTTTTAGACACCAGCTTTCTATTTTTGAAAGCTGTTCAATTCCAAATGCAAAATTCTAAAAAAGAATACCAAAATAGAAATGAATAGAGGCAGGTCTGAGAGGAATGACATTACCAGTTAAAATAATGAAATTGTTCCCTCTGTTTAGAAGAAAAACCAGTCTGGAGAGGTTGGGAAATTTGGGGATGAGGAGCAAAGATGTATTGCTTTGAGTAACTTTGTTTAGAGGTAAAACATGTGATCCACTTATAGTAATTATATAAATTAATTCCTGTTGATAATTATTAAGGAAAAAGGGTTAGCTTTAGCATTTCAAATTGACTTGGACAGTGGTTAAAACAGGAGTCCTCAGGTTATAACTGCTTTTTAAAAGGTCGTGTCATATCCCTGAAAGTTTGTAGGTTAGGTTATTTATAGCACATAGTGGGTATCTTTTAAAGGAAAATAGGAAATCAAATTGGTCAGGTAAGTAAAAGATCATGTAAGAAGTGGGCACAATTTTTTTTCTAACAGAAAATTTATTTTAGAAAGATGGCTTTCCACTTACTCAAATGTTTCTTTACTGTGGACAATACATGACTATTTAGTAAATTGTCTCCTTCAGAGCTGTAAATGTTTAGGAGATTACACCTGATATGTCAGACCAGGAAATATCCCATAATGTTTCTAGGAGATATAAAATGTTCCCAGCAAATGAGTTTATGCTCAGAAATGATTATTACATGTATTAGTTGGCCTAACATTTTGATAGTGTGCTCTCTCTAAACTCTTAGCTTTTGAGAATCTAGATACAAACTTACATCACATACTCAAAGATTTTAGGCAAACTTCGACTTTATTCTCCTTATGTACCCACCCGCCATGACATTCATTATAGCCTACAGAGTTCACTTTGTGCAAATGGATAACTTAACTTAAAAATGTAATTCATAATTCAGTTTATTTTGTGTGATCGTATCTGAAGACAACTTGAAAGCAGATGTCGAAACCCGCTTTCACTGTCCTGAGATGCTACTGTTACTCAAAATGCTGTGTACTTCTTCCAGTAGTCTATGGGCAGGATTCCAAGACTGCCAAAGAATATCTAATAGTAGACATCAAAGTCAGGCTTGGAGAAGGCTGGGAACAGGTTTTCAAGTGAATTTAGGTAGTCTAAGGAAGACTATTGTCACGCCTCATCAACACAAAGACACAGAGAAAGGTCTTCTTTGCACTGTATTCTTTTCCATATACTAATACAAACATGTAAAGTTGAATTAAAAAGATTGAAATATAATTTCCTATGTCTTAGTTATTACTTTATTCCAGGGGCCTATTTTATGGAGACAGTAGCAAATTGGCATGCTAATAGTGAAAAATTATTAATGTGCTGAGGGGATTGGTAATTAGCTTGAGGAATCTCAAGATGTGAGGTCTGAAGAAGAGAAGTCTTAATAATAGCTATCTTTTGATAAACTGTTATAGATGCATTTATTTTATTCTGGCATTAAAAGTAAGAGGTTTCTGACTCAGATATTATTTTAATTACTCATGCAACATTTAATTAGTTTACTTTGCATCTCCCTATACGGTAACATAATGAAGGAAGATGTCTCCTGCACATACAGTAGGGACAGGAACTCCTAAATTATGGATCTCTTGGCTTATTTGGAGGCTGATGGCACAGTTATTCCACCTCAGCTCTAGGAGGATGGAGAGAAAGGGAGGGAAGAATGGGCGACAGAGATGAATACAGAACTTTGCTCTGTAATATAAGCAACGTAAATAATCTCTGGAGAAATGGTGATGACCCCTGGATCTATTGCCTTTTGAAATATAAGTGAATGTCTCCAGAGGAGATGCCTCTGTCTTTAACTTTCAAGATTTGTTTGCCATTCATACAACTTTTAACCCAAGATGCCAGTAGTAGTTGCTCAGTCATCCCTGGCTATGCCAAAACATGAACATAGTCATGTGATATTGCTCCCTGCCATGTTTGAGTCTGAAGAATATTAATAGAAGAAAAGTAGGTTTATTTTATATGACTTCAAATAATGTAATGGGAAAATGGACAGAAGTCATAGGGAAATATATTTCCATTCAATTTGGAAACTAAGATCTGTTTAATAGTGAAACTGATTTCCTTGTAAGTTTGTAAATTTCATATATCTGGAGATATGCATGCATACTATGTATGTCAGCAAAACAATGATCACAGTGGATAAATGGTCTAGATAATCCAAGTTTCCGTCTGAAAATGGAAAAAGATGGGCACGATAAAGGACAGAAATGGTATGGGCCTAACAGAAGCAGAAGATATTAAGAAGAGGTGGCAATAATACACAGAAGAACCATGCAAAAAGAGATCTTCATGACCCAGATAACCATGATGATGTGATCACCCAACCAGAGCCAGACATCCTGGAATGCGAAGTCAAGTGGGCCTTAGGAAGTACCACTATGAACAAAGCTAGTGGATGTGATGGAATTCCAGCTGAGCTATTTCAAATCCTAAAAGACAATGCTGTGAAAGTGCTGCACTCAATTTGCCAGCAAGTTTGGAAAACGTAGCAGTGGCTACAGGACTGGAAAAGGTCAGTTTTCATTCCAATCCCAAAGAAAGGCAATGCCAAAGAATATTCAAACTACTGCCCAATTGCACTCATCTCACATGCTAGCAAAGTAATGTTAAAAATTCTCCAAGGGAGGCTTCAACAGTACGTGAACTGTAAACTTCCAGATATTCAAGCTGGATTTAGAAAAGGCAGAGGAACCAGAGATCAAATTGCCAACATCCATTGGATCATCGAAAAAGCAAGAGAGTTCCAGAAAAACATCTGCTTCTGCTTAATGACTACACCAAAGCCTTTGACTGTGTGGATTACAACAAACTGTAGAAAATTCTTCAAGACATGGGAATTCCAGACCATCTGACCTGCCTCCTGAGAAATCTGTATGCAGATCAAGAAGCAACAGTGAGAACTTGACATGGAACAACAGACTGGCTCCAAATAGGGAAAGGAGTATGTCAAGGCTGTGTATTGTCACCCTGCTTATTTAACTTGTATGCAAAGTACATCATGTGAAATGCCAGGCTGGATGAAGCACAAGATAGAATCAAGATTGCTGGGAGAAATATCAATAACCTCAGATATGCAGATGACACCACCCTTATGGCAGAAAGTGAAGAAGAACTAAAGAGCTTCTTGATGAAAGTGAAAGAGGAGAGTGAAAAACTTGGCTTAAAATTCAGCATTCAAAAAACAAAGATCATGGCATCTGGTCCTATCACTTCAAGGCAAATAGATGGGGAAACAATGGAAACAGTAAGGGATTTTATCTTTTTGGACTCCAAAATCACTGCAATGGTGACTGCAGCCATGAACTTAAAAGATGCTTGCTCCTTGGAAGAAAAGCGGTGACCAACCTAGACAGCATGTTAAAAAGCAAATACATCACTTTGCCAACAAAGGTCCATCTAGTCAAGGCTATGGTTTTTCCAGTAGTCATGTATGAATGTGAGAGTTGGACTATAAAGAAATCTGAAGTCCAAAGAATTGATGCTTTTGAATTGTGATGTTGGAGAAGACTCTTGAGAGTCCCTTGGACTGCAAAGAGATCCAGCCAGTCCATTCTAAAGGAAATCAGTCCTAAATATTCATTGGAGGGACTGATGCTGAAGTTGAACCTCCAATACTTTGGCTACCTGATGCGAAGAACTGACTCATTTGAAAAGACCCTGATGCTGGGAAAAATTGAAGGCAGGAGGAGAAGGGGACGACAGACGATGAGATGGTTGGGTAGCATCACTGACTCAGTGGACATGATTTTGAGTAAACACCGGGAGTTGGTGATGGACAGGGAGGCCTGCAGTGCTGCAGTCCATGGGGTCACAAAGAGTCGGACACAACTGAGCAACTGAACTGACTGAATCCAAGTTTCACTTGATTAATATGACTATATGATTGATGTATTTCAATATGCAGGCATTTTAATTTCAGCAAGACCCCAATAAAACTAAAATTCTATACAATATGAACTAAGATATATGGTTATGTTTGTTTGACTCTGGCTCTGAAGAATCATGTTACCTGGGGCTACTTTACTTTCAGCATTCGTATTTGGACATTTCTGGTAGGATAAATTAGGAACAAAATAAATAATGGTGGAAAATCTTATTAGTCTTATCTGTCTATGTACAGATCTGGCAAATTGAATTTGAGGTAATTTTATGAGGCAGATAAATTTCTCATTCTATATCTACTTCTTCCTTTAAGTAGTAAGTGCCTAAGGTCTGATACCATGTCTTTTTTATTCACTGTGGTATCTTCAGTGTACTGCAAGGACCCCAAACAAAACAGCCACTAAATAAATTTTTTTAAAATAATAGATTAATGAATAGATAGATGAGAGGTGTTAAGGTTTCTATAGCTTCTTTTTAAAGTCTTAAAAATGAGTTTAAAAGTTCTTAGAAGTCTCTAAGGAAAAAAGTCATACTGCTCATTAGTAGGAAAGGCATTAGAATTACTTATATCTTTAGTTAGATGCAGAAATTTTAAAAGGAAGACTTTGTAAGTTGTGATCAAAGGGGTCTTTGCTTTCACCTACATTCTTTCAATACTTTTAAAAAATAATAAGTAGGTTTTCATTAATTACTTTTACACTATTAAAAATATTTATGGGTTCAGAGGAGATCAGCAGTAGAGAACTATCAGAGGGAATAGAAAATTAATGGCTGGGCTACCAATAAAATAAGTGGCTTGTGACAGAAGGGGTCCCTTCCCAGGTTAATTAACTTCCTAAAGGTACAGGGATTTCAGCAAAAACTGTAGTTCTTAGGCATATTGGAAAGATCTCTTGCTTTAGGTGATAAAATGGTTTAAGTTCCTTCTCAAATGTTGTAAATGGCAGGATTTCTTTCTCTTTTGTGGTCAAATAATATTCCAATCTATATTTATATATGTCTGCATATACATATATACATATATCTGTATGTATTTATAGACATATTATATGTATATGCCACATCCTTTATCCACTCATTCATTGGTAAAGACAGATTATTTCTGTGTCTTGGTTATGATAAACAATGTTGCAGTGCACATAAGGATGTGGATACCTCTTTGAGGTAGTGATTATGTTTCCTTATGATATGTATCAAAGAAGTGGAACTGCTGTATAATATACTAGTTATGTTTTTAAGTTTTTGAGAAAACTTTTTATGTTTCATAATGGCTAAACTAGTTTACATTCCCACAAACAGTGCACAAGGGTTCCCTTTTCTCTATATCCTCATCAAAACATGTTATTTTTTATCTTTTTTTAATAGCCATATTTTACAAGTATAAAGTAATATCTCATTATGATTTTGATTTTTATTTCCCTGATGATTAATAATGTTGAGCACCTCTTCATGTACCTGTTGGCCAAAAATAGCTTTTCAGATCCTCTGCCATTTTTTTAATCAGATTTTTTTTTTTTTTTTTTGCTATTTGCTTGCATAACTTCTTTACACATTTTGGATATTAGTTACTTATCAGGTATATGGTTTGCAGATACTTTATCTCATTCTGTAGGTTGACCTCATTTTATTGATAGATATTTTCATTTGATGTAGTCAGAGTAAACTACATCATCATATTTTTGCGTCTGTTTTCTTTACTTTTGGTGTCAAATCCAAAAAATTCATTGTCAAGACCACTATCAAGGAGTTTACCCTCCATGTTTACTTCTAGTTTTATGGTTTCAGGTATTCAAGTCTGTAATTTATTTTGAGTTCATCTCTGCGTTTGGTGCGAGAGTGGGATACAGCTTCACTTTTTGCATATGGCTTCCCAGGATTTCCAACACCATTTATTGGAAACGTTATCCTGTCTCCTTTGTATATTTTTGGCTACTTTGTCATAATTTGATTGTGACCATATATTCATGAGTTTATTTCTGTACTCTCTATTTTGTTCCATTGTACATATGCCTTTTTAATGCACGTATTATGCTGCTTTGATGACTATAACTTTTTAGTTTAGCTTGAAATCAGGAAAGTTGATGCCTCCTGATTCTTGCTTTTTCTCACAGTTTCTTTGGATATTTGTAGTCTTTTGCATTTCCTACAAATTTTAGATTTAAAAAAATTCTGTGAAAAATGATGGAATTTTGGTAGAGAGTGCATTGATATTGTGGATCATTTTGAGAAGTATGGATATTTTATCAATATTAATGCTAATCTGTGGGCACAGAATGTTTCCATTCATTTGTGTCTTCTTCAGATTCTTTCATCAGTGACAGTTTTCAGTATATATATCTCACCTTGATAAAATTTATTTCTAGGTATTTGGTTTGATGCAACTGTAAAGGTATTGCTTAATTTTTTTTCTGATAGTTTGTTATTTGTGTATAGAAATGTACTTGATTTCTGTACATTAATTTTATACTCCTCAACTTTACTGAATTTTTTGTAATGATTTTTTGGAGTGTTTAGGATTTTCAAAGTATAATATGCCATCTGAAAATAGAGTTTTACTTCTTCCTTTCTGACTTAGATATCTTATTTCTTTTTCTTGATTCTTTACTCTAGTGCTAGTACTAAGTCACTTCTGTTGTGTTACAGTCTTTGCGACCCTATGGACTGTAACCTGCCAGGCTCCTCTGTCCACGGGATTCTCCAGGCAAGAATACTGGAGTGGATTGCCAGGCCGTCCTCCAGGGGATCTCCCTGATCCAGGGATCAAACCCACATCTCTTATGTCTCCTGCACTGACACACAGGTTCTTTACCACTAGCACCACCTGGGAAGATAGTTACTCTAGTTAAGACTTCTAGTACTATGTTAAATAAAAGTGGCAAAAGTAAGCATTCCTGTCTTGTTCCTGAATCATCTTTGACCATGATGTTAGCTCTGGGCTTTACATATTTGACCTTATTATGTTGAAATATGTTTCCTCTATATTCACTTTGTTGAAAGTTTTTATCTTAAATGGATATTGAATTTTGTTAAATACTGTTTATACAGCTACTGAGATAATCATAGGGTTTTTATCCATTATCTATGATATATCATGATATACTATGATGATGTATCATGATATACATCATATACTATGATATATCACATTAATCAATTTTCAGATGTTAAACCATCCTTGTGAACTTGAAGTAAATTCCATATAGAATATGATCCTTTTAATACTGTGTTGAATTCAATTTACTGGTATTTTGATGAGGAGTTTTGCATCTATGTTCTTTGGAGAGATTTGCCATGGAATCAATTTAAGCATGGCTTTATTTTCAACCTTAATTTTCCTCCATTATCCAGCCTGTTTTCTCTGTTACTCCCTCCATCTCATTTTCCTCCCTCTCTCACCTTCTCTCTTCTTTATTTTCTTCTTTCTCATTCACACTTTATTTATGTTTACCATGTGCCAAGCACCATAGTAAGTTTTGAGACAAATGGCAAAATGTTGAACATGATTCCTTCATCAGGGAATACACAGTCTATCTTGGGAAGTCAAAGTTTTAAACAAGTATTGAGTATTTTAAAAGGATGTTATGGGTGTATGTAGCAAGAAATGTTTTCCCAAAGAGTGATGCCTTTGTGCTTGCATAGTCATTTTTTCTTAGATTCCATTAATCTTACCAACAAATATTCTTTGTACACCAATTACAAACTTTGAATATTTTAGGCACTGATGATCAGTCTCCTTTTCGACTTCTGTGTTGTTGTTCGATCGCTAAGTCATGTCCGATTCTTTGCAACCGCAAGGACTGCAGCACGCCAGGCTTCCCTGTCCTTCACTGTCTCCCGAAGTTTGCTCAAATTCATGTCCATTGAATTGGTGATGCCATCCAACCATCTCATCACCTGTTTACCCCTTCTCCTGCTGCCCTGTAACCACTCTCAAATCTCTTGTGTTTTAAAGACATGTGCTTGTTTCCCTGACTTAATCAATATTAAATTCTTCTTTGGGAATCTTACTTCTTTTTTCTTTCTTTCTTCTATACGTCATTATAGTCCCATACTTGGTTAATCTCCCATACTTGGTTATACTAGAAAGCATAAGTGATGTTATCACATTTATACATTTATTTTTAATTCACTTGTTCAAAACACATATTCAGCAAATGTTTATTTAATAAATATCTAGTGATTATGTTATCTTTTTCAGGTCTTTGATTTTTCTCCTTGCTCCTGTTGTCACTTTTATATTCTTCTGCTTTTAGGTATATGCCACCTGTGTGTGTGACCCAGTGCCTCTCTGGTTGCTTTTTTCTTCTGACTTCCCAGTTAATCTGTTTTCTTTGAGGGCTTTGACATCTGACATGAGTCTTCTTTTCTACCACATCCTCTAACATCAGAAAAAATAATATCAGCACTCATGTGTGTAAATTCTTGTTATCCAAAAACAACTGAAGAACTTATTCTTCAAGTATTTCTTCCTCCAAATAAATATTACTTGATTTATTTCTTCTACATAGAGCAAAATTAGCTGGGTACAAAGTTAACTGGTAACTGGTGTTAAATAGATGATTTTTCCAAATTTTGTATTATGTGAGAATGCAGTATCTTAATTATGAACATTGTATTTGTCTACTGAAACATTACCCTAACTTTTAAGCTTTTAAATTCCTTAGGTAACTGGAAAGTAGTTAAATTTATTTATAGTATCTGTGACTTTCCTAAGATTATTGAAGAAATATTTCAGGTAAAAAATATGTATTAGGCTTATGAGCATTTTAAGAGACAGTATTAGTACTTTTTTATGACCAATAATGAAAATAAAACTTGATTAACAACAGTATATGTAGCCATAAAGCCTTCAATTGATTAATTACAAAGTTACAATTAATAGTTCATTCAAAATCTTAATGGGATATAGTATTAAATTGATCTTCACTATAATTTATTACTTTGAATAAGAGTTTGAAGACTCATATTTGAAATAACCTACTGGAAAATGTTAGCAACTATGTTAAAATTTGATTACATGATATTTCATTCAATTAATTCACTTGAGAGAGATGAAGTTTTTTATTATACAAGTAGTCCCTTTTGAAAGCAATGAAATTCAGCTTATAGCTTAATTAATTTCATAAAATATTTGCTTAAAATATAAACACAGCATATTTCTAGTGACAAAAATGTTTGTTAGCTAATGTTAACAGGTTTAAGTATGGCATTGTTATTACTTTAGCAAGTAATAAATTCTGTCTGTACAGTAAGAAGTTGATGATATCTTGGTCATTCACTTATACTGGACAAAAATTTGATGTATTGTTCTTAGTAATGTGAGTGCAAATGTCCTTCCTATGTGCATAGAATAGAATAGTTTTGTAATTTACTGGAAATTAAAAACTTTATAAATCTTGTTTATAAGGATACCATATAAATCACTGGATTTGTAAAAAAAAGAAAAAGAACACTGAAGAGAAATCATACAATACTTCATCTAGGGAATAGCATCAGTTACTGCTTTATATGTTTATTTTTTTTTTCAGATTCTTTTCCGAGGTAGGCCATCACAGAGTATTGAGTAGAGTCCAATGTACTATATGGTAGGTTCTTATAAGCTATCTATTTTATATATAGTAGTGTGTGTATATCAATCCCAATCTCCTAATATATTCCCCCCCACCCCTTCCCCCTGGTAGCCATAAATTTGTTTATGTTCATGATTCTACTTCTGTTTTGTAAATAAGTTTTTTATTTTCCACATATAAGTGATATTATATGATGCTTGTTTTTCTGTGTCTGACTTACTTCACTCAGGACAATCTCTAGGGTCCATCTTTGCATGCGTGCCTGCTAAGTCACTTCAGTCATGTCCAACTCTGTGCAACCCTGTGGTCTGTAGCCTTTCTGGTTCCTCTTTCCATGTGATTATCCAGACAAGAATACTGGAGTGGGTTGCCATGCCCTCCTCCTGGGGATCTTCCCAACCCAGGGATCAAACCTGAGTCTCTTATGTCTCCTGCATTGGTAGGAGAGTTCTTTACCACTAGTACCACCTGGGCAGCCTCCTAGGTTCATCCATGTTGCTGCAAATGGCATTATTTTGTTCTTTTTCATTTTTGAGTAATATTCTGTTGTGTTTATGTACCACATCTTCTTTACCTGTTCCTCTGTTGATGGACATTTAGGTTGCTTCCATGTCCTGGCTATTGTGAACAGTGCTGAAACAAACATTGGGGTGCAGATGTTCTTTTGAATGATGGTTTTCTCCAGGAATATGCCCAGCAGTAGGATTGTGGGATCATATGGTTGCTCTAGTTTTAGTTTGTTGTTTTTTTTGTACAAACATGCCTCAGATGTTTTAATCGATTTCAGCTTTTCCTTAAACTGTCTTTCCATAGTCAAAACAAACAACAAAAAAAGACCCAATGTTAAAATCACTTAATAAACTTACAAACTTGAAAAATTAGACACTTCAGATAGGCAATAAACTTCATATTATGAAAGCAATATATTCCAAGTTTCAAAGATTTGACAAATTCTATAGAATGTCTTTCATCAGTAGATGGAAACTTTCAAACGCCACAGTCTTCTGTCAGGTAGGACTGGGTGTCATTCACTGGTCTGAGGTCGAATCCATTTCAAGGCATGTCGTGGTGGCACAGTAACGGTGGGATGGTAAAACGTGCAGTCAGGTCGTGTACACTGAGTGTTAAACCTACAGTGTTTCGGATGATAGAAGGGACACTCCATTTTCTTACAAGCTGGGAAGTAACGGCACAGCTGAGTACTGGAAGGCGGGGCTGGTGCTGTGACTGGTTTTGGAGGCAGTCCTGGGGTTCTTCGGCTCATGTGAGTGAAGGGACAGTCTGGTTTAGTACATTTTGCATCATATTTACAATTTGGATGAACAAACAGACACTTCTCAGCAAATTTACAATTGGGAAAGGCTTTGCAAGGCGACACGGGGTGATGGTAGGCGCACTCGTCCCCGTGCTTGCAGGCAGGCCAGTACTTGCAGCGCTCCAGCAGCCTCTCCGGCTTCTGCGCCACGCTCAGCTCGCTCACCTCCGCTTGACTTTTGTCTATATTATCTCCTTTTGCTTCCTCTTCTTTGATGGGAGAATTTATCCTGGGGACTCTGCCTTGTCCCTGGACCATTTCTGCTAGCAATTCTTCCTGAGAAGTTCGAGTTCTGGGAGCAACTGGAAGTGTCTGTTTTTGTGAGACTGTAGAATAGTTAAGGAAACTCCATACTGTTATTCATAATGGATGTACCAATTTACATTCCCACTGACAGTGTAGGCGGGTTCCCTTTTCTCCACACCCTGTCCAGTATTTATTATTTGTAGATTTTTTTTTAATGAACATCTTACTTTAGCTTGTTGAGATAAAACACCACTACAAACTTAAGTTAGACCTGAATTTGAGATTACTTGTTAGAATAAGTTTTGGTTTAAGACCTTACTGCAAGTATACCGTAAGAGTATATTGAAATTGATTTTACACCTTGGTTTTTTAACTTGTTTTCATATAGTTTAAGTTGATTCGGAAAGAGACTTTAAGATTTTACAAAAATTACATTATATACATCTCAGTCTCAAAAATCAATACTATAATACCTTATTATTTGTTTTTCTTTAAATTGATTTATCATCCTTTCATTCTTGGAATAAATCTCACTTGGTTGTGTTATATAATCCTTTTTAGGTATAGCTGAGTTATATTTACTAATATCTTGTTAAGGATTTATGTTTGAGAGAGACTGGTTTGTGATTACAGTTTCTTTGGTCCTCCTCAGCTTTTTGAATCAAGATGTGCTAGTCCTTCCAAAATCTTAGAGACATTTTCTTTCTTTTTCTTTTTTTTTCTAAAAAGGTTTATGTTAAATTGGCTAGGAAATATTTATGGTTATAAGTATGGGAGATTGACATATTTGGGGGAAGATTTCAAGTATTCTCTATTTTACTTGTGGTCTTTTTTAGTAAGCTATATTTTTAAAGTGTTTTGTCTATTTCATCCAAATTTTCAAATTTATTGGTATAAAATTATTCATAGTATCTGTTTACTTTTCTTTCAATGTCATTTCTTTATATGATGATTAGTGTTTTCATTCTGTTTTCTCTTGATCAATCTTATTAGTAGTTTGTGAAGCTTACTAATTTTTTTAAAGAACCAATTATGGTTTTAAAATATTTTATTTCATGTTTATTATTTATATCTGCGTCACTGATTTCTACTTTTTCCTTTGTCATTCCCATCTGTTTTTTTAAAGTTCTGATTTTCTGTTCTGCTTCTGTCTTTGGAAGCTCAGATCTTTTAATTTTCAGCCTTTCCTCTTTTTTATATATAAATAATTAAATCCATAAATTTTGACAGTACTGCTTTTGCTACATCACACAATACTTAATATATTGTATATTTATTATCCTTTGAGTTAAAAGTATTTTAAAACTATTTCACTTTCTACCTAAAAATAGTCTTTATTTTTGTGTCCTATTTTTCTTTCTTCATCTATTTAAGAGAGTGTTAAGCAAGTACTGACTGTAAGATGTCTTTTCTTACATGAACAGATTTAGTTTATTATTATAAAAGCTTTGTGTTTTTCTAGATGAGATACCAATGAAAAATTTCATTGGTGCAGGTATCAAAAAATGTTATCAGTATATATTAGATAGCATGAATTACTGATATGTTTAACCTGTCAATGAAGTTCAGCTGACATGAGGAAGTTTTGTTTTGTTCTACTCTATATTGTTTTAAAAAACATTCCATTGTATGTTATAAGTCAGTAATGATATTACTACATATATATCTTCTATTATGAATGTATATTTTTAAGCTTAAGTTATTTTAATATACCCATATTTTTATATTAGTCTTCTAGGAATGCCATCACAAAATAATGCAGATTCAGTTCAGTTCAGTTGCTCAGTCGTGTCCGACTCTAGACTTACACACATAGAAAACAAATTTATAGTTACCAAAGGGGAGGGATAAATTAGGAGTATGGGATTAACAGATGCAAACTACTACACATTAAATAGGTAATAATTGACTGTATAGCAAAGGGAACTCTATTCAATATCTTGTAATAAGCTATCAGTTCAGTTCAGTTGCTCAGCTGTATCTGACTCTTTGCGACCCCATGAATCGCAGCACGCCAGGGCTCCCTGTCTACCAACAACTCCTGGAGTCAACCCAAACTCATGTCCATTGAGTCGGTGATGCGATCCAACTATCTCATTCTCTGTCGTCCCCTTCTCCTTCTGCCCTCAATCTTTCCAAGCATCAGGGTCTTTTCAAATGAGTCAGCTCTTCACATCAGGTGGCCAAAGTATTGGAGTTTCAGCTTCAACATCAGTCCTTCCAATGAGCACCCAGGACTGATCTCCTTTAGGATGGACTGGTTGGATCTCCTTGCAGTCCAAGGGACACTCAAGAGTCTTCTCCAACACCACAGTTCAAAAGCATCAATTCTGCGGTGCTCAGCTTTCTTCACAGTCCAACTTTCACATCCCTACATGACCACTGGAAAAACTATAGCCTTGACTAGACAGAACTTTGTTGACAAAGTAATGTCTCTGCTTTTTAGTATGCTGTCTAGGTTGGTCATAACTTTCCTTCCAAGGAGTAAGCATCTTTAAATTTCATGGCTGCAATCACATCAGCAGTGATTTTGGAGCACAAAAAAATAAAGTCTGACACTGTTTCTACTGTTTCCCCATCTATTTGCCATGAAGTGATGGGACCAGATGCCATGATCTTAGTTTTCTGAACGTTGAGCTTTAAGCCAACTTTTTCACTCTCCTCTTTCACTTTCATCAAGAGGCTCTTTAGTTCTTCACTTTCTGCCATAAGAGTGGTGTCATCTGCATATCTGAGGTTATTGATATTTCTCCCAGCAATCTTGATTCCAGCTTGTGTTTCTTCCAGCCCAGCGTTTCTCATGATGTACTCTGCATATAAGTTAAATAAGCAGGGTGACAATACACAGCCTTGATGTACTCCTTTTCCTATTTGGAACCAGTCTGTTGTTCCATGTCCAGTTCTAACTGTTGCTTCTTGACCTGCATACAGGTTTCTCAAGAGACAGGTCAGATGGTCTGGTATTCCCATCTCTTTCAGAATTTTCCACAGTTTATTGTGATCCACACAGTCAAAGGCTTTGGCATAGTCAATAAAGCAGAAATAGATGTTTTTCTCGAACTCTCTTGTTGTTTCGATGATCCAGCAGATATTGGCAATTTGATCTCTGGTTCCTCTGCCTTTTCTAAAACCAGGTTGAACATCTGGAAGTTCACAGTTCATGTATTGCTGAAGCCTGGCTTGGAGAATTTTGAGCATTACTTTACTAGTGTGTGAGATGAGTGCAATTGTGTGGTAGTTTGAGCATTCTTTGGCATTGCCTTTCTTTGGGATTGGAATGAGAACTGACCTTTTCCAGTCGTGTGGCCACTGCTGAGTTTTCCAAATTTGCTGGCATATCGAGTGCAGCACTTTCACAGCATCACATTTGAGGATTTGAAATAGCTCAACTGGAATTCCATCACCTCCACTAGCTTTGTTTGTAGTGATGCTTTCTAAGGCCCACTTGACTTCACATTCCAGGGTGTCTGGCTCTAGGTGAGTGATCACACCATCGTGATTATCTGGGTCGTGAAGATCTTTTTTGTACAGTTCTTCTGTGTATTCTTGCCACCTCTTCTTAATATCTTCTGCTTCTGTTAGGTCTATACCATTTCTGTCCTTTATCGAGCCAGTCTTTGCATGAAATGTTCCTTTGGTATCTCTAATTTTCTTGAAGAGATCTCTAGTCTTTCCCAATCTTTTGTTTTCCTCTATTTCTTTGCACTGATCGCTGAGGAAGGCTTTCTTATCTCTCCTTGCTATTCTTTGGAACTCTGCATTCAGATGGGAATATCTTTCCTTTTCTCCTTTGCTTTTCACTTCTCTTCTCTTCCCAGCTATCTGTAAGGCCTCCTCAGACAGCCATTTTGCTTTTTTGCATTTCTTTTCCATGGGGATTTTCTTGATCCCTGTCTCCTGTACAATGTCATGAATCTCTATCCATAGTTCATCAGGCACTCTGTCTATCAGATCTAGTCCCTTAAATCTATTTCTCACTTCTACTGTATACTCATAAGGGATTTGATCTAGGTCATACCTGAATGGCCTAGTGGTTTTCCCTACTTTCTTCAATTTATGTCTGAATTTGGCAATAAGCAATTCATGATCTGAGCCAAAGTCTGCTCCCGGTCTCGTTTTTGTTGCCTGGATAGAGCTTCTCCATCTTTGGCTGCAAAGAATATAATCAATCTGAAATCAGTATTGACCATCTGGTGATGTCCACGTGTAGAGTCTTCTCTTGTGTTGTTGGAAGAGGGTGTTTGCTATGACCAGTGCATTCTCTTGGCAAAACTCTAATGCGCCTAATGCATTAGCCAAAACACCTAATGCAGATTAGGTGGCTTAAACAGTGGAAATTTATTTTCTCACAGTTCTGGTGGCTGGAAGTTCAAGATCAATGTGCAGTCAGGGTGGTTTCTGGTGAGGCTTCTTTTCCTGGCTTGTAGATGGCTATTATTGTTCAGTCACTCAGTCATGTCTGACTCTTTGGGACCTCATGGACTGTACCTTCTTGCTATGTCTTCAACATGGTGTTTCTTCTGTGTTTGGGAACTCCTGGTGCCTCTTAAGAACATCAGCCCCATTGATTAGGACATTACCCTCATGACCTCATTTAATCTTAACTGCCTTCTTAAAGACCCTGTCCCCAAATCAGTCACATTGGGGATTAGGCTTAGATATAAGATTTCTGGGAAGATGCAGTCTTCTATATATAACATATATAAAACTATATATATCATAGTCTATATAAAGTAATATGTTTTAATTACCTTGAAATGGATATATTACCTGTCTACCTAATGTTCATTAGTTTGAGAAGGTGGCTAATATTGATACCTATCAAGATTCTTGGTCTTTCTTAATCAATATAAATTGATTAGAGACCAAACAACTAATGGTTCCCTTGCTTGCCCTCTAGGGGGGCGAGCCGTTACCTTATATGGAGTGAGGGTAGGGGTATGTCCAGGGGTTGGGCCAGAGGGGTGGCTTGAGTGGCGTTGGTGGTGTTGAGTGCAGGAGCATGTGCATTACCCTGCTTTTGTTCCCTGTTTTTGCTTCCAGCTCTTTAGAAGTGACAACTGGAATTTGTGAGTCTTTTTTTTGTATCTTGTTGTCTAGAATTTGCCCCAGCTATGCATCCACACAGTTATTTTTAGTTCCTTGTAGCTTCTTTGTATTTGACTGCTCACTTTGTATTAGTCAGGATCCTCTGAGAGTGAATAAGCCAGTGGTGAACTACAGAAATACCTGCCTCTCAGGGATTATGAACAAAAATGTGCCTATGTTTTTCTTGGCTTGGATAGAATGAGAAAGGAAATATCACCTCCATTTTTCTAGCCAAGGGCAAAGAGTTAAACCTTGTGGATTTAACGGTTAAACCTTGCGGAAATTTAGTTTCAGTTGGTCTCTGGTCAGATGTGTCCCTATATACCTGGAAGAACCAAATTCAGATCCTCTCTAGAGAGAAACAATTTAAGCCCAGACTTCAAAAGCTTACCGTAGAAAAAGGTGCAAAGATTATGAAAACAAATGAAAAATCATAAGGTAGAAAATCACTATGTAGAAGCATAAGCTGGACTAGTAAACAGAATAATCTGAACTTTGTGGATGGCAGGTATCATAAATGTGTGTGTGTGTGTGTTCTCAGTCATGTTCGACTCTTTGTGACACCTATGGACTGTAACCCACCAGGCTCCTCTGTCAATAGGATTTCCCAGTCAATAATACTAGAGCAGGTTGCCATTTCCTTCTCTAGGTTATCTTCCTGAAACAGGGATCAAACATGCATCTCCTGCATTGCAGGTGGATTCTTGACCACTGAGCCAACTAAGCAGATACAAAATTTAAAAGGTTTATGTTTGGGATGAAATAGGCATTGCCAACAATAAAGGAACAAGAGAATATAAAATGTAGAAAGTTTTAAGAAAAGGAATCAAACAAAACATCAATATTGGAAACAATTACATGTAATAATTGGACTTAGTCAATAGGTAGTAAAAGTTCAGAAAAATATAATGGAGAGTATATAGTGGTTTGAAGCTAATATAAAGAAAATATTCACAGGTAAAAGCAAGCAGAGAAATTAAAAATGTTAAGGAGTTTTAGAGAGATGGAGCATAGATAGAGAAGATTTAAAATGTATCTCTTCAGTGTGCCAGAAAGAGAGAATGGAGGATATAAATATTCAGAGGAAAAAACAACTAAAGATTCATTTTCCAGAACTGAATAAAAACATCAGGAAAGAAGCTTAGCAAGTTTTAGAACAGCAAAGCAAAGAAGATGTTTAAAAGTGATCAAAGAAAAAGACATTATTTTAAAAGGCACAATTAGCCTGATAGCTGATTTCTCAGTAGTAATAAAGGAAAACAGAAAACAATGAAGAAACAGTTTCAGTGTGGTAAAAGCAGTTATCAATTTGATATTCTCTACTTAGTGAAACTGTCTTTCAAGAAAAAAGATGAAGTTATAGAACTTACTTGGTGGCTCAGAGGTAAAGAATCTGCCTACAATGCAGGAAACCTGGGTTTGATCCCTGGGTCAAGAAGAAACTCTGGAGAAGAAAATGATAACCCATTCTGGTGTTCTTGCCTGGAGAATTCCATGGACAGAGGAGCCTGGTGGGTTCCAGTCTATGGGGCTGCAAGAATCAGACACGACTTAGTGATTAAACCACCACCATACTTAAAAAATGAAAACTTGAGTTTTTACAGCAAATAGACTCTCATAAATTGACTGTGTGGATCAAAATAAACTGTGTAAAATTCTGAAAGAGGTGGGAATACCAGAATACCTGACCTGCCTCTTGAAAAACCTGTATGCAGGTCAGGAAGCAACAGTTAGAACTGGCCATGGAACAACAGACTGGTTCCAAATAGGAAAAGGAGTACATCAAGGATGTATATTGTCACCCTGCTTATTTAACTTATATGCAGAGTACATCATGAGAAACGCTGTGCTGCAGGAAGCACAAGCTGGAATCAAGATTGCCAGGAGAAATATCAATAACCTCAGATATGCAGATGACACCACCCTTATGGCAGAAAGTGAAGAAGAATTAAAGAGCCTCTTGATGAAAGTGAAAGAGGAGAGTGAAAAAGTTGGCTTAAAGCTCAACATTCAGAAAACTAAGATCATGGCATCTGGGTCACATCACCTCATGGCAAATAGATGGGGAAACAGAGAAAACAGTGAGAGACTTTATTTTGGGGGGCTCCAAAATCACTGCAGATGGTGATTCCAGCCATGAAATTAAAAGACGCTTACTCTTTGGAAGGAAAGTTATGACCAACCTAGACAGCATATTAAAAAGCAGAGACATTACTTTGCCAACAAAGGTCCGTCTAGTCAAGGCTAGTGGTCATATAAGGATGTGAGAGCTGGACAATAAAGAAGACTGAGAGCCAAAGAATTAATGCTTTTGACCTGTGGTGTTGGAGAAGACTCTTAAGAGTCCCTCGGACTGCAAGAAGATCTAACCAGTCCATCCCAAAGGAAATCAGTCCTGGGTGTTCACTGGAGGGTCTGATGTTGAAGCTGAAACTCCAATACTTTGGCCACCTGATGCGAAGAGTTGACTCATTTGAAAAGACTCTCATGCTGGAAAAGATTGAGGACAGGAGAAGAAGGGGACAACAGAGGATGAGATGGTTGGATGGCATCACCGACTCAATGGATATGAGTTTGGGTGGACTCCGGGAGTTGGTGATGGACAGGGAGGCCTGGAGTGCTGCAGCTCATGGGGTTGCAAAGAGTTGGACACGACTGAGCGACTGAACTGAACTGAGACTCTCATTAAGATATTTCAAAATAAGGTATTTCAGGAGGAAGGAAAATCATAATATAGTTGATTCTTGTTATGTGCTGCAGTCATGCTTTGTGAATTCACCATGAACACTACATTAGAAATTACTGAACCATTTGTCCTAGGGGGAATATAGAGTTAGGTTTCTGTGAGTCTTTGATCATAATATTTTTGCCAGCCAATCCATATATGACCTTGACTTTTGGATGTTTCTTTTTAAGGAAACCTTATTTTTATTGTTCAGTCATTAACATTAAACTCATGGCCAACCCCACTGAAACTCATGTCTGGACAAACTTATCTAACAGACATAAATTCTCTGAAACGCCCATCACAGTCTCCTGTGCTTAAGAACACTAGACAGAACCTCAGAACTATGGTTGGGGGTTATTTAATTAATGAAATCACCAATAAAAATGCAAAAAAACATGGCACTAAATAGACTACGAAAAGGACCCTTGTTTACAGACTGCAAGCTGAAAGAAAGCTGAATATCATCTTGTTTTACCTCATCTTGGAACATGTACATTCAGGGACTCATTTTTATTGTGGCTCTGAACATGTGTATATCTGTGAAGGGCTCTAAAAGTGCCACAGTGATTGATTTGGGGGTTGTAAATTTTAGCAAATACACAAATTCACAAATCCAGAATCTAGGAATGGTGAGGACTGACTGCATAAAGAATACTTAAGCAAGAAGACATGACAAGCATTTAGATAAACTGTTAAACAAAAAGTGAATAACTATGACATTTATAGTCTAATTTGAAGGAATTTAAGATAAGCAAGAGAAACTAAGAGTATATGAAGAGATAATTACAGTTTAAGCACTGTGGTGTCCTTATTAAGAAGACTGGTAAATAAGTTTATTAACCATAAACTTTGTCATGTTAAATATGCATTTGAGTATTTTTACGGTAATTGGAGTGCATTTCTTTCTGCTAGAAAAAATGGAATGAGTTTAAAACTAAGTTGGAAATAAAAGAAAACCAGAAATAGTAGAAAAAGAAAGTGCAAAATAAGATAGAAAGGAATTGAAATGTATCAGCAAAAAATTTAAATCAAGTACAGTTTCCAATTAAGACTGAGGTCTACATATATTTATAATACCCAATTAACTTCTATTTATAGTGATACAGTAAAGATAGAAATAAAGTGATATGAAAAGATGAACCATAGTAATTGGATGAATATTGCTGTAAGTATATTAATGTCAGATAAGATTATTTTGAAGGCAGAAAGCATTGCTAATGTTGATAAGTCCACTATTTATAGAGATTAAAGATTCAAGTCACCAAGAAATCTTAAGCTTGTATGCAACTAATAATAGAGATTCAAGATATATATGGTAAAAACAATTGGAAGTACAGGACAAATTGATAAATTTATCACTTATGAGAGAGATTAGTCTTTCTTACCTAGTACTTAATAGATTGAACAAAATGTCAATAAAGATATAGATGATTTGAACAAACAGATTAAACAACTAGATCTAATGAATATGAATAAAATCATACAACCAACATTTCAAAGATACAGATTGTTTTCAAGCACACATAGATCATGCAAAAATATAGATCATATGGTAAGTCATGAAGTAAGTCTGCACTTCTATCAAATATTTTCAATTAAACATGCCAAGTCATCTTACCGAAAAGAAGTTAGTATCAACAGTAACAAAAATACAAAATGACATTTACTAGGATATCAAAAGGACATGTTTAAATAGTTTATAGGCCAAAGATGAAATTATAATGACACATAGAAATACAGTTAAGTGATAAATAAAGAACTATCTAACAAAAGTATAGGATGCAGCTAAAGCATTATTCACATCAAGGAGAGAGAACTTTCTCTGTAAAGAACCAGTAAGTAAATATTTTTAGGCTTTCTGAGCTACACGTGCCTTCTGTTACATATTCCTTTTCATTTTGTATTTACAACTCTTTGAACATGTAAATAACATTCTTAGCCCTGGGGAAATAGACCAGGGGGCTGGATTTGGTCTGCAGGCTGCAGTTTGCCAATGTGTAATATAGAAGGTTATTTATGTGGCCTTCATTTTTATAGTTGAAAAGGATAATGAATAGAAATTAATGAGTTTAGCATCCAATTCAAAAATTAATGAAAGAACAAACCAAAGAATATAGAACAAAAGTATACAGATAAAGAATAAATTAAATTGAAAATACATTCATGAAAATGATCAGTACAGCCAAAAGATGGGGCTTTGAGTGACAATAAAATTTAATTAGTGTATAACAATTTAATTTGATCAAAGTGACAAAGTAAGAAATGAAAGATAAAGATAGTTCATTTATCAGATGGAGTCATACACTGATGTGCAGTTAATCCTAGATGTGTTGTATTGGAGAATAGATTATAATCTGGATATCAGGGGCCAAAATTATTCATGAATTGTTATGAGAAAGACTGCTTTACACATGGCCAGAGTGATGGTATAATCAAATCTGAAGTGTGTCTAATATAGTCTGACAACATTACAATCATAATAAATTATTGTTTGGGTTTAATTTGAAAATAAATTGTTAGGAATCAATCACCAAGATTCCTTGGAAAACAAGCTCAGAGTGATCTAAAATTTTTTAACATAGCAAATGATCAGGAAATAGGTAATTGCTTTTCTACCATGTGACAGAAAACAAACTAGGGACTTTGCATGTAGTGGAGAAGAATTCAGTATGGCTCCTGACCTCATGGAATTTATCTCCATTAAATGTCTAAACACAAATTTGAAATAATGATTACCAAAAATGAGAAGTATTAAGAAGGAAAACTCAGAATGTTATAAGAAAGAAAAATAGGAGGGAAGAGAATTTTATTGGGAAACAGACCTTCCCTCTTTGGAAGAGATACTTGGATAGAAAGCCTGAATATGAATAGGAGTTAGCCAGTCTAAAGGTGGAAGTGGGGATGAGGGTAGGCCAGAGGTCATGCCAGAAGCAGCAGCATAGGCTAGTGTTTGAATTATTTGGTGAGAGAAATGGGATATACAATGGATGCTCTTTAGTAATTAAAGAAGGGATGGAGGACAAAGATATTGAAGGACTTGGCAAAGATTATCTCATTGTAATCTTAGTGAGATAAGAAGTCATAGAATGTTCTTAATGTTTACAACGTCAGTCTAGAAGGTGGGTGGAGAATGGTTGTAGCAAACAAAACATGTAGAATTAGAGATGCTGATGAGAAGCTTCAGAGATCAGGTAAGAGATGATGGCGATTTGGGCCAGGGCTGTGGCAGTAGAGATGGTGAAATGTGGGCCAATTTGTGACAAAATTGGGAGATAGAATAGATGGTGTTCTGTGGACTCGCTGGAGGAAGATGAGGGATTTCTCATCTAATGGCTTCTGATTTTTGTGGAAATGTGGAATGAGATCAGCAGCAAAGTGGTAATAGCAGTGTTTTTTTTTTTTTTTTTTAAACAAACAAACTTTGGCTGCACATTAGAATCATCCAAGCAGTTTAAAAACATGCTAAAAAACCATGTGCTTAGTCACTCAGTCGTTTCCAACTCTGCAACCCCATGGAATGTAGCCCATCGGGCTCCTCTGTCCATGGGATTCTCCAGGCAAGAATCTGGAGTGGGTTGCCATGCATTCCTCCAGGGGATCTTACCAACCCAGGGATAGAACCCAGGTGTCCTGCATTGCAGGCGGATTCTTTATAGTCTGAACCCCTGGAAAGTCGGTGAATATTGGAGTGGGTAGCCTATCCCATCTCAAGGGGAATTTCCCAATCCAGCAATCAAACTGGGGTCTCCTGAATTGCGGGCAGGTTCTTTACCAGCTGAGAAGCCCTATAAGAGAAGCCCTAAAAATATACCAAACTTTACCTAATCCCTAGAAATTAATTTAATTGTCATGAGGTCATGCTCAGACATCTGCAATGTTTCCCAAAGAATCTGCCTGTGGCCTAGGTCAGACACTCCTTTGAGGCAGCAGTGGAGTATAAAGTGCATTTGAAGTTGACACTCACAGATTTATAGTGCCGAAGCTCTTTTCTGGTTTCAAGAGTCAGGGACTGAAAAAAAACAGTTGAGTTTATTCAGGAGGTTGCCAGGCAAGTGTGATGGGAGAGAGAAGGCCACATGAGGCATCTATAAGAGTATGATTATGATGATAAGTCATGGAGATAAGATGGTAAATCTAAACTGGCTAAGGAAGGAAGTCAAGGAAGGGCTGGCCCAGATAAAAGGGTTGAAGTCACTGGATGAGACATATCATGAAGGTCACTATGTGACTAAATAAAGATGAGAAGTGGGTGGGGTTTGAAGGAGAAGGGAAGAGGTTTGGTCTAAGAGTTATTTAGAGGAGCAAAGTCGAAGTACCTCTTTACCTTTGGGAGAGAATATAACAGCTACAATGGCTGAAAAGAAAGAAGTACCCTCAGGGAATATGTGTCAATTAAAGTAGAAAAGTGAAAAGGGATATTTGAAGGTTAAGGGTTTTTGTCTTATGGATTATGTTACATGTTATCATCATTCTGAGTTACTTCCTAAGGAAAATTCTCATGAAGCACTTGACCATGAATATCTAAAAGCCCTCATTCAGTGGGAAAATGGAAAACAGTGGAGAGTACAGAACTCATTGTATTTAATAATACTGTAATGAGATGACTAAAAAGTAGAGTGAATTTTATATAAATTATTTGACACACAGTTTGTGTTATAGATATTGGGTACTGTCAGTAACCTTTGGGCATTGAAGTAATGCTATGATGGGTTAAAACTCAAAAATGCTTCAATCGTATTGCTTGGGCTCAAATCACAGCTCTGCCACCATAAGATGTGTTACCCTGGGCAAGTGACTTGATGTGTTGTGCATCAGCTTCCTTATCTGTAAAGAGGGATAGTAATCATACCTATCTCATAGGACACTATGTAAAGCCCTTAGAATATTAACTAGCACATAAGTAAGCATTCATTGTACAGATAAACACATTGATAGGTAATTAAAAGTTTTAAAACATATTATTTAAGAGCCTATCTGCTCACATCAGATCCTTCCTTAAAAACCTTGACTGTCTTCCTATTACTCTTAGAATTAAATCAACCTCCTTTCTGTGATCTGGCTCCTTCCTACATCTCCCGTCCCATCGCTATATCATTTTCCCCCTTGCCACACCTGAAGGTCAGTGCTCCAGTCTCTCCCAGTCAATGACATTTGCAAAGCTTTACGCTCCACAGAACTTACAGTCCTCCTTGGGATTCATTTGTGTTCCTAATGTCCCTGGCACATTCAGTTGAGTTTCACTTGCCCTTTTTCTTAATACTCCACATTTGATAATAAGAAGCAGCACCCCTAGGCCCCACATAAAGAATCCCAGCTTGAAGCGTGAGGTTCTCAGAAGCAAAATAAAACTCTTCAGTATTTAAAAGTTAATCAGCATTTTAATTACTGAGCTTTAAGCTTTGCTCTTGAAAGGAGGAGCAGAGCACATCCATGCTGACAAACTGAGTTTGAGTCTGACGTTACTTGAAATGTCAGTTAAAAACCCTTGAAAGGAAAATCAGAAGCGATAACATGGTGAGAGCAAAAGAATCCCCTGGGAGTCAAGAGCACCTATCTGATGGCCTGAGCTTGCATCTGGGATTTGGGGTTCTGGCATCCCCAGGCACAGGAGGTGGGCTTTACACGTACATGCCCAGGAAGCACAGCAGAGAGGCTGTATCAGGGTTGTTCCTCTGCCAGCTGAGGCTTTTGTTCCTGGCATGCTAGGAAGCTAAGCTGGTTGTAGAGGAAAAGTGACATGAGTTCACAGAAATATAGGCTTTGATTAAACCATTATTCTAGATAAAGCTGCCTTTCCTCCTTCAAAATCCAAAGTTGAAGTTCAGGATGGGAAAAAACCCCCAAGCATTCCCTGCTTCCTTTTCCACCCTCAAATAATGGCTTGTTTAAAATATCCTTTTTTTTTTTTTGGGTGAAGTTTTGACAGTTCTCACCTGAGTAGGCAGTTTGTTTCTTGTCAGCTCCCCAGCCCTACTCTGGCAGCCTGAGCTATTTCATCCTGAGCCTGTTTTGTGAGTGGGTCCTGACTTGATAATTCTTCAGGGTCATAGAGGTCTAGGTATTTCCAAGTGTTAACGACAGAGAATTTGAACTGAAAAATCATGTGTTTTCTTTATTCGAGCGGTGGAAATGTCCTATGGCTGTTCATTATTTGGTACTTTGTTGATCAATTTTTCATACGTAGCCAATTTAGCCAATTCGTTCATCCATTTCCCTCTGGGAAGCTTTGTCAGGGCCCTTCATTTACATACTGTAATGGTGCTGGCGCTGTCAGTCCACTTAAACTAATCTGTTTCGTAACCCCGTAAAAACATTGGATAGGGCCCAGGCATCTTCCAGAGAGCAGAAAAGCATGCTTACAGGCCGGTTTTTGGTAGGTTTACAAAGGGTCAGTTTGAAATCTCATTTTCTGTACAGTGGTCTGTGAACCTCTCATCTGTCCTAATAATAGTGTTGGTTTTCCACGATAATAGAAAATAAATATTCAATTTCTCTGCAAATGATTTAAAGACACAATGCTGAGGAGATGGAAGAAAAGGTGAATAGCAAGAAAAATAATACTAGAAAGGTTTTGTAAATGTGGGAGCAGAAGGGAATTTTAGAAATCACCTAGCAAACCTTTTTGCAGATGGTGACGTAAGGCTTACCCAACTAATTAATGTCAGCAGTGGGCCCAGAGCTTAGATCTTCTTGTTCTCAGACTAGTAGTCTTGGTTTTTTCCTTTGCCCAGCTGCTGGGTCTTACATGGTCCAAAGAGGCTCCAGCAGCCATAATAGTGGCTGTTATTGATTAAAATGAATCCAACCAAACAATAAATTAGCCACTTCTATGGCTATGTTCCACCTTAAAAATAGTGGTAACAGCATCACATTTTGACTCTTTGTTTCGTCATTTGTCTTCCTTTAGATTGTCTCCAAGAGGGGACCTAACCTTGTCTTGAGTATTCTCAGGGCTTCCTTTATTCCTCAGTTTTAATGAGAAATAATTGATATACTTCACTGCATGAGATTAAGGCATACAGCATGGTGGTTTGATTTATATATATTGTAAAATAACTACCACAATAGGTTCAGCTAACATCCATCTTCTCATATGATACAATAAAATGAAAAGAAAGGAAAAATGAGAAGAATTTCTTCTTGCACAAAACTCTCAGGATTTATTCTCTTAACTTTCCTATATACAACAGTGTTAGCTATAGTCATCATGTTGTACATTACATCTCTCTACTTAATTATCTTGTAACCTTTTGACTGCCTTCCTCCAATTCCCCTCTACCCACCTACTCTCTCTGTCACAAATCTGATCTCATTTATTTTTGAAGTATGATTGACCAGCAATGCTATATCAGTTCCTGTCATACAACACAGTAATTAGATATTTCTATACATTTCAAAATGATCACAATGATAAGTCTAGTTACCAGCAGTTACCATACAGAAAAAAGTATTACATAATTACTGACTATATTCCTCACACTGTACATTTCATACCCATGACTCATCTATCTTGCAACAGAAATTTGTACTTCTGTACCCCTTAATCTCCCTCCATCTACTTCACTCCTGCTCTAATCCTATCCTCTATTGGCAACTAAATATTTGTCCTCATTATCTAAGAATGTTTCTGTTTTGTTATGTGTGTTCATTTTTTTTAAGAGTCCCCATATAATTGAAATTATATAGTATTAGTCATTTACTGTCTGATTTATCTCACTTAGCATAATACCCTCTAGGTCCATCCATGTTGCTACAAATGGCAATATTTTATTCTTACGGCTGATATAGTCTATTGTGTATATATGTATATACCAGATATTCTTTATCAATTATCTCTTGTTTGGTACTTAGGTTGCTTCCATATCTTGGTTACTGTAAATAATGCTGTAATGGACATAGGGGTGCATGTCACTTCAATTGTGTCTGACTCTTTGCAACTATAGCCCACCAGGCTCCTCTGTCCATGGGATTTCCTGCCTGTACATTGTCAGGAGTGGAGTGGGTTGCTATGGCCTTCTCCAGGAGATCTTCCTGACTCAGGGATCGAACCCACATCTCCTATATTGCCAGTGGATTCTTTACCACTCAGCTACCAGGGAAGCCCCATAGAAGTGCGTATATCATTTCTAATTAGTATTTTCCTTTTCCTTGGAAAATACCAGAAAAGGAATTATTTGATCATATGGTATTTTTATTTTAAATCTTTTGAGGAAACTTCATATTGGTTTCCATAGTGAATGCACAGATTTATGTTCCCATTGATAATGTACTAGGGTTTGCTTTTCTCCATATTCTCTCCAGCGCTTGTTATTTGTTGTCTTTTTGATAAAAACTGTTCTGAGAGTGGTGAGGTGACTTCTCAACTGTGGTTTTGATTTGCATTTCCCTGATGATTAGTGATGTTGAACATTTTATTGGTATGCCTGTTGGCCATCTGTATGTCTTCTTTGGAGAAATGTCTGTTCAGAAATGTCCATATTTTAATAGGGTTGTTTGTTTTTTGGTATTGAATTGTGTATATTCTTTGTATATTTTGGACACTAACTCATTTGCTAGCATCTTCTAGAATTCAGTTGGTGACCTTTTTGTTTTGTTGATAGTTTCCTTTCCTGTGTGAAAGCATTTAGTTTGATGAAGTCTCATTTATTTTTGCTTTTCTTTCCCTTGCCGGTGGGGATATATCCAAAAACATGCTGCTAAGAATGATGTCAGAGAGCATGGTGCCTATGTTTTCTACTAGGAATTTTATGGTTTCTGGTTTTACATTTAAGTCTAATACATTTTGATTTCTTGTTTATGATGTGAAAAGATTCTTTGCATGTAAATGTCCTGTTTTCCTGACACAATTTATTGAAAAGGCTGTATTTTCCCCATTGTATATTCAAGTATCCTTTGTCATAGATTAATTGCTCATATGAATATGGGTTCATTTCTGGACTTTCTGTTCTGTTTCATTGATTTATGTAATGTATCTGTTTTTGTGCCAGTACAGTACAGTTTTGAAGCTTTTTAGTATGGTTTGAAATCATGGTATATGGTACTTCTAGCTTTATTTCTTTTTTTCTGAAGATTGTTTTGACTATTTGGCAACTTTTGATTTATGTATACATTTTAGGATTATTTGTTCTAGTTCTGTGGAAAATACCATTGATTTTTTTGATAGAAATTGCACTGACTTGGTATATTACCTTAAGTAATATGGTCATTTTAGCAATGTTAATTCTTCCAATTCAAGAATATGTTATTTCTTTCCATCTGTTTGTCTCATCTTCAATTTCTTTCATCAGTCTCTTACAATTATCAGAGTACATGATTTTAACCTCTGATTTCGATTTATTCCTAGGTAATTTACACTTTTTGATGTAATTGAAAATGTTATTGTCGTCTTCATTTTTCTTTGTGATGCTTTTTTTTTAATTTTTAAAATTTATTTTTTTTTTTATTTTAATTGGAGGCTAGTTACTTTACAATATTGTGGTGGTTTTTGCCGTATGTTCACATGAATCAGCCATGGTTTGTTTTCAATATATAAAATAGCAACAGATTTTTGTATAGTAAATTTGAATCAAGCAACTTGACAGAATTAATTTATTAGTTCTAATGTTTGGGTGACATCTTTAGGACTTGCTATGATTTCTATCATGTCATCTGCAGACAGTGCCAGTTTTAATTCTTCCTTTTCAATTTGGATGCTTTTTATTTCTTATTCTATGCTGACTACTATGGCTGGGACTTCCAATACTATGTTGAATAAAAGAGATGTGAGTAGACATCCTCATCTTGTTCCTGATCTTAGAGGAAATGCTTTTAGCTTCTCACCGTTTAGTATGGTTTAATTGTATGCTTATGGGGCTTCCCAGGTGATGCAGTGGTAGAGAAAGCACTTCCCAATGCAGAAGACATAAGAGATGCAGGTTGAATCCTGGCTTGGGAAGATCTGCTGGAGAAGGAAATGTAACCCACTCCACTATTCTTGCCTGCAAAATTCCATGGACAGAGGAGCCTGGCAGGCTACAGTCCATGGGGTCACAAACAGTGAGACACAACTGAGCATGTATGTGGGCATATTATGTTATGTTCTCTCTGTACCCACTTTGTTGAGTGTTTTCTTTATGACTGGATGTTGAATTTTGACAAAAACTTTTCTGCATTAATTGACATAAATGTGTGACTTTTATTTTTCATTTTGTTAATGCGATGTATCATTGATTTTATGGATATTGGATCATACTTGCATGCCTGGGATAGATCCTATTTGATCATGGTGTATTGTTCTTTTAATATGTCATTGAATTCAGTTTGCTAATATTTTGTTGAAGAATTTTTATATATTTATCAGTGATATTGGCCTTGGGTTTTCTTTTTTTGTGGCATCTTTAATTTTGGTATCAGGGTGATTCTAACCTTGTCTGATGGATTGAGAAGCTCTCCTTCCTCTGCAATAGTTTGGAGTAATTTCAGAAGGGTAGGTAGTAACTCTTCTCTATGATAAAAACTTACCCATCTCATCTTGGACTTTTATTGCTGGGAGGTTTTTTGTTTTTGTTTTTAATTACTGATTCAATTTAATTTCTGGTAATTGGTCTGTTCATATTTTCTATTTCATCCTAATTCAGTCTTGAGAAATTGTATATTGTTAGGAATTTATCCATTACTTCTATGTTGTCAATTTTATTGGCTTATAATTGTTTACGGTAATCGCTTATGATCCCTTGTATTACTGTGGTGTTGGTTGTGATTTCTTCTGTTTTATTGATTTTGGCCCTCTTTTTTATTTGATGAGTCTGGATAAAGTTTTATCAATTTACATTTTCAAAGAATGAGCTCTTAGTTTCATCGATACTTTCTATTGTTTTTAGTGTCTATTTCATTCCTTTCTGCTCTGATCTTTATGATATCTCTTCTCTTACTAACACTGTGTTTTGTTTGTTCTTCTGTTTTTAATCCATCTAGGTGTAAGGTAATGGTTTTCATTTTATATTGTTTTCTTGTTTCTGAGGTAGGCTTCTTTTGCTATGAAGTTGCCTCTTAGATTGCTTTTGCTGCATCTCATAAATTGTGGGTTATTGCATTTTCACTTTCATTTGTCTCTAGGTATTTTTTGATTTCCTCTTTGATTTCTTCAGTCAGTCATTGCTTTACTATCTATGCTTTAGATTCCACATGGTTGTTTTCTACATTTTCTTTATAGCTGATTTCTAGCCTCATAGCTTTATGGTCTGAAAAGATGCTTGACATGATTTCAGTCTTAAATTTACCAAGCCTTGTTCTGGGTCACAGCAAGTGGTCTATCCTGGAAGATGTTCCAAGTACGTTGAAAATAATGTGCACTCTTCTGCTTTCAGATGAAATGTTCTATATGTATCTATTGAATTCATCTGATCAGATGTGTCCTAGATGGCCAGTACTTCTTTAATGATTTTATGTCTGAATGATCTGTTAATGGATGTAAGATATTAAAGTCTTCTACTATTACTGTGTTATTGTTAATTTCTGTATTTATTTCTGTTAATATTTGCTTTCTGTATGTAGATGCTCATATGTTGGGTACATATATATTTACAACTGTTCTATCTTTTAGATTGATCTCTTGATCATTATGTAATATCTTTGTTTTTTGTTACAGTCTTTTTTTAACTCTTTGATCTGTTATAAATATCATTGCCCTGAGTTTGTTTTTTTTCCTTTGATATATAATACATTTTTCCATTCCCACACTTTCAGTTTATGTGTGTCTTTATATCTAAATTGAGTATCTTATTACTATCATTTTAATTGCTCAGTCATGTCCAACTCTTTTGTGACTCCATGGATTGTAGCTCCCTGAGGCTCCTCTGTCCATGGGATTTCCCAGGCAGGAATACTGGAGTGGGTTGCCATTTCCTTCTCCAGAGAATCTTCCTTACCCAGGAATCAAACTCATGTCTCCTTCACTGTAGGTGGATTCTTTACTGCTTAGCCACAAGGGAAGCCCAAGGATATTGTAGGCAGCACATAGATGGATCTTGTTTTTGTATCCATTCAGTGACTCTATCTTTTGAGTCAACATTTAATCTATTTAAATTTAGCATCAGTTCAGTTCAGTTACTCAATCCTGTCCAACTCTTTGTGACCCTATGGACTGCAGCACGCCAGGCTTCCCTGTCCATCACCAACTCCTGGAGTTTGCTCAAACTCATGTCCATTGAGTTGGTGATGCCATCCAACCATCTTGTCCCCTGTTGTCCCCTTCTCCTTCTGCCTTCAATCTTTCCCAACAACAGGGTCTTTTCTAATCAGTCAGTTCTTGGCATCAGGTGGCCAAAGTATTGGAGCTTCAGCTTCAGCATCAGTTCTTCCAATAAATATTCAGGATTGATTTCCTTTAGGATTGACTAGTTTGATCTCCTTGCTGTCCAAGGGACTCTCAAGAGTCTTCTTCAATACCATAGTTCAAAAGCGTCAATTCTTCAGTACTCAACATTCTTTATGGTCCAACTCTCAAATCCACACATGACTACTGGAAAAACCACAGCTTTGACTATGTGGACTTTTGTTGGCAAAGTAATATCTCTGCTTTTTAAGATGCTGTCTAGGTTTGCCATAGCTTTTCTTCCAAGGAGCAAGTGTCTTTTAAGTTCATGACTGCAGTCACCATCTGCAGTGATTTTGGAGCACAAGAAAATAAAGTCTCTGTTTCCATTGTTTCCCTGTCTATATGCCATGAAGTGATGTGACCAGATGCCATGATCTTCGTTTTTTGAATGTTGAGTTTTAAGCAAACTTTTTCACTCTCCTCTTTCACTTGCATCAAGCGGCTCTTTAGTTCTTCTTTGCTTTCTGCCATAAGGGTGGTATCATCTGCATATCTGATGCTATTGATTTTTCTCCTGGAAATCTTGATTCCAGTTTGTGCTTCATCCAGCCTGGCATTTCACATGATGTACTCTGCAAATGAGTTAAATAAGCTGGGTGACAATATACAGCCTTGATGTACTCCTTTCCCAATTTGGACCGGTCTGTAATTCCATGTCTAGTTCTAAGTGTTGCTTCTTGATGTGCATACAGGTTTCTCAGGATGTAGGTAAGATGGTTTGGTATCCCCATCTCTTTAAGAATTTTCCACAGTTTATTGTGATCCACACAGTCAAAGACTTTAGCATAGTCAATAAAGCAGAAGTAGATGTTTTTCTGGAATTCTCTTGCTTTTTCTGTGATCAATCGGTGTTGATACTTTAGAGTAATTATTGAAAATTATGGACTTATTTCCACTATGTTAATTATTTGGCTTTTAGCAGTTCTTTTTTGTTCCTTTATTTTTTTGTTCTCTTTCCTTGTGATTTTATGAATGTCTTAAGTGTTATGCTTGGATTCTTTTGTGTGTGTATATCATAGATTTTCAGTTTTAGGTTACCATGAGGTTTATATATAGCTGTTGCTGGTAACTGATCTAGGTACTGATAATGTAGGCTATGGTGGTCCAGGTCTGGTTTCCTCCCATTGGTGGGTGAGGCCAGCTTCTGGGGACTCTGGCTGCAGGGTCCTGGGACTGGTGTAGGTTCATTGGTTGCCAGGGCCAGAGGGTCCTTGGGCTAGTGCTTGCTCACTGGTATGCAAAACCAGGTTACAAAGTTCCTGAATACAGGGCCCTGGGGTTCCTAGAGCAGATGTTGGCCTGCTGATTGATGGGCTCAGATTCTTATGTGTCTGGTTGTGGTTTCCCAGAGCTGGTGTTAGCTCACTGGTGGGTGGGGCCTAGGGAGTTCCAGCGGTGGTGCCAGCCTGCTGGTGGATGGTCTGGCTTTTGACACAGCTGGCTGTGGGGCTATGATGGTTTGGGGGCTTGTGTCCACTCTCTGGACTAGAGCACCACTGGAACACAAATATCCAAGCAGTTATGGCTAGTCTTTCTGGTCATAAGGGGCTAGAAGGTCCTCTCCACAGTAGGTAAGGCTGTGACAACTTGCCTAGGCATAAGTAAGCCAGGCTTTAGGACTGGAAAACTCCTTGTTTGAGTATCCAAATTAGGCCGATCTGCACCCTGCTGAGATCCCTGGTCAAAGTGAGCCCCAAGCATGGTTCTGCAAATCAGCAAAGCTATGGTGGTTATTATTATTTGGGTGCTGCAAGTATGAATTCAATCCACCAAGGTTTGTATGCTGGTAGTTCAAGCCTTTCTTCCTTTATCTGTCACATTCAGAGTGCTTGTAGAGAAAGATCAGAATAGGAGCTCCCACTAAGTGATTTCAATGGTGGGAGAGAGCTGTTTGTTTTCTGTGGGTTCTCTTTTCCTACTGGAGGAACTGGAGACTCGGGAGCTGTTGCTGTGGTGCTTCACTGGCCTGGAGGAGAGGTAAAGTGATCAAAGTGCAGCCACTTCTCTTACCTTCTCATGAAATCTGTCTTGGTCACTGAGGTGCAGGGAGCTGCTTCTGCTTCACTCTCACATTCTAGGAGTCTCTCAGTGGTATCTTGTTCTTGAATAGTTGTTAGTTGTCTTCTTCTGATGTGGGAGCAAAGTCAGATGTTTCATCATCATGGTGGCCTGATTTTCACTTGTACAATATTTGATGGGAAGTCTAGCCTCAATAAATATTTCTTGAGTGGATAGGAGTCTCACATACCTATTATGTTAGGAAAAAGATAAATGAAAGTCTTTAACTATGGCAGATGTTTCAGAAAGTTCTCCTGTAGTTACTGTCTTGTGTGCTGTTGATTCTGAAGTTGTAGCAAGGTCTTTCACTTATACGATTCTTTCTTATATAAGTGAAAAAATAGAACAGAAAAACAGTTCTCTAAAATAACCACTCCAAATCTCAGTATCAAAAACTAAACAAAACAGAAACACAAGAACTTATAAATTATTAAGGGGTTGTACTTTGTGTTCATAGAGCATGTTTCATCTCTCAGACTCCCTGTGCTTTTAGAGAATCAACTCCTTTGTCATGACGATGTTTTGGATGTGGATAGGGGGTAGTATTATTTTGCTGATAGAAAAAACAAGACTCAGTGGTGTCAAATGATTTCCTTGGGGTCACACAGGGCTCATTCTGTTTGTCATTTGTTTAGAAGTTGCTTCTGAAAAGCATTGCTGCTTTACTGTAGAGAAGCTATTAGGTAGCCATGGGTCAGAACCTTGTCCCTAGGATTTCCTATTTATTGGAAAAGTTAGGAAGCTAGTTACAGGTTAGCTGGGCATTTTTCCTTCTAACATCTTAATGAAGATTTCCTTTAGCAGAGGGAAAGAAACCAGAACAATTTTATTTCTCTAACCCCAAGCCCCTTTATCTTTATCATCTGGAATAAAGATACAGATGGAACTCTTTTTCCTCCTCCCTAAACTCCTTTGTTTTTAAAGATGCTGTATAGATTCTTCTAGATAAAATTTGAGTTTTAAAGCTGTTGCCAAAAAACACTCTCCAAATGCTTTTTGTTAGGTGCTATTTCAATGAGAGATTATTTCTGAACTTTAAACATTTCACTGCTAAAGCAGATATTATTTGGGGAGATGTGTTTTAAACATTTAAAAAAATCTTATTAAAATTTTTAATTGAACTATAATTGACATATGATATTATGTTAGTTTCAGGTATACTATATAATGATTTCATATTTGTATATATTGTGAAATAATCACTACCATAAAGTCTAGTAACCATATGTCACTATACAAAATTATTATAATATTACTGATCTCATTCCTTGGGCTGTATATTATATCTCCATGGCTTATTTCTTTTATAACTGGAGGTTTTACCTCTTAATCCCCTTCAATTATTTTACCAAAGCCCCATTTCCTCTCTTCTGATAACCACTTAGTTCTCTATATATCTATGAATTTTCATTTTGTTTTATTATTTTTATTCTGCATTTAAAGGAGATCATGTGATATTTGTCATTCTCTGTTTGACTTATGTTACGCAGCATAATACCCTCTAGATTCACCCATGTTGTTGCAAGTGGCAAGATCTCATTTATTATGACTAATATTCCATTGTGTATTTATTGTGTGTGTTTGTACACCACATCTTTATACGGTCATCTGTTGGTAGACACTTAATTTAACCTTCCTAGCTTGGATACTATAAATAATACTGCAACAAACATTAAAATGCATATATCTTTTCAATTTTTTGTGTTTTTTGGGTAAAAACCTAGAAGTGGAATTGCCGACTCAAATCATATTCAATCAATTGCTGAATCATTGTAGTTCTATTATTTATTTTTTAAGGAACTTCCGTATTGTTTTCCATAGTGGCTGCATAAATTTACTATCCTTATAATAGTTACTACGGTTTCCTTTTTTCCACATTCTAACTAATATATGTTATTGTTTTTTTTTTCTCTTTTGATGATAACCATTCTGCCAGTGTCTGTGACCTCAAAGGAAGTCCCAGTTGATTCCTGCTTCTTTGGGAGGTTCTTCCAGGATCAGCAAGTAGATCTGACCAGGCTCCTTACTGATTACTTACTTCTGTGCTAGGACTTGCAGTGATTTTGTACACACCATTTACCAGAGAAGTCTGTTTCCTAAAGGCCTCCAGCTTTCCTGTATACAAACACTTCTGAGTTTCAAAGTCAGGTATTTTAGGGGCTTGTCTTCCTGGTGCTGGATCCCCAGGCTGCAGAGCCTGATATGCAGCTTAGACCTCTTGCTCCTAGGGGAGAATCTCTCCAGTTGTGATTACCATCCTGTTTGTGGGTTGCGTAGTCAGGGGTGTCGGTCTTGAGTATCCTGTGTCTCTTCTATTTCTATTCATCTTGTTACGCTTCTTTCTTTATATCTTTAGTTGTGAAAAATATTTTCTTCTGGTCTTCAGGTCATTTTTGTAGATGGTAGCTCTATAAATAGATAAATAGTTGTGGGGTTTGTGTGTGTGTGTGTGTGTGCGCATGTGCACGCGTGCATGCCCCTAGGAGAAGGTGAGCTCAGGATCTTCCTACTCTGCTACTTTGGCCATACATCTCAAGCAACTATTATTGATATCTGAAAATAATGAAATATGACAACCCAATTATTCTACGCACGTCCAATGATGTATTAAAATTCAATAGATTTCAATTCAAAGCTTACTGAATGGTTGTTCTACTTAGGCAAGATTGCATCAGTTATGGCAATAAGAAATATTGGTACTTGGCTTTACACTATAAGTGATACTGTCTTAAACATTTCATTTGCTTCTCCCAACAGTTTTGGGAAATGGGCATCATCTCCATTTATATATGATGAAAATAAGTCTCAGAGACTTGGTCAGCCTCAGGTAGAAAACAAATAGTAGGGCTAGGATTTGAACCCTGTTTCTGGATTTAGTGTCTTCAGTATCCTCGTTATCATCATCATCATCAGTGCAACAGCCATACCAAAATCTTTTGAGGAGTTTTCAAGCCTTTTGTAGATCCTAAGTACTTTGCTAAACAGTTTCCATTAATCCTCATCTATCTGTAAAAACAAAAAGATGCCATTTATTACATGCTAATTGTATCTGGCACAGTGCCTGATACTTGAAATATACACTTTTATTTAACCTTAACAGTAACCCCAGGAAACTAAAGTTAGACTATAAATAAAGTACCTAAAGTGTGTTTTTAGATAATGCAGATTATCTGTATTTTTATATCTGAGTTCTTGACTCAAGAGTATTATATGAAGATGTATGGTATATATCTCCTATGCATGGCTCTTAAGGAGAAGTCATTAATACCTGTGGAGCAGTGTTAGGTTGTAGAAACTATAAGGTCTCTGAACTGGGTGGAGAATGGTGCAACACCGTTAGCTTATTTTCTGTCATTCATGCTGAGAATCACTATAACTATGGAACTCAGTTCTGAAAGTGGTACTCGCTATTGAAATATTAATACCAGGGGACAGGAACTTCCTTGTTGAGGACTTTGATATTAACTCTGAGGACTTTGATATTAACTCTGAGAGCTTCCCTGGTGGCTCAGACCTGGGTTCGATCCCTGGGTTGGAAAGATCCTCTGGAGAAGGGAATGGCTACCTACTCCAGTATTCTTGCCTGGAGAATTCCATGGACAGAGAAGCCTGGAGGGCTACAGTCCATGAGGTCGCAAAGAGTCGGGCACAACTGAGAGACTAACACTTTATTTTCACTAAGGAATGCAGTTGTAATGGAATTTTAAGCAACAGTTCTAAAATAAATAAAAGGAAATTCATGATATGACTCTGATGCAATTTAATCATTCTTGGAAGTGAGAAGGAGGTAAGTGCCTTCTACATTTATGGTTTATGAGGAATGCTGAGACACCTCATGGTAATTCATATGAGTAATTGTAGACAGGTGATTCTTTAAAAGAACTTTATGAACATAAGGTGTGAGATAAAAGATTAACCCCTGCAGAAGGATTACATATAAACAGCACCTATATAGATGCATAAATCTTTAATAGAATACTAGAAAGCTAAATCCAGCCACATAAAAGGCATTATAGCATATGACCAAGTGGGAATTTATTGCAGGAATGCAAGGCTGGATTAGCATCAAAAAAAGTATTTAATGTAGTACACCATATCAATAAAGGACAAAATCAATACATGCAAAAAAAAAAAAAGAAAGCATTTGAAAGAATCCAACATTCTTTCACGACTAAAAGAAATTCAAGGAACTAAGAATAGAAGGGGGCTTCTCAACCTAAAAGGGTGCATCTATGAAAAAAATACATTTTCAATATCACACTTAATGATGAAAAAGCCTCAGTATGTTTCCTTAAAAACAGAAACTAGACAAGGATATTTACTCTTGACAATTTCATCTAACATTGTACTGAAGGTCCTAGCTAGAGCAATTATGTAAAACATAAAAAAAAGAAAAGAATAAAAATAACCAAATTAGGATCAAAGAAATAGAGCTATTTCTAGTTTTGAAGATAGACAATTTACAGATATAATCTTGTATATAGAAAATTCTAAGGAGTTCACTAAAAAGATATTAGAACTAAGAAATGAATCAGCAGAGTTTCAAAGCGTAATATCTATACAAAATTGCTTGTATTTATAAATATAAAAATGAACAATCTGAAAATAAAGTAAAAGTGTTTCCATTTTTCATAGCATCAAAAATAAAAAAACTAGAAATAAATTTAACAAAAGTAGTGCTATTCTTGTGCACTAAAAACAACAAAATTAATTAAGTAAGACCTAAACAAATGAAAAGACATTTGTGTTCATGGATTACAAAATAATATTGTTATACTGGGAATACTTCCTGTAGTGGGCCAAATTGTGATCCCCTCAAGAGATATGTCCTCTTTCTAATTCCTGGAACCTCTGAATGTTACCTTATTCAGAAATGCAGTCTTTGCACATATAGTTAAAGATCTTGATATATGTTCTTAGAAGAGTGAGGCAGAGGAGACTGGATACAGATTGAAGAAGAGACAATGTGACCACAGAAGCAGAGATTGTAGTGTGTGGCCACAAGTCGAGGAATGCCAATAGCCACCAGTAGCTGGTGATACAAGGAAGAGATTATTCCTAGAACCTCCAAAGAAAATGTGACCCTGCTGATACCTTGCGTTAGAATTCTGGCCTTCAGAACTGAAAAAGAAGCAATATTTATACTTTCAAGCCACCAGGTTTTTAGTGACTTGTTACAGCAGATACAGGAAGTGAATACATGCTAAAAATTTGTTTACAGATTCAGCACCATCCATGCTAAAATCACAGTGGGTTTTGTGGCAGAAATTGAGAAACTGATTCTAAAGCTCACTTGAAAATACAAGAGGCCCAGAACAGCCAAAGCAATCTTGAACTAAAGAACAAAGTTTGAAGACTGACACTTCATGATCTCAGTATTTATTACAAATCTATAGTAGTTGAGACAGTATGGTGCTAACATAAGGATGGGGTATAGATCAGTGGAATAGAATTGGGATTCCAGAAATAAACCCTTATGTTTACAATCCATTGACTTTAGACAAAGTTTTCAAAATGATTCAGTAGAGAAAGAATAGTCTTTTCAAAAAGTGGTGCTGGGAAAGCTTAATAATCACATCTACAACAATGCATTTGGACTGCTATCTCATACCATGTACAAAAATTAATTCAAAATGAATCATAGACTAAATGAAAGAGTTAAAATTGTAGTATCCTTTGAAGGACATATAAGAGTAAATGTTTGTGACCCTGCATTAGGTCATGGCTCCTTGGATATAACACAAAGACATATGTGATATAGAAAAAATCAAATGAGCTTCACAAAAATTAAAGACTTGTGTGCTTCAAAGGATGCCATCAAGAAAGTGAGAAGGACAAACTCCAGTGTGGGAGACAGTGTGTCTAATTCATGCGTCTAATAATACATAAAGTGTATATATTATAACACAATAATACAAAGATAAATAACTGAATTAAAACATGGACGAAGAATCTGACTTGAATTTCTCTGAGGAATATGTACGAATGGGAAATAAGCATGTGAAATAACGCTCGACATCACTAGTCACTAGAGAAATACAAATTGAAACCACAATAAGATACCACTTTATTCTGATTATCATGTTTAGAATCAAAAGACAGATAGCAGCAAATGTTGGTGAGGATGTGGAGAAAAAGGAATCTTTATACATTGCTGATTGAAATGTAAAATGATGTAACTCCTGTGGAAAACAATTGATTAGTTTGCAAAAGTTAAACAGAGTTATCATATGACCCAGAAATTCCACTCCTTGGTATACACCCAAGAGAACTGAAACATTTGTTTATTTAAAAACTTATACATGAATGTTCATACCAAGATTATTCATGATAGCCCTCAAATGGAAACAATGCAGATGACCACCAGTTGATAAATAAACAAAATGTGATATATCTTTACAGTGCAATATAATTTGGACACAAAAATAGATGAACCTTCACAACATTGTACTAGAGGAAAGTAATCAGTTCCAAAAGACCATATATTACATGATATTATTTACATGAAACGTTCAGCATAGGTTGAATTATAAAGATGAAGTAAATTAGTGTTTGCTTAGGGCTAAGGAATGGCATTGATGTTTGGGAGAAATAGGAAGTGAATGCTAATTTCTATGGAGTTTCTTCTTAGAATTATGAAGATGTTCTAAAATAGTGGCAATGGTTACACAATTCTGTGAATATGCTGAGAACCATTGCATTATGCCAATTAGGCAAATTATATGTTATGTGAACTATTTTGCAATAAAGTTTCAAAATCAAACTACAGTTATAATCAAAACCTAATAATAACTCCTTTTAAGAAAAGCATCCTTGGTAGATCCCCGAAACTTTTTTCTTTTTGTTTATAATCAGAAAGGAAGAGGCTACTATAAAAAGAAAGGGAGGGAGGAGGAGGAGGCACAGGAAAAGAAGGAAGAAAGGAAAGAGGAAAGGAAGGAAGGGACTTCTATTTTAGTTAAATTTGGGTGTAGAACCTCAAAAAGATATGTTATTATCATAAGTTAGTGAAGCATTCAGAATTTCAAGACAGACCTAAGAGTCAGATCATTTATCAGTCTTTATATGTATACACATATATATATGTACACACACATATATGTACATGTATATATTCCTCTGTTTATATTTTAAATGAGGGGTTACATTATGTAGTAATTAGGTAAGACACACGTGGTCATCAGTTTTTGGTTCTCCAATGAAGTTTTTCAGTAACAGTGGAATTGTTTTAGAGTTTGAGAAGAAGACTCAAGAATGCCTCTTCTTTCCTCAGTTCCATTATATCTTGAGAGTTCATGATCAAGGATGATCCTTGCTCACACTATAGTACCCAAATGATGGAGAACCGAGATTTCTAATTAGAACTTTATCATTAACGTTAGGTTACCTTGTATGGGATTCTTCTATTCTCTAATAGAGACAATTACGAAGTAAAAGCAAGTAAATATTCTTGTTATACTATGCAAGATAAAAAATAGATCACAGAAAATATGTCTGGTTTCTCCCTTTTTTTAAATACATATATGACCTGTAGAGGTTGTCTTGTTACAATAGAACAGTCTAACTTTTTCTGTAGCCTGCTTTCCTAGGGTCAGTATAGTAATTCCTCAAGATACATGGATGTAGGAAATACTGTTTGTAGGATTGCCCACTGGGCCTTAAAGGAGCTACCTTTTCTGTTCCTAGGAAAACTAACACCTAACAATCTCAATTTGTGTTTTGTTGTATTGCTGAGAGATAGCATATTTTCAATATCAAGGACTTGGGCATCAATCTCCTGAATAAATCCTTAGTTAGTCAATTCTCTAAATCACATGTACTCAGAAAAACTTAAGTTTTCCTTAAATTCTGCGTGGTAAAATTGCTGGCTTTCCATATAAGCATAGTAGTAGCAATTTAGTTGCCAAGTCGTGTCCAACTCTTGCGACTCCACAGACTGTAGCCTGCCAGGCTCTTCTGTCCATGGGATTCTCCAGGCAAGAATACTGGAGCCATATAAGCATAGTTTCAACTTATAATAGATTTGCTTCTGCTTTTCACTCATTTTTTTTTTTTTCAGGTATTTGTTGATATATCTTTTTTTTTCTACTTCAAGGAATTAATTTAATGTTTTTAATGTTATGAGAGTAAACATTCATATCTGTGACTATAATAATGTGTAATCCTATACAGATTAACAATGGAATTACTACTGCATTTTCAGTAGCAACTAATTTACTATTTTAGAGAATGAATAAAGCCAATCTGAAAAGGATGCTTACTGTAGAATTTGAGCTATAACATTCTGGAAAAGGCAAAACTATGGAGACATTAAAAAGATCATTGGTTGTGAGGTGTTATGGGGAGGGTGGGGCCAATAGGTGGGATACAGAGGATTTTTAGAGCCATGAAACTGTGGCAGGAAGGAGGACCCTTTTTAACTGCCTCTGTTCAATACACATACCAGTCCATGAAGGGCTAATTCCTCATTTTCAGTTTTTTTTTTTTTGGTCTATAGGATATTGCTGTACATGCCACAGACACTAGCATCTTAAACCTAGGTTGAATATTGGCCTCTGCACTAAAGCTACCAAACTGTTAAGCTTGAGTGTCACTGTCCTCCAAGAACCTGTCAGAGCTATCCATCTGGTCCCTTATCTCTGCTTTCCTTAGCTAACTCCTCAAGTGTAAAGCAACTTTGCCCATGTTCCAGTGATGTAATAGCTCCTACAAGTGCAGCCCTCATGGCTTAGAGGGTAAAGAATCTGCCTGCAATGCTGGAGACCTGGGTTCGATCCCTGGGTTGGGAAAATCCCTGGGGGAAGGAAATGGCTACCCATTCCCGTATTCTGGCCTGGAGAATTCCGTAGACTGTATAGTCCATGAGAGCGCAAAGAGTTGGACACAGCTGAGTGACTCACACACACACAACTGCAGCCAGAACACCTGCACAAGTCCTCCCACGCCCTCCTAAACTTTAACAGCTTTCTAGCACATTGATCCTAATATTCTTTCTCACCATATGCCCTTTCCTTCCTACCCTCCTGCATCTACCTAGCCCATGTTTATAATGTTGATGTGTTCACTCCTGATAACACTCTGAATTCTCAAGCTTTCTGTCCTTTTGTTCTACACTCAGAAGAAATCAGTGCTTGAGGAACCCAGTGATGTATCATTTCTGTATCTGCACTCCTGTTAAAATGCAGAGTCTGATTCAGGAAATCCCAGGTGGGATGGAGGTTCTGTATTTTAACAAGTTCCGAGGGGCAGTTACAGAACGCACTTTGAATTGGGAGGATGTAGGTGAGCATTTTTGAAAAGACTCAAATAGGATAGGTAGGTACAACAATTCTAATGTCAGTCTGCTTCTCAGTTGAGCCCACAGCACTGCCTACTTCTGTTATCTCTGTGTAGAAACTTACCTTTATAGCATTCTGTATACATTCTCTAAAAGCTTCTTCACAATCCCTTTTCTGCGCCTCCCCTTTTTTGTTCAAGTCAGTCATTCTTCCTGTACCTTTGAAAACAGTGGTCCTTAACCTTCTTGCACATTAGAACCACCTGGAAAAATTTTAAAATTCCAATGTCTACCACACACTGGAACAAAATATTTTAAAATATGGCTGTAATTTCAAAAACTCACTTGGTGATGCCAAACTTGCAACTAGGTTTGAGATTCTTTATCAAAGTATAAAAAAACCCCACAAATGATTGTACTTAAAACAGGGCAAAGACCCAAGCAAACATTTTCCCAAAGAGCACATACAAATGGCCAACAGGTTCTTCAAAAGATGCTCAGTATCACCAATCACCAGGGTAGTACCAATCAAAACCACAGTGAGTTATCACCTCACACTTGTTACGGTGGCAACTTCCAAAAAAATTAAGAGATAACAAATGTTGGCAAGGATGTGAAAAAAAAATCCGTTTTACACTGTTGTTAAAATATAACTCTGTGTAGCCACTGTGGAAAACAGTATGGAGATTCCTCAAAAATTGAAAATAGAACTACCATATGATCCAACAATTCTACTTTTGGATCTATTTCCAAAGGAAATGAAATCAGTAGATATTTGTACTCTCAAGTTTACTGAGCATTATTCATGGTAGCCAAGATATGGAAACAACCAAGTTTATGTCAATGGATGAATAGATAGAGAAAATGTAATACACAAACATTCACACACACAGTAGAATATCATTTACCCTCAAAAAAACATAAATCTTGACATTTTAAGCAACATGGATGAATTTGGAGGGCATGATACTAAGCAAAATAATCTAGACAAAGATAAACAAATACTGTATAGTATCACTTATGTGGAATCTTAAAAAAAATGTGAGCTGATGGCAAAACTAAGTAGAGTGGTGGTTGCCAGGGTTTGGGAGTTGAGAGGAAATGAAGAGATGCAGGTCAATGGATATAAGCTTTCAGTTATAAGATGAATAAATTCTGTAAATGTATTGTATGACATGGTGATTCTAGTTAATAATACTGTATTGTATACTTGAAATTTGCTAAGAGAGTCAGTCTTAAGTATTCTCATCACAAAAATAAAGGAGAGTGACTGTGAGGTGATGGGTGTGTTAATTAGCTTGATTGTGGGAATCATTTCATAATACATACACGTATCAGCTCATCACATTTTACACTTTAAATACATGTAATTTTATTTGTCAAATATAACTCAGTAAACCTGGGGAAAAAGACAAAACTATCCTTTAAAATCTCAAAAGAAAACAATTTGTGTCCAGTAGATGAATGAAGAGAAAAGAGCTGAACAAACCACAGAGAACCCATGGCTTAGATGGTGGGCAAAGGAGGAAGAACTGTTAAAAGAGAATAAAAGAGAAAGTCAGAGCTGTACTGGGAAATGTAAGGAGGAGATGCTATTGAAGAAGCCACTGGAATAAAATATTTCAAGAATAACAGCAGGTTTAGCAGTGTCACATCCTGTGGAGAGGTTAAGAAAGATGAGAATTTTAAAGAGGTCTTTGGATTGGCAAGAAATAAGCCATTGGTGTATTTTACATGCTTGAAATTTTTCAGAAACAGAGTTGGAAGCTCTGCATAGTGGTGAGTTGCTGCTTTCTATAGAAGTCATTTCCCCACCTTTTCTTGATGATACATTTAAATGTAAAATTTGAGAGGTGGGAGCAGAAAGAGAAAGATAGAAATTTTTGCTTAAACATGAACTCTGAAGGGAAAAAAAAGGGATAGTGATAGTCGCTCAGTTGTGTCTGACTCTCTGTGACCCATGGATGGTAGCCCACCAGGCTCCTCTGTCTATGGAATTCTCCAGGGAAGAATAATGGAGTGAGTAGCCATTCCCTTCTCCAGGCGATCTTCATGACCCAGGGATCAAACCCAGGTCTCTTGCACTGCAGGCAGATTCTTTCCTGTCTGTCAGCAAACTCTAGTGTCTAGTAAACATGGAAAAATAAATTAAACATTTATCTGTAACAATGTTCTCATTTTTCTATGTAGTTTATGTAGATTCTATTCTTTTACCATCATGAAAGTGTTTTGTGGTAAGCATTTTGGTTGAGACAACAGGCTCAGTTGACCATCACATGGTCAGGAAGAGGCAGAATGGAGGCCAGATGTTGAGACTTGAGACTTCAGTCAGGTTTCCATTAGGTGTTACTTTCTCCTGCCAACTTCCCAGACAGTAACAGGAGAAGCCAGTGTGCTGCTTGTATTGTGGCATGCACAGAAAATATTAGAAAAGTGGTACATTGACTTATTGTTTGAAGAAGAAATGAAAACAGAAATGGTGTCTGAAAGAAATGGTTGCATTTTTTCCTAGTACAAAAGGAAAAGGATGCTCACTCTCTTGCTGTGTTCTTTTCTTTCTAGGTCTCTTTCTGTCTCCCCTGCACTCCCCCTGCCCCCTGCCCCCTGTAGCGATATTCCATTCTTAATATTAGATTTTTAATTTGTAAGTTAGCTAAAAATGTGATGTAATTTAAAAGATTGATATAGAAGAAGCAAATATGTAAATTACTTCTCTAGGTTTCAGTTCAGATAAGGTTCTGACAAACTGGAGATGATGATGAAGGCATGTCTACCACATGCCTACTTGACTGATCTAAAATTTGCATTATTGAAAGATGGTCATGTTATGTCCCATTAACAAAATATAGCTCTTAACAAAACTGATCAATAAACCAACAAATAATAGACAAAACTTGGAAGGACATTTGAATGTTTTATGCTTAAAAAACATATAAGATGTTTTAGGGTATTTCAATCTATGACTTCACAAGATAATTCTTTTTTTTTTCATAAAAGTAGACCAAGATGAAGGTGCTATGAGATGTGGTTTTTGTTTGCTTATTTGACTAACTTCTTTTTGAAAAACTTGTCAATGATGTGGTTAAACATATGCTTCAGGGAAATTAAAAATTACCATATCTCTTAGATCTTAAATGGAACTTGGAAGTGGTTGAACCTAAGAATGTAAAGTCCAGTAATGTTGAATATATGCTCTCATTCATCTGGTTCACTATTTCTGAAATGGTCAGGTTTGTGAACTAATTTAATGTCATGTTATTTGTAGTGATTTCCCCCCATTAAATAACTAAACAATATGTAGACGTTAGTAAAGTGAATATGTTGATTTATCAAATCTTTGTAACCATAATGTATAATAGAATAACAGTAGTATAATTTTTGTTATACAGTAAAAGTGATCAGAGCAATAAATAAAAATGCCAATTTGATAAAAATATTTCTGGGACCAACATATAAAAATAACCAGCTTACTTAGCACCATCATGATAGAATATACTTTCTAATTTTAAAAATATCCAATTATTACTCTTAAAGTAATAAATTCATGTGATTTTTTTGAACAGACTTAGAAACATAAAAAAGATAGGTTGGGAACTCAAAGTTAGAAAGAAGTTGGAAATCACATCGGTTGCATATCATTATAAATTCAGGACCTTTTTACAATATGAAAGGCATTACATAATTCTTCAAAATTACTCAGCACCACAGTTAAGAGTTAAGGCTTAAATCTAAAACTCTACCAAATCTTAATTTTACAGTCTGTTTATAGTAAGCACAAAGGAGTAGACCAATCTCTGGATATAGAATCTCAGGTTTCTTTAGAAGACATTCACATTCCCACATTGGATAGGATCATGAAGTATGTATGGTTCAAGTGATGTTTTGGTTTTGCATATTATAGCCTATGATGTGCTAGTGATAGTAGATTATCTATCGAAATTCAACCCAGAGAACTGTTAGGATTTTTAACAAGGAACTGGCTAAAGCATTTGTGCGTGCCTGTGTGCTAAGTTGCTTCAGTCGTGTCTGACTCTTTGCAACCCTGTGGACCATAGTCCACCAGGCACCTCTGTCCATGGCATTCTCCAGGCAAGAACACTAGAGTAGGTTGCTGTGCCCTTCTCCAGGGTATTAGTCTACTGCATTGACAGGTGGGTTATTTACCAATAGCGCCACCTGGGAAGCCCCAAAGCAATTGTAGGTGCTGGCTAAGCAAAGCCAAAATCTGTCAGGCAGATAGTCCTGAGAGGAAGATGATGACCAAGCAGGCTAGAACCTCAAAAGCATAAGCTTAAGCTTGCAGTCTCCATGAATTCCAAGGTCTGTGTACAAATCTGTATGAAACACAAGTTAAGCAACTGCTTTTCAGATACTTGGTCTTTTCTATTTAAAGATTTTATGTTTTCCTTAATAAATTCTGAGTGAATCTTGCTGCAATACATGGGCTTTAAAATACAGTTCTGGTATATTATGATTGCATTGGACATGCAGCAGATAAATTAGAGAAATGAGACATTTGGCATAAAGAAAATGTATGCTGACTTCCACAAGAATATGACTCTGTGCATCTACTGTATTGGGTGTTACTATTGCCTTCTAGGTCAAAACTTAATGATCCTAAAGAAAGATCATTGAAATCTGTTCCCTAATCCCAGTGCTAAAGGAAACACATTAATTATGAACTAGCATTATGAGTTAAAATATTAGAATTCTTTCAAAACTACAAAGTGTTAAAAATCACTTAATACTTAAAATTAGGGAAAGAGAGGCTGTGTTTTTCAAAAGAAAATAAAAAGACTTATTTTGAGGTTGAAAGGAAAATCCCACTTAAATACTTAGGCTTTAACTTTACAACAGTTTAAAGAGATACACATTTTTTTTGGTGTATTTTTTAAATTAATTTATTTTTTAATTGAAGGATAATTGCTTTACAGAATTTTGTTATTTTCTATCAAACCTCAACATGAATAAGCCATCGGTATACATATATCCCCTCCCTTTTGAACCTTCCCCCCGTTTTTCTCCCCATCCCACGCCTCTAAATTGATACAGAGCATCTGTTTGAGTTTCCTGAGACATATGGCAAATTCCTGTTGGCTATCTATTTTACATATGGTAATGTGAGTTTCCATGTTACTCTCTCCATACATCTCACTCTCTCCTCCCCTCTCCCCATGTCCATAAGTCCATTCTCTATGTCTGTTTCTCGATTGCTGCCCTGCAAATAAATTCTTCAGTACTTTCTTTCTGAATTCCGTATATACGTGTTAGTATACAACATTTATCTTTCTCTTTCTGACTTACTTCCTCTGTATAAAAGACTCTAGTTTCATCCACCTCATTAGAACTGATTCACATGCATTCCTTTTTATGGCTGAGTAATATTCTATTATGCATATGTACCACAGCTTCTTTATCCATTCTTTTGTCAATGGACAGCTAGGTTGCTTCCATGTTCTAGCTATTGTAAATAGTGCTGCAATAAGCAATGGGATACATGTGTCTTTTTCAATTTTGGTTTCCTCAAGGAATATGCCAAGGAGTAGAATTGCTGGGTCATATGGTGGTTTTATTTCTGGTTTTTTAAGGAATCTCCATATTGTCTTCCACAGTGACTATATCAATTTACATTTCCACCAACAGGGCAAAAGTGTTCCCTTTTCTCCACACCCTCTCCAGCATTTATTGTTAGTCTTTTTGATGATGACCATTCTCACCTGTGTGAGGTGATATTTCACTGTAGTTTTGATTTACATTTCTCTAATAATGAGCGATGTTGAGCATCTTTTCATGCTCAATGTGTTTGTTAGTCATCTGTATGTCTTCTTTGGACAAATGTCTGTTTAAGTCTTTTTCCCACTTTTTGATTGGGTTGTTTGTTTTTCTGATAGAGATATACATTTTTATTAGCATTTGGAAAATGTGTTGAAAGTAGTTAAAGTGGAAGATTCCAAGGCAGTATCATACATGAATAGGCTGAAAGGATTTCTGCCAGAGTTTTAGGAGTTGAATAAGGAGAGATTACATATTTCTGTAGCCTGGTCAAATTTGTAAAGGAAATGATTTTATACAAATATTTTTACTTCAAAGCTAAGAAATACATAATTTGAAATTAAAAATGTGAATTCACATTAAGAAATATTTATATTAAGAACTATATTTTAGTATTTTATATACCATATTAAGATTAAAGAGAAATCTAGATTGATGTATCCATAGACAGATTACAAAAATGTCAGATGGGGTCTAAAAGATGGTTTATGAATGGTCTTTTCATATGCAGTGGAGAAAGCAATGGCACCCCACTCCAGTACTCTTGCCTGGAAAAGCCCATGGAGGGAGGAGCCTGGTAGGCTACAGTCCATGGGGTCGCGAAGAGTCGGACACGACTGAGTGACTTCACTTGCACTTTTCATTTTCATGCATTGGAGAAGGAAGTGGCAACCCACTCCAGTATTCTTGCCTGGAGAATCCCAGGGACAGAGGAACCTGTTGGGCTGCCGTCTATGGGGTCGCACAGAGTCGGACACAACTGACGGGACTTAGCAGCAGCAGCATAGTAGAGGGATTACAGCTGTTCTTAAACCCTTAAAGAGGAAGAATATCTGATTGTAATATTGGCTAAGACATAGTGTTTCCAAAGAAATCTCTCATATATAAGTTAAAGGAGATTTGAAAAGTCTCTGTACAAATTAAATTCCTTGATACATTTTTATTGCATGCTTATTATTTACCCAGCAGCATGCTAAACTCTGGAAATAAAAGATAATTGCCATTTAGACATTTTAAAGAGTTCCTAGTCAAATTGGGAAGGTAAGCATGAAACCGACAAAAATTGCAATACAGTGTGGTAAATCTTCTTACACATTCTATGAACTTGAGCGTTCAAGGGGAATAAATTGAGATAGGCAGAAAAGAAGATTTGAATAGTGAGGCATGTTCACAATAGAAATGTTCCAGTATTACATACTCATCCTTCATGGGGCCTGTGTGTACTAGAAGGAACAAAACAGCAATGATTTTTCTTGTATTTCAGTGTGGTTAACAAATGTGATCTTGTTTTCCTAGATAGAAATAGAAATGTTTATTTTATCCATGAGCAACTTGTTCCTTGGGGTTAAAGATTCATTTTATCCTTATTCCAGTTTGTGAAAATCTGTACCTACTTAGGAACAGAATCAACTATTAAACAATGACCTTTTACATGTGATAGACTTCCTGACCTTCTTAGCTATGCAGTGAAATGATGCTTATTATATGAAATAGAAATAATAGCCGTAATATATAATATTTATCATGTGCTTATTTTGTGTGAGGCTCTTTGCAATTAAATTTATGTGTATTAACTTATCCTTCTTAAGGATAAGAATTCTCTGAAGTAGATAAAAATGTTATTTTCATTTTCCAGATGAGGAAACAGAAGTGGAATGGTTATTTAATCTATTTAAAGTTTCACACTTAGGAAGTGATGTTGTTGGGACTGAAATTCAGGTTTACCTGATAAGGCTTGTGTCCTTAGCCACTGTACTAGATTTAATATAGGTGAACTCTGAAGCAGAAGGCAAAGTATAGACAAAAAGGACAACTTTAATACAAAGTCTCTAATTGAACAAGACTCGTGGAATTAAAAAATAAGAATTAAAAAAGCCAAATAGCTTGGATTTCAAGAAAAACATTTTTCTTCCCTCAAAACATTCTCTTGTGTTTATATTGTGTTCTCTTTTTGTTTAGCTTTAAAGAATTTTTCTAATTACCACTGAGTCTCCTATTGTCTATGTCATATGAGAACATAGAGAGTACTGTCTGTAGTGGCACCCAGAGTGATAAGCACCTCTCAAATTTCTCTAAATGTTGGAGAGAAAACCAAGACTGAGGTCTAATGTTCTTGGCATTTTGTTCCATATTTATTTCCATTATTCTATTTTCAGAAGAAAATTCTGAACAATATTCGCCATCTCTCTAACTCATAATGACAAATTGATTTGGAGAAAAATATTTATTCTTTTTTCTAAGACATTTGGATAAGAATGATAAGTAAACATTTCTCTATAATGGTATTAATATTTAAACAGGATTTCATCTCATTAGATAAAAATTTTGATTGAAGTATATAGGTGTTTTTATGCCCTTAATATTATTTTTCCTTTTGTACCTTTTATTTTTACTTGAAACTATGAATTTTCTTTATATTAGAAATGCTCAAAGGCGCCTCTGGTTAAGTCTTCTGCATTTAGTCAGTTCAATAGTGTTCTGTTTTGCAGATAAACCCACTGAGGCCTTAGTGGTTGAGAAATTTTGCCAAGGTCCTGCAACTTGCAAACAATATCATGGGGCTTTATCATCAGTCTGCAGTTTCCAAAGTTCCAGAAAGCCATTTCCCCACAGAAAATTAAGTTAAAATGTAAAAAACATTCTGGCTTTATATAATACGGGTTTTACAAAGAGTACAATATTTCTTTTCAGTACTATACAGAGAAATGGTTCTGTAACAATTAGTTTTAACTGGCACTAAATTTGAAAATAATTCTTAGCTCCTTATCTAGGAGGAATATCACACTGATTTTTGTAAAACCTGGCAGTTAGCACCGCACACCCTCAACCACAATTACAGAAAACTAACCAATCTGAACACATGGACCACAGCCTTGTCTAACTCAATGAAACTGTGAGCCATGCCGTGTAGGGCCACCCAAGATGGACGGGACATAGTGGAGAGTTTTGACAAAGCGTGGTCCACTGGAGAAAGGAAGGGAAAACCACGTCAGTATTCTTGCCTTGAGAACCCCATGAACAGTATGAAAAGGCAAAAAGGTAGGACACTGAAAGATGAAATCCCCAGGTTGGTCAGTTCCCAATATGCTACTGGAGATCAGTGGAGAACTAACTCCAGAGAAAATGAAGAGACGGAGGCAAAGCAAAAACAAAATACACTTGTGGATGTGACTGGCGATGGAAGTAAAGTCCAATGCTATAAAGAGCAATATTGCATAGGAATCTGGAATGTTAGGTCTGTGAATCAAGGCAAATTGGAAATGGTCAAACAGGAGATGGCAAGAGTGAACATAAACATTCTAGGAATCAGCAAACTAAAATGGACTAGAATAGGTGAATTTAACTCAGATGACCATTATATCTACTACTGTGGGTAAGAATCCCTTAGAAGAAATGGAGTAGCCATCAGAGTCAAAAAAGAGTCTGAAATACAGTACTTGGATGCAATCTCAAAAACGACAGAATGATCTCCGTTTGTTTCCAAGGCAAACCATGCAATATCACTGTAATCCAAGTCTATGCCCCAACCAGTAATGCTGAAGAAGCTGAAGTTGAATGGTTCTATGAAGACCTATAAGATCTTCTTGAACTAACACCCAAAAAAGATGTCCTTTTCATTATAGGGGACTGGATGCAAAAGTAGGAAGTCAAGAAATACCTGGAGTAATGGGGGCTTGGAGCACAGAATAAAACAGGGCAAAGGCTAACAGAATTTTGCCAAGAGAATGCACTGGACATAGCAAACACCCTCTTCTGACAACACAAGAAGAGACTCTACACATGGACATCACCAGATGGTCAATACTGAAATCAGATTGATTATATTTTTTGCAACCAAAGATGGAGAAGTTCTATATAGTCAGCAAAAACAAAACTGGAAGCTGACTATGCCTCAGATCATGAACTCCTTGCTGCCAAATTCAGACTTAAGTAGAAGACAGTAGGGAAAACCACTAGACCATTCAGGTATGACCTAAATCAAGTTCCTTATGATATACAGTCGAAGTGACAAATAGATTCAAGGGATTAGATCTGATAGATAGAGTGCCTGAAGAACTTTGGATGGAGGTTTGTGACATTGTACAGGAGGCAATGATCAAGACCATCTCCAAGAAAAAGAAATGCAAAAAGACAAAGTAGCTGTCTGAGGAGGCCTTACAAATAGCTGTGAAAAGAAGAAAAGCGAAAGGCAAAGGAAAAAGGAAAGATATAGCCATTTGAAGGCAGAGTTCCAAAGAATAGCAAGGAGAGATAAGAAAGCCTTCTTCAGTGGTCAATGCAAAGAAATAGAGGAAAACAATAGAATGGGAAACAGTAGAGATCTCTTCAAGAAAATTAGAGATACCAGGGAACATTTCATGCAAAAACGGGCACAATAAAGGACAGATATGGTATGGACCTAACAGAAGCAGAAGATATTAAGAAGAGGTGGAAAGAATACACAGAAGAACTTACAAAAAAGATCTTCATGACCAAGATAATCACGATGGTGTGATTACTCACCTAGAGCCAGACATCCTAGAATGTGAAGTCAAGTGGGCCTTAGGAAGCATCACTATGAACAAAGCTAGTAGAGGTGATGGAATTCTAGATGAGCTATTTCAAATCCTAAAAGATGATGCCGTGAAAGTACTGCACTCGATATGCCAACAAATTTGGAAAACTCAGCAGGGGCCACAGGACTGGAAAAGGTCAGTTTTCCAATCTCTAAGAAAGGCAATGCCAAAGAATGCTCAAACTATCGCACAAGTGCACTCATCTTACATGCTAGCAAAGTAATGCTCAAAATTCTCCAAGCCAGGCTTCAACAGTACGTGAACCTTGAACTTCCAGATGTTCAAGCTGGATTAGCAAAGGTGGAGGAACCAGAGATCAAATTGCCAACATCCACTGGATCATCGAGAAAGCAAGACAGTTCCAGAAAAACATCTCTTCATGACAAATAGATCGGGAAACAGTGGAAACAGTGACAGACTTTATTTTTGGGGGCTCCAAAATCACTGCAGATGGTGACTACAGCCATGAAATTAAAAGACGCTTACTCCTTGGGAGAAAAGTTATGACCAACCTATACAGCTTATTAAAAAGCAAAGTCATTGCTTTACCAACAAAGTTCTGTCTAGTCAAAGCTATGGTTTTCCAGTAGTCATATATGGATGTGAGAGTTGGACTATAAAAAAAGCTGAATGCTGAAGAGTTGATGCTTTTGAACTGTGATGTTGGAGAAGACTCTTGAGAGTCCCTTGGACTGCAAGGAGATCCAACCAGTCCATCCTAAAGGAAATCAGTCCCGGATATTCATTGGAAGAACTTATGCTGAAGCTGAAACTCCGATACTTTGGACACCTGATGCAAAGTAAAAGCTCTTTTGAAAAGACCCTGATGCTGGGAAAGATTGAAGGCAGGAGGAGAAGCGGATGACAAAGGATGAGATGGTTGGATGGTATCACTGATACAATGGACATGAGTTTGAGTAAATACCAGGAGTTGGTGATGGATAGGGAGGCCCAGCGTGCTGCAGTCCATGGGGTCACAAAGAGTCGGACACAACTGAGCGACTGAACTGAACTGGACCCTCAGTTTTATGACTTTTTATCAAGCACCTCAACCTCAGCTGTCCATAAAGTGGATTTCTTTTCCTGTGGCATCTGACGAGTTCAAGTTCTGGTGGCCTGTACGCAGAGTGTTTTGAATGATGGAGACTGGGTTATGTAGCAGACTTCTGTTTTTGCCTGACTAGCATCTACTGGAGAGTCTTCATAACAACTTGATTTTCTTTGAGTAACTGTCTACTCTCCATTCTAAATTGCTCAGTTCTGCCTCAAATCCAAGCCAGACCTTCCACAACTTTCATTCTGCATCTTCCCTGTGATTTTTTGGGGGAAACTGTTGGAAAATGAAAGCTCTCATTCTGCTGGGGGTGGCTAATCTACACAGATGAGAACCTGGCCATCATCGTGCCTCATGTGGAGACCATTCTGAGAAAGAAGCCAACCCAGATGCAAGCTGAAGCAAGAGATGGAAAGAGAAAGATTTCTGATATCATTGTATTCACTGGTTCATCCATGCTTGAAGCCAGTTCATGTGTTGGCTGATAAATTCCTTTGTGCTTAAGCCAGATTAATTTGGATTTCTCTACTTGATGATAGTTTTATTTCAAGTAATATTTCATGAGGGTGACTATGGTAATTCCTAGATAACTTAGCAACTAAGAGCAAGTAGCCTTAGATCCTAGGTAACAATGGAAACATCAAGATTCATCAGCCTAGTGCTGAAAAATGTCCTGAATTATTAACTGTGGAATTCTTTGTACTGAAGTTGGCTTAGAGATAGTGTCAGATATCCACACACAGAAGGCAGGTATCAATTTCTGTGGCAAGGGAAAAGACTGTCTGGTCCCCAAACTATCTCATCTATTCATTGACACCTTAAAATTATTTGGATCTTCATAATTTAAGGAAATGTTCAGTGTGCAGAGATGGTACACTGGCTTGAATTTTTACTGGTATAGACATGACTAATATGGTGTCAACTGCTACTTACACTCTTGCGTGTGTATCACCTGCATAAACCCTTACTAACCTGGTGAGCAGAAATCTTACCTGTGTTTCATGAGTTAGGAATCTAAGAAGCAAAGTAAATTCTTCAAAGTTACATTGCTAATAAAAATTTGTTTTCTGAATGAGTCCTCCTACACATTCCCCTACCCCCTCCCATTATTAAGAAATCTGACACAAGCAGGGCTGCTGAAACTGAAGGAGAAGTTTTGGGCAGTGAATTCTTGTAAGAAATTGTTGCTTTGAAATGAGAAAAACTCTTAGAAAGCAAGACTGAGTATTTCTGAGACAGCATTATCAATTTCCTAAACTTACCCAAGACCAACCATGAATCAGATGGAATTCTGAAGGTGAGGATTTAGGACATGAGGGGTTGGAATTTAAATGTCTATATAAATTCTCTTTTAGATAGCCATCCTTCAGATTTCAAGATAATTACTTCTTACAGTCATGTGAATTCTGTTTACGTTTTCTAAAACTGAGAAATATTGTCCTTTAAAATGCCTGGTAATATGTGTAGAAATAGGAAAAATCAATTCATTTTTGTTTGTTGAAATTTTATGAGCCTCCAGGAGACAATTTTCTGCTGTGTACTCAACTCCAAAATCAGGATCTGCTTGTGACAGGGAAGGAACATAGTGGCAGCAGTGTTGCACCTTCTATGTAGGATGATTATAATAATTAGTGCCAGTCAACAGAGACAGCTCTCCTGGGAGAGAAGCTATTGGAGGTTCTGTTGCCTGAAAACTTTCGCTAGCAAGTTTAGGTCTCTATAAGATGGAAGGCACCTGTGTTAGGTATACACAGATATTATCACATTGATTGACTCGTGTTAACCCATGTACAGCTTATGCCCCATGTGGTTTTCCTCAGGCAAAGTTGAAACACAAGAGAGAGATAATAGTGAATGAAAATATCTCAGGTAACATTTAGTTATTTTTCAGTATAACTTTGTTCACTGTGTACAGTATGACTTCTGAGAGACTTCAAAATGATCTATTTGTGGTTCACAATAAATTTGGGTGAAATTCTACTGTCCTTCCTTCTTTCTAATAGAATGAAGTTAAGAATATGCTTGAAAACAGGTGGGTAGTTTGAAAACCAGGGAACAAGCTTTCTGTTTACATAGAAAGATGTATGATGAGGTTGGGAATTTGAACAGGGCAGTAGGAAAAGTGTGGTATCATTTTATATCTATTTAGTCTGATATTAATCTCCATTTAAAATCTTTGTTGTACATGGCTCATCAATCTGTAAATGAGGTTTAGTGGGAGTTATAACTTTTTATATAAAAAAGACCTAAAATAAAATTAGGAGTTTTAGAAGCAGTAAAACAGAATTTGAGACCCATTACGTCAATCATTAGCTTGGTAAATGGGGCCAAAATAGTTTATCCTTTGAGGAGCAAACTTTATATCTATAAACTGAGGGAGTACAAATAAATGATCTTTAAAATTCTTTCCAACGTGAGTATCTGTGATTCAATGAGTAAAAGGAGAAAGGCAACTTGTCAATCATAGTTCATAAAGGACTTGTAGGTATAAAATGCAAGACCAGAGGAATGAATGATTTTTTTTCTTCATTGTAACTAAGGAAACTTTTGGGAGATTTTAACTCCCACACTGTGTTTTTAATAGATGATGTATGTTACCTATTTATAAAAACTTGTGATGATGTTTTGAACCACCAATAAACAAATCAGGTTTAAAGATTAATAGTGATGAGCTAACTTGACTGAGCACTTAATGTATTCCAGACCTGAGCTAGGTGCTTTGCTGCATGATTACTTTCACTCTCACAAAAATCTATGAGATACAACTATTAATACCCTCATGGGCTTAGACAAAAATATTAAAGAAAAGGTATTGCCTTGTTAGGAGGAAGATCTTTTGGTTTCTTTGTTTTCCTAAAGCATCATCTAGCTTCAAGTGCAAGCAAAACCAAAAACAAGAAAGGCAGTAGATTGAGTCATATTCAAAAGGACATTTCTTCCAGACAAGATGGCCTAGTTCATACTCCAGTGCAATGCAAACTTCAAATCCATAGCAATGATAGATAAAATATAAAAATAGAAAGAAAAAACACAACAGACAAATCAAGTAAATACCTCCATGGACTAGAAACAGAACAGAATCACAGAGAGTTAAATAGGTAGAAGCCACCGGCTTGTTGGGATCTGAGTCCAAAAAATTTAGGTGAGAAACCAGCTTTTTCAGGGAAATAAACACTAAAAAGAGCTTTTTGTGAGACTACAGACTAAAACCAATTTCACTGAAAAAGTCAAAGGTTGGGTGACTCCCAACATGTTTCCCACTGACCTGGTCCAAATTTCCTACCTCCTCATAAAGGAGGAATAAGAAATCGTGGCTCAGAAAGTTGACCTGTTGTCTGGAGCTGCAGCTCCATAGGTCATCATGGACCTGCCTGTCACCCTGCAACCAGGCACTAACAGCAGACCTTCTTCCTCCACCCCAACAGCCATGTCTAAGATGTTTCATACAGTTTTTTGGAAAAGGAAGCCTATAATGCCATTGTAAGAGAAAACTGCAAAACTGACCTAAGGGAGTGTATGGATAGGGAGAAAGAAGTAAAACTAAGCCCAAAAGACAAATGACCATAGCTTAAATTAAAAAATGGGTCTTCACTTCAAATTTCAAAAGGCTAGTTATAAGACTTACTAACAAAATGAACAACTAGTAATTGAATTTATTCCAGATACAAGTAATTTTATAGAAAATATGGCCAAATATTTCAAATAAGTATGTTTAGAATACTCATAAAGTTACATATTAATTTTACTTAGGTAAAAACAACACAGAGCAGGCATGTATATACATGTATACACGTATAGACATATGAGAAAGGACAATAACTTTGACTTCTCCATTCTTAAAGGAGAAATAGATGCTATAAACAAACTAAAAAGAACAATAACAACAACAAAACATGGATGGGAGAAGATCTTTATAATAGATTGAGAGGAATAAATAGGTTTCCCAATATATAATCAACTTCTAAATTAAGAAAAAAAAATGACAAAACACCAGAGTAGAAAATATATATTTACATAACAGACATTTTACAAAAGAGGGAAGTGATTATCAGTAAACATTTCCAAGGTCCAACATTATGGCAACCAGGGAAATTTGAATTAAAACAATAATAAAGTATCATTTTGACTTCGGTCAGAAAATTGAAAACATGACTGTATCAATTGTTGTGGAAGATGAGGAAAACTGAGGACTCTCTAACATTGCTACTTGCTGTGTAAATAGGTCCACTCCTTCTAAAGAGCAACTTTTAGGAGAGTTGATAATTTGAATGTGCTAAATCCTCATGACTTCACTTTGTATAGAAATTCTTGCATTTTTATAAGGACACATAACAGCTATGGCAGCTGTAGCATCAACAGTAATAGTAGCACCTACAGTTAGAAGTAAAATAACTCCGTGCTTTTCAAATTTGAATTCACATGCAAACTAAGGGGTCTCCTGTTAAAGTACATTTTCTGATACAGTGGTCTAGGGTGAACCTTGAGAGTCTACATTTCTCACAAGCTCCCAGCTGATGCTGTTTATTCCTGGACCATAATTTGATAGCTTAACTGGTGGCTCAGATGGTAAAGAATCTGCCTGCAGTGCAGGCATTTGATCAAAACCGGGGTTTGATCCCTGAGTTGGGAAGATGCCAGGGAGACAGGAATGGCAACCCACTATAGTATTCTTTTCTTGCCTGAAGAATTCCATGGACAGAGGAGCCTGGTGGACTACAGTCCACGGGGTCACAAAGAGTCAGACATGACTGAGCAACTAACACACAGTTGAGGGCTTAGACATGTGGGGTACTGTTACAGAAAAAATGGAAATGACTTACATGCTCATCAACAGAAATGAGAATAATTTTTGGTTTATGAAGTGGAATGTGACCCAGTACTCAAGAGGAATAACTTATTGAAGGAATGAGCAAGTTGCAGAATGGGATGAGCATCATAACCACTTATGGTTGGAAAGTACACAAAACAATGCCATGCATTATTTATTAATGCACACATAGACAATAATGGCTTATACAGTTTCATAGGGATAATAATCCCTATATTCTGGTCAAAGATTCGTGCTGAGGGAGGTGGGGGGTATGAGGGAAAGATGGGAACAGAGAGAGTTAGGCAGAGAGCTTTGTATCTTTAGTGCCTTATTTTTTACAAAAGAAAAAAAATGATGCAATTATTATAAAATATTATTTGAGTTTAAGGTGTCATTAATCTTTAATTTTTTCAGTATATTTATTTCTAAAGAAAGTAGAAGAAAGGATCACAGGGAAGAAGGCAAGGATTTCTGAGGAAAGAGGGTCAGTCAGGGCTGGAGATTCCAATAAAGAAAGAGGAGATTTGCTGAAAGTTATTTCTGGGGTGAGAAGGATTTGAAGAATAATATGAAGAAAAATAACTTTTTAAGGTTTCCCTTCTGTGTTACACAATGCCACACATTACCTCAGTAAATACTTAGAGCAGACACCCTTAAATCAAAAATGTGTTAAAATTTATGTCTATCAAAATTTATCAGATCTGAAATACTTAAAGATTCAGACTATAAAATTAATTTGTATGGAATGAACAAAAAGATTTTCTGTGGCATGAAGAAAAACTTTCACAGTTTTCAAGTATAGTAGCTCTAGTAAATTTAAACCAAAACTTTTTAAAAAGTGCTACTTTTGCATATTTAATGGAGAGGTTGAGAATAATTATCTCCAGAGTTTATATAAGCTAAAGATCTATAAAGATTAAATACAGTCATGATTAATACGTTCATATTTAGTTCATAGTAGACACAAAAAGCAATAACCATGACTTTTCACAAACTTCTTAGTTCTGCAACCAAAGGTTAGAAACAGGGAGGCAATTCCTACTGTCTGGTGGATGTTCAGGGGGTCCTAGACCATCTATTAATATTAATATGTATAATCTATTCATATATGTGAGGCGATTTTTTTTCTTCTGTATACTATTCTTGCTATATTGATCTTAGCTCATTTAAGCTCTAATATTTATCTAGAACAGATGTATGTGTGTATACTTTGTTTAGCAAGCCCTTTTTATGGGTCTTCATTTTTGTTGCCATTCAGTCATTCAGTCATATACAACTCTTTGCAACCCCATGGACTGCAGCACACCAGGCTTCCCTGTCCTTCACCATCTCCCAGAGTATGCTCAGACTCATGTCCATTGAGTCAATGATGCCATCCAATCATCTCATCTTCTGTTGCCTGCTTCTCCTCCTGTCCTCAGTCTTTCCCAGCATCAGGGTCTTTTCCAGTGAGTCGGCTTTTCACATCAGGTGACCAAAATATTGGAACTTCAACTTCAGGATCAGTCCTTCTAATGAATAGTCAGGGTTGATTTCATTTAGGATTGACTGGTTTCATCTTTGTGCTTTCCAAGGGACTCTCAAGAGTCTTCTCCAACATCACAATTCAAAAGCATCAATTGTTTGGCTCTCAGCCTTCTTTATGGTCCAAATCTTTTACTATACAGACATTTGTCAGCAAAGTAATGTCTCTGCTTTTTAATACACTGTCTAGGTTGGTCATAGCTTTTCTTCCACAGTACAAGCATCTTTTAATTCTATGGCTTCAATCACTGTCTGCAGTGATTTTGGAGCCCAAGAAAATAAAGTCTGTCACTGTTTCCATTGTTTCCCCATCTATTTGCCAGGAAGTGATGGGACCAGAAGCCATGATCTTCATTTTTAAATGTTGAGTTTTAAGACAGATTTTTCACTCTCCTCTTTCAGTTTCATCAAGAGGCTTTTTAGTTCCTCTTTCTTCCATAAGGGTGGTGTCATCTGCATATCTGACGTTATTGATATTTCTCTCGGCATTCTTGATTCTAGCTTGTGCTTCATCCAGCCCAGCATTTTGCATGATGTATTGTGCATTTAAGTTAAATAAGCAGGTTGACCATGTACAGCCTTGACATCCTCCTTTCCGAATTTGGAAACAGTCCATTGTTCCATGTCCAGTTCTAACTGTTGCTTCTTGACCTGCATACAGGTTTCTCAGGAGGCAGATGGAGCTGTCTGGTATTCTCATCTCTTTAAGAATTTTCCACTGTTGTGATCCACACAGTCAAAGACTTTAGCATAGTCAATGAAGCATATGTAGATGTTTTTCTCTAATTCCCTTGCTTCATTTTCAGTTGATCCCTAAAAACTATTATATGTTGGTATTGCACCAGATTTTGAAAGAGACCAAATCTTACTCAATATTAGTTAGAGAATGATCGTTGAATGTAATTGTCAATCCAGAGCTGGTCTGAACATGGGCATATCTGAGGTATGAGTATATTACAGTTTTCCATACAAAAAAAAAATAGAAGATTTCTGCATTCAGATATTTATGTATATATATACACATATGTATATTCATCATTATTATGAGGAATTTGCTCACATGATTTTAGAGCATGGGAAATCCCACCAAGAAAGTGTATTGTTCAGGTATAATTCAACCTGAGTCCAGAGTAGGAAAAAATGAGATGCTCCAGCTCTAGCAGTGAGTCAGACCAAAAGGGGCAATTCCTACTTTTTCTGCCTTTGGTTCTATTTAGTTCCTCAAGATACCCACCTATTTTGGGGAAGGAAATGTGTTTTCCTGAGTCTATTGATTCAATTGCTAATCTCACCCAGAAAATGCTCACACACATCCAGAAATACTCTTTAATCAGGATACCCCATGGCCAGTCAACTGGCATGTAGGATAATAATCACAGGGAGTATTCCAGCTCCTACCTTGTGACCCTGAAGTAGCTGGGAATCAGCAGAGCTGAGAAATGAGGAAATAGAGTAGTGAGAAGAAAGGTGCTTGGAAAAGAGAGAACCACAAATAAGAATGTTATCTGTGAAGAATGACGTTGCTAATTTTTTAAAAAAGAAATAACTAATTAGGATTAGCCTAGGGAAAAATTTGAAGAATGCAAAAATTGTTTCCACTGTCTTTCTAGCTTTGTTAGCTGCTGTATTTATTTACTTATTTATTTATTTATTTTTCTTAATTCCTTCCAACACCTATTCCAGACTACCAAGGCTCTCAGTATTTCTGACCACCTAGTAGCTCCCTCTAACTTTCCACAGCTCTATCCAGGGGATATCTCACTCAGGCTTACCCTCTTAATTTATGAGCCATTTTCTTAAATATTCTTGTGTTCAGTAGCCAAAAAGATAAATACCATTGTTTATTGTTTCAGAGCTCTCCTAAAAAAGTGATTTTGACACTCAATTCAATGTGGGGGAGGAGTTTTCTCAACACAACCCTCCCCCTCGCCTCTCCCTCCCCCTCCCCCCAGCAATGCTCTGACAGCAGCTGGATGTCACACAGTTAAACTCAGTTCTAACAGCATCTACCCAAAGAGAGCATCTGATTCCTCAGGTGAAGGCCTCAGTCCCACCAGACTGCCCTCACTTCAGATGCCGATCACAAGTCCAGGTTGTTAACTGTGCTTCTGAATAAATGGCTATAAATCAAAGGTTCACATGACCCCTTCCTTAGGTTTGATTAATTTGTTCAAGTGGCTCACAGAACTCAGAAAACCAGTTTGCTCACTGGATTACTTGTTTATAACAGGATATTGAAGGGTATGACTCAACAGTCAGATCAAGAGATGTATAGGGTGAGATCTTGAACACAAGAGTGTCTGTCCAGTGGAGTTTAGGGTCCAGTGTGATGGCATGTTGGGAGTATTCTGGTTCCCCAAATTGGAAACTCCCCAAACCATTTCCTTTGGGCCATTTATGGAGGCTTCATTTCTTAGGCATGATTGACTCAACACAACTCCTCTTGCCTCCTAAGAAATCAGAGGGTGGGATTAAGAGTTAAAGCTTCTGTTTATGGTTGGTTTCTCTAACCAGCTGCTCCACCCTTCCTCCTTACCCCCATCTTCCAGGGATCTCCAAAAGTTATGGAAAAGGGCTTCCTATGCATAACTAGGCACCTATTCCACCTTTATGCCTTTGAAGTGATTTCAGGAACTGAGGACAAGAAACCAAAGACACTCTTGGTGCTCTTACTACTCAGGAGATTCCAAGGGTTTTGGGAATTGAGACTTAGGATTTTTGGATGAAGATCAAATACATATATTTGGTTATCTGAATGACCAAATATATATATTTTCATAATCCACAATATTGCACTGGTTATTAACACAAGCAAAGCAGTGGAGCAGCAAGGCCAAATGAAATGTCATATTGGCTTCCACTCACTAGCAGCTTCGGCCAAGTGTTTCACCTTTTCGAACTCTGTTCAGTTTAGTTCTGTTGCTCAGTTGTGTCTGACTCTTTGTGACCCCATGGACTGCAGCATGCCATGCTTCCCTATCCATTACCAGCTCTCAGAGTTTACTCAAACTCATGTCCATTAAATCAGTGATGCCATCCAACCATCTTATCGTCTGTCGTCCCCTTCTCCTCTCGCCTTCAATCTTTCCCAGCATCAGGGTCTTTTCAAATGAGTCAGTCCTTCGCATCAGGTGGTCAAACTATTGGAGTTTCAGCTTCAGCATCAGTCCTTCCATTGAATATTCAGGACTGATTTTCTTTAGGATGGACTGGTTGGATCTCCTTGCAGTCCAAGGGACTCTCAAGAGTCTTCTCCAACACCACAGTTCAAAAGCATCAATTCTTGAGTGCTCAGTTTTCTTTATAGTCCAACCCTCACGTCCATATATGACTACTGGAAAAACCATAGCTTTTATTATGTGGACATTTGTTGGCAAAGTAATGCCTCTACTTTTAATTTAATTTTATTTTATTTTATTTTAGTTGGGGGCTAATTACTTTACAATATTGTAATAGTTTTTGCTATACATTGACATGAATCAGCCATGGGTTTACATGTGTTCCCCTTCCTGGACCCCCCACTCACCTCCCTCCCCATCCCATCCCTCTGGGTCATCCCATTGCCCCGGCCCTGAGCCCTTGTCTCATACATCGAACAAGGAATGGTGTTCTGTTTCACATATGATAATATACATGTTTCAATGCTATTCTCCCAGAACGTCCCACCCTCACCTTCTCCCTCAGAGTCCATAAAATTGTTCTATGCATCTGTGTCTCTTATTCTGTCTCGCATATAGGGTTATCGTTACCATCATAGGCTGTATAAGTTGGTCATAACTTTTCTTCCAAGAAACAAGCATCTTTTAATTTCATGGCTGCAGTCACCACCTGCAGTGATTTTGGAGCCCCCCAAAAAAAGTCTGTCACTGTTTCCACTGTTTCCCCATCTTTTTGTCATGAAGTGATGGGATCAGATGCCATGATCTTTGTTTTCTGAATGTTGAGTTTTAAGTCAACTTTTTCACTCTCTTCTTTCACTTTCACCAAGAGGCTCTTCAGTTCTTCTTTGCTTTCTGCCATAAGGGAGAAGGCAATGGCACCCCACTCCAGTACTCTTGCCTGGAAAATCCCATGGACGGAGGAGCCTGGTAGGCTACAGTCCATGGGGTCGCTAAGAGTCGGACACGACTGAGAGACTTCACTTTCACTTTCATCTGCATATCTGAGGTTATTGATATTTCTTCCAGCAATCTTGATTCCAGCTTGTGCTTCATCCAGCCCAGATTTCGATCTCAGCTGTCTCATTATTAAAACAATCCTATGATGCTATTACCTATTCATCCTGTTCATGAGGTTTTCGTGGCAAGAATAGTGGAGGTGTTTGCCATTCCCTCCTCTAGTGGACCATGTTTTGTCAAAACTCTTCACTGCAACCCATCTGTCTTGGGTGGCCCTGCATGGCATGGCTCATAGCTTCTTTGAGTGATACAAGCCCTTTTGCCTACACAAAGCTGGGATCCATGAAGGGGGAAAGACCCTGATGCTGGGAAAGATGGAAGGCAAAAGGGGAAGGGGGCAGCAGAGGATGAGATTGTTAGATAGCTTCAAAGACTCAATGGACATGAATTTGAGCAAACTCAGAGATAATGAGGGACAGGGGAGCCTGGTGTGCCGCAGTCCATGGGGTTGTAAAAAGTCAGACACAACTGAGCAGTTGGACAACAACAGCAAATGATGCTATTGAATGCTGATCTGTACCTGGAGTTGACAAGTGCTTTATATTTAATTATTATGACAGCCTATGAGATAGCCATTATCTATACTGTAAGGTGAGGAAACTGGTGCTTAAAAAAGTCAAAGTAACTTATCCAGGGTCACAGAACTTGTAAATGGCTGAGCAGCCTGAATCTAAACTCTGTGCTCATAATCTTCCCATTCTTTACTGTCTATCTTTCTTTACTCCACAAGGAAATATGTTCCTTAACATGTTTTCATGAATCAATATGACTAAGGGACATTGAAAGAAATTATCTTCAAATATTTAAGGGAATGTGGATTTAAAAAAACAATTAAGCTAAGAGTTCTCAAATCCTTTACTATAGTAATATACAGTGTTTTCCATTAGGAAGAAAATATTATGCATGGTATTCTCCAAACTCATTTTGATTATAGAATATTTTTATTTTATTTTTTTCTGAAAATCACATGAGGCTTGTGTTCTATAAATGCACTTTGTAAATCACTAAACTGGAAAATTCCTACAGTTTAGTCTAAGCTTTCCATTCTACACTCCAATCTTGAAAGTGTTAGTGGACCAAAGAAGCTGACTCTGTTCCACTTCTCAGATAACAGTTGCCTTTTAGTAAGCAAAAAAAAACTAAATAAGTGTATCAGTTGATAGAACAAGGCCCCAAAGTTCTAGGATGGGTAGGATTCCCAGTGTTCTTAAAATCATAGTAAATCTATTCATGAAGTATTTATGGATAATATGCTTTCTGAAAACTGTTAAATTAGTCATAGATACAGAATATGAAAGAAAAAAAAATGTGATCTCTATCCTCACAAAGATGCACTTGAGATTTCAAAGCTTATATGTCTGAAATATGAATCCACATAGTCATAAAGGCACATGTGATATAACTTGTAATCAGAAATATGAAACTGAAAATATGAAGCTGAAACTCCAATACTTTGGCCACCTCATGCGAAGAGTTGACTCATTGGAAAAGACCCTAATTCTGGGTAGGAATGGGGGCAGGAGGAGAAGGGGACAACAGAGGATGAGATGGTTAGATGGCATCACCAACTCGATGGACATGGGTTTGGGTAGACTCCGGGCGTTGGTGATGGACAGAGAGGCCTGGTGTGCTGCAATTCATGGGGTCACAAAGAGTCGGACACGACTGAGCGACTGAACTAAACTCTACATAAAAATAATTACTTTTTATTTCACTTCATCTGTTTTTTTAGAAGTTGCTAGTGTTGTATCTAGGCTTCCCAGGTGGCTCAGAGGTAAAGAATCTGACTGCCAATGGAGGAGATGCAGGTTCAACTCCTGGGTCAGAAAGATCCCCTGGAGAAGGAACTGGAAACCTACTCCAGTATTCTTGCCTGAAAAATTACATGGACAGAGGAGCCTGGCAGGCCACAGTCCATGGGGTTGCAAAGAGTTCGACATGACTTAGTGACTGAGCATGCCCAGTATTGTATCTAGCTTTTAGAATCATCGTCTACAATCATAGTATACTTAGAGTTGCTGTTTTTCTCCTGTTTGGCTATTTTTCTTTCAAATACAGATGATGGCATGCTGGTTTGGCAAAAAGTTCTGTACTTGTATTTTTTTTTTTTGTCAGTTCATTCACATAGGTGATAATCATAGAATTCACACATGTTGAGTTTACCTAAGCAAGTAAAATGGATTGTAAGTAATAAGTTTTTCTTGTCTCAGCTTTTGTTTTTTTTTTACCCTCACAAACTTAGGTTTTGTTCACTAAGTAGTTGATTGCAATCTTTTGGGAAATTTTCATTTTCTACCAAAAAAAGTCCTGATTAATTACATCATTAGGCTTTTTAGGTATTTTTTTTCTCAATGAAGTAAAGTTCCAAAGTCTTCAATGAGTAGTCATGATTTTCTCTGATTTTTCAATTCCAGTCCCCCTCTGTCATCCCTAAATTACTTTCCCCAATTCACTTTCTCATACTGTATATTTAAGTTAAGCCTAGTTATTTGTTCTTTGTCACACAAAGACAATAACATCTAATCACTCTTAAAAAACAAATTTCTACCTTAAATTGTAGTTTTATCATATAATGGTCATCTATTCAAATAAGCTGTAAGTTCACTGGCAGTAAAATCCATATTTATTTTTCTCTGCAACTCCTATAGCTCCTGCTGAGACTATAATAAATACATCGGATGCTGTATAACTATATTTGAATGTATTTTGCATAATATGAAAAGTCAGTAAATTTTGCATACCTTTCTTAGATGTGACTACTTAATGGTACCATAAAGACTCAAAGGATTAGAAAATATTTAGTTTTTATTTGTTAGAATTGGTAAATAACTCTAACAAAACTCGAATCTTTCAAAATTATTTCAACAATTCATTCCTACATTGACTATCTGATAAAGTAAGTCACATTATGAAAAAATAGTCATAATGGTGCAGGGAGGTATTCCTAACACAAAGATTTTAATGGGTCCCATTTGCTAGCCTAGGTTATTAGTGATTCTTTGATATCTTATTTTATTTTGGTACTTTTTAGTTTGTCTCTTAGCAATTTCACACCTACCAGGAGTTATACGTACTTGAGCTATCCAAAGCTAGACTTTAATTAAACAGAGTGACCATAAAGATATTTCATTTTTGCAATTTGTTCATGTTTTATGAAAAGAAATAGTTTTTCTCTAATATGGGAAATTCATTTCTTAAAGAATATTCCCTGGGTAGAGAAAAATAAAGTGTAAACCTGTGTCTTTTGAATGCTTGCCAGGTAACATTCAGCCTGCAATATATGCCTTCCAAAGCTAATTAAGGAGCTACATTATTATCTATACAAACAGGATAAAAGCTTCGTGCAAGCATACACACAATGTGTGGAAATTGTGTCTGGACCAGCTGTCATTTCTGGACTCCCTTTTTTCCCTTGAAGACTGTTCATAAAATGAAGATAAACACATTCCCTGCCTGCAATAGGTGTACCTGTATGTGTTTAATGCATCAGGACATTCGGGAGATTATTTTAATGGATTTTTACCAAATCATATCTTAACAGTCAATTGAAATGCATTTAAGTTACCACTTTCACCTATGCCAAAACCCAGTGGGAGACAGGAGAGTTCTCTGATTAAGTGATGGAGGAAGTTGATGATAAAAGGCCCCGTTCAAAATAAAAAACTCAGTAAAAGAAACATGAGTTAATCAAATTGCCATGGTTGAGAAAATATCCTTTCCTATACAAGTACCTTAGTCTGTCATGTAGATAGAAGGAAGCTGCTCCTGTAAAACTCATACTTAATTCTCTTGATAACTGGTGAACTTTTGAACCACTGTACTATAGTTGTGCATAAGAATAATAAATAGAATGCATTTTTTCTTTTTAAGAAGTAACACAAAACTACTGATTTTTAAGCAAAATAATTATTAACTTCAGGAATAATATTTTTTTAATTTTCCTATTTATCCATCTTGGAAAAGGAAATGGCAACCCATTCCAGTACTCTTGCTTAGAGAATTCCGTGGACAGAGGAGTCTGGTGGGCTGCTGTCCATGGGGTCGCACAGGGTCGGACATGACTGAAGCGCCTTTGCATGCATGCATGCATTTATCCACCTAAAGTAAAAGCCACCTTTTCAGGGCACTTCCATTCACTATATCATCATATCCTTCATATTAAAGTTCAAGTATATATCCATTTGTCTCAGTATTGTGAAAAGTGACTAATTGTTAGGAGGAAGGTGCTGACATTTCAAAGAATGAAAGCATTTATTATAGAACGCTAATTCCTTGGCAGGCTGACTGTAGGAAAGAGAAAGTTGAGAATAAAGTGAAATGCTATGAAAAACTGTAAGAAATAAAAGCCATTAAGTTATCTCTCTTTAGGATTGTAAGGCTTTAAAAAACATTTCAGAAGATCTTACAAATATTAACTGATTCTTTACCCTTTGCACAAAGTAACGTTATTAGCAGTATTATTAATTAGATTAAGAAATTATAGAGATGCTGAAATAGTTGTATGTGGGAGAATATCCAGGCTGCTGGCCTAGTTATAAAGCAGGGCATGAAATCATCCTGCTCTTTATTGCAAGCTTTAGAATTGTGTATTTATGTATGAATGTGTGTGTGTATTAATTTTTCTTGACCAATATAGGTAGGTGAAGGTAGAATGTATAACACCAAAATGCTTCTCAGCTAAAATGACTTAGTAGTCCTCTATTATATTGATAAATATCTATATATAGAACTTGTTCATATTTAGTTAAGAAGGAAGATATGAAGATAATAATGGAATTGTGTATACTCGTTGAGTCCTTGATATGCACAAGGCTCTATACTAAATGTGTTATATATGTTGCTTCACTTAATTCCTTCAGTAGTCTAAGATGTTTTCATTTTACAGAACATAAAATAGAGACTTAGGTCTATAATTTATTAGAGCATCAGTGAGTAACACATCTGAGATTCAGACCTGGGATTGCTAGCTTCAGAGCCTCTGTATCATAATACTAGCCTGTATTTTGCTAAAATAGGCTCCTGGTTTCTTTTTAGAAATTATTCTTTGCCGTTGTTTAGTTGAGAAGTCATGTCCAACTCTTTTACGACCCTGTGGACTGTAGTCTGCCAGGCTCCTCTGTCCATGGGATTTCCCAGGCAAGAATACTAGAATGAGTTGCCATTTCGTTCTCCAGGGGATCTTCCCAACCCAGGGATCAAACCTGTGTCTCTTGAATTGGTAGGTGGATTCTTTACCACTGAACCACCAGGAACTCAGAAATTATGCTTCTTCTTAGTAAAAATTTCATTACTTCTCTATTATCTTTATGGCACTAATCTGTAATACTTCCTTATTTATAAAACCGAAAGAAATAGACATTGGGCTTTTTTTCTTGTTTTCCTTATTGGGTGTATTTTTAGTTCATTTCTCCCATGCTTATTCACTTTTAGAGTAGAATTTATAGCTATTAAGTTTAAATAGCACTGTACATATATTTTCCCATATGATTCCAAATGTGGCTAAAAATGGATTTTCAGGAACTAAATTTGTTTTCTGGGTCTAGGCCCTTTATCCGTGTCAACATCCCTTCAGAACCTTCCAATGGCTGATCACTAGCAGTTATTCACAGTTCTCACAATTCATCTTTTCCTGCAAACAGGACCCAGGTTTTGCTCAGGTTATGTTGCTCTGAATATTTCCTTGAATGTTCCTGATCACATTCTGACAGCTACCATGTGGGCTTCGACAGTTTTCCCTTTTCCTGTTTTAGCCCTAATTTATGGTTTCCACTCTTGAGGCCTATGCTGCCTGTGGAGCCACATGGGCTGGATCTGTCCTCATGGTTTTTATGCAGAGTTCTTCCTCCTGCAGCTCTTGTGTTTCACCCACAAGGATACAAGTGAGGGCTGTTTACTGCCATGTTGTTATTGTGCAGCCTGCAGTGTGACAAAACTGTGCTGTCAGATATGTTGAAAGAGTGTTTTTCTGCTAAGCAGAGATTCACTCTATTCTGTGAATTGTCTTGTTTCTCAAAGTCTTGGAATAAATTTCAAAGAACGAAGCCATACAACCTATTCACCCTTAGCACACATTTCCTCTAAGAGTTTGAGTGTGACTACATGGGAAACTGGAATAAATGTGAGTAAATAAAAGCTATTTGATATCAGAATATGATTTCTTGTTAAAGGAAATAGAGACATTGGTATTGGGAGCATTTAAGAGCTTAGCTCTATTCCAGTGCTTCATTCCAGAAAGTTGTTTGTCTTCGTACAAAAAAGGACTGTGTAGGCAGACTTCCCGTTTCTACTTCCCATATTCGAATGTGTTTGAATTTTACTGCTGAATACCCAATAAAGATCAAGCTGACATCCCTGTAACATTTACTGTGATAATTCATTTCGTGTCAATTTGAGTCAGCCATCAGTTCAGTTCAGTTCAGTTCAGTTCAGTTGCTCAGTCGTGTCCGACTCTTCGCAACCCCATGAATTGCAGCACGCCAGGCCTCTCTGTCCATCATCAACTCCCGGAGTCTACCCAAACCCATGTCCATCAAGTCGGTGATGCCATCCAACCATCTCATCCTCTGTCGTCCCCTTCTCCTCCTGCCCCCAATCCTACCCAGCATTAGGGTCTTTTCCAATGAGTCAACCCTTCGCATGAGGTGGCCAAAGTATTGGAGTTTCAGCTTCAACATCAGACCTTCCAATGAACACCCAGGATTGATCTCTTTTAGGAAGGATTGATTGGATCTCCTTGCAGTCCAAGGGACTCTCAAGAGTCTTCTCCAACACCACAGTTCAAAAGCATCAATTCTTCGGCGCTCAGCTTTCTTCACTGTCCAACTCTCACATCCATACATGACCACTGGAAAAACCATAGCCTTGACTAGATGGACTTTTGTTGGCAAAGTAATGTCTCTGCTTTTAAATATGCTATCTAGGTTGGCCATAACCTTCCTTCCAAGGAGTAAGCGTCTTTTAATTTCATGGCTGCAGTCACCATCAGCAGTGATTCTGGAGCCCCCAAAAATAAAGTCTGACACTGTTTCCACTGTTTCACCATCTATTTCCCATGAAGTGATGGGACCAGATGCCATGATCTTAGTTTTCTGAACGTTGAGCTTTAAGCCAACTTTTTTATCGTTTTTTGCTTTGGCTGCATCCCATCATTCTTTCTGGAGTTATTTCTCCACTGATCTCTATTAGCATATTGGGCACCTGCTGACCTGGGGAGTTCATCTTTCAGTGTCCTATCTTTAGGTCAGCCATAGGATGCCCAGAAACTGGTTAAATAGGTTTTTTGGGTGTGTCTGTGAGGGTGATTTTAGAAGATATTAGTGGTTGAATTGATGGACTGAGTAAACCAGATTGCCTTCCCCAGTGTAGACAGGTATCAGCTAATCCACTGAGGGACCAAATAGGACAAAAATTGGAGGAAGAGAGGATTAGCTTTCCTAGTCTGACTGTTGGGGCTGGGACATGGATCTTACCTGTCCTTAGAGCTCCTGATTCTCAGGTCTTCACAGTGCTGAAGACTGGAATCTACACCATCTGCTCTCAGCTATCAGGTCTCCAAACTATACTGCCAAATTTCCAGGGTCTCCAGTTTGTACACAGTACACTGATTTCTAGGCTTCTGTAATCTGGTGTTCATGTCTGTGTGTGTGTGCATATGTAAGTATACGTATATGTGTGTATGTGCCTATTATATGTGTGTACAAAACACATACATGCACACATGCATTTAATATATAGGCCTTTCATTTGGCAAAAATATTACACATGTATAAACAATAGTAAAATCTTTAATTTTCTAACTTCCTCTGATCTAGAAGTTCCTACTGTATGCAATTTATTTTTTGTATAGCAAATGACATTGAGAAAAAGATTTTGGTACCAGTTTGCCCTTACCATTTTATCTTCCATGGATGGTTATAACTCTTACTTTCAAATTCTTAACAGAAAACTTTATTGTTAACCTCCTCACTGCAAACAGGGAGGCCTATAGAAGGAGAAATAAAGTATTGTTATGTCTCATGGAATGTTTAGGGAAAGAGAAATAGTTTGGTGTCAATGAATTGGGGGTGATACTTTGATTTCATTCTTTAGTCAACGTGCAAGGTGCATGCACTGTATTCCTTGTTTACATAATTACTTTTGCCTTGAGTCCTTAATCTTCTCTAAATATCCTACATTTGAAGCTGTGTTTTTCTGTTAGTTATTTCTTTGATTCAACCATGCCTATAATTTCTATTTTGAAATCACATGATATAATGAAACAGTATATGTGAAAATACATAATATGTGAAAGTATTGTATAGAAAGGGTGCTGGGTATGATATTAGCAGTGAAGTATTTGTCACTTGCTAGGTCCTTGTTAGGTGTTGTTCATGTTATAGCAGTCATTTAATGGCAAGCTTGAGAATTAGACGAGGGTATTTTAAGAGAAATAATAAGAACAAATGAGCAATGAGAGGTCCTAGTCTCTCCATCTCCTTGTTCCCTTCAAAGAATGCTGTCTACTTCTTCTAAGTAGAGGTCCTCATTTTAAAGGGTTTCTGCTTAACCTACTTCATTCTTAGAAGTCAACAGTTTAGAGTCATGAAAGTGAGGAGAAACTGGCAAACTCTGAGGCCAGTTAGGAAAAGGCAGAGAAATATACTAGACAGGAAGAAAAGTTAGGTATTCATTCATCTTGAAAGTGCATGTAAAAGGTATTTTGGTATGGGGGGTACAATTTTATAAAGTTGTGTGGGTTGTGAGTGTAATGCTAAAATGCCATTTTGCCAATTGCCACAGAAAAGATTAATTTTCTACATAGAGACAGAAAAGTATAAATGCCCTCAAGTACTCATGATTCTGATAAAGCAAATATCACTGTACCTACTATCTTCCCTCTCCTTAGTTATTGTGACAAAAATCTCAAGTATTTTTAACTGTATTTTATTATGTATATCTAGAGTCTTTAAAAATAATATTCAAAATTCTCATTCTCTCTCTCTCTCTATATATATATATATCTATAATATACATATATTTCTATATAAGCAAACAGATTTCAAAATGAAATTTATTGTATATAATTTCCCATACATATCAATTAATACTTGCTCACTTCCCAACACACACAAAAACTTTTCCAGTAGTTCTTCCATTTATACCTTTGTGTCCTTTCTTTGTCTTATATTTTGTATTTTAGTTTTAGGCATGTTAAATCAATGTTATTTTTATTGTTCTTTTACTCAGTCAATATTCCTTTTCATTTACTCACTTATTTACCCCTAACACTCTTCATCCCTTCTTGTTTCCTCTGAAATAATTGTTCAGTTCAGTTCGGTTGCTCAGTCGTGTCTGAGTCTTTGTGACCCCATGAACCGCAGCATGCCAGGCCTCCCTATCCATCACCAACTCCCGGGGTTTACCCAAACTCATGTCCATTGAGTCGATGATGTCATCCAACCATCTCATCCTCTGTTGTCCCCTTCTCCTCCTGCCCCCAATCCTTCCCAGCATCAGGGTATTTTCAAATGAGTCAACTCTTCACATAAGGTAGCCAAAGTATTGGAGTTTCAGCTTCAACATCAGTCCTTCCAATGAACACCAGGACTGATCTCCTTTAGCATGAACTGTTTGGATCTCCTTGCAGTCCAAGGGACACTCAAGAGTCTTCTCCAACACCACAGTTCAAAAGCATCAATTCTTCTGCGCTCAGCTTTCTTTACAGACCAACTCTCACATCCATACATGACCACTGGAAAAACCATAGCCTTGACTAGAAGGACCTTTGTTAATAAAGTAATGTCTCTGCTTTTTAATATACTGTTTAGGTTGGTCATAACTTTACTTCCAAGGAGTAAGTGTCTTTTAATTTCATGGCTGCAATCACCATCTGCAGTGATTTTGGAGCCCCCCAAAATAAAGTCAGCCACTGGACTGGATATCATGATCTTAGTTTTCTGAATGTTGAGCTTTAAGCCAACATTGTCACTCTCCTCTTTCACTTTCATCAAGAGGCTCTTTAGTTCTTCTTCACTTTCTGCCATATGGGTGGTGTCATCCGCATATCTGAGGTTATTGATATTTCTCCCGGCAATCTTGATTCCAGCTTGTGCTTCTGCCAGCCCAGCGTTTCTCATGATGTACTCTGCATATAAGTTCAATAAGCAGGGTGACAATATACAGCCTTGACGTACTCCTTTTCCTATCTGGAACCAGTCTGTTGTTCCATGTCCAGTTCTAACTGTTGCTTCCTGACCTGCATACAGGTTTCTCAAGAGGCAGGTCAGGTGGTCTGGTATTCCCATCTCTTTCCGGATTTTCCACAGTTTATTGTGATCCACACAGTCAAAGGCTTTGGCATAGTCATTAAAGCAGAAATAGATGTTTTTCTGGAACTCTCTTGCTTTTTCGATGATCCAGAGGATGTTGACAATTTGATCTCTAGTTCCTCTGCCTTTTCTAAAACCAGCTTGAACATCTGGAAGTTCACAGTTCATGTATTGCTGAAGCCTGTCTTGGAGAATTTTGAGCATTACTTTGCTAGCGTGTGAGACGAGTGCAATTGTGTGATAGTTTGAGCATTCTTTGGCATTGCCTTCCTTTGGGATTGGAATGAAAACTGACCTTTTCTAGTCCTGTCGCCACTGCTGAGTTTTCCAAATTTGCTGACATATTGAGTGCAGCACTTTAACAGCATCATAAATAATTGTAACTCACATCAAATAACTCTTAACATTTCTTCCAGGTCTTTTGACAATAAATTCTTTCAAGATTTCTTTAAAATATTTTAATTTTTTAGTCTATTTTTTGGTAGGGTAATTGTGCTAGGTATAGAGCCTCATCCTTTTTTTTTTTTTTTCCTTTCACTGTCCTCTGGCTTCCATACTTACTTTGAAAACTCAACTGCTATTCTTAATTTTGCTCCTTTTGAATGAATATATCTCTTTTACTTTGTGATATGCTGGTGTATAATTCTCTTCCTATTCATTTTTCTTGATTTTGCTTATTGTATTAGATCTGAGGTTTTGAACCTTTCATAAGATTTATATTTTCTGTATTTCCTAAAATAAAGTTTCTTTCTCTCTTTTTTTTTTTTTTGCTTTCTCTCTCTCTCCTCACTCTCTTGAATTCCAGATGGACACACATTAGACCTTTGAACATGTCCTGTATATTTCTTACGCTCTTCTTTATTGTTTTCCTTTGAATTTCAGCTTGAATTTTTTTTTTTATTGAAATTTAGTACTACCATCTTCTGCCATATCCAGTCTGATTGATGTTAAATTTATCAAATGAGTTTTTGATTTTATATTCTTTATGTTATTGATTTGAACATTCATTTCCTGTACAGTAAAAAGAAGATACATTGTCTTTAATATAATTTTCTTAATCTTTTTGGGATGCTATGATACCATGGATTCAGTGACTTATAAGAACAGAAATTTCTCACATTTCTGAAAATTGAGAGTCCAACATCAGGGTAACAGAATGGTCCAGTTCTGGTGAAAGCCTTTTCCTGAGTGGCAGACTGCAGACTTCTCAGTGCGTCCTCAGAAGTGAAAGAGGCTAGGCAGCTCTGTGGATTCTCTTTTGTAAGAGTACTAATCCATCATGAGTGCTTCACAAGACCTGCTCACTCCCCAAAGTTCCCACATCTAACACCATCACATTGGATGTTAGAATTCCAACATTTGGCTTTTGGGGGCACACAAACATAGCTTATAGCAATAGTCAAATATATTATTTTGATGTTACTGTCTCCTATTAACTTAAATAACTGGATCACTTATGTTCTATTTCTATTATCTATTTTGTTTCTTCATCATCAATCACTTTCCTTCATCTAGTAATTTTGATTGCATATTGAACTTTGTGATTAATATATAGTAAAGAATCTTGTTTATATTATTATCCTTTAAACAGTGTTAAACTATTTCTGATAAGATTCTGTGGATCTCCTTAATACTAATGAGGTATACTTTTAGGTTTTATCAAGGTAAGCTAGTCTATTTTTGCCTCTATTTTTAGGGACTAGCCCTCCCTATCAGTGGAAAAGCCACGGTGTTAATTATAGCCTTTTGGCTCAGACCTAAATTACAATGTATCTCCAGTATGAGATAACCTTTCAAATCTCTGCTTAGCTCTCAAACTTCACAGTAGCTCACGTTCATTAGTACTCTCCAAGTCTCACTTAGTATTGGTACTTAGGAGTTTGCCAAGCACCGAAGAAAAATTTTTTTCATATATTTTTGGAGACATTTATTCTGTGCCTCATTTCCCCTAAATCTTAGTTAGCTGTATAGCCCTACACTCTTTTTGTTAGAGGAGGACAACACATTCTGTTTTATTTCAATCAAATCACAACACTTTCTTTTCCAGCTATTGCAAAGTGCATCTACAATTTTCTGTTACAGACCCACTTTTAAAAAGTTTTCTGTGACATTACAGCAAGCCTTTTTTTTTTCCCCCCTAACAGAGAAATATTCCCAAATTCTTCCTCAAGTAAAAATAGAAACTCCATTCCAGTAAATGGTAATACATGAAATTACAGTAAACCAGACACGTGAAAAGATAGTGAAGAAGTCTTCCAACAGTTTATTAGAAAGAAAGTAGACATTAAAAAATATCCCCACTGTCATGAACATAAATTAAGGTTTTAAGCCCAGGTAAAAGCTGAATCAAAAAAAAAAAAGGAATAAAAAAATCCAATAGTGTATTAACATTTTTTTCCACTCATTTGCCATTCTGATAGTGCAAATACAAATTTGGTCTCTGACAGTGCAAATACAAATTTGATCTAAATGTACAGACTCTCAAGCAACAATGTACAGCCTTTCTTCGTCCTCCATGCTAAGAGATGTAAAAGTTTAAGGGTCAAACAATACCAAATGTACAGGCTTGAAAACCATCTAAGTTAGGGAGCTCACTAGTTTTAGCTAAGATATATCTGGAACACTGACAAGTGATCACTTACATATGATAATGTGAAGTAAACTTTTTGAAAAATAAAATTTTAGTGAAACAATCCTGAAGGATATACCAGAGAAACATGTTACCAGTTTAAAGTATCAACCAATTGTTTCAGCCACTTTTTTTTTCATTGTTCTTATTTCTGTTTTTAATTTTTTTTATTTTTTAATTTATTTATTTTAATTGGAGGCTAATTACTTTACAATATTGTAGTGGTTTTGCCATACATTGACGTGGATCTGCCACGGGTGTACATGTGTTCCCCATCCTGAACCTCCCTCCCCATCCCACCCCTCTGGGTCATTCCAGTGCACCAGCCCCAAGCACCCTGTCCCATGCATAGAACCTGGACTGGCAATTTGTTTCTCATATGATAATATACATATTTCAATGCCATTCTCCCTATTCATCCCACTCTCGCCCTCTCCCACAAAGTCCAAAAGACTGTGTGTGGAGATTCCTTAAAAAACTGGAAATAGAACTGCCATATGACCCAGCAATCCCACTTCTGGACATATATACTGAGGAAACCAGAATTGAAAGAGACACATATACCCCAATGTTCATCACAGCACTGTTTATAATAGCAAGGACATGGAAGCAACCTAGATGTCCATCAGCAGATGAATGGATAAGGAAGCTGTGGTACATATACACAATGGAATATTACTCAGCCATTAAAAAGAATACATTTGAATCAGTTCTAATGAGGTGAATGAAACTGGAGCCCATTATACAGAGTGAAGTAAGCCAGAAAGAAAAACATCAATACAGTATACTGACACATATATATGGAATTTAGAAAGATGGTAACGATGTTTCAGCCACTTAGAGTCCATGTTCTAAAATCTAAAATTTAGCTACTTTCCCTATGCTGAGATCTTCCTATCATGTCAGTATCTGTTATGAAATAAAGGAGATTTAGGTGAAATGTTTGTGTGTGTTTTTTGTTTTTTGTTTTTTTAATCACAAGCGCTTTATCCATTGCCTAGGACCTCAGCAGCATCATGGAAATCTGGGAAATGTTCATGTACAAAGTTATTGCCTTAGCTGACTTAAAATTGCCGCATACGATGGTACACATCAACCCTTAGTGAAGCCTTTGAAAAAATAAACAGGTTGAAAAATGGGTTAAAGGAGGCAAATACAGAATCTGCCTTTAGAGCTATCAACTCAGGAACGCTCTCAATTATGAAATCTTGCAGAGAAGTTATTTTTCTTTCTCAAAATCAGCGATGACAACATTCCTTACTCCAGATCTGGCATTTTTTCTTCATCACTGTCTTGTTAATCATCATCTGCTCCATCTACTTCTGGTAAATCCTCATCACCACCCATGTTGTTCATCATCTCAGAGAAACAATCAAAATTAGACATATCTTCATCTGAATCATCTTCCCAGTCTTTCTATTTATTGAACTCCACATGAAGCCAATTAAGCTTTGTCCTTTCTTTTGTTAACCTTGGCCATGAGTGGTCAGATTCTCCTTTTCATAAACAACATATGTCTCTTCTTTTATGTTTGGAATCATTAGGATCAATACAGTGAAAAAGATCAATTTCATTTAAATGTTTAAAATTATCACTTCCTTCAAGACAACTGAATGTAAGTTTTGATTTTTCAAAATTTACATTAACATCTTTACTGTCTTCAACACAAAATTCAATGAAGACATAGTTCCATAGTCCCTTCGATCCTGATCCTACCACTTTGCAGAAGCAGGCTGCATTGTGAAGGGGACACGGGGATGGGCAAACAGATGGGTGGGCCTCTCCAGTGGCAGCTCCTGAGCAGGCAACTTCTTTCAGGTGGCGACTCTGGCATCTTCTCCAGCCCTTAACTCTTGATTTCTGTCCCCAGAGAGACTACTTGTTTTATGCTTTACCTGCCACAGTTTAGAAATGCTATGAGGGAGACAGTGAGCATGAAATTAGAGGTCATTTTGTATATTGCTCTTTTTACAAAGATTGTATAATATGTGTGAAAGTTATTTTATGCATTTTTCTAGCTTTCTAGTTATTTTTACTAGGATTGCAACTCTGATACCTCTTACTTTCACTGTCAAAATAAGAAGACTCTAACTTCTTAGTTTTAACATAGATTATGTTTTAAATTCATTAAGTTATTCTTTTTTGTTGCTCCTATTATTTCATTTGACTGCTGCTGCTGCTGCTGCTAAGTCGCTTCAGTCGTGTCCGACTCTGTGCGACCCCATAGATGGCAGCCCACCAGGCTCCGCCGTCCCTGGGATTCTCCAGGCAAGAACACTGGAGTGGGTTGCCATTTCCTTCTCCAGTGCATGAAAGGGAAAAGTGAAAGTGAAGTCTCTCAGTCGTGCCTGACTCTTAGCGACCCCATGGACGGTAGGGGAACTTTAAGATACTTTAAAATTATTTTTCTGGGTGGGTTAATATTGCTTTGGTTGTGACAGTCTTGTGAGGTTTGTTTTTAAGAAGTCAGGCTTCTACACAGGTATAATCTCATAGTAAGATAGGGAAACTAAGGTTCATAGCAGATCGTTGTCTACTACACAGATTACATAATGGTAAGAATAAGTTATCTGTTCTCATTTTATTACAGCATCCTGTTATTGTTTTAGGTCTAACCTGCAGTTAGATATTTCCAAGTATATTTTGAGTAGTTTCTCCAAGTTAATTAGGAAGTGAGTAAGGAAAGTGAAGTCATGATTTAACGTTTAAAATGAATTGTTTTAACTAGATTGGCCATTCTATAATTCTGTAGTCATGTTAAGGTGATCAAACTGATAGCTATTTTCATTATATTTTGTATGAGTTAATGCATTTGACCTGGTATCTGATGAGCTTGTAGGTGGAACTTATTAATGGATATGTTAGTGGGAAGGTCATGATAATTATATGAGTCATCTTTTTATAAACACAGCAAAAACTAGTGTATTTTTTTTCCAAGAAAGAAAGGGAAATAATATTTATCTGTTGCCAACTTTGTATCAGAGTGTGATCTCCCTGTAAACTGCTTTATATTCTAATGGTTATTTGAGTGATAATAACAACCCAACTACTGTAGTTTAAGATATTGAGGCTCAGTTCACTGAGATTGGTCAACATACCCTGGAGCTGAGATACAACGGGGTTTGCATTTTCCAGTGTACAAGAAGGTCTATAGCCCAGGGATTATTAAGACAATAAATCTAGAAAACGGAGCAAGCACTTCAGAATTCTGGTGGTGGATACATGAAATTCTTTGGGATATACTTTTCTAAATTTTTTATGCTCTTGGACTCATGCCCCAAATTATGGAAATCTATTATAAAGAAATAATAGAATTCTAGAAATAGAATAATTAGCTTGATAGGATTATTCACAATGTAGAAAAACCTAAATTCCCCCAAATAGATGATTGACTAAGTAAAATACTGATATACCATAGAGTAAAATATTATATACTCATATTTATATATTTTCTTTAAGAAAGGATAAATACAGAATTTACAAGATAATATTAGTATATGTAGTGGAAAATATGCAAGAAAACATCAAGTATACTAATGGTAATTTTCCCCAAATGATGGTGTTCTTGGTGATTTTTGAATGTTGTTCTTTGTATTCTGTATATTCTAAACTTTCAAAACACATATTGTTTTATTAATCAGAAATAATTGTTATCTATACTTACTATACATGCACTGATCCTGAGATTGACATTGACTACTGACACCAAAACCACTTCTTCTTTGTATGAACACAAAAGACCACATTGCCCAGGCTCTTTTGCAGGATGGAAGTGTGATGAAATTCCAGTAAGTTTAATGTGAGCACAAATGCTGTTCCTCTTCTAGGAAGTGCCAATAAAAACCTCTTTCTTTATTCTCTTTTCTCTCTGTGTACTTGTAAATGAGTCATCAAATTTTGATTATATAGAACTCATGTTCTCTGAATCTTGACATGGAGATTTGTTGTGAATGATAAACTGTCTTATTGGAGCTATTATTCATTTTGTTGTTTATTTATTACAGCAGCCAGTATTACATTAAAAAACTCTTTGCCTCAGTTTTCTCCCCATAATATGGAGATAAGTATGATGATTATGATAACAACAGCAACTCTGTAGAATTATTGTGAAGTAATGTACATAATCAGTCTTCCATAGATTTTAACTATTATTACAAACTGTATTTATTAGTTTATATTGGCACCTGCCATCAGTAGGTCCTGGGATAGTGTCTGATCTATTATTTGAAAAAAGTAGCTCCCTCAAATGAAGCTTTGATATTAATGATTACTTGTTTATCGAGGATCTTGCAAACTGACAATAAAGTAGTTGATTTCCTAAAATAAGAAACATCATAATGTTCACACAACTTGATTCTTCTGTACTTTTATTAAAATCTCTCTATCCAATAAAATACGTATTGATTTTTAACTCCAATTTATAGCATTAACATATTTCTTTTTGAACATTTTCAAAATTATATTTTAATATCTCTCTTGTAGGAAATTTGCAGTGGTTTTATTTTAGAGAGAGTGCTTTATATAAGAGAACAGGTAAACTTAATGAGCATTTTATTTGTTGTTTTCTTACTGGATTCAAATGCACAAGAGGAAATCTTGTGATTTACCGGGTACAAATCATGAAAAGAAAGGTGTCAAAACAAAAGTGAGGTCCTGGAAGCAAATCTATTAATTTCTTAAAAGGTGAACTGGTCTAGGTTACACAGTTGTGTGTCTGTCATCTCTGTCAAATGTACTGGAGCCATTGGCATCACTGAGACTAGTCATGTGGAGCCAAATTTGGGGCATTTTTCTCTAAGGAAATATTTATGACGCTAAGAAGTCATAAACATTGAACCAATGTTTTAAAATACTTCTTCACTTGAATACTTTTGAGAAACATTTTAAAGAAAATATAGCTCAGTATACGTAAGAATAGCTTCCCTGGTGGCTCAGAGGGTAAAGAATCTGCCTGCCATGCAGCGACTCAGGTTCGATCCCTGGATCCAGAAGATCCCCTGGAGAATGAAATGGCAATCCACTCCAGTATTCTTGCCTGGAGAATTCCATGGGCAGAGGGGCCTGGTGGGCTACAGTCCATAGCGTTGCAAAGAGTCAGACACGACTAAGCCACTAACACTTTCATACTTTACACAAGACTGCCATCTGTTTACTACCCCTTTTGACTAGGCAAAAATTTATCTAAAATAAGGAGCAAAATGGGAATGCCTTGTATAGTATAACTTAAAAAAAACTAGAAGAAACCTACTTTTAAATGTAGTTGCATAGGAAATTTGCAGAAAACTCACAGTGGACTCAACTATAGAGATCTAAGGGTAGATTAAATGAAATAGATCCATGCTGTGCTAACCATGGAGCAAGAGATGCTTTGAGTGTTATTTATTCTTCACTAAAATCTTTGATGGTCCCATGATTATAATTCACTAAAGACAGCAATGTAGAGGTGAGATTTGAGGATTGTTAAGATCACTGCCCCACCCCCACTCCATCCCCACCCCACACAAACATATACACTTGATCTTGTTCATCCATGGAAAGGCTATTGGATATGTCATGTTTTAGTGGAGAGAATAGTGTCATTAAATGTGAAGACAGACTTGGGTTTGAATTCTAGCTTTGCCTCTTACTAGATAAGACCTTAGATATACTACCTAATCCTTTTGAGACGCAATTTCATCTGTAGAATTTGATTTACAACACCTAACTTCTAGCCTGTTTTTATGGAAATAGTGCTTTATGTTCACTATGGCCTTAAAGTCAACCCTGGAAAGTAATTGTTTCTTAGCAAATTGGAGAAATTCCTTAAGAGTTCAGTATTTGAATGACTTTTTTCCCGTTAACTAGTGATGGAAACTGTGTCCTTCTTGATCTTAATGGAAAATAGTCACCATGAAAGTTAGTGTGGGTGATGTGTCTAGAGGAAAAAGAAGAAATATATAAGGAACGTATGTGCTATATAACTTTTGATAATTTCATAATAATTTTTTCTTAACTTTGATGCTATACTCCTGCTCTGAAATTCTATCTTGAGAAATAATTGTTGTTCAATCGCTCAGTCATGTCCAACACTTTGCAATCCCTTGGACTGCAGCATGCCAGGTTCCCCTGTTCTTCATCATCTCCCTTCAGTTCAGTTCAGTTCAGTCACTCAGTTGTGTCCGACTCTTTGTGACCTCATGAGTCGCAGCATGCCAGGCCTCCCTGTCCATCACCAACTTCCGGAGTTTACCCAAACTCATGTCCATCGATTTGGTGATGCCATCCAGCCATCTCATCCTCTGTTGTTCCCTTCTTCTCCTGCCCCTAATCCTTCCCAGCATCAGGGTCTTTTCCAATGAATCAACTCTTTGCATCAGGTGGCCAAAGTATTGGAGTTTCAGCTTCAAAATCAGTCCTTCCAGTGAACACCCAGGACTGATCTCCTTTAGGATGGACTGGTTGGATCTCCTTGCAGTCCAAGGGACTCTCGAGAGTCTTCTCCAACAACACAGTTCAAAAGCATCAGTTCTTCAGTGCTCAGTTTTCTTTATAGTCCAACTCTCACATCCATACATGACTACTGGAAAAACCATAGCCTTGACTAGACGGACTTTTGTTGGCAAAGTAATGTCTCTGCTGTTTAACATGCTATCTAGGTTGGTCATAATTTGCTCAAATTCATATTCATTGAGTCAGTAGTGCTATCTAACTTTCTCATCCTCTGCTGCATCCTTCTCCTTTTGCCTTCAATCCTTCTCTGCATCAGGGTCTTTTCCAATGAGTCAGCTCTTCACATCAGGTGGCCAAAGTGTTGAAGCTTCAGCATCAGTCCTTCCAATGAATCTTCAGAGTTGATTTCCTTTAGGATTCACTAGAATTTTATTTTAATAATTTAATTTAATAATTTTGATCATGTAAAAGCTATATACAACAAATGTCCTTTGCATAATTTTTATAGTAACATTAATAACAATAACAACAGCAGATATACATATATGTTAAAATGGGAAATTAACTATATCACAATAGAGCCATTGGATAGACTATTATGCGGTCATTGGAAATGGCTATATATTATACAAGAGAAACAATACTTACATGTCTAGAAAATATTATTGGCAGAAAATAGAGAAAAGTATAGAAAATATAATTAATGGAGACATCTCCTTCTTTTTTTTTTTTTTTTTTTAATAAATTTATTTATTTTAGTTGGGGGCTAATTACTTTACAATATTGTAATAGTTTTTGCCATACATTGACATGAATCAGCCATGGGTTTACATGTGTTCCCCTTCCCAGATGCCCCACCCACCTCCCTCCCCATCCCATCCTTCTGGATCATCCCATTGCCCCGACCCTGAGCCCTTGTCACATGCATCGAACATGGAATGGTGCTCTGTTTCACATATGACAATACACATGTCTCAATGCCATTCTCCCAGAACGTCCCACCCTCACCTTCTCCCTCAGAGTCCATTAAAATTGTTCCATGCATCTGTGTCTCTTATTCTGTCTCGCATATAGGGTTATCGTTACCATCTTTCAAATTCTATATATATGCATTAGTATACTGTATTGTTGTTTTTCTTTCTGGCTTACTTCACTCTGTATAATGGGCTCCAGTTTCATCCATCTCAGTAGAACCGATTCAAATGTATTTTTTTTAATGGCTGAGTAATATTCCATTGTGTATATGTACCACAGCTTCCTTATCCATTCGTCTGCTGATGGACATCTAGGTTGCTTCCATGTCCTGGCTATTGTAAACAGTGCTGCGATGAACATTGGGGTACACGCGTCTCTTTCAATTCTGGTTTCCTCGGTGTATATGCCCAGCAGTGGGATTGCTGGGTCATATGGCAGTTCTATTCCCAGTTTTTTAAGGAATCTCCACACTGTAGGCAAAACACTCTCCGACATAAATCACAGCAGGATCCTCCATGACCCACCTCCCAGAATATTGGAAATAAAAGCAAAAATAAACAAATGGGACCTAATTAAAATTAAAAGCTTTTGCACAACAAAGGAAACTATAAACAAGGTGAAAAGACAGCCTTCAGAATGGGAGAAAATAATAGCAAATGAAGCAACAGACAAACAATTAATCTCAAAAATATACAAGCAACTTCTGCAGCTGAATTCCCGAAAAATAAACGACCCAATCAAAAAATGGGCCAAAGAACTAAACAGACATTTCTCCAAAGAAGACATACAGATGGCTAACAAACACATGAAAAGATGCTCAACATCACTCATTATTAGAGAAATGCAAATCAAAACCACAATGAGGTATCATTTCACACCAGTCAGAATGGCTGCTATCCAAAAGTCTACAAACAATAAATGCTGGAGAGGGTGTGGAGAAAAGGGAACCCTCTTACACTGTTGGTGGGAATGCAAACTAGTACAGCCACTATGGAGAACAGTGTGGACATCTCTTTCTTTTCTGTCTTCTGAAAAGAGTATTATTGCTTTTAAAGAATCAGATCAAAAGATAAAGGATGAAGTTTTCACAGAAAATGTCCAGAGGTATCTGTAGCCATTTGTGATGTCAGAACAGCCATGGGGTTGCCTGATTTGGTAAGAGCATATATTCATTTTCAAGCTTCAAGAACTAAATTTTGTAAGCAGACACTGATAAAAGCAGTAGGACAATAGCACTTGCTTTTTATGTTTTTTATGCATTTAGGCATGAAATCCTGCTGCAGCAGAGTTCAAGATACTCAGAATTAAACATCATGATGAACTTGAAACACATGACCCACTAGATTTGAAAAACAAATAGAAAAACGTTGAATCAAGGCTCAGAATATTACTCTGTTTTCTGAACATCATCCCTTTAATATTTGTTGACTCGATTGAACTTTATCTTGAATTTCACTTGCAGTTTTTTTCACATGATGCTTTGGGATCTATAGGAGCCACCTGGGTCAGAACTTGCCTCAATGTAGTGGCATTGCTCATGCTTCAGTTACATTCCCCCAGCAAGAGCTTGAAGAAACCTGATGAACTAAATATTCTAATGTTAATTTTCTGTAATATTGGCAAAATATATAAGTCACAAATTAAGTCTTGAGTTTGAACCATGAACTCCTATATCTTTCTAATAGAGTACATCAAAATAGTAAGTTACTAGGGCAATGTGATAATGGATGAGTCACACAGTGTGGCACCCTTGTGTTAAGAGTGTACCATATATGTCTGAATTAATATAGCACTGATGTGGAGATTGTCTATCTTAAACTGCTGTTTTAATTGTTGCATTTATTTTAACAAATTCTTTATTTTTTTAATTTTTATTGAAGTATAATAGATTTATTATAATACTAATATCAGTTCAGTCACTCAGTCATGTCTGACTCTTTGGAAACCCAGGCTTCCATGTCCATCACCAAATCCCGGAGCTTACTCAAACTCATGTCTATTGAGTCGGTGATGCCATCCAACCATCTCATTCTCTGTCATCCCCTTCTCCCACCTTCAATCTTTCTCATCATCAGTGTCTTTTCAGTGAGTCAGTTCTTTGCATCAAGTAGCCAAAGTATTGGAGTTTCAGCTTCAGCATCCATCCTTCCAATGAATATTCAGGACTGATTTCCTTTCAGGTTGACAGATTGGATCTCCTTGGAGCCTAAAGGACTCTCAAGAGTCTTCTCCAACACCACAGTTCAAAAGCATCAATTCTTCGGTGCTCAGCTTTCTTTATAGTCCAACTCTCACATCCATGCATGACTACTGGAAAACCATAGCTTTGACTAGATGGACTTTTGTTGACAAAATAATATCTCTGCTTCTTAATACACTGTGTAGTTTGGTCATGGCTTTTCTTTCAAGGAGCAAGCGCCTTTTAATTTCATGGCTACAGTCACCATCAGCAGTGATTTTGGAGCGGGAAAAAACAAAGTCTCTCACTATTTCCCATGAAGTGATGGGACCAGATGCCATGATCCTAGTTTTCTGAATGTTAAGTCTTAAGTCAACTTTTTCACTCTCCTCTTTCAGTTTCATCAAGAGGCTCTTTAGTTCTTCACTTTCTGCCATAAGGGTGGTATCATCTGCATATCTGAGGCTATTGATATTTCTCCCAGAAATCTTGATTCCAGCTTGTGCTTCATCCAGCTTGGCATTTCACATGATGTACTCTGCATATAAGTTAATTAAGCACGGTGACAATATACAGCCTTGACATACTCTTTTTCCTATTTGGAACCAGTCTGTTTCATGTCCAGTTCTAATTGTTGCTTCCTGACCTGCATACAGATTTTTCAGGACGCAGGTTAGGTGGTCTGGTATTCCCTTCTCTTTAAGAATTTTCCAGTTTGTTGTCATCCACATAGTCAAAGGCTTTGCCATAGTCAATAAAGCAGAAATAGATGTTTTTTTGAAGCTCTCGTACTTTTTCAATGATCCATCAGATGTTGGTAATTTGATCTCTGGTTCCTCTGCCTTATCTAAATCCAGCTTGAACATCTGGAAGTTCATGGTTCACGTACTGTTGAAGCCTGGCTTGGAGAATTTTGAGCATTACTCTCCTAGCGTGTGAGATGAGTGAAATTGTGCAGTAGTTTGAACATTTTTTGGCATTCCCCTTCTTTGGGATTGGAATGAAAACTGAACTTTTCCAGTCCTGTGACCACTGCTGAGTTCATACCATCATCTTTTAGGATCTGAAATAGCTCAATTGGAATTCCATCACCTCCAGTAGCTTTCGTCATACTGATGCCTCCTAAGGCCCACATGACTTTGCATTCCAGGATGTCTGGCTCTAGTTGAGTGATCACACCATCATGGTTATCTGGGTCATGAAGATCTTTTTGTATAGTTCTTCTCTGTATTCTTGCCACCTCTTCTGCTTCTGTTAGGTCCATTCCATTTCTGTCCTTTATTGAGCCCATCTTTGCATGAAATATCCCCTTAATATCTCTAATTTTCTTGAAGAGATCTCTAGTCTTTCCCATTCTATTGTCTTTCTCTATTTATTTGCATTGATCACTAAAGAAGGCTTTCTTATCTCTCCTTGCTGTTCTTTGGAACTCTGTATTCAAATGGCGATATCTTTCCTTTTCTCCCTTGTCTTAGCTTCTCTACTTTCTCGTCTATCTGTAAAGCCTCCTCAGACAACAATTTTGCCTTTTTGCCTTTCTTTTTCTTGGGGATGGTCTTGATCACTGCTTCCTGTATAATGTTAGGAATCTCTGTCCATAGTTCCTCAGGCACTCTGTCTGTCAGGTCTAATCCCTTGAATCTGTTTGTCACTTTCACTATAATCATAAGGGATTTGATTTAGGTCATACCTGAATGGTCTAGTGGTTTTCCCTACTTTTCTTCAGTTTCAATCTGAATTTGGCAATAAGGAGTTCATGATCTGAGCCACAGTCAGCCCCAATCTTGTTTTTGCTGGCTGTATAGAACTTCTTCATCTTTGGCTGCAAAAAATATAATCAATTTGTTTTTGGTATTGACCATTAGGTGATTTCCATGTGTAGAGTCTTCTCTTGTATTGCCGAAAGAGCATGTTTGCTATGACCAGTGCGTTTTCTTGTCAAAACTCTGATAGCCTTTGTCCTGCTTCTTTTTGTACTCCAAGCCCAAAATGCCTGTTACTCCACATATCTCTTGACTTGCTACTTTTGCATTCCAGTCCCCCATAATGAAAGGACATCTTTTTTGGGTGTTACTTCTAGAAGGTCTTGTAGATAGGACACTGAAAGGTGAACTCTCCAGGTCAGTAGGTGCCCAATATGCTTCTGCAAATCAGAGGAGAAATAACTCCAGAAAGAATGAAGAGACAGAGCCAAACCAAAATCAACACCCAGTTGTGGATGTGACTGTTGATGGAATAAAGTCTGATGCTGTAAAGAGCAATATTGCATAGGAATCTGGAATGTTAGGTCCATGAATCAAGGCAAATTAGAAATGGTCAAACAGATGGCAAGGATGAATATTGAAATTTTAGGAATCAGTGAGCCAAAATGGACTGGAATGGGTGAATTTAACTCAGATGACCATTATATCTACTACTGTGGGCAAGAATCCCTTAGAAGAAATGGAGTAGCCATCGTGGTCAACAAAACAGTCTGAAAGGCAGTACTTGGATGCAATCTCAAAAACGACAGAATGATCTCTGTTCATTTCCAAGGCAAACCATTCAATATTACAGTAATACAAGTCTATGCCCCGACTGGTATTGCCAAAGAAGCTGAAGTGGAATGGTTCTATGAAGACCTACAAGACCTTCTAGAACTAATGCCCAATAGTAATATAATAATATATTTACTATAGTTAATGGTTCAAATGTACACCAAAATGATTCATTTACACATATACATATATATGTGTGTATATGTGTGTGTGTGTGTATTCTTTCTTATATTCTTTTTAGTTATGGGTATTACAGGATATTAAATGTAGTTCTCTGTGCTTTGCAATAGGTCCTTGTTGTTTACTTTATAGATAGTAGTATGTATATGTTAATCCCAACCTCCTAATTTATCTCCTTCCCACCTTTTCTACTTTGGTCGCCATTAGCTTTGCACTTCCCTGGTGGCTCAGTGGTAAAGAATCCACCTGTAATGCAGGAGACATGGGTTCAATCCCTGGGTTGACAAGATTCCCTGGAGGAGGAAATGGCAACCCACTCCATTATTATTGCCTGGGAAATGCTGTGGAGAGAGGAACCTGAGTTCTACAGTCCATGGTGTTGCAAAAGAGTCAGACATGACTTAGTCCATTAGTCCATTAATTTATTTTCTATGTCTGTGTATATATTTATGTTTTTTTAATAAGTTCATTTGTACCCTTTTTTTAGATTCCACATGTTAGTGATATATGATATTTGTCTTTCTTTATCTCACTACAACTAGTGTGATAATCTGTAGGTCCTTTCATGTAGCTGCAAGTGGCATTATTTTACTCCTTTTTATGCCTGGGTGATATTCCATTGTGTATGCATACCAAATCTTTAATCATTCATCTGTCAGTGGACATTTAGTTTGCTTCCATGTCAGGTATTGTAAATAGTGCTTCTATGAACACTGAATTGCATGTGTCTTTTCAGATTAGAGTTTTCATCTTTTCTGGATATATCTCCAAGAGTATGATTACTGGATTATATGGTAATACTATTTTTAGTTTTTAAAGAAATCTCCATATTATTCTCCATAGTGTATATAATTTGGTATATTTATTTTTTAATTTCATCAGCAGATAATAGAAGATAAATTCCAGCAGCTCAGAAGCTCTGCAAATATATAAAAATCAGTTAGAAAAGCCAAGCATATTTACTTGATATTTCTTTTTATCAGTTCACAATTGAGCTATGACTCTCACATACATTCTAATGTGTTTCTCTCATTACCATGTCAAAGAAGCTGATGAGTAGCAATTTTCCACTGGTCTCTCACATTTCTGCATGTCTTTGAGCAGAGGTACTGACCATCCTTGTTCTAGACTATATTTTCTAGGATGTTTTTACAGCAAACAGACTTGTAGAAAGAGTGCCCCTTTGTAGCAGAGGACCCGTTTATTTGCCAATCAATATAGAAAACATGCTGTCTCCCTTGAGAGCAATAGTCAGGCAGAACTGCTTGCTACCTAATATAACATCATGGGAGTTTCTGGACTTGGCATTCTTCAGCCATGAACAAACCCTCTGCATGCAACTCACTCCAGATATTCACTCTGTTGTCCAAGGGGACATGGAGGGCAAGGGGACCTGATATAACCTGAAGCTCATGTTGCTTACCGTGCCATGTCTTCTGCCAGTGGCCATACAATGTGGAAGACTAACTTGTGGCTTTGCAAGCAGAGTAAATTCCCAGGCCATTCATACTTCTCATCAGACTGGACCTAACTTTGCTTATTATCTTTAGCGATAGCTCAGAACATATCATTTTTATATATCTATTCTAATTCTTACGTGATGTAAAAAAATCTCATTTTCTAATAGTATGTATGTGTTATATGTGTAGATGTCTAAATATAGGTTGAGATTTAGGTCTCTCAGGGTATAAGTATTGTTTCTTTGGGATGTGTTTTTTTTTTTTTTTTTCTAATAGAAGATGATTGGATTTGATACTGAAAAAAAAAGAGCAATAGGAGAATATAAATACTGGACCCTCGTTTTGTTACTTCTTTATTCTCTCTTTACTTCTGATAACTTTTTATTTTTAAGTGGCCTAGTTTCACTCTTTGTTCATTCTAAGGAGTCAGTGTGATAAGGACTGTGCAGACTTAAGGGAAAACAAAGTAAAAGAATGACAGATAGAAAGGGAAAACTGGGAGGCAGATCAGAGGTTGAATTTTCTCCTTCCTATCTACTCATGACTCTTTATTCTGCTTTCTGTGCTCTGACAATGAAATTTCACTTTAAAGCTTAACTTTTTAGTAGGTTGCCATTTAGAGGAAAGGTTTAAATGGATTCTTTCAACCCAAATAACTTTCTGCATTTGATGGTGCTGATTTGAGTATGCTGCATTTGATGATGGGTGCCTTGTTCCTTGACTTGCGGCCTCATCACTTCAGTCTCTTACACTTACAGTTTCTTTCTGCTTTTACTTGAGAACCTCAGTTTGCCTAGATCTGAAATTTTCTTTACTAGTTAGGGAGGAGCAATTCTGGGACTATAGCCTTAGGATCTACATTTGGAGTGTTTTGTTGGACATGAGCAATGACACAGTCTTTTTTAAGCATTAAGAACATGGGAAATAAAGCTTAGAATTGGTAAGAAAATACTTGGTCAGTGGACCAGAGGAAAGTAGATAACATGGCAAGGACTAAAATAAAAGATTGGGAAATGTAGATGAAATGAATAAATGTAATGTTTGGAAAACTGCAGTTCAGTTCAGTTCAGTTGCTCAGACGTGTCCGACTCTTTGTGACCCCATGAATCGCAGCACACCAGGCCTCCCTGTCCATCACCAACTCCCGAAGTTTACCCAAACCCTTGTCCATTGAGTCGGTGATGCCATCCAACCATCTCATCCTCTGTTGTCCCCTTTTCCTCCTGCCCCCAATCCTACCCAGCATTAGGGTCTTTTCCAATGAGTCAACTCTTCACATGAGGTGGCCAAAGTATTGGAGTTTCAGCTTCAAAATCAGTCCTTCCAATGAACACCCAGGATTGATCTCCTTAAGGATGGACTGGTTGGATCTCCTTGCAGTCCAAGGGACTCTCAAGAGTCTTCTCCAACACCACAGTTCAAAAGCATCAATTCTTCAGCGCTTAGCTTTCTTCACCGTCGAACTCTCACATCCATACATGACTACTGGAAAAACAATAGCCTTGACTAGACGGACCTTTGTTGGGCAGTTAGACAATTGAATTGATTTGGACAAAGTGGGTAAGCAAATAATAGGCAGTAACATAGAAGAAAGAATGTTGTTTAATTCATAATATTAAATAAATTTTAGGAGAGAGGTGGCAAGAATGAAATGATACATCAGAAGAGAAAGAATGTTTCTTTCTTTTGCACTGTTCTTCAGAGAGTAGAGATTGTTCCAGAGTTGCGTTTATTAATATACCACCTGTGCTAGTTTTTTGTGGAAGCTGTAACAAATTGCCATGAACTTGGTGGCTAAAATAATGGAAATTGTGTCAGCAAGGCTGCACTCACCTGGAGGGCTCTAGGAGAGAGTCTGTTCTTTGTCTCTTGTAGCTTCTGAGGGCTGCCAGGTTCCCTGCCTTGTGGCCACATCACGTCAGTCTCTGTGCCTGTCTTGTCTCCACACTTTTCTCTGCATCTGTCTGTCTAATCCCCCTTTGCCTGTCATTATAAGGACACAAATTATGGTAATTAGAACCCATCCAGGTAATCCAGCATAATTTCTTTGTCTCACTATTCTTAATGTAACTACACCTGTAAAACTTTCCCACTGAAGGTAGCATTCACAAGTTCCAGAGATTGAGTGTTGGTATTTTGAAGCCCATCACTGAGGTGACCCAATGGCGACCAGCCAAGAGGACAGCTGTGGACTGAGAACCCAGTTATTTTTATGCCTAAGATGCTGGACCACAGGGGCACAATGAACCCTTTTACAATTTGCACAATGGTTATCATCAGCACTCAGGACATTGAGAAGAATATTGCCAAAGGGGATGTGTGCTTGTTTAGTTGCTTCAGTCGTGTCCAAATCTTTGCAACCCAATGGACTGTAGCCTACCAAGCTTCTCTGTCCATGGGGTTCTCCAGGCAAGAACACTGGAGTGGGTCTCTGTGGCCTCCTCCAGGGGATCTTCCTGACCCAGGGACGGAACCCACGTTTCTTACATCTAACTTGCATTGGCAGACGGATTCTTTACCACTAGTGCCACCTGGGAAGCCCAAAGTGGATATCTTTGTAGTTCTATGTAGTTGCTAAGTCATGTCTGACTCTTTGCAACCCCACAGACTGTAGCCTGCCAGGCTCCCCTGTCCATGGGATTCTCCAGGCAAGAATACTGGAGTGGGTTGACCATTTCCTCCTCCAGGGGATCATCCTGACCCAGGATCAAACCCACATCTCCTGCATTGGCAAGCAGGTTCTTTATCAGTGAGCCACCAGAGAAGCCCCTAAACCTGAGTTTGTTTCTGTTTTGCATGTGCATTCATTTGTATTGTTTTTAAATTACACATAAGAGATATCATGCATTTCATAAGGTAAGGCTTCACCTAGAAGGGAATCCCAAAGATATAATTGAACTGTAAAGAAGTAATGGATTCCCAAAGTGTCTCTACCCATAGAAGATTCAAATGAATAGCATTTATTAAGGAAAAACTTTTAGAAGTGAGGGATTTCTTTATACATTATGTGGTCACTCAGTCGTGTCTGACTCTTTGTGACCCCCTGGACTGTAGTGCACCAGGCTTCTCTGTTGATGGAATTTTTCAGGCAAGAATTACTGGAGCGGGTTGCCATTTCTTCCTTCAGGGGACCTTCCAAACACAGAACTCAAACCCACATCTCTTGAATCTCCTGCATTGGCAGGAGGTTTCTTTACCACTGTGCCACCTGGGAAGCCCTTTCTTTATACAAACTAAACTAAACCTCTTCTTTTTGAAATATTAACTTCACTGTCTTCATCTTCTCCACATAAGCATACTCCCTTACTGATTATTAAAGAAACAATGTTGAGGGAAAGCCCATAATAGTAAGTACCTGAAGTAATTCATCACCTCCTCTGTTAAAAAAAAAAAAGAAGTCTCTGCTGCAAAAACGACAAGGAACAGGTTTCCAGTTTCATAGAAACTGTTCATGGCTTCATGCAAAGAGGATGAATTTGAAGTTAGAGAAAATCTACTTACCTGACTATTTTACTAGCTGTGATTTTGTGTATCATTGAATTTCTTTGAGCCTCAGTATTCCCTCTATGATAGAAATTATCATATTGACATCACAAGGATGCTGTCATCGAAATAGGATCATAAATGAAAACATTGAATGTGGTTTCTAAAAACATAACTTTACATCTTATTTTTGTTATGGAAAGAAGACTTATGTAGCAAAAAGCAGAAACACACTCAGAAATGCCAGTCAGGCAGGAATTCTACAAGTAACAATCTATTGTAACTCTCCTTTGCCATTTATTTAGCTGTTAAAAATACCAATTATTCCAAATATACTACTGGGAATTAATATTTTCCTTTTATATCTGCCGAGAAGAACCACGTTAGCTCTTTGCTAATGATTTCCTTATTGTTTCAGGAGCACAGAGTGTGTTATGTTGTCCTGCTTTGCCTGTAGTTAGGTGACAATCATACTAAATTATGACCAATAGAACGTAGGCAGAAGTAATACATACCACTTGTAGGCCTGGCCCCTCATGAAATATTCCATTCATTTTTTATTCCCTTTTCTGGTAGACAGAAAACTCAGTAAGTCTTTGAAGTCCTGGAGCAGTGGTTGTCAAACTACAGCCAGTGGGCCAAATCCAGCTGGATACCTTCTTGTGTCAATAATATTTTACTGGAATAGACACATGTCCATTGATTAATGTTAGTTTCTGGCTACAGTGGCTGTGTTGAGTGGTTTAACTGTGACCAAATGACCCGCAAAGCCTAAAATATTAATCACTGGCCCTTTACATAAAAAGCTTCTTGGCCCCTTCCCTAGAGGTTAATAGACCTTTAAGAGGAAAGGAGACTGAGTCCCTAAATGATTGCACAGAGCAGAACTACTTCTCTTCCTCCCTTCCAGCAGCCCCTTGGTGACTCGTGTTGGATTACAGTGTGACAAATAAACCTCTGACCTGTTAAAATTAAGGGATTTTGTAGTTCTTCAGCTTGCACTTTAACACAGAAATTGTGTATGGAAAATGAGAGGATGCTTTAACAAAACCTAAAATATGTGGCATATTTACGTATAGTCTGGTAAGTTGTGTAAGAACTGTTATCAGAGGCTGGTAAAATGTCTATGTTGTATAATGGCAAGGTATTTGGTAAAAGAAGTTCATACAATAACATAGAAAGTGGACCACATACCTCTTTAAGTCAGTAGGTAAAAAAAAAAGAAAAAAGAAAAATGTGTGTTGATTGCTATTTCTTGCCATTGACACAATATTACAAGAATTAAGTGAGCTCTGAATTTTTAAGATTTACCAATTAACAACTAGAGGTGAAAGGAAATAGAATTGAGAAATTAAGGGTCTTTCAGTGTTATAAAAGTTTCAAGACCAAGGACAATGAGGGATTCAGTTCGGTTCAGTTCAGTCACTCAGTCGTGTCTGACTCTTTGCGACCCCATGAATCGCAGTACGCCAGGCCTCCCTGTCCATCACCAACTCCCAGAGTCTACCCAAACCCATGTCCATCGAGTCGGTGATGCCATCCAACCATCTCATCCTCTGTTGTCCCCTTCTCCTCCTGCCCCCAATCCTTCCCAGCATCAGCGTATTTTCTTTTTTTTTTTTTTTTATAAATTTATTTATTTTACTTGGGGGCTAATTACTTTACAATATTGTAATAGTTTTTGCCATACATTGACAAGAATCAGCCATGGGTTTACATGTGTTCCCCTTCCCGAACCCCCCACCCACCTCCCTCCCCCTCCCATCCCTCTGGATCATCCCACTGCCCCGGCCCCGAGCCCTTGTCACATGCATCGAACATGGAATGGTGCTCTGTTTCACATATGACAATACACATGTCTCAATGCCATTCTCCCAGAACGGCCCACCCTCACCTTCTCCCTCAGAGTCCATAAAATTGTTCCATGCATCTGTGTCTCTCATTCTGTCCCGCATATAGGGTTATCGTTACCATCTTTCAGATTCCATATATATGCATTAGTATACTGTATTGTTGTTTTTCTTTCTGGCTTACTTCACTCTGTATAATGGGCTCCAGTTTCATCCATCTCAGTAGAACCGGTTCAAATGTATTTTCAAATGAGTCAACATTTCGCATAAGGTGGCCCAAGTATTGGAATTTCAGCTTCAGCATCAGTCCTTCCAATGAACACCCAGGACTGATCTCCTTTAGGATGGACTGGTTGGATCTCCTTGCAGTCCAAGGGACTCTCAAGAGTCTTCTCCAACACCACAGTTCAAAAGCATCAATTCTTCGGTGCTCAGCTTTCTTTATAGTCCAACTCTCACATCCATACATGACTACTGGAAAAACCATAGCCTTGACTAGACAGAACTTTGTTGGCAAAGTAATGTCTCTGCTTTTTAATATGCTATCTAGGTTGGTCATAACATTTTTTCCAAGGAGTAAGCATCTTTTAATTTCATGCCTGCAATCACCATCTGCAGTGATTTTGGAGCCCCAAAAAATAAAGTCTGACACTGTTTCCACTGTTTCCCCATCTATTTTCCATGAAGTGATGGGACCAGATGCCATGATCTTAGTTTTCTGAACGTTGAGCTTTAAGCCAACTTTTTCACTCTCCTCTTTCACTTTCATCAAGAGGCTCTTTAGTTCTTGTTTGCTTTCTGACATAAGGGTGGTATCATCTGCATATCTGAGGTTATTGATATTTCTCCCAGCAATCTTGATTCCAGCTTGGGTTAGATTTCTAAGAAGCTTTGAGCTATGAATAAAATGCATAGAGATTATGCAGCTGAACATTGACTCAGGCTGCAGCAAATATGAGATTAATGGTGCTATATTCACCCCCTAGATTATTATTTCAGATACTTGCAAGGTCAGTTCAGTTCAGTCACTTAGTCATGTCTGACTCTTTGTGACCCCATAGACTGCAGCACGCCAGGACTCCCTTGTCCATCACCAACTCCCGAGAGTTGACAGAGTTTAGTCAAATTCATGTCCATTGAGTTGGTGATGCCATCCAACCATCTCATCCTCTGTCGTCTCCTTCTCCTCCTGCCTTCAATCTTTCCCAGCATAAGGGTCTTTTCAAATGAGTCAGTTCATTGCATCAAATGGCCAAAGTATTGGAGTTTCAGCTTCAGCATCAGTCCTTCCAATGAACATTCAGGACTGATCTCCTTTATGATGGACTGGTTGGATCTCCTTGCTGTCCAAGGGACTCTCAAGAGTCTTCTCCAATACCACAGTTCAAAAGCATCGATTCTTCAGCACTTAGCTTTCTTTATAGTCCAACTCTCAAATCCATACATGACTACTGGAAAAACCATAGCCTTGACTAGATGGACCTATGTTGGCAAAGTAATGTCTCTGCTTTTTGATATGCTGTCTAGGTTGGTCATAACTTGTCTTCCAAGGAGTAAATGTCTTTTAATTTCATGGCTGTAGTCACCATCTGCAGTGATTTTGGAGCCCAACATAGCCACTGTTAAATTGAGGGGGATGGGTATGTGGGTGTGGCAAGCAATCAAAGTAATACAAGCAGATTTGAGGAGGATATAAAGAAATTTGAGTATGACTGCCCATTCAGAAGGTTTCCCTGGTGGCTCAGATGGTAAAGAATCTGTCTGTAATGAGGGAGACCCGACTTCAATCCCCAGGAAGATCCCTTGGAGGAGAACATGGCAACCCACTCTGGTATTCCTGCATAGACAATCCCATAGACAGAGGAGTCTGGTGGGCTACGTTCCACAGGTCATGAAGAATCAGACATAACTGAGCATGAGTGTGCACCAGTTCAGACAGCTGATTGGAGCCAAATAAATAAGGAGACTATTTAGTTTTTCAGGTAACTGTATTTGCCAGGGAATGTCTAAATATTGAATGAAAAACAAAACCCACAAGAATCACACTGTAAACTTTAAAACAAACCCCATGGGGCAGAGAGCTGCAAAAGTCAGATGTTAATGAAATATATCGTCCTTGTAGACCTGCAGTGTAATACCAGGACAGAAAGGAAAGAGTTTGGGTTTCTGAAAACCTGCATAGAGCAAGGTCCCTCAAAATTGTTTTGAAAAGTGATATGATTACTTAAGTCACTGAGCTTTCCAGATCTATGTTGATCCAGTTAGGGTTTACTTCTACAAATACAACCTCTTGAGTTCTTACTCCTGATTTTATTTTGCATTTCTTACCATGTTGTGTTATTATATGTAGCTTTTCTCACTTGACTGCAAAACTTGAAAATTTCAGACTTCTTTCTTAAACATTGTACGTTTGTTTCCTATATTTTACATTCAGTCCCACTTCTAAATACTGCATCCAGAGGACAAAATAGAACAAAACATCATATTGAGAGTTATATATCTTTGCATAGAGTCTCTTTCAGCTCCCATTTAAAACTATTTGTTTTAGAAGCACATTTTAGACCCATTTTATGGCCTAAGAGATATTGGAACAGTATTATCTCTTTTTAATATTGGTGACTATGAAGTTGTTTTAGCTTTATTTCAATTGATTCTGCCTTTTCCACATCCTTTCCCCTTTTTCTTTATCATTTTACTTTGTAAACAGTTTTTTGTTTCTCTGAACTCCTGCCTTCTTGAGGAGAAAGAAAATAAAATTCCAGTAGTGCCATTTCTTATAAATACTCCAAGAATAAATCTTTTTAATAACATGGCACTCAGCCTCTCTCCAACAAATTTGTATATTTTCTCATTGTTTCTATAACTTCATAAGAGCTAAAGTTTGAAAACGCACTATTTTTGTATAGAGCTTAATAATTACAAAACATCGATATTGAAAAACAATCTTGTTATCAGCTGGTTCAAAGTGAAATTAAACACTTTGTTGGGATATAATTTTCAATCATATTTTTCAATCTTCAGTCACAAAATGTAATCTTTTGGCTGAGAGGGCTTACGATTTTTTGATTATGAGTTTAGATGTAAACTAAAATGACTCTTCTAACAGTTTTCTGACTTCTTTATTACACTTATGTGCTAGACATATTGTGGACTAAGAAATGTGAAGGACAAAGGGAAACATACTTGAATTGTTTTTGAATTGTGCACAGTGTAGAATAAACAAGGCTGATAAGAGTGATTTCTAAGAATTAAGGTCCTTTTTAACCCCTATGCTAAATGGATTATACATTGAAAATATACATATAATTTAAGCAAAGTTATTTTGATTTCCTAAAAATAAGACCTCTAAACATTATCAGATACATAGCAAATGATTGTAGTAATATTATATTACCTATATTTGAATAACTCAGTATATATTTGAATGTGTGATTTTTAAAAACTGTAATCCTATAAAAAAATCTAGAGAAAGACATTTGAGATATTCTCTCAATAGACATTTGATAATAGAATTTCTTTTGCTCTTGGTTTTATCTGCATAATTCATACATTGATTATTGCTTCCCTCTGATTTAAAAGAAAATCATGATTTTATTGTGTGCAATTTTAAATTCTATACCATAAAATTCTGTATGACACTTTGTTTATGATTTGCTTTACAATATTACATATTTTTGATGGGTTGTAAAATATAGACAGTTCCTTCTTTGGCATACAAGTTTCTTTGCATTGTGAGAGTTTAGTATTTTCTTATGTAGTTGAATATGCATCTGACCCAGCAATTCTGTTCCTAAATATATATGCAAGTGTATTTAACACATTTGTGCCCATTAATATTGCAAAAACATGTTTATAACATCTTAGTAAAACATTGAAAAAAAATACAAGCATTCTTAAGAGGAGACATGATTGTGATATAGACAAATTGTGGTATATTCATACAGTGGGGTACCACTCACTATAAAAAATGATAGTACATTTTTGATGCATGTAACAACTTGGATACACAACAAAAAATAATGAAATGACGTGTGAGAGTGAATTGTGTTCGTATCTTCCCAACTCTGTGTGTGGAATCTCTTTTTGGAGGCTTGAAATTAAATGTTTACACCATAGAATGCAAATTCGTCAAATTAGGGCTTCCATTCTCTTGTCACCGCCCCCCCAACTCCCGCCCCAACCATGCAGGTACTGCTTATTAAATGTTTTCCAGTTAGCAGCAATTTTAGGATCACTGAAACAAGATCTAGAATTTAAATCTTTTTTTTTTTCCCTGTAAAGGGCCCATAGTGAATATTTTAGGCTTTGGAGATCATATAGTCTCTGTTACAACTAGTCAATTCTGCCTTCATAGGGAGAAAGCAGGCACAGAAAGTACTAAAAAGATGTGTATGGCTGTGTTAAAAAAAAAAAAACTGTACTAACAGAAATGAGCAACTGACTAGATTTGGCCTTTGAGCCTTGGTTGCAGAGTCCTGATCTGAACTAAACTGATCTAACTCTCCAACCTGTTTCCTGAACCACTACACTTGTTGGTGGCATCCTATCTGCAATGCTAGAATCACCTAAGGAAGCTTTATGACTATTAATGGCCAGTTTCCACCCCAGAAAATGAATTCAGGACTCCTTGGGTCAGGCCAGGGCATTGGCATTTTTTTTTTTTATAAACTTCTGAATGAGACAAATGTACAATCAGTATTAAGAACCACTGTCCTGCATAGTATTATCTTCCAAAATGCAGGAAACCACCTTCATTATTGCCTTGATGAAAAAAATCAGGTGTAGAGCTGACTGGAGCAAAGGTGTGGGCACAGCGAGAAGCTCTGTATTAAGAGTTATTCACTGAAACAAATTATTGTGCTCATTTGAAAATTCTCATATAATGCAACAGGAACATTTTATTTTGAAAATAATTTAAAAACTACATATATTGAAATTAAAATACCAACTGTCTGCTAGGTAATTTTAAAAGTTATGACTAAGTTCCTTTAAACTTCAATTTTATAACTTGTGCTCTAACTTTAGGTTTTCTAATAGGGGAGGTGGAATGCCTCCTAAATATGTCTCACTTCTAGAGAACTCACAAACCTACCAACAGATAGATATTCTAATTCCCTGTGTCCATACAAAAAGAGCTGTTTTCTGTTTAAGTCTTTTGGGACAGTTAGATCATCTTCATGTTCCTTTTTAATGCATCTAGGCACCCCCACCGTGTCTAACCTACAAGGGTAATTTGTCTACTGTGTTTCTAGCTTTTTACTTTTAGCCCATTTGGGGTCAGGATTGTTTTAAATTATGTTTGGGTTTCCAGGCCATCATCCTTTGTGTAGTCTCATATTTGGACTGACCATGGCCACGATAGTTATTGAGTTCCTTGTCAAGGCTGATAACCTGCAGACTTTGTCTGTTTAGACAACAGATTGTGTTTCTTATCCTAGGAAGATCTGAAAGATTTTTCAAATACTAAACTAGTATTATGAGGACTTATTGTTGGTCATCTTGCTCTGCTCATTATAAATCTGGGCAAATCAGTGCCCATTACTGTTGTGTGAGTGGACTTACCTCAGATTTGTATCCAGAAGGATGAAAATGTCATCTAAGATTGCTTTGAGATGGCCATTTAGAGTTAAGTACATTTCAGTCACTTTTCTGTTATTCCCTACAAATGGCCTTGGTGAATTAATTTGTGGGGTCAGTGAGGGTCAGAAGCTGGCAGGCTAAACACGATTTATCTGCAAGAGTGTGCACAAGCAGAGGTTGTCACTAGAGACACAGATAGTCCCTCATAACTAGCACATTTTCAAATATGCATTTGTATGATGCCAAGGGCTTCAGTGGTAAAGAACTGAAAGTGGGACAGTGGTAAAGAACCCACCTGCCAATGCAGGAGACACAAGAGACATGGGTTTGATTCCTGGATCGGGAAGATCCCCTGAAGTAGGAAATGGGAACCTACTCCAGTATTCTTGCTTGGAAAATTCTATGGACAGAGGAGCCTGGCAGGCTACAGTCCATGGGGTCACACAGTGTTGGACATGACTGACTACACATACATGCCAAAATTCCTGATAAACACTGAAAATTTTGTTAAATATTTGGCATTTCCATGATAAAAAATTTATTTGCACTGAGAAGACATTGTATCAAAATAGCCATACCATAAAATAAGAAAGTTATGTAGTAAACCTAGAAAATAGTTAATATCTCTGCATCAAACTCCTTATTAAAAGTCTGTAAATGAAATAGCTTATAGATCTGTTGACTCATTTCCATTCAGTTTAGGCATATTATATTCTTAAAATTACTGTATTAAATTTACGCAAGTATAGCACATGTAATGAGAAGTGCAAAAATGTTAAGTGTGCAACTTGGTTACACATGTGACCCACTCAGATCAAGATCAAGAACTTTACTAGTATATACATCCTTCTCTGTCACTATTCCCCAAATATAACTGTTATTTTGACTTTATCACAATAAATTATTTTTACTTATATTTGACTTTTAAATAATTGGAATCATACGTTACACACTTTTTATTTAGCTTCTCATATATCTAGGATATTTATGTTATTATGTGTAGAATAACTGCATAACATTCTTTTTATTTTTTGTTGTAAAACTCATATAAAACCTATTCTCATAAATTTTAAGTGTATAGTACAGTATTATTAACTACATGCACATCATTGTACAGTTATGTCTAGAAATTTTCCAACTTGTATGACTGAATAGCATTTCCTCATTTCTCCTTGTCCCTGAGTCCCTGACAATCACCAATCCACTTTCTGCTTCTATGAATTAGATTATTTGTTGGTTATCCATTTTAAATATAGCAGTGTGTACATGTTACACTGCTCCCTAACTATTCCTTCCCCAAAACTTTCTCCCTCTGGGTAATCATAAATTTATTTTCTGAGACTATGAGTCAGAACCACCTGGTGGTCAAGTGACTCCATTGTATTTAGAGAACACATTTTCTTTATCCATCAAGTGGTATTTCTTCCACTTTTTGGCTATTGTCATGAACTGTTATTTTTGTTCAGTCAGTAAGTCATGTCTGACTCTTAGCAACTCCATGGACCGCAACACACCAGCTTCTCTCTCCTGTACTATCTCTCAGAGTTTGCTCAAATTCATGTCCATTGATTTGATGATGCTATCTAACCATCTCATCCTCTGCCGTGCTCTTCTCCTTTTGCCTTCAGTCTTTCTCAGCATCAGAATCTTTTCCAAAGAGTAGACCCTTCACTTGTCCAATGTATTGGAGCTTCAACTTCAGCATCAGTCCTTCCAATGAATATTCAGGGTTTACTTTCTTTAGGATTGACTGGTTTGATCTCCTTGCAGTCCAGGGGACTCGCAAGAGTCTTCTGCAACACCACAGTTCAAAGCATCAATTCTTCAGTGTTCAGCCTTCTTTATGGTTCAACTCACATCCATACATGACTGCTGGAAAAACCAAAGCCTTGGCTATCTGGACGTTTTTGGCAAAGTGAGGTCTCTGCTTTTTAGTACACTATCTATATTTGTCATAGCTTTCCTTCCAAAGAGCAAGCATCTTCTAATTTTCTGGCTGAGGTCAATATCTGCAAAGATTTTGGAGCCAAAGAAAATACAATCTATCACTGCTTCTACTTTTTCCTCTTCTGTTTGCAATGAAGTGATAGGACTGGATGTCATGATCTTAGTTTTTGAATATTGAGTTTTAAGCCAGCTTTTTACTCTCTTCTTTCACCCTCATCAAGAGGCTCTTTAGTTCCTCTTCATTTTCTGACATTGGAGTGGTATATCTGCATATCTGAGGTTGTTGATATTTCTGACAGGAATCTTTGTTCCAACTTGTGATTCTTCCAGCCCAACATTTCACATGATGTACTCTGCATATAAGTTATATAAATAAGCACGGTGACAATATACAGCTTTGTCATACTCCTTTCCCAATTTTAAACCAGTCAGTTGTTCCATGTCTCATTCTAACTATTGCTTCTTGGCCCACATACAGTTTTCTCAGGAGGCAGGTAAGGTGATCTGGTGTCCTCATCTCTTCAAGAATTTTCTACAGTTTGTTGTGATCCACACAGTCAAAGACTTTCATACCATAGTCAATGAAACAGAAGTAGATGTTTTTTGAAGTTCCCTTGCTTTTTCTATGATCCAGTGGATGTTGGAAATTTGATCTCTGGTTTCTCTGCATTTTCTAAATCCAGCTGTACATCTGGAAGTTCTTGGTTTATGTACTGCTGAAGCCTAGCTTGAACAATTTTGAGCATAACTTTGCTAGCATGTGAAATGAGTGCGGTTATGCGGTAATTTGAATTGTTATGAACATTGGATAGCAAATATCCCTTTGAGATCCTGATTTCAATTCTTTTTGTTAAAGACCCAGAGTGGGATTTCTGAATTATATGGTAGTTTTATTTTTATTTGTTTTAGTAAATTTCATGCTGTTTTCCATGCAGGCCACATCATTTTCTATTTCCACCAACAATGAGGAGAGTTTCCAATTTCTATCCATCTTCACCAGCACTTACTATTTTCTCTTATTTTCATAATGGTCATCCTTATAGCTGTGAGGTCATATCTTATTGTGGGTTTGATTTATATTTTTCTGATATTAGTGATGTTGAGCATCTTTTTATATATCTGTTGGCCATTTTTATAATGGTTTATTTGATTTTTGCTATTGAATTATAGGGATTTCTTACATATTTTTTGTGTTACTACCTATCAGATGGGCTTCCCTGGTAGCTCAGTGGTAAAGAATTTGTGTGCCAGTGCAGGATATGGGAGTTTAATCCAAGGATTAGGAACATCCTCTGGAGAAGGAAATGGCAGCCCATTTCAGTATTCTTGCCTGGGAATACCCATGAACAGAGGAGCCTGTAGGGCTGCAGTCCTTGAGGGCCATAAAAGAGTCAGACATCACTTAGCAGCTAGCAACAACCTATCAGATATATGATTTGCAAACAATTTCTCCCATTCTGTAGACTGCCATTCCACTTTGTTGATTGTTTTTTTTGCTGTACAGATGCTCTTAAGTTTGTTATAGTCCCATTTATTTATCTTTGCTTTTGTTGTTTATACTTTTGATATTGTATGTAGACATCAATATCAGTGCCAATGTTATCAGACACTTTGTTTCTCTCAATTAGTTTTATATTTTTGGATATTATACTCAGGTCTTTAACCAGTTTTCAGTTATTTTTGTGAATGATGTAAGAGTCCAATTTCACTCTTTCACATGTGTTGATCCAGATTTCCCAGCACCTCTTGTTTGAAGAGAATGTCGTTTCTCCATGGTGTAGTCTTTGCACATTTTTGTACATCTTTGACCTTAAGTGTTTGATTTATTTCTGTGCTCTATATTCTGTTCCATTGATCTATATGTCTGTCTTTATGCCAGTGGCATACTATTTTGATTACTTTAGCTTTGAGTTATGTTTTGAAGTCAGAAAGTATAAAGCCTTTAGCTTTTGTTTTTGGGGTCTCTTGTAGTTTCTCATGAATTTTAGGACTTTTTCATCTCTGAAAATTTGTTATTGAGATTTTCACAGGGGTTGCAGTTCTATTCACAGTTGACCCTTGAAAAACATGGGCTTTCCAGGTGGCTAAGTGGTAAAGCATCCACCTGCCAATGCAGGAGACACAGAGATGGTGGGTCAGTCTCTGGGTTGGGAGGATCCCCTGGAGGAAGGAAATGACAATCTACTCCAGTATTCTTGCCTAGGAAATCCCATAGACAGAGCCTGGCAAGCCACAGTCCATGGGGTTGCAAAGAGTCAGACATGACTGAATGACTGAGCACACATGTTGAAACACATGGGAGTTAGGGGCACTTGACATCCAGCACAGGTGAATATCTGTGTATAAGTTTATAGTCAGCCCTTTGCATTTGTGGTTCTGCATCTGCAGATTCAACCATCCATGTAGTACTGTACTGCATATTTATTGAAAAAAATTTACATGTAAGTGGATCTGTGCAGTTGAAACCCATATTATGCAAGTGTAAACTATTTTTGCATCATCTTTAATTTCTTTTAGCAATATTTTATCGAGTCAGTGTTCAAATCTTTTTCTTCATTGGGTAAGTTTATTCCTAAGTATTTTATTCTTTTTGATGCTATTGTAAATAAGATTGTTTTCTTAATTTTCTTTTTGTAACTTTGCTGAATTTACTACTTCTAACATTTCTTTTGTGGGATTTTTTTGGGTTGTCTACATATGATATCATGTCATCTGCAAATAGGGAAAGTCTTACTTCTTCACTTCTAATTTGATTACTTTTTATTTCATTTTTCTTGCCTAAATTCTCTGGCTAGGACTTGTAGTACTATGTTGAGTAGAAATGGCAAAAGTCAGCTTTGTCGTCTTTTTTCTTGATCTTAAAGGAATAGTTTTCAGTTTTTGTTTTTTTTTTTAACCCAGTAAGTATAATGTTAGTGTGCACTTATCATATATGGCTTTTATTGTTGTCATTGTTTAGTTATTAAGTTGTGTCTGGCTCTTTTATGGCCCCATGTACTGTAGCCTGCCAGGCTCCTCTGTCCATGGGATTTCTCAGGAAAGAATAATGGAGTGGGTTGCCTTGTCCTCCTCCCGCAGATCTTCCCAACCCAGGGATTGCACTCTCATCCACTCATTGGCAGGTGGATTCCTTACCACTGAGCCACCAGGGAAGCCCCATCAACCAGTTAGAAAACATCAACAAATGCTTAAAGAGATTTTTTAAAAATTAAAAATAAACAGTATAAAATAACTATATCTAGGAAAATTTTTAAAATATTAACTAATATAAGATATAAAGATATGAAAAGGCATGTGACATTTAAAAAACAAACATTATTATCCTGATAATAAATTTTTTTGTCAACTGGAAAGTCTAACATTTTATGGAATCACATTAAAAATGCCACAAGGATTAAAAATTTCCATTGGATAGACTAACTCCAAATTTTATTTTGAAAAATCAATAATCAAGTTTACCCAGAGAATGTCTGGAGGGGTAATGAAGGAGAAAAGGCTTCACTTCAGTTCAGTTGAGTCCCTCAGTCATGTCCGACTCTTTACAATCCCACGGACTGCAGCACGCCAGGTCTCCCTGTCCATCACCAACTCCTAGAGTTTACTCAAACTCATGTCCATTGAGTCAGTGATGCCTTCGAACCATCTCATCCTCTGTTGTCCCCTTCTCCTCTCGCCTTCAATTGATCTCGGCATCAGTGTCTTTTCAAATGAGTCAGTCCTTCACATCAGGTGGCCAAACTATTGGAGTTTCAGCTTCAGCATCAGTCCTTCCAATGAACATTCAGGACTGATTTCCTTTAGGATGGACTGGTTGGATCTCCTTGCAGTCCAAGGGACTCTCAAGAGATTTCTTCAACACCACAGTTCAAAAGCATCAATTCTTCGGTGCTCAACTTTCTTTATAGGCCAACTCTCAAATGCATACATGACTACTGGAAAAATCATAGCCTTAACTAGACGGACGTTTGTTGCAAAGTAATGTCTTTGCTTTTTAATATGCTATCTAGGTTGGTCATAACTTTTCTTCCAAGGAGCAAGCATCTTAAGTTCATGGCTGCATTCACTATCTGCAGTGATTTTGGAGCCCCAAAAATAAAGTCTGCCAGTGTTTCTACTGTTTTTCCATCTATTTGCCATGAAGTGATGGGACTGGATGCCATGATCTTTATTTTCTGAATGTTGAGCTTTAAGCCAACTTTTTCACTCTCCTCTTTCACTTTCATCAAGAGGCTCTTTAGTTCTTCCACACTTTCTGCCATAAGAGTGGTGTCATCTATATATACTGAGGTTATTGATACTTCTCCCAGCAATCTCGATTTCAGCTTGTGCTTCTTCCAGCCCTGCGTTTCTCATGATGTACTCTGCATATAAGTTAAATAAGCAGGGTGACAATATATATCCTTGGCATACTCCTTTCCTTATTTGGAACCAGTCTGTTGTTTCATGTCCAGTTCTTTTTTTTTTTTTTTTTGAGGTTTAATATGTTTATTAGTATTATTAGAGATCAAGTAGATTTTGTCCAGGGGTTGAAAAGTGTTAAGCTTCACTTACTCTGGGACTCATGTAGTTCCTCAGATTTATTTAAGTTTCATGTTAATATTTATCCCTGTGCAAATCGTCAGCTTGAAGAACAAATTGGCCCAATGGTAGCAAGAATTCCAGTTCTAGTTTTAACTTTTTGAGGACCTTCTTAGTGTTGTTTTTTTTTTTTTAATTAGTTCATTTATCTATTTTTTAACTTTACAAATATTGTATTTGTTTTGCAATAAATTGACATGAATCCACCATGAGTGTATATGTTTTCCCCTTCCAGAACCCCCTTCCCACCTCCATACCCATCCCATCCCTCTGGGTCATCCCAGTGCACCAGCCCCCAGCACCCTGTATCATGCGTCAAACCTGGACTGGTGATTCGTTTCACATATGCTAATTTACATGCTTCAATGCCATTCTCCCATATCATCCTGCCCTCGCCCTCTCCCATAGAGTCCATAATACTGTTCTATTTATCTGTGTCTCTTTTGATGTCTTGTATACAGGGTTATATTCACCGATTTACTAAATTCCATATATATGTGTTAGTATACTGTATTGGTGTTTTTCTTTCTGGCTTACTTCACTCTGTATAATAGGCTCCAGTTTCATCCATCTCATTAGAACTGATTCAAATGTATTCTTTTTAATGGCTGAGTAATATTCCATTGTGTATATGTACCACAGCTTCCTTATCCATTCATCTGCTGATGAGCATCTAGGCTGCTTCCAAGTCCCGGCTATTATAAACAGTGCTGTGATGAACATTGGGGTACACGTATCTCTTTCAATTCTGGTTTCCTCAGTGTTTATGCCCAGCAGTGGGATTGCTGGGTCATACGGCAGTTCTATTTCCAGTTTTTTGAGGAACCTCCACACTATTCTCCATAATGGCTGTACTAGTTTGCATTCCCACCAACAGTGTAAGAGAGTTCCCTTTTCTCCACAGCCTCTCCAGCCTTTATTGCTTTTAGTCTTTTGGATAGCAGCCATTCTGACTGGTGTGAAATGGTACCTCATTGTGGTTTTGATTTGCATTTCTCTGATAATGAGTGATGTTGAGCATCTTTTCGTGTGTTTGTTAGACATCTGTATGCCTTCTTTGGAGAAGTGTCTGTTTAGTTCTTTGGCCCACTTTTTGATTGGGTCATTTATTTTTCTGGAATTGAGCTGCAGGAGTTACTTGTATATTTCTGAGATTAATTGTTTGTCCATTGCTTCATTTGCTATTATTTTCTCCCATTCTGAAGGCTGTCTTTTCACCTTGATTATAGTTTTCTTTGTTGTGAAAAAGCTTTTAATTTTAATTAGGTCCCATTTGTTTATTTTTGCTTTTATTTCCAATATTCTGGGAGGTGGGTCATAGAGGATCCTGCTGTGGTTTATGTCAGAGAGTGTTTTGCCTATGTTTTCCTCTAAGAGTTTTATAGTTTCTGGTCTTACATTTAGATCTTTAATCCATTTTGAGTTTATTTTTGTGTATGGTGTTAGAAAGTGTTCTAGTTTCATTCTTTTACAAGTGGTTGACCAGTTTTCCCAGGACCACTTGTTAAAGAGATTGTCTTTTCTCCATTGTATATTCTTGCCTCCTTTGTCAAAGATAAGGTGTCCATAGGTGCGTGGATTTATCTCTGGGCTTTCTATTTTGTTTCATTGATCTATATTTCTGTCCTTGTGCTAGTACCATACTGTCTTGATGACTGTGGCTTTGTAGTAGAACCTGAAGTCAGGCAGGTTGATTCCTCCAGTTCCATTCTTCTTTCTCAAGATTGCTTCAGCTATTCGAGGTTTTTTTTGTATTTCCATACAAATTGTGAAATTATTTGGTCTAGTTCTCTGAAGAATACTGTTGGAAGCTTGATAGGGATTGCATTGAATCTATAGATTGCTTTGGGTAGCATACTCATTTTCACCATATTAATTCTTCTGATCCATGAACATGGTATATTTCTCAATCTATTTGTGTCCTTTTGATTTCTTTCACCAGTGTTTTATAGTTTTCTCTTTCTCTATATATATGTCTTTTGTTTCTTTAGATAGATATATTCCTAAGTATTTTATTCTTTTCGTTGCGATGGTGAATGGAATAGTTTCCTTAATTTCTCTGTTTTCTCGTTGTTAATGTATAGGAATGCAAGGGATTTCTGTGTGTTATTTTAGATCTTGCAGCTTTACTATATTCATTGATTAGCTCTAGTAATTTTCTGGTGGAGTCTTTAGGGTTTTCTATGTAGAGGATCATGTCATCTGCAAACAGTGAGCGTTTTACTTCTTCTTTTCCAATCTGTATTCATTTTATTTCTTTTTCTGCTCTGACTGCTGTGGCCAAAACTTCCAAAACTATGTTGAATAGTAGTGGTGAGAGTGGGCACCCTTATCTTGTTCCTGACTTTATGGGAAATGCTTTCAGTTTTTCACCATTTAGGATAATGTTTGCTGTAGGTTTGTCATATATAGCTTTTATTATGTTGAGGTATGTTCCTTCTATTCGTGGTTTTTGGAGGTTTTTTTTTTATCATAAATGGATGTTGAATTTTGTCAAAGGCTTTCTCTGCATCTATTGAAATAATCATATGGTTTTTATTTTTCAATTTGTTTATGTGATGTATTACATTGATTGATTTGCGGATATTGAAGAATCCTTGCATCCCTGGGACAAAGCCAACTTGGTCATGATGTATGATCTTTTAAATATGTTGTTGGATTCTGTTTGCTAGGATTCTGTTAAGGATTTTTGCATCTATGTTCATCAGTGATATTGTCCTGTAGTTTTCTTTTTTTGTGGCATCTTTGTCAGGTTTTGGTATTAGGGTGATGGTGGCCTCATAGAATGAGTTTGGAAGTTTACCTTCCTCTGCAGTTTTCTGGAAGAGTTTGAGTAGGATAGGTGTCCACTCTTCTCTAAATTTTTGGTAGAATTCCGCTGTGAAGCCGTCTGGTCCTGGGCTTTTGTTTGCTGGAAGATTACTGATTACAGTTTCAATTTCCATGCTTGTGATGGGTCTGTTGAGATTTTCTATTTGTTCTTGGTTAAGTTTTGGGAAGTCATACTTTTCTAAGAATTTATCCATTTCTTCCAAGTTGTCCATTTTATTTGCATATAGTTGCTGATAGTAGTCTCTTAGGATCCTTTGTATTTCTGTGTTGTCTGTTGTGATCTCTCCGTTTTCATTTCTAATTTTGTTGATTTGATTCTTCTCCCTTTGTTTCTTGATGAGTCTGGCTAATGGCTTGTCAATTTTATTTATATTCTCAAAAAACCAGCTTTTGGCTTTGTTGATTTTTGCTATGGTCTGTTTTGTTTCTTTTGCATTTATTTCTGCCCTAATTTTTAAGATTTCTTTCCTGTTCTAACTGTTGCTTCCTGACCTGCATACTGGTTTCTCAAGAGGCAGGTCAGATGGTCTGGTATTCCCATCTCTTTCAGAATTTTCCACAGTTTATTGTGATCCACACAGTCAAAGGCTTTGGCATAGTCAATAAAGCAGAAATAGATGTTTTTCTAGAACTCTCTTGCTTTTTCAATGATCCAGCAGATGTTGGCAATTTGATCTCTGATTCCTCTGCCTTTTCTAAAACCAGCTTGAACATCTGGAAGTTCACGGTTCATATATTGTTGATGTCTGGCTTGGAGAATTTTGAGCATACTTTGCTAGCATGTGAGATGAGTCAACTGTGTGATAGTTTGAGCATTCTCTCACGTTGCTTTTCATTGGGATTGGAATGAAAACTGACCTTTTCCAATCCTGTGGCCCCTGCTGAATTTTCCAAATTTGCTGGCGTATTGAGTGCAGCACTTTCACAGCATTATCTTTTTGGATTTGAAATAGCTCAACTGGAATTCCATCACCTCCACTAGCTTTGTTCATAGTGATGCTTCCTAAGGTCCACTTGACTTCACATTCCAAGATGTCTGGCTCTAGGTGAGTGATCACACCATTGTGATTATCTGGGTCGTCAAGATCTTTTTTGTATAGTTCTTCTGTATATTCTTGCCACCTCTTCTTAATATCTTCTGCTTCTGTTAGGTCCATGACATTTTTATCCTTTATTGAGCTCATCTTTGCGTTAATTGTTCCCTTGGTATCTCTAATATTTTGAAGGGATTTCTAGTCTTTCCCATTCTATTGTTTTCCTCTATTTCTTTGCACTGATCACTGAGGCAGACTGTCTTATCTCTCCTTGCTATTCTTTGGTACTCTTCATTCAGATAAATATATCTTTCCTTTTCTCCTTCGCTTTTGGCTTCCTTTCTTTTCACAGCTATTTGTAAGGCATCCTCAGACAGCCATTTTGCTTTTTTTCATTTCTTTTTCTTGGGGATAGTCTTGATCCTTGTCTCCTGTACAGTATCATGAGCCTCCGTCCATAGTTCTTCACGCACTCTGTCTATCAGATCTAGTCCCTTAAATCCATTTCTCACTTCCTCTATAATCGTAGGGATTTGATTTAGGTCATACCTGAATGGTCTAGTGGTTTTCTCCACTTTCTTCAATTTCAGTCTGGATTTGGCAATAAAGAGTTCATGATCTGAGCCATAGTCAGCTCCCAGTCTTGTTTTTGCTGACTGTATAGTGCTTCTCCATCTTTGACTGCAAAGAATATAATCAATCTCATTTTGATGTTGACCATCTGGTGATGTCCATGTGTAGAGTCTTCTATTGTGTTGTTGGAAGAGGGTGTTTGCTATGACCTGTGCATTCTCTTGGCCAAACTCTATTAGCCTTTGCCCTGCTTCATTCTGTACTCCAATGCCAATTTGCCTGTTATTCCAGGTGTTTCTTAACTTCCTACTTTTGCATTCTAGTCCCTATAATGAAAAGGACATCTTTTTTGAGTGTTAATTCTAGAAGGTCTTGTTGGTCTTCATAGAATAGTTCAACCTGAGCTTCTTCAGCATTACTGGTTGGGGCATATACTTGGGTTAATGTGATATTGAATCCTTTGCCTTGGAAATGATCAGAGATCATTCTGTCGTTTTTGAGACTGCATCCAAGTACTTCATTTCAGATTCTTGTGTTGACTATGATGGCTACTCTATTTCTTCTAAGGAATTCTTGCCCACAGTAGTAGATATAATGGACATCTGAGTTAAATTCACCCATCCCAGTCCGTTTTACTTCGCTGATTCCTAAAATGTCTACGTTCACTCTTGTTATCTCCTGTTTGGTCACTTCCAATTTGCCTTGATTCATGGACCTAACATTCCAGGTTCCTATGCAATATTGTTCTTTACAGCATCAGACCTTGCTTCCATCACCAGTCACATCCACAACTGTGTGTTGTTTTTGCTTTGGCTCTGTCTCTTCATTCTTTCTGAACTTATTTCTCCACTTATCTCCAGTAGCAGATTGGGCATCTGCCAACCTGGAAGTTCATCTTTCAGTGTCCTATATTTTTGCCTTTCATACTTTTCATCGGGTTCTCTTGAACCCCATGTTCATGTATGAAAAGGCTTACAAGGCGTTATAATCCACAACAGTGATTGCAGTAGAGTTATGAGATATGGAGGCATATGATAGCTTACGGTGAAAGGTGTCAGATTCGTGATCTCCGAAGAAGATTTAGCTTTGGGACCAGGAACCAGGCTTGATCACCCAAGAGCTTTTGTGTAGCAGAGTTTTATTAAAACATAAAGAGGGACAGAGACAGCTTATGACACAGACATCAGAAGGGGGATGGAGAGTGCCCCCATCTCTAAGTGTTAGCAAGGGAGTTATATACTTTTTAAGTTAGTTATTACAATAAATCAAAAGAATGTCTCAAGGTTGTAAAAACTTTACCAGACCCACTCCCACAATTTACATCTTAGGATAACAGGATTAGAATTTAACAATAGAAAGAGCCTATCAGACCCATTTCTGTAATATACATTCTAAAATATCAGGATTAGTCAGAAGGTTTTCAGGAAGGAGAAGCTGTCCTCAAAAAGGATACATTGTTGTTATATAATCCTTAGTACAGAGTTTAAACATAGTTGTTTGTTGTATAATCATAAGTTCCAAGCTTAAAGAAAAAAAAATTATTTGACTAAGACTAAGGAATGTAGATAGGGAAAAAAAAATTGTCCTTTCCTCCTCCTTGAGAACCCCAGACCCTTATCTCCACTTCGAGAGCCTCAGACTCCTTTCTCCTCCTTAGGAACCCCAGGCTTCTTATCAATCTGTCTAGGAATCGACTATCTCACATCTGTATCAAGTTGAACATAATGTTCAGAAATAAACTCACATATATTTAAATAAGACAAATTGAGGCTTTCCTGGTGGCTCAGATGGTAGAGAATCTGCCTGCAATGTAGGAGATCCAGCTTTGATCCTTGAGTAGGGAACATCCCCTATAGAAGGAAGTAGCTATCCACTCCAATATTCTTGCCTGAAAAATCCCATGGACAGAGGAACCTGGAGGGCTACAGTTTATGGGGTCTCAAAGAGTCGGACATGACTGAGTGACTAACACTTTCAGGATATCAAACTAGCTAGAGAAGATCCCCATCAGGGATCACTTAATAAAGAAAATATGAACCATTTCCCAAAGATTCCTCCTAAGAAGTGGTGTTAATGTGAAGTTCCCAGTGAAGAAGTGGCAATCCAGACCCTGTGGTGAAAGCCTTTTCCTGTGGAGTTCTATGGCTGATTGCTACTGCTGTTGTGCCTTTAAATACATATGTCATGGTGACCTTTTAAGACAAAAATAGTTCTTTGTCATCCTCTCCCCCTTTCTTCTTTATTCTTTTGTCATTTTCATGTTCAACTGCTTCCGTGCATTCTTTAAATCTCTGAAGAAATCGCCTCTGCACTATAGCCTACAGCAAATACTGCTAGAAGGGGCTGAGGAAGATGTAAAAGAAAAGTGTGTTTTCCCCAAAGACTGTGAATGTGTGCAGCTTAAGTGTCTACACACTTGGCTACATTCAGCATCAGGAGAATTGAAAAGAATGTGAGAATACTGGACTAAAAATAAGTTATTTTTAAAATCCTTGAGTATTTTGAGAACAGAGTGAGCAAAACTGATACCATAAATTTCTACCTTAAGTGTATATGCTTTTCATTATTGTGTTATATTCATTTTAAGACTTTTATGCCTTATGATACAACTACTACATTTTATCATCCTCTCTTCTCACTGTCTTCTGTTTTTATGTTTCATTTTTATTCCTTATGCTTTTATATTTCATTATGTTGAATCCTGAGAACATAGAAACTGTCACACTGGATTGGGGTAGTACAAATTTTTTTTACCTTTTGACAGACAAATTTTTTTCAAAGAGAAATTGCAGCTTCATAACAAAATACCTTTCAATTAAAACAGTAATAAAGTCAAATTAAAATATAGTCCTAAGTGTTTTTTCTATTGCACTTTATAGAGATTTAGGAAGAGAACATCTTTAAAGCATTTTTATTTTAGCAAATATTTCTGAACAATATAGTCCAAATTTAAAGAAAAAGAGAGGGAAATTTTTCTTGGGGAATTAGTGTACATATAAAATTTTGACAAAAGTTTTTGGGGCCACTGAAGCACACTAAAACTACTTTGAAGTATTTTCTTGGATCTGGACTTGTTGTTCAGTTGCTCAGTTGTGCCCTACAATTTGTGAATTCCTGGCCTACAGCACACCAGGTTTCCCTGTCCTTCACTGTTTTCCGGAGTTTGCTCAAGTTCATGTCCATTGAGTCGGTGATGCCATCCAACCATCTCATCACCTTTTCCATCTTCTCTTCCTGCTTTCAATCTTTCCCAGCGTCAGGGACTTTTCCAATGAATCGGCTCTTCACATCAGATGGCCAGAGTATTGGAGCCTCAGTTTCACCATCAGTCCTTCCAGTGAGTATTCAGGATTGCTTTCCTTTAGGATTGACTGATTTGATCTCCTTGCTGTCTAAGGCACTCTCAAGAGTCTTCTCCAGCACCACAGTTCAAACGCATCAGTTCTTCAGTGCTCAGCCTTTTTTATTGTCCAATTCTCACATCCATACTGGCAATGGAAAAACCATATCTTTGACTAGAAGGACATTTGTTGGCAAAGTGATGTCTCTGCTTTTTAATACATTGTCTAGGTTTGCCATTGCTTTTCTTCCAATCAGCAAGCATCTTTTAATTTCATGGCTGCAGTCACCATCTGCAGTGATTTTGGAGCCCAAGAAAATAAAGTCTGTCACTGTTTCTATTGTTTCCCCATCTATTTGCCATGAAGTGATGGGACTAGATACCCTGATCTTAGGGTTTTGAAAGTTGAGTTTTAAGCCAGCTTTTTCACTCTCCTATTTTGCCTTCATCAAGAGGCTCTTTAGTTCCTCTTTTATTTTCTGCTATAAGGATTGTGTCATCTGCGTATCTGAGGTTATTGATATTTCTTTGGGCTGTAAGGACTTGCAAAACATTTTCCTCAGTATGCGTATTTAAAGAATAAATTTGAGTCACTGCAAACGCAATAAACATGAAGACTTAAGTATAAAATCCACTTAAAATTAGTGGTAGAATTTTCATAGGAACACAAAAAGGTTAGAAAGATATTGACTAGATTTTTAGTAATGTTTATTTCTGAATAATAGAATTAATGACTCATGGTGGTTGTAGTTACCATTTTTCTCCTTTTAGTTGTTCTTTTACAGAGAAATTCTATTGCTTTCACACTAGATAGACACATACACAAAACACACACACAAATACCATCCCCTGGCACAATACAATCAGAGAACTAGAGAAACCTGCAACATAGACTACAGTTGCTGAATTTGAATCCCCAAAGGAGCAATTGTTTAATAAATATTTACTGAGGTAAATATTTAAATATTTAAATATTTACTGAGGTAAATATTTAATAAATATTTACTAGTACATTATAGGTACTAGTAATAGCAAACACTCTCTTCCAACAACACAAGCGAAGACTCTACACGTGGACATCATCAGATGGTCAACACCAAAATCAGATTGATTAAATTCTTTGCAGCCAAAGATGGAGAAGCTCTATCCAGGCAGCAAAAACGAGACCGGGAGCAGACTGTGGCTCAGATCATGAACTGCTTATTGCCAAATTCAGACTTAAATTGAAGAAAGTAGGGAAAACCACTAGTCCATTCAGGTATGATCTAGATCAAATCCCTTATGAGTATACAGTAGAAGTGACAAATAGATTTAAGGGACTAGATCTGATAGACAGAGTGCCTGATGAACTATGGACAGAGGTTCGTGACATTGTATAAGAGACAGGGATCAAGACAATCCCCATGGAAAAGAAGTGCAAAAAAGCAAAATGCCTGTCTGAGGAGGCCTTACAGATAGCTGGGAAGAGAAGAGAAGCGAAAAGCAAAGGAGAAAAGGAAAGATATTCCCATCTGAATGCAGAGTTCCAAAGAATAGCAAGGAGAGATAAGAAAGCCTTCCTCAGCGATCAGTGCAAAGAAATAGAGGAAAACAACAGATTGGGAAAGACTAGAGATCTCTTCAAGAAAATTAGAGATACCAAAGGAACATTTCATGCAAAGATAGGCTCGATAAAGGACAGAAATGGTATGGACCTAACAAAAGCAGAAGATATTAAGAAGAGGTGGCAAGAATACACAGAAGAACTGTACAAAAAAGATCTTCACGACCCAGATAATCACGATGGTGTGATCACTCACCTAGAGCCAGACATCCTGGAATGTGAAATCAAGTGGGCCTTAGAAAGCATCACTACGAACAAAGCTAGTGGAGGTGATGGAATTCCAGTTAAGCTATTTCAAATCCTCAAAGGTAATGCTATGAAAGTGCTGCAATCGATATGCCAGCAAATTTGGACAACTCAGCAGTGGCCACAGGACTGGAAAAGGTCAGTTTTCGTTCCAATCCCAAAGAAAGGCAATGCCAAAGAATGCTCAAACTACCACACAATTGCACTCATCTCACATGCTAGTAAAGTAATGCTCAAAATTCTCCAAGCCAGGCTTCAGCAATACGGGAACCGTGAACTTCCAGATTTTCAAGCTGTTTTTTGAAAAGGCAGAGGAACCAGAGATCAAATTGCCAATATCCGCTGGATCATTGAAAAAGCAAGAGAGTTCCAGAAAAACATCTATTTCTGCTTTATTGACTATGCCAAAGCCTTTCACTGTGTGGATCACAATAAACTGGAAAATTCTGAAAGAGATGGGAATATCAGACCATCTGACCTGTCTCTTGAGATACCTGTATGCCGGTCAGGAAGCAACAGTTAGAACTGGACATGGAACAATAGACTGGTTTCAAATAGGAAAAGGAGTACGTCAATGCTGTATATTGTCACCCTGCTTATTTAACTTATATGCAGAATACATCATGAGAAACACGGGGCTGGAAGAAACACAAGCTGGAATCAAGATTGCCAGGAGAAATATCAATAACCTCAGATATGCAGATGACATCACCCTTATAGCAGAAAGTGAAGAAGAACTAAAGAGCCTCTTGATGAAAGTGAAAGAGGAGAGTGAAAAAGTTGGCTTAAAGCTCAACGTTCAGAAAACTAAGATCATGGCATCCAGTCCCATCGCTTCATGGGAAATAGATGGGGAAACAGTGGAAACAGTGTCAGACTTTATTTTTTTGGGCTCCAAAATTACTGCAGAGGGTGATTTCAGCCATGAAATTAAAAGACATTTACTCCTTGGAAGGAAGGTTATGACCAACCTAGATAGCATATTCAAAAGCAGAGACATTACTTTGCCAACAAAAGTCTGTCTAGTCAAGGCTATGGTTTTTCCAGTAATCATGTATGGATGTGAGAGTTGGACAGTGAAGAAAGCTAAGCACCGAAGAATTGATGCTTTTGAACTGTGGTGTTGGAGAAGACTCTTGAGAGTCCCTTGGACTGCAAGGAGATCCAATCAATCCATCCTGAAAGAGATCAATCCTGGGTGTTCATTGGAAGGACTGATGTTGAAGCTGAAACTCCAATACTTTGGCCACCTCATGAGAAGAGTTGACTCATTGGAAAAGACCCTAATGCTGGGTAGGATTGAGGGCGGGAGGAGAAGGGGAGGACAGAGGATGAGATGGTTGGATGGCATCACCGACTCGATGGACATGGATTTGGGTAGACTCCGGGAGTTGGTGATGGACTGAGAGGCCTGGCGTGCTGCACTTCATGGGGTCACAAAGAGTCGAACACGACTCAGCGACTGAACTGAACTGAACTGAATGATGTACTAGACACTGTTTATTTTTTAACTTTATTTTATTTTGAAATATAGCCAATACACAATGTTGTAATAGTTTCAGGTGGTTAGCAGAGCGCTTCAGCCATACATATATGTGGACACATTCTCTCCCAAATTCCCCTCCTAACCAGGCTGCTACATAACTTAGAACAGAGTCCCCTGAGCTATACAATAGGTTCTCATTTGTTATCTATTTTAAATTACAGCAGTGTGTATGTGTCGATTCCAAACTCTGTGACTCTCCCTTCTCCCCTGCCTTTCCTCCTGGTAAGGATAAGTTTGTTCTCTAAGTCTCTGAGCCTGTTTCTGTTTTGTGAAGAAGTTCATTTGTATCATTTCTTTTTAGATTCTGCATATGAGGAATATCACAGGATCTTTCTCACTCAGACTCACTTCACTCACTATGACAGTGTCTGTGTCCATCCATGTGGCTGGCTGCAAGTGGCATTATTTCAGTATTTTTAATGGAAGAGTAATATTCCATTGTCTATATACAGCACATCATCCTTATCCATTCCTCTGTTGATGGACATTTAGGTTGCTTCCATGTCTTGGCTATTGCAAACAGTTCTGCAATGAACATTGGAGTACACGTATCCTTTCAGACCATGTTTTTCTCTAGATATATGCCCAGAAGTGGGATTGCAGTGTCATATGGTAGCTCTATTTTTAGTTTTTTAAGGAACTTCCATACTGTTCTCCATACTGGAGAACTTACATCACACCAACTTACATCCACACCAACAGTGTAGAAGGGTTCCCTTCTCTCCACACCCTCTCTAGCATTTATTGTTTGTGGACTTTTTGATGATAGTCATTTTGACTGGTATGAGGTGGTATCTTATTGTAGTTTTGATTTGCATTTCTCTAACAATTAGCTATGTGGAATATCTCTTCGTATGTCTCTTGGCCATCTGTCTGTTTTCCTTGAAGAAATGTCTGTTTAGATCTTCTGTCCGTTTTTTGATTGGATTGTTTGTTTTGATGATATTAAGCCTCATGAGCTGTTTATGAATTTTGGAAATTAATTTCTTGTCATTCACATCATTTTCAAATACTTTCTCCCAATCTGTTGGTTGCCTTTTCACTTTGTTTACGGTTTCCTTTGGCCTGAAAAAGCTTTTGGATTTAATTAGGTTCCATTTGTTTATTTTTGTTTTTATTTCTATTATGCTGGGAGACAAATCAAAAAAGATATTGCTGCAATTTATGTCAGAGTGTTCTACCTATGTTTTCCTCTAGGAGTTTTAGAGAATCTGGTCTCATATTTTAGTCTTCAATCCATAGGTACTGTTCTAAGTGCTGGATATTTAGCAGTGGACAAAAGAGACACAGTCCCTCACCTCATCAGGAAAGCAATAATACATTAGATGACAATAAGTGAAAAAAGTGTAGTCAAATTAGAGAAGAAAAGTGAGAAAAAGGAGTTGGACAGTGGGTAGAGCAGGACACTGTTGAGATACAGTAGTCAAAAAGGTCTCTGGCAGAGATTTGAATGAATTAAGAAAGACTGGGTAGCACTCTATCATTGAGTGTGTGTCTGCATGTGTGTGTAGTTGAAGTGCGGCTAGATTTGATAGGGCAAAAGGGGAGTGGGAAAAAGATGGCTCAGAAGTAGCCAGGGTCCAGATTTGATGGCAATATGGTTAGACATTTTTAGGTTTTGGAAAGTAAGTGAAAAGAATGCTTTGTGAGAAATAGGAAGTCTCAGTGAAGGAGTAGATGCAAGTAATAGGGTTTGGAGGCTGCTGCAAAAGCAAGGGGTGTGGGTAGATTGTATAGGTGACATTGGTGGAGGTAATGAGAAGTGGTGAGATTTTGGATGGATGATTATAGTAAAAAATATTTGTGGCTTGAAGATATAAAAGTAATTCCTTTTTAAAAACGTTTAAAGTTTTATGTTGTCCCAATTTTTTGAGGCTCTTTGGTCTCTCTGGGATCTTTTTAAAAATACAAAGTGTTCTGACAGGTCAAGTGAAAGAATTTAGTTGAGTTGATGTGCACATGTATTAATAGATATAGCTGGAATCTCTCTTATTTGGAGGTATGTTTGAAGAAATAGAAAGATAAATATATGTACATTATTAATATTATAGTGATAATGTTGCTCTATGGAAATATTAAAAATTATATATATGTATATACATGTTTAAAAACCTCCATATTGTCATGAAAACCATAAATACCTATATTTCATTTTTGTTGTTTTTTTAAGAAGAATATGAAAAACAACTCAGAATATGTAATTGTGTGTGTGTGTATATATATATATATATAAGAATAGTCTAAGAAAAATGCCAAGGGAGAGCTAAATTACTTATTTCCTAGTTTAGAACTTAGCTTTTGGGGTAGATGCTATGATATAGGTTTGTACTTCATTGAAAGCAAATGATTAATTGGTGGAAATGTGACGTCTCTTCTGATGGACAAACAGTTGCTCATATTATTACTGAATCTTTAAATGTGGTGAATTCCTAAAATAGGGTCAACATGTTTGAAAGGTAGGTTTTTAGTTGAAATTTTAAAGGAGGGCATCTAATTACTGTCTCCTTTGGCCTTAAGTGAATAATGCTTTCAGTAAATACAGGTTATTCATGAAGTAGACTAAATGCATTTTGAAGGTCAGAGGCAATAACAGTTTTCCCAAGTGAGGTATAAAACATTCATCATTTTACTCCTCATCAAAATTTTTAAGATTATTGCTATTTTGAGTGCAATTATGACGAATGACATCACTCTACTTCTATTTCAGAAGAAAGCACTTGAGTGACTATTTACAAGCAGAAATTAAGGTGATTCACATGCTTGTTTGCATTTTCCTTAAGAGAAAAAAAATGCCAAGACTTTGGGTAGCTTTTTTTATTACCGACATTTTGCTTCCCATGATGATTATCATAGGAAATGGTGTATGTAATCTGTATTCACATTGTTTGTATGTATGGTTCAGAATTTGAGTCTGATAATCTGGAATGCAAATCAAAATGAATGATCTGGCATCTGAAAATTTCTTAGCATAAAAGTAAAAAAGAGTAACGATTTTGTAAATCTGTTCTGTTTTTTCATATAAAAATGACATGGCTACATACCTCAGAATTTATTGTTATCTTGTAAATATGCTAATTAATCTGTGCAAATTTGAGGGCATTTACAAACTTATTAAATGACACCCATAGTTAGTTTTAGTAGAACAGAGTTTTGTTATAGGAGAGCAGACCTTTAGATAAAAAGAACTGAGAGGGAAAGGCAAGCTATTTATCAGAAAATAATCATCATGGTGAATAAGAAGACATTCTTTCTCAGAGTGTTTCCACTGTCACTGCTTTCTGTTCCCTTTTCCTTTGACTTTTTCTCTGTAGTCATCTGTGATTAATGCCTGGAGTTTACTCTGTTGTTTCAGTCCTAAGAAAGCTCTTCGTGCTTCAACCTAATTGACTCATTTAGCATGTTTTCCAACCAGACTGCACTGAAAACATATTAAGTAAATCATCAGTTTAAAAAATTCTGTTAAAAGCTGTCTGATGGGTGGCACCAATAATTATCTGGTTGGTTTCTTGCTTTGTGACGTTTTCTCCTTTGATTTCCAATATTTGAGGGTTTTACTAGTCATTGATTATTATTTAATGTCAAGGGGAATATGACTTCAGTTTGCCATCATAACCTGCAGAGTTCTCCTGTGTTGCCTAAACATGAGTGTGCAAATTACCGTTGCAGTGGCAACATCTGTAAAGCTTCTATACCTTTGTTTTCTTGTTTGTATCTAGTACCTGCAATGTGCTAGGTGCCAGGCTGGTGAGAACAAGAGAAATAAGTTTGTGCCTGCTCGCTTTCCAGTACTCTGTTACCTGGTGTCAGACTGTGAATGCTTTCCGATCCTAAACATACAAATATGTTTATCTACTCTTATCAAAGAGTTATTTTTCTTTTGATTCTATGGAGCAACTTGGAAGTTTCTAATAATGGGTAACCTTTGGTCAGTATTATTCATTTAGCTTAACTAAAAGGAAACAAAGAACATATAATGTGACTTCTTTGGTGCATGGAGATAAACCACATGATACGGGAGACTTTTTGTAGTCTAATAGCATTAAAGACCACAAAACAACCACTGTTTCTGGAAATAATCAAATATTTTATATCACCGAAATGAGTTTATTTAGTGTTTTAGTTACCTTTTCATAAACTCTTACATGGATGCACAGATATTCTTCTTCCTCAGCTTTCTTACGGGCTTCCCAGGTGGTGCTAGTGGTAAAGAAACCCGCCTGCCAATGCAAGAGACATAAGAGATACAGGTTCAGTCCCTGGGTCAGGAAGATCCCTTGGAGGAGGGCATGGAAAGCCACTCCAGTATTCTTGCCTGGAGAATTCCATGGACAGATGAGCCTGGCAGGGTTCAGTTCATAGAATCACAAAGAGTTGGACATGACTGAAGCAACTTAGGGCACACACACAGCAAGTGAAGCAACTTAGCATGCACACATGTTCTTAAGACAATGATGACAGATAAAATATTAATTCAAGAATGTTATAAAAGAGTACTGACCAAATCATGATGTGAAGTGGAAGTGAGAAATAGATTCAAGGGATTAAAAGTGGTAGACAGAGTGCCTGAAGAACTATGGACAGAGCCCCCATGCATTTGCAAATTAAATGCCCACTTTTATTTATATGATGGATGTATCTAAGAAGTTTTAACAAGGAAAATTAGAAAATATTTGTAACAGAATAACAGGTTCTTTTAAAATTACTCAACTCATAGATTCCGGCTTCATATATAATTCACCAGTTATAACGCATCACATACAAACGTTGCTTCTTTTCCAGGGAGATTTTCTTTTGGTCAGTCTGTTTCTACTTAACACAGGGTTGACATCAATTGTCTAGTGATGTTTTCACTGTTTCCCACAGGCATATGTTATATTGATGGATTAAGCATGGATCAACATGAAAAACCTCAGTCTAGTTTTTCAGTAGATAACATTACTTGAGGTAATTCCAACAACATTTTCTCTGGCCATATATAAATGTAATTAAAATAATACAAACATTGAATTTAAATTACTTTGGATTATCTACCATTTTGATTTATGTGCATCTCCATTTGTATAGATAATTTAGAATTGGTATTTTATATTTGTCCTTATGGTTTGAGTACGTAAATGAATTTTTTTTAAATGATACTATTGGTACTGGAAACTGAATTGGATACTAGATATTTTTTATACACCATGATGAACAAATTATCATTTTCCCACCGATTCACAAGTCATTATGTAGCTGCAGCATTTTTATACTGTTAGAAAGCAAACTCAAGAATCATCTCTGAAGAACACTGCACAGAAATAAATTATGAGTTCTGGGATTTTAATTCAGACTTTTTTTGTTATACTATATATTTCTTCAACTAGTGTTGTTTATATTTTAAAAAGCTTCCCATTATCGTAGTTTTGGAAATGCCGATAAGTGTTTAAGGCTATGAATTTACCCTGTAGATAAATCAGCTAATTGATAAACTAAAAGCTTTGTCTACATTTTGTCAGGTAATTGATGGCTCAGACATAGATGATAAATCACTCTTTCCTAAAGCAAAGTGTCCCTGTCTATTATAATTCAAATACTTCTTGCAGCTTTTCACCTTTTTCTATTATGAAATGCAGGATAATAAAATAATAAATAAAATGAAATAATAATAAAATAATAGGTTGTTTATGTTGATGAAAATAGGTAGGTTGTGCTTTTATCTTTTAGATGCTCTGTCCTCCTTGCTTTCAAAAACAAAAGAGAATATGGAGTGAGGTATGCCTAGGGATGGGAGTCCGAACTCAGGTTCTCTCAGTAACTCCTTGTGCAGCCATGAAGAAGCCATGGCCTCTCCCTGGGGCTTATTTCTAAAATGAGGATGTTCAACTAGCTTTTTGTATAATTAGATTTATTTATTTTTAAGTGAAGGATGATTGCTTTACAATATTGTGTTGGTTTCTGCCAAACGTCAACATGAATCAGCCATAGATATACATATGTCTCCTCCCTCTCAAATCTCTCTTCCACTTCCCTCCCCATCCCACCTCTCTAGGTTGTTACAGAGCCCTGTTTTGAGTTCCCTGAGTAATACAGCAAAATCCCATTGGCAATCTATTTTACATGTAGTAATGTATATGTTTTCATGTTTCTCTCTCCATATCAGCTTGATTTTTAAAGTGTTTTGTTTCAGTAATAAGACAAAGATTTTCTTTCACAAAAGTGTTAAATCTTTCTAATCTTTTGTAATGCTTAGACCCCATATTGTCTCTTACTTCCTCCTCCTCCTCTACTTCCTTGGCCCCACTTCATGTTGTGTGATGCCCTTTACACAGGCAGGTAGTCAGGAGCCCATGCAATTTACCTTCTCTGCTATCTAGCCTAAATCTTCCCAGAGAGGATACATACAGCAGGGTCCTTTTAAGTGTACTTACTTGTCTGTTTGCCCAGATCACTGAAAGCTTATTGAGGAAAAAAAATCATCTTGTTCTCTAGCACATCCAAAGAACTCAGCATTTGCCTGGGAAATAGGTGATTTAAAATAGTTGTTGATGATGACAATTTGTCCATATTTCCTGCATCTTTAATCTTCCTTGTGGGATGCTTTGCCTTGCCACGAGTGAAAATCTCCACTCAGCTATAATGTTATTTCAGCTTGTTAAAAGGGAAGAACATCCTTATTGTAAATGCATCGATTAGAACTGAGAGCAGCAGTGGCAGCATCAATATCTAGGGTATTTGCATGATACTTGCAAACATGATAAAAAATTCTAGGGAGAAAGGGGGGCATCTAAGGTAGTTTTTTTAGAGACATTGTTTTCTTTTTCAGTATACGAGATAAAAACACTGACGGTTCCTCTGTAAGGGCAGATATTTTTTTCTCCAGTGTATCTATGGTAGCCACAAAGTATTCTGAAATTATAGGATAGAATTTTTCAGGTTCTCTGGTTCAGTTGACTTATTGTTATTATCAACATGTGATTATTGAGTTATTTTTAAAATACATAACTTTGAGAAAAGGTTTGCAAGTAAATAAAGATTAGGAGATAAAAAATTTCAGGAACCATTCACCTTTTACTTTAGTATTGAAAGTAGAAACTCAGATAATTTAAGTCTTACTAAGAGTCACATAGCTTACCACATAGACTTGGCCTCTTGACTCCATTTCCATCCTGTTACTTCCCATCCGGTAATGTAATACACTTTTGTGTGGTTCTATGATGTTATGAAGACTTTCTCTTCTGTGGGAATATTTCTTTTGTTGTCATGATGGAAGTCATAGGGGAATGATTCTATTTACAAAATTCAGTGTGCACACTACTGACACAGACTAACTGCCATTTTGTAAAGTAAAATACACTTGTGTGTGTTCATATTTACTGAAGTATAGTTAATTTACAATGTTGTGTTAGTTTCAGATGTATAGCAAAGCGATTCAGTTATATATATATATGCATATTGCATAATCTAGAGTACTCAGACTATTTTCATTTGTGTACTTATATTGTTCTTTTGTATGCCAAGCATGGTTCTAAATTCTTACAAATATTAATGTATTTTTCATAACAATTCTGTAAGTTAAATATTATTATTGTCACCATGCTACAAATGAGGGAGTTGAGGCTTAGAGAAGTGACGTAACTTGCACAAAATTGCCCAGCTAGGAACTGCATTGAAACCCAAATGCTGAACACAAGGCCAGACTCTGAGCCACTCACTACTGATACTGTATCAGTAGTGTGCACATTGAATCAATAGTTATTGATTCAATAACAATCAGAATCTTCTTTGTTTAGAAAGAATTAAAGCAATGAGCTTTAAGGCCTTTCCCCCAGCTCTTCCCTCCCATGCCTTTTCCTGAGGGGAAAGATATTAGTGAAAAATACATCACATCCCACTGTGCTGGACAGAAAGTACAGCAAACACACTGAGATCAGGATTGCTGTGTTCAGCATTATAATCACCTAGTTAAGGTGTATTCTTGAGATCCGACTTGATTTCTTTGGCTCTTTCTAAATAGAACAGGTAGATCCAAGTACAGCTGAAACACCATCCAAGAAAATGCATTCTGCTTCATCTCCCATTTTGAGTGCTTTGTATCAAGAGATTATGTGCTAACTTCTGACATAGAATTGGAACAGACTGCTTGTAAACTACAAAATCCAATCCACTCACCATTCTGCATTTGTGTTTGTCTTATATGACATATTCTATTGATGTGAATTTACACTAAAAACAGATGAAGAGTTTAGAATAATTGTTATCTGATTGGAATTGAGGAAGATAGTTTAGATCAAGGTTTATCAACTTAGGGAAAGTTAGGAGTCACCTGGAGGGCTTGTTCATACAGATTTCTATGGCCCAATAGTTCTTGATTTAGTAAATCTGGGCTGCAGCTCCAGAATTTGCATTTCTGGTAATGCAGTCGCAGGTGACATTGATGATGCCTGTCTATGGACGATGATTGTTGTTGTTGTTGTTTTTTGAGTATCATTGGTCTATGTCACTTCCTCAGATTACAAGAATGATGGAAGTTTTTGTTCAGGGACATTAGAGAATACACATTTCTCATAAGGGGCTATCTGGTCTGTCTTAGAGACCCTCTTGACATTTTTTTTCACAGGTATCTGTTCTCTATGCTGTTTAGTATTCGTCCTTGGAAAGAAATTTTTCTGAGATTTCATTATTGCATATTTTTAATCAGGTCTCAAATAGGCTCTGAATTACCAAGAAGAGGATTTGACTCCTCACAAGTGCACAGGGTACTGCAGAATAAATACTAAAGCATAGGCTGGTAGTAGTTACTTTCCCTAAGAAATTCAGGGGTTTTGCACTAACAGGGCTTCCATTTCTTGTCTGATACGTGAGCACAGCATGTGGTCTTATACCTGGTACACAGTAGATCCTTACATATGTGTATAGCTGAATCACTTTGCTGTATATGTGCACTCAGTCACTTCAGATGTGTCAGACTCTGCGATGCTATAGACCGTAGCCTGCCAAGCTTCTCTGTCCATGGGATACTCCAGGCAAGAATATTGGAGTGTTCTTGGAGATCCCCCTCTTCCAGCGGATCCTCTTGACCCAGGGATTGAACCTGCCTCTCTTTTGTCTCCTGCATTGGCAGGTGGGTTCTTTACCACTTAGTGCCATTTGGGAAGCCCATATTTCAATGATAATTTAAAAAAATAAAGAGAGAGGGAATGACTAAGACAGTTTTAAGCATCATGATTCAATTGCTTTGTTTTTAGTTCTCTTCTACACTGATGGGGCTGATAAGAAAGCCCTTTTGCATCTACTAACACAAATCATGTGTGCTTCAGGGGCTAAGCATATTGTTGATTTGGCGAAGCTGAATATGGCATGAGAAGCTCCATCCTCTCAGGGAGTACATTTACAACAGATGCTCAGGAGCAAATTATGTTTAGCAAAGTGTTAAAAATGCCTTTGTCTATTAGCTTAGCCCTGTCAAAGAATTTGGATTAGAACATTTTTCACATTTAAGAATGCATTGTACTCTAATTCTGCGTCTCTTTTGAACTCTCTGCAAATGCATTAGGAGCAATATCTTGTTTCTCCTTATAACACCATTCAGAGGTGTGTGACCAAGTAGTGTTATCCTCATTGTACAGGCACAGAGAAGTTAATTGACTTTCTTCAGGTCATGGAGAAGTAGTCAGAGCCAGCCATAAAAGAAGCATTAGCCTGCTTTTTTAGTGTGTGAACACAATGGCCACCACAGAGCTTCTAACCCTGTCCTTCTATGGCCTAACACAAAATATCCTCTGCCATGAGATGACCTGCAGGAAATGAGGCTTCTTCAAAGATGTTTGCATGGATTACATTAGCTCCAATTTAGGGTCAAATAAGAGCATCCCCCATTTGTGATTTCATAAAATAGTAAAGAAAATTTATGAGAGATATCGGGTAATTTTCAAACCACAAGAAGTTATTTAAAAGTTTCTGAGATTTTTTTTTTTTTAAATTGTTGGAGTATAGTTACTTTACAATGTTGTGTAGTTTCTGCTGTACAGCAAAGTGAATCATCAATACGTATGTACAGATGATATATCCTGTCTGTTTTTAGTTTAATATCTCATATTTAATATATCCTGTCTGTTTTTTGTTGTTTAAAATTTTGCATTTATCCTTTATATACGTAGGGTCACACACAAAGCCAGTTTCTTTTATAGTGCTCCCTGAATATTATTGCGGAGAAGGCAATGGCACCCCACTCCAGTACTCTTGCCTGGAGAATCCTAGGGACGGCGGAGCCTGGTGAGCTGCCGTCCACGGGGTCGCACAGAGTCAGACACGACTGAAGCGACTTAGCAGCAGCAGCAGCAGAATATTATTGGGAGGCAGTCTGTTCTGGGCTTCTTATGCATCAACAAGTCTTGTTAGGTATGCCAAAATCCTCAGACCATTCTTTCACTCACCACTAAGCTGGATTATTTCTGTAGCAGACAATTTTGCAGAGTGATACGTTACCTCATAGGAGCATATCACATAGTCCTACCCAGCACTCAGTCTCTCTCTAGAGAAAGATCAGGCTTGTTTGCTATCCCTACACTATACAGAGTAACCTTGTTATTTATCCAACCTTGTTATATATATATCCATTATTTTATATATATAAAATAGTTTGTATCTTCTAATTTCCAACTCAACCCTCAACCCTCCCCACCCCCCTTAACCAGAGATCTGTTCTCTGTCTGAGAGTCTGTTTCTGTGTTGTAGATAAATTCATTTGTGTCATATTTTAGATTCCACATAAATGTGATATCATATGGTATTTGTCTTCCTTCTTCTGACTTACTGCACTTAGTATGATAATCTCTTGGTGCATCCACATAGCTGAAATTGAGATTTAATTTCTTTTTAACTACTTAGTAGTATTCCAGAGTATCTATGTACCATTTCTTTATCCATTCATCTATCAATGCACATTTAGGTTGCTTCTGTGTCCTGTCTATTGTAAATAGTGCTGCTTTGAAGATAGGGGTGCATATATCTTTTCAAATTAGTTTTTTTCTGGATATATGTCCCAGAGTGAGATTGTTAGATCATATGGAAACTCTCCTTTTAGTTTTTTTTGAGGAACCTCCACACTGATCTCCTCAGTGACTACACCAATTTACATACCCACCAGCTGTGTAGGAGGGTTCTCTTTTCTTCACACCCTCTCCAAATTTATTATTTGTAGACTTTTTAGTGATGGTCATGCTGACCAGGGTGAGGCAGTACCTCAATGTAGTTTTGATACACATTTCTCTGGTCATTAGCAATGTTGAGCATCTTTTCATGTACCTCTTGTACATCTGTATGTCTTCTTTGGAGAAATGTCTCTTTAGATCTTTTAAAGTGGCAGATTTTTGAAGCTCAGAGTTCCCTAGCTGCAGTGCCACTCTCTGCTTGCACAGACATCTGTCTGAGTCCTTCAGGTTGCCCAATGAACTTCAGGACAAGGGGAACTGGAAGAAATATGCTGATAAGTCTGATGCTACTTTGTGAGTGATCAAGTCCTTGGTGTCCAATCCAGCAGACTCAAATCTGGATCTGTGAGAGACTAATTTATGAGCTCATGTTTAATCTGGTGGAAATTCTACTACTTCTGGCTTTCCTCTATACTACAAAACATAATTAAATAGAGCAAAACCTCCACAACTCTACTTTGTTTCTTCCCTGTAGATTCTTCCCAAACTTATTATTCTTCCCTTATTTCTTGGAAAAGTTTTATCCACATCATGGTGCTCAGTAAATTGAATGAGTCTGTAGAAGGATTAAATCAACATGAATGAGAATATCATAAGTGCAGGAGATGTGGCTTAGATATCAGAAAGACATATTTCCTTTAAGATGATTATTTGATTCCTGTAGCAGTAATATCTGGGTTTACATGTCTTAGGCAAAAGTCACAAATGTAAATATCTGCTTCTGTCCATGGCAATTGAATATGAACTCAAAGCTGAGCTGAGCTGATGGGGAGTAGGCTAATAACAAAGTTTGTGACAGTAAGACACAATTGTGATATATTGACCTTCTGATGTTATGTTCTGATGTTGTTGAGACCAGTCTTAAAGTATTAATGAAAGCTATGTAGTGTTTATCCCTATTCCTCTGTGACACTAGCTGTAATAACTGCAACCTAAAGGTGTTTATTGAATGCTTGTCAAATGAAATCAAAAGCCTTATTGAAAGGGGCTGTGTGTTTGTGTGTGCGCGTGTGTGTGAGTGTAGTCTGAAGTCAATCTGCCTGGGTTCAGATCTCGATTCTGCCACCAAAATATACTCTTATCAGTTTCTTTGATCTTTGCCTCGGTGTCCTTATCTGTAAAGATGAAATATAATACCGATCTCACAGAGTTGTGAAACTTAATAGTCAGTAAATAACAGCTGTCAGTACAGGCACATAAAGAACCCCATAGAACTCCATTTCTAAAATATTCAAGAAAAAAAGAGAGATCTATCCTTGTGATATGTGGTAAATTGCTTATAGTAATCATTGGTCCAAATTTTGATTTACATTGTAACAACTGTGTTTTAAGTCCTAAATCTAAATGTATCATAGACAGCAAACCCAACCTTATGTTGAATTATTTTAAATGTGAAAGCATGCTCTCTTATAGGTGGATGAAGAATAAATATTAAGCGAGATTTTCATCTCTCATAGTACCCATTCTTTGGCAACTTGCAAATCCTCCCACTCCTTCGTGTAAACATTTCCCCCTCATTCACCACCTTGCCCAGCAACAGAACTAATTCTGAGTCAAAAATCAACACAGGCTGTCAATTTGGTATGCACAACATCTGGTTGCTTCCATATTTACCACTTGTGGAGGTGAAGGTGGTGCATTTCATTTGAAAAAATGTGTCATTGGGTCCTGCTTATCCTGAACACTGTTCTCAAAGAAGACACTTCCAAACGCCTCTTATTCTACTCAAATTTTGATGTCTTTTAAAGAAAACTTTACTCCTAGATTGAGACTGTCCTGTTACCCATCACATAGTTGCTTCATTTTAAGGCAGTCTTAAAAAACATAGTATCTTGCTGTAATATCTACAATCAACACAGATAATTATGCATTTCTTTAATTGCTGGGTGTACATTATGCCCTGCATCTGAAATAAATGAGCAGCAAATCTACACAGCTGCTGCTAACCACTCCTTTAGACTTTCCTGTAGTTAAGTAATGAATCGTTGTCGACTTCCTGAATAATTTACTCCTAGATGCATTAAATTGAATGTAAAAGGAAGTTTTTTCAAAATGAAGACAAACCAGTGCTGGGAGTTAGTGGCACTCTTAAAACTTCCATAATGTTCTTCTTTTTAAAATAAGCATGATTCAGTTTTTCTCCTCTGTTCTTAGCTTGAAATGCTATAATCACATTAACCTTAAGAACATTTAACATAGAAAACAACAGCACACCTAGAGTTACTGCTATGAGTATAAAATCCAATTGAATGTAAATAGAGAAGTTTCTGTTATTAGAACAGAAATGAGTTGGCCAGGCTGATTTTGCTTAGTTAAATATTTATTTTAACCTGATATGTTGAAAAAGAGCATCATTGTGAAAAAAAAAAAAATACAATAAAGAAGAAAGAACCCAACAGGATTTGGTAGAATTGGTACAAAAAAAAAAAAAAAAAAAGCAGTAATTTCCTTGAATGAGGGGCAGGTCCTCGGCCAAATTTATATTAATCCAAGCTCCTCTCTGCAGCTATTCCCAATGTCATGCCTCCATTTTCAATGGCTCTTTCCTCATCATAATGTTCATATTATTTAAAACTCAGAGGTGGAAGGGCCTTAAGAGTTCTCTGGTGATATTCTCTCATTTACTGATTGATAGAATGAAGCCACATCAACGTAAATGATATACATACTCTAGACCTAGTTGGCTAGTTAATGGCAGAGAACAAGACTGAAATTAGGTTTTTAAAACTATAATCCAGCTTCCTAAAAAAAAAAATGCTGCTTCATCTAACATAGAGGAGCATCAGATGAAATCCTTTTTAGATAATCCTGGCAGAGTTCTTCTCCCTCGGTCCTCAGATCAGTTCTCTGATGGATCTAATATCCCTTCCCTTGAGCTCTGCTTTCCTCCCATGTCACCATAAGTTTCCTGTCCTTTCATCCTTAAAGAGATGAATAATAACATTTAGTACACAATAAGTAAGCATGTTGGCAGTCACACAGTCTCTATTTATTTATTAATGAAGCTTTCTGGAGAGGCAGATATTTAATGAAAAAGGATATATCTCCATTGGTAATTCAGGTAATTTGATATTTCCACCAAGAATATTTTTAAGAAGGTTAGTTATTCAATAACTTCCAATTCAAAAGTGTTAGGAAGATGACTAAGGCTGCTAAGGCTGAAATCAAGCTAGCTTTATAAAAGGGTTGCAGCTATTTTTCAGTAAACAAGGACGATTATTCACACGGTGCAACTAAAACTGTGTAGTTCACCATCCTTAATCACTGCCCTCTTTATTCTTTGGTAAAGATTGATTTACTCTCTTGACAAAAGATGAGGATTTCTGAGTCAAATATTGAGTTCTAAAAGACCTGAGTTAGAAAACAACATGTCTGTATAATTAAATCCTACTTCTGGTTTTAGCAGAGAATAGAAATTTTCAACCATTGTTGCCTAGACCCTTTGTCTATTTCAATTATTTTTCTATACCATCATTTGAATCATCAAAAAGTGATATTGTACAATACTCCTATTGTGTCTTTTATCAAACTCTACTGAAATTGTCTGATCCCTTGACTATATTTTCCAAACAACTGTGATCTTTGTGAAGACTGGTACCAGGATGATTAACTATTTAGTGTCTAGCACAGTGCTATGCAGAGTGGAAGCTGGTGAAAACATTTTATTGAATTAAGTAACCTATAGTAATTATTTTAGTAGGAAAAAAATACATCATATAAAATATTTGAAGGTACAGCTTTCCTTTCTTTTTAGTGTTCTGATTTTATATTGTCTTCAAATTCCTTTTTGACATACATTTTGAAAAGTGTTTCTACCTAAATTGGAAAATATCCCCACTCCTCATTCAACAGAATAATTTAGTGATTCACTGGTTTTCCATTACCAAGAATAGACATGTTAATTTATCACACAAAGTGAAAACAATTATTCTGATTTAGCAAATACAACAGAATATAATTTTGTGTTAAGAACAAGACAGACAAAATGAATAAAGACTGGACATTAATACTTTTGGTTCTTTGACCTTTCAAATCATAGCAATAAGATGCCCTTTTCCCAACCAAAATCTTTCTGATATCAAAGAGGGCACACGAGAACAGAACTCAGTAGTATCTGTAGATAACTACTGATAGATATAGCATAGGTATTCTGTTCTCCTATGATGAAATGTGTGAACAATACCTGTCTTTTTAAAAAAGGCATAGATGAAGGAGATTATATTCACAGGGAAGTTTATTTCCTGAAAATACTTTAGTTGGCAAAATTGTAGCACACATATACATTCTGGTCATGCAGCAAACCCCTGGCTCAGCTGGTAACCAAAGGTAAATTTTAATCTTGACGTTAGCAGACTTCATTTGTTTGTAAGAGGGGGTGGATAATGATTGAGTTTAATTACAATAAAGTTTTTGTTGAAAGGAAACCAATAGGAATGTGTTTAGAACAAATTTGCTTGTTTAAAAGATAAGTGGGAGGTTTTGAGGGAAAGTCATCAACATTAATAGGCAATTTTCAATCCCTAATTTGAAATCTTTATTTGAATTTATCAAACAGTAAGAAATGTTAAAGAGTATTAGAGAAATGGGCTGGAAGTCAGGACACTTAATTCTAAATACATCTTTGCTACTAATTAAGTATGTGGCCTTGAACAAGGTATTTAATTTTGATGGTCTTCACCAAGACCTGCTGATTCTTCTTTTCTAACCATTTCCCTGGCATATAAGAATTTTTATTGTCTGTATTAATACAGATTGATAACTGCTGTCATTGGATTGGTCCACTCGTTCTCCACAAACTCTACCCCTTATTCCTAGTGCTGTTTTTTACACCTTTGCCAAGATGTTTTTTCTGTAGAGCAAGTCTCACACACTCAGCAATTTAAATCCTTTAAAGGTCTGCCACTAGCCATGGAAACCATGGAAATCTCTTCACCAAGATCCGTTAGTTCTCCATGACCTAGTCCCTGCCCCTCCTCACTAACACTCCAGTCTATTCTACCTCATTTGCAGCAAGTTATCATTTCAAATGAATCACTGAAATTACTTGCCATTCTTTTTACACCTTGTCACTTGTGGTTTCTCCTCCTGTTAATGCCCCTTTGTCATTTCTGTGGCTAAATTGTTTTTTTTATCCTTCAAGATCCAATCTAAAAGCTACTTTGTCTGTGAGATCTCCTCTGACCCCTTCAGAAAAATCATAATACAGGTAGATTGAAGCAAAGCTGATCTTACATGTCTATTCCCACAGTTTTCTATATGAGCTGTTCCTGCAGGCAATCATTTTATTTTTATTCTGTTATTTTACCCTTAATATTGTATAATCATGTCTCCTTTAATAAATTGTGAAATTTTTGAATGTGAGATATTTATCTGCTTTTTTCTTTCTCTGTCTTCATCCTTTTAGAATAATACTGTATGGGAGAATACGTAGGCATAAAATATATGTTACTATAATGAATGAATGAATGGAATCTGTTGTCCGGATGGTAACATGGGGGTGTTGTGAGAACATGATTTATGATCTGTGATTGCATATCCTAAATCTTTAAATAACCTAAAATTTTGTGAATGGATTTGTGTATATACTTACATCCTCAGGAAAATACCCAGAGTTTCATCAAGTTTCCACGTGGATCCATTTCCCCAAAACTACATCACATTCTTACAGTGGGTGAGACTAAATTCACTAGACTATCAACAAAACGCAATTAAAAAAATGCCCTCCAATCCAGACCCTGCATAGTCAATAGTCAAGAGGCCAGTGATGTCGTTCCTGGATCCCTATTCCCCTGTGGACTCTTTTCCTTGCTGCTTCAGGAGCCTAGGGAAGTAACCAGGGCAGGGCTGTACTTTGTATTCTTTTTGAGCCTGTGAAGACTTATATAGTTAAATTTGTGCTATAGGGAAATCAGCCAAGAAATGAACTGAAACATTTTTTTTAGCATGAGAATCAGCAGTTAGAATCTGTCTTATGTTGGTCAGTTTGCTTAAAAGCATTTAAATCTGTGTCCATAATTTTCTGGTTGTCCTCAGAGAATTCATAGAATTCAACTAATATCCTCAACTGACTTGGAGCGCTTAAGAAATGCTTAAGTAATGCTAAGTAATCAGTTTATGATTACATTGATCCACATACTAGTTCTATCCTACTTGGAAAAATGACTGGTTTCTGTTTGCTAAAAGAAAGTTTTCCTTCTCTAGGTCTGAACTGAACATTTTCTTTGTCTTAAATATATTAACAAATAGCAAATGCATCAATTTATGTATTTAATAAATTATGCTTAAAAAGTCTACTTCTAGATGCAATTAAAAATCTTTTTTAGATCTCATTTTTTTCCTAATTCAGTCAAATATATTTTACATGGTTTATGTATTTGTGTCATGTTTCTGTTTTATTTGGATTTCTTTAGTTTTATGACACCTTATTGATACATAAATGTAGATTCAGTTACAGAATATAAATTAAAATACACTAATCATAATCTCTGTAAAAACACTATTTATCATTCAGTATCAGCCAGAGCATTTTCTTTTGGAAAATGACTTGTGATGTGACTTGCTGTTTTTGTTGATAGTCGCTAGTCATGTCCAATTCTTTTGTGACTCCGTGGACTATAGCCCACCAAGCACCTCTGTCCATGGGTTTTCCAGGCAAGAATACTGGAGTGAGTTGCCACTCCGTTCTCCACGAGATTTTTCCAACCCAGGGATTGAACCTGTGTCTTGATTGAACCTGCATTGCAGACCGATTCTCTACCACTGAGCCACCAGGGAATACCTGAAATATGATAGTTTATTGGAAACTGTAAAATAATAGAAAAAGAGTAATGGTTTCTATCCCAAATCCCTGGCACAGAGCTCCTGAAGCCCTTTTAGTTTCCTAAGCACTGGGGACATCTTTTGTTCTGGTATTTGGTCTTTGACCCTGGTTCCTGATGGGGTTCCCGAAGTCCTTGTAATTTTCTGAGACATAGGAGTGTCTTTGTTTTTCTGAGACAATTCTGGGCTGGTTCCTGGGTGGGCGCTAGTCACTGGAAAGACTAAGCCATGATTAGAAGCTTGGAATTTTCAGGTCCTCCCGTACTTCCACCCCCACCCATTCTCCAGAGAGAGGAGAGGGGATGGGAATGGTGTTACTTGATTTTCCTTTGTGGTCTTCCATAATATCTCAATACTATGTGGTTTAGGGAGCTTCTAGGTCAGGAATCTCATCCACATACAAGGAATGTGATACACCCCAATTTCATGCAGCAGAAGCTCTTTTGCTCAGGATCCTCCAAGGACTCAACATTTGTATCTCTTCATCTGGCTATCCATCTGTATCTTTTATTATATCCTTTAATAAACTGGTTAATGTAGGGACATTCAGTAGGCTGCTCTAGCAAATAATTAAATCCAAGGTGGTGGAGGTCATGGGAATCTCCAATTTATAGCCAAGTTATACAGAGTTGTGGATAAGTTGGGGACTTGCTACTTGCAGTTGGTGTCTGAAGTGGGAGCAATGTTGTGGGGCTGAGCCCTTAACCTGTGGAATTGGACACTGTCTCCAGGTAGTGTCAGAATTGAGCTCAACAGTCAGGCACCCAGCTGGTGTCATGGAGAATTTCTCACTTTTGGGGGAAAAAACCCACACATCTGGTGTTGGGAGTGTTGTGAGAATACAGGAGAGACACGGGAGGTAGAATGAACTGTTTTTCTAAAATGGAGCATAAACATATGAGAAACTAAAATGTCATCACTAGTTGATATCCTTATATTGGCTATCAATTACAAATGCAGCCTGCGTAAGGCTGCTAGGACGTTTTAAAGAAAAAAAGTCACACTTGGTGTTAATGATTTTGGAAATGCAAAGTCAAATGTGGCTCCTGTGACACGACTTGCCCTTAGTTAGTACATGGGCTAAGTGCATAGACTATTCCTGGTCTTAGTAGGAGAAAAAGTAGAAAACAGTTTTGAAACACCATTTCACTAAATTTGTAATTCTTCTTAAAATAAAAATATCAATATTGTTTACATATTTTTTGAGTTTTTTTTTTTTTTTTTTAATTTGGAGGAACTCTCACACAGAATCCCCTTGTAGAACAGATGACAGAATAGATGGAGAATAGATGGCTGAATCCCGGCAAAACCATTATACCTGAGAAATATGCCCAGCAAGTTGATGAAATGCAATGAAAACTATAACACTGTAGCCAGCATTGGTCAACATGAACAGCAGATGGTTGCCCTTGTAGAAGCATCTGATTGAAACATCTAGGTTGATGCCCAGAACCATTTGTCCCCCACTGTGAGTCCTTTCAAAGAGAGGGTGATGTTGTGTGATTATATAGTGAAATGACTCAGTTGTGTCCAACTCTTTGGGACCCCATGGACTGTAGCCTGCCAGGCTCCTCCACAGGATTTTCCAGGCAAGAATAATGGAGTGGGTTGCCATTTCCTTCTCCAGGGTATCTTCCTGACCCAGGGATTGAACCCAGGTCTCCCACATTGCAGGCAGACTCTATCTTTATCATGGGGAATCTGCCATGATTATATAAGGAATCTAGAAAGATAGTATTGATGAACCTATTTGCAGAGCAGCAATGGAGACAGACGTCGAGAACAGACCTATGGACACAGCTAGCGGGGAGAAGGAGAGGGTGGGAGGTATGGAGAAAGTAACAGGGAAACATACATTACCATATGTAAAATAGGTAGCCAACAAGAATTTGGCTGTATGACTCAGGGAACTCAAACCAGGGCTTGATAACAACCTAGCAGGGTGGGATGGGGAGGGAGGTGGGAGGGATGTTCACGTGAGAGGGGACATGGGTAAACCTTTGGCTGATTCATGTTGATGTTTGGTAGAAACCAATGCAATACTGTAAAGCAATTATCTTTCCATTAAAAATAAATAAATAAAAGAATATTTTGAAAAATATTGATATAAGTCATTGATAATTTCTGACTGGTATGAAGTTTTACACGTGAAAATACATAACAGTTTTAAGTAAATTCAAAGTTTCAGATATGAGTTAAAATTATACCTCTAAAAATTCAACTGTTTATTTCATTAACTTAATTTTCGTTTTTCTATTCGGTTGGTGCAAATGTAATTGCAGTTTCAGATCATGAATTTTATATCACTATAACTAGGCTCAAACATATCTTCATTAGTCAAACTAGGAACCATTACAATCAATACATTTTTGCTAATAAAAAAATAAGTTTATTTATTCCTGTAGTGTAAAAATCCATGCTTCAGGATTCAACAAAATGTTGGAAAACATTTTTTGTATCCTAGTGGCTGTGGAAGCATTTTCCTTGCAAAAAGTTGTCAGGATGTTTGAAGAAGTGGTAGTCAGTTGGCGAGAGGTCAGGTGAATATGGCAGATGAGGCAAAACTTGGTAGCCCGATTTGGTCAACTTTTGGAGCATTGGTTGTGCGGTAAGCCATCAGGCATTGTCTTGGGGAAGAACTGGGCCCTTTCTATTGACCAATGTCTGCTGCAGGCACTGCAGTTTTTGGTACATCTCATCTATTTGCTGAACATACTTCTCAGATGTAATGGTTTCACTGAGATTTAGAAAGCTGTAGTGAATCAGATTGGTAGCAGACCACCAAAGTGACCATGACCTTTTTTTGGTGCTAGTCTGGCTTTGGGAAGTGCTTTGGAGCTTCTTCTTGGCCCAACCACTGAGCTAGTTATTGCCGATTGTTGTATAAAATCCACTTTTCATCTCATGGCACACTTTGATAGAGAAATTGTTTGTTGTTGTTATGTACAATAAGAGAAGATGACACTTCAAAACAACACTTTTTTTTTTTTCAGTCAGCTCATGAGGCACCCACTTATAGAGCTTTTTCATCTTTCCAGTTTTTTCAAATGACCATAGAATGATAAACACTGAGTTCTTTGGCAAATTCTTATGTAATTTTAAGATGATCAGCTTTGATGATTGCTTTCAGTTGGTTGTTGTCAACTTCTGATAGCCGATCCCTGTGCTCCTCATCTTCAAGTCTGTCTACTCCTTTGCAAAACTTTTGATTAACCACTGCATGGTATGTTTGTTAGCAGTTCCTGGGCCAAATGCAGTGTTGATGTTGTGAGTTGTCTCTGCTGCTTTATGACCCATTTTGAACTTGAATAAGAAATTGCTCAAATTTGCTTTTTGTCTAATATCATTTCCATAGTCTGAAATACATATAGAATAAACACCAATAAGTCATTAGCAAAAAAATGAAGTTAGAAATGTGCATTAAAATGATGCATAATATAACCATTTATTTAAGAATGTATTCCAATGTCAAAGGCAAATTTCAATAATGCAAAAACCGCAATTACTTTTGCACCAACCTAATACTTAATGTAAGACTAATCTTGATTCTCTCCTGCAGTGAGTTCAGATTTGATCAAATTGTTACTAGCAATCTCTGAATAGCATCCTAGAAAGCTATTTGTAGAATTTGTGTTAAAAATGCTATATATATTCTGTGTGGTGGCATAATAGTCTCTCTATATTATTTACTGGAAAGTTTTTCAGATAAAGGAAGGAAACAGCAAAGTTAGGTCTATTTTCCCCAACTCTCCATAGGATCTTTGCTAACCCTGTGATATTGTGATATACTTTGGATTGTTTTACTCATTTATTTATTCAACAAATATCCGTGGACTTCTGTATGCCAGTTTCTACTCTAGGTACCAGAATATGACAATGAACAAAATATTAAAAACATTCCTGACTTTATAGAACTTACATTCTAGCAGAAAATGCTGTTAATTTGTTGTTTTTCAGTCACTGAGTCATGTCAATAAACCCACAAATTTAAATTATACTGTGTATATAACTATACATACTATTTTTTGTTGTTGTTCAGCTGCTAAGTCATGTCTGACACTTTGTGACCCCGTGGACTGCAGCACTCCAGGCTCCTCTGTCCTCCACTCTCTCCCAGAGTTTGTTCAAATTCATGTCCTTGAGTTGATAATCCTATCTAACCATGTCATTCTCTGCAGCCCCCTTTTCCTTTGCCTTCAATCTTTGCTAGCATCAGGGTCTTTTCCAGTGAGTCAACTCTTCATGCAAGGTGGCCAAAGTATTGGAGCTTCAGCTTTAGCATCTGTCCTTCTAATGACTATTTAGGGTTGATTCCCCTTAGTATTGACTGGTTTGATCTCCTTGCTGTCCAAGGTACTCTTGAGAAACCATGTCATGTGTACTACTAGGTATATCTACATGTATGTAGATACACACACATATGATAAGAGTTAGGGAGAAAAATAAAAATAAAATACAAAAGGAATATTTTAGGAAGGAGAGATTGCATAATCTTAAAGTGGCCTGATAATGCCTCAATGTAGAGATGTCTGAAAAAAGACTGTAAGGATATAAGAGTGAGCTTTGCCAATAATTGTGGAAAGGGCATTCTGGGTAGCAAAAACAGTAAGTGTAAAGACCTCGGGAAGGAAGGTACCTCAGCATCCATGTTTCAAATAAATCTGAGAGGTTGTTGTGCTTGAGCACATGAGCAAGAACCAGAGATTTCGACTGGAGGCTGGGAAAGCAGCAGTGACAGGATGATCACAGATGCATTGAGTTGAGCCTTCTAGGCCACCATAAGGACTCTCAAGAAACCATGTCATGTATAGTACTAGGTATATCTACATGTATGTAGATAAACACACACATATGATAAGGGCTAGGGAGAAAAATACAAAAGGAAAATTTTAGGAAGGAGAGGTTAACTTTTATTCTGAGTGATGTAAGAAGGTGTTAAAGGATTTTTCAGCAGAGGAATGACATGTTCTAACTCCTATTTTGAAAGTCTCACTCTGACTTCTGTATTGGAAATTAAGAAAGAAGGGAATCAGATGAGGAAAAGAAGGACCAGTTTGTAGAAGTTGTGGATGATGTGGGGCAGGGTGGGGCAGGGTGGGTAGGTGGGGCAGAGTGGTAGGTGGTGAGCCAAGGTCAAATTCTGAATCCATTTTCGAGAAAGCCTGTTGGACTTTCTGATGACTTTGATGTGAGGTACAAGACATCGACAAACTCTAATGCTCTCCATTCTGTTGAACTTCACGAAACATCTGTGTGTAAAATTGTTTGTAAATAAAGTTATAACCATGTGGAGCAATTTCCTTATAAACCTGCATTATGGAAAGTCCTGGCATACTAATAAGACTGTCTGAATGAGATGTGAACCTGATAAAATTAGGAAGAAAAATATTTTAAAAAAATGAAATATTACTTATAAATGCCCTCACTCATATATATATACACACACACATATACACCCAGAGTTCTGTGAGGCACAGAAATATCAGCTAGCAGAGAGTGAGAATTTTTTTAAATTTTAATGTTCTGATTATAGCACAGAGGTATATAAATATTTAACATATTATGCTGTATTCTAGTAAATTCAGGATTTAATATTGTTTTTAATATCCTACTATTTCATATTCGAATACATTTTGAATTATTAAGTCAGGAAAACTTTAAGCACTCTAATGTAGGGTTTAAAACCAAGAGTCATATGCCATTAAGATAAGTTAAAGACCGTTATGTCTGCTATGGTTGTAAAGCATGTATAGTATCTGTTATAATTCAGCTGCTGTACTCTTGCTACATTATTCCCGTACAAATAAAATTTAAAAACTATTTGTAGTTTTAGATATCTTTAACCTAAGTGCAGAAATATTATTTTGCTTTATAAAAAGATGAATCAATTTGAGAGCTATGTCTGTGTGTATATTTGTATATCTAATTTTATATGTTGCTTAGGTAATGATGCTTTCTCATCAGTTTGAGGACCCTTACATTGCAGGACATAAATATAATAAAATTAAAACATGGGGAAGTTTTAGTAATTTCAGCACAAAATTTAATTACTGATTTTCTGACAGTCAAAATGAAAAGAGAATTACTCTTGGTTGTGCCTGTTTCATTAGTTAAAAACAAAAGGTAAATATTAAAACTTTTTAGGGTCCATAAACATTTTGGTTGCTCTGAACTTGGAGAGGAATATATCATATTAGGTTTTTAAGTAATTTCATTTGCTTGTGATGAACCGTGTTTTTAATAGAAAGAAGCTATGTAGAAAAATTAGATTCAATTGAATTTAACCAACTTTTCTTCATATCCATTTTCACACTAGGGGTTACCAGTTAAGATAAAGAAGAAATATATAGAAGACCTTGCCCTCAAAAACCAGTACTTTAGTATTATTAGTTGTTTAAAGGAAAGGGAAGGTGGAGGTGATGAGAGGATTCTGTAGGCCACAACTCAAACAAACGCCTTAGTCTTTACTTTTTTATGCAGCTAATGATTACTTGTGAAAAGCTTTATGTTAAATAAGAGGCATGCTTGGAATCGAATTTTTAAAATAATTTCACTCCAGCAATATGGAAAGGGTTGTTTAGATAAAAGTGGAAATTGGAATCAGGAAAATCAGTTTAAAATCTATTCCACAGTCTAGACCAATATTACTCAAAATAAGGACCACAGTTGCCTGCATCAAAGTCATCTGCTGCTAAGAGGCAGTGAGATGTCTGACTCGTGGCCAGAAAGCTAGTGTGATTCTCCAGGTCTAAGCATGGGCAATTACAAAGGAATTTACCTGAAAGGCCCCTTGGAGGAAGTTGCCCTCCCCAGCCAAGACTGTGCACAGCCAGTGCATTATATCAAGGACTAAGCTCTCCTGGAGAAGGAAATAGCAACCCACTCCAGTGCTCTTGCCTGGAAAATTCCATGGACAGAGGAGCCTAGTAGGTACAGTCCATAGGGTCGCAAAGAGTCGGACACAACTGAGCAACTTCACTTTCTTTCTTTCTTTAAGCTCTCCTGGACATTCGTGCTCTTGCACGGAGCTGTATTCTCAGCCTGGATGCCTCCATTTGGAGGTCTCATTATTGAGGGTCTTCAGCAGAGGAATTCCTCAGGTGCCTCTGCCAGGACCTCCTTAGCAGGGAAAGAGGAGCTCCTTCGAGACTCTTTCCTCCACTGTGATTCAATACTCAGGACTCTTCCACTCCTAAGCTTTTCCTCCTGCCCCCAGGTCTCTGGGTCCATAAAACTGCAAGAGCCCCATGTCTATACTAATTCACTTGTCTCTCTGTCGGTGCCCTTCCATGGAGAAGTATGAACCAGGAGAGGTGTCTGTGGGCACTTGGTCCGGTTTAGCTTTTGCTTATACTACCCAGTGAGCGATTCTAGGCTTGACTGTTACTTTCATTTTGCCTTGTCTTAATCAATTACCTGGCGGCTCAGCTCTCTCTCAAGCTCAGCTCAACTCTTGGTAGGCAGCTCAACCCCAATATACTGTTTTCAGATTTGGGGAGCAGACCCAAGAATCTGCATAGTGAATAAGCTCCCCTAGACCACTCTTTGGTATATTTTAGTAAAACAGTGGTCATATTAGTAGATGAAATGGGCCTAAAATCAGCCAGTGGTGGTAGATATGGAGGAAAGTTTCCAGACAGTCAGGAGTCGAGTGAGAAAAAGAGACTTACTAAGATTATAGAAGAAAAATGGGTGAAAATGAACTAGCATCAAACAAAAATGGTAATAGAGGAGAAAGAGAAGTTTAGACACATTGAGTTTTGAGATATGTGTAGGATGTTCAGAAATTTTCATCTTTCAGTTGAATAAATGGATATGTGAACTTAGATCTTAGGAAAAGTATAGATGTGAAATAATGATTTGGAAATTATCAGTATGTGTGAAGGAGACAGAGGTTAAAACCATGACAGTAAATGAGAAAACCAGGGAGATAGTATAGGCTGAAATGAAGGTGGATGTGGAACCCAAGGAACCATTTAATAAGCAGATGGAAGAAGTCCAGTGGAGGCTGAGAAGAAGGGAGGCTCTTTTTTGCAAGTATTTATTTTATGAACTCTTGATAAATCCAAAAGCATAATGTGAAGTTGCAGCTCTGTGAAGGTGTTTACTTAGGTAACTCAAGTGATATTTCTCAGCTGAATAGTTTCCTGGAGGTCTATTTTCCTGTGATTTCTCCCATGCCAATAATTTCATTGATTTTCTCACAAGAGATAATTGCATAGTGGATAACTCAAAATTAAGATGCTAGTTAAGAATGTGGATGTGGGTTTCCAAGAGTCTACTAACCCAAGTGGTAAGGTAAGTATCTTCACTCCAATGTCCATATTTGTTATTATCTTTTGTGGTTTCAACTGAGGTAAATAATTGACAGGAGAATACAAACATTTGCTTAGGGACCATTTAAATTTAATGAATTTCTTAGTAACATTTCCTGAAGTCTGTTTAATATGTTCTCTTAGAGACTGTTCTGAGTATTCCTTGCTTCTTTCCAGTCTTTTAATAAACTGCATCAGTGATTTTTATTTCTAAGTTTAAGAATTGTTAGAATCTAAGCACATTAAAATAAATACTAAAGAGTTATGAAATTTATAGAGTGAATGGTGCTAGGAGTAGTTTATAATAGTATATATTACTTTTTAAGAACCCATGAGTGATATTGATAGGATGGCCAAATGCCCCAGATTGCTTGAAACTGAGAGGACTCCTAGGATGGTGACATTTCCTGAATGGGTTTTGTAGGGGGAAAGTTTCTCACAAACTAGGACAAGTTAGTCACCCTATTAAAATATTCGCAAGTGCTAAAATTTTGATTTGCTCTATGTGGGTATGAGAGAGGGAGAGAGAGCATTAGGCATTTTGCTCTCTGTCTTCCAAAATCCATACGTTTTCCTAAAATAATAGAGTTTTGGTTGGGCATACAGTAACAAACTAAAGACATTTTCAGCCTTCCTTGCAGCTTTGTATAGTTGTGTAACTACATTCTGGGTAATGAGATGTTAATGATAGTGACTTGTGAAACTTCTGGTTTAGGTTCTTTTAAAAGGAAGCTGGTTGGCCTCCATTATTGTTTTCCTCTCACCCATGAACTGATCTGTGATGACACATGAGAAAGTCATCTTGAGTCCAGAAATGAAAGCCACAAGGTCAGAACAGCAAGGCTACCCTGGCAGATTTGAATGATTCACATTTAAATTGTTATTATATGAATGAGACACCTACTCCTATTTTATTTTGAGGATTCTGTTACAGCAGCTTATCTTACACCTTCAAACAAAGAGGTTGTTTCAAGATCCGTGGCTTTTGATTTCCGCGATCCATTTATATTTCTCATCTTCTCATGTAACTCCTTAAGTTCATAAGTGTGAGCTTTCTTCTCTTACTCTTTTTGTCGGAGAACACATAATACAAATTAATCTCTGTGATGTGTTCTCACCAGACAGTTTTTTGCATATGTTAGTTGAGGGAGATGAAAAAATTTAGAAAACCTATTTCTCTTCTTTCTCTTAACAAAACCTAACTTGAAAGGTTGCTGACTTTCTGGGTACTGGAATATTCTATCTCTGGTATGAGCTTTTTTCTTGTGTTTCTTCCTTATTACAGTGTCTTGAAATATCCTTGCTTCATGCCAGATAAATACAGTGAGGATTGTGGGTTGGGTCAATATTGATATGATAGCAATCAGTATAATTCAGAGATCCTTAGGATAAAATATGAAAAATAAAGGAGTAGGAAGATGTTTGTTAATGAAAAGTGAAGAACAACAAATTAAATTTTGAAAGCAGAGAGTAGGAAGATTTGTGAAAACTCACATAGGCCTCTTCCTCTGATTTTCCTTGTGACCAGGGCAGTAGCCTCCTGGTCTGGTGATATTCTCATTTCTGGGATCAAGAAATAAGGCTTTGATGACCTAAATCCCTGTGCCCGTGCAAGTGAGTGGGGACCTTGGGGAAAAAAAAAAAAAATCTCTTTCTGATTCATAAGACTCAGACTGAGACCCAGTTCAAATCTCAGGTGCCTCATTGGGCAAAGAACAATGTAGGTGGCCATCAACAAATGGGTGAACAAAATAGATTCACCAAGATCTCATCTTGTTACTGTCACTATTTTCTGCATCAAAAAGGTCCCAGATCTGGAGCTCTAGACTTTCTCTCTAGCTGAGGAATGAAGAAAACTAATCATATTTGACTGATAAATTAAAGAGTTTTACTACCCTAAACTCAGGTATAGAAAAGTAAAACCTTCTTGGTTTTTCTTATAACTCGGATTAATTTCTATATAGAGCCTCCATTTTCTTTTATGTGGAAAACTTGATCTTTTCACTTATTTATGCAAGTGATTTTCCGAGGTGGTGGTGTCTGATTTAAGTCCATATCAGGAATCTTTCCCTCCCTTTTCCTGGTGGCAGCTGGATTCAATTGAGTCATGCCTAATATCATTGGGAGGACAATATCTGGTCCTCTGTCAGCATTTGTACTTACTGTTTCCTGCTGTGCTATAACTAACTGATCCTGTCTGGTTAGTCTTCAGCTTCTCATATCTCTGCTTTGACATAGACTACAATGGCCCCCTGGCAGTCCAATCACAGACAAGATGAGGCTACCTAAGGAGCGTTGTCTGCTGTGAAGTCCTCTTGTTTGTGCCATCATAATGACTTTCTTTCTTTGGCTGATCTCCAAAGATCAGCTCAGAAGTGTGTCTACTCTTGCCATTGCTCACCAAGATACCCTGGATTGTAAGGCCAACACTTGAACACCTCACATAGACCTCTTCTGTTTGTCTTGGCTGACCTCAAAATGCACACATCTAGGGAATAAAAGAACAAACTCCTGTGTTCTAGGTCTACCCAAACTATCTCATAATCACAAATAACTCTTGCTTTATGGGTAAATACTATTCTGAAAGTGAAAGTGTTAAGTGCTCAGTCATGTCTGACTGGTTGCAACCCCATGGACTGTAGCCCACCAGGTTCCTCCATCCATGGGATTTTCCAGGCAAGAATACTGGAGTGGGTTGCCATTTCCTTCTTCAGGGGATCTTCCCTACCCAGGGATCAAATCCAGGTCTCCTGCATTGGAGGCAGACTCCTTACCATCTGAGCCACCAGGGAAGCCATAAATAGTATTCTCTCCTGTTACAAATATGATAATTTTGTGACTTTATTTTATGGGGAGGAAATCTGGTTAGCAAATTATTCTTTCTGTTCTCTTTATGTCAGGATCTGGCTCTTGGATGTTGAAATCCCAGGATAGCATTCTTCATTTCTATTTATATTTCTCAAGGGGCTCCTCTTTCACTGGGCAAGGTGAATGAAGTCAAGTTTGAGTGAGAGAGGTGGCCAATTACACAAAGAACTTACAATTCTCAGAGAACTACATTATAATCTTACATACCAACCCACCACCTGTATTTCCTATCTTGATCAATGCATCCTAATAAATCGGCCTCTGTTCAAGAGCCCAACTCTGCTCATCCTTATTCAGGACAGTCAGATGAGGAGCGATAGTCCTGACATAGATCCAGCAAGGACACCTGTCATATATAATTAGGGTAGGTTTTATTTTTATCCTATTCTTACCTATAATTCTCCCCATCTACCTTCTAGTTATTCTCCATCAACATGGAAGTAGGTTAAATTTACAGTTACTCATGTCATATCTATTCCCTAAATGGGAAGATGAAATTCATATTACTTCTTTTCATTCAATAATGAAATCTAAATATAGACATGCTTTCCATTCCAGGAGGAAGATATATTTTCTCTTTTATGTAGCCAAGGAATTGTATGCTACTGAGAGTAGGGAGATTTATTGAACCCAGTAGATGATGATCTTAGTTACCATCAGCTCCAATGTGCTCATTTTATTCTTGGAGGTTCTTTAAGAGCAACCCAGGGCGCTGGGAGGGGACACTGCAGTGTTTATAGGTAGACCTCCTCCACCTCTCCCCACCACAGCTCCACACAGGCATTTGGAAAAGAGCAGCACTGCCTTATTTAGCTCTATTTTATTGGGATTATGCATAAGCTGTTTGTTGGAAAATTTTTTCCTCTACCATGTATCTATAGTTTCCATAACTGTAGAAGTTTGACATTGAAAACTTTCTGGTCAAAGTTATGATCTAGTTTGCTTGAGTTAATTCTAAGTTCTGAGATTTAAATGAAGTTTGTTAGAAAAAAAAATAAAGTTTGTTAGGAAAAATGAAATAACCAGTTAACTATATTATATTAATGAATGACTTTAATTAGAAGTATTAATTAAGTGGCTTTAATTAGAGGCCAAAATAGTATTAAAAATATGTGACTTCAAATCATTTCCCTTTTCAGTGCTTCTGGCAAGAAAGTAATCTACATTGCCAGAACTGGAAGTACTAATTGGTCCTAGCTTTAATTTTACTAAGTATCTAGTTTAAATATAATTAAATTGAAAATCGATAGCTAAAATAATCAGGAAAAATTGTTAATTTAGGAACAAAACTTAGATTATTCTCTAACTTTTTGTATAATTAATTTGTGTGACTAATTGCATATCAAGTTTAGCCTGTCATACTGTATTTTTATCCTAAACAAAATTTGCACAGACAGTAATAGAGATGCTATAATTTGTTTCCTTGTATGAATGTATGTAAGTATGAAATGTTAACTACTTAATACTTTGGGGGAAAAAAAGATAATAAAGGTGTGAAAAGCAAGGTAAATGAATAATTCCAGAGAAAGGTTTGAAGAAGTCTGAGTCAGACTATTCCTGACCAAGATAGGGTCTTTAAAAGAAAACCTTATAACAATACTGCACAACTGCTTGTCCTGATTTCAGGTAAAATAAATATATTGAAGTTGTATATAAAACTATGTTGCAATTCTGCAAATTTTACTGGAGAGTAGAGAGCAGAAAGTTTTAGAACTCCTTGATAAATGAAAGCATTTCAATAATAACTTCTTTAGAAATACAAGAAACTATATGCAATTCTAAAGAATAGTAGTTGTCAAGTTAAGCTGGGTCTGCAGTAAAGTGTTTTCCCCTTTTGTTGAAGTATGTTAGTTTTAAGCCACTTTTTGTACCTTAAAATCCTTTACCTTTTGTGCATATATAATTGATGCTCTTTTCTACATAAGATTTACCCCAATGCAAGCTTCTGAATTCTCTTTCAAGAACCTGAGGGGTAGCTATCATAACTTTGGGCATAGGTCTGTTGCAAACTCCAAAAATGGTGTTTTGTTTCATACGCTACACATTTCTCTGTAAAGAGTCATCTTAGTTAAGAGGAAGAATAAATCAAAATTTGTCAGACAGGATTCTCCAGCTGTGTGAGCTCCAATTTTGTAAATGCTGTGGGAAATCTTTTCAGTGAGGTTTCTCATGTCCTTTTATTTTTGCCTAACAGCTCCAGGTAAATCTTTAGTCTAACTATGTTTTAAATCAAAGCCTTTCACAATTTAATAGCACCCTCAGGGTCTTTTAAAAATGCAAGTTCTGACTTGGTAGGCTTGGTGTGGAGCTTGAGATGCCACATGTGTAACACGTTGTAGGTGATATCAATACTGCTTGGTTCATACTTTAGAATCTGGGTTCTAGGTATTGTAGACTCCCTTTGACTTCTGCTTAAAAAAAAATGTCCTCCAGCATAGCATCCAAATAATGTTTTTACAAATATTCCAGTTAATTTTGATGCTGATAGGATGGACAGATTTTGAGAAATCCTATGCTATACTATCTGCCAGTTGCTTAAAGCTTCTAGTCTCTTGGGTTTTCTCTGTGGTTCCACTTGACCTGTTTTTGTGGTATTAATGTGAAAGTGTTAATGGAAGAGATAACTTCAACTTACTTTTTCAGAAAAAAAAATTTGATTTGGGAAGTTAATATTGTTCTTAATATTTTAGGCTTTGTGGGCTATACCATATGTTGCAACTACTCAACTCTGCCATTGTAGCAGAAAAGTGGCTGTAGACAACATGCATAACATGGATATACCTGTGTTCCAATAAAACTTTATTTCTGAAAGCACAATTTGGCCCAAAGTCTTTGGTTTGCTCACCCCTGTTCTAGTCAATTACCCAAAGCGTAGACATTGTTGTTGTTCAGACACTAAGTCGTGTCTGACTGTTTGCAACCCCAGGAACTGCAGCATAGAAGGCTTCCTTGTCCTTCACTATCTCCTGGAGTTTGCTCAAACTCATCACCATTGAGTCAGTGATGCCATCCAATCATCTCATCCTCTGTTGCCTCCTTTTCCTCTTGCCCTCAATATTTCCCAGCATCTGGGTCTTTTCCAATGAGTTGGCTCTCCACATCAGGTGGCCAAATTATTAGAGCATCAGTTCAATCCTTCTAGTGAAGATTCAGGATTGACTTCCTTTAGGATTGACTGGTTGGATTTCCATGCAGTCCAAGGGACTCTCAAGAGTCTTCTCCAACACCACAGTTCAAAATTCTTTGGGGCTCAGCTTTCTTTATCTTCTTTATGGTCCAACTCTTACATCCATACATGACTATGGGGAAAGCCATAGCTTTGACTATGTGACCTTTGTTGGCAAAGTGACATCTCTGCTTTTTAATATGCTATCTAGGCTTGTTGTAGCTTTTCTTCCAAGGAGCAAACATTTTTTTAATTTCATGGCTTCAGTCACCATCTGAAATAATTTTGGAGCCCCCCAAGATAAAAGCTGTCACTGTTTCCATTTTTTCCCATCTATTTGCCATTAAGTGATGGGACCAGATGCCATGATCTTAGTTTTTTGAAAGTTGAATTTTAAGCTAGCTTTTTCACTCTCCTTTTTCATTTTCATTAAGAGACTCTTTGGTTCCTTTTCACTTTCTGCTATTAGGGTGGTATCATCTGCATCTTTGGTTGTTTATATTTCTGCCAGCAATCTTGATTCTAGCTTGTGATTCATCCAGCCTGGCATTTCACATAGACATACTGTCTTCAAATATATTGATTTCAAAGTAGAAGCTAGTTTATGGCTCAATAGTATATTATAATTAAAATAATATTATGATTGTGACTTTTAATTATAGGCATAAATTTATATTTGCTTTAATTTTTAACATATCTCATAGGAAACTAACTTCAATCTATGGGATTGCCAACATATTATAAATGAGAAAATTTAAATTAGGTTAAGTGAATTTTCAGTATTACATCTTTAGAAAGTGGAAGGTATTTATGGCTTTATGGTATTTATGGTATTTAGAAAGAGCCAGGTATTTTTGGTTCTAAGTTCAGTGTTCCTAAGTATTCAGCTTTATTGTGGAGATCACAGAATTAACTAATTAAACTATTAGAGAAGCCATATTGATTCCAGAAAGTAATAGAAGCCATATTAACCCTTACGTGATCTTAAAAATGAGGAGAGTATATTATTTTGATTTTTGCATTTCATGCAGATTCAATTTTCTAGAGTCAGATAAAATTTTCTTGCCAGCATTTTATGCTTTTAGTTGAAGAGATAATTTTATTCAACTTATCATATTCTGGTACATTAAATATTCATTCATTCAAGGAAACTTAGATGGAGTCAAGAAGTAGAAAATTTTGTTTTTGTGCATTCTGAAGGAATAATTTCACTATTGAGAAAGTAGTATTGGTTTATTAGTAATTGTGGGCCTTTTGAGATACCTCACTTATATTGAAAATTGTTTCAATGTATGCTGAGAATGATCTTGAATAACTAAATTTCATTCTAGGCTATTATCTGTAAGAAACATATAAATTGATGTGAATATATTACACCGCATATAAATGCAGTACATGTAAAATTAAGTAAACATCACCTACCAAGTAAGTAATAATATCTACATAGTGTTGCATCATTAAAACAATGGTTTTTAGTTACAAAACTGAAATGATATTGCTCTTTAGTTGCTAAGTTATTTCTGACTCCTGTAGCCCCCCCACCAGGCTCCTCTGTCAGTGGGATTTCCCAGGAAGAATACTGGAGCAGGTTGCCATTTTTGTCTCCAGGCCATCTTCCCAACCCAGGGATCAAACCCACATCTCCTGCATTGGCACACAGATTCTTTCCTGCTGAGCCACCAGGGAAGCCTGCAAGGATGAATAGAACTTCCCAAATAGCTATTTACCATACAGGCTTTTGTTGAATCAGTGAGGACCAGATCCTGAAAGATGACAACATGCTTTGTTTTCTTTTAAATGTAATAAATTATTTGTGATGTAAGTTTTTATGAGCAGTTTTCCTTGCCTATGATACTTAAATGATAAAAACTGATTATTTTTATTATTAGATCGTTTATAGAACTATATACAACTTTATAAGATGAAAAATGTAAACAACCAAATGACATTTTTTTTTTCAGGCAAATTGCAGTGATTTTAAAGCTGGTGTTTTCTTATATAGTTTTATCTTTACTATGTAGGTTTTGGATCATTATCCACAAAACCATCAGGCTATGTCTCACATGTTTATATCTAGGCTTGCAGATAAGGGAAGGTCTAGGTTAGCATTTATTGAGATGTGGTTCATGAACTTTGAGCAGTCCCTTAGACTCTTGCAGGGGACCTGCATGATCAAACTATTCTCATAATAATAACAATAATAATAATAGTCCACTATGCTGACATTTCCAATGAAAACATAAAAGCAATGGTGAGTAAACTATTGGCACTCCTTAGAATCAAAGTAATGGCACTATCACCTAAGAAAGGAGTTAAGAAATATGAATGAAGCATAGAATTACTGCTATTAGATATTTGAAACAGTTTTGTAAAAGCTTGCTTTTTTCCATTTGGTATTCTGATATCTCCTGTTTCTTTCATTTTCTGATTATTATATAACTTAGGTAAAAGTAGCATCTTTATTCTTATTTTAAGAGCAGTAAAGGTTGAATGTTTGTGACTCAGCTGGTAAAGAATCTGCCTTTAATGCAGAAGACCTGGGTTTGATCACTGGGTTGGGAAGATCCCCTGGAGAAGGGAAAGGCTACCACCCAGTATTCTGGCCTGGAGAATTCCATGGGGTCGCAAAGAGTTGGACACAACTGAGTGACTTTCACTTTTATTTTTCAAAGGTTGAACATTGAGAAAACAGAGAAACTTTGATGTGAAATAGAGGTGAAGGAAGCTTTACACAGGGCAAGTTCAGATTCATTTGTCTATGAAAAGAGCACGGAGATCAAACTGAGACTTCATTTTATGGACCAGCTACTGTGTGAGATTCCTTTTCCAGCATCTCTTAATTAAAGCAGCTTGGTGTCATGACAAAAGGGAAAGGTTGAGTCCCTTTTCTTGTCTCTGCCCCAGCTCCCTAGCACTGCCTCTCCTCACCCCCAGTGTACACATATTGTGTTGTTTGGACAAAGGCAAGAAAAGTCTTAGCCCCTTAGCCCCTTCATCATTTAGTACCATCAAGTCATGCCTTTTAGCCCCGCAACATTTCATTTATACCATGATGGAAATGCATGGGTATTTTATCCTCTGAAATTTACCTTATGAAATCCATTGCATATGTTGATAAAGCAGGAGAAGGAAGATGCTAAAAGCTATGTCTTTGTAATAAATAGGGACATTGTGATTTTCTTAAAAGAGTATGTCCAGGCCACTGTTTATACACTTGTTTTAATGTACCTGGATATGAATTTGGATCTGTAATCTGGAAGTAAAACTAGAGCAAAGCTGGATTGTTTTACATATTAAAAAGAGAGAGGTATTTAGCAGATGAGTCAGGAGAGAGGGACCAGAGTGAAAAAGGACCAGAGGAAAACAAAACTATGGTTTTTCCCATGATGGGAAGGCCTTTGGTGATCAGAATTACTGCTGGAGTAGTTTTTGTTTGCTGTGTGTAGTGTGAAATAATGCTCTTTGCCATCTTCTATATAACAGTTATTCAGTAAAATGCACACTTCTCTCTATGCATTTTTGTTATAGGATTATTTTAGAGGACACAAGAAAATAGGAGTTGTATGTGTAAACTGATAAGCAGTAAGAGGCTTCTTCTATAAATAGCAGGTCAAGGAATAGTAGACAGTTAATATCACAGTCCTAATTCCAGTTTCCAGGAAAGGACTCTGATTGGCTCAGTTTGCCTTTTTCACCCTTCCTACACCTGTACACTGTGGCCCCAGGGTACAATTGCGTCATCTTGTAAGAACAGGACTTTCTCATGCATCCATATGAATGAGGTATTGTTCTTTGACAAGCAGGAAATGGGGAACTGAACTTTTAAATCAACTGGTGTTTCTTTTTTTTTTTTTCCTTACAATAATATTTCAGCTAATAAGCTATTGAGGCCAGGATTCAAATTTTAGCACATGGGACTTGATATCAAAATCACTTCCATCTTGCTTCCTACTAAAAACAGTTGTGTAGAAGCAGAAAATCCAATAAAACATGCAAAAATTGATATGTAGTAGATAGGTAGGGATATGAGAAATGGCTGCATGGTTGGGCTATCCAAATTTGGGAAATTATTTTAGGGTCATTAGTTTTGACTGCATGTATCGTTTGTAAGAAAATTGGATATTTTGTGACCAATTATCATAGGGAAAAGAATTACTAGAAGCAGTTGAAAAGTAATTAGAAAAAAAGAAATTAATTTATTCGTTTAGCAAGTAATTACATGAATAAAATTTCCTTTTAAGTTTTAATGATATAATTTTAAGACTTACTGTAAAATTAATAAGAGATTCAGGTCCACTAATTTGTGATTTGTTTGAAAATTTGATTTTTTATTTCTTTTGTTGGTTAAATGATTTTAATTTTTCTCTAAAATCCTAGTTTTCTATTAACAAGGTCTTGTTTCATGTTGCTTAAAAAATAGTAATAAAAGAATAGTGGGATTCTTTACCAGTAAGCCACCAGGGAAACCCTGCAGTTAAATAATTATGAGTAATAGAGAGTTTTAAAAATAGTGAAAAAACTGTTGCTATTTTCAATTTTTTAATAGTTAGATTAATTTTATTTTCACTTGTCTTCTCCTATTTAACTTTATCTTTTTGAACCACAAATGAGAAACTTTGCTCATTCTTCCTTAAAAGTGGAGCTAAAAGCCAACTGAGAGGCAGTAATGTTTGTAATGTTTTGACCATGTCTTAGAGTACTGTAACTCCATTATTTAGAAAGATGCAGTAGCATTTCACTTTAGAGTCTGATAAAAACTTACATTCTCATCAAACTAAAAGGGAACAAATTTAATGGACTGTATTTTGTCTGGGTACATTAGCACCATTATCATCTATGATGCCTGATGGAGAAGGGTATGATGTTACAGGAGAGAAAAGATATTCCTACTGGGTTGTCCTTGTTATTTAGTCCTTCAGTCGTGTCCGACTCTTTGCAACCCCATAGACTGTAGCCCACCAGGCTCCTCTGTCCATGGGATTTCCCAGACAAGAATACTGAAATTCCTACTGAGTAGAAATTGAGAAATCCTACAATTAAAGCACAGAAGGGTCCTCAGGAATCTAATTTAGCCCTCTTTTATCTCACAAGTGAACTAATTGTTCAGAGAATTCTAACTTGCTCAAGGTCATATTGCTAGTTCTCTTTCACGTTTTTTAGCAAGTCATTGAAAATGACTTAACTGTCTGAAAATGAAGTTTTTGTTTAAATTTAATGCCAAAAAATTAAATATGGAGATATGGCAACTGTTGAAGAATAATGTGGCCAAGAAGTGACCCTTTCTATCTAGTGTTTAGGAAAAGAGGATATTTTCCACATGTTGTAACTTACAAGAAATAGAGAACATTTTCAACCTGTCACCAGTTTTCGCTGTGGCAGAACCTCTCAGAAGCAACTTGGAAGCAATGGTAGCAAGGCCACGTGCCAGTGGAAACTGTCCATGATGTGACTTTGGTACCCAAGCCAAAATGCTTACTTAACATCTACATTGTTTTCCAGTTGGCTGCTTTTAAAAACAATTTAGGGCATGATGTCTTATGATACTTTAAATCAGATGCCTCTGTTTCTAGACTAAAAATTTATACAAATGATACACTATAATATAGCAAACCAAATTTTAGTGTGATTTACATGTTTACATATTTGTGTGCCTCAAGTACCGTTAAAACTTGTGTATATGTGTATATGCATATATATATATGAAGTTTATCAAAGGGATGCATTAAAATATCAGATAATGCTTTCTTACCATTAAGTTTCACTCTCCAGACTTTCAGTTATTTTAGCTGTTTCTTTTAGTATTACCTCCATATATTTGATGTTTAGTTAGTAACTGTTTTCTGTTTCAATGAAGGTTTAATTCACCTATATAACTACCTATTCCTCTTCCATTTTCCTGTTTTAATTATACTTTGTTTATTTAGTTTAATGTTTACTCAGTATTATAATATGTAAATTAATAGCTGGAAGACTCAAGACTGTAATCTTCTCTTCTCCCTTCTTCTTTCCTTCTTTTGAGGTTATAATAGTTTTTTTTTTTTTTATCAGACAGTAAATTATTTTTTTTAATTTATTTATTTTAATTGGAGGCTA